>NC_080383.1:45868360-47225178 GCF_014773155.1 Arachis stenosperma | reverse complement strand
AGCAACAAGATGAACCGTCAGTTGTCCATACTCGAACAATCCCCGGCAACGGCGCCAAAACTTGGTGGACGAAATTGTGATCACTATGTTCTTCTATCTTTTGAGCTTTAGTATGAATATACCCTTAGGGCATTGTTTATTTTCTTTATTGGAATTCACAACTCCGTTCAACTAACCAGCAGTGTACTGGGTCGTCCAAGTAATAACCTTACGTGAGTAAGGGTCGAATCCACAGAGATTGTTGGTATGAAGCAAGCTATGGTCACCTTGCAAATCTCAGTTAGGGAGATTAAAGAGTAATTGTGATTATCATTAAATAAAAAGGAATAATAAAAAGGGATAGAAATACTTATGTAGATTCATTGGTAGGGATTTCAGATAAGCGGAATGGAGGTGCTGTAGAGCTCACGGACGCCTGCCTTCCTACTGCTTCTACTCAATCCTTCTTACTCCTTTCCATGGAAAGCTTTATGTAGGGCATCACCGTTGTCAGTGGCTACATCCCATCCTCTCAGTGAAAACATTCCTATGCTCTGTCACAGCACGACTAATCATCTGTCGGTTCTCAATCAGGTTGGAATAGAATCCATTGATTCTTTTGCGCTTGTCATCACGCCCAGCCTTCAGGAGTTTGAAGCTCGTCAAAGTCACTCAATCACAGAATCCTACTCGGAATACCATAGACAAGGTTTAGACTTTCCGGATCCTCATGAATGCCGCCATCTATCTAGCTTATACCACGAAGATTCTGTTGGGGAATCTAAGAGATACACATTCAAGCTTGTGTTGCATGTAGAACGGAAGTGGTTGTCAATCACGCGCGTTCATCAGTGAATGATAATGAGGTTATTTACTCATCACCTTCATCATGTTCTTGGGTACGAATGAATATCTTGGAATAAGAATAAGATAGAGACCGAATAAAGAAAATAGAACTTCATTAATCTTTGAGGTACAGCAGAGCTCCCACCCTTAATCTATGGTGTGCAGAACTCCACCGTTGAAAATACATAAGTGAAAGAGGTTCAGGCATGGCCGAATGGCCAGCCCTCTCCTAACGTGATCAATAGCCTCTTTAGATGAAGAATAAAACAAAACTGAGACCAAAGATGTCTAATACAATAGATAAATGTCCTATATATACTAGACTAGCTACTAGGGTTTACATGAGTAAGTAATTGATGCATAAATCCACTTCCGGGGCCCACTTGGTGTGTGCTTGGGATGAGCTTAATCAATCCACGAGCTGAGCTTCTCTTGGAGTTGAATTTCGAGTTATGATGTGTTGGGCGTTCAACTCCGATCATGACATTTTTCTCTGGCGTTTAACTCCAGAAAGGAGCGTGTACTTGGCGTTCAACGCCAAGTTGCGTCGTCATTCATCGAATAAAGTATGGACTATTATATATTGTTGGAAAGCCCTGGATGTCTACTTTCCAACGCCGTTGAGAGCGCGCCATTTAGAGTTCTGTAGCTCCAGAAAATCTATTTCGAGTGCAGGGAGGTCAGAATCCAATAGCATCAGCAGTCCTTTTGTCAGCCTTTTTCAGAGTTTTGCTCAAATCCCTCAATTTCAGTCAGAATTTACCTGAAATCACAGAAAAACACACAAACTCATAGTAAAGTCCAGAAATGTGAATTTATCATAAAAACTAAGGAAAACATCCCTAAAAGTAGCTTAAACTTACTAAAAACTATGTAAAAACAATGCCAAAAAGCGTATAAATTATCCGCTCATCACTGATTTCATAATCTTAGACACTAGGAAGGAAGAGGATGAATGCATCATCCTTGGAAGACCTTTCCTAACCACAGCAGGAGCTGTGATAGATGTCAACATAGGTGAATTAGTCCTTCAATTGAATGGGGACTACCTTGTGTTTAAGGCACATGGCCATCCCTCTGTGACAAAAAAGAGTAAGCATGAAGAGCTTTTCTCAGTTCAGAGTCAAGAAGAGCCCCCACAGTCAAACTCTAAGTTTGGTGTTGGGAGGCCACAACCAAACTCTAAGTTTGGTGTTAAGACCCATATCCAAACTCTAAGTTTGGTGTTGGGACTATACAACATTGACCTGATCACCTTGAGGCTCCATGAGAGCCACTGTCAAGCTATTGACATTAAAGAAGCGCTTGTTGGGAGGCAACCCAATGTTATTTATCTAATTTTTATTTTATTTTATTTTATTGTTATTTTGTGTTTTATTAGGTATATGATCATGTGGAGTCACGAAAAAAATATAAAAATTAAAAACAGAATCAAAAAACAGCAGAAGAAAAATCACACTCTGGAGGAAGCACAGGCTGGCGTTCAACGCCAGTAAGGAGCATCTGGCTGGCGTTCAATGCCAGAACAGAGCATGAATTTGGCGCTGAATGCCAGAAACAAGCAACATTCTGGCTTTTGAATGCCAGGAATGTGCCTAGAAGAAAAGCTGGCGCTGAACGCCAGTAACAAGCATGAAACTGGCGTTCAACGCCAGAAACATGCTTTATATGGGCGTTGAACGCCCAGAACGTGCACCACTCGGCGTTTAAATGCCAGAATGGTGTGCAAAGGCATTTTACATGCCTATTTGGTGCAGGGATGGAATTCCTTGACACCTCAGGATCTGTGGACCCCACAGGATCACCTCAGGATCTGTGGACACCACAGGATCCCCACCTACTATATTCCCACCTTACCTCCTAATCCTATTTTACTCTTCCCCATGTCACACTTCTCAAAAACCCTTCACCAATCACCTCAGTCTCTCTTCCCAATCACTTATTCACCACTCACATCCATCCACTCTTCCCCAGAAACCCCACCTACCTTCAAAATTCAAAAACATTTTCCCACCCAATCCCACACTAAATGGCCGAACCTACCCTCTCCCCTCTCCCTATATATACCCTTCCATTCTACTTCATTTTCACACAACACTACCCCTCTACTATACTTGGGCCGAATCCATCTCCCCTCACTCTCCTCCATCACTCTCCTCCATTTTCTTCTTCTTCTTCTTCTCTTCTTTTTTCTTCTCTTGCTCGAGGGCAAGCAATATTTAGTTGGTGTGGTAAAAGCATAAGCTTTTGTTTTTCCATTACCATCAATGGCACCTAAGCCGGAATCCTCTAGAAAGGAAAAGGGAAGACAAAAGCTTCCACCTCCGAGTCATGGGAGATGGAAAGATTCATCTCCAAGAGCCATCAAGACCACTTCTATGATGTTGTGGCAAAGAAGAAGGTGATCCCTGAGGTCCCTTTCAAGCTCAAGAAAAATGAGTGTCCAGAGATCCGACATGAAATCAGAAGAAGAGGTTGGGAAGTTCTTACCAACCCCATGCAACAAGTCGGAATCTTAATGGTTCAAGAGTTCTATGCCAATGCATGGATCACTAGGAACCATGATCAAAGTATGAACCCGAGTCCAAAGAATTATCTCACAATGGTTCGGGGGAAATACTTAGATTTTAGTCCGGAGAATGTGAGATTGGCTTTTCACTTGCCCATTATGCAAGGAGATGAACACCCCTACACTAGAAGGGTCAACTTTAATCAAAGGTTGGACCAAGTCCTTACGGACATATGTGTGGAAGGAGCTCAATGGAAGAGAGACTCCAAAAGGCAAGCCAGTCCAACTAAGAAGACTGGACCTCAAGCCTATGGCTAGAGGATGGTTGGAGTTCATTCAACGCTCCATCATTCCCACTAGCAACCGATCTGAAGTTACTGTGGATTGGGCCATCATGATTCATAGCATCATGATTGGAGAGGAAGTAGAAGTTCATGAAGTCATCTCCAATGAATTTTACAAAATAGCCGAAAAGCCCTCCACCATGGCACGGCTAGCTTTTCCTCACCTTATTTGCCATCTATGTTACTCAGCTGGAGTTATCATAGAAGGAGACATCCTCATTGAAGAGGATAAGCCCATCACCAAGAAGAGGATGGAGCAAGCAAGAGAGACCCTTCACAGTTCTCAAGAGATGCATGAGGAAGCTCATCATCAAGAAATCCCTGAGATGCCTCAAGGGATGCACTTTCCTCCCAACAACTATTGGGAACAACTCAACACTTCCTTAGAAGATTTGAGCTACAATGTGGAACAATTAAGGGTGGAACATCATGAGCATTCCATCATTCTCCAAGAAATAAGAGAAGATCAAAGAGCAATGAGGGAGGAGCAACAAAGGCAAGGAAGGGACATAGAAGAGCTTAAGGACATTGTTGGTCCTTCAAGAAGAAGACGCCACTAAGGTGGATTCATTCCTTGTGCTTATTTCTTTCTGTTTTTTGGTTCCCATGTTATGTTTATCTATGCTTAGTGTCTCAACTTCATGATCATTAGTATGTAGTAACTATGTCTTAAAGCTATGAATAAAATCCATTAATCCTTCACCTCTCTTATATGAAATATGTTTTAATTCAAAAGAACAAGAAGTACATGAATTTCAAATTTATCCTTGAAATTAGTTTAATTATATTGATGTGGTGACAATACTTTTTGTTTTCTGAATGAATGATTGAACAGTGCATATTTTTGATCTTGTTGTTTATGAATATTAAAATTGTTGGCTCTTGAAAGAATGATGAACAAAGAGAAATGTTATTGACAATCTGAAAAATCATGAAATTGATTCTTGAAGCAAGAAAAAGTAGTGAATAGCAAAAGCTTGCGAAAAAAAAAGTGGCGAAAAAAATTTAGAAAGAAAAAGAAAAAGCAAGCAGAAAAAGCCAATAGCCCTTAAAACCAAAAGGCAAGGGTAAAAAGGAACCAAGGCTTTGAGCATCAATGGATAGGAGGGCCCAAGGAAATAAAATCCAGGCCTAAGCGGCTAAATCAAGCTGTCCCTAACCATGTGCTTGTGTCATGAAGGTCCAAGTGAAAAGCTTGAGACTGAGTGGTTAAAGTCGTGATCCAAAGCAAAAAGAGTGTGCTTAAAAGCTCTGGACACCTCTAACTGGGGACTCTAGCAAAGCTGAGTCACAATCTGAAAAGGTTCACCCAGTCATGTGTCTGTGGCATTTATGTATCCGGTGGTAATACTGGAAAACAAAGTGCTTAGGGCCACGGCCAAGACTCATAAGTAGCTGTGTTCAAGAATCAACATGCTTAACTAGGAAAGTCAATAACACTATCCGAAAATCTAAGTTCCTAGAGAAGCCAATCATTCTAAAACTTCAAAGGAAAAAGTGAGATGCCAAAACTGTTCAGAAGCAAAAAGCTACAAGTCCCGCTCATCTAATTATAATTAATAATCATTGATATTCTGAATTTATAGTATATTCTCTTCTTTTTATCCTATTTGATTTTCTGTTGCTTGGGGACAAGCAACAATTTAAGTTTGGTGTTGTGATGAGCGGATAATTTATACGCTTTTTGGCATTGTTTTTAGGTAGTTTTTAGTAAGTTCAAGCTACTTTTAGGGATGTTTTCATTAGTTTTTATGTTAAACTCACATTTCTGGACTTTACTATGAGTTTGTGTGTTTTTCTGTATTTTCAGGTAATTTCTGGCTGAAATTGAGGGACTTGAGCAAAACTCTGAAAGAGGCTGACAAAAGTATTGCTGATGCTGTTGGAATCTGACCTCCCTGCACTCAAAATGAATTTTCTGGAGCTACAAAACTCCAAATGGCGCGCTCTCAACAGCGTTGGAAAGTAGACATCCAGAGCTTTCCAGCAATATATAATAGTCCATATTTTATTCGGGAATTAACGACGTAAAGTGGCGCTCAACGTCAAGTACATGCTGCTGTCTAGAGTTAAACGCCAGAAACACGTCATAACCCGGAGTTGAACGCCAGAAACATGCTATAACTCGGCGTTCAACTCCAAGAAAAGCCTCAGCTTGTTGATAGATCAAGCTCAGCCCAAGCATACACCAAGTGGGCCCCGGAAGTGGATTTATGTATCAATTACTTACTCATGTAAACCCTAGTAGCTAGTCTAGTATAAATAGGATAATTTACTATTGTATTAGACATCTTTTTGACAGTTTAATCTTTTGACTGTTTAGTCTTTGATCATTCGGTCTTTTGATCATTCAGGGGGCTGGCCATTCGGCCATGCCTGAATCTTTCACTTATGTATTTTCAACGGTGGAGTTTCTGCACACCATAGATTAAGGGTGTGGAGCTCTGCTGTACCTCAAGTTTCAATACAATTACTATTACTTTCTATTCAATTCTCTTTTATTCTTATTCCAAGATATACGTTGCACAACACTTTGATGAATGTGATGATCTGTGACACTCATCATCATTCTCACCTATGAACGTGCGTGACTGACAACCACTTCTGTTCTACCTTAGGCCGGGCGCATATCTCTTAGATTCCCCAATAGAATCTTCGTGGTATAAGCTAGATAGATGGCGGAATTCATGGGGATCCGGAAAGTCTAACCTTGTCTGTGGTATTCCGAGTAGGATCCTGGGAATCCGGAAAGTCTAACCTTGTCTGTGGTATTCCGAGTAGGATTCCGGTATTGAATGACTGTGACGAGCTTCAAACTCCTGAAGGCTGGGCGTTAGTGACAGACGCAAAAGGATCAATGGATTCTATTCCAACCTGATTGAGAACCGACAGATGATTAGCCGTGCTGTGACAGAGCATTTGGATCATTTTCACTGAGAGGATGGGATGTAGCCATCAACAAGGGTGATGCCTCCAGACGATTAGCCGTGCAGTGATAGCGCATAAGACCATTTTCCCAAGAGGATTAAAAGTAGCCATTGATGATGGTGATGCCCTACATACAGCTTGCCATGGAAAGGAGTAAGAAGGATTAGATGAAAGCAATAAGAAAGTAGAGATTCGAAAGGATTCTAGCATCTCCACACGCCTATCTGAAATTCCCACTATTGATTTACATAAGTATTTCTATCCCTTTTTATTTTCTATTTATTATTAATTATTCAAAAATCCATAAACCAATTTAATCTGCCTAACTGAGATTTACAAGGTGACCATAGCTTGCTTCATACCAACAATCTCTGTGGGATCGACCCTTACTCACGTAAGGTATTACTTGGATGACCCAGTACACTTGCTGGTTAAGTTGAACGGAGTTGTGTGCACACATAGTTGAACAAGCAATGAATTTTACAAAATACAATAACAAAGGAATCACAATTTCGTCCACCAATCGCCGTTACTGCATAACAAGTACTCTTTATTTCATGTTCTTTTACTTTTTGCAATTAAAACTAAGAATCATTATTGATATCCTGACTAAGAGTTACAAGATAACCATAGCTTGCTTCAAGCTGACAATCTCTGTGGGATTGACCCTTACTCACGTAAAGTATTACTTAGACGACCCAGTGAACTTGCTGGTTAGTTGTATCGGAGTTGTGTATCACAATTTCGTGCACCAAGAGGCTTTCTCCTCTCTCTAGGTTTTAGGGTTTTTGGGTTTAGTCTTTCTCAATTTCAGATTTCAATTATGCTTTAATTTAGTTTTTCTTCTACTTTTATTTATTCTAGTACTTTAGTTCATCTATTCCTCTTATTGATTTCTCTATTCTTCCAATTTAGTTTATGAATTCTCCATGTTAGATTCAATTTCCTTTTTAATGCAATTTGAGGTATTTCATGTTTATTGCTTCTCTCTCCATTTGTTATTATTGATTCCTTGCAATTATTGGTCTTAGATTTTACATTCCCTTGTTAGTTTTCCATATTTTTATTTTGTTCCTTCCAAGTGTTTGATAAAATGCTTGGGAGGATTTTAGTTTAGATTTTTATGTTCTTAACTTGGATTGATTATTTAGAGATTCTTGAGTTATCAAAAGTCTTTTGTTGATTGGCAATTGAGACTTGCTAGTTGGCTTAGGCTTCACTAAATCTATTCTTTGATTAGAACTTGTGAACCTAAGTTGATTTTGCTCACTTGACTTACCTTCATTGTCAGAGGTTAACTAAGTGAAAGCAAAAGGTAATTACCATCACAATTGATAATGATAATTAGGATAGGACTTCTAATTTTATTTCCTTGCTAAGAGCTTACTTAATTATTAGTTTATTCTTCTTGTTATTTATATTTCTTGTCTCCTATTTCAAAAACCCAAAAAGATATAATCTCATAACCAATAATAAAGTACACTTCTCTGCAATTCCTTGAGAGATGACCCGAAGTTTAATACTTTGGTTGAATTGTCAGTTTAGAACTATGCTTATAACGTGCTTAGTTTTGTGAAAAAAATCTTAACCGACATTTTTTCCCATCAAAATGGCAGACAAATCAATGAAGTATGCACATGGAGTGGTTGAAAATGTCCTTATCAAAGTGAAAAAATTTTTCCTCCCAGGGGACTTTTTTATTCTTGACATGAAGGAAGATGAGAATGCCTCCATCATCCTAGGGACCTTTCCTAGCCACTAAAAGATCCTTTATTGATCTTGAAAAGGGTGAATTAATGCTAAGGGTGCAGGATGACCTGAAAGATCCCTTATTGATCTCAATAAAAGAATCCCTTCGTTGAAAGCATAGCCTAGACCGACGATTGATGAGCGGATAATTTATACGCTTTTTGGCATTGTTTTTAGTATGTTTTTAGTATGTTTTTAGTATGTTTTAGTTAGTTTTTATTATATTTTTATTAGTTTTCAGTTAAAATTCATTTTTATGGACTTTACTATGAGTTTGTGTGTTTTTCTATGATTTCAGGTATTTTCTGGCTGAAATTGAGGGACCTGAGCAAAAATCTGATTCAGAGGCTGAAAAGGACTGCAGATGCTGTTGGATTCTGACCTCCCTGCACTCAAAGTGGCTTTTCTGGAGCTAAAGAAGCCCAATTGGCATGCTCTCAATTTCGTTGGAAGGTAGACATCCTAGGCTTTCCAGCAATGTATAATAGTCCATACTTTTCCCGAGATTTGATGGCCCAAACAGGCGTTCCAAGTCAGCTCAAGAATTCTGGCGTTAAACGCCGGAACTGGCACAAGAATGGGAGTTAAACACCCAAACTGGCACAAAAGCTGGCGTTTAACTCCAAGAAAAGTCTCTACACATGAAAGCTTCAATGCTCAGCCCAAGCACACACCAAGTGGGCCCGGAAGTGGATTTTTATGTCATTTACTCATTCTTGTAAACCCTAAGCTACTAGTTCTCTACAAATAGGACCTTTTGCTATTGTATTTTCATCTTTGATCACTTTAGATCTTAGGATCATCTTTGGACGTCTAGTTTTTAGATCATGGGGGCTGGCCTCACGGCCATGCCTAGACCTTGTTCTTATGTATTTTCAACGGTGGAGTTTCTACACACCATAGATTAAGGTGTGGAGCTCTGCTGTACCTCGAGTATCAATGCAATTACTATTGTTCTTCTATTCAATTCGGCTTATTCTTGTTCTAAGATATCACTTGTTCCTCAACTTGATGAATGTGATGATACGTGACACTCATCATCATTCTCACCTATGAACGTATGCCTGCTGGTGCACGAAATTGTGATCACTACTTTTCACAACTCAAATAATCCCCGGTAATGAATCCAAAAACTTGGTGCTTAATACCATGGTATAAACACAACTTCGCACAACTAACCAGCAAGTGCACTGGGTCGTCCAAGTAATAAACCTTACGCGAGTAAGGGTCGATCCCACGGAGATTGTTGGTATGAAGCAAGCTATGGTCACCTTGTAAATCTCAGTCAGGCAGATTCAAATGGTTATGGATGATATATGAATAACGCATAGAATAAAGATAGAGATACTTATGTAATTCATTGGTGAGAATGTCAGATAAGCGTATGGAGATGCTTTGTCCCTTCCGTCTCTCTGCTGTCCTACTGTCTTCATCCAATCCTTCTTACTCCTTTCCATGGCAAGCTGTATGTTGGGCATCACCGTTGTCAGTGGCTACAATCCCGTCCTCTCAGTGAAAATGTTCAACGCACCCTGTCATGGCATGGCTAATCATCTGTCGGTTCTCAATCAGGTTGGAATAGAATCCATTGATTCTTTTGCGTCTGTCACTAACGCCCATCCTTCAGGAGTTTGAAGCTCGTCACAGTCATTCAATCATTGAATCCTACTCAGAATACCACAGACAAGGTTTAGACCTTCCGGATTCTCTTGAATGCCGCCATCAATTCTAGCTTATACCACGAAGATTCCGATTAAAGAATCCAAGAGATAAACATTCAAGCCTTGTTTGCTTGTAGAACGGGAGTGGTTGTCAGGCACGCGTTCATAAGTGAGAATGATGATGAGCGTCACATAATCATCACATTCATCAAGTTCTTGAGTGCGAATGAATATCTTGGAATAAGAACAAGCTGAATTGAATAGAAGAATAATAGTAATTGCATTAATACTCGAGGTACAGCAGAGCTCCACACCTTAATCTATGGTGTGTAGAAACTCCACCGTTGAAAATACATAAGAACAAGGTTCAGGCATGGCCGAATGGCTAGCCTCCCAATGATCTAAGGACTAAATGTCCAAAGATGATCCTAAGATAAAAAATGATCCAAAGATACAAAATGATCAAAAGATGATCAAGAGATCTGAAGTGATCAAAAGATACAAAATACAAAAGCAAAAGGTCCTATTTATAGAGAACTAGTAGCTTAAGGTTTACAAAAATGAGTAAATGACATAAAAATCCACTTCCGGGCCCACTTGGTGTGTGCTTGGGCTGAGCATTAAAGCATTTTCGTGTAGAGACTCTTCTTGGAGGTAAATGCCGGCTTTTGTGCCAGTTTGGGCGTTTAACTCCCATTCTTGTGCCAGTTCCGGCGTTTAACGCCGGGCAGTTTTGAGCTGATTTGGAACGCCGGTTTGGGCCATCAAATCTCGGGCAAAGTATGGACTATTAAACATTGCTGAAAAGCACAGGATGTCTACTTTCCAACGCCGTTGAGAGCGCGCCAATTGGGTGTCTTTAGCTCCAGAAAATCCACTTTGAGTGCAGGGAGGTCAGAATCCAACAGCATCTGCAGTCCTTTTCAGTCTCTGAATCAGATTTTTGCTCAGGTCCCTCAATTTCAGCCAGAAAATACCTGAAATCACAGAAAAACACACAAACTCATAGTAAAGTCCAGAAAAGTGAATTTTAACTAAAAACTAATAAAAATATACTAAAAACTAACTAAAACATATTAAAAACATACTAAAAACAATGCCAAAAAGCGTATAAATTATGCGCTCATCACAACACCAAACTTAAATTGTTGCTTGTCCCCAAGCAACTGAAAATCAAATAAGATAAAGAGAAGAGAATATGCAATGAATTCCAAAAACATCTATGAAGATCAGTATTAATTAGAATAGCGGGGCTTTTAGCTTTTTGCCTCTGAACAGTTTTGGCATCTCACTCTATCCTTTGAAATTCAGAATGATTGGCTTCTATAGGAACTCAGAATCTAGATAGTGTTATTGATTCTCCTAGTTAAGTATGATGATTCTTGAACACAGCTACTTTATGAGTCTTGGCCGTGGCCCAAAGCACTCTGTCTTCCAGTATTACCACCACATCAAAATAATTAATCTGTTATAAAATTTAAAATTCATGCAATTCTTCTCTTTTTCAATTAAGAACATTTTTCATTTAAGAGAGGTGATGGATTCATAGGACATTCATAACTTTAAGGCATAGACACTAAGACACTAATGATCACAAGACACAAACATAGATAAACATAAGCATGATTTTTTGAAAAACAGAAAAATAAAGAACAAGGAAATTAAAGAACGGGTCCACCTTAGTGATGACGGCTTGTTCTTCCTCTTGAAGATCTTATGGAGTGCTTGAGCTCCTCAATGTCTCTTCCTTGCCTTTGTTGCTCCTCTCTCATGATTCTTTGATCTTCTATAATTTCATGGAGGAGGATGGAATGTTCTTGGTGCTCCACCCTTAGTTGTCCCATGTTGGAACTCAATTCTCCTAGGGAGGTATTGATTTGCTCCCAATAGTTTTGTGGAGAAAAGTGCATCCCTTGAGGTATCTCAGGGATTTCATGATGAGTGGGATCTCTTGTTTGCTCCATTCTTTTCTTAATGATGGGCTTGTCCTCATCAATGGGGATGTCTCCCTCTATGTCAACTCCAACTGAATAACAGAGGTGACAAATGAGATGAGGAAAGGCTAACCTTGCCAAGGTAGAGGACTTGTCCGCCACCTTATAAAGTTCTTGGGCTATAACCTCATGAACTTCTACTTCTTCTCCAATCATGATGCTATGAATCATGATGGCTCGGTCTAGAGTAACTTTAGACCGGTTGCTAGTGGGAATGATTGAGCGTTGGATAAACTCCAACCATCCCCTAGCCACAGGCTTGAGGTCATGCCTTCTCAGTTGAACCGGCTTCCCTCTTGAATCTCTCTTCCATTAGGCGCCCTCCTCACAGATGTCTAAGAGGACTTGGTCCAACCTTTGATCAAAGTTGACCCTTCTAGTGTAAGGGTGTTCATCTCCTTGCATCATGGGCAAGTTGAATGCCAACCTTACATTTTCCGGACTAAAATCTAAGTATTTCCCCCGAACCACTGTAAGCCAATTCTTTGGGTCCGGGTTCACACTTTGATCATGGTTCTTGGTGATCCATGCATTGGCATAGAACTCTTGAACCATTAAGATTCTGACTTGTTGAATGGGGTTGGTAAGAACTTCCCAACCTCTTCTTTGAATCTCATATCGGATCTCCGGATATTCACTCTTTTTGAGTTTGAAAGGGACCTCGGGGATCACCTTCTTCAAGGCCACAACTTCATAGAAGTGGTCTTGATGCACCCTTGAGATAAATCTCTCCATCTCCCATGACTCGGAGGTGAAAGCTTTTGCCTTCCCTTTCCTCTTTCTAGAGGTTTCTCCGGCCTTGGATGCCATAAATAGTTATGGAAAAACAAAAAGCAATGCTTTTACCACACCAAACTTAAAAGGTTTGCTCGTCCTCGAGCAAAAGAAGAAAGAAGAGAGTAGAAGAAGAAGAAATAGAGGAGATGGAGGTGGCTTTGTGGTTCGGCCAAAGGGGGGAAAAGTAGTGTTTAGGGTGTGTGAAAATGAAGGAGTGAAGATGGGTTTATATAGGGGTGAAGAGAGGGGTAGGGTTCGGCTATGGGAGGGTGGGTTTGGGTGGGAAAGTGGTTTGAATTTGAATGGTGAGGTAGGTGGGGTTTTATGAAGGATGGATGTGAGTGGTGAAGAGAAAGATGGGATTTGATAGGTGAAGGGTTTTTGGGGAAGAGGTGTTGAGGTGATTGGGGAATGGGTGAAGAAGAGAGAGGGTGGTGGGGTAGGTGGGGATCCTGTGGGGTCCACAGATCCTGAGGTGTCAAGAAAAAGTCATCCCTGCACCAATTGGCGAGCAAAATTGCTCTTTGTGCCAATTCTGGCGTTAAACGCCGGGCTGGTGCCCATTTCTGGCGTTTAACGCCAGCCTCTTGCCCTTTCCTGGCGTTTAACGCCAGTCTGATGCCCCTTTTGGCGTTAAACGCCCAGAATGGTGCCAGACTGGGCATTAAACGCCCATTTGCTGCCCTTACTGGCGTTTAAACGCCAGCAAGGTCTTCCTCCAGGGTGTGCTATTTTTCTTTCTGTTTTTCATTCTGTTTTTGCTTTTTCAATTGATTTTGTGACTTCTCATGATCATCAACCTACAGAAAACATAAAATAACAAAGGAAAATAGATAAATATAACATTGGGTTGCCTCCCAACAAGCGCTTCTTTAATGTCAGTAGCTTGACAGAGGGCTCTCATGGAGCCTCACAGATACTCAGAGCAATGTTGGAACCTCCCAACACCAAACTTAGAGTTTGAATGTGGGGGTTCAACACCAAACTTAGAAGTTGGTTGTGGCCTCCCAACACCAAACTTAGAGTTTGACTGTGGGGGCTCTGTTTGGCTCTGTTTTGAGAGAAGCTTTTCATGCTTCCTCTCCATGGTGACAGAGGGATATCCTTGAGCCTTAAACACAAGGATTTTTCATTCACTTGAATGATCAATTCTCCTCTGTCCACATCAATCACAGCCTTTGCTGTGGCTAGGAAGGGTCTGCCAAGGATGATAGATTCATCCATGCACTCCCCAGTCTCTAGGACTATGAAATCAGCAGGGATGTAATGGTCTTCAACCTTTACCAAAACATCCTCTACAAGTCCATAAGCTTGTTTTCTTGAATTGTCTGCCATCTCTAGTGAGATTCTTGCAGCTTGTACCTCAAAAATCCCTAGCTTCTCCATTACAGAGAGAGGCATGAGGTTTACACTTGACCCTAAGTCACACAGAGCCTTCTTAAAGGACATGGTGCCTATGGTACAAGGTATTGAAAACTTCCCAGGATCTTGTCTCTTTTGAGGTAATCTCTGCCTAGACAAGTCATCCAGTTCTTTGGTGAGCAAAGGAGGTTCGTTCTCCCAAGTCTTATTACCAAATAACTTGTCATTTAGCTTCATGATTGCTCCAAGGTATTTAGCAACTTGCTCTTCAGTGACATGCTCATCCTCTTCAGAGGAAGAATACTCATCAGAGCTCATGAATGACAGAAGTAAATCCAATGGAATCTCTATGGTCTTAGTGTGAGCCTCAGATTCCCATGGTTCCTCATTAGGGAACTCATTGGAGGTCAGTGGACGCCCATTGAGGTCTTCCTCAGTGGCGTTCACTGCCTCTTCCTCCTCTCCAAGTTTGGCCATGTAGGTCATGTTAATGACCTTGCACTCTCCTTTTGGATTCTCTTCTGTATTGCTTGGAAGAGTACTAGGAGGGAGTTCAGTAATTTTCTTGCTCAGCTGTCCCACTTGTGCCTCCAAATTCCTAATGGAGGACCTTGTTTCGGTCATGAAACTTTGAGTGGTTTTGATTAGATCAGAGACCATGGTTGCTAAGTCAGAGTGGCTTTGCTTAGAATTCTCTGTCTGTTGCTGAGAAGATGATGGAAAAGGCTTGCCATTGCTAAACCTATTTCTTCCACCATTATTGTTGTTGAAACCTTGTTGAGATCTCTGTTGATCCTTCCATGAGAAATTTAGATGATTTCTCCATGAAGAATTATAGGTGTTTCCATAGGGTTCTCCCATGTAATTCACCTCTTCCATTGAAGAGTTCTTAGGATCATAAGCTTCTTCTTCAGATGAAGCATCCTTAGTACTGCCTGGTGCATTTTGCATTCCAGACAGACCTTGAGAAATTAAATTGACTTGTTGAGTCAATATTTTGTTCTGAGCCAATATGGCATTCAGAGTATCAATCTCAAGAACTCTTTTCTTCTGATTTGTCCCATTGTTCACAGGATTCCTTTCAGAAGTGTACATGAATTGGTTATTTGCAACCATTTCAATGAGCTCTTGAGCTTCTGTAGGCGTCTTCTTCAGATGAAGAGATCCTCCAGCAGAGCTGTCCAAAGACATCTTGGACAGTTCAGACAGACCATCATAGAAAATACCTATGATGCTCCATTCAGAAAGCATGTCAGAGGGGCACTTTCTAACCAATTGTTTGTATCTTTCCCAAGCTTCATAGAGGGATTCACCTTCCTTCTGTCTGAAGGTTTGGACTTCCACTCTAAGCTTAATCAATTTTTGAGGTGGAAAGAACTTTGCCAAGAAGGCATTGACTAGCTTTTCCCAAGAGTTCAGGCTTTCTTTAGGTTGTGAGTCCAACCATATCCTAGCTCTGTCTCTTACAGCAAAAGGGAATAGCATAAGTCTATAGACCTTAGGGTCAACCCCATTAGTCTTGACAGTGTCACAGATTTGCAAGAATTCAGCTAAAAACTGATGAGGATCTTCCAATGGAAGTCCATGGAACTTGCAATTCTGTTGCATTAGAGAAACTAATTGAGGCTTAAGCTCAAAGTTGTTTGCTCCAATGGCAGGGATAGAGATGCTTCTCCCATAGAAGTCGGGAGTAGGTGCAGTAAAGTCACCCAGCACCTTCCTTGCATTGTTGGCATTGTTGTTGTTTTCGGCTGCCATGGGTTCTTCTTGCTTGAAGATTTCTGTTAGGTCCTCTACAGAGAGTTGTGCCTTAGCTTCTCTTAGCTTTCGCTTCAAGGTCCTTTCAGGTTCAGGGTCAGCCTCAACAAGAATGCTTTTGTCTTTGCTCCTGCTCATATGAAAGAGAAGAGAACAAGAAAGTATGGAATCCTCTATGTCACAGTATAGAGATTCCTTGAGGTGTCAGAGGAAATGAAAAATAGAAGGAAGAAGAAGAGAATTCGAACTTATCAAGAAAGATGGAGTTCGAATTGTGCATTAAGGAATAGTGTTAGTCCATAAATAGAAGGATGTGAGAAGAGGGGAAGAAATTTTCGAAAATTAAGTAAAAGATTTTAAAAACATTTTGAAAAATAGTAATTGATTTTCGAAAACTAAGAGTGGAAAAGAAATTAAGTGATTTTTGAAAAAGATTTTGAAATTAGAAATAAAAAAGGATATGATTGAAAACTATTTTGAAAAAGATGTGATTAAAAAGATATGATTGAAAAGTTATGGTTTTAAAAAAAATTTTAAAAAGATTTGATTTTAAAAATTAATGACTTGGCTAACAAGAAAAGATATGATTCAAACATTAAACCTTTCTCAACAGAAAAGGCAACATACTTGAAATGTTGAATCAAATCATTAATTGATAGCAAGTATTTTTGGAAATGGAAAGAAATTGATTTTGAAAAAGATTTGATTGAAAAGATATGATTTGAAAAAGATTTGATTTTGAAAAATTTTGAAAACCTGAAAAAAATTTGAATTAAAAACAGAATCTTCCCTCTTGTGCCATCCTGGAGTTAAACGCCCAGAATGGTGCACATTCTGGCGTTTAACGCCCAAAGCTCTACCCTTTTGGGCGTTAAACGCCCAACCAGGTGCCCTAGCTGGTGTTTAAACGCCAGTTTTCCTTCCTCACTGGGCGTTTTGAACGCCCAACTTTTTCTGTGTAATTCCTCTGCTGAATGTTCTGAATCTTCAATTCCCTGTATTATTGACTTGAAAAAACACAAATAAAAATTTGGATTTTTTAATAATCAAAATGCAACTGAAATCAAATAACAATGCATGCAAGACACCAAACTTAGAAGTTTGTATACTATTGACACTAACAAATGAGAATGCATATGAGAAACAACAAAACACTCAAGTCAAGAGAATTCAAAGACCAGAGCAAGGCAATCATCAAGAACATCTTGAAGATCACTTAAGACACATGAATGAATGCAAGAAGAACAGAAACATGCAATTGACACCAAACTTAAAATGAGATTCTATACTCAAACAAGAAATATTTTTGGTTTTTATGATTTTGTAATTTTTTTTTGGATTTTTCGAAAATTAAGTGGAAGAAGAAAATAAAGATATCAAAATTCTTAATGAGAATTCCAGGAATCATGCAATGTTAGTCTAAAGCTTTAGTCTAAAGAAATTAGACATGGCTAGCCAAGCTTCAGCAGGACATTGCATTCAAGAGCTAAATTGATGAGAATCAATCAGCTTTGGTGATGATAAGAACATCACCTTGAAACACTAGAATTCATTCTTAAGAACTCTGAAGATAAATACCTAATCTAAGCAACAAGATGAACCGTCAGTTGTCCAAACTCAACAATCCCCGGCAACGGCACCAAAAACTTGGTGCACGAAATTGTGATCACTACTTTTCACAACTCAAACAATCCCCGGTAATGAATCCAAAAACTTGGTGCTCAATACCATGGTATAAACACAACTTCGCACAACTAACCAGCAAGTGCACTGAGTCGTCCAAGTAATAAACCTTACGCGAGTAAGGGTCGATCCCACGGAGATTGTTAGTATGAAGCAAGCTATGGTCACCTTGTAAATCTCAGTCAGGAAGATTCAAATGGCTATGGATGATATATGAATAACGCATAGAATAAAGATAGAGATACTTATGTAATTCATTGGTGAGAATTTCAGATAAGCGTATGGAGATGCTTTGTCCCTTCCGTCTCTCTGCTTTCCTACTGTCTTCATCCAATCCTTCTTACTCCTTTCCATGGCAAGCTGTATGTTAGGCATCACCGTTGTCAGTGGCTACAATCCCGTCCTCTCAGTGAAAATGTTCAACGCACCCTGTCACGGCACGGCTAATCAACTGTCGGTTCTCAATCAGGTTGGAATAGAATCCATTAATTCTTTTGCGTCTGTCACTAACGCCCAGCCTTCAGGAGTTTGAAGCTCGTCACAGTCATTCAATCATTGAATCCTACTCAAAATACCACAGACAAGGTTTAGACCTTCCGGATTCTCTTGAATGCCGCCATCAATTCTAGCTTATACCACGAAGATTCCGATTAAAGAATCCAAGAGATAAACATTCAAGCCTTGTTTGCTTGTAGAACGAGAGTGGTTGTCAGGCACGCGTTCATAAGTGAGAATGATGATGAGCGTCACATAATCATCACATTCATCAAGTTCTTGAGTGCGAATGAATATCTTGGAATAAGAACAAGCTAAATTGAATAGAAGAACAATAGTAATTGTATTAATACTCGAGGTACAGCAGAGCTCCACACCTTAATCTATGGTGTGTAGAAACTTCACCGTTGAAAGATGATCCTAAGATCGAAAATGATCTAAGGACTAGACGTCCAAAGATGATCCTAAGATCGAAAATGATCCAAAGATACAAAATGATCAAAAGATGATCAAGAGATCTGAAGTGATCAAAAGATACAAAATACAAAAGCAAAAGGTCCTATTTATAGAGAACTAGTAGCTTAAGGTTTACAAAAATGAGTAAATGACATAAAAATCCACTTCCGGGCCCACTTGGTGTGTGCTTGGGCTGAGCATTGAAGCATTTTCGTGTAGAGACTCTTCTTGGAGTTAAACGCCGGCTTTTGTGCCAGTTTGGGCGTTTAACTCCCATTCTTGTGCCAGTTCTGGCGTTTATCACCGAGCAGTTTTGAGCTGATTTGGAACGCCGGTTTGGACCATCAAATCTCGAGCAAAGTATGGACTATTATACATTTCTGGAAAGCCCAAGATGTCTACTTTCCAACGCCGTTGTGAGCGCGCCAATTGGGCTTCTGTAGCTCGAGAAAATCCACTTCGAGTGCAGGGAGGTCAGAATCCAATAGCATCTGCAGTCCTTTTCAGTCTCTGAATCAGATTTTTGCTCAGGTCCCTCAATTTCAGCCAGAAAATACCTGAAATCACAGAAAAACACACAAACTCATAGTAAAGTCTAGAAAAGTGAATTTTAACTAAAAACTAATAAAAATATACTAAAAACTAACTAAAACATATTAAAAACATACTAAAAACAATGCCAAAAAGCGTATAAATTTTTCGCTCATCACCTGACAACCACCTCCGTTCTACCTTAGATTGAGTGGATATCTCTTGGATCCCTTAATCGGAATCTTCGTGGTATAAGCTAGAATTGATGACGGAATTCAAGAGAATCCGGAAGGTCTAAACCTTGTCTATGGTATTCTGAGTAGGATTCAAGGATTGAATGACTGTGACGAGCTTCAAGCTCCTGAAGGCTGGGCGTTAGTGACAGACGCAAAAGAATCACTGGATTCTATTCCAAGCTGATTGAGAACTGACAGATGATTAGCCGTGCTGTGACAGAGCGTGTTGAACATTTTCACTGAGAGGACGGGACTGTAGCCACTGACAACGGTGATGCCCAACATACAGCTTGCCATGGAAAGGAGTAAGAAGGATTGGATGAAGACAGTAGGAAAGCAGAGAGACGGAAGGGACAAAGCATCTCCGTACGCTTATCTGAAATTCTCACCATTGAATTACATAAGTATCTCTATCTTTATTTTATGCTTTATTCATAAATTATCTATAACCATTTGAATCTGCCTGACTGAGATATACAAGATGACCATAGCTTGCTTCATACCAACAATCTCCGTGGGATCGACCCTTATTCGCGTAAGGTTTATTACTTGGACGACCCAGTGCACTTGCTGGTTAGTTGTGCGAAGTTGTGATAAAGAGTTGAGATTGCAATTGAGCGTACCATGTTGATGGCGCCATTGATGATCAGAATTTTGTGCACCAAGTTTTTGGCACCGTTGCCGGGGATTGTTTGAGTTTGGACAACTGACGGTTCATCTTGTTGCTTAGATTAGGTATTTTTCTTCAGAATTTTTAAGAATGAATTCTATAGTTTCAAGGTGATGTTTTCATCATCACCAAAGCTGATTGATTCTCATCAATTTAGCTCTTGAATGTAATGTCCTGCTGAAGCTTGGCTAGCTATGTCTAATCTTTTTAGACTATAGCTTTAAACTAACATTACATGATTCCTGGAATTCTTCTTAAAAGTTTTGATCCTCTTCATTTTCTTTTTCCACATAATTTTTGAAAAAACCAAAAAAATTACAAAATCATAAAAAGCAAAAATATTTTATGTTTCTTGTTGAGTCTAGTGTCTCATTTTAAGTTTGGTGTCAATTGCATGTTTCTATTCTTCTTGCATTTTTTCGAATTCAATCATGTGTCTTCATTGATTTTCAAGTTGTTCTTGATGATTTCCTTGCTCTGATCTTTAAATTCTCTTGTCTTGAGTGTTTTGTTGTTTCTCATATGCATTCTCAATTTGTTATTGTCAGTAGTATACAAACTTCTAAGTTTGGTGTCTTGCATGCATTGTTTATTTGATCTTAGTGGCATTTTGATTATTCCTCATCATTAAAAATTCAAAAAAAAAATTTATTTGTGTATTTTCAAGTCAATAATATAGAGAATTGAAGATTCAAAACATACAGCAGAGAAATTACAAAGAAAAAGCTGGGCGTCCAAAATGCCTAGTGAAGAAGGAAAACTGGCGTTTAAACGCCAGCCAGGGTACCTGGCTGGGCGTTTAACGCCCAAAAGGGTAGCATTTTGGGCGTTAAACGCCAGAATGTATACCATTCTGGGTGTTTAACGCCAGGATGGCACAAGAGGGAAGATTTTGTTTTTAGTTCAAATTTTTTTCAAGTTTTCAAAATTTTTCAAAATCAAATCTTTTTCAAATCATATCTTTTCAATCATATATTTTCAAAATCAATTTCTTTCCATTTTCAAAAATACTTGCTAACAATTAATGATTTGATTCAACATTTCAAGTATGTTGTCTTTTCTGTTGAGAAGGGTTTAATGTCTGAATCATATCTTTTAAATTTCTTGTTAGCCAAGTCATTAATTTTCAAAATCAAATATTTTTAAATTGTTTTTCAAATCATATCTTCTCAATCATATCTTTTTTAAAATTATAACTTTTCAATCATATCTTATTAATCACATCTTTTTTAAAATAGTTTTCAATCAAATCTTTTTGATCTCTAATTTCAAAGTCTTTTTCAAAAATCACTTTATTTCTTTCCCAATCATATTTTTCGAAAATCATTCTTCAATTTTTCAAAATGTTTTTAAAATCTTTTTAATTTATTTTCGAAAATTTCTTCCCGTCTTCTCACTTCCTTCTATTTATGGACTAACACTCCTCCTCAATGCACAATTCGAACTCTATCCCTCTTGATAAGTTCGAATTCTTCTACCTCCTCCTTCTATTCTTCTTTTCCTCTGACATCTCAAGGAATTTCTATACTGTGACATAGAGGATTCCATATTTTCTTGTTCTTTTCTCTTTCATATGAGCAGGAGCAAAGACAAAAGCATTCTTGTTGAGGCTGACCCTGAACCTGAAAGGACCTTGAAGCGAAAGCTAAGAGAAGCTAAAGCACTACTCTCTATAGAGGACCTAATAGAAATCTTCAAACAAGAAGAAGACATGGCAACCAAAAACAACAACAATGCCAACAATGCAAGGAAGGTGCTGGGTGACTTTACTGCACCTACTCCCGACTTCTATGGGAGAAGCATCTCTATCCCTGCCATTGGAGCAAACAACTTTGAGCTTAAGCCTCAATTAGTTTCTCTAATGCAATAGAATTGCAAGTTCCATGGACTTCCATTGGAAGATCCTCATCAGTTTTTAGCTGAATTCTTGCAAATCTGTGACACTTTCAAGACTAATGGGGTTGACCCTGAGGTCTACAGACTTATGCTATTCCCTTTTGCTATAAGAGACAGAGCTAGGATATGGTTGGACTCACAACCTAAAGAAAGCCTGAACTCTTGGGAAAAGCTAGTCAATGCCTTCTTGGCAAAGTTCTTTCCACCTCAAAAATTGAGTAAGCTTAGAGTGGAAGTCCAAACCTTCAGACAGAAGGAAGGTGAATCCCTCTATGAAGCCTGGGAAAGATACAAACAATTGATCAGAAAGTGTCCCTCTGACATGCTTTCTGAATGGAGCATCATAGGTATCTTCTATGATGGTCTGTCTGAACTGTCCAAGATGTCATTGGACAGCTCTGCTGGAGGATCTCTTCATCTGAAGAAGACACCTGCAGAAGCTCAAGAACTCATTGAAATGGTTGCAAATAACCAATTCATGTACACTTTTGAAAGGAATCCTGTAAACAATGGGACGAATCAAAAGAAAGGAGTTCTTGAGATTGATACTCTGAATGCCATATTGGCTCAGAACAAAATATTGACTCAGTAAGTCAATATGATTTCTCAAAGTCTGTCTGGAATGCAAGCTGCACCAGGCAGTACTAAGGACGCTTCATCTGAAGAAGAAGCTTATGATCCTGAGAACCTTTCAATGGAAGAGGTGAATTACATAGGAGAACCCTATGGAAACACCTATAATCCTTCATGGAGAAATCATCCAAATCTCTCATGGAAGGATCAACAGAGACCTCAACAAGGTTTCAACAACAATAATGGTGGAAGAAACAGGTTTAGCAATGGCAAGCCTTTTCCATCATCTTCTCAGCAACAGACAGAGAATTCTAAGCAGAGCCACTCTGACTTAGCAACCATGGTCTCTGATCTAATCAAAACCACTCAAAGTTTCATGACTGAAACAAGGTCCTCCATTAGAAACTTGGAGGCACAAGTGGGTCAGCTGAGTAAGAAAGTTACTGAACTCCCTCCTAGTACTCTTCCAAGCAATACTGAAGAGAATCCAAAAGGAGAGTGCAAGGCCATCAACATGGCCAAATTTGGAGAGGAGGAAGAGGCAGTGATTGCCAATGAGGAAGACCTCAATGGACGTCTACTCGCCTCCAATGAGTTCCCTAATGAGGAACCATGGGAATCTGCGGCTCACACTGAGACCATAGAGATTCCATTGGATTTACTTCTGCCATTCATGGGCTCTGATGAGTATTCTTCCTCTGAAGAGGACGAAGATGTCACTGAAGAGCAAGTTGCTAAGTACCTTGGAGCAATCATGAAGCTAAATGACAAGTTATTTGGTAATGAGACTTGGGAGAACGAACTTTCTTTGCTCACCAAAGAACTGGATGACTTGACTAGGCAGAAATTACCTCAAAAGAGACAGGACCCTGGGAAGTTCTCAATACCTTGTACCATAGGCACTATGACCTTTGAGAAGGCTCTGTGTGACCTAGGGTCAAGCATAAACCTCATGCCTCTCTCTGTAATGGAGAAGCTAGGGATCTTTGAGGTGCAAGCTGCAAGAATCTCACTAGAAATGGCAGACAATTCAAGAAAACAAGCTTATGGACTTGTAGAGGATGTTCTGGTAAAGGTTGAAAGCCATTACATCCCTGCTGATTTCATAGTCCTAGAGACTGGGAAGTGCATGGATGAATCCATAATCCTTGGCAGACCCTTCCTAGCCACAGCAAAGGCTGTGATTGATATTGACAGAGGAGAATTGATCATTCAAGTGAATGAAGAATCCTTTGTGTTTAAGGCTCAAGGAAATCCCTCTGTAACCATGGAGAGGAAGCATGAAGAGCTTCTCTCAAAACAGAGTCAAATAGAGCCCCCACAGTCAAACTCTAAGTTTGGTGTTGGGAGGCCACAACCAACTTCTAAGTTTGGTGTTGGGAGGCCACAACCAACTTCTAAGTTTGGTGTTGAACCCCCACATTCAAACTCTAAGTTTGGTGTTGGGAGGATCGAACATTGCTCTGAATATCTGTGAGGCTCCATGAGAGCCCACTGTCAAGCTACTGACATTAAAGAAGCGCTTGTTGGGAGGCAACCCAATGTTATATTTATCTATTTCCCTTTGTTATTTTATGTTTTCTGTAGGTTGATGATCATGCGAAGTCACAAAATTAATTGAAAAAGCAAAAATAGAATGAAAAACAGAAAAAAAAATAGCACACCCTGGAGGAAAACTTGCTGGCGTTTAAACGCCAGTGTAGACAGCAAATGGGCGTTTAACACCCAGTCTGGCACCATTCTGGGCATTTAACACCAGAATAGGGCACCAGACCGGCGTTAAACGCCAGAAAGGGGCACTAGACTCGCGTTAAACGCCAGAAATGGGCACCAGCCTGGCGTTTAACGCCAGGATTGGCAGAAGGAGCATTTTTGCTCGCCACTTGGTGCAGGGATGAATTATCCTTGACACCTCAGGATCTGTGGACCCCACAAGATCCCCACCTACCCCACCACTCTCTCTCTTCTTCACCCATTCACCAATCACCTCAACACCTCTTCCCCAAAAACCCCTCACCTATCAAATCCTACCATTCTCTTCAACACTCACATCCATCCTACATAAAACCCCACCTACCTTACCATTCAAATTCAAATCACTTTCCCTCCCAAACCCACCCATACATGACCGAACCCTACCCCCCTCCCCACCCCTATATAAACCCATCTTCACCCCCTCATTTTCACACAACCTAAACACTACTTCTCCCCCTTGGCCGAAACACAAAGCCCCCCTACATCTCCTCTATTTCTTCTTCCTCTACTCTCTTCTTTCTTCTTTTGCTCGAGGACGAGCAAACCTTCTAAGTTTGGTGTGGTAAAAGCGTTGCTTTTTTGTTTTTCCATAACCATTTATGGCACCTAAGGTTGGAGAAACCTCTAGAAAGAGGAAAGGGAAGGCAAAAGCTTCCACCTCCGAGTCATGGGAGATGGAGAGATTCATCTCAAGAGTGCATCAAGACCACTTCTATGAAGTTGTGGCCAAGAAGAAGGTGAGCCCCGAGGTCCCTTTTCAAACTCAAAAAAGGTCAACTTTAATCAAAGGTTGGACCAAGTCCTCATGGATATCTGTGTGGAAGGAGCTTAATGCAAACAGGAGATCCCACTCATAGACATGAGCATGAGGAAATTCCTCATCATGAAATCCCTGAGATGCCTTAAGGGATGCACTTTCCTCCACAAAACTATTGGGAGCAAATTAACACCTCCCTAGGAGAATTAAGTTCCAACATGGGACAACTAAGGGTGGAGCACCAAGAACATTCCATCCTCCTCCATGAAATCAGAGAAGACCAAAGAGACATTGAGGAGCTCAAGCACTCCATAAGATCTTCAAGAGGAAGAACAAGCCACCATCACTAAGGTGGACCCGTTCTTTAATTTCCTTGTTCTTTATTTTCTTGTTTTTCGAATTTTTATGCTTATGTTTATCTATGTTTGTGTCTTATGATCATTAGTATCTTAGTGTCTATGCCTTAAAGTTATGAATGTCCTATGAATCCATCACCTTTCTTAAATGAAAAATGTTCTTAATTGAAAAAGAGAAGAATCGCATGAATTTTGAATTTTATAACAGATTAATTATTTTGATGTGGTGGCAATACTTTGACTTCTGAATGTATGCTTGAACAGTGCATATGTCTTTTGAATTTGTTATTCATGAATGTTGGCTCTTGAAAGAATGATGAAAAAAGGAGACATGTTACTGAGGATTTGAAAAATCATTAAAATGATTCTTGAAGCAAGAAAAAGCAGTGAATACAAAAAAAAGAGAGATTATGTGCGAAAAAAGAGAGAGAGAGAGAAAGCAAGCAGAAAAAGCCAACAGCCCTTTAAACCAAAAGGCAAGGGTAAAAATAAAGTCGTGGTCCAAGGCAAAAAAAAGAGTGTGCTTAAGAACCCTGGACACCTCTAATTGGGGACTCTAGCAAAACTGAGTCACAATCTGAAAAGGTTCACCCAGTTATGTGTCTGTGGCATGTATGTATCCGGTGGTAATACTGGAAGACAGAGTGCTTTGGGCCACGGCCAAGACTCATAAAGTAGCTGTGTTCAAGAATCATCATACTTAAATAGGAGAATCAATAACACTATCTGGATTCTGAGTTCCTATAGAAGCCAATCATTCTGAATTTCAAAGGATAGAGTGAGATGCCAAAACTGTTCAGAGGCAAAAAGCTAAAAGCCCCGCTCATCTAATTAATGCTAATCTTCATAGATGTTTTTGGAATACAGTGCATAATCTCTTCTTTTTATCTTATTTGATTTTCAGTTGCTTGGGGACAAGCAACAATTTAAGTTTGGTGTTGTGATGAGCGGATAATTTATACGCTTTTTGACATTGTTTTTAGTATGTTTTTAGTATGTTTTAGTTAGTTTTTTAATTATATTTTTATTAGTTTTTAGTTAAAATTCACTTTTCTGGACTTTACTATGAGTTTGTGTATTTTTCTATGATTTCAGGTATTTTCTGGCAGAAATTGAGGGACCTGAGCAAAAATCTGATTCAGAGGCTGAAAAGGACTGCAGATGCTGTTGGATTCTGACATCCCTGCACTCGAAGTAGATTTTCTGGAGCTACAGAAGCCCAATTGGCGCGCTCTCAATTGCGTTGGAAAGTAGACATCCTGGGCTTTCCATCCATGTATAATAGTCTATACTTTGCCTGAGATTTGATGGCCCAAATAGGCGTTCCAAGTCAGCTCAAGAATTCTGGCGTTAAACGGAACTGGCACAAGAATGGGAGTTAAACGCCCAAACTGGCACAAAAGCTAGCGTTTAACTCCAAGAAAAGTCTCTACACATGAAAGCTTCAATGCTCAGCCCAAGCACACACCAAGTGGGCCCGGAAGTGGATTTTTATGTCATTTACTCATCTTTGTAAACCCTAAGCTACTAGTTCTCTACAAATAGGACCTTTTGTTATTGTATTTTCATCTTTGATCACTTTAGATCTTAGGATCATCTTTGGATGTCTAGTTCTTAGATCATGAGGGCTGGCCTCACGGCCATGCCTAGACCTTGTTATTATGTATTTTCAACGGTGGAGTTTCTACACACCAGAGATTAAGGTGTGGAGCTCTGCTGTACCTCGAGTATCAATGCAATTACTATTGTTCTTCTATTCAATTCGGCTTATTCTTGTTCTAAGATATCACTTGTTCCTTAACTTGATGAATGTGATGATCCATGACACACATCATCATTCTCACATATGAACGTGTGCCTGACAACCACCTCCGTTCTACCTTAGATTGAGTGGATATCTCTTGGATCCCTTAATCGGAATCTTCGTGGTATATGCTAGAATTGATGGCGGCATTCAAGAGAATCCGGAAGGTCTAAACCTTGTCTGTGGTATTCTGAGTAGGATTCAAGGATTGAATGACTGTGACGAGCTTCAAACTCCTGAAAGCTGGGCGTTAGTGACAGACGCAAAAGAATCACTGGATTCTATTCCAACCTGATTGAGAACCGACAGATGATTAGCCCTGCTGTGACAGAGCGCGTTGAACATTTTCACTGAGAGGACGGGACTGTAGCCATTGACAACGGTGATGCCCAACATATAGCTTGCCATGGAAAGGAGTAAGAAGGATTGGAAGAAGACGGTAGGATCAGAAAGCAGAGAGACGGAAGGGACAAAGCATCTCCATACGCTTATCTGAAATTCTCACCAATGAATTACATAAGTATCTCTATCCTTATTTTATGCTTTATTCATAAATCACCCATAACCATTTGAATCTGCCTGACTGAGATTTACAAGGTGACCATAGCTTGCTTCATACCAATAATCTCTGTGGGATCGACCCTTACTCGCGTAAGGTTTATTACTTGGACGACCCAGTGCACTTGCTGGTTAGTTGTGCGAAGTTTTGATAAAGATTTGAGATTTCAATTGAGCGTACCATGTTGATGGCTTCATTGATGATCACAATTTCGTGCACCAAAAACCCTAAGTAAAATCCTAAGAGAGAATTTCTAAAACTAACCTAAACCTAACTAAAACTATCTAATATGGTGTGTAATGGTGCTCTCCTGGTCCTGCCTCCATATGGAATGTTGTCCCTTTGATATATCCTCTAAATAAGCTTCAGGAACTCTAAAATTGGGCCAAGGGGCCCCCAAAATAACGAGCCAAGTGACTTTTTAATGAAGTCACGCGTCAGGACTTGTGCGTACGCACACTAGCTGATTTTCATCTTGTGCGTATGCGTAGGAAGTTGTGCGTATGCACAGTGGATTGTGTGCTTCTCCGTTGTTTTCTTTTTGGAATCTCCCATTTTGCATGCTTCCTTCCACTTCTTCCTAGCCATTCTTTCCTATTGGACTTGAAATCACTCAACAAAATATATCACACCATCAAATGGAATAAAAGTGGAACAAAATGGATTAATTTAAGCATAAAAAAACATGTTTTCACATTTAGGCACAATTTAGAGAGAAATCACAAAAGTATGCTATTCAAGTGAATAAATGAGGGTTTATGTGATGAAATCCACTCAATTCAAGCCAAAATTTACCATCAAATATGAACTCATCAATTTTTCTACACTTAAACAATAGCATGTGCTCATGCTAATCACAAACAAGGAGAAGGGTCAAAGGGCAACCAACTTATTCAATGAAACTATCTATATGCATGCAACTATACCAAATGCTATCTATTTTTATCTATACGATAGTTTCCTATAAACTTGGCAAAACAAACAACCAAATTTCCAAGCAAGTGATGCATGAACATCTTTCTTTTATTTTCTGTTTATTTTAAGAAAAGAGAAGGAATTCGAATCTGCCAAGCTGGCGCTAAACGCGGACCTGGGAGTTTAGCGCCAACAACTCAGCAACGCTAAGGAAGTTCTGCTCACTAGGGCACTAAACACCAAGCCTGGCATTTAGCGCCAGCAAGCCAGAAATAAATGGAAGCTTTCTATCCGTTAGGGTGCTGAACACCGAATCTGGCGTTTAGCGCCAATGATCTGGATCACACTTCACCGAAAGAGCATCTTTAGTTGGATTTAGCTTTTAATTATTCTATTTTATTTTATTTTAGTTATTTTTAATCACAAACACAATTTTTTTCAAATTAGGTTAGATATTAAAAGAAAAAGATTCAGCCTTTTGGGGAATTTCTCTTTTATGCACCTCATTCTATAGTTCACACCTTTTTAAACCTTAGTTTTTTCTCTAAGCCATGAGCAACTAAACCTTCACTGTTAAAGTTAGGAGCTCTATTTATTTCCATGGATTAATACTATTATCATTTTATTAATTAATGTATTAATTCCATTTCAATGATTACTTTCGTTCTTCATCTTATGAAATCTAGGTATATCGAAAGAACAACCTTTTTTCTATATGAATTCTTGTGAATATTCGAAAAGCTATTTCACTTGAATACTAGCTTGAAAGTAAACTCCTTCTAAACTGCTAATTACTTGGACTTAATGGGATACGTGATATATAATCCTCTTATATTTGGGTAATTATTATTTTTCTGGCTAATAAACTAGAATTGAACCTAACCCTCTAATCTATATTAAGTGACCAAGGAATTGGCAATTGATTAGGTTAGAGGAGACTAAATCACTAAAGAATTAGGGTTTAGTCAATTACAGTTTTCCATGAATGAATCTTGCATGATTAAAATAGTTGGTAAGAAAACTTAATTCGAAAGAATAAATAACTCCAAAATATTAACTATCTTTTCACATACGCTTCACACCAAATTTACCGTTTACTTTCTTAAATCTTTTGGATTACTGTTTAATGCTTTTGAACCCCAAAACACCATTTTCTGCTTGCCTGACTAAGTGATTCATTCGACCATTGTTGCTTAGTCCATCAATCCTCGTGGGATCGATCCTCACACACCTGAGGTATTACTTGGTATGACCCGGTGTACTTGCCGGTTAGTTTGTGGACCTTGAATTTTACATCAAATTTTTGGCACCGTTACCGGGGATTGACTGTGATCGACAACTAACTATTGCCTGATTGCTTAGATTAAGCATTCTTAGTTTTTAGTTTTTATTTGTTTTTGTTCTTAAAACTTTTGAAAATTTAGTTTTGTTTTAGTTAAAAATTTTTCCTTAATTTTGAAATTAAGTTTGGTGTCCCCCTTAGTGATCTTATTTTTTTCCCCTACTTAATTTTCTTTTCATGTATTTTCGAATTTAGTGGCTTATCTTCCTTATTGATTTTCAAAATTTTTTGTGTTAGTTGTTGATGCATGAGCATCTTTCCCTTATTTTCTGTTTATTTTAAATTAAAATTTATTGAGTTTAAGTATATTTTAGAGTTAAAATCCTCCTTGGATACTACTTTAAGTTGTTTTGGTGTTTTAATTATTCCAGGTGAAGTTCAGATCAGTTTGGCAGAGTTTTGTGCAAGAAAGAGAAGAATTGGAGATTTCCACTAGAGCGCTAAATGCCAAGCTGGCATTTAGCGTCAATGATCCAGATTACACTTCACCAAAGGAGCATCTTTAGTTAGATTTATCTTTTAATTGTTCTATTTTATTTTATTTTAGTTATTTTTAATTACAAACAAAATATTTAAGGTTTAAAATTTATTATTTTATTTTAATTATAAATCAAATTAGGTTAGATATAAGAGGGAAAAGATTCACCCCTTGGGGGATCTTCTCACTTCCGCACTTTCACATTTTTCTGAACCCTAGTTTTTCTCTGAAGCATGAGCCACTAAACCTCCTTGGTTAAGGTTAGGAGCTCTATTTATTGCTATGAATTAAGATTATTATTCTTCTATTTTGATTAATGTACTGTTCCAGTTTCAAGGATTACTTTCGTTCTTCATTTTGTGAGACTCAGTAGATCGGAAGAATAATCCTTATTCTATATGCGTTCTTGTGATTCTTGGAAGAGATATCTTACCTGAACAACAGCTTGAAAGTAAATTTCTCCTAAATTGTTAATTAGGGTTTTTGTGGCTATAAACTAGAATTGAACTTAACCCTCTAATCTAAATTAAGTGACTAAGACATTAGCAGTTAATTAGATTAGAGGAGACTAAATCACTAAGACATTAGGGTTTAGTCACTGACAGTTTGCCATGAAATGAATCTTGCATGATTAAAATAGTTGGTAAGAAAAGTTAATCCAAAAAAGTAAACACCTCCGACACCTTAACTGCTTTCTCTCATATACTTCACACCATTCCATTGTTTGTGTTTTCTACTCTCTAAACTACTATTTAATGCTTTTTGAACTCTCAAAAAATCACTTTCTGCTTGCCTGATTAAGGAGTCATTCGACCATTTTTGCTTAGTCTATCAATCCTCGTGAGATTGACCCTCACTCACATGAGGTATTACTTGGTTTGACTCGGTGCACTTGTCGGTTAGTTTATGGTTCTAAAATAACGCACCAGTTGTTCAGTTTATTTTATTTTGTTTCATTTACATAGGATATCTCACTGGAAATTTTTTGCACTCTGATGTAGAAATTTTTACTTTTTCTTTATTTTCTATTGTTTATGAGAAAGAACAGGAATAAAGGGCCTCTTTTAGACTTTGATACTGAGATTGAGAGAAAACCTTAATGCGGCGTCTACAACAAGCTAGATCTTATAGAGATAGTGAGAACCTCAGGGATAATTTTGAGAAAGAAGTTGAAGAGTCAACTATGGAGCTCAACAACAACAATAATGAGGTTAATGTCAATGTTGTTAATCCTCCTCCTAACATGCCTACCCAACCTAGGAGAACACTTGGCTCTTATACTACTCCTAGCTTGGATTTCTATGGGAATAGAATTGTTGTACCCCCTGTTACTACAAACAACTTTGAGCTGAAACCTCAGTTGATCTCTCTGGTGCAGCAAAATCACTAGTTTCATGGACTCCCGCAAGAAGACCTGAATTTGTTTATTTTTAATTTCTTGCAGATTTGTGACATTTTGAAGACTAATGGAGTTTATCCTGATATTTACAAGCTACTTCTTTGCCCATTTATTGTACAAGACCGAGCTAAATAGTGGCTTAACACTCAACCCAAGGAGAGCTTGGGCACTTGGGATAAGGCGGTCAATAGATTTCTGACCATGTTCTTTCCTCCTTAAAAGCTAATTAAGTTGAGGACAGATGTTTAGACCATCAGGCAGAGGGAGGGTGAGTCTCTATGAAGCCTGAGAAAGGTATAAGTTAAAGCTCAAGAAATGTCCTCTTGATATCTTCTCAGACTGAATATAGTTGCAGATATTCTATGATGGAGTCTCTGAGACTGACAAGATGTCCCTAGATAATTCTGTAAGAGGGTCACTCCAAATGAAAAAGACCCCTGATGAAGCTACGGAGTTGATTGATGGTTGCTAATAACTAGTATTTATACTCTTCTAAAAGGACCTCTATGAAAAAAGGAGACATGGAGTTGGATACCTTGAATGCTATTTTTTCCCAGAACAAGGCTATATCTCAGCAAACTAATGCTCTTACACAATACTTGAGTGGAATGCAAGTCTCAGCTGTTAATGCCAAAGATACTTCCTATGATATGAGTGGTGGTTTCCCTCAAAGTGAGACTTATGACTATGGCCAGTTTACTTTTGAACAGGTTAATTTCATGGGCAATGCCTCTAGACCCTCCAACAATGATCCTTTCTCTAAGACATATAATCAAGGATGGAGGAATCATCCTAACTTCGGGTGGAGAGACCAATCTCAGAGGTGGTTTTAATCAAAATAATTTCAACAACTATCAGTTTCAAACATCTCAGCCACAACAAGCACCCTCTCAGCCTCAGAATACTCCTGACTTGGCTTCTATAGTTGCAAAACTCTCTAAGAACACTCAAAGTTTCATGCAGGAGACCAGAATTTCACTTTAGAATTTGGAGATACAAGTAGGTCAGTTGAGCAAGAAAGTACCTGAGAGGCCTCCTAACAATCTTCCTAGTAACACAGTACCTAATCCAAGAGAAGAGTGCAAAGCTATCACATTAGTGAGTGAACCAGTGATAGAAGAGAAAGTACAAGTTGCTCAGCAATCAGAAAAAATAGAAGCTACAAAAAAATACTGAGGATGCCAAAGCACACGCCCCACCTAAGGCACCTGAGTACAAGCCGAAGATGTCATACTCTCAGAAGCTCCAAAAGGAGACTATGGACAAACAATTCTCACAGTTCTTAGAAGTTTTCAAAAAGTTGCAAATCAATATTCCTTTTGTTGAGGTTCTGGAGCAAATGCCTCTCTATGTTTTATGAAAGGTGTACTCTCTAAGAAGAAGACCCAAAAGGGAGATGAAACAGTGGTCTTGACCAAGGAATGTAGTGCAATAATTCATAGCATATTGCCAAGAAAGATGCCAGATCCAGGGAGCTTTCAGATTCCATACACCATTGGGAGCACAACTTTTGACAAATCATTATATGATATGGGTGCAAGTATCAATTTGATTCCATTGTCTTTGACAAAGAAGCTGCAAATCAAAGATGCACAACCAATAAGGATAGCATTACAAATGGCAAACAAGTCTCTAAAACATGCACATGAAAAAGTGGAGAATTTCTTGGTCAAGGATGGAAAACTTTTTCTCCCTGTAGATTTTCTGATCCTGACATGGGAGAGGATGAAGACAATTCTATAATCCTAGGAAGACCATTCCTGGTCAAAAAAAGAGCTCTGATTGATGTGGAAAAAGGTAAATTGGTTCTAATAATGCATGAGGATTATTTAGTCTTCAAAGTTTTTAAACAAATACAGCACTCAGGTGAAAGAGGCACTTCCATGAAGAGTGAACTCACTAACCTAAGTCTCCAAGGATTCCTAACTAAAGTAAAGCAGAGTTTACAACTCAAGTCTCCTTTAGTGGGAACCAATACAATTCTCCCTGATATCAAATCTAAATTTGGTGTTAGGTGTTCATCATCCCCCAAGGGAAAAGGTCCCAAGACGAAGGTGCCCAAGGGATGGAGGAACAAGAAGATCCCCACTGAAGATTTCTCACCAGGATTAAAAGTGGTGTTCACTCATTATCCCACATTACCATACACGGTGAACCGGATTCTCTCCATTGAACATGTTGAAGTGATTCATGAGTAATGAGCGGATATTTTATACGCTTTTTGCCATAATTTTCATTTAGTTTTTAGTATGTTTTGTTCAAGTTTTATTAAGTTTTCATAGGTTTTAGTGCAAAATTCACATTTTTGGATTCTAATTTGAGTTTGTGGGTTTTTATGCAATTTTAGGTAATTTCTGGCTGAAATTGAGGAGCTGGAGCAAAAGTCTGATTCAGAGGCAGAGAAAGCACTACAGATGCTGTCCGGATTTGACATTCTTGCACTCGAAAGAGCTTTTCTGGAGCTACAGAAGTCCAAATGGAGTGTTCTTAACGGCTATAGAAAGCTAACATCCAAAGCTTTCCACAAATGATAAAATTTCATACTTTGATTTAGAATTAAAGGCCCAAAACTAGTGTTCAACACCAGCTTCCTGCCATGTTCTGGCGTCCAACCCCCACGGGAGAAGAGACTAGCATCCAATGCCCAAAAAGGACTCCCTAGCCAGTGTTCAATGCCCTAAAGGCCTCCTAGCATGTGGATCTCAGTCAGGCTCAGCCCAAACACTCACTAAATGGGCCCCATAAGTGGATTTTAGCACTAAAAGACTGTTTTACCCTTCTTAATGTAATCTTTAGTCGTTAGTTTAGTATTTAAAGACTTTTACGCCTCTCATCAAGGGAGGATGCACACTTAAGCCATATTTCATTTTTCACATTGTATTCTCTATCAATATGAGTTTCTAAACCTCCTAGGTTGAGGGGAGGAGCTCTGCTGAGTTTCATTGATAAATAAAAGTACTACTGTTCTATTTCAATTCGTGTCTGATTCTCTATTCTAAGATGTATCTTCGTTCTTCATCTTTATGAATGCGTTGACCCATCACAAGGTTATCTCATTCTACATGGGTTCAGAGTGAGTCTTTCATCGGACAATGATGAACCACTAGTTTGATTATACATCTCTTAAACCGTTAATCCACGACTTCGTTGGGGCCTTCTTGAGACACAGTTCACCCGAGGTACGGGGAGATTAAATTCCTTGTGGTAGAGGCTTGAATCAAATGCGCAGCATTCTCTTATCTGGAAGATTCGACCTTGTCTATGGCATTTTGTGTAGGATCACAAAGGAGAATGGACTGCAGGGGCTTCACCCTCAATCAAACTGGATCTGCACTAACCCTGGGGTTCAGATCTGGAGGAGCATTGGTGACCTCTTAACCGGCGTTAATCATATACAGCCTGCCATAGAGAAAATCATTCACAGTTGGAGAAGACAGTAAGATCGGAGTTAATCCAGAAGAACAAATCATCTCCAAGCCTTAACCATCTTCCCTCCATTGCATTTACCATCAACTGAGTAACATTATTTTTATTTTTTTTATGCGTTTAAACAATCAAACAACTATTCTATCCGCTTGACTAAGATCTACAAGATAACCATAGCTTGCTTAAAATCACAATCCTCGTGGGGTTGACCCTGACTCGCTCAGGTATTACTAGGATGACACAGTGCACTTGCTGGTTTAGTTGTGCGAAGTGTAATTCCGCACACCAAATTCTTGGCGCCGTTGCCAGGGTTTGTTCGAGTTTGGACAACTAACAGATTATCTTGTTGCTTAGATTAGGTAATTTTCGTTTCTTTATAGGTTTAATTTTATTTTATCTGAGCCTTTTATTTTCTTTTCAAAAAAAAATTCAAAAATCTTTACTTTTCTTTATTAATCTTTATCTTTAGTTTGAGTCTTTTATTTTTTTCTTGTTCTTGTTTGAGTCTTTTTCAAATTTCTTGAGTCTTCTTTCTAAATAGTGTCTTTTTTTTAAGTCTTGAGTCAATTGATGAGCGGATAATTTATATGCTTTTCGGCATTGTTTTTAGGTAGTTTTTAGTAGAATCTAGCTACTTTTAGGGATGTTTGTATTAGTTTTTATGCAAAATTCACATTTCTGGACTTTACTATGAGTTTGTGTGTTTTTTTGTGATTTCAGGTATTTTTTGGCTGAAAATGAGGGACTTGAGCAAAAATCTGATTCAGGCTGAAAAAGGACTGCTGATGCTGTTGGATTCTGACCTCCCTGAACTCGAAATGGATTTTATGGAGCTACAGAAATCCAAATGGCGCGCTCTTAAATGCGTTGGAAAGTAGACATCCAGGGCTTTCCATCAATATATAATAGTTTATACTTTATTCGAGTTTAGATGATGCAAACTGGCGTTCAACGCTAGTTCCATGCTGCATTATGGAGTAAAACGCCAGAAACACGTCACAAACTAGAGTTAAACGCCAAAAACACGTTACAACTTGGTGTTTAATCCCAAGAGAAGCCTCTGTACGTGTAAAGCTCAAGCTCAGCCCAAACACACACCAAAGCGGGCCCTAGAAGTGGATTTCTGCACTTAGACTTATTTCTGTAAACCCTAGTAACTAGTTTAGTATAAATAGAACTTTTTACTATTATATTAGACATCGGGGAATTAGTCTTTTGATTAATCTCTTGATCATGTTTGGGGGCTGTCCATTCAGCCATGCCTGGACCTTTATCACTTATGTATCTTCAACGGTGGAGTTTCTACACACCATAGATTGAGGTGTGGAGCTCTGCTGTTCCTCGAGTATTAATGCAATTACTATTATTCTTCCATCCAATTCAGCTTATTTTTATTCTAAGATATTCGCTGTACTTCAACATGATAAATATGATGATTCGTGACACTCATCATCATTCTCACCTATGAACGTGTTCCTGACAACCACTTCCGTTCTACCTTAGATCGAGCGCGTATCTCTTAGCCTCCATTCCGAAAGATCGGAGTCTTCGTGGTATAAGCTAGAATTACTGGCAGCTATTCCTAAGATCCGGAAAATCTAAACCTTGTTTGTGATATTCCGAGTAGGATCTGAGATGGGATGACTGTGACGAGCTTCAAACTTGCGAGTGTTGGGCATAGTGACAGACGCAAAAGGATCAATGGATCCTATTCCAACATGATCGAGAACTGACAGATGATTAGCCGTGCTGTGACAGAGCATTTGGACCATTTTCACTGAGAGGACGGAAAGTAGCCATTGACAACGGTGACGCCCTACATACAGCTTGCCATGGAATGGAGTAAGAATGATTGGATGAAAGCAGTAGGAAAGCAGAGATTCAGAAGGAACACAGTATCTTTATGTGCTTATCTGAAATTCCCACCAATGAATTACATAAGTATCTCTATCTCTATTTTATGCTTTATTTATCTTTCTATTCGAAAATCACTATAACCATTTGAATCCGCCTGACTGAGATTTACAAGATGACCATAGCTTGCTTCATACCAACAATCTCCGTGGCATCGACCCTTACTCACGTAAGGTATTACTTGGAAGACCCAGTGCACTTGATGGCTAGTTGTGTGAAGTTGTGACAAAGTGTGATTCACGATTGAGAGCTCCAAGTCTTTGGCGCCAATGTTGATGATCACAATTTCGTGCACCAAGTTTTTAGTGCCGTTGCCGGGGATTGTTTGAGTTTGGACAACTGACGGTTCATCTTGTTGCTCAGATTAGGTAATTTTCTTCTTATTTTCTTTTCAAAAAGTTTTCAAAAATTTTTATTTATTTTTGTTTTTTTTTCAAAAAGAAATTTTTGAAAAAAAAACCCAAAAAAATTAATAAAATCATAAAAACCAAAAATATTTTGTGTTTCTTGTTTGAGTCTAGTGTCAATTTTTAAGTTTGGTGTCAATTGCATGTTTTTAAAATTTACGCATTTTTTTCGAAAAATTCATGCATGATGTTTTTTGTTTGATCTTTAAATTTTCTTGATTTGTGTTTTTTGTTGTTTTTCATATGCATTTTTGCATTCATAGTGTCTAAGCATTGAAAATTTCTAAGTTTGGTGTCTTGCATGTTTTTCTTTTCTTGAAAATTTTTCAAAAATAAGTCTTGATGTTCATCTTGATCTTCAAAGTGTTCTTGGTGTCCATCTTGACATTCATAGTGTTCTTGCATGCATCATTGGTTTTGATTCAAAATTTTCATGTTTTGGGTCATATTTGTGTTCTTCTCTCTCATCATTAAAAATTCAAAAAAATAAAAAATATCTTTTCCTTATTTCTCTCATAAATTTCGACATCTTTGGGTTGACTTAGTGAAAATTTTTAAAATAAGTTGTTTCTTGTTAGTCAAGTCAAGATTTCATTTTAAAAAAATCCTATCTTTTCAAAATCTTTTTCAAAAATCAAATCTTTTTCATTTTTTATTATTTTCAAATTTTTTTTTAAAAAAATTGATTTTCAAAATCTTTTTCTTAATTTTATTTCATAATTTTCAAAAAAATTTACTAACAATTAATGTGATTGATTCAAAAATTTGAAGTTTGTTACTTTCTTGTTAAGAAAGGTTCAATCTTTAAATTCTAGAATCATATCTTTTAGTTTCTTGTTAGTCAAGTAATCAATTTTAATTTTAAAGATCAAATCTTTTTCAACCATATCTTTTTCAATAATATCTTTTCAAAATTGATTTCAAAATCTTTTCTAACTTCTTACCTTTTCAAAATTGATTTTCAAATCTTTTTCAACTAACTAATTGACTTTTTCTTTGTTTCTTATCTTTTTCAAAACTACCTAACCGCTTTTCTCTCTCTAACTTTCGAAAATTTCTCACTTTTTTTTTCAAAATTCTTTTTAATTAACTAATTGTTTCAAATTTTAGTTTTAATTTTATTTCTTCTCTTAATTTTCGAAAATCACTAATTTTTTTTCAAAAATAATTTTCGAAATTCTCTCCCTCTCATCTTCTTCTATTATTTATTCATTTACTAACACTTCTCTTTATCTTAAAATTCGAACCTTCTCTTCTTCTCTGTGTTCAAATTTATCTCTTCTCCTTCTTCTATTCTTCTTCTTCTACTCACATAAAGGAATCTCTATACTGTGACATAGAGGATTCCTCTTTCTTTTCTGTTTTCTTCTTTTTCATATGAGCAGGAGCAAGGACAAGGACATTCTTGTTGAAACAGATCCTGAACCTGAAAGGACTCTGAAGAAGCTAAGAGAAGCTAAAGCACAACAATCCAGAGAAAACCTTACAGAGAATCTCGAAAAAGAATACATGGCCAAACCCAATAACAATGGTGGATGCACAAGGAGGATGCTTGGTGATTATACTACACCTACTTCCAACTTTTATGGAAGAAACATCTCAATATTTTGCATTGGAGCAAACAATTTTGAGTTGAAGCCTCAACTAGTTGCTCTGATGCAACAGAACTGCATGTTCCATGGACTTCTATAAGAAGATCCCTATCAGTTCTTAACTGAATTCTAACAGATCTGTGATACTGTTAAGACTAATGGAGTAGATCCTGAAGTCTACAAGCTCTTGCTTTTCCCTTTTGCTGTAAGAGACAGGGCTAGAACATGGTTGGACTCACAACCTAAAGATAGCCTGGACTCTTGAGATAAGCTGGTCACGGCCTTTTTGGCCAAGTTCTTTCCTCCTCAAAAGCTGAGCAAGCTTAGAGTGGATGTTCAGACCTTCAAGCAAAAGGATAGTGAATCCCTCTATGAAGCTTGGGAAAGATACAAACAGTTGACCAAAAAGTATCCTTCTGACATGCTTTCAGAGTGGACCATTTTGGATATATTCTATGATAGTCTATCTGAGTTCTCTAAGATGTCAGTGGACCATTCTGTAGGGGGATCCATTCACCTAAAGAAAATGCCTGTAGAAGCTCAAGAACTCATTGACATGGTTGCAAATAACCAATTCATGTACACTTCTGAGAGGAATCCTGTGAGTAATGGGATGCCTCAGAGGAAAGGAGTTCTTAAAATTGATGCTCTGAATGTCATATTGGCTCAGAACAAAATGTTGACTCAACAAGTCAACATGATTTCTCAGAGTCTGAATGGATTGCAAAATGCATCCAACAGTACTAAAGAAGCATCTTCCGAAGAAGAAGCTTATGATCCTGAGAACCCTGCAATGGCAGAGGTGAATTACATGGGTGAAGACTATGGAAACACCTATAATCCCTCATGGAGAAATCATCTAAATTTCTCATGGAAGGATCAACAAAAGCCTCAACAAGGCTTTAATAATGGTGGAAGAAACAGGTTTAGCAATAGCAAGCCTCTTCCATCATCTTCTCAGCAACAGACAGAGAATTCCGAGCAGAGCCCCTCTAGCTTAGCAAATATAGTCTCTGATCTATCTAAGACCACTTTAAGTTTCATGAGTGAAACAAGGTCCTCCATTAGAAACTTGGAAGCACAAGTGGGTCAGCTGAGTAAGAAAATCACTGAAACTCCTCCTAGTACTCTCCTAAGCAATACAGAAGATAATCCAAAAAGAGAGTGCAAGGCCATTGATATAATCAAAATGGCCGAATCCAAAGAAGAAGGGGAGGACGTGAATCCTAATGAAGAAGACCTCATGGGACATCCCCCAGACAGAAAGGAGTTCCCTATTGGGGACCTAAAGGAATCTGAGGTTCATATAGAGACCATAGAGATTCCATTGAACTTCCTTCTGCCATTCATGAGCTTTGAGAACTATTCTTTCTCTGAAGAGGATGAAGATGTAACTGAAGAAGAAGTTGCTCAATATCTAGGAGCCATCATAAAGCTGAGTGCCAAGTTGTTTGGTAATGAGACTTGGGAAGATGAACCTCCCTTGCTCATTAGTAAACTAAATATATGGGTTCAGTAAACTTTACCTCAAAAGAAACAAGATCCTGGTAAATTCTTAATATCATGTACCATAGGCACCATGACCTTTGAGAAGGCTCTGTGTGACCTAGGGTCAGGTATAAATCTTATGCCACTCTCTGTAGTGGAGAAACTGGGGATCTTTAAGGTACAAGCTGCAAGAATCTCATTAGAGATGGCAGACAAGTCAATAAAACAAGCTTATGGATTGGTAGAGGACGTGTTAGTGAAGGTTAAAGGCCTTTACATCCATGCTGATTTCATAATCTTAGACACTTGGAAGGATGAGAATGAATCCATCATTCTTGGAAGACCCTTCCTAGCCACAGCAGGAGCTGTGATTGATATTGACAGAAGAGAGCTAGTCCTTCAATTGAATGGGGACTACCTTGTGTTTAAAGCTCAAGGATCTTCCTCTGCAACCAGGGAAAAGAGGCACGATAAGCTTCTCTCAATACAGAGTCAAACAAAGCCCCTACAATCAAACTCTAAGTTTGGTGTTAGGAGGTGATGAGCGGATAATTTATACGCTTTTTGGCATTGTTTTTAGTATGTTTTTAGTATGTTTTAGTTAGTTTTTATTATATTTTTATTAGTTTTTAGTTAAAATTCACTTTTCTGGACTTTACTATGAGTTTGTGTATTTTTCTGTGATTTCAGGTATTTTTTGGCTGAAATTGAGGGACCTGCGTAAAAATTTGATTCAGAGGCTGAAAAGGACTGCAGATGGATTCTGACCTCCCTGCACTCGAAGTAGATTTTCTCGAGCTACAGAAACCCAATTGATGCGCTCTCAACTGCGTTGGAAAGTAAACATCCTGGGCTTTCCAGCAATATATAATAGTCTATACTTTGCCCGAGATTTGATGGCCCAAACCGGCGTTTCAAATCAGCTCAAAACTGCCCGGCGTTAAACGCCAGAACTGGCACAAGAATGGGAGTTAAACACCCAAACTGGCACAAAAGCTAGCGTTTAACTCCAAGAGAAGTCTCTACACGAAAATGCTTCAATGCTCAGCCCAAGCACACACCAAGTGGGCCCGAAAGTGGATTTTTATGTCATTTACTTATTTCTGTAAACCCTAGGCTACTAATTCTCTACAAATAGGACCTTTTGCTATTGTATAATCATCGGGGGATCTTAGATCATCTTTAGATCTTTGAATCTTTTGAACACGTTTTGGGGGCTGGCCTCACAGCCATGCCTAGACCTTGTTCTTATTCTAAGATATTCATTTGTACCCAAGAACATGATGAATGTGATGATTATGTGACGCTCATCATCATTCTCACTTATGAACGCGTGCCTGACAACCACTCCCGTTCTACAAGCAAACAAGGCTTGAATGTTTATCTCTTGGATTCCTTAATCAGAATCTTCGTGGTATAAGCTAGAATTGATGGCGGCATTCAAGAGAATCCGGAAGGTCTAAACCTTGTCTATGGTATTCTGAGTAGGATTCAATGATTGAATGACTGTGACGAGCTTCAAACTCCTGAAGGCTGGGAGTTAGTGACTGACGCAAAAGAATCAACGGATTCTATTCCAACCTAATTGAGAACCGACAGATGATTAGCCGTGCCGTGACAGGGTGCGTTGAACATTTTCACTGAGAGGACGGGACTGTAGCCACTGACAATGGTGATGCCCAACATACAGCGTGCCATGGAAAGGAGTAAGAATGATTGGATGAAGACAGCAAGAAAGCAGAGAGACGGAAGCGACAAAGCATCTCCATTCGCTTATCTGAAGTTCTCACCAATGAATTTCATAAGTATCTCTATCTTTACTTCATGCTTTATTCATATGTCATCCATAACCATTTGAATCTGCCTGACTAAGATTTACAAGGTGACCATAGCTTGCTTCATACCAACAATCTCCGTGGGATCAACCCTTACTCGCGTAAGGTTTATTACTTGGATGACCCAGTGCACTTGCTGGTTAGTTGTGCGAAGTTGTGATAAAGAGTTGATATTGCAATTGAGCATACCATGTTGATGGCGCCATTGATGATCACAATTTTGTGCATCAAGTTTTTGGCGCCGTTGCCGGGGATTGTTTGAGTTTGGACAACTGACGGTTCATCTTGTTGCTTAGATTAGGTATTTTTCAGAGTTCTTAAGAATGAATTCTAGTGTTTCAAGGTGATGTTCTTATCATCACCAAAGCTGATTGATTTTCATCAATTTAGCTCTTGAATGCAATGTCCTGCTGAAGCTTGGCTAGCCATGTCTAATTTCTTTAGACTAAAGCTTTAGACTAACATTGCATGATTCCTGGAATTCTCATTAAGAATTTTGATATCTTTATTTTCTTTTCCACTTAATTTTTGAAAAATCCAAAAAAATTTACAAAATCATAAAAACCAAAAATATATTTTGTTTCTTGTTGAGTCTAGTGTCTCATTTTAAGTTTGGTGTCAATTGCATGTTTCTGTTCTTCTTGCATTTTTCGAATTCAGTCATGTGTCTTAATTGATCTTCAAGTTGTTCTTGATGATTTCCTTGTTCTGATTTTTAAATTCTCTTGTCTTGAGTGTTTTGTTGTTTCTCATATGCATTCTCATTTTGTCAGTGTCAATGGTATACAAACTGCTAAGTTTGGTGTCTTGCATGCATTGTTATTTGATTTTAGTTACATTTTGATTATTAAAAATCCAAAAATTTTTTAATTTGTGTCTTTTCAAGTAAAAAATACAGAGAATTGAAGATTCAGAACATACAGCAGAGGAATTACACAGAAAAAGGCTGGGCGTTCAAAACGCCCAGTGAAGAAAGAAAACTAGCGTTTAAACGCCAGCCAGGGTGCCTGGTTAGGCGTTTAACGCCCAAAAGGGTAGTGTTTTGGGCGTTAAACGCCAGAATGGATACCATTCTGGGCGTTTAACGCCAGGATGGAACAAGAGGGAAGATTATGTTTTTAATTCAAATTTTTTCAGGTTTTCAAAATTTTTTCAAAATCAAATCTTTTTCAAATCAAATCTTTTCAATCATATGTTTTCAAAATCAATTTCTTTCCATTTTCAAAAATACTTGCTATCAATTAATGATTTGATTCAACATTTCAAGTATGTTGCCTTTTCTGTTGAGAAAGGTTTAATGTCTGAATCATATCTTTTCTTGTTAGCCAAGTCATTAATTTTAAAAATTAAATCTTTTTAAATTGTTTTTCAAATCATATCTTCTCAATCACATCTTTTTAAAACCATAACTTTTAAATCATATCTTTTTAATCACATCTTTTTCAAAATAGTTTTCAATCATATCTTTTTAATTTCTAATTTCAAAATCTTTTTCAAAAATCACTCGATTTCTTTTTCCACTCTTAAGTTTTCGAAAATCAATTAGTATTTTTTCAAAATGTTTTTAAATCTTTTTAATTTATTTTCAAAAATTTCTTCCCCTCTTCTCACATCCTTCTATTTATGGACTAACACTCCTCCTCAATGAACAATTCGAACTCCATCTCTTTTGATAAGTTCGAATTCTTCTACCTCTTCCTTCTATTTTTCTTTTCCTCTGACACCTCAAGGAATCTCTATACTGTGACGTAGAGGATTCTATATTTTCTTGTTCTCTTCTCTTTCATATGAGTAGGTGCAAAGACAAAAGAATTCTTGTTGAGGCTGACTCTGAACCTGAAAGGACCTTGAAGCGAAAGCTAAGAGAAGCTAAGGCACAACTCTCTGAAAAGGACCTAACAGAAATCTTCAAACAAGAAGAAGAAGACATGGCAGCCGAAAACAACAACAATGCCAACAATGCAAGGAAGGTGCTGGGTGACTTTACTGCACCTACTCCCGACTTCTATGGGAGAAGCATCTCTATCCCTGCCATTGGAGCAAACAACTTTGAGCTTAAGCCTCAATTAGTTTCTCTAATGCAACAGAATTGCAAGTTCCATAGACTTTCATTGGAAGATCCTCATCAGTTTTTAGGTGAGTTCTTGCAAATCTGTGACACTGTCAAGACTAATGGGGTTGACCCTGAGGTCTACAGACTTATGCTATTCCCTTTTGCTGTAAGAGACAGAGCTAGGATTTGGTTGGACTCACAACCTAAAGAAAGCCTGAACTCTTGGGAAAAGCTAGTCAATGCCTTCTTGGCAAAGTTCTTTCTACCTCAGAAATTGAGTAAGCTTAGAGTGGAAGTCCAAACCTTCAGACAGAAGGAAGGTGAATCCCTCTATAAAGCTTGGGAAAGATACAAACAATTGATCAGAAAGTGTCCTTCTGACATGCTTTCTGAATGGAGCATAATAGGTATCTTCTATGATGGTCTATCTGAACTATCCAAGATATCTTTGGATAGTTTTGCTGGATGATCTCTTCATCTGAAGAAGACGCCTGCTGAAGCTCAAGAACTAATTGAAATGGTTGCAAATAACCAAGTCATGTACACTTCTGAAAGGAATCCTGTGAACAATGGGACAAATCAGAAGAAAGGAGTTCTTGAGATTGATACTCTGAATGCCATATTGGCTCAGAACAAAATACTGACTCAGCAAGTCAATAAGATTTCTCAATGTCTGTCTAGAATGCAAGCTGCACCAGGCAGTACTAAGGACGCTTCATCTCAAGAAGAACTTATGATCCTGAGAACCCTTCAATGGAAGAGGTGAATTACATGGGAGAACCCTATGGAAACACCTATAATTCTTCATGGAGAAATCATCCAAATCTCTCATGGAAGGATCAACAGAGACCTCAACAAGGTTTCAACAACAATAATGGTGGAAGAAAGAGGTTTAGCAATGACAAGCCTTTTCCATCATCTTCTCAGCAACAGACAGAGAATTCTAAGCAAAGCCACTCTGACTTAGCAACCATGGTCTCTGATCTAATCAAAACCACTCAAAGTTTCATGACTGAAACAAGGTCCTCCATTAGAAACTTGGAGGCACAATGGGACAGCTGAGCAAGAAAATTACTGAACTCCCTCCTAGTACTCTTCCAAGCAATACAGAAGAGAATCCAAAAGGAGAATGCAAGGCCATTAACATGACCCACATGGCCGAACTTGGAGAGGAGAAAGAGGCAGTGATCGCCACTAAGGAAGACCTCAATGGACGTCCACTGGCCTCTAATGAGTTCCCTAATGAGGAACCATGGGAATCTAAGGCTCATAATGAGACCATAGAGATTCCATTGGATTTACTTCTGCCATTCATGAGCTCTGATGAATATTCTTCCTCTGTAGAGGATGAAGATGTCACTGAAGAGCAAGTTGCTAAATACCTTGGAGTAATCATGAAGCTAAATGACAAGTTATTTGGTAATGAGACTTGGGAGGATGAACCCCCTTTGCTCACCAAAGAATTGGATGACTTGTCTAGGCAGAAATTACATCAAAAGAGACAGGACCCTGGGAAGTTCTCAATACCTTGTACCATAGGCACCATGACCTTTAAGAAGGCTCTGTGTGACTTAGGGTCAAGTATAAACCTCATGCCTCTCTCTGTAATGGAGAAGCTAGGGATCTTTGAGGTATAAGCTGCAAGAATCTCACTAGAGATGGCAGACAATTCAAGAAAGCAAGCTTATGGACTTGTAGAGGATGTTCTGGTAAAAATTGGAAACCATTACATCCCTGCTGATTTCATAGTCCTAGAGACTGGGAAATGCATGGATGAATCTGTCATCCTTGGCAGACCCTTTCTAGCCACAGCAAAGGCTGTGATTGATGTTGACAGAGGAGAATTGATCATTCAAGTGAATGAAGAATCCCTTGTGTTTAAGGCTCAAGGATATCCCTCTGTTACCATGGAGAGGAAGCATGAAGAGCTTCTCTCAAAACAGAGTCAAACAGAGCCCTCACAGTCAAACTCTAAGTTTGGTGTTGGGAGGTTCCAACATTGCTCTGAGTATTTGTAAGGCTCCATGAGAGCCCATTGTCAAGCTACTGACATTAAAGAAGCGCTTGTTGGGAGGCAACCCAGTGTTATATTTATCTATTTTACTTTGTTATTCTATGTTTTCTATAGGTTAATGATCATGGGAAGTCACAAAATCAATTGAAAAAGCAAAAATAGAATAAAAAACAGAAAGAAAAACAGCACACCCTGGAGGGAGACCTTGCTGGCGTTTAAACGCCAGTAAGGACAGCAAATGGGCGTTTAACGCCCAGTCTGGCACCATTCTGGGCGTTTAACGCCAGAAAGCGGCACCAGACTGGCGTTAAACGCCAGGAAAGGGCAAGAAGCTGGCGTTAAATGCCAGAAAGGGGCATCAGCCTGGCGTTTAACGCCAGAATTGGCATGAAGAGCATTTTTGCTCGCCACTTAGTGCAGGGATGAATTTTTCTTGACACCTCAGGATCTGTGGACCCCACAGGATCCCCACCTACCCCACCACTCTCTCTCTTCTTCACCCATTCACAAATCACCTCAACACCTCTTTCCCAAAAACCCCTCACCTATCAAATTCTACCATTCTCTTCACCATTCACATCCATCCTTCATAAAACCCATCTTCACCACCTCATTTTCACACAACCTAAACACTACTTCTCCCCCTTGGCCGAACCACAAAGCCCCCTTCATATCTTCCATTTCTTTTTCTTCTACTCTCTTCTTTCTTCTTTTGCTCTAGGACGAGCAAACCTTCTAAGTTTGGTGTGGTAAAAGCATTGCTTTTTGTTTTTCCATAACCATTTATGGCACCTAAGGCCGGAGAAACCTCTAGAAAGAGGAAAGGGAAGGCAAAAGCTTCCACATCCGAGTCATGGGAGATGGAGAGATTCATCTCAAGGGTGCATCAAGACCACTTCTATGAAGTTGTGGCCAAGAAGAAGGTGATCCCTGAGGTCCCTTTCAAACTCAAAAAGGGTCAACTTTGATCAAAGGTTGGACCAAGTCCTCATGGATACCACTAAGAAAAGGATGGAGCAAACAAGAGATCCCACTCATGGACATGAGCATGAGGAAACTCCTCATCATGAAATCCCTGAGATACCTCAAGGGATGCACTTTCCTCCACAAAATTATTGGGAGCAAATCAACACCTCCCTAGGAGAGTTAAGTTCCAACATGGGACAACTAAGGGTGGAGCACCAAGAACATTCCATCCTCCTCCATGAAATTAGAGAAGATCAAAGAATCATGAGAGAGGAGCAACAAAGGCAAGGAAGAGACATTGAGGAGCTCAAGCACTCCATAAGATCTTCAAGAGAAAGAACAAGCCGCCATCACTAAGGTGGACCCGTTCTTTAATTTCCTTGTTCTTTATTTTCCTGTTTTTCGAATTTTCATGCTTATGTTTATCTATGTTTGTGTCTTATTACATGATCATTAGTGTCTTAGTGTCTATGCCTTAAAGTTATGAATGTCCTATGAATCCATCACCTTTCTTAAATAAAAAAATGTTCTTAATTGAAAAAGAGAAGAATTGCATGAATTTTGAATTTTATAACAGATTAATTATTTTGATGTGGTGACAATACTTTTGTTTTCTGAATGTATGCTTAAACAGTGCATATGTCTTTTGAATTTGTTGTTCATGAATGTTGGCTCTTAAAAGAATGATGAAAAAGGAGACATGTTACTGAGGATCTGAAAAATCATGAAAATGATTCTTGAAGCAAGAAAAAGCAGTGAATATTCAAAAAAAAAGAAAAGAGAAAACAAAAAAATAAAAAATAAAATATAAAAAATAATGAAGTTGTGATCCAAGGCAAAAAGAGTGTGCTTAAGAACCCTGGACACCTCCAATTGAGGACTCTAGCAAAGCTGAGTCACAATCTGAAAAGGTTCACCCAATTATGTGTCTGTGGCATGTATGTATCCGGTGGTAATACTAGAAGGCAGAGTGCTTTGGACCACAGCCAAGACTCATAAAGTAGCTGTGTTCAAGAATCATCATACTTAACTAGGAGAATCCATAACACTATCTGGATTCTGATTTCCTATAGAAGCCAATCATTCTAAATTTCAAAGGATAGAGTGAGATGCCAAAACTATTCAGAGGCAAAAAGCTAAAAGCCCCGCTCATCTAATTAATACTGATCTTCATAGATGTTTTTGGAATTCATTGCATATTCTCTTCTCTTTATCTTATTTGATTTTCAGTTGCTTGGGGACAAGCAACAATTTAAGTTTGGTGTTGTGATGAGTGGATAATTTATACGCTTTTTGGCATTGTTTTTAGTATGGTTTTAGTATGTTTTAGTTAGTTTTTATTATATTTTTATTAGTTTTTAGTTAAAATTCATTTTTCTGGACTTTACTATGAGTTTGTGTGTTTTTCTGTGATTTCAGGTATTTTCTGGCTGAAATTAAGGGACCTGAGCAAAAATCTGATTCAGAGGCTGAAAAGGACTGCAGATGCTGTTGGATTCTGACCTCCCTGCTCTCGAAGTGGATTTTCCGGAGCTACAGAAGCCCAATTGGTGCGTTCTCAACTGCGTTGGAAAGTGGACATCCTGGGCTTTCCAGCATTATATAATAGTCCATACTTTGCCCGAGATTTGATGGCCCAAACCAGCGTTCTAAATCAGCTCTAAACTGCCCGGCGTTAAACGCCGGAACTGGCACAAGAATGGGAGTTAAACGCCCAAACTGGCACAAAAGCTGGCGTTTAACTCCAAAAGAAGTCTCTACAGGAAAATGCTTCAATGCTCAGCCCAAGCACACACCAAGTGGGCCCGGAAGTGGATTTTTATGTCATTTACTCATTTCGATAAATCCTAGGCTACTAGTTCTCTACAAATAGGACCTTTTGCTATTGTATAATCATCGGGGGATCTTAGATCATCTTTAGATCTTTGAATCTTTTGATCACGTTTTGGGGGCTGGCCTCACGGCCATGCCTAGACCTTGTTCTTATTCTAAGATATTCATTCGTACCCAAGAACATGATGAATGTGATGATTATGTGATGCTCATCATCATTCTCACTTATGAACGCGTGCCTGACAACCACTCCCGTTCTACATGCAAACAAGGCTTGAATGTTTATCTCTTGGATTCCTTAATCAGAATCTTCGTGGTATAATAAGCTAGAATTGATGGCGGCATTCAAGAGAATCCGGAAGGTCTAAACCTTGTCTGTGGTATTCTGAGTAGGATTCAATGATTGAATGACTGTGATGAGCTTCAAACTCCTGAAGGCTGGGCGTTAGTGATAGACGAAAAAGAATCAATGGATTCTATTCCAACTTGATTGAGAACCGACAGATGATTAGTCGTGCCGTGACAGGGTGCGTTGAACATTTTCACTGAGAGGACGAGACTGTAGCCATTGACAACGGTGATGCCCAACATACAGCTTGCCATAGAAAAGAGTAAGAAGGATTGGATGAATACAGTAGGAAAGCAGATAGACGGAAGGGACAAAGCATCTCCATTCACTTATCTGAAGTTCTCACCAATGAATTACATAAGTATCTCTATCTTTACTTTATGCTTTATTCATATGTCATCCATAACCATTTGAATCTGCCTGATTAAGATTTACAAGGTGACCATAGCTTGCTTCATACGAACAATCTCCGTGGGATCGACCCTTACTCGCGTAAGGTTTATTACTTGGACGACCCAGTGCACTTGCTGGTTAGTTGTGCGAAGTTGTGATAAAGAGTTGAGATTGCAATTGAGCGTACCATGTTGATGGCGCCATTGATGATCACAATTTCGTGCACCAGGAGGCCACAACCAAACTCGAAGTTTGGTGTTGAACCCCTACATTCAAACTCTAAGTTTGGTGTTGGGAGGTCCCAACAATGCTCTGAACATCTGTGAAGCTCCATGAGAGCTCGCTGTCAAGCTATTAACATTAAAGAAGCACTTATTGGGAGGCAACCCAATTTTTATTTATCTATATTTCTATTGTTCTTTTATGTTTATTAGGTTTATGATCATGTGGAGTCACAAAACAATTACAAAAATTAAAAACAGAATCAAAAACAGCAGAAGAAAAAGCACACCCTGGAGGTAAAGATGTCTGGCATTTAAACGCCAGAAACAAGCATCTGTCTGGTGTTTAACGCCAGAAACAAGCACCAAGCTGGCGTTTAATGCCAGAAACAAGCATCAGGCTGGCGTTAAACGCGAGAAATAGGCTACCTTTGGGCATTTAACGCCAGAAACAAGCTGCAGTCTGGCGTTAAATGCCAGGATTGCATGCAGAGGACGTTTTACACGCCTAAAAGGTGCAGGGATGAGAAATCCTTGACACCTCAAGATCTGTGGACCCCATAGGATCACCTCAGGATCTGTGGACCCCACAGGATCCCCACCTACCTCACTTCTCTCTTCTTCACACAATCCAATAACACTATACCCTTCATCAATCACCTCAATCTCTCTTCCCCATTACCCCTTCACCAATCATATCCATCCACTCTTCCCCATAAACCCCACCTACCTTCAAATTCAAAATCTCTTTCTCACCCAAACCCACCCTAAATAACTGAACCCATACCCCTCTCCCTCCACTATATAAACCCCTCCATCCTTCTTCATTTTTACACATCAGTACCCTCTCTTCTCCCCCTTGGCCGAAACCTACACCTCTCTCCCTCTCCTCCATATCTTCTTCTTCTTCTTCTATTCTTTCTTCTTTTGCTCGAGGGCGAGCAACATTCTAAGTTTGGTGTGGTAAAAGCATATCTTTTTTGCTTTTCCATAACCATTGATGGCACCTAATGCCAGATAAACCTCAAGAAAGAGGAAAGGGAAAGCAATTGCTTCCACCTCTGAGTCATGGGAGATGGAGAGATTCATCTCAAAAGCCCATCAAGACCACTTCTATGAAGTTATGGCCAAGAAGAAGGTGATCCCTGAGGTCCCTTTCATACTCAAGAAAAATGAGTATCCGGAGATCCGACATGAGATCCAAAGAAGAGGTTAGGAAGTTCTTACCAACCCCATTTAACAAGTCAGAATCTTAATAGTTCAAGAGTTCTATGCTAATGCATGGATACGAAAACCTATGATGCAAGAAGATGCACACCCCTACACTAGAAGGGTCAACTTTGATCAAAGGATAGTCCAAGTCTTCATGGACATATGTGTGGAGGGAGCTCAATGGAAAAGAGAATCAAGAGGAAAGCTGGTTCAATTGAAAAGACTGGACCTTAAGCCTGTGGCTAGAGGATGGTTGGAGTTCATCAAACGCTCCATCATCCCCACTAGCAACCGATCTGAAGTAACTGTGGACCGGGCCATCATGATCTATAGCATCATGATTGGAGAGGAGGTAGAAGTTCATGAAGTCATCCCTCTAGAACTCTACAAAGTAGCCAAAAAGCCCTCCACCTTCGCAAGGCTAGCTTTTCCTCATCTCATTTGCCATCTCTGCAACTTAGCTGGAGTTGTTATAGAAGGAGACATCCTCATTGAAGAGGATAAGCCCATCACTAAGAAGAGGATGGAGTAAACAAGAGAGCCTATTCATGGATCTCAAGAGACGCATGAGGAAGCTCATCATCAAGAAATCCATGAGATGCCTCAAGGGATGCATTTTCCTCCAAACAACTATTGGGAATAACTCAACACTTCTCTAGAAGGATTGAGTCATAACATGAACCAATTAAGGGTGGAACACCAAGAGCACTCCATCATTCTCAATGAGATTAGAGAAGATCAAAGAGCTATGAGGGAGGAGCAACAAAGGCAAGGAAGAGACATAGAGGAGCTCAAAGGCACCATTGGTCCTTCAAGAAGAAGGCGCCACCCTCACTAAGGTGGACTCATTCCTTAACTTCCTTGTTCTTATCTCTCTGTTTTTCGGTTTTTGAGCTTCATGTTTGTCTATGTTTGTGTCTTTATTACATGATCATTAGTATTTAGTAACTATGTCTTAAGGCTATGAATAATTCCATGAATCCTTCACCTTTCTTAAATGAAAAATGTTTTTAATAAAAAGGTACAAGAAGTACATGAGTTTTGAATTCATCCTTGAAATTAGTTTAATTATATTGATGTGGTGATAATACTTTTTGTTTTCTGAATGAATGCTTGAACAGTGCATATTTTTGATCTTGTTGTTTATGAATGTTAAAATTGTTGGCTCTTGAAAGAATGATGAAAAAGTGAAATGTTATTGATGATCTAAAAAATCATAAAATTGATTCTTGAAGCAAGAAAAAGCAGTGAAGAACAAAGCTTGCAAAAAAAAGAGAAGTGGCAAAAAAAATTTAAAGAAAGAAAAAGAAAAAAAGCAAGTAGAAAAAGCCAAAAGCCCTTAAAACCAAAAGGCAAGGGTAAAAAGGATCCAAGGCTTTGAGCATCAATGGATAGAAGGACCCAAGGAAATAAAATCCAGGCCTAAGCGGCTAAATCAAGCTGTCCCTAATCATGTGCTTATGGCATACAGGTCCAAGTGAAAAGCTTGAGACTGAGTGGTTAAAGTCGTGATCCAAAGCAAAAAAAGTGTGCTTAAGAGCTCTGGACACCTCTAACTGGGAACTTTAGCAAAGCTGAGTCACAATCTGAAAAGGTTCACCCAGTCATGTGTCTGTGGCATTTATGTATCCGGTGGTAATACTGAAAAACAAAGTGTTTAGGGCCACGGCCAAGACTCATAAAAGTAGATGTGTTCAAGAATTAACATACTTAACTAGGAGAATCAATAACACTATCTGAACTCTGAGTTCCTATGGATGCCAATCATTCTAAACTTCTAAGGATAAAGTGAGATGCCAAAACTGTTCAGAAGCAAAAAAGCTACAAGTCCCGCTCATCTAATTAGAACTAATATTCATTGATATTTTTGGGATTTATAGTATATTCTCTTCTTTTTATCCTATTTGATTTTCAGTTGCTTGGGGACAAGCAACCTGATGAGTGGATAATTTATACGCTTTTTGGCATTATTTTTAGTATGTTTTTAGTATGTTTTAGTTAGTTTTTATTATATTTTTATTAGTTTTTAGTTAAAATTCACTTTTCTGGACTTTACTATGAGTTTGTGTGTTTTTCTGTGATTTCAGATATTTTTGGGCTGAAATTGAGGGACCTGAGCAAAAATCTGATTTAGAGGCTGAAAAGGACTGCAGATGCTGTTTGATTCTGACCTCCCTGCACTCAAAGTAAATTTTCTAGAGTTATAGAAGCCCAATTGGCGCGCTCTCAATTGCGTTGGAAAGTAAACATCCTGGGCTTTCCAGCAATGTATAATAGTCTATACTTTGCCCGAGATTTGATGGCCCAAACAGGCGTTCCAAGTCAGCTCAAGAATTCTGGCGTTTAACGCCGGAACTGGCACAAGAATGGGAGTTAAACGCCCAAACTGGCACAAAAGCTGGCGTTTAACTCCAAGAAAAGTCTCTACACATGAAAGCTTCAATGCTCAGCCCAAGCACACACCAAGTGGGCCCGGAAGTGGATTTTTATGTCATTTACTCATCTTTGTAAACCCTAAGCTACTAGTTATCTACAAATAGGACCTTTTGCTATTGTATTAGGGAGCTTTTGATCATGTTTTTATGATTGAACCCTCTTTGGGAAGCTGGCCATTCGGCCATGCCTAGACATTGTTCTTATGTATTTTCAACGGTGGAGTTTCTACACACCATAGATTAAGGTGTGGAGCTCTGCTGGGGAATTAAATGTCCTAACTACAATTTTGCATTTGTTCCCTGCAATAACAGTGTCAAGTTTTGATCCGGCAACAACACCAAGTTTTTGGCGCCGTTGCTGGGGATTGTTTGAGTTTGGACAACTGACGGTTCATCTTGTTGCTTAGATTAGGTATTTTTCTTCAGAATTTTTAAGAATGAATTCTAGAGTTTCAAGGTGATGTTTTCATCATCACCAAAGTTGATTGATTCTCATCAATTTAGCTCTTGAATGCAATGTCCTGCTGAAGCTTGGCTAGCCATGTCTAATTTCTTTAGACTAAAGCTTTAGACTAACATTGCATGATTCCTGGAATTCTTATTAAAAAATTTGGATCTCTTTATTTTCTTTTCCATATAATTTTCAAAAAATACAAAAAAATTATAAAATCTTAAAATCAAAAAAATCTTTTATGTTTCTTGTTTGAGTTTAGTGTCTAATTTTAAGTTTGGTGTCAATTGCATGTTTCTATTCTTCTTGCATTTTTCGAATTCATTCATGTGTCTTCATTAATCTTTAAGTTGTTCTTGATTATTTTCTTGCTCTGATCTTTAAATTCTCTTGTTTTGTGTGTTTTGTTGTTTCTCATATGCATTCTCAATTTGTTAGTGTTAATAGTATACAAACTTCTAAGTATGGTGTCTTGCATGCATTGTTTATTTGATTTTAGTTGCATTTTGATTATTCCTCATCATTAAAAAAATTTCAAAATTTTTTTTAATTTGTTTCTTTTCAAGTCAATAATACAGAGAATTGAAGATTCAGAACATACAGCAGAGGAAATACACAGAAAAAGCTGGGCGTTCAAAACGCCCAGTGAAGAAGGAAAACTGGTGTTTAAACGCCAGCCAAGGTACCTCGCAGGGCTTTTAACGCCCAAAAGGGTAGCATTTTGGGCGTTAAACGCCAGAATGTATACCATTCTGGGCGTTTAACGCCAGGATGGCACAAGAGGGAAGATTTTGTTTTTAATTCAAATTTTTTTCGAGTTTTCATAATTTTTCAAAATCAAATCTTTTTCAAATCATATCGTTTCAATCATATATTTTCAAAATCAATTTCTTTCCATTTTCAAAAATACTTGCTAACAATTAATAATTTGATCCAACATTTCAAGTATGTTGCCTTTTCTGTTGAGAAAGGTTTAATGTCTGAATCATATCTTTTAAATTTCTTGTTAGCCAAGTCATTAATTTTCAAAATCAAATTTTTTTAAATTGTTTTTCAAATCATATCTTCTCAATCATATCTTTTTAAAACTATATCTTTTCAATCATATCTTTTTATCACATTTTTTTAAAATTAATTTTTCAATCATATCTTTTTTATTTCTAATCTCAAAATCTTTTTCAATTTTACTTAATTTCTTTCCCAATCTTAGTTTTCAAAAATCAATTACCATTTTTCAAAATTTCTTTTAATTAATTCACTTTAATTTTCGAAAATTTCTTCCCCTCTTCTCACATCCTTCTATTTATGGACTAACACTCCTCCTCAATGCACAATTCGAACTCTATCTCTCTTGATAAGTTCGAATTCTTCTACCTCCTCCTTCTATTCTTCTTTTGCTCTGACACCTCAAGGAATCTCTATACTGTGACATAGAGGATTCCATATTTTCTTGTTCTCTCCTCTTTCATATGAGCAGGAGCAAAGACAAAAGCATTCTTGTTGAGGCTAACCCTGAACCTGAAAGGACCTTGAAGCGAAAGCTAAGAGAAGCTAAAGCACTACTCTCTGTAGAGGACCTAACAGAAATCTTCAAACAAGAAGAAGACATGGTAGCCGAAAACAACAACAATGCCAACAATGCAAAGAAGGTGCTGGGTGACTTTACTGCACCTACTCCCGACTTCTATGGGAGAAACATCTCTATCCCTGCCATTGGAGCAAACAACTTTGAGCTTAAGCCTCAATTAGTTTCTCTAATGCAACAGAATTGCAAGTTCCATGGACTTCCATTGGAAGATCCTCATCAGTTTTTAGCTGAATTCTTGCAAATCTGTGACACTATCAAGACTAATGGGGTTGACCTTGAGGTCTACAAACTTATGCTATTCCTTTTTGCTGTAAGAGACAGAGCTAGGATATGGTTGGACTCACAACCTAAAGAAAGCCTGAACTCTTGGAAAAAGCTAGTCAATGCCTTCTTGGCAAAGTTCTTTCCACCTCAAAAATTGAGTAAGCTTAGAGTGGAAGTACAAACCTTCAGACAGAAGGAAGGTGAATCCCTCTATGAAGCTTGGAAAAGATACAAACAATTGATCAGAAAGTGTCCTTCTGACATGCTTTCTGAATGGAGCATCATAGGTATCTTCTATGATGGTCTGTCTGAACTGTCCAAGATGTCATTGGACAGCTCTGCTGGAGGATCTCTTCATCTGAAGAAGACGCCTGCAGAAGCTCAAGAACTCATTGAAATGGTTGCAAATAATCAATTTATGTACACTTCTGAAAAGAATCCTGTGAACAATGGGGCGAATCAGAAGAAAGGAGTTCTTGAGATTGATACTCTGAATGCCATATTGGCTCAGAATAAAAATATTGACTCAGCAAGTCAATATGATTTCTCAAAGTCAGTTTGGAATGCAAGCTGCACCAGGCAGTACTAAGGACGCTTCATCTGAAGAAGAAGCTTATGATCCTGAGAACCCTTCAATGGAAAAGGTGAATTACATGGGAGAACCCTATGGAAACACCTATAATCCTTCATGGAGAAATCATCCAAATCTCTCATGGAAGGATCAACAGAGACCTCAATAAGGTTTCAACAACAATAATGGTGGAAGAAACAGGTTTAGCAATGGCAAGCCTTTTCCATCATCTTCTTAGCAACAGACATAGAATTCTAAGCAGAGCCACCCTGACTTAGCAACCATGGTCTCTGATCTAATCAAAACCACTCAAAGTTTCATGACTGAAACAAGGTCCTCCAGTAGAAACTTAGAGGCACAAGTGGGTGAGCTGAGTAAGAAAGTTACTGAACTCCCTCCTAGTACTCTTCCAAGCAATACAGAAGAGAATACTAAAGGAGAGTGTAAGGCCATCAACATGGCCGACTTTGGAGAGGAGAAAGAGGCAGTGAGCGCCACTGAAGAAGACCTCAATGGATGTTCACTGGCCTCCAATGAGTTCCCTAATGAGGAACCATGGGAATCTGAGGCTCACACTGAGACCATAGAGATTCCATTGGATTTACTTCTGCCATTCATGAGCTCTAATGAGTATTCTTCCTCTGAAGAGGAAGAAGATGTTACTGAAGAGCAAGTTGCTAAGTACCTTAGAGCAATCATGAAGCTAAATGACAAGTTATTTGGTAATGAGACTTGGGAGGATGAACCCCCTTTGCTCACCAAAGAACTGGATGACTTGACTAGGCAGAGATTACCTCAAAAGAGACAGGACCCTGGGAAATTCTCAATACCTTGTACCATAGGCACCATGACCTTTAAGAAGGCTCTGTGTGACCTAGGGTCAAGCATAAACCTCATGCCTCTCTCTATAATGGAGAAGGTAGGGATCTTTGAGGTGCAAGCTGCAAAAATCTCACTAGAGATGGCAGACAATTCAAGAAAACAAGCTTATGGACTTGTAGAGGATGTTCTGGTAAAGGTTGAAGGCCATTACATCCCTGCAGATTTTATAGTCCTAGAGACTGGGAAGTGCATGGATGAATCCATCATCCTTGGCAGACCCTTCCTAGCCACAGCAAAGGCTGTGATTAATGTTGACAGAGGAGAATTGATCATTTAAGTGAATGAAGAATCCTTTGTGTTTAAGGCTCAAGGATATCCCTTTGTAACCATGGAGAGGAAGCATGAAGAGCTTCTCTCAAAACAGAGTCAAACAGAGCCCCCACAGTCAATCTCTAAGTTTGGTGTTGGGAGGTCACAACCAAATTCTAAGTTTGGTGTTGAACCCCCACATTCAAACTCTAAGTTTGGTGTTGGGAGGTTCCAACATTGCTCTGAACATCTGTGAAGCTCTATGAGAGCCCACTGTCAAGCTACTGACATTAAAGAAGTGCTTGTTGGGAGGCAACCCAATGTTATATTTATCTATTTTCCTTTGTTATTTTATGCTTTTTATAGGTTGATGATCATGGGAAGTCACAAAATCAATTGAAAAAGCAAAAACAGCATAAAAAATAGAAAGAAAAATAGCACACCCTGGAGGAAAACTTGCTGGCATTTAAACGCCAGTAAGGGCAGCAAATGGGCGTTAAACGCCAGTAAGGGCACCAGACTAGCGTTTAACGCCAGAAAGGGGCACCAGACTGGCGTTAAATGCCAAAAATGGGCACCAGCCCGGCGTTTAATGCCAGGATTGGCAGAAAGAGCATTTTCGCTCGCCACTTGGTGCAGGGATGAATTATCCTTGACACCTCAGGATCTGTGGACCCCACAGGATCCCTACCTACCCCACCACTCTCTCTTCTTCACCCATTCACCAATCACCTCAACACCTCTTCCCCAAAAACTCCTCACCTATCAAATCCCACCATTCTCTTCACCACTCACATCCATCCTTCATAAAACCCCACCTACCTCACCATTCAAATTCAAACCATTTTCCCTCCCAAACCCACCCATAATGGCCGAACCTTACCCCTCTCTCCACCCCTATATAAACCCATCTTCACTCCTTCATTTTTACACAACCTACACACTACTTCTCCCCTTTGGCCAAAAAACAAAGCCACCTCCATCTCCTCTATTTCTTCTTCTTCTACTCTCTTCTTTCTTCTTTTGCTCGAGGACGAGTAAACCTTCTAAGTTTGGTGTGGTAAAAGCATTGCTTTTGGTTTTTCCATAACCATTTATGACATCTAAGGCCGGAGAAACCTCTAGAAAGAGGAAAGGGAAGGCAAAGGCTTCCACCTCCGAGTCATGGGAGATGGAGAGATTCATCTCAAGGGTGCATCAAGACCACTTCCATGAAGTTGTGGCCATGAAGATGGTGATACCCGAGGTCCCTTTCAAACTCAAAAAGAGTGAATATCTGGAGATCCAACATGAGATTCAAAGAAGAGGTTGGAAAGTTCTTACCAAACCCATTCAACAAGTCAGAATCTTAATGGTTCAAGAGTTCTATGCCAATGTATGGATCACCAAGAACCATGATCAAAGTGTGAACCCGGACCCAAAGAATTGGCTTACAATGGTTCGGGGGAAATGCTTAGATTTTAGTCCGGAAAATGTAAGGTTGGCATTCAACTTTCCCATGATGCAAGGAGATGAACACCCTTACACTAGAAGGGTCAACTTTGATCAAAGGTTGGACCAAGTCCTCATAGACATTTGTGAAGAGGGCGCTCAATGGAAGAGAGATTCAAGAGGGAAGCCAGTTCAACTGAGAAGGCATGACCTCAAGCTCGTGGCTAGGGGATGGTTGAAGTTTATCCAACGCTCAATCATTCCCACTAGCAACGGGTCCGAAGTTACTATAGACCGGGCTATCATGATTCATAGCATCATGATTGGAGAGGAAATAGAAGTTCATGAGGTTATATCCCAAGAACTTTATAAGGTGGCGGACAAGTCCTCTACCTTGGCAAGGTTAGCCTTCCCTCATCTCATTTGTCACCTCTGTAATTCAGTTGGAATTAACATAGAGGGAGACATCCCCATTGATGAGGACAAGCCCATCACTAAGAAAAGGATGGAGCAAACAAGAGATCCCACTCATCATGAAATCTCTGAGATACCTCAAGGGATGCACTTTCCTCCACAAAACTATTGGGAGCAAATCAACACCTCCCTAGGAGAATTGAGTTCCAACATGGGACAACTAAGGGTGGAGCACCAAGAACATTCCATCCTCCTCCATGAAATTAGAGAAGATCAAAGAATCATGAGAGAGGAGCAACAAAGGCAAGGAAGAGACACTGAGGAGCTCAAGCACTCCATAAGATCTTCAAGAGGAAGAACAAGCCGCCATTACTAAGGTGGACCTGTTCTTTAATCTCCTTGTTCTTTTTTTCCTGTTTTTTGAATTTTTATGCTTATGTTTATTTATGTTTGTGTCTTATGATCATTAGTGTCTTAGTGTCTATGCCTTAAAGTTATGAATGTCCTATGAATCCATCACCTTTCTTAAATGAAAAATGTTCTTAATTGAAAAAGAGAAGAATTGCATGAATTCTGAATTTTATAACAGATTAATTATTTTGATGTGACGGCAATACTTTGACTTCTGAATGTATGCTTGAACAGTGCATATGTCTCTTGAATTTGTTGTTCATGAATGTTGGCTCTTGAAAGAATGATGAAAAAAGGAGACATGTTACTGAGGATCTGAAAAATCATAAAAATGATTCTTGAAGCAAGAAAAGGAAGTGAATACAAAAAAAAAAAAACAATATAAAGTTGTGATCCAAGACAAAAAGAGTGTGCTTAAGAACCCTGGACACCTCTAATTGGGGACTCTAGCAAAGCTGAGTCACAATCTGAAAAGGTTCACCCAGTTATGTGTCTGTGGCATGTATGTATCTGGTGGTAATACTGGAAGACAGAGTGCTTTGGGCCACGGCCAAGACTCATAAAGTAGCTGTGTTCAAGAATCATCATACTTAACTAGGAGAATCAATAACACTATCTGGATTCTGAGTTCCTATAGAAGCCAATCATTCTGAATTTCAAGGGATAGAGTGAGATGCCAAAACTGTTCAGAGGCAAAAAGCTAAAAGCCCCGCTCATCTAATTAATACTGATCTTCATAGATGTTTTTGGAATTCATTGTATATTCTCTTCTTTTTATCTTAGTTGATTTTTAGATGCTTGAGGACAAGCAAAAATTTAAGTTTGGTGTTGTGATGAGCGGATAATTTATACGCTTTTTAGCATTGTTTTTAGTATATTTTTAGTATGTTTTAGTTAGTTTTTATTATATTTTTATTAATTTTTAGTTAAAATTCACTTTTCTGGACTTTACTATGAGTTTGTGTGTTTTTCTGTGATTTCAGGTATTTTCTGGCTGAAATTGAGGGACCTGAGCAAAAATCTGATTTAGAGGCTGAAAATGACTGCAGATGCTGTTGGATTTTGACCTCCCTACACTCGAAGTGGATTTTCTGGAGCTACAGGAACCCAATTGACGCGCTCTGAATTGCGTTGGAAACTAGACATCCTGGGCTTTCTAGCAATGTATAATAGCCCATACTTTGCCCGATATTTGATGGCCCAAACAGGCATTCCAAGTCAGCTCAAGAATTCTGGCCTTTAACGCCGGAACTGGCACAAGAATGGGAGTTAAACGCCCAAACTGGCACAAAAGCTGGCGTTTAACTCCAAGAAAAGTCTCTACACATGAAAGCTTCAATGCTCAGCCCAAGCACACACCAAGTGGGCCCGGAAGTGGATTTTTATGTCATTTACTCATCTTTGTAAACCCTAAGCTACTAGTTATCTACAAATAGGACCTTTTGCTATTGTATTAGGGAGCTTTTGATCATGTTTTTATGATTGAACCCTCTTTGGGAAGCTGGCCATTCGGCCATGCCTAGACCTTGTTCTTATGTATTTTCAACGGTGGAGTTTCTACACACCATAGATTAAGGTGTGGAGCTCTACTATACCTCGAGTATTAATGCAATTACTATTGTTCTTCTATTCAATTCAGCTTATTCTTGTTCTAAGATATCACTTGTTCCTCAACTTGATGAATGTGATGATCCGTGACACTCATCATCATTCTCACATATGAACGTGTGCCTGACAACCACCTCCGTTCTACCTTAGATTGAGTGGATATCACTTGGATCCCTTAATCGGAATCTTCGTGGTATAAGTTAGAATTGATGGCGGCATTCAAGAGAATCCGGAAGGTCTAAACCTTGTCTGTGGTATTCTCAGTAGGATTAAAGGATTGAATGACTGTGACGAGCTTCAAACTCGCGATTGTGGGGCGTTAGTGACAGACGCAAAAGAATCAATGGATTCTATTCCGACATGATCGAGAACCGACAGCTGATTAGCCGTGCTGTGACAGAGCGCGTTGAACATTTTCACTGAGAGGACGGGACTGTAGCCACTGACAACGGTGATACCCAACATACAGTTTGCCATGGAAAGGAGTAAGAAGGATTGGATGAAGACAGTAGGAAAGCAGAGAGACAGAAGGGACAAAGCATCTCCATACGCTTATCTGAAGTTCTCAGCAATGAATTACATAAGTATCACTATCTTTATTTTATGTTTTATTCATCTTTTAATTATCAATCCTCCATAACCATTTGAATCCGCTTGACTGAGATTTACAAGATGACCATAGCTTGCTTCATACCAACAATCTCCGTGGGATCGACCCTTACTCGCGTAAGGTTTATTACTTGGACGACCCAATGCACTTGCTGGTTAGTTGTGCGAAGTTGTGATAAAGAGTTGAGATTGCAATTGAGCATACCATGTTGATGGCGCCATTGATGATCACAATTTAGTGCACCACAACCATTTAAGTTTGGTGTTGTGATGAGCGGATAATTTATACGCTTTTCAGGATTATTTTTAGGTAGTTTTTAGTAGAATCTAGCTAATTTTAGGGATGTTTTTATTAGTTTTTATGCAAAATTCACATTTCTGGACTTTACTATGAGTTTGTGTATTTTTTTATGATTTCAGGTATTTTCTAGCTGAAATTGAGGGACTTGAGCAAAAATCTGATTCAAGCTGAAAAAGGACTGCTGATGCTGTTGGATTCTGACTTCCCTGCACTCGAAATGGATTTTCTAGAGCCACAGAACTTCAAATGGCGCGATCTAAATTGCATTGGAAAGTAGACATCTAGGGCTTTCCATAAATATTTAATAGTTCATACTTTATTCGAGTTTAAATGATGAAAACTAGCGTTCAACGCCAATTCCATGCTGCATTTTGGAGTAAAATGCCAGAAACACGTCATAAACAGAGTTAAACGCCAAAAATATGTTACAACTTGGTGTTCAACCCCAAGAGAAGCCTCTGCACGTGTAAAGCTCAAGCTCAGCCCAAACACACACCAAAGTGGGCCCCGGAAGTGGATTTCTACACTTAGACTTATTTCTGTAAACCCTAGTAACTAGTTTAGTATAAATAGAACTTTTTACTATTGTATTAGACATCGGGGAATTAGTCTTTTGATTAATCTCTTGATCACATTTGGGGGCTGGCCATTCAGCAATGCCTGGACCTTTATCACTTATGTATCTTCAACGGTAGAGTTTCTACACACCATAGATTGAGGTGTGGAGCTCTGCTATTCCTCGAGTATTAATGCAATTAATATTATTCTTCTATCCAATTCAGCTTATTCTTTTTCTAAGATATTCCCTACACTTCAACATGATAAATATGACGATCTGTGACACTCATCATCATTCTCACCTATGAACGCGTGCTTGACAACCACTTCTGTTCTACCTTAGGTCAACTGCGTATCTTTTAGCCTCCATTCCGAAAGATCGGAGTCTTCGTGGTATAAGCTAGAATTATTGGCGACCATTCCTAAGATCCGGAAAGTCTAAACCTTGTTTGTGGTATTCCGAGTAGGATCTGAGATGGGATGACTGTGACGAGCTTCAAACTTGCGAGTGTTATGCGTAGTGACAGACGCAAAAGAATCAATGGATCCTATTCCAACATGATCGAGATCCGACAGATGATTAGTCGTGCTGTGACAGAGCATTTGGACCATTTTCACTGAGAGAACGGGAAGTAGCCATTGACAACGGTGACGCCCTACATAGAGCTTGCCATGGAAAGGAGTAAGAATGATTGGATGAAAGCAGTAGGAAAGCAGAGATTCAGAAGGAACATAGTATCTTCATGTGCTTATCTGAAATTCCCACCAATGAATTACATAAGTATCTCTATTTCTATTTTATGCTTTATTTATCTTTCTATGCGAAAACCATTATAATAATTTGAATCCGCCTGACTGAGATTTACAAGATGACCATAGCTTGCTTCATACCAACAATCTCCGTGGGATCGACCCTTACTCACGTAAGGTATTACTTGGACGACCCAGTGCACTTGCTGGTTAGTTGTGCGAAGTTGTGACAAAGTGTGATTCACGTTTGAGAGCTCCAAGTCTTTGGCGCCATTGTTGATGATCACAATTTCGTGCACCATCAATCTTTAAGTTTGGTGTCTTCTTGAGTCTTTTCTTTATAATTTTCGAAAATTGTGTCTTTGGTTTTCAAAATTTTTAAGTTTGGTGTCCTTTGCATGTTCTTTTTTTCTTTGAATTCCTTGAGTTTTGATCTAGGTGTTCTTCTTGATCTTCAAAGTGTTCTAATGACAAGACATCTTATGCTAGCTTTTCAAGCATTTTTCACTTGTTTCATTAGGTTTTATGCACTTTCTTGCATTAGAAGTAAGTAATTTGGAGTAGTTATGGATGGTTTTGATTAAATCAATCAACCATCCTTTATTTGACACTAAATCATGAGGTTTAATCTAAAATTAGTTGGTTTGTGAATGATTTGTAGACCTTGTGAATTGTTGAAGCTTTGATTTGTTATTTTGATTACTTGTAGGTGAAGAAATGGTGGAAAAAGGGATTTTCGGCACTTTTTTGAAGTTAAAGCACGTTTTGGACCTTAAGTCACACTTTGGAAAGCATGACCCAAGGCACAAAAGCGTCACGCACAAAGAACGCAAGAGCGCTCAGTTCCCTTACTTAACTGAGCGCTAGTGGAGCACTCAGCACCAAAGCAAAGCACCAAGGCACAACAAGCATAGCGCTACGTTGGTGCACTTAATTGAGCGCCCAAGGAAGCCGAGAAAACATGTAGCGCTCAATTAACTTTGTTAACTTTATCGGGTTCCTCATGAAAAAGAAATCAAGGCGCAATGCTAAGGAAGGATGGAGCTAAAGTTCGAAATGGGGACAAGGAAGGAGTAACACAAGGCTTGGGCAAGGAAATTAGCCAAAATGGCTTCACTAAATTTCAAACCCTGCACATAAGGCATAAGAGGAAGCGCTAGTGTGAACAAGAACTTGGTACAATTGAAGCCACTGGGATTCGAAATGGGGAACAAGGAAAACAAGAGAAAGGGCGCTAAGTTGCTTCTTTTATCTGAGCGCCATTCTACAAGGAAACTTTGCTCCAAATTGGCCTCCCCAGGATTCGAAGTGGAGTCCCACACTCAAAGCAAGGGTGCTGCGTGAACTGATTCAACTGAGCGCTACTTTTGCCTCACCATTGCCCAAGCAAATGGTGCTAAGTTAACATACATAACTGAGCGTTAGTGCAAGGCCATTCTACAAGGAAAATTGGGCGCTGAATTGCTTCACCAAGGTCTCGAAGCTGGGAACCTCATTTGCAAGCAAGGGCACTCGGTTAAGTGCCTCAACTTAACGCTATCAACGCTGCACACAAGGAAGGCTTGGTGCACAACATATTGGAGGGCCAAAAGTAAGGTGGAGCGCTCAGTTGGATTAATTAATTGAACGCTTCCCTGGAGCTTGACATGAGCCCAAAACAAGAAGAAATTGAGCGCTCAGTTGATTCAATTAATCGAGCGGTTCCCTGGAGGTGCACCATGGGTTCAATTTCAATTCAATTGCCACATTGGATCCAATTCTTCAGCAAATTGAGAAGCCCACTCCAAATTCTGAAGATCAAAAATAGAAAGTGTATAAATAGGACTTAGTTTAATTTAGAGAGGACTTTTACTTTCACTTTTGAACCTTCTTTTATTTTGAGTTTTATTTTGAGCTCACTTTTACATTTTGGCTTTGAATTGGGATTGAGAGTTGAGTTCTCTCCTCCTTGTTCTTACTTCTGCATTTCTTACTTTCTGTTGATGAATTTTGGATTGAGATTGAAGGAATTCTATTTCAATCATTGATCTACAATTCATCTTTGTTTTCTTCTGCATAATTCTAAGATTTGGGAATTGGATTTAGCTTTCTGTTTTCATTTTCATTTCTTCTGCTACTTTTGCTTTCTGTTTTGGAATTTGAATTGAGATTGAAGAGCTTCATTGATTTAAAGTTTGAGAATCATCTTTACCTCTCTTCTCAATTGTTCTAAGAATTGAATCTGAGTTTCCTTTACTGCTTTCATTTTCTTTTCTTCTAAAAATTTTTCTCTGTTGGATCAAGGAAGGAATTGAGATCTAGACTTGTTTTCTAGTCTCATTGAGCCTCTGAGCTCTTGAATTTCTTTCCTAGCTCTTTCATTGAGTTGAATTTACTTTTTGTTTTGTTCTTCACTGCAATTTTCCAATTCTGTTTAGATCTACTGCACTTAATTCATCTTCTTTACTTTCTGTTGTTAAATTCTGAATCCCAGCATCCCACACACCTTTATTATTCAAGCAATTTACATTTCTTGCACTCTAAGCTTTAGCCATTTACATTACTTGCAATTTAAGATTCAGCTATTTTACTTCTTCTGCTCTTTAGTTTACTGTCAATTCTCCCTCTCCCTTTTAGTTTCATGCAATTTAGCTTTTGTTGGTCGCAATTCACTCAAATCAACACTTGTTTGCTTGACTAAATCAACCACCTAACTAAAATTGCTCAATCCTTCAATCCCTGTGGGATCAACCTCACTCATGTGAGTAATTACTACTTGATGGGACCCGGTACACTTGCCGGTGAGTTTTGTGTTGGATCGTTTTGCACACATCAAGTTTTTGGCGCCATTTCCAGGGATTAATCAGATTGACAATGATTAAGTAAGGTGGGGGTCTAGATTAAGCACTTTTTCTTTGTTTTTGTTCATTTCCTTTATTTTTAACTAGCATACTAACTATTTGAGACTTTGTCTCTACCAACTCTCACTGCACTCAAGCTACAGAGTGCTCTTGTGTTTCTTGTTGTTGTGGTTGTATGACATAAGCAAGGAGAGAGGTCTCCACCTCTGGTGATCATGACGAAAGAACCCTTAGAAGACTGAGAAGGAAAGCCAGAGGAAAGGGAGTCATTGGAGGAGAAACTTCTGAAGAAGAATATCAAGAAATAGAGGAGAATCCAACAAATCCACCAGTAGCAGTGGCCAATAATAATGGTCAACCACAGAGGAGAGTCTTGGCCTCATATACATTTGCTAATCCTAGGCATTGTGGGAGTAGCATCCTTACCCCAAATGTCAATGCAAATAACTTTGAATTGAAGCCACAACTCATCACTTTGGTACAAAATAATTGTCCCTATAGAGGAGGGCCACTTGAAGATCCAAACCAACACTTATCCACTTTTCTGAGGATTTATGATACTGTCAAAACTAATGATGTGCATCCTGACATTTACAAGCTGTTGCTATTTCCATTTTCCCTCAGAGATAAAGCTACTCAATGGTTGGAGACATTTCCAAGAGAGAGCATCAACAATTGGAAAGATCTAGTGAGCAAATTTCTAGCCAAGTTCTATCCTCCCCAAAGGATCATTAGAGTCAAAATAGAGGTCCAAACATTTACTCAGACGGATGGAGAGTCATTATATGAGGTATGGGAGAGATACAAAACTTTACTCAGGAAGTGTCCACCAAACATGTTCAATGAATGGGATAAGCTTCAAAACTTCTATGAAGGACTAACTCTAAAGGCTCAAGAAGTACTAGATCACTCAGCAGGAGGTTCCTTACAATTGATGAAGACTGCAGAGGAGGCCCAGAATCTCATTGATATGGTGGCAAACAATTAATAATTCTTTGCTCATTAGAGACAACACCAACCATCACAAAGGAAAGGAGTGCTAGAGTTGGAAGGAGTGGACTCAATCCTAGCTCAAAATAAGATGATGCAGCAGCAAATTCAACAACAGTTTGAGCAAATGGCCAAGAGGATTGATAGCCTCCAAGTTACAGCAGTGAATACAAGCCAACCATCAACCACATGGGGGTAGAATGAAGAAAGCCAAGAAGATCAGCAGTAGGAACAAATTCAATATGTGCACAACCAAGGTTCAGGATCAAGTGAAGTTTATGGTGACACTTAAAATCCATCCTAGAAGAACCACTGATGAGCAGATAATTTATACGCTTTTTGGCATTGTTTTTAGTATGTTTTAGTTAGTTTTTATTATATTTTTATTATTTTTTAGTTAAAATTCACTTTTCTGGACTATACTATGAGTTTGTGTGTTTTTCTGTGATTTCAGGTATTTTCTGGCTGAAATTGAGGGACTTGAGCAAAAAATCTGATTCAGAGACTGAAAAGGACTGCAGATGCTGTTGGATTCTGACCTCCCTTCACTCGAAGTGGATTTTCTAGAGCTACAGAAGCCCAATTGGCGCGCTCTTAACGGCGTTGGAAATTAGACATCCTGGGCTTTCCAGCAATGTTTAATAGTCTATACTTTGCCCGAGATTTGATGACCCAAACCGGCTTTCCAAATCAGCTCAAAACTGCCCGGCGTTAAACGCCGGAACTGGCACAAGAATGGGAGTTAAACGCCTAAACTGGCACAAAAGCTGGCGTTTAACTCCAAGAAGAGTCTCTACACGAAAATGCTTCAATGCTCAGCCCAAGCACACACCAAGTGGGCCCGGAAGTGGATTTTTCTGTCATTTACTCATTTCTGTAAACCTTAGCCTAGTAGTTCTTTATAAATAAGACCTTTTGCTATTGTATTTTCATCTTGGGATCTTAGATCATCTTTAGATCTTTGAATCTTTGGATCCTTGATCATTTTGAGTCTTTTGATCATGTATTGGGAGGCCGGCCATTCGGCCATGCCTAGACCTTGTTCTTATGTATTTTCAACGGTGGAGTTTCTACACACTATAGATTAAGGTGTGGAGCTCTGCTGTACCTCGAGTATTAATGCAATTACTATTGTTCTTCTATTCAATTCAGCTTGTTCTTAATCCAAGATATTCATTTGCACTCAAGAACTTGATGAATGTGATGATTATGTGACGCTCATCATCATTCTCACTTATGAACGCGTGCCTGACAACCACTCCCGTTCTACAAGCAAACAAGGCTTGAATGTTTATCTCTTGGATTCCTTAATTGGAATCTTCGTGGTATAAGCTAGAATTGATGGCGGTATTCAAGAGAATCCGGAAGGTCTAAACCTTGTCTATGGTATTCTGAGTAGGATTCAATGATTGAATGACTGTGACGAGCTTCAAACTCCTAAAGGCTGGGCGTTAGTGACAGACGCAAAAGAATCAATGGATTCTATTCCAACCTGATTGAGAACCGACAGATGATTAGCCGTGCCATGACAGGGTGCGTTGAACATTTTCACTGAGAGGACGGGACTGTAGCCACTGACAACGGTGATGCCCAACATACAGCTTGCCATGGAAAGGAGTAAGAAGGATTGGATAAAGACAGTAGGAAAGCAGAGAGACGGAAGGGACAAAGCATCTCCATTCGCTTATCTGAAATTCTCACCAATGAATTAAATAAGTATCTCTATCTTTATGCTTTATTCATATATCATTCATAACCATTTGAATCTACCTGACTAAGATTTACAAGGTGACCATAGCTTGCTTCATACCAACAATCTCCGTGGGATCGACCCTTACTCGCGTAAGGTTTATTACTTGGACGACCCAGTGCACATGCTGGTTAGTTGTGCGAAGTTGTGATAAAGAGTTGAGATTGCAATTGACCGTACCATGTTGATGGCGCCATTGATGATCACAATTTTGTGCACCAAGTTTTTGGCGTTGTTACCGGGGAATTAAATGTCCTAACTACAGTTTCGCATTTGTTCCCTGCAATAACAGTGCCAAGTTTTGATCCGGCAACAACACCAAGTTTTTGGCGCCGTTGCCAGGGATTGTTGAGTTTGGACAACTGACGGTTCATCTTGTTGCTTAGATTAGGTATTTATCTTCAGAGTTCTTAAGAATGAATTCTAGTGTTTCAAGGTGATGTTCTTATCATCACCAAAGCTGATTGATTCGCATCAATTTAGCTCTTGAATGCAATGTCCTACTGAAGCTTGGCTAGCCATGTCTAATTTCTTTAGACTAAAGCTTTAGACTAACATTGCATGATTCCTAGAATTCTCATTAAGAATTTTGATACCTTTATTTTCTTTTCCACTTAATTTTCGAAAAAACCAAAAAAATTACAAAATCATAAAAAATCAAAAATATTGTATGTTTCTTGTTAAGTCTACTGTCTCATTTTAAGTTTGGTGTCAATTGCATGTTTCTGTTCTTCTTGCATTCATTCATGTGTCTTAAGTGATCTTCAAGATGTTCTTGATGATTTCATTGCTCTGATCTTTAAATTCTCTTGACTTGAGTGTTTTGTTGTTTCTCATATGCATTCTCATTTTGTTAGTGTCAGTAGTATACAAACTTCTAAGTTTGGTGTCTTGCATGCATTGTTATTTGATTTTAGTTGCATTTTGATTATTAAAAAAATCCAAAAATGTTTTTAATTTGTGTCTTTTCAAGTCAATAATACAGAGAATTGAAGATTCAGAACATACAGCAGAGGAATTATACAGAAAAAGCTGGACGTTCAAAACGCCCAGTGAAGAAGGAAAACTGGCGTTTAAACGCCAGCCAGGGTGCCTGGCTGGGCGTTTAACGCCCAAAAGGGTAGTGCTTTGGGCGTTAAACGCCAGAATGTGCACCATTCTGGGCGTTTAACGCCAGGATGGCACAAGAGGGAAGATTTTGTTTTTAATTCAAATTTTTTTCAGGTTTTCAAAATTTTTCAAAATCAAATCTTTTTCAAATCATATCTTTTCAATCATATGTTTTCAAAATCAATTTCTTTCCCTTTTTAAAAAAATACTTGCTATCAATTAATGATTTGATTCAACATTTCAAGTATGTTGCCTTTTCTGTTGAGAAAGGTTTAATTTTTGAATCATATCTTTCCTTGTTAGCCAAGTCATTAATTTTTAAAATCAAATCTTTTTAAATTATTTTTCAAATCATATATTCTCAATCACATCTTTTTAAAACCATAACTTTTCAATCATATCTTTTTAATCACATCTTTTTCAAAATAGTTTTCAATCATATCTTTTTAATTTCTAATTTCAAAATCTTTTTCAAAAATCACTTGATTTCTTTCCCACTTTTAGTTTTCGAAAATTATCAATCAATTTTTCAAAATGTTTTTAAAATGTTTTTAATTAATTTTCGAAAATTTCTTCCCCTCTTCTCACATCCTTCTATTTATGGACTAACACTATTCCTTAATGCAAAATTTGAACTCCATCTTTCTTGATAAGTTCGAATTCTCTACTTCTTCCTTCTAATTTTTATTTCCTCTGACACCTCAAGGAATCTCTATACTGTGACATAGAGGATTCCATATTTTCTTGTTCTCTTCTCTTTCATATGAGCAGGAGCAAAGACAAAAGCATTCTTGTTGAGGCTGACCCTGAACCTGAAAGGACCTTGAAGCAAAAGCTAAGAGAAGCTAAGGCACAACTCTCTATAGAGGATCTAACAAAAATCTTCAAAGAAGAAGACATGGCAGCCGAAAACAACAACAATGCCAACAATGCAAGGAAGGTACTGGGTGACTTTATTGCACCTACTCCCGACTTCTATGGGAGAAGCATCTCTATCCCTTCCATTGGAGCAAACAACTTTGAGCTTAAGCCTCAATTAGTTTCTCTAATGCAATAGAATTGCAAGTTCCATGGACTTCCATTGGAAGATCCTCATCAGTTTTTAGCTGAATTCTTGCAAATCTGTGACACTGTCAAGACTAATGGGGTTGACCCTGAGGTCTATAGACTTATGCTATTCCCTTTTGCTGTAAGAGACAGAGCTAGAATATGGTTGGACTCACAACCTAAAGAAAGCCTGAACTCTTGGAAAAAGCTAGTCAATGCCTTCTTGGCAAAGTTCTTTCCACCTCAAAAATTGAGTAATCTTAGAGTGGAAGTCCAAACCTTCAGACAGAAGGAAGGTGAATCCCTCTATGAAGCTTGGGAAAGATACAAACAATTGATCAGAAAGTGTCCTTCTGACATGCTTTCTGAATGGAGCATCATAGGTATCTTCTATGATGGTCTGTCTGAACTGTCCAAGATGTCTTTGGATAGCTCTGCTGGAGGATCTCTTCATCTGAAGAAGATGCCTACAGAAGCTCAAGAACTAATTGAAATGGTTGCAAATAACCAATTCATGTACACTTCTGAAAGGAATCCTGTGAACAATGGGATGAATCAGAAGAAAGGAGTTCTTGAGATTGATACTCTAAATGCCATATTGGCTCAGAACAAAATATTGACTCAGCAAGTCAATTTGATTTCTCAAAGTCTGTCTGGAATGCAAGCTGCACCAGGCAGTACTAAGGATGCTTCATTTGAAGAAGAAGCTTATGATCCTGAGAACCCTTCAATGGAAGAGGTGAATTACATAGGAGAACCCTATGGAAATACCTATAATTCTTCATGGAGAAATCATCCAAATCTCTCATGGAAGGATCAACAGAGACCTCAACAAGGTTTCAACAATAATAATGGTGGAAGAAACAGGTTTAGCAATGGCAAGCCTTTTCCATCATCTTCTCAGCAACAGACAGAGAATTCTAAGCAGAGCCACTCTGACTTAGCAACCATGGTCTCTGATCTAATCAAAACCACTCAAAGTTTCATAACTGAAACAAGGTCCTCCATTAGGAATTTGGAGGCACAAGTGGGTCAGCTGAGCAAGAAAATTACTGAACTCCCTCCTAGTACTCTTCCAAGCAATACAGAAGAGAATCCAAAAGGAGAGTGCAAGGCCATCAACATGGCCGAACTTAGAGAGGATGAAGAGGCAGTGAACGCCACTGAGGAATACCTCAATGGATGCCCACTGGCCTCCAATGAGCTCCCTAATGAGGAATCATAGGAATCTGAGGCTCACACTGAGACCATAGAGATTCCATTGGATTTACTTCTGCCATTCATGAGCTCTGATGAGTATTCTTCCTCTGAAGAGGATGAGTATGTCACTGAAGAGCAAGTTGCTAAATATCTTGGAGCAATCATGAAGATAAATGACAAGTTATTTGGTAATGAGACTTGGGAGGATGAACCCCCTTTGCTCACCAAAGAACTGGATGACTTGTCTAGGCAGAGATTACCTCAAAAGAGACAAGACCCTGGGAAGTTTTCAATACCTTGTACCATAGGCACCATGACCTTTAAGAAGGCTCTGTGTGACTTAGGGTCAAGTGTAAACCTCATGCCTCTCTCTGTAATGGAGAAACTAGGGATCTTTGAGGTACAAGCTGCAAGAATCTCACTAGAGATGGCAGACAATTCAAAGAAACAAGCTTATGGACTTGTAGAGAATGTTCTGGTAAAAGTTGAAGACCATTACATCCCTGCTGATTTCATAATCCTAGAGACTGGGAAGTGCATGGATGAATCCATCATCCTTGGCAGACCATTCCTAGCCACAGCAAAGGCTGTGATTGATGTGGACAAAGGAGAATTGATCATTCAAGTGAATGAAGAATCCTTTGTGTTTAAGGCTCAAGGATATCCCTCTGTCACCATGGAGAGGAAGCATGAAGAGCTTCTCTCAAAACAGAGCCAAAGAGAGCCCCCACAATCAAACTCTAAGTTTGGTGTTGGGAGGCCACAGCCAAATTCTAAGTTTGGTGTTCAAACCCCACATTCAAACTCTAAGTTTGGTGTTGGAAGGTTCCAACATTGCTCTGACTATCTGTGAGGCTCCATGAGAGCCCTCTGTCAAGCTACTGACATTAAAGAAGCGCTTGTTGGGAGGCAACCCAATGTTATATTTTATCTATTTTCCTTTGTTATTTTATGTTTTCTGTAGGTTGATGATCGTGAGAAGTCACAAAATCAATTGAAAAAGCAAAAATAGAATGAAAAATAGAAAGAAAAACAGCACACCCTGGAGGAAGACCTTGCTGGCGTTTAAACGCCAGTAAGGGCAGCAAATGGGCGTTTAACGCCCAGTCTGGCACATTCTGGGCGTTTAACGCCAGAAAGGGACACCAGACTGGCGTTAAACGCCAGGAAAGGGCAAGAGGCTGGCGTTAAACGCCAGAAATGGGCACCAGCCCGGCGTTTAACACCAGAATTGGCACAGAGAGCAATTTTTGCTCGCCATTTGGTGCAGGGATGACTTTTCCTTGACACCTCAGGATCCGTGGACCCCACAGGATCCCCACCTACCCCACCACTCTCTCTCTTCTTCACCCATTCACCAATCACCTCAACACCTCTTCCCCAAAATCCCCTCACCTATCAAATCCCATCTTTCTCTTCACCACTCACATCCATCCTTCATAAAACCTCACCTACCTCACCATTCAAATTTAAACCACTTTCCCTCCCAAACCCACCCTCTCATAGCCGAACCCTACCCCTCTCTTCACCCTATATAAACCCATCTTCACTCCTTCATTTTCACACAACCTAAACACTACTCCTCCCCCTTTGGCCGAACCACAAAGCCACCTCTATCTCCTCTATTTCTTCTTCTTCTAATCTCTTCTTTCTTCTTTTGCTCAAGGACGAGCAAACCTTTTAAGTTTGGTGTGGTAAAAGCATTGCTTTTTGTTTTTCCATAACCATATATGGCATCCAAGGCCGGAGAAACCTCTAGAAAGAGGAAAGAGAAGGCAAAAGCTTCCACCTCTGAGTCATGGGAGATGCAGAGATTCATCTCAAGGGTGCATCAAGACCACTTCTATGAAGTTGTGGGCTTGAAGAAAGTGATCCCTGAGGTCCCTTTCAAACTCAAAAAGAGTGAATATCCGGAGATTCGACATGAGATCCGAAGAAGAGGTTGGGAAGTTCTTACCAACCCCATTCAACAAGTCGGAATCTTAATGGTTTAAGAGTTCTATGCCAATGCATGGATCAGCAAGAACCATGATCAAAGTGTGAACCCGGACCCAAAGAATTGGCTTACAATAGTTCGGGGGAAATACTTAGATTTTAGTCCGGAAAATGTAAGGTTGGCATTCAACTTGCCCATGATGCAAGGAGATGAATACCCTTATACTAGAAGGGTCAACTTTGATCAAAGGTTGGACCAAGTCCTCATAGACATCTGTGAAGAGGGCGCCCAATGGAAGAGAGATTCAAGAGGGAAGCCGGTTCAACTAAGAAGGCATGACCTCAAGCCCGTGGCTAGGGGATGGTTGGAGTTTATCCAACGCTCAATCATTCCCACTAGCAACCGGTCTGAAGTTACTATAGACCGGGCCATCATGATTCATAGCATCATGATTGGAGAGGAAGTAGAAGTTCATGAGGTTATAGCCCAAGAACTTTATAAGGTGACGGACAAGTCCTCTACCTTGGCAAGGTTAGCCTTTCCTCATCTCATTTGTCACCTTTGTTATTCAGTTGGAGTTGACATAGAGGGAGACATCCCCATTGATGAGGACAAGCCCATCACTAAGAAAAGGATGGAGCAAACAAGAGATCCCACTCATCATGAAATCCCTGAGATACCTCAAGGGATGCACTTTCCTCCACAATACTATTGGGAGCAAACCAACACCTCCCTAGGAGAATTGAGTTCCAACATGGGACAACTAAGGGTGGAGCACCAAGAACATTCCATTCTCCTCCATGAAATTAGAGAAGATCAAAGAATCATGAGAGAGGAGCAACAAAGGCAAGGAAGAGACATTGAGGAGCTCAAGCACTCCATAAGATCTTCAAGAGGAAGAACAAGCCGCCATCACTAAGGTGGACCCGTTCTTTGATTCCCTTGTTCCTTATTTTTCTGTTTTTCGAAAATTATGCTTTATGTTTATCAATGTTTGTGTCTTGTGATCATTAGTGTCTTAGTGTCTATGCCTTAAAGTTATGAATGTCCTATGAATCCATCACCTTTCTTAAATTAAAAATGTTCTTAATTGAATAAGAGAAGAATTGCATGAATTTTAAATTTTATAACAGATTAATTATATTGATGTGGTGGCAATACTTTTGTTTTCTGAATGTATGCTTAAACAGTGCATATGTCTTTTGAATTTGTTGTTCATGAATGGTTGGCTCTTGAAAGAATGATGAAAAAGGAGACATGTTACTGAGGATCTGAAAAATCATAAAAAATGATTCTTGAAGTAAGAAAAAGTAGTGAATACAAAAAAAAAGAAGAAGAAGCGAAAAAAAAAACGAAAAAAAAAAGAAGGAGAAAGAGAAAAAGAAAGAAAAAGAAAGAAATAAAGTTGTGATCCAAGGCAAAAAGAGTGTGCTTAAGAACCCTGGACACCTCTAATTGGGGACTCTAGCAAAGCTAAGTCACAATTTGAAAAGGTTCACCCAATTATGTGTCTGTGGCATGTATGTATCCGGTGGTAATACTGGAAGACAAAGTGCTTTGGGCCATGGCCAAGACTCATAAAGTAGCTGTGTTCAAGAATCATCATACTTAACTAGGAGAATCAATAACACTATCTGGATTCTGAGTTCCTATAGAAGCCAATCATTCAGAATTTCAAAGGATAGAGTGAGATGCCAAAACTGTTCAGAGGCAAAAAGCTAAAAGCCCCGCTCATCTAATTAATACTGATCTTCATAGATGGTTTTGGAATTCATTGCATATTCTCTTCTCTTTATCTTATTTGATTTTCAGTTGCTTGGGGATAAGCAACAATTTAAGTTTGGTGTTGTGATGAGCGGATAATTTATACGCTTTTTGGCATTGTTTTTAGTATGTTTTTAGTATGTTTTAGTTAGTTTTTATTATATTTTTATTAGTTTTTAGTTAAAATTCACTTTTCTGGACTTTACTATGAGTTTATGTGTTTTTCTGTGATTTCAGGTATTTTCTGGCTGAAATTGAGGGACTTGAGTAAAAAATCTGATTCAGAGACTGAAAAGGACTGCAGATGATGTTGGATTCTGACCTCCCTGCACTCAAAGTAGATTTTCTGGCGCTACAGAAGCTCAATTGGCGCGCTCTCAACGGCGTTGAAAAGTAGACATCCTAGGCTTTCCAACAATGTATAATAATCCATACTTTGCCTGAGATTTGATGGCCCAAACTGGCTTTTCAAATCAGCTCAAAACTGCCCGGCGTTAAACGCCGGAACTGGCACAAGAATGGGAGTTAAACGCCCAAACTGGCACAAAAGCTGGTGTTTAACTCCAAGAAGAGTCTCTACACGAAAATGCTTCAATGCTCAGCCCAAGCACACACCAAGTGGGCCCGGAAGTGAATTTTTCTCATTTACTCATTTCTGTAAACCTTAGGCTACTAGTTCTTTATAAATAAGACCTTTTGCTATTGTATTTTCATCTTGGGATCTTAGATCATCTTTAGATCTTTGAATCTTTGGATCCTTGATCATTTTGAGTCTTTTGATCATGTATTGGGAGGCTGGCCATTCGTCCATGCCTAGACCTTGTTCTTATGTATTTTCAACGGTGGAGTTTCTACACACCATAGATTAAGGTGTGGAGCTCTGCTGTACCTCGAGTATTAATGCAATTACTATTGTTCTTCTATTCAATTCAGCTTGTTCTTATTCCAAGATATTCATTCGCACTCAAGAACTTGATGAATGTGATGATTACGTGACGCTCATCATCATTCTCACTTATGAACGCGTGCCTGACAACCACTCCCGTTCTACAAGCAAACAAGGCTTGAATGTTTATCTCTTGGATTCCTTAATCGGAATCTTCGTGGTATAAGCTATAATTGATGGCGGTATTCAAGAGAATCCGGAAGGTCTAAACCTTGTCTGTGGTATTCTGAGTAGGATTCAATGATTGAATGACTGTGACGAGCTTCAAACTCCTGAAGGCTGGGCGTTAGTGACAGACGCAAAAGAATCAATGGATTCTATTCCAACCTGATTGAGAATCGACAGATGATTAGCCGTGCCGTGACAGGGTGCGTTGAACATTTTCACTGAGAGGACGGGACTGTAGCCACTGACAACGGTGATGCCCAACATACAGCTTGCCATGGAAAGGAGTAAGAAGGATTGGATGAAGACAGTAGGAAAGCAGAGAGACGGAAGGGACAAAGCATCTCCATTCGCTTATCTGAAATTCTCACCAATGAATTACATAAGTATCTCTATCTTCATGCTTTATTCATATATCATTCATAACCATTTGAATATGCCTGACTAAGATTTACAAGGTGACCATAGCTTTCATCATACCAACAATCTACGTGGGATCGACCCTTACTCGCGTAAGGTTTATTACTTGGACGACCCAGTGCACTTGCTGGTTAGTTGTGCGAAGTTGTGATAAAGAGTTGAGATTGCAATTGAGCGTACCATGTTGATGGCGCCATTGATGATCACAATTTCGTGCACCAACCACCCCAACCTTAGATAGGGAGATAACCACAATCAAAATCAGCAGCCATGGAAAAGAAATTCAAACCAAAACAACTCAAGAAACAACGAGTAGAACAATAACCAAAATCCATATAGAAAACCCCAAAATAATTACCCAATTCCAACCATTATCCATCCAATAACCAAACCACCAACCAAAACAACTATCATCCACCCTCAGTAGCTCACAACCAACCACAAATCCCACAAGACTCTCAGAGAATCTCCAAGTTGGAGATATTGATGGAAAAAATGATGAAACAGCAAGAACTTGCAAATAAGAACAATGAAGCTTCCATAAGAAATATAGAAAGGCAGATTGGGCAGCATTCCAAGCAAGCTGTGATTGAAAGGCCAACAAGTTCACTCCCAAGTGACACCATTCCAAATCCTAAAGAAGAATGCAAAGCTATACAGCTAAGGAGTGAAAAACCTTGGTGAATGACAAGAAGCCAACTGAGAATGATGAAGCTAGCAGCAAGAATGATGCTACACTCAACAAGGATGATCAAAAGAAGCCTGAAGAGGGAGAGAAGCAGCCACAAATCTCAAGGAAAGGAAAGCAAATAATGGAAGAATCATCTCATGGACATAAGCAAATGGAGAAGACTTTCACACCTCCCTTGCCATACCCTCAAAGGTTCAACAAGGAAACCAAGGATCAACACTTCTCCAAATTCCTTGAAGTTTTCAAGAAATTGGAAATTAACATCCCCCTGGCCGAAGCATTAGAGCAGATACCTCTATATGCTAAATTCTTGAAAGAACTTATCAGTAAGAAGAGAAGCTGGCATGAGAAGAAGACCATTATGCTCACATAAGAGTGCATTGCTGTAATTCAAAGAGGTCTCCCAACAAAACTCAAAGATCCTAGGAGCTTCTTCTTACCTTGCACCATTGGCAATATGACCATAAAAAGGGCACTGTGTGACTTAGGGGCTAGCATTAATCTAATCCCCTATTCCATGATGAGAAAGCTATGCGTAGAGGAGGTAAAGCCCACACAGATGTCACTAGAGCTCGTGGTCAAATTATTGGTGTTTCCCAAAGGAGTAATTGAAAACCTTTTAGTCAAGGTGGATAAGTTCATATTCCCTACAGACTTTGTGATCCTGGATCTAGGAAAATAAGGGAATGACTCCATTATCCTGGGGAGACCCTTCTTGGCCATAGCAAGGGCCATAATAGATGTTGAACAAGGAGAGCTCACCCTAAGGGTACATGATGAAAGCATCACTCTGAATGTATTTTAGAGGCACAATCTATTGCTGAAAAAGAAAGTTGCATGGAGGTTGACAAGGAAGACTTGCAGTGGAAGGAAGAGACCGATAAGACACTCATTAATCCCCTTCCAAAGCAAGAAACAAGCAACAAAGCAGAACAAAAGGAGAATGTATAGAGTGATGAGGGGAAGCAAGAAGAAAATGAGGTGTTAGCTAATGAGAAGGCAAATTCCAAAATACAGCCTACTGTCAAAGGAGAAAGATCACCAAAAATGAGAAAGAAAAGTAAGAAAAAAGCTCAAAAAGGGTGGAAGAACAAAAAGATCCCAACTGAGGGATTCTCAAAGGGAGACGAGGTACATCTAATCCACCAACAGCTAGGGGCAAACCAACAAGCTGATGATTACTACACTGTCAGCAGGATACTCTCACTAGAGCATGCAGAGATTGAGCATCAAAGCACTGGAAGGAAGCTCACTGTGAGGGGAGACAAGCTGAGACACTACAGTCATCAACCACCCTAATGAAGGCCCAATGTCAAGCTAGTGACAATAAAAGAGCGCTACATGGGAGGCAACCCATGATTTAAGATTTTTGTTTTGATCCTTCTAACATGAATTTGAGTTCTCATGAATATATTTGATACTTACATACATGATCTTTAAGCATATGCTAGATTTCTAAGTTTGGTGTGCCTGAAGGCATTCCAAAATAGATTTTCTAGCTTTCTTCTACTATATGCTCATTTATTTTGATGGAGAATATAGCCAAACATTAAGTTTGGTGTCTGCATATACATTGAATTCCAAAAAAATCATTTTTGTTCATAGGATCAAATTTATGAGTAGATGGATCATACATTGTTTCATTTTGGTAGTTTATGGTAGAAAATAAAATGTTCCTTATGTTGAATGCACCAATTTTGATGGATTATTTGCATTTTACCTTAATCCCTTAGCAAAGGACAAGTTTGGTGTTCACCAAATTTTGGTTCACTATCTAAGGAGTACAATTGGTTATTTATGAATGAAGAACATGTTAAATTGTTTAAATGCTTATCACCACACCACCGTGCTACTTTTAAATCTTAAGGCTCACTATTGCTTTGATTTAATTAAATAGGAAAAAAGAGGATTGAGAAAAGGACAAAAGGGGAAGGAAGGCACGGCTGTGACAAGCCAAAGGAGGAGGGTCACATGTGCTTAGAGAAGTGTCCACCCTTGGAAAACAAAATCTGCATGTTTTGCACCCTTGGAGGCCGAACCTCATGCATCCAATAGGGAAGGAATCCTTGTCAACCTTCAACCATGCATACAAGCCGTTCATCTCATGAGTTTTCTACAATGTTTTGCGCAATCTTCACCCTCCATAGGCTTAACCGAAATGCCCTCTTCAATTATGTTTTTGTTCAAGGACTTAATGCCTTGCCTATAAATAGTGATGACACTTCCTAGCTTACACATCCCTCATACAAGCTTCCCTCACTTAGAAGCCTTGGTTTCATTCTTCACCTAGCTAAAAACACGTTCAGCATCCTTCCTTACTCAACAGCAACATTTTCTTTTCCAGCCCCTTCCTTCCATGGCTAAACCGTAGCCCAAACACAGCACACCTTTCCTTTCTTCTCTCTCCCAATTCATGGCTTCTTCAAGTTCTAGAAGAAGAAAAGAAAAGGAACCAATGGTGGCCGAACCCCCAACCTATGATACAAAGAAATTTAAATCTCAGTTTCATGAAGCAAGGTATCATAGACTCATGAAATCAAAACATGTCATTCCTGATATGGGCTTCAGACTGAAGGAGGGGGAGTATCCCATCATGAGGCAAATTACTAAGGAAAGGAGGTGGGAACTTCTATGTGATTCCTTCACTAACATCAGTGCAGTCATGATAAGGGAATTCTACGCGAATGCTGTGAAAGAGAGCGAGGACAGCCTCCCGTATAAGAGTTATGTTAGAGGTGTTGAGGTGGATTTTAGTCCATCATCAATTATGAGGGTCCAACAATTGAGAACCATAACATATGGAGAGCTTAGCTTTGAGGACAGATTACAGGGTGAGAATGACCTTGATGAATTACTGCATGGGTTATGTCTTGAAGGAAGAGACTGGAAAAGGGACTCAGAGGGAGCTCCAAGCCACTTAAAAAGATTAGATCTCACATCTGAGGCCAGAGGGTGGTATGAGATAGTGAGGAGATCAAGACTCTCTACTACAAATACCTTAGAGGTCATAATCAAGTGAGCCCTATTGACTTACTGCATCTTACATGGAGGAGAAATCAACCTCTCACAACTCATAGTAGACAGTATTCAGGAGAAGGCTGAAGACACAAGCAAATCGGGTAGGCTTGGACACTTGATGAGCGGATATTTTATACGCTTTTTGGGGGTAATTTCATGTAGATTTTAGCATGTCTTAATTAGTTTTTAGTAGAATATTATTAGTTTTTAGGCAAAAATCATATTTCTGGACTTTACTATGAGTTTGTGTGTTTTTCTGTGATTTCAGGTATTTTCTGGCTGAAATTGAGGGAGCTGAGCAAAAATCTGAGTTAGGCTAAAAAAGGACTGCTGATCCTGTTGGATCCTGACCTTTCTGTACTCGGAATGGATTTTTTGGAGCTACAGGAGTCCAATTGACGCGCTCTCAATTGGGTTGGAAATTAGACATCCAGGGCTTTCCAGAAATATATAATAACCCATACTTTGCGCGAAGATAGACGACGTAACATGCTGCTGTCTGGCGTCCAGCGCCAGAAACAGGTTACAAGTTGGAGTTCAGCGCCCAAAACACGTTACAACCTGGCGTTCAACTCCAGAAACAGCCCAAGCACGTGAGAAGCTTTAGTCTCAGCCCCAACACACACCAAGTGGGCCCCAGAAGTAGATTTCTGCACCAATTATCTTAGTTTACTTATTCTCTGTAAACCTAGGCTACTAGTTTTCTATTTAAACAACTTTTAGAGGATTACTTTGTATCTCATGACATTTTCAGATCTGAATTTTATACACTTTGACGGCCTGAGTCTCTAAACTCCATTGTTGGGGGTGAGGAGCTCTGCAGCGTCTCAATGAATTAATGCAATTGTTTCTATTTCTCTATTCAAACGTGTGTGTGTTCCTATCTAAGATGTTCATTCGCGCTTAATTGTGAAGGAGGTGATGATCCGTGACACTCATCACCTTCCTCAATCTATGAACGTGTGCCTAACAAACACCCTCGTTCTACATCAAACTGAATGAGCTTCTCTTAGATTCCTTAATCAGAATCTTCGTGGTATAAGCTAGAATTGATGGCGGTCATTCTTGAGGATCCGGAAAGTCTAAACCTTGTCTGTGGTATTCCGAGTAGGATTCAAGGATTGAATGGCTGTGACGAGCTTCAAACTCGCGATTGCTGGGCATGATGACAAACGCAAAAGGATCAATGGATCCTATTCCAACATGATCGAGAACCAACAGCTGATTAGTCATGCTGTGACAGAGCATCTGGACAATTTTTACTGAGAGGATGGGAAGTAGCCACTGACAATGGTGACACCCTACATACAGCTTGCCATGGATGGAACTTTACAAACAATTGAGTTGAATATTACATTGCAGAAATTCAGAGGATAAAGCATCTCCAAAACTCCAACATATTCTCCATTATTAAAGTAACAATTATTTATTTCACGCTCTTTTATTTTTCTAATAATTCCTACTGATAATTTCAATTGATATCCTGACTAAGAATAATAAAATAAACATAGCTTGCTTCAAACCAATAATCTCCGTGGGATCGACCCTTACTCACGTAAGGTATTACTTGGACGACCCAGTGCACTTGCTGGTTAGTTGTGCAGATTGCAAAAGTGTGATTGCAATTTCGTGCACCAACACCCAAGCACTATTCTAAGGCTATGCAACAGGGCTGGTGTGCTCTTTGAAGATGAAGACACAGAAAAGGTAAAAGGAGGAAGGGGAATCACAAAGTGAAGCATGGAAGGTGCTACTGAAGATGACAATCAAGAGGAAATAAGAACTCAAAGTAGAAGAAGAAGACCACAAGTGGAAGAAGAGCAAGCTTCTAGTGTACTAGATTTGAGTCAAATGCAGAGAACAATTGAGGAAATGTCTCAATAATTCATGAAGGCACAGGAGCAATAGTAAGAACAGTATCTGAGGCAACAGGAGCAATATTTGAAGGATAGAGAGGAAAGAGAGAGATGGCAACGCCACATGGAAGAGCGACAAGAGAACTGGCAGCAACAAATGATGATTCAACAACAAGAATTTCAGACAAGGATTCTTGAGGGGCAAAAGGAACAAGCAGCAGATTTTTGAGAGTCATACAATGGATTGTCCCTGTGGCAATCGAAATATGGGAGTATACTTAAAATCTATACCAATGGAAGAATATACATCATACCATCGGAGAACATAGGCACTATCAAAGAATAGAGTATGATGAAAGCACCCAAGCAAAGTTGGATTATTTGACTTACAGCATGCCAGCATTGAACCCACAGATCAAGCCATTTGAGCAATGCCAAGAGTTAGTGGACCGGCAAAAAGCAAAAACCAAGACACATTCAGCAAGTATGCATCAGAGATTAGAGGAGGCTTGAAGAACTGAAGATTGATGGTTTAGAAGTTATAGTAAACTCTCGTTGTAAGTATAGTTACTAAACCAAGCAATCAACCTTTCTTACAAACATTTTGGTTGTCACAAGTAACAAATCCCTAAATAAATTGATAACCGAAGTATTTAAACCTCGGGTCGTCTTCTCAAGGAATTGCAGGGAGGTTTGTTCTTATTATTGGTTATGGGTTTTGTAAATTGGGGTTTTGAGAATGAGGAACAAGTATGATAAATGACAAAAAAAATAAATAATTAACTATAAAATAAACTCTTGGCAAGATATGAAAATTCGGAAGTCCTGTCCTAGTTACTCCTATGAGAATGGAAGTTAATCCCACTTAGTTAACCTTTGCGTAAGCAAGGGAAAGTCAAGTGAACCAATTGGTTAGATTTCCCAAGTCCTAGCCAACTCCTAAGGAAAGACTAGAGTTAGTGGAATTCCAGTTAATTAGCCAACATAACAATCAACCATGAATAGTTGATAACTCAAGAGCTTCCAGTTAATCAATTAAAGCCAATAATGTGAAAAACTAAATTGAAATCATAAATATCTGGAATACCTCAAGTAACATTCATTCAAAGTAGTAAAATCTAACATGGAAAAGTTCATAAGCCAATTGGGCAACATAAATCAAATACAAATAAAAGCATTAAAGTATCTCAAAGTAGAAGTGAAGTCAAAATAAAGGAATATTAAACCTGATATGAAGATGAGATAAATCCTAATTTCTAAAAATCCTCATCCTAAATCCTAAGAGAGAGGAGAGAGCCTCTCTCTCTAAAAACTACATCTAAAACCTAAAATTGTGAATTATGAAAGCATGATAATGAATTAATGGATTCCCCCACTTTATAGCCTCTGATCTGTGTTTTCTGGGCCGAAAACTAGGTCAAAAACAGCCCAGAAGTCGCTGTTTACAAATTTAGCTACGCTGGTTTTTCGTCACTGCGACGCGTCCACGTGGGTCACGCGTTCGCATCGCCTAGCGGTATGGCCACTATGGCAAATTATATATCAAATCAAAGCCCTGGACGTTAGCTTTCCAACGCAACTAGAACCGCGTCATTTGGACCTCTGTAGCTCAATTTATGTTCGTTTGAGTGCAAAGAGGTCAGGCTGACAGCTTAGCAGTTTCTTCAACTTCTTGTATTCCTTCCACTTTTGCATGCTTCCTTTCCATCCTCTAAGCCATTCCTACCTTATAATCCCTGAAATTACTTAACACACATATCAAGGCATCGAATGGTAATAAAGGATAATTAAATTCAATATTTCTAAAGCATAGAAAACATGTTTTCACATTAAAACCATGCAAATAGTATGAATAAGTATGTAAAAGCTTGATAAAAACCACTCAATTGAGCACAAGATAAACCATAAAATAGTGGTTTATCAATCTCCCCACACTTAAATATCAGCATGTCCTCATGCTAAGCTCAAGAGAAGCTATAAAGGAATGAAGAGGAATGGTAAAATGTATGAAATGCAACCTATCTATATGAATGCAAAAATGTTTCTATCTACTTGGTTAAAAGTAAGCAAGTTCTTCAAAATATGAATCAATTCTACTAATTCAAATTATACAATGAAAGACAAGTAAACTTGTAAGGAGATAGCTCATGAAAGCAGGGAACATAGAATCAAGCATTGAACCCTCACTGGTAGTGTATATCACTCTAATCTCTCAAGTGTCTAGGGTCAATCACTCTGTTCTTTCCTAATCATACTTTCTAAACTTTGTCCTTCATCTAACCAATCAACAAATATTTAGTATACCCATGCACACATCATGAGGTCTTTTCAAGGTTGTAATGGGGCCAAGGCAAGGGTGAGGATATATGTATGGCTAAGTGAGCTATAAATTGAATCTTTGAGTAACCTGAGCTATCACCTAACATACATACATTCTATATAATTTTTAAAATCATGCCTAGCTACCCATAATTCCCACTTTTATATCACATACTCATGTGTCAACTTTTCTTTTGATTTGTGTCACATATGCATTGATCTTTTATTAACTTAATATTGGGGTAATTTTGTCCCCTTATTTATTTATTTATATTATATATTTTTTTCTTTCTTTTTTTTCTTTTTTTTCTTTTCTTTTTTTATAGAGACATAAAAACTAAAATAACATATCAATGCATATGGAATTTTTTAAATTTCTGTTTTACATGAGTAGATACCCAAATTTCCCAATATTCAGAATTAGAAACATGATACATTCCCTTATTAACCCATGTTCCCACAGTTTCCCTACACGTAGTTGATGCACAACCTCTATCTTAAGCTAACCAAAGATTCAATTGGGATATTTAATTTATTTTTCTGCTTAAGGCTAGTGATGTGGTTATAGAATAGAAGGGGATTAAAAAGCTCAAAGTGGCTAATAAGGGTGACATAAAAGGGTAGGCTTATTTGGGATAAGTGAGCAAAAACAAGTAATGGCCTCAATCATATGCAAGCATGTAAATACACTAAATAATGGACATATAGACTGAAACAAAGTAAAGATTGCAATCATAGAGAAGAAAACACACAAGAATAAAATATTTATGGTTAAATAATGTAACCATATAAATAAACTCAAAATCTCACAGGTTGTGTGTTCTTTGGCTCAAAAACCAAATTCCAAATACAACTTCAAAACAAGTTTAACACAAAATTTTCAATTTAAATTAGTGAAATACTATAAAAATTTCTTGAAAAAGAAAATATTACTTCAACCAAGTAGTAACTAAATGCATAAAATCAAACAAACATGTAAACAAATATGCAAATGCAGCAATGAACAAAAATAGAATATTAGTGTTAAAAGGAAGGTAACTAACCCCTAGAAGTCGGTATCGACCTCTCCACACTTAAAGATTGCACCGTCCTCGGTGCATGCAAAGATGTGTAGGTGGCGGGGGTTGTGGTTCCTCAGCTAGTACTCTTTTGTTCCTTTCCTTGCCAGTGGTATAGGAGTAGCTTTCTCTTTACCTTTCTTGGTGGCCATCCTGAAAGAAAACGAGGAAAGACATTAGCATTCAAGGGTTATAGCAAGGAAAAGAATAGGACAGGTGGTAATCAATGCACAGGTATGGATAATGATGTGAACACATGGTCATGACTACATGTGGCAAATCAACAATAGAAATATAGCAAGTGCATGTGAGAAAAATTGAATGCAAGGTGTTTATTGGCATGCCGGCAAAGGGCATGAGTAGCATAGGTCAAGTATTCAATGTCCAAATTAGATTACCAAGTCTCTCAAATTAATAATATGTTTGTAAAAACAATTATATTTAAATAATAAAATAGAGAAGGGGTTATGTGAAAAGCAGGCATTTAGAGTAGTAGATTTAAAAGAAATCTAAAAATAGTGCAAAATGCCATATGGGCATTTTCACAAACACAAAGCATGCATAGTAAATAAGGTATGGAAAATATTAATTAGAACATGCAAGCACCCTTATAATAATATATAATTGTTTAAAGAAATCCCAAATAATCCATAAGCAAAATATGGAAAATAATGACCCAAATAAATTTCCAATACCAATTAAAAGAAAAAAAAGAAAGAAAAAGAAAGGAAGGAAGAAAGAAATAAGAAGGGAAAGAAAAGATTTAGATTTGGGGAAGAAAAGAGAAGATATCTTGGCTTATCTGAATAAGCTGTGCGGCGCGGGCGACGCGAACGCGTGAGTGACGCGTTCGCGCGGTTGGTGCTATTGTCAAGTGACGCGGTCGCGTGAGTGAATTCGTGCTACTAGCGTGAGGGTAGCCACGCGCTCGCACAACTTTCTGTTTGAAACTCTTTTTTCCAAGATTTTGGGTGACGTGGCCGCGTGGGTGACGCGATCGCGTGATAGGCCATATTATGGGGATTTATGCGGATGCGTGGGGCACGCGTTCGCGTGGCAGGGCTTGTGCTAGCAGCACAAGCCCAGCCCAATTCTAGCGCAACTTTCGTCCATACACCCTTTTTTTACATCGAATTTGAGGCACGCGTTCGCGTGGGTGACGCGGACGCGTGGGAGGCATTTTTCCCACATGACGCAGACGCATCAGCGACGTAGTCGCGTGGATCAATTTGTGCCGAAGGCACGCCTCCAGCCACGCTCTCACGTGACTCTCTGTTCAATTTGTTTTCTTCCTAACGCACCTATGACGCGGACGCGTCGGCGACGCTGTCGCGTCGGGTGCGATTTTTTTTTTACGCAGTATGCAGAATGCAAAATGCAATGAATGTCATGTGAAAATTCCAGGTTCAAACAAAATTCAAAAATAAAGTAGAATGGAGAAAGAACGATCATACCATGGTGGGTTGTCTCCCACCTAGCACTTTTAGTTAAAGTCCTTAAGTTGGACATTTGGTGAGCTCCCTGTTATGGTGGCTTGTGCTTGAATTCATCCAGGAATCTCCACCAATGTTTGCAAATCCAATATCCTCCAGGATCCTAAATCTTGTTTCTACACCCGTCTTCAAGTTGATTATCATGATTCCATCTGGGTGGTTCAGCTTTAGAATTCTTACTGAAGCGTCCAAACAACTTCCTAGACCCATTCAGTTGAGCTTTACACCAACCTTTGCGTTTAAATTTTGAGCTTCCAACCATAATGAAACTTACAGGACAGATCTTACCACTGACCATCTTCTCCTTACTCTTAATGCCACAAAGAGCTCTAAGTTGACCATCCGTCTCCAGTAGCCCGTATTCAAGAGGAATTAGAAAGCTAATGGATATGAATTTTACCCACTTGAACGTTGTGAAGGATGATGGCAACTTCGGGGGAGGTGTTTCTAATGAACGTGCAAGCTCCACTCCCTTGTGCTCCTCTTTAACATCTGCCACCTCTTTGTAATCTTCAATATCAACCTCTTCCTTTTGGTGAATTTCTTCCAAATTAATCTCTTCTTCATTGTTCACCAAGGGCATAGGATGTTAAAGTCTTCATCTATGATATGCTTTGGAGGTTGTACACCCTCCTCAACATCAGCTTTAAATGTCTTTGAAGGATGCTCTATAACTTGACTTTCTCATGGAGGTTCAGCATCTCCTAAGTCTTCAACCACTGCCTCCTCTTCTTCTTCAATAATCCCGGCTTCCTCCACTTGTTCCAATACCAAATCGTGCTGCTCACTATCCACCGGAGTGCCCAATTTCTCCTTCCTGCTGTGTTCTTCAGTATATTTTCCACATGAAGCCATGAGGGGTTCTTTGAATGTCTGAACGTCGGAAAGGTAATCGATTTCTTGCTTGATCCAGGTATTTAAGTATGAAATCGTATTCATCCTTGATGATTTCCTGTTCAACCATTTCTTCACCTTCAAGTACAAAATCCTCCTTGATGGCTTCTTTTTTATGATAACTCCCTTCAACTACTCCTTCATCTGCAAAGATCTCTACTACCTTTACCTTTAGTGCCTCCTCTAGCTCCTTATGAAGTATGGATTCGCGAAGATGATCCTTTCTCTCTTGTTCCATGTCAATAGTATCATTAGGATCATGTTGCTCTTGGGTTGATGGATGTGGGTGCTCTTCCATAGATGGTGGTGATGGGATGGGTGGATCATTGTGTGGTTGAGATAGAAGTGCATTAGAGCTTGAGGGTTGAATATTGGGGGTAGAGGGTTGGTTCATGCGGGATATAAGTGCTTGAAGAGTGGAGGCGAGACTAGTGATAGAGGCAAGTTTTCTTTCCATGGAGGTTTGGGGTGGATAGGAGGGTTCATTTGTTGGGAGAAAAGGTTCATAACACAGAAGTGGTTCCTCTTGATAAGAATATGGAGATGGTGTATATTGAGGTGGTGGTTCTGGGTATGGTTCATATGGTGGTTGGTGTGGTGAATAAGCATTGGGGTCATATGGAGGTGAATGGTGGAAAGGGGCTTGTAAGTGTGGTGGTTCAAAGTCATGTTGAGGATATCTATCATTTTGGTGTGCATTGTAGAGTGGTCTTTATCTGTGATATCTAGGAGGGTGTTGTTGCCTAAAGGGTTGATTAGATCCTCTTGGCTCCGTCCATCTTTGATTGCTTTGACCTTGATGCATATTCCTGTTACAGAATTGAAGATTGATGGTTTAGAAGTTATATTAAACTCTCGTTGTAAGTATAGTTACTAAATCAAGCAATCAACGTTTCTTACAAACGTTTTGGTTGTCACAAGTAACAAACCCCTAATTAAATTGATAACCGAAGTATTTAAACCTCGGGTCCTCTTCTCAAGGAATTGCAGGGAGGTGTGTTCTTATTATTGGTTATGGGTTTTGTAAATTGGGGTTTTGAGAATGAGGAACAAGTATGATAAATGACAAATAAAATAAATAATTAACTATAAAATAAACTCTTGGCAAGATATGAAAATTCGGAAGTCCTGTCCTAGTTACTCCTATGAGAATGGAAGTTAATCCCACTTAGTTAACCTTTGCGTAAGCAAGGGAAAGTCAAGTGAACCAATTGGTTAGATTTCCTAAGTCCTAGCCAACTCCTAAGGAAAGACTAGAGTTAGTGAAATTCTAGTTAATTAGCTGACATAACAATCAATCATGAATAGTTGATAACTCAAGAGCTTCCAGTTAATCAATTAAAGCCAATAATGTGAAAAACAAAATTGAAATCATAAATATCTGGAATACCTTAAGTAACATTCATTCAAAGCAGTAAAATCTAACATGAAAAAGTTCATAAGCCAATTGGGCAACATAAATCAAATACAAATAAAAGCATTAAAGTATCTCAAAGTAGAAGAGAAGTCAAAATAAAGGAATATTGAACCTGATATGAAGATGAGATAAATCCTAATTTCTAAAAATCCTAATCCGAAATCCTAAGAGAGAGGAGAGAGCCTCTCTCTCTAAAAACTACATCTAAAGCCTAAAATTGTGAATTATGAAAGCATGATAATGAATTAATGGATTCTCCCACTTTATAGCCTCTGATTTGTGTTTTCTGGACCGAAAACTGGGTCAAAAATAGCCTAGAAGTCGCTATTTACGAATTTAGCTACGCTGGTTTTTCGTCACTGCGATGCGTCCGCGTGGATCACGCGTTCGCATCGCCTAGCGGTATGGCCACTATGGCAAATTATATATCAAATCGAAGCCCCGGACATTAGCTTTCCAATGCAACTGAAACTGCATCATTTGGACCCTTGTAGCTCAAGTTATGTCCGTTTTAGTGCATAGAGGTCAGGCTGACAGCTTAGCAGTTTCTTCAACTTCTTGTATTCCTTCCACTTTTGCATGCTTCCTTTCCATCCTCTAAGCCATTCCTGCCTTATAATCTCTGAAATCACTTAACACACATATCAAGGCATCGATTGGTAATAAAGGATAATTAAATTTAATATTTCTAAAGCATAGAAAACATGTTTTCACATATATCATATCATGAGGAAGGAATTGTAAAACTATGCAAATAGTATGAATAAGTGTACAAATGCTTGATAAAAACCACTCAATTGAGCACAAGATAAACCATAAAATAGTGGTTTATCAATGCTGGACTCTCAGGTCTGGTAGACCCTATCTAGGATAGAAGGTGCCCTATTGAAGAGCCTCATGATTACACCAAGAAGAAGAAGAAGGGAGAATCAAGCAAAAGAAAGGAGCACAATAAATAGAAGGTGATGGAGTTTCTTTCATGTTTTTCAATTCAATAAGGAAGAAGCATCCCTGCAACATGAGATGCCTCCAATTTCTTTATGTTATGCACTTTAATATTCTGAGTAGTTTCCTTACAAGTGAATTGCATTATAATTGTCATTCATCATTAACTTGAATTATGTGTTGTTTCTCTTCTGCATAAATAAAAGAAAAATGTTTGAAATAGAAAGTGAATGTCCAATGTTGTAGAAATTGGAATGAAAAGTCAGTGGTGGTACTTGTTTGATTCAATTGTTAGCTCATAAAACAAAAAGCTGCATAATAACATGATTCTTTAACGTGTGAGTTAGTTTGCTACTATAAAATCTGTCAATTAATGAGATTCCCTTGAGAATGAAGCAAAACAAGAAGGAAAAAAAAGAAAGAGAAAAGCCAAAAATTGGCAAAGAAACAAATAATAAGGCTAGACACCAATAGCTTGGACCCTAGGACATATGCCTGTGGTGTTTTTGTACTGAGATATGCTTGGATAAGTATGTTCTGAGGAGTATTTCAAAACTTGGCCACTTGGATCAACTGATCTGGGATTTCCAACTGAAAGTCAATTATCAAGAGCAACCTAGCTACAAAACACTTAGTGATCCAAAGAGATGCTGGGCATTAATGCTTCTAGGAAGAAAATGTGAGCCATGTGTTTATGGTGAAGAAATGTTGAGCAAAACTAAGCCAAAGGCTACTGCAGCATTTGCCACCAAGCCTTCATCAATAAATAAGCTTCCTAAGCAAAGTAAAGAAAGAAAAAGCTTACAAGGATCAAGCAAAAGTAAGGCATTATAGCAGCAACTCTAGTGAACCTTTGAGGAATCATTTCTTATCTATCAGTAAAGAATAAATGAGCTACCATTGTCTGCATAAAATCCCATGAACCAAGTTCAATTATCTGCTAAATAAGGACATGCATGCTTCTCTGTTTCATTTCATTTTCTCTTATGTTGAGTGCTTGCTTGGGGACAAGCAAGATTTAAGTTTGGTGTTGTGATGACAAGTCATCTTATGCTAGCTTTTCAAGCATTTTTCACTTGTTTCATCAAGTTTTATGCACTTTCTTGCATTAGAAGTAAGTAATTTGGAGTAGTTATGCATGGTTTTGAATAAATCAATCAACCATCCTTTATTTGACACTAAATCATGAGGTTTAAGCTAAAATTAGTTGGTTTGTGAATGATTTGTAGACCTTGTGAATTGTTGAAGCTTTGATTGGTTGTTTTAATTACTTGTAGGGGAAGGAATGGTGAAAAAAGGGATTTTCAGCACGTTTTTTAAGTTAAAGCACGCTTTGGACCTTAGGTCACGCTTTGGAAAGCGTGACCCAAGGCACAAAAGCATCACGCACAAAGAATGCAAGAGCGCTCAGTTCCCTTACTTAACTGAGCGCTAGTGGAGCAATCAGCACCAAAGTAAAGCACCAAGGCACAACAAGCATAGCGCTACGTTGGTGCACTTAACTGAGCGCCCAAGGAAGCTGAGAAAACATGTAGCGCTCAGTTAACTTTGTTAACTTTATCGAGCTCCTCATGAAAAAGAAATCAAGGCGCAATGTTAAGGAAGGATGGAGCTAAGGTTCGAAATGGGGACAAGGAAGGAGCAACACAAGGCTTGGGCAAGGAAATTAGCCAAAATGGCTTCACCAAGTTTCGAACCATGCACATAAGGCATAAGAGGAAACGCTAGTGTGAACAAGAATTTGGTACAATTGAAGCCACTGGGATTCGAAATGGGGAACAAGGAAAACAAGAGAAAGGGCGCTAAGTTGCTTCTTTTAACTGAGCGCCATTCTACAAGGAAACTTTACTCCAAATTGGCCTCCCCAGAATTCGAAGTGGAGTCCCACACTCAAAGCAAGGGCGCTGCGTGAATTGATTCAACTGAGCGCTACTTTTGCCTCACCATTGCCCAAGCAAATGGAGCTAAGTTAACATACATAACTGAGCGTTAGTGCAAGGCCATTCTACAAGGAAAATTGGGTGCTGAATGGCTTCACCAATGGCTCAAAGCTGGGAACCTCATTTGCAAGCAAGGGCGCTCAGTTAAGTGCCTTAACTTAACGCTATCAAGGCTGCACACAAAGAAGGCTTGGTGCGCAAAAAATTGGAGGGCCAAAAGCACGGTGGAGCGCTCATTTGGATTAGTTAACTGAACGTTTCGCTGGAGCTTGACATGAGCCCAAAACAAGAAGAAATTAAGTGCTCAGTTGGTTCAATTAACTGAGCGGTTCCGTGGAGGTGCACCATGGGTTCAATTTTAATTCAATTGCCACTTTGGATCCAATTCTTCACCAAATTGAGAAGCCCACTCCAAATTCTGAAGATCAAAAATAGAATGTGTATAAATAGGATTTAGTTTGATTTAGAGAGGACTTTTACTTTCACTTTTGAACTTTCTTTTATTTTGAGTTTTATTTTAAGCTCACTTTTACATTTTGGTTTTGAATTGGGATTGAGAGCTGAGTTCTCTCCTCCTTGTTCTTACTTCTGCATTTCTTACTTTCTGTTGATGAATTTTGGATTGAGATTGAAGGAATTCTATTTCAATCATTGATCTACAATTCATCTTTGTTTTTTTCTGCATGATTCTAAGATTTGGGAATTGGATTTAGGTTTCTGTTTTCATTTTCATTTCTTCTGCTACTTTTGCTTTCTGTTTTGGAATTTGAATTGAGATTAAAGAGCTTCATTGATTCAAAGTTTGAGAATCATCTTTACCTCACTTCTCAATTGTTCCAAGAATTGAATCTGAGTTTCCTTTACTGCTTTCATTTTCTTTTCTTCTACAAATTGTTCTCTGTTGGATCAAGGAAGGAATTGAGATCTAGACTTGTTTTCTAGTCTCATTGAACCTCTGAGCTCTTGAATTTCTTTTCTAGCTCTTGCAATTGAGTTGAATTTACTTTCTGTTTTGTTCTTCACTACAATTTTCCAATTCTGTTTATATCTACTGCACTTATTCATCTTCTTTACTTTCTGTTGTTAAATTCTGAATCCCAGCATCCCACACCCCTTTATTATTCAAGCAAGAGTAAAGTATCATTTTTGTCTCCAACATTTGGGGTAAATCCTATTTGTGTCCCTAAAGTTTAAATCGTTCTATTTGTATCCCTAACGTTTGTAAAAGTGATTCAATGTTATCCTGCCGTCAATTACACATCATGAACGCTGTAGTTTGAGTTTTAAAAATTTCTTCTTGAAGTTAGAATACAAATGTTTGGGATAGAATCGTTGATCCACTTTGAAAAATAGCTCATCAAAAGTTGAAACTAATTCCTACAATATTTACATAATTCACTTTTCTAGGGACATAATTGAATCTAAACATAAATAGTGGATATAATATTAAAATTAAACACATTCAAGTGAGACCTAATTGAGAATGAATATATCCAAGTGAGAATAATTAAAAAATATAATCTGATTTGTTAGTATAATTGATAGTAGGATAACATTGAATCACTTTTATAAATGTTAGGTATACAAATAGGATGATTTAAACGTTAGGGACACAAATAGGACTTACCCCAAACGTTGGGGACAAAAACGATACTTTACTCTTCAAGCAATTTACATTTCTTTCACTCTAAGCTTCAGCCATTTACAATACTTGCAATTTAAGATTCAACTATTTTACTTCTTCTGCTCTTTAGTTTACTGTCAATTCTCCCTCTCCATTTTAGTTTCATGCAATTTAGCTTCTGTTTGTCACAATTCACTCAAATCAACACTTGTTTGCTGATTCATTCCATACCCCTCTAAACAACTTCACCATAACACATCCATATCCACAAAATTTCTCTCAACCTTCATCTTTTGAGCTAGTAGTTGAGGATCTCCTTCAAAAGTCTAGAGAATTATTAGAAAGGCAAGAACAATCCTGGAGAGAACAAGAAATCCTCTTTTAGTAGATGGATGGGCACGTAGAGAAAATAAGGAAACTCTCAAGATTGTCAAGCATTGATGATGAAAACCAAGCTGTGAGTGAGGAAGTGGAAGAAGAGGCCCATGTATCAAGTGAGATTTTAATAAAGAATGAGGTAGTGGAAGTGTATGAGCCAAGGATTTCATATCTACAGAGGCCACTTGAGATGACAAAGGAACATGAAAACTCACAATCCCCACAAACTTTCCTGAACCAAAGACTCAACACTTGAATCTGTGATTGAAAGATATGAAGATGAGATGGAAAAATCTTGGAAAGAACAACAAAACTCCTCCATAAAAGTGCTATTAAATCAAATGTTGAGTGCAAAGGAGGAAGTGGAAGAATAAGGAAAAGAAGCTCCAATACCAAATGAAACTTTAATGGAGAAGGAGGTTGTGGAGTCATTTGAACCTGTGGCTCCATATTCACAGACGCTAATTGAGGTGACAGAGGAACATGAAACTTCACCCCCAAAGGACTCGATGGAGTATCATGTAGAAGAAGGGAGGAAGCCAATCAAGGAAGTTCACACTCAATTGAAGCAGAGAGCTACATGGATGAAGGACTCATTGAACCACAAATTCAAGAGGCTTTTGGTGAAGAGAACACTCCAACAATCACCCAATTACCAAGTCTTGGAATCAAAGAAGTGAAGGCAACTAACAAGAGCACCAAAGAGAGGATTGTGACCAAGCTACAAAAGACAACATTCATGAAGAAAAAAAGGTCAACTGCAAACAATCCCACCCCTGAACCACCAGCAAGTAAGTTTAATCAAGCAAATAACCAAAGGAAGCTTGCTAGGAAGGCACTAAGAAAGGGGGCACTGACTGGCTCTTCCTTCTACCAGAGGTCATTCCTCTTAACAAACTGAAAGAAGAGGAAAAAAGTTGAGAACAACATGTCAAGCTAATGACACTAAAAGAGCGCTTGTTGGGAGGCACCCAACCGTAGGTAACATTTCCTTTCTTTGCTTTGTCTATTTTCAATAATTAGGCATATGATTACATTCTAAGTTTGGTGTTACCCTGCAATAATCTGTTTTTAATCTTTCTGGACACTTGCATCAATTTCAAGAGAAAGTGTCACACTAAGTCTCTAAGTTTGGTGTGCCACTTAATTTTTTATGCAATGAGTCCAGCAGCACCCCTTGCTTGTACAATCATAATGCCTCTACTTCTTAGACCTGCATTGTTATCTTTGTTTAGTTATTCCTTTATTTTTAATACTTTCTTTTAGTTTTCTACTTAATTGTTTTTGTTAATACCTCACCAAGAAATCCTTACACATGACAAATTCTTCACCTGGTGATTGTGTATTAGCATAGAACAGTTTCCTTTGTTTAGTTTTAGTTTAAATAAATTGACATGTGATTGCATTCTAAGTTTGGTGTTGCTATGCAACAAAAATTTATCTCCAATCTTTATTGGATACTTGCATCAATTCTAAGTGAAAGTGTCACACTAAGTTTGGTGTGTGATAAATGAATTTCTGCCGGTATAGAAATCATCAAGTAACCAATCGTAGTATAGTCTTAACCGACGCAAAATCCATTATCAAAGTAATTCTACTATCTATAATCGAGAGTATTAATCTCCCGAGTCGTTCTTCCCTAGGAATGCTACAAGGATGCATGCTATTGGTTAAGTGGTCTTTTGTGGCTTGAAGAGTGTGGCATAAAAGTGCTAATAAAAGAAAACAACAATCAATCAATATTAAAAGCCTTGGCCAAGGTTGAACATTGGAAGTTCCATCACTATAGCTTCCTTCAATTGTGATAACAAAGGAGTGTTGCTTCACTTAGTTAACCCCTAATCATAGAGGAAAGTCAAGTAAAAGTAACTAACTTGAGTCACAAGTCCTAGTCTTACCCTAGGGAAGTCTAGCTTTAGTGCACTCTAAGTCAATTAGCAACTCTCAATTCTTAATCAACAATTGACATCCATTATTCAAGTGTCTCCAATGACTCAACCACTAGGCCAAGTGAGGGGATGCTACTCCATATCTAAAGTTGGCATTTTCTCAAACATTTAGAGAGCAAGAATGAAAGACATAGTAAAATTGAGAAGAGATTTAGAATCAAAGTAATTCAACACAAGAGATTAACAACAATCAACAATGAACAACAATGAAAATGAGATCTTCAATGAATCAATAGAAACCAAAACAACAAAGTTAAATCTAAGATCTATGAGAATTGAATAATTACAAACACTAATTGAGATTAGAGAAGAGGATCTACAACATGAACAAAGTAAATTGAGAGTTGCAATAGATCTCACCAAGGAATGGTTGAGAATTGAGAAAATGAAGATGAATCCTAGAGAGAGGTTGGAGTCTCTCTCTCTACAAATGTAACTAACTAAAAATATCTAAAAAAACTTGTGGAATGAGTGCGTGGATGTGAGTGTCTCAATCTCCTTCAATCCTTGGTTCTTATATGCAATTTGGCGCCAAAGTTGGTTGCTGAAACCCTCTAAAATTGCCAGACACGTGTTGCAATAACAGAATCACGTGTGGACTACGGCGCGTGCGCGCACGGTACACGTGCGCGTCCCTGGCTAATTCCGCAATGTGCGCGCGAGCGCTTTGTGCGCGTGCGCGTGCTTGGCCGAGATCAATTCTTTGGCTTTTGTGCTTCTCTCCACTTGCATGCTTCCTTCCTTGCTCTTTTGATCCATGCCTAGCCTATTTCAACCTGAGATTACTAGCAAACACATCAAGGCATCTTATGGAATCAAGGATGAATTAAAATTATCAAATTAACGGTTTAAAAAGCATGTTTCTACACTTAAGCACAAATACGGGAGAGATAACAAAACCATGCTAATTCATAGGCTAAATGCGAGAAAAGGTCATCAAAATACTTTAAATTCAATACAAGATAAACCCTAAAAATGGGGTTTATCAGTGTGCCACTTATCGTTTATGTAATGTATCATGCACACCCTCTTAGTTTGACAATCACAATGTCTCTGCTTCCTGTGCCTTAATTGTTATTTTTGATTGCTTAAATACATATACTACTGACACTCCATTGTTTGAGACACTCATGATCCATCATAGATCCCATCACCGCTGTTTTAATTGTTGCTTGAGGATAAGCAAGCATTCTAAGGCTGGTGTATGAAGGGGAAGAATAAGAGGAAAAGGACAACAAGAATGAAGATGAACTACAAGGTGGTAACGTTCCTTTTTCCTCCTACTTATTTCCAGCACTATAAATTGCATAATTGTCTTTATCTTCTCTATATGCATGTGTGTTGTGAGTAATAATAGCTTGATTGCTGAATTGTAACATGCTGCTGTAATATTATGACTACCATCTTGAGTTTTGTAAGTCCAAAGCAACTAAGCATCATGATCATAAACAAAAAAGGTCATTAAAGAAAAACTTAGCATGGGCATATAAGTACTGGAAGGCTAGCATGATTAATTGTTATTGCTCAATTGCATTTGAATTTGTTTAATTGAAGTTTGCATCTAGGACATTTTATGAAATTTTTTTTGAAATCATCAAAACCTTGAAAAAGCAAATGCAAATAAGGCAAGGAAAGAAAAAGGAAAGAATGAGAAAGCTGAAGGCTCTGAGTACCAATGACAATTGTCAAGTACTTATGGTGTTTATGTATCAGACAAAAAGCTTGAAAACAAACCACTTAGAGTCAAGGCTAGGCTCAAGTGCAAAAGCACTCCCTCAAAGCTCAAGGCTCTGAGCATCAATGATTAGAGAGTAAAGAAAAGAAACAAATGAGCTAAAAGAGTCCTCAAATCAAATGCTTGTGGTGCTTATGTATTAAGTGGTAATACTTGAAAATAAAGCATTTAGAGTCGTGGCTTTTCAACTCATGGTGCAAAGCACCCAAAAGGAGAAGCTAAGAAGAGAATGAAAAGCTTGCTTCAAGGAAGAAATATAAAGAAAAGATTTCATAAGATGAGCTAGATAGAAACATCAATCATTTGAATTTCTTTTGTGATTGATGCATATATAGAAAACTAGCCAACCATGAACATAAAAATTGCTATTATTCTCACCTTGGGTTGTCAAAATGTACTGCATGATTATTTGCTTGCTTGGGGACAAGCAAGATTTAAGTTTGGTATTGTGATGACACGTCATTTTGTACATGTTTTACTAGCAATTTTTATCTGTTTTTACTTGGTTTTCATACATTTTTAGTCAATAAGTAAGTGCTTGGATGAGAATTTTATGCTTGTCTTGATTCAATCAAACATTGTTAATTTTATGCATTTTTCATAAGATTTATGCAAGAATTATTTGATAAAATGAATGATGCAAAATCCTATGAGTATGCCATGGCTTTGATGTATCTGTTTGATTGATGAAAGGAAAGAAAGGAGCAGAGAAGTGGAAAAGAGTGCTGCATTCCTCACCAAGAAAGTTTTGCAAGGAACGCGTATGCATGCGTTATGTGTACGCGTCAAACTGGACATTTGTGGAAGACCATGCACACACATACAAGACGCATACACGTGGGTGTGAATAGCGCTCGCAAGCCAAGAACGCTACGTTCCTTTCGAATGAGTGCCTGCGATGTTTCTGAAAATTTGATTTGAAATTTAACCATCAATACGTACGCGTGAATGATGCATACGTGTGGATGTGATTTTTTGGAACAAGCACACATACACATGGTTTGAGCAGCAGCGTGGATTTGACATTTTACAATCCATGTGTACGCGTGGGTGACGCGTACGCGTGGGTGACGCGTAAGCGTGGGTGACGCGTACGCGTGGAAGGAGAGCTCATTTCGCGAACGCTACGCTCTCAAAATGAACGCTGCAAGGGACGCATTCGCATGGATGACGCATACGCGTCGATGGACCAAACTGCAAGGGACGCGCAAGCGTATGGGACGCGTACGCGTGGGTATAAAAGCGCTCCGTTCTCTAAATGAATGCTACGCTCTCCTGGAAGTGCATTTCTGCTCAAATTAGCTTCATTGCAAGCCCATTGAACTACAAGCAAGGAAGCCCACTCTGATCACTCAATAAAGACCACAATGATCATCTAGAATAGGAATTTCATTTAATTGTAATTTGTTTTGAATTTCATTTCAATTTGTAGTTTAGAAAAGCCTATATAAAGGCATCAGTTTCATTAGGAAAGGGGGTTCGGGCGTTGGAATACAGTAGGGGTAGTAGTAGGAGCAGGAGTAGGAGTAGAGTAGAAGGCTCTTGTAAACACTTTTACCTTTCTGCAATTTTACATTTTAGTATTGAATACAATTTAGCTTATGCAATTTCAAATTTCTGCAATTCTCTTCTGCAATTCTTCGTTCTGCCAATTTTATATTTCTGTTCGAGCTTGATTTACTTTCCTGAAATTTACATTTTCTGCATCTGTTCTTTGAGCGATGATCCATTAACCCCACTTCATTAGGGGAGGAGCTCTATTATAATTCACATGATTGAGTGAACTTCTTTTTCTCCTCAATTCATTTGTGTACCTATTGAATATCCTCTATTTTGATTGAGATTCATTCACTCCGGAAGGGTGTTTGAATATGTGAATGCTTGTGTGAGCTGATCGGCCGGAATTCACTACCCTTTCCCAATAATATTGATGAATCCGCTCTTGACAAGCACACCAAAATTATCGTCAAGTATTAACCCATAGTGGAGTGAGATCGTATCCACAAAGATTGGTAGATTTGAGCAATTTTAATCAATTGGTGAATTAGTCAAGCTCAACAGAATAAGTTGTAAGTGCAGAATTATACATGGCAGAAACATAAATGGCAAAGGATAAAAGAAAGCAATAAAATACTGAAATGGAAATAACAGGAATGTAAAGGGGAATGGGATTTTGCAGAATGTAAGTAAAGCTATAAAAGAATGCGAGAGATAAGAATGGGGAGAATTCATTGAGATCAGGAGATATTGTCTATTTGGATTAAATCCAGCTCATATCCTCTTCAATCATGCAACTCATTGACCTCTTGGCAATCATAATTGATTGAGCCCCAATCCCTTGGTGACTCAATCTCTCAGATCTTGATCAATAGCCAATTTCTTGGTCTAATTGCTCATGAAGATAGATATGCTTGGTCCCTGATTATACCACACATCATCATAGGTCCAGGTAGAGGGAGGATTGTATGTCACCATATCCAAACACCAAAACCCAGATTCTACTCAAGTGTGAGAAGGGATTTCTAGCATTGTTTCATGTTTTCTTTTCCAAGGTTCCCATGAAACCCATTTTGCATTCAATCTCTTTTCCAAGTTAATTGAACACTAAGCATGAAAATCGAAATTCCTTCTAGCAAATCAAAGAGAAGATGAAGAGAAGAAGAAATTCACTATAATTAATCCATCAAGTACAATAGAGCTCCCTCTCTCAATGAGAGGGAATTTAGCTACTCATAGCTCAGAGAGAAAGTACAAAAGATGGAAGAGATGAAGTGTGAAAACTAAAAAGTGAAATCCCAAAACTAAACTCTGTGACTTGCTAACCCTTTTTCCAATACTTCCAAGGGTATTTATACTACTCCTAGATCTAGAAAATAAAAGAAAATTACAAAAGTGAAAAGAAAATTACAATTTGGAGGGAAAAGAAACTCAACAAATGTGATCTTCCAGCTGGTGTGTGACTGGCGCTTCTCTGGCGTGTCTGATGAGCGGATATTTTATACGCTTTTTGGGGGTAATTTCATGTAGTTTTTAGTATGTTTTAGTTAGTTTTTAGTATATTTTTATTAGTTTTTAGGAAAAATTCGTATTTCTAGACTTTACTATGAGATTGTGTATTTTTCTGTGATTTCCGGTATTTTCTGGCTGAAATTGAGGGAGGTGAGCAAAAATCTTATTCAGGCTGAAAAAAGACTGCTGATGCTGTTGGATTCTGACCTCCCTGCACTCGGAATGTATTTTTTGGAGCTATAAGAGTCCAATTGGCGCTCTCTTAACTGGGTTGGAAAGTAAACATATAGGTCTTTCCAGCAATATATAATAGTTCACACTTTTCTTGAAGATAAATGACGTAAACTGGCATTTAACGCCAGTTCCATGTTCTATTCTGGCGTTAAACTCCAGAAACAGGTTATCAGTTGGAGTTAAACGCCCAAAACAGGTTACAACCTATTGTTTAACTCCAGAAACAGCCCAATCACGTGAAAAGCTCAAGTCTCAGCCCCAGCACACACCAAGTGGGCCCCAAAAGTGGATTTCTGCACTATCTATCTTAGTTTACTCATTTTCTGTAAACCTAAGTTACTAGTTTAGTATTTAAACAACTTTTAGAGAGTTATTTGGTACCTCATGACATTTTTAGATCTGAACTTTGTACTCTTTGACGGCATGAGTCTCTAAACTCCATTGTTAGGGGTGAGGAGCTCTGCAGCGTCTCGAAGAATTAATGCAATTATTTTTGTTTTCTATTCAAACACGCTTGTTTTTATCTAAGATGTTCATTTGCACTTCAATATGATGAATGTAATGATCCGTGACACTCATCACTATTCTCAGTCTATGAACGCGTGCCTGACAACCACCTCCGTTCTACCTTCGATTGAATGAGTATCTCTTGGATTCCTTAATTAGAATCTTCGTGGTGTAAGCTAGAATCCATTGGCAGCATTCTTGAGAATCCGGAAAGTCTAAACCTTGTTTGTGGTATTCCGAGTAGGATTCAGGGATTGAATGACTGTGACGAGCTTCAAACTCACAAGGGTTGGGCGTAGTGACAGACACAAAAGGATCAATGGATGAGTGAGAATCGACAGATGATTAGCCGTGCGGTGACAGTACACCTGGACCATTTTCACTGAGAGGACGGATGGTAGCCATTGACAATGGTGATCCACCAACACACAGCTTGCCATAGGAGGAACCTTGCGTGCGTGAAAAAGAAGACAAGGGGAAACCAGAGATTCAGAAGATAAAGCATCTCCAAAACTCTAACATATTCTCCATCACTACATAATAAGTATTATTTAATTCATGCTCTCTTGTTCATTTGCAAGTCAACTGATAATTGTAATTGATATCCTGACTAAGAGTTACAAGATAACCATAGCTTGCATCAAGCCAACAATCTCCATGGGATCGACCCTTACTCACGTAAGGTATTACTTGGATGACCCAGTGCACTTGCTGGTTAGTGGAACGAATCATGAAAAGTGTGATTTACAATTTCGTGCACCAAGTTTTTGGCGCCGTTGCTGGGGATTGTTTGAGTTTGAACAATTGACGATGAATCTTGTTGTTTAGATTAGGAAAATTTTGTCTTTCGGATCAGAGTCTTTTATTTTCTTTTCAAAAAAATTTTCAAAAATATTATTTTTCTTTATTAATTTTTAGTTTTTATGTGAGTTTAGTGTCATGTTTTAAGTTTGGTGTCAATTGCATGCTTTTCTTTGTCTCTCAACTTTCGAATTGCATGTTCTTTGTTCATCGTTGACCTTCAAGTTGTTCTTGTCTATTTTCCTTGTTTGATCTTTAGTTTGTCTTGTTTTGTGTCTTTTCTTGTTTTTCTTGTTCTTTTTCAAAATATCAGTTTTCAAATTTTTTTTATTTATTAAAAATACCTCTTTAAAACACGTTACATTTATAGCTCAATTGGCTAGAGCATTGTGTTTGTGTTCTTGGTAATTGGGCATCTTCCTTTTAAAACTTTTTTTTAAAATAATTTTTCTTTGATTAAATCTTGTGCCAAACTTTAAGTTTGGTGTTCTCTTGTTAATTTTTCTTTAGTTTTCGAAAATTTTATTTTGGTTTTCTAAAAATTTTAAGTTTGGTGTTCTTTCTTTTGTCCTTGTTGTTCTTGTGAGTCTTCAAGGTGTTCTTGAGTCTTCTTTGTGTTTTGATCTTAAAATTTTTAAGTTTGGTGTTCCTTGGTGTTTTCCCTCCAAAATTTTTGAAAACAAGGAGCATTAGATCTAAAAATTTTAAGTCTTGTGTCTTTTGTGTGTTTCTCTCTTTCATCATAAAATTCAAAAATAAAAAATATCTCTTCTAACTATTTTTAAGCAAATATTTCGAAATTTTTCATAAAAATTCAGATTTCAATTTCAAAATTTTTCAAATCATATCCTTTTAAGATTTTTAAAATCATATCTTTTTCAAAAATATCCTAACCATTTTCTTTCTCCTCACTTTTTTGAAAATCTTCATAAAATATTTTCAAATTTTTTTATTTTATTTTAGTTTTTATTTTATTTTATTTTATTATTTCGAAATTTTTTTATATATAATAAAATAAATAAAATAAATCCACGCCATCTCCCTTTATCCATCATGGACCTAAGTGGAAATGAACAGTCCAGAAGGACTCTGGGGTCATATGCTAACCCCACTACTACTTCATATGGGAGTAGTATCTGTATACCCTCCAGCAGAGTCAGTAGTTTTGAGTTGAATCCTCAGCTCATTATCATGGTGCAGCAAAGTTGCCAGTATTTCGGTCTTCCACAGGAAGAACCTACAGAGTTTCTGACACAGTTTTTACAAATTTCTGACACAGTACATGATAAGAAAGTAGATCAGGATGTCTACAGATTATTACTATTTTCATTTGCTGTAAAAGACCAAGCTAAGAGGTGGTTAAATAACCAACCTAAGGCTAGCATAAGGACATGGAAACAGCTGTCAGAAAAATTCCTGAATCAATACTTCCCTCCAAAATGGATTACACAGCTAAGGCTGAACATCCAAGGCTTTAAACAAGGAGATAATGAATCTCTTTATGATGCCTGGGAGAGATACAGAGAGATACTAAGAAAATGCCCCTCTGAAATCTTTTCAGAGTGGGTGCAGTAAGACATCTTCTATTATGGGCTTACAGAGAAAGCTCAGATGTCTTTGGACCACTCAGCTGGTGGATCTATATACATGAGAAAGACAATTGAAGAAGCTCAAGAGCTCATTGATACAGTTGCCAGAAATCAGCATCTGTACCTAAGTAGTGAACCTTCCATGAAAGAAGAGGCTAAAATAGTAATTGCTGAACTCAGTCCTGCAGAACAAGTTACTAAATTCAATTAGCAATTAGATTTTCTAACAAAACAGCTAGCCGAATTCAAGGAGATACTACAAGACACAAGAATGGCTAATATGAATATGGAAGTGCGGTTGAAGCAAACAGAACAGCAGTTATCAAAGCAAATAACAGAAAAGTGCCAAGCAGTTCAATTAAGAAGTGGGAAAACATTAAATACCTCACTTCAAGGTAGCAGGAAGCCAAGAAATGAACAAACTGCTACCCAAAATCCCTCTGAGGATAGTAAGAGCCCAGAGAGGAATAATTCTGGCGCTCAAACGCGAGAAAAGGGTGGAGAGCTGGCGTTAAACGCCCAACCCATGCTCAGTTCTAGCGTTCAAACGCCAGAAACAGGCAAGGAGTTGGCGTTAAACGCCCAAGGGAAGCTCAGTTCTGGCGTTCAAACGCCAGAAACAGGTAAGGAGTTGGCGTCCAACGCCAATCCAGCTTCCAACTCTAGAATTCAAACGCCAATGAGGGATCAGACACATACAAGTGCTGATAGCAACCCCTCTAAAAAGGCTTCTCCAACCACATCCGTAGGAAATAAACCTGCAGCAACTAAGGTTAAGGAATACAAAGCCAAAATGCTTTATCCTCAGAAACTCCACCAAGCAAAACAGGATAAGCAATTTGCCCGCTTTGCAGACTATCTCAGGACTCTTGAAATAAAGATTCCGTTTGCAGAGGCACTTGAGCAAATACCCTCTTATGCTAAGTTCATGAAAGAGATCTTAAGTCATAAGAAGGATTGGTGAGAAACTGAAAAAGTTTACCTCACTAAAGAATGCAGTGCAGTCATTCTGAAAAAGCTTACCAGAGAAGCTTAAAGATCCCGGAAGCTTCATGATACCATGCACATTAGAGGGTACTTCTACAAGAAAGCTCTATGTGATCTTGGAGCAAGTATCAACCTATTACCTGCATCCACTATCAAAAAGCTTGGTTTGACTGAAGAAGTCAAACCAACCTGGATATGTCTCCAGCTTGCTGATGGCTCCATTAAATACCCATCAGGCGTGATTGAAGACATGATTGTCAAGGTTGGGCCATTTGCCTTTCCCACTGACTTTGTGGTGCTGGAAATGGAGGAGCACAAGAGTGCAACTCTCATTCTAGGAAGACCTTTCCTAGCAACTGGACGAACCATTATTGACGTCCAAAAATGGGAATTAACCCTGAGAGTCAATGAGGACGAGTTTAAGTTGAAAGTTGTCAAAGCTATGCAGCATCCAGACATCCCAAACGACTGCATGAGCATTGATATTATTGACTCTCTGGTGAAAGAGGTCAATATGACTGAGAATCTCGAATCAGAGCTAGAGGATATCTTTAAAGATGTTCAGCTCGATCTGGATGAACTAGAGAGAATAATAGAACCTCTGAAAATCCTTCAGGAAGAGGAGAAACCTCCTAAACCCGAGCTCAAACCATTACCACCATCCCTGAAATATGCATTTTTAGGAGAAGGTGACACTTTTCCTGTAATCATAAGCTCAACCTTAGAGCCACAAGAAGAGGAAGCACTAATTCAAGTACTGAGGACACACCAGACAGCTCTTGCGTGGTCCATCAGTGATCTTAAGGGCATTAGCCCAGCCAGATGCATGCACAAGATCCTATTGGAGGATGATGCTAAGCCATTGGTTCAACCACAGAGGCGGCTGAATCCAGCCATTAAGGAGGTGGTGCAGAAGGAGGTCACTAAATTACTAGAGGCTGGGAGTATTTATCCTATTTCTGATAGCCCCTGGGTGAGCCCTGTCCAAGTCATCCCTAAGAAGGGTGGCATGATAGTGGTTCATAATGAAAAAAATGAACTGGTTTCTACAAGAACAGTTAAGGGTGGCATATGTGTATTGATTACAGAAGGCTCAATACAGCTACCAGAAAGGATCATTTTACTTTACCATTCATAGACCAGATGCTAGAAAGACTAGCAGGTCATGATTACTACTACTTTCTGGATGGATATTCAAGTTATAATCAAATTGTAGTAGATCCCCAGGATCAAGAGAAAATAGCATTCACATGTCCATCTGGAGCATTTGCATACAGAAGGATGCCATTTGGTCTGTGCAATACACCTACAACATTTTAGAGGTGCATGCTCTCTATTTTCTCTGATATGGTGGAAAATTTTCTAGAAGTCTTCATGGATGACTTTTCAATATTTGGAGACTCATTCAGCTCCTGTCTTGACCATCTAGCACTTGTTCTAAAGAGGTTCCAAGAGACTAACCTGGTTTTAAACTGGGAGAAATATCACTTTATGGTGACTGAAGGAATTGCCCTTGGGCACAAAATTTCGAACAAGGGAATAGAGGTGGATTAAGCTAAGGTAGAGGTAATTGAAAAATTGTCACCACCTTCCAATGTTAAGGCAATCAGAAGCTTTCTGGGGCATGCAGGATTCTACAGAAGGTTTATAAAAGATTTTTCAAAAATCGCAAAACCTTTTAGTAATTTGCTAGCTGTAGACACGCCATTTATCTTTGATAAGGAGTGTCTACAGGCGTTTAAGACTCTGAAAGCTAAGCTGGTCACAGCACCAGTCATCTCTGCACCAGACTGGACATTACCATTTGAACTAATGTGTGATGCCAGTGACCATGCCATTGGTGCAGTGTTGGGACAAAGGCATGACAAGCTTCTGCACGTCATTTATTATGCCATTCGTGTTTTAAATGATGCACAGAAGAACTACACAACCACAGAAAAAGAGTTACTTGCAGTGGTTTATGCCATTGACAAGTTCAGATCTTATTTAGTAGGATCAAAAGTGATTGTGTACACTGACCATGCTGCTCTTAAATATCTACTCACAAAGCAGGATTCAAAACCCATACTCATAAGATGGGTGTTTCTTCTGCAAGAGTTTGATATAGAAATAAGAGACAAAAAAGGGACAGAGAACCAAGTAGCAGATCATCTATCCCGAATAGAACCAGTAGAAGGGGTGTCCCTCCCTCTTACTGAGATCTCTGAAAACTTTCCGGATGAGCAACTCTTTGTCATCCAGGAAGTACCATGGTTTGCAGACATTGCAAACTACAAGGCTGTGAGATTCATACCCAAAGAGTATAGTAGGCATCAATCAAAGAAATTGATCTCGGATGAAAAGTATTATCTATGGGATAAACCGTATCTCTTCAAGAGATGTGTAGACGGAGTAATCCGTAGATGTGTGCCTAAAGAAAAAGCACAGAAGATCCTCTGGCATTGCCAGGAATCACAGTATGGAGGACATTTTGGAAGTGAGCGAACAGCCACAAGAGTCTTCCAATGTGGCTTCTACTGGCCTTCTCTCTATAAAGACTCCCGAGAGTTTGTACGTAATTGTGACAATTGCCAAAGATCTGGCAATCTGCCTCACGGTTATGCCATGCCTCGACAAGGGATCTTGGAGATTGAGTTGTTTGATGTATGGGGTATTGACTTCATGGGGGCCTTTCCCACCATCATACTCAAACACTTATATTCTGGTGGCAGTGGATTATGTAACCAAATGGGTGGAGGCTATTGCAACACCCACTAATGATACTAAGACAGTGCTGAAATTCCTCCAAAAACATATCTTCAGCAGATTTGGTGTCCCTAAAGTACTAATCAGTGATGGGGGCGCTCATTTCTGCACTAAACAGCTTTACTCTGCTATGGTTCGATATGGAGTTAGCCACAGGGTGGCAACTCCATATCATCCACAGACAAATGCGCAAGCTGAAGTCTCTAATAGAGAACTTAAAAGAATCCTGGAATGGACTGTGATTAACCGTAGAAGGGATTGGGCAAGAAGCTTGGATGATGCTCTGTGGGCATACAGAACAGCATTCTAGGCTCCTATAGGGACCTCTCCATACCAGCTTGTGTATGGAAAGGCATGTCACTTGCCAGTGGAACTGGAACACAAGGCCTACTGGGCAACCAGATTCCTAAACCTTGATGCCAAGTTAGCTGGAGAGAAAAGATTGCTTCAGTTAAATGAGCTAGAGGAATTCAGACTCAATGCTTTCGAAAATGCAAAAATTTACAAAGAGAAAGCAAAAAGATGGCATGATAAGAAGCTTTCATGCAGAGTCTTTGAGTCAGGGCAGAAAGTTCTGCTATTTAACTCTATGCTCAGATTATTCCCCGAAAAGTTATAATCCCGATGGAGATGACCATATGTGATTACAGGTGTGTCACCATATGCATACGTAGAGCTTCAGGATAATGACTCCAACAAAAAGTTCATTGTTAATGGACAGAGAATCAAACATTATCTTGAAAGTAATTTTGAGCAAGAATGCTCAAAACTGAGACTTGATTAAAGCTCAGTAATAGTCCAGCTAAAGACAATAAAGAAGCGCTTGCTAGAAGGCAACCCAGTCATTAACAAAGCTTATTTGTTAATTACATGATAATTTTATAGGTTTATATTAATTATCTTCAAGGTAAAATAGCAATTGCATGAGTTCACAGAGTTACAGAAGGATTCAGAGGATGAAACAGCAAAAAGAAGCTCACTGGTGCGAAAAAGCCAGTAAGAGTTGTTTTGGGCGTTAAATGCCCAAAAGAAGCATCTACTAGGCGTTTAACGCCAGTAGAGATAGCCATTTGGGCGTTAAACGCCATAAAAAAGCAGCTTCTGGGCATTTAACACCAGATTTACAGCGTCCTGGGCGTTTAGAAAAAATGCCCAGTGATAAAGGAGTTTCTGGCGTTTAACGCCAGCTAGAAGCAATAGCTGGGCATTAAACGCCCAGACCAAGCACCAGTTGGGCGTTAAACGCCCAAATCATGCAGCAGTTGGGCGTTTCACGCCAGGATTATGGAGGGGAGGACGTTTTTGTTCCCAACTTGATTTTTTTCAAATTTTCATGTTTCCATCCATAATTTCTTGCATAAACATATTACAAATCCTAATTTTTCAAATCCTTTTTCAAAGATATCAAATGTATCTTAATTCTAAACACAATTTTTTTTAAATCCTCTTCAACTTCTTTTCAAATCTTTTTAAATTCCTCTCAAATCTTTTTAAACTCATCATATATTCTTTTCAAAATTCAGATTTATCTTTTTCAAATATCTTTCATATCTTTTCAATTTTAAATTACATATTTTTCCTATCACACTTATCTTTTATAAATCATATCTTCTACCCTATCTTTATAAAAAATTTTCGAAAACCCACCCCTCTTCCCTTTAAATCCACGTTCGGCCTCCCTCCTCTCCTTCACAATTCGAACTTGGCTCTCCATCTATCCCTCTCCTTTCCTTTCTTTTGCTCGAGGACAAGCAAACCTCTAAGTTTGGTGTGTTTATCCGTGATCACTAAATCAATACCCACTAATATCATGGCTCCTAAGGGAAAACAAATCACTCTAAGAGGCAAGAAAGAGAATATTCTAAAACCACTTTGGAATCAAGGGAAGTTCTTAACCAAAGAACATTCAGACCATTACTACAAAATAATGGGTCTAAGGTCAGTAATTCCAGAAGTTAAATTCGATATGAAAGAAGACGAATATCCGGAGATCCAAGAGCAAATTCGAAATAGGAGCTGGGAAATCCTAGCTAATCCTGAAACAAAGGTGGGAAGAAACATGGTTCAGGAATTCTACTCTAATCTGTGGCAAACAAACAGGCAGAGAATAGCTGGAACCGCCTTCTATGACTATCGGACTTTGGTCAGAGGGAAGATTGTTCACCTCCATCCTGACAAAATCAGGGAGATCTTCAAGCTACCTCAGCTGAAAGATGACCCAGACTCCTTTAATAGGAGAATGATGAGAACAAATAAGGGCTAGGACGAAATTCTAGAGGACATATGCCACCCTGGAACCAAGTGGAAAATTAACACAAAGGGTGTCCCAAATCAACTCAAGAGAGCAGATCTCAAACCAATCGCCAGAGGCTGGCTGGACTTCATTGGGCGTTCTATACTGCCCACTAGCAACCGCTTTGAAGTCACCATCAAAAGAGCAGTAATGATCCATTGCATTATGTTGGAAAAAGAAGTGGAAGTTCATCAGCTGATCTCTTGTGAACTTTACACAATTGCAAACAAGAACTCCAAAGATGCCAAATTGGCTTATCCAGGCTTAATCTCTATGCTATGTAAAGATGCTGGGGTGAAGATGGGAGTAAATGAGTATATCTCAACTGAGCAACCAATCACTAAATAGTCAATGGAAGGACAACAAGTGCAGGATGACCCCATCAAGAGGAAAGCACATGACTTCCTCCCAAAAATCCCTCAAATTGAATACTGGGAGCGTCTTGAAGCATTTGTCACCAAGTTGCAAGAAGATATGGACCAACTAAAGGAAGAACAGCAAAATCAAAGTAGCATGCTTTGCAAACTGCTTGGGGAACAATAAGAGCAAAGGCGTGAACTTAAGGAACTGAAGCGTCAGAAGCTATCTCTTGAAGGGCCAAGCACCCCACAGATTAAAGGAGCATCCACCTCCCAAAATAAAGGTTGTTGAGTCCTAATCTTAGCCTTAACTCTGTGATAATTGTTCTTATTAGGAATTTACCTTAGAAGTTATATATGTGTAGTAGTAATTAGTATACTTATTTTGATTTTATCTCCGATTAAGCTATAATTTATTTTTTCTCATCATCATCAAACATGAATAAAATAGCAGATTTTTAGAATAAGGAGGCAATATTTTTTCGAGTTTTTAATAAGAAAAATTCTAATTATTTATATGTGGTGGCAATACTTTTTGTCTTCTGAATGAATGCCTAAACATTGCATATATTTTATATCAAATTTTATGAATGTTAAAATTGTTGGCTCTTAAAAGAATGATGAACAAGAGAAATGTTATTAATGATCTGAAAAATCATGAAATTGATTCTTGAAGCAAGAAAAAGTAGTGAAAAAAAAGAGAAGGAGCAGCAGAAAAAGCCAATAGCCCTTTAAACCAAAAGGCAAGGGTAAAAAGGATCCAAGGCTTTGAGCATCAATGGAAAGGAGGGCTAAAGGAATAAAATCTTGGCCAAAGCGGCTAAATCAAGCTATCCCTAACCATGTGCTTGTGTCATGAAGGTCCAGGTGAAGAGCTTGAGATTGAGTGGTTAAAGTCGTAATCCAAAGCAAAAGAGTGTGCCTAAGAACTCTGGACACCTCTAACTAGGGACTTTAGCAAAGCTGAGTCACAATCAGAAAAAGGTTCACCCGGTTATGTGTTTGTGGCATTTATGTATCTGGCGGTAATACTGGAAAATAAAATGCTTAGGGTCACAGCCAAGACTAATAAGTAACTGTGTTCAAGAATCAACATACTAAAATAGGAGAACCATTAACACTATCTGAATTCTGAGTTCCTATGGATGCTAATCATTCTGAATTTCAAAGGATAAAATGAGATGCCAAAACTGTTCAGAGGCAAAAAGCTACTAGTCCCGTTCATCTAATTAGAATATGAGCTTCACTTAAAACTCTGAGATATTATTGCTTCTTGATTTCTTTTTATCCTATTTTATTTATCTAGTTGCTTGGGGACAAGCAACACTTTAAGTTTGGTGTTGTGATGAGCGGATATTTTATACGCTTTTTGGGGGTAATTTCATGTAGTTTTTACTATGTTTTAGTTAGTTTTTAGTATTTTTTGTTAGTTTTTAGGCAAAATTCATATTTCTAGACTTTACTATGAGTTTGTGTGTTTTTATATGATTTTAGGCATTTTCTGGCTGAAATTGAGGGAGCTGAGCAAAAATCTGATTCAGGCTGAAAAAGGACTGCTGATGTTGTTGGATTCTGACCTCCCTGCACTCGGAATGGAGTTTTTGGAGCTATAGGAGTCCAATTGGCGCTTTCTTAACTGGGTTGGAAAGTAGACATCCAGAGCTTTCCAGTAATATATAATAGTCCATACTTTGCTCGAAGATAAATGACGTAAACAAGTGTTTAACGCCAGTTCCATGTTTCATTCTGGCGTTAAACGCCATAAACAGGTTACCAGTTGGAGTTAAATGCCCAAAACAGGTTACAACTTGTTGTTTAACTCCAGAACAGTCTAGGCACGTGAAAAGCTCAAGTCTCAGCCCCAGCACACACCAAGTGGGCCCCAGAAATGAATTTCTGCACTATCTATCTTAGTTTACTCATTTTCTATAAACCTAGGTTACTAGTTTAGTATTTAAACAACTTTTAGAGAGTTATTTGGTACCTCATGACATTTTTAGATCTGAACTTTGTACTCTTTGACGGCATGAGTTTCTAAGCTCCATTGTTGGGGGTGAGGAGCCCTGCAGCGTCTCAATGAATTAATGCAATTATTTCTGTTTTCTATTCAAACACGCTTGTTCTTATCTAAAATGTTCATTCGCACTTCAATATGATGAATGTGATGATCCGTGACACTCATCACTATTCTCAGTCTATGAACGCGTGCCTGACAACCACCTCCGTTCTACCTTCGATTGAATGAGTATCTCTTGGATTCCTTAATCAGAATCTTCGTGGTATAAGCTAGAATCCATTGGCAGCATTCTTGAAAATCTGGAAAGTCTAAACTTTGTTTGTGGTATTCCGAGAAGGATTCAGAGATTGAATGACTGAGCTTCAAACTCACAAGGGTTGGGCGTAGTGACAGACGCAAAAGGATCAATGGATCCTATTCCAGCATGAGTGAGAACCGACAGATGATTAGCCGTAAGGTGACAGCGCACTTGGACCATTTTCACTGAGAGGACGGATGGTAGCCATTGACAATGGTGATCCACCAACATACATCATGCCATAGGAGGAACCTTGCGTGCGTGAAGAAGAAGACAGGGGGAAAGCAGAGATTCAGAAGACAAAGCATCTCCAAAACTCCAACATATTCTCCATCACTGCATAATAAGAATTATTTAATTCATGCTCTCTTGTTCATTTTAAGTCAACTGATAATTATAATTGATATCCTGACTAAGAGTTGCAAGATAACCATAGCTTGCTTCAAGCCAACAATCTCCGTGGGATCGACCCTTACTCACGTAAGGTATTACTTGGACGACCCAGTGCACTTGCTGGTTAGTGGTACGAATTGTGAAAAGTGTGATTTTCAATTTTGTGCACCAAGTTTTTGGCGCCATTGCTGGGGATTGTTTGAGTTTGAACAATTGATGATGAATCTTGTTGCTTAGATTAGGAAAATTTTGTCTTTTTGGTCAGAGTCTTTTATTTTCTTTTCAAAAAATTTCAAAAATATTAATTTTCTTTATTAATTTTTAGTTTTTATGTGAGTTTAGTGTCATCTTTTAAGTTTGGTGTCAATTGCATGCTTTTCTTTGTCTCTCAATTTTCGAATTGCATGTTCTTTGTTCATCGTTGACCTTCAAGTTGTTCTTGTCTATTTTCCTTGTTTGATCTTTAGTGCCACGCCTTCGAGCCAAAGTGGCACACCCAAGGTCATCTTCCTTATCTTTATGCTTCTGGAAATTTGTACCAGCGTGGCACGCCCTTCTTAAAGCTTCACCCTCTTGCCGGCGTGCCACGCCTCGTCATTCAAGTGGCACGCCTGAGTTCATTGGCTCCTCTACCTGCGTGTCACGCCATGAGACTGGCGTGTCATGCCCTTCATTTGCTTCATCTTCTTGCTAGCGTGCCACGCCTCATCTCCCAAGTGGCACGCTTGAGTTCACTGGCCCTTTAATTCCTCCTCTGAAAAACACTACCAGCGTGCCACGCCATGAGACTGGCGTGTCATGCCCTTCATTTGCCATGGTCCCATAGGATGGCGTGCCACGCCTGGATGTTCAAGTGGCACACCAAAGTGAGATGATTGAGCTGGCGTGCCACGCCTTCGATACAAAGTGGCACGCCAAGCTTTATTTGGCCTCCTTAGGTGCTGGCGTGCCATGCCTCATCACTCAAGTGGCACGCCTTAGTAAGACTTCTTGAGCTGGCGTGCCACGCCTTCGATACCAAGTGGCACGCCCAGCTTTTGCATTACCTTGTTCACTGGCATGCCACGCCTTGTTGCTCAAGTGGCACGCCCATTCAATTGTGGGTCTTATAGGCTTGGCGTGCCACGCCTTGGTCCTCAAGTGGCACGCCCTAGTGAAATCTAGGCTGGCGTGCCATGCCTTCGACACAAAGTGGCACGCCATAGTGATGGTTCTTCTAGTGACGAATTCGCGTGCCACGCCCTGCTTCTGGCGTGCCACGCGCCTTTGATGGTCTTCATTCTTGCTCTCTGGAATGTTGTACCAGCGTGCCACGCCCAGCTTCTAGCATGCCATGCCAATACATCTTTGTGGCGTCTGTTCCAAGTGGCACGCCTGCTTCACACGCCCCACTTGTTTTGTTGTTTTCTTTCCCATTTTTGATGTCTTCTCCACCTGCAATTCAGTACAAACTCATTTCAAAGTAATGTACTATGATATTCATCAATTAAGACATGAATTACAATGATCAAATGAGATTATGCCTCTTTTATGGTCCTTTTTATGCAAGAGAAAGGGTAGATGATGTATGTCATCATGAGCCTCAGAAGGAGAATCATGGGCATTAGAATTGGGGCTCCATCCTTCACAATTCTCTTAACCAACACTATTCGGGAGGAATTGAGGTCTTGAGAATTTGTGTGGCTTATGGATGAGGGAACATGCTTAACCTCTTCTCGTGACAATTGGAATAAGGAATTGGCAAGATTGATTACAATTAGAAAGATTGGATTGCCAAGGAATTGGGATCCAATCAATTTCAATCTGCCATAGATCTACTCATATGATTGAGAAAGGAGTTGAGACTCATTTGATTCATTATGGATTATGATATCTCCAATTCCTAATGAATCCTGTTCTCTGTTATTTCTCATTTTGATTGCTTTGAGCTTCCTTTAATATTCTGTCATTTAATTTTAGCATTTTAATTTCCTTGCAATTTACATTCTGTCAATCAAGTTTACTTAGTTCACCAATGTTAGCTTGACTAAATTTATCACCTAACTAAAGTTGCTTGATCCATCAATCCTTGTGGGATCGGTGATGAGCGGATAATTTGTACCCTTTTTGGCATTGTTTTTAGTATGTTTTTAGTAGTTTTAGTTGAGTTTTTAGTATATTTTTATTAGTTTTTAGTTAAAATTCACTTTTCTGGACTTTACTATGAGTTTGTGTGTTTTTCTGTGATTTCAGGTATTTTCTGGCTGAAATTGAGGGACCTGAGCAAAAATCTGATTCAGAGACTGAAAAGGACTGCAGATGCTGTTGGATTCTGACCTCCCTGCACTCGAAGTGGATTTTCTGGAGCTACAGAAGCCCAATTGGCGCGCTCTCAACGGCATTGGAAAGTAGACATCCTGGGCTTTCCAGCAATATATGATAGTCCATACTTTGCCCAAGATTTGATGGCCCAAACCGGCGTGGCAATTCAGCCTCAGAATTTCTAGCGTTTAACGCTGGAACTGGCATAAAACTTGGAGTTAAACGCCCAAACTGGCATGAAAGCTGGCGTTTAACTCCAGAAAAGGTCTCTACATGAAAATGCTTCATTGCTCAGCCCAAGCACACACCAAGTGGGCCCGGAAGTGGATTTTTCTGTCATTTACTCATTTCTGTAAACCTTAGGTTACTAGTTTACTATTAATAGGATCTTTTGACATTGTATCTGTACCTCATGACATTTTACACGTTTCTTTGTGTACATTCCACGGCATGAGTCTCTAAACCCCATGGTTGGGGGTGAGGAGCTCTGCTGTGTCTTGATGGATTAATGCAATTACTACTGTTTCTTATTCAATCATGCTTGCTTCCATTCTAAGATATCACTTGTTCTTAACCCGGATGAATGTGATGATCCGTGACACTCATCATACTCTCAACTATGAACGTGTGCCTGACAACCACCTCCGTTCTATCTTAGATTAAGTAGATATCTCTTGGATTCTTTAATCGGAATCTTCGTGGTATAAGCTAGAACTGATGGCGGCATTCAAGAGAATCCGGAAGGTCTAAACCTTGTCTGTGGTATTCTGAGTAGGATTCAATGATTGAATGACTGTGACGTGCTTCAAACTCCTAGCAGGCGGGGCGTTAGTGACAGACGCAAAAGAATCAATGGATTCTATTTCGGCCTGACCGAGAACCGACAGATGATTAGCCATGCTGTGACAGAGCATAGGAACGTTTTCACTGAGAGGATGGGAGGTAGCCACTGACAACGGTGAAACCCTACATACAGCTTGCCATGGAAGGAGCCTTGCGTGTTTGATGAAGAAGACAGTAGGAAAGCAGAGATTCAGAAGATGGAGCATCTCCAAAACCCCAACCTATTCTCCATTACTGCATAACAAGTACTTATTTCATGTTCTTTTGCTTTTCACAATCAATCCTGATAATTTCTGATATCCTGACTAAGATTTACAAGATAACCATAGCTTGCTTCAAGCCGACAATCTCCGTGGGATCGACCCTTGCTCACGCAAGGTATTACTTGGACGACCCAGTGCACTTGCTGGTTAGTTGTGCGGAGTTGCAAAAGTGTGATTGCAATTTCGTGCACCAAGTTTTTGGCGCCGTTGCCGGGGATTGTTCGAGTTTGGACAACTGACGGCTTATCTTGTTGCTTAGATTAGGACTGTTTTGTTTTTATTTGGTTTAGAGTCTTTTAGTTGAGTCTAATTTCATATTCTAAGTTTGGTGTCAATTGCATGCTTTTGCTTTTCTTTTAATTTTCGATTTTGCATGTCCTTAGTCCCTTTTTGATCCGTAAAAGTTCTAAGTTTGGTGTCCTCTTTGTGTTTTTCCCTTAAAATTTTCGAAAAATTAGTGTTTGATTTTCTAAAAATTTTAAGTTTGGTGTCTTTTCGTGTTTTTCTCTTTCCTCTTTTCAAAAATCAAATCTTTTTCAAAAAAAAAAAATTTTTTTCAATCATATCTTTTTAATTGCTATTTTCAAAATCTTTTTAATTACTTAATTGATTCAGTTCTCAATTTGCTTTGATCTCATTTTCTTTTTGATTTTCGAATTTTTATTTTAATTTTCTTTTGTTTTATTTTATTTTTTTCGTTTAAACTCACAAAAAAAAATAACAAAATTTATCTGTTTGCAATCATTATCATTTCCCTTTTGTCCATTATGGACATAAGTGGGATTGATCAGTCCAAAAGGACTCTGGGGTCATATGCTAACCCCATTACAGCTGCATATGGGAGTAGCATCTGTACACCTCCCATCAAAGCAAGCAGCTTTGAGCTAAATCCTCAACTCATTATCATAGTGCAGCAAAATTGCCAGTATTCCGGTCTTCCACAGGAAGAACCTACTGAGTTTCTGGCACAGTTCTTACAAATTGCTGACACAGTACATGATAAAGAGGTGGATCAGGATGTCTACAGACTATTACTGTTTCCATTTGCTGTAAAAGATCAAGCTAAAAGATGGTTGAATAACCAACCTACAGCAAGCATAAAGACATGGAAACAGTTATCAGACAAATTCCTGAATCATTTTTACCCTCTAAAGAGGATGACACAGCTAAGGCTGGACATCTAAGGCTTTAAACAAGAGGATAATGAATCCCTTTACAATGCCTGGGAGAGGTATAGAGGTATGCTAAGGAAATGTCCCTCTGAAATGTTTTCAGAGTGGGTACAGTTAGACATTTTCTACTATGGGCTTACAGAAAAAGCTCAGATGTCTTTAGACCACTCAGCTGGTGGATCTATACACATGAGGAAGACAATTGAAGAAGCTCAAGAGCTTATAGACACTGTTGCTAGAAACCAATATTTGTACTCTAGCAATGAGTTCTCTCCAAAAGAGGAAGTCATGGCAGTAGTCACTGACCCTAATCCTCAAGAACAGATGATTGAGCTTAATCAACAATTGCTCCTGATGACAGAACAGTTAGCAGAATTTAAAGAGATGCTCTATGAAACTAAAGTTGCTAACAAGAACATAGAACTGCAATTGAATCAAGCAAAACAGCAAATATCTAAACAGATAACAGAGGAGTGTCAAGCAGTTCAACTGAGGAGTGGGAAGACACTGAATACCACTACTCAAAAGAGCAAAAAGCCAAACAGGGAACAATTGACAGAGGATAACCAAACCACTGTTCAAAATCCCTCTGAGGACAGTAAGAGCCCAGAGAGGAATGTTATTGGCGTTCAAACGCCAGAAAGGGAAGGAAAGTTGGCGTTAAACGCCCATTCCTTGCCCAGTTCTGGCGTTAAACGCCAGAAAAGGGAGAGAAGTTGGCGTTTAACGCCCAATCTTCACCCATTCCTGGCGTTCAAACGCCAAGGGAAGATCAGACACCTGAGAGTGCTGACAGTAATCCCTCTAAAAAGGCTTCTTCAACCACTTCTGTAAGGAATAAACCTGCAGCATCTAAGGTTGAAGAATATCAAGCCAAGATGCCTTATCCTCAGAAACTCCGCAAAGCGGAACAGGATAAGCAATTTGCCCGCTTTGCAGACTACCTAAGGACTCTTGAAATAAAGATTCCGTTTGCAGAGGCACTTGAGCAAATACCTTCTTATGCTAAGTTCATGAAGGAAATCTTAAGTCATAAGAAGGATTGGAGAGAAACTCAAAAAGTGTTTCTCACTGAAGAATGCAGTGCAGTCATTCTGAAAAGCTTACCAGAAAAGCTTCAAGATCCTGGAAGCTTTCTGATACCATGCACATTAGAAGGCGCTTGCACCAAGACAGCCCTATGTGATCTTGGAGCAAGCATCAATCTAATACCTGCATCCACTATCAGAAAGCTTGGGTTGACTGGAGAAGTCAAACCAACCAGGATATGCCTCCAACTTGCTGATGGCTCCATTAAACATCCATAAGGCATAATAGAGGATATGATTGTCAAGGTTGGGCCATTCGCCTTTCCAACTGACTTTGTGGTGTTGGAAATGGAGGAGCACAAGAGTGCAACTCTCATCCTAGGAAGACCTTTCCTAGCAACTGGACGAACTCTCATTGATGTACAAAAAGGGGAAGTGACCCTTAGAGTCAATGAAGAAGAGTTCAAGTTGAATGCTGTGAAAGCTATGCAGCATCCAGACACACCAAATGACTGCATGGGCGCAGACATTATTGACTCTTTGGTGGAAGAGATCAATATGACTGAAAGCCTAGAATCAAAGCTTGAAGACATCTTCAAGGATGCTCAGCCTGATCAAGAAGAACCACAGGAAACAGAGGAATTTTCAAAAATTCCTCAGGAGGAGGATAAACCTCCCAAACCTGAACTCAAACCACTACCACCTTCCCTGAAATATGCATTTCTGGGAGGGGGTGAAACTTTTCCAGTGATTATAAGCTCTGCTTTAAATCCACAGGAAGAGGAAGCACTGATTCAAGTGCTAAGAACACACAAGACAGCTCTTGGGTGGTCCATAAGTGATCTTAAGGGTATTAGCCCAGCTAGATGCATGCACAAGATCCTGTTGGAGGATAATGCCAAACCAGTGGTTCAACCACAAAGGAGGCTAAATCCAGCCATGAAAGAGGTGGTGCAGAAAGAGGTCACTAAATTACTAGAGGCTGGGATTATTTATCCTATTTCTGATAGCCCCTGGGTGAGCCCTGTCCAAGTTGTTCCCAAAAAGGGAGGCATGACAGTGGTTCATAATGAAAAAAATGAACTGGTTCCTACAAGAACAGTTACAGGGTGGCGTATGTGTATTGACTACAGAAGGCTCAATACAGCCACCAGAAAGGATCATTTTCCTTTACCATTCATAGACCAAATGCTAGAAAGACTAGCTGGGCATGACTATTACTGCTTTTTGGATGGCTATTCAGGCTACAACCAAATTGCAGTAGATCCTCAGGACCAAGAGAAAATAGCATTCACTTGCCCTTCTGGCATGTTTGCCTATAGGAGGATGCCTTTTGGTCTGTGCAATGCTCCTGCAACCTTTCAGAGATGCATGCTATCCATCTTCTCTGATATGGTGGAGAAATTCCTGGAAGTCTTCATGGATGACTTCTCAGTATATGGAGACTCATTCAGCTCTTGTCTTAATCACCTAGCACTTGTCCTGAAAAGGTGCCAAGAGACTAACCTGGTTTTAAACTGGGAGAAATGTCACTTTATGGTGACTGAAGGAATTGTCCTTGGGCACAAAATTTCAAGCAAGGGAATAGAGGTGGATAAGGCAAAGGTAGAGGTAATTGAAAAACTACCACCACCTGCCAATGTTAAGGCAATCAGAAGCTTTCTGGGGCATGCAGGATTCTACAGAAGGTTTATAAAGGATTTTTCGAAAATTGCAAAACCTCTGAGTAATCTGCTAGCTGCTGACACACCATTTGTGTTTGACACACAGTGTCTGCAGGCGTTTGAGACCCTGAAAGCTAAGCTGGTCACAGCACCAGTCATCTCTGCACCAGATTGGACATTGCCATTTGAATTAATGTGTGATGCCAGTGACCATGCCATTGGTGCAGTGTTAGGACAGAGGCATAACAAACTTCTGTATGTCATTTATTATGCTAGCCGTGTTCTAAATGATGCACAGAAGAATTACACAACCACAGAAAAAGAATTACTTGCAGTGGTTTATGCCATTGACAAGTTTAGATCTTACCTAGTAGGATCCAAGGTGATTGTGTACACTGACCATGCTGCTCTTAAATACTTACTCACAAAGCAGGATTCAAAACCCAGGCTAATAAGATGGGTGTTGCTTCTGCAAGAGTTTGATATAGAAATAAGAGACAGAAAAGGGACAGAGAACCAAGTAGCTGATCATCTGTCCCGAATAGAACCAGTAGCTGGGGCGTCCCTCCCTTCTACTGAAATCTCTGAGACTTTCCCAGATGATCAACTCTTTGCCATTCAGGAAGCTCCTTGGTTTGCAGATATTGCAAATTATAAGGCTGTGAGGTTCATACCCCAGGAGTACAGCAAAGTGCAAAGAAAGAAATTAATTTCGGATGCCAAGTACTACCTCTGGGATGAACCATATCTCTTTAAGAGATGTGCAGACGGAGTAATCCGCAGATGTGTACCCAGAGAAGAAGCACAAAAGATCTTATGGCATTGCCATGGATCACAGTATGGAGGGCATTTTGGAAGTGAGCGAACAGCCGCTAAAGTCCTCAAATGTGGCTTCTACTGGCCTACTCTCTATAAAGATTCCCGAGAGTTTGTGCGTAACTGTGACAGTTGCCAAAGAGCTGGTAACCTGCCTCACGGATATGCCATGCCTCAACAAGGGATATTAGAGATAGAATTGTTTGATGTATCGGGAATTGACTTCATGGGTCCATTCCCACCATCATACTCAAACACTTACATTCTGGTGGCAGTGGACTACGTATCTAAGTGGGTAGAAGCAATTGCTACACCCACTAATGATACCAAGACCGTGCTAAAATTCCTCCAAAAACACATCTTCAGCAGGTTTGGTGTTCCCAGAGTACTAATCAGTGATGGGGGCACTCATTTCTGCAATAGACAGCTATACTCTGCTATGGTTAGATATGGATCAGCCATAAAGTGGCAACTCCATATCATCCACAGACAAATGGGCAAGCTGAAGTCTCTAACAGAGAGCTAAAGAGAATCCTAGAACGGACTGTGATAGCCCGAAGAAAGGATTGGGCAAAGAGCTTGGATGATGCTCTGTGGGCATACAGAACAGCATTCAAGACTCCTATAGGAACCTCTCCATACCAACTGGTGTATGGGAAGGCCTGTCATCTGCCCGTGGAACTGGAACATAAAGCCTATTGGGCAACCAGATTCCTAAACATGGATGCACAGTTAGCTGGTGAAAAGAGATTACTCCAGCTAAATGAGCTAGAGGAGTTCAGACTCAATGCCTTTGAAAATGCAAAAATTTATAAGGAAAAGGCAAAGAAATGGCATGACAAGAAGTTGTCAACCAGAGTCTTTGAGCCAGGACAAAAAGTTCTGCTCTTCAACTCTAGGCTCAGACTGTTCCCAGGAAAACTCAAATCCCGGTGGAGGGGTCCGTATGTGATTACAGGAGTTTCACCATATGGATATGTTGAGCTTCAGGATATTGATTCTGACAGAAAGTTCATTGTTAATGGACAGAGAATCAAGCATTATCTTGAAGGCAATTTTGAGCAGGAATGCTCAAAACTGAGACTTGAATAATTCTCAGTGAAGGTCCAGCTAAAGACAGTAAAGAAGCACTTGCTGGGAGGTAACCCAGTCATTAGTAGGTTATATGATTTGTTTTTACAAAGGCAAGTATCAAAAATGAAGGAATTCACAGAGTTACAGAAGGATTCAGCTCAAAAAGCAGAAAAAATGAGCTTACTGGCGAAAAAACGCCAGTAAGGAGCATTTTGGGCGTTTGGTGCACGAAATTGTGATCACTACAACTTCGCACAACTAACCAGCAAGTGCACTGGGTCGTCAGAGTAATAAACCTTACGCGAGTAAGGGTCGATCCCACGGAGATTGTTGGTATGAAGCAAGCTATGGTCACCTTGTAGATCTCAGTCAGGCAGACTCAAATGTATAATGGTGATGAACGAAAATAACATAAAGATAAAGATAGAGATACTTATGTAATTCATTGGTAGGAACTTCAGATAAGCGCATGAAGATGCCTTCCCTTCTGTCTCTCTGCTTTCCTACTGTCTTCATCCAATCCTTCTTACTCCTTTCCATGGCAAGCTCGTGTAGGGTTTCACCGTTGTCAATGGCTACCTCCCATCCTCTCAGTGAAAGCGATTGCATATGCTCTGGTCACAGCATAGCGGAATTCATCTGTCGGTTCTCAATCAGGCGCGGAATAGAATCCAGTGATTCTTTTGCGTCTGTCACTAACGCCCCGCCCTCAGGGTTTGAAGCACGTCACAGTCATTCAATCATTGAATCCTACTCAGAATACCACAGACAAGGTTTAGACCTTCCGGATTCTCTTGAATGCCGCCATCAGGTCCTGCCTATACCACGAAGTTTCCGATTAAAGAATCCAAGAGATATTCACTAGAGCCTTGGTTGCTTGTAGAACAAAAGTGGTTGTCAGTCACCTTGTTCATGAGTGAGAATGGTGATGAGTGTCAATCATCACCTTCATCAAGTTGAAGAACAAGTGATATCTTGGACAAAGAACAAGCGGAATTGAATAGAAGAACAATAGTAATTGCATTAATACTCGAGGTACAGCAGAGCTCCACACCTTAATCTATGGTGTGTAGAAACTCCACCGTTGAAAATACATAAGTATAAGCTCTAGGCATGGCCGAATGGCCAGCCTCCCCAAAGAGGGTTCAATCATCAAAACATGATCAAAAGATGAAAATACAATAGTAAAAGGTCCTATATATAGAAAACTAGTAGCCTAGGGTGTACAGAGATGAGTAAATGACATAAAAATCCACTTCCGGGCCCACTTGGTGTGTGCTTGGGCTGAGCAATGAAGGAATTTCGTGTAGAGACTTTTTCTGGAGTTAAACGCCAGCTTTTATGCCAGTTTGGGCGTTTAACTCCCAATTAGGTGCCAGTTCCGGCGTTTAACGCTGGAATTTCTGTAGGTGACTTTGAACGCCGGTTTGGGCCATCAAATCTTGGGCAAAGTATGGACTATTATATATTGCTGGAAAGCCCAGGATGTCTACTTTCCAACGCCGTTGAGAGCGCGCCAATTGGGCTTCTGTAGCTCCAGAAAATCCACTTCAAGTGCAGGGAGGTCAGAATCCAACAGCATCTGCAGTCCTTTTGAGTCTCTGGATCAGATTTTTGCTCAGGTCCCTCAATTTCAGCCAGAATATACCTGAAATCACAGAAAAACACACAAACTCATAGTAAAGTCCAGAAAAGTGAATTTTAACTAAAAACTAATAAAAATATAATAAAAACTAAACTAAAACTACCAAAATCATACTAAAAACAATGCCAAAAAGCGTATAAATTATCCGCTCATCACAACACCAAACTTAAATTGTTGCTTGTCCCCAAGCAACTGAAAATCAAATAAGATAAAAAGAAGAGAATATACTATAGACTCCAAATTATCAATGAAACATAGCTCCAAATTAGATGAGCGGGACTAGTAGCTTTTTGCCTCCAAACAGTTTTGGCATCTCACTTTATCCTTTGAAATTCAGAATGATTGGCTTCTTTAGGAACTCAGAATCTAGATAGTGTTATTGATTCTCCTAGTTAAGTATGATGATTCTTGAACACAGCTACTTATTGAGTCTTGGCCGTGGCCCAAAGCACTCTGTCTTCCAGTATTACCACCGGATACATACATGCCACAGACACATAATTGGGTGAACCTTTTCAGATTGTGACTCAGCTTTGCTAGAGTCCCCAATTAGAGGTGTCCAGGGTTCTTAAGCACACTCTTTTTTCCTTGGATCACAACTTTATTTCTTTCTTTTTCTTTTCTTTTTCTTTCTCCCCCTTTTTTTTTCGTTTTTCTCCTTCTTTTTCTCTTTTTTTTTCTTTTTTTTTTTGTATTCACTGCTTTTTCTTGCTTCAAGAATCATTTTTATGATTTTTCAGATCCTCAGTAACATGTCTCCTTTTTCATCATTCTTTCAAGAGCCAACAATTTTAACATTCATGAACCACAAATTCAAAAGACATATGCACTGTTCAAGCATACATTCAGAAAACAAAAAGTATTGTCACCACATCAAACTAATTAAGCTAGTTTTAAAGATGAATTTGAAATCCTGTACTTCTTATTCTTTTGTAATAAAAACAGTTTTCTTTTAAGAAAGGTGATGGATTTCATAGGATATTCATAACTTTAAGGCATAGACACTAAGACACTAATGATCATAAGACACAAACATAGATAACATAAGCACTAAAATTCGAAAAACAGGAAAGTAAAGAACAAGGAGATTAAAGAACGGGTCCACCTTAGTGATGGCGGCTTGTTCTTCCTCTTGAAGATCCTATGGAGTGCTTGAGCTTCTCTATGTCTCTTCCTTGTCTTTGTTGCTCCTCTCTCATGATTCTTTGAGGAGGAGGATCTCTTGTTTGCTCCATTCTTTTCTTAGTGATGGGCTTGAGGTCATGCCTTCTCAGTTGAACCGGCTTCCCTCTTGAATTTCTCTTCCATTGGGCGTCCTCTTCACAGATGTATATGAGGACTTGGTCCAACCTTTTGATCAAAGTTGACCCTTCTTCATGGCCACAACTTCATAGAAGTGGTCTTGATGCACCTTTGAGATGAATCTCTCCATCTCCCATGACTCAGAGGTGGAAGCTTTTGCCTTCCCTTTCCTCTTTCTAGAGGTTTCTCCGGCCTTGGATGCCATAAATGGTTATGGAAAAACAAAAAAGCAATGCTTTTACCACACCAAACTTAAAAGGTTTGCTCGTCCTCGAGCAAAAGAAGAAAGAAGAGAGTAGAAGAAGAAGAAATGGAGGAGAGGGAGATGGCTTTGTGGTTAGGCCAAAAAGGGGAAGAAGTAGTGGTTTGAATTTAGATGGTGAGGTAAGTGGGGTTTTATGGAGGTGAGTGGTGAAGAGAGAAATGGGATTTGATAGGTGAGGGGTTTGTGGGGATCCTGTGGGGTCCACAGATCCTCAGGTGTCAAGGAAAAGTCATCCCTGCACCAAATGGCATCAAAAATCACGTTTTGAGCCAATTCTGGCGTTAAACGCCGGGCTGGTGCCCATTCCTGGCGTTTAACGCCAGGTTCTAGCCCTTTTCTGGCGTTTAACGCCAGTCTGGTGCCCCTTTCTGGCGTTAAACGCCCAGAATGGTGCCAGACTGGGCGTTAAACGCCCAACTGCTAGGCATACTGGCGTTTAAACGCCAGCAGCATCTTCCTCCAGGGTGTGCTGTTTTTCTTCCTGTTTTTCATTCTGTTTTTGCTTTTTCAATGGATTTTGTGACTTCTTATGATCATCAACCTACAAAAAACATAAAATGACAAAAGAAAATATATAAAATATAATCATTGGGTTGCCTCCCAACAAGCGCTTCTTTAATGTTAGTAGCTTGACAGAGGGCTCTCATGGAGCCTCACAGATACTCAGAGCAATGTTGGGGCCTCCCAACACCAAACTTAGAGTTTGAATGTGGGGGTTCAACACCAAACTTAGAGTTTGGTTGTGGCCTCCCAACACCAAACTTAGAGTTTGAATGTGGGGGCTCTTCTTGACTCTGATTTGAGAGAAGCTCTTCAAGCTTCATCTCCATGGTAACAGAGGGATATCCTTGAGCCTTAAACACAAAGGATTCTTCATTCACTTGAATGATTAGTTCACCTCCATCAACATCAATCACAGCCTTTGCTGTGGCTAGGAAGGGTCTGCCAAGGATGATGGATTCATCCATGCACTTCCCAGTCTCTAGGACTATGAAGTCAGTAGGGATGTAATGGTCTTCAACTTTTACCAAAACATTCTCCACAAGTCCATGAGCTTGTTTTCTTGAGTTGTCTGCCATCTCTAGTGAGATTTTTGCAGCTTGCACCTCAAAGATCCCTAGCTTCTCCATTACAGAGAGAGGCATGAGGTTTACACTTGACCCTAAGTCACACAGAGCCTTCTTGAAGGTCATGGTGCCTATGGTACAAGGTATGGAAAACTTCCCAGGATCTTGTCTCTTTTGAGGTAGTTTCTGCCTAGACAAGTCATCCAGTTCTTTGGTGAGCAAAGGGGGTTCATCCTCCCAAGTCTTATTTCCAAATAACTTGTCATTTAGCTTCATGATTGCTCCAAGGTATTTAGCAACTTGCTCTTCAGTGACATACTCATCCTCTTCAGAGGAGGAATACTCATCAGAGCTCATGAAAGGCAGAAGTAAGTCCAATGGAATCTCTATGGTCTCATTTTGAGCCTCAGATTCCCATGGTTCCTCATTAGGGAACTCTGTGGAGGTCAGTGCACGCCTATTGAGGCCTTCCTCAGTGGCGTTCACTTCCTCTCTTTCCTCTCCAGATTCGGCCATGGTTATGGCTTTGCACTCTCCTTTTGGATTTTCTTCTGTATTACTTGGGAGAGTACTAGGAGGGAGTTCAGTAATTTTCTTGCTCAGCTGACCCGCTTGTCCTTCCAAATTTCTGATAGAGGACCTTGTTTCATTCATGAAACTTTGAGTGGTTTTGATTAGATCAGAGACCATGGTTTCTAAGTCAGAGGTATTCTGCTTAGAGCTCTCTGTCTGTTGCTGAGAAGATGATGGAAAAGGCTTGTTATTGCCAAGCCTGTTTCTTCCACCATTATTATTATTGAAACCTTGTTGAAGTCTCTCTCGATTCTTCCATGAGAAATTTGGGTGATTTCTCCATGAAGAATTGTAGGTGTTTCCATAGGGTTCTCCTAGGTAATTCACCTCTTCCATTGAAGGATTCTCAGGATCATAAGCTTCTTCTTCAGATGAAGCTTCCTTAGTACTGCCATGTGCATTTTGCATTCCAGACAGACTTTGAGAAATCAAATTGACTTGTTGAGTCAATATCTTGTTCTGAGCCAGTATGGCATTCAGAGCATCAATCTCAAGAATTCCTTTCTTCTGACTTGTCCCATTGTTCACCGGATTCCTTTCAGAAGTGTACATGAATTGGTTATTTGCAACCATTTCAATGAGCTCTTGAGCTTCTGTAGGCGTCTTCTTCAGATGAAGAGATCCTCCAGCAGAGCTATCCAAAGACATTTTGGATAGTTCAGAGAGACCATCATAGAAAATACCTATGATGCTCCATTCAGAAAGCATGTCAGAAGGACATTTTCTGATCAATTGTTTGTATCTTTCCCAAGCTTCATAGAGGGATTCTCCATCCTTCTGTCTGAAGGTTTGGACTTCCACTCTAAGCTTACTCAATTTTTGAGGTGGAAAGAACTTTGCCAAGAAGGCATTGACTAGCTTTTCCCAAGAGTCCAGGCTTTCTTTAGGTTGTGAGTCCAACCATGTCCTAGCTCTGTCTCTTACAGCAAAAGGGAATAGCATCAGTCTATAGACCTCAGGGTCTACCCCATTAGTCTTGACTGTGTCACAGATTTGCAAGAATTCAGCTAAGAACTGATGAGGATCTTCCAAATGAAGTCCATGGAACTTGCAATTCTGTTGCATTAGAGAAACTAATTGAGGCTTAAGCTCAAAGTTGTTTGCTCCAATGGCAGGGATAGAGATGCTTCTCCCATAGAAATCAGGAGTAGGTGCAGTGAAGTCACCCAGCACCTTCCTTGCATTGTTGGCATTGTTGTTGTTTTCGGCTGCCATGGGTTCTTCTTCCTTGAAGAATTCGGCCAGGTCCTCAACAAAGAGTTGTGCCTTAGCTTCTCTTAGCTTCCGCTTTAAGGTCCTTTCAGGTTCAGGGTCAGCTTCAACAAGAATGCCTTTGTCTTTGTTCCTGCTCATATGAAAGAGAAGAGAACAAGAAAATGTGGAATCCTCTATGTCAAAGTATAGAGATTCCTTGAGGTGTCAGAAGAAAAGAAAAGTAGAAGACAGAAGTAGAAAATTCGAACTTATCAAAGAAGATGTAGTTCGAATTTTGCATTAAGGAATAGTGTTAGTCCATAAACAGAAGGATGTGAGAAGAGGAGAAGTAATTTTCGAAAATTTAAGTAAAAGATTTTGAAAACATTTTGAAAAACACTTAATTGATTTTCGAAAATAAGAGTGGAGAAGAAATCAAGTGATTTTTGAAAAAGATTTTGAAATTAGAAATTAAAAAGATTTGATTGAAAATTATTTTGAAAAAGATGTGATTAACAAGATATGATTGAAAAGATATGATTTGAAAACAATTTTAAAAGATATGATTTGAAAACAATTTTAAAAGATATGATTTGAAAACAATTTTTTTAAAAAGATTTGATTTTAAAAATTAATGACTTGCCTAACAAGAAAAGATATGATTCAAACATAAAACCTTCCTCAACAGAAAAGGCAAAAAATGTTCAATCAAATCATTAATTGTTAGTAAGTATCTTTGAAAAAGGAAAGAAATTGATTTTGAAAACATTTGATTGAAAAGATATGATTTGAAAAAGATTTGATTTTGAAAAACTTTGAAAACTTGAAAAAAAAATTGATTTTGAAAACAAAATCTTCCCCCTTTGCCATCCTGGCGTTAAACGCCCAGAATGGTGCACATTCTGGCGTTTAACGCCCAAACTACTACCCTTTTGGGCGTTAAACGCCCAGCCAGGCACCCTGGCTGGCGTTTAAACGCCAGTCTGTCTTCTTCACTGGGCATTTTTGAATGCCCAGCTTTTTCTGTATAATTCCTCTGCAGTATGTTCTGAATCTTCAATTCTCTGTATTATTGACTTGAAAAGACACAAATTAAAAATATTTTTGGATTTTTAATAATGAGGAATAATCAAAATGCAACTAAAATCAAATAACAATGCATGCAAGACACCAAACTTAGCAGTTTGTATACTATTGACACTAACAAAATGAGAATGCATATGAGAAACAACAAAACACTCAAGTCAATAGAATTCAAAGATCAAAACAAGGAAATCATCAAGAACAACTTGAAGATTAATTAAGACACATGCATAAATTCGAAAAATGCAAGAAGAACAGAAACATGCAATTGATACTAAACTTAAGATGAGACTCTAGACTCAAACAAGAAATATTTTTGGATTTTATGCTTTTGTAAATTTTTTTTTTTTTGGTTATTTTTCGAAAATTAAGTGGAAAAGAAAATAAAGGTATCAAAATTCTTAATGAGAATTCCAGGAATCATGCAATGTTAGTCTAAAGCTTTAGTCTAAAGGAATTAGACATAGCTAGCTAAGCTTCAGCAGGACATTGCATTCAAGAGCTAAATTGATGAAGATCAATCAGCTTTGGTGATGATAAGAACATCACCTTGAAACACTAGAATTCATTCTTAAGAACTCTGAAAAAAAATAAATACCTAATCTAAGCAACAAGATGAACCGTCAGTTGTCCATACTCGAACAATCTCAGGCATTGTTACCAAAAGCTTGCTCAAGACTTGAACAATCCCCGGCAACGGCGCCAAAAACTTGGTGCACGAAATTGTGATCACTACAACTTCGCATAACTAACCAGCAAGTGCACTGGGTTGTCCAAGTAATAAACCTTACGCGAGTAAGGGTCGATCCCACGGAGATTGTTGGTATGAAGCAAGCTATGGTCACCTTGTAGATCTCAGTCAGGCAGACTCAAATGTATAATGGTGATGAACGAAAATAACATAAAGATAAAGATAGAGATACTTATGTAATTCATTGGTAGGAACTTCAGATAAGCGCATGAAGATGCCTTCCCTTCCGTCTCTCTGCTTTCCTACTGTCTTCATCCAATCCTTCTTACTCCTTTCCATGGCAAGCTCGTGTAGGGTTTCACCGTTGTCAATGGCTACCTCCCATCCTCTCAGTGAAAGCGATTGCATATGCTCTGGTCACAGCATAGCGGAATTCATCTGTCGGTTCTCAATCAGGCGCGGAATAGAATCCAGTGATTCTTTTGCGTCTGTCACTAACGCCCCGCCCTCAGGGTTTGAAGCACGTCACAGTCATTCAATCATTGAATCCTACTCAGAATACCACAGACAAGGTTTAGACCTTCCGGATTCTCTTGAATGCCGCCATCAGGTCCTGCCTATACCACGAAGATTCCGATTAAAGAATCCAAGAGATATTCACTAGAGCCTTGGTTGCTTGTAGAACAAAAGTGGTTGTCAGTCACCTTGTTCATGAGTGAGAATGGTGATGAGTGTCAATCATCACCTTCATCAAGTTGAAGAACAAGTGATATCTTGGACAAAGAACAAGCGGAATTGAATAGAAGAACAATAGTAATTGCATTAATACTCGAGGTACAGCAGAGCTCCACACCTTAATCTATGGTGTGTAGAAACTCCACCGTTGAAAATACATAAGTATAAGGTCTAGGCATGGCCGAATGGCCAGCCTCCCCAAAGAGGGTTCAATCATCAAAACATGATCAAAAGATGAAAATACAATAGTAAAAGGTCCTATATATAGAAAACTAGTAGCCTAGGGTGTACAGAGATGAGTAAATGACATAAAAATCCACTTCCGGGCCCACTTGGTGTGTGCTTGGGCTGAGCAATGAAGGAATTTCGTGTAGAGACTTTTTCTGGAGTTAAACGCCAGCTTTTATGCCAGTTTGGGCGTTTAACTCCCAATTAGGTGCCAGTTCCGGCGTTTAACGCTGGAATTTCTGTAGGTGACTTTGAACGCCGGTTTGGGCCATCAAATCTTGGGCAAAGTATGGACTATTATATATTGCTGGAAAGCCCAGGAAGTCTACTTTCCAACGCCGTTGAGAGCGCGCCAATTGGGCTTCTGTAGCTCCAGAAAATCCACTTCGAGTGCAAGGAGATCAGAATCCAACAGCATCTGCAGTCCTTTTGAGTCTCTGGATCAGATTTTTGCTCAGGTCCCTCAATTTCAGCCAGAAAATACCTGAAATCACAGAAAAACACACAAACTCATAGTAAAGTCCAGAAAAGTGAATTTTAACTAAAAACTAATAAAAATATAATAAAAACTAAACTAAAACTACCAAAATCATACTAAAAACAATGCCAAAAAGCGTATAAATTATCCGCTCATCAGTGTTAAACGCCAGAATGGGCACCATTCTGGGCGTTTAACGCCAGGTGTGCAGCATCCTGGGCGTTTTGGAAAGACGCCCAGTGATAAAGGAATTCTGGCGTTTAACGCCAGCCAGGGCACCTGGCTGGGCGTTAAACGCCCAAAAGGGGTATCAAATGGGCGTTAAACGCCAGAATGGGTGCCATTCTGGGCGTTTAACGCCAGATAGGTGGGGGGACCGCAATTTTGTTTTCAACTCAATTTTTTTCAAACTTTCCTTTTCTTACCCATACTTTTCTACAAAATCACACTTCAACCATTCATCATTCACTTTCAAATCTTCAAAAATCAAAACCATTCTTCAAATCTATTTCAAATCAATTCCAATTATTGTTCAAAAACCCACCTTTCTCTCAAATTCTTTCCATATCTTCTCAAATCTCCATTCAAATTTTTCTTTTCTTTTTGAAATCTCCCATCCCAAAATTATAAATACACGTTTGTCCCCCCTCATTCCACCACACCATTCGAATTTCCTCTTCCTCTCTCTCTCTTCTCTTCTCTCTTTTGCTTGAGGACAAGCAAACCTCTAAGTTTGGTGTGCTTTTCCGTGATCACTAAGCCAAGATTCATCAAGATCATGGCTCCTAAGGGAAAACAAACCAATTTAAGAGGAAAGAAAGAGAATAATCCAAAGAATCTTTGGAATCAAGAGAAGTTCTTAACCAAAGAACATGAAGACCATTATCACAAGATAATGGGTCTGAGGTCAGTGATCCCGGAAGTTAAATTTGATCTGAAAGAAGATGAATACCCGGGGATCCAAGAGCAAATTCGAAACAGAGGATGGGAAGTTCTAACCAATCCTGAGATAAAGGTTGGAAGGAACATGGTTCAGGAATTCTACTCAAATCTGTGGCTAACAGATAAGCAGAGAATGACTGGAACTGCTTACCATACCTACAAAACCATGGTCAGAGGGAAAGTTATGTACTTCCATCTGGACAAAATAAGAGAAATCTTCAAATTGCCTCAACTGCAAGATGATCCTGACTCCTTTAATAGGAGGATGGTGAGAGCAGATAAAGGGTTGGATCAAGTTCTAGAGGACATATGCCTCCCTGGAACTAAGTGGATAACCAATTCTAAGGGTGTCCCAAACCAACTCAAGAGGGGAGACCTCAAACCAATTGCTAGAGGTTGGCTAGACTTTATTGGGCGTTCCATACTGCCCACTAGCAACCGTTCTGAGGTCACTATCAAGAGAGCAGTGATGATTCATTGCATTATGCTTGGAAAAGAAGTGGAGGTTCATCATGTGATTGCTTGTGAGATCTACACAATAGCAAATAAGAATTCCACTGAAGCCAAATTGGCTTACCCAAGCTTGATCTCCTTGCTCTGTAAAGAGGCTGGGGTGAAGATGGGAGTAGATGAATTCATACCCATTGAACATCCAATCACCAAGAAGTCAATGGAAGAACAAATGCAAGACAACTCTATCAAAAGGAGGGCGCAGGAGTTCCTCCCTGAATTCCCTGAAATTGGCTACTGGGCCAGCCTAGAAGCATCTATCACCAAGTTGCAAGAAACTATGGAGCAACTGAAGGAAGAACAGCAGAATCAGAACTGCATGCTCTGCAAATTGCTGAAGGAACAAGAGAAGCAGGGGCGTGAACTCCAAGAGATGAAACGCCAAAAGCTCTCCTCTCAAGCTGAGGGAGCATCCACTTCTCAAAATCAAGGTTGTTGAGTCCTAACTCTGTGAAAACCTCTCTATTTTTGCGTTTTTCTCTTGTTTTCTATTCCTATTTTTATTTTTTAGTCTCATCTTATATCTATATTTGAGTCTTGTTCTTAATTCATAATTAATAAAATTTATGCCTTAAAGTTATGAATGTCCTATGAATCCAACACCTCTCTTAAATGAAAAATGCTTTAATCACAAAAGAACAAGAAGTACAGGATTTCGAATTTTATCCTTGAAACTAGTTGAATTAGTTTGATGTGGTGACAATACTTTTTGTTTTCTGAATGCATGCTTGAACAGTGCATATGTCTTTTGAATTTGTTGTTTTAAGAATGTTAAAATTGTTGGCTCTTGAAAGAATGATGGAAAAGGAGAACTGTTATTGAGGATCTGAAAAATCATCAAAGTGATTATTGAAGCAAGAAAAAGCAGTGAAAAAAAAAATTTCGAAAAAAAAAGAGAAGAAAAGAAAAAAAAAATAAAGTTGTGAACCAAGGCAAAAAGAGTGTGCTTAAGAACCATGGACACCTCTAATTGGGGACTCTAGCAAAGCTGAGTCACAATCTAAAAAGGTTCACCCAATTATGTGTCTGTGGCATGTATGTATCCGGTGGTAATACTGGAAGACAGAGTGCTTTGGGCCACAGCCAAGACTCATACACTAGCTATATTCAAGAATCATTATACTTAACTAAGAGAATCAATAACACTATCTGAGTTCTGAGTTCTTATAGATGCCAATCATTCTGAACTCCAAAGGATAGAGTGAGATGCCAAAACTGTTCGGAGGCAAAAAGCTACTAGTCCCGCTCATCTAATTGGAACTATGTTTCTTTGATATTTTGGAGTCTATAGTATATTCTCTTCTTTTTATCCTATTTTGATTTTCAGTTGCTTGGGGACAAGCAACGATTTAAGTTTGGTGTTGTGATGAGCGGATAATTTGTACCCTTTTTGGCATTGTTTTTAGTATGTTTTTAGTAGTTTTAGTTGAGTTTTTAGTATATTTTTATTAGTTTTTAGTTAAAATTCACTTTTCTGGACTTTACTATGATTTTGTGTGTTTTTCTGTGATTTCAGGTATTTTCTGGCTGAAATTGAGGGACCTGAGCAAAAATCTGATTCAGAGACTGAAAAGGACTGCAGATGCTGTTGGATTCTGACCTCCCTGCACTCGAAGTGGATTTTCTGGGGCTACAGAAGCCCAATTGGCGCGCTCTCAACAGCATTGGAAAGTAGACATCCTGGGCTTTCCAGCAATATATGATAGTCCATACTTTGCCCAAGATTTGATGGCCCAAACTGGCGTGGCAATTCAGCCTCAGAATTTCCAGCGTTTAACGCTGGAACTGGCATAAAACTTGGAGTTAAACGCCCAAACTGGCATGAAAGCTGGCGTTTAACTTCAAAAAAGGTCTCTACACGAAAATTCTTCATTGCTCAGCCTAAGCACACACCAAGTGGGCCCGGAAGTGGATTTTTCTGTCATTTACTCATTTCTGTAAACCTTAGGTTACTAGTTTACTATTAATAGGATCTTTTGACATTGTATCTGTACCTCATGACATTTTACACGTTTCTTTGTGTACATTCCACGGCATGAGTCTCTAAACCCCATGGTTGGGGGTGAGGAGCTCTGCTGTGTCTTGATGGATTAATGCAATTACTACTGTTTCTTATTCAATCATGCTTGCTTCCATTCTAAGATATCACTTGTTCTTAACCCGGATGAATGTGATGATCTGTGACACTCATCATACTCTCAACTATGAACGTGTGCCTGACAACCACCTCCGTTCTATCTTAGATTAAGTAGATATCTCTTGGATTCTTTAATCGGAATCTTCGTGGTATAAGCTAGAACTGATGGCGGCATTCAAGAGAATCCGGAAGGTCTAAACCTTGTCTGTGGTATTCTGAGTAGGATTCAATGATTGAATGACTGTGACGTGCTTCAAACTCCTAGCAGGCGGGGCGTTAGTGACAGACGCAAAAGAATCAATGGATTCTATTCCGGCCTGACCGAGAACCGACAGATGATTAGCCATGCTGTGACAAAGCATAGGAACGTTTTCACTGAGAGGATGGGAGGTAGCCACTGACAACGGTGAAACCCTACATACAGCTTGCCATGGAAGGAGCCTTGCGTGTTTGATGAAGAAGACAGTAGGAAAGTAGAGATTCAGAAGATGGAGCATCTCCAAAACCCCAACCTATTCTCCATTACTGCATAACAAGTACTTATTTCATGTTCTTTTGCTTTTCACAATCAATCCTGATAATTTCTGATATCCTGACTAAGATTTACAAGATAACCATAGCTTGCTTCAAGCCGACAATCTCCGTGGGATCGACCCTTGCTCACGCAAGGTATTACTTGGACGACCTAGTGCACTTGCTGGTTAGTTGTGCGGAGTTGCAAAAGTGTGATTGCAATTTCGTGCACCAATCGGCCTTACTCCGGTGAGTTTTGCTATTTCATGCGACCCGGTACATTTGCCGGTTAGTTTGTGTGGAATCGATTTTCCCTCATCAATACAGTCTAATCGCTCGGTGTTTAGTGTTTAATCACTCAAGTCTCCTTTAATCATGATTTCAAGGATTTGCTTTTCATCTAACAATCAACAAACATGTGACGCATGAATACAATTATCATGAGGGCTTATAGAGTTGTAATAGGGTTAGGGTTAAGGTAGGACAAATACGGCTAAGTGGACTAAAAGATTGAATCATTGATTAGTTTAGATATCCAACTCAACCTATATTAATCCAAAACACAAACAATGCAACCTAACCTTTTATCATTTCTTTTCACACACATTCATGTATACTCTTTCATTCACATCACATATGCATTCCTTATTCAATTCTTTTCTTTTTGGGGCAATTTTTGTCCCCTTTTTGTTTTTTTTTTTTTTTGAGGTCAAATACATATGGTTTTAAAATCTATACAAGAATGCACCCATTTCAAAATTTTTCAATGCATACCCAAAATTACTCTTAATCTTTCTACCAAAGTTCTTCCATTATTCCTCCACGCTTAAATGCAACACACTTCTCAACCTAAGCTAATCAAGGATACAAATCAAGGTAATTTATGGTTTTTTGCTTAAGGTTGTAATGTGGTAATATTAAAAACAATGGGGTAAATAAAGCTCAAAGGGGTTAACAATGGTAATTGCAAGGGTATATCCATATGGTTAAATGAATTTAAAACAAAGATGGCCTCAATCATGCTCAATACATTCAAAACATCAAAGATCGGAAATCAAGAATCATGCAAAACCAAGATTACAATCATAGATGAGATATACACAATGAACAAAATTTTGTGGTTATAAAGTGCAACCACTCATTATAGGCTCAAATCTCATGAGGTATTTTGTTCTATCTCATTTCTATGTTCCATGAAAATCATTCAAGTAAGGTTAAAACAATTTTCCAAATCAATTCAATGGTATGACCTCAAAACAAAATTTTTGAAAAGTCTTGTTATTTTTAACCAAAGTTATTTCCTATATGTATGTATATTGTGATGGATGCAACTTTTTCAAAATTCTTAGTTCTTTTTCCTAATTTTCACATTAAAAAAAATGAAATGAACAATTAGGACCCAAAATTGAACTAAGTGCTATGCTATTCACATCATCCAAATCACAACCAAAATATGTATATAAATACCATTTAACTAAAAGTGCAATATATCTCAAAATAAAGATACAATGCTAACATATATACAACTATCAAAGTACTAATATATAGTGCATAAGGTCAAGTACTGCAAATATCCGCAAAAGCATAATAAAAAGTAAAATGAACTAGATACTAAAGTGTCTAGGAGAGAATTTTTACACCAAAAAGTAGCAGATCCTCCCCCACACTTAAATGGTGCACGGTCCTCCGTGCCAAAAATTGGATCGGGGTGGCTAGCTCTGAGAAACTCCACCGTCTGGCAGTGGTGGGTGTTGCGGTGGCTGATGTAGAGTGATATCCAGGGTCGGTCCTGTGGTGGTCTTAATTGCTATCAGCTGGACTGGCTGCTCAGATGCCTTTGCTACTGCTACCTCAGCTGCTACCTCGGCTGCCTGCTCCTCTGTTGCCAGCTACTCAGTCTCATGATCGGGCTCTGGCTCAGACTCAGGTGTAGCTACAGGAGGTGGACCGGGGTCTCCATCGCCCTGCCTGGCTGCCAACCACTGAAAGCGGCGCTTACAGCGGCGGTCATAGCAGTAAAATGCCTGAAGGAGGTCCTGAACGAACTCATATAATGGCCGGGCTATAGCGGCGGGTGCTAAAGGCGCTAATGGTGTAGATGATGATGAAGATGGTGCAGTGGTCTTCCTCTTCTTCTGTGGTGGTCCATCATACTCCTTGTATGGCAGTTATGGATGGTTACTGATGTAAACAGACGTTCGGTCTCCTGGTCGCCTCTCTACCCCAGATGAGGTGGCCAGTCTCGTAATCATCGATGGGAAGGTGATGTTATACTTCTGATTTGTGTACACCTTCCACATCAACTCTCTGATAAAGGAAAGAACAGAGATCCTCTTTCCCTCCAAAATGGCCCAAAGTAAAACTGCCACACAGATCGGAATGTGTGTAGCATGCATGCTCGGCAAAATGTAATCGGCAATGATATGCTGCCAGATCCTCACCTCAGGATGGAGATCAGAGCATGCAATGCTAAGGGGTACCGCTTTCTCTCCCTTGGTGTATTTCCAACGGGCCTCGGGTACTCAAATCTTCTTCAGAACAACATCTAGCTTGATTTTTCCTTGAATAAGATCCGCCACTATCTTGATAAAAGCTTCCTCGCTCGGTGGAATTTGCGGAAGCTGCAGGAGTTCCTCAAAAGCATGATCTGATGTTTCTAACTGTGCTCATCAAAGAAAAACTGAATCCGCATCCACCCGGGTTAGATTTCCATAGAATTATTTAACCTGGTGTTCGTTGATTTCCACCGGGTTAAATTCTATGAATTTTTACCCATAATTCACCCGGGTTAGATTTCCATAGAATTATTTAACCTGGTGTTCGTTGATTTCCACCGGGTTGAATTCTATGAATTTTTACCCATAATAGTCTAGGCGGTTCTAGATAACCTCAGCATATTTGTCTGGTAAATTCAGCTTCCATTCATAATGGAAGGACTTCTTTTCCACTTCTCTGTATTGCTCTTGGGCCTCGTCATTGATGAAAGTGTCCGGCTAGTTGTTTGGATGGATAGGGGCAAGATCTTTGGAAGAAGCTTTCTCCTTGCCCTTACGACGCATCTTGAAAAAGGACAAAAAAGGGATACAACTCAGGAGAAACAAATAAAAGTCACAAAAGCAAAGAGGAAATAATTAAACAATGCAAATTAGAGCCAATGAAGTAAACAACACTTAATTGAGGAAAACCGTTTGAAAAAGAGTAATATGTTCATAAGAAAACATGGTTATCCACAATCAAAAAACATATGTAATGAACAAAGAATAAATGCACTTAAAGAAGAATTGACTTAGGTGGAAACAAAGGAAGTGAATTCAATTAAAATTTGGTTATTACAATTGTGCTTTGAAAGTGTGAGATTTAATAAAAATTTGCAAAAAAGCAATAACTAGATTAAAACTTAGGAGCGAATACTTATTCATGTCAAAAGAAGAAATAATCATATAAACATAATCCTTGTTCAAAAAACAATAGATTTGATTAAAATCAGCTTCAATTGCTCAAAAATTTGAAGGAACAAGTGATTGTATATATGATCATTTATAATAAAAAAACACATGAATAGGTAAGTTATTCAACTCACTCAGACAACGTGATATGCACTTAACACATAACACCAAATGGATAATTTAAATTGGAACTCAAAAGCATTTTGGTGTTCAAACCACTTTAATCACTATGTGCATAATCAAAATTCAATATCAATCATCATCCAAGATTACAGAAAACTGCACAAGATGAGTTACAATGCCTGATGAAAACAAAATTTAAAGCCTATACTGATCAGACATAAGAATTAAATAAAAAATATTCATTGAGACATTTTATCGAACATGTAATGTGCATCAAGTTCAGACAGCAATATCAGTTTAATCTAAGCATCTATCAACCCAGTAAAATAAATAGCCACAGAAATTCAGTCCAAAAACACAAATTTTAACTAACCTAAGCCTAATATAATTACCATAATTAAAATCATAAGCAATTAAAATGAATAAAAGAAAAATAGGGAATAAGAGAAGGGAACAGGGGTAGAACCTGCGTTGATGAAGAAAGAAGAATAATAAAGGGAAGGCAGAGGGGAGGTGTGATGCGCGGCAGCCTAGAATATCACTGTCAGTGTTGGTGTTTCGCTGGAGCTACTAGTGCGCGACCAGGGGCATTGCAGCAGGGAACCGTGACGAAGGGGAGGGCACAGGAACAGGGGCGAAAATGGGGGAAGAAAGGGAGAAAGGATGGGAGAGGGAGGGTGTGGTGGTGGTCGCCAGTGGTTGATGGAGGAGGTTGGGTGGTGTTGCACGGCTAGGGTGGCTGGGTGGCGTTGGTTTGGGAGGGGGGAAGGAATGAAGAGAGGAATGGTTTTTGGGGGTTAAGCACGATTGAAATCTCCTTTTGAATTAACGTTCAAAAAGGAACTTGTGCGCATGAACGAGGGGGTGTGCACACGCACACTAGGAAATTGAAGGGATTGTGCACGCGCACACACGTGTGCGAGTGCTATGGGCAGAGGGGATGATAAAAAGTGTGCACTCGCACAGGACAGTTCGGACGCACAGGAAGGGTTTCTTTTTTTGGAACGGGTGCGTCCACACACAAGGATGTGAACGCTCCCAACAGAGAGGGTTGCTCTGATATGTGCGTACGCACAGACAGATGTCAAAAATTAGAGGAAGTGTGCACGCGCATAAGGCTGTGCGTACGTACACTGTTCTATTTTTGCAACAAAAATTATTCCCTTAAAGCTCCAAACATGACATCCTAAACAACTTGTCTAGCCCCAAAACATTTTTAAAACTTCAAAACACATTATTCTATTAAAATCACTAAACTGCCATCAAAATGCAACTAACTTAGCCAAGCAAAACAAGCAATTATTCAAGAAATTAAACGTAAAAAGAGGAAAGGGTTAGAAAGATATTACCATGGTGGGATGTCTCCCACCTAACACTTTGGTTTAAAGTCCTCAAGTTGGACATTTTTAGGATAAAGGCTTGTCAAAGTGGCTTGTGCTTCCACTCCTCCTTGAATTGCCAAGTTGAGGTTGCTTCGTGATAAAGCTTGGGTGGCAATTCCAAACTAGCCTCGGGGATCCTTAAATGTTGATTCTTGAATTTGATTCCCAAATCCCACACTCTAGTTTCTTGTTCATCCTCTTGTTGGTTTCCATTCTTGCACTTGGATGAGCATACTCTTGATTCACCATTAGGACACTTGAGTACACCCTGGAATCCGTTCAATTGATTCTTGCACCACATTTGAATTCCAAATATTGAGTTGGCTTCTTTGATGAACTTTGAATCTCTTTGCCAATCAGCATTCCTTTCTTTACCATCTAGCACTCCAAGAAGGAACTGAATTTGAAGATCTTTCTCCAAAATAGCATATTGGTGGGGACCTATGAAGCTTGTTGGTGTAATTCTCACCCACTCAATTTGCTCTTGAACAAGTGCCTTAACTTCTTGTAGTTCACTAAACTCTACCTCAACCTCCTTAAAATCTCCTTCATCATCACTCAGGTAAAACTTTGGAGGTTGTGTGAAGTCCACATCAACATCTCCTTCAAACTCAATGGAGGGGGTTCATGAAGGTTATCGAAGGGATTGACCAAGTTGGACAAAAAATCTTGAATGATGGAATCTATTTGATCAATCTTCAATAATTCTTCGCTTGCCTCCTCTTAAACTTCATGTTGCAAACTTTCATCTTCTACTTGATTTTGCAATTCTTCTTTCACTCCACACTTTTCACTTGACATTGGTTCTTTACATTTATCCACTAGAGCCTTTTGATTGTGGCATGAACGCAATGAAGCTAACTGGTCAAGACTTTTTGCCAAAGTAGACATGATTTCCTCTTGCTTCTTCTGGAACTCTTGTTGTTCTTGAACGAGCAATAGAAATGCTTCTTGTGTGGGTTGGTCCATATATACGAAGATGAAACTTGGGTTGATAAAGGTTGACAATAAAACTTATTTGGTTGAGGGTCTTGGATTTGTTATATTGGGGAGATGGTACATGGAATTGGCGACTAGAATGATAAGTATTTTGGTTCCAAGGGGGTGAATGGTGGTAATGATGCGAAAAAGTCATAAAGGAAATATAAACAAAATCCACTACCAAATGCAAACAAACAACCAAAAAGTGCTATACACAATATTAACATATTCACAACAACAAAAAATATAACACCGTTTGCATCGTAGCCTGGCAAAGGTGCCAAAACCTTGGTGTGAGAATTAATGTTGATATAGAATTTCACAAAATAGAATCTCGTTGCAAGTATAGTTGATGAGCGGATATTTTATACGCTTTTTGGGGGTAATTTCATGTAGATTTTAGTATGTTTAGTTAGTTTTTAGTATAATTTTATTAGTTTTTAGGCAAAATTCATATTTCTGGACTTTACTATGATTTTGTGTGTTTTTCTGTAATTTCAGGTATTTTCTGGCTAAAATTGAGGGAACTGAGCAAAAAATCTGATTTAGGCTGAAAAAGGATTGCTGATGCTGTTGGATTCTGACCTCCCTACACTCGGAATGGATTTTTTGGAGCTACAGAAGTATAATTGGCACGCTCTCAATTGGGTTAGAAAGTAGACATCCAGGGCTTTCCAACAATAGATAATAGTCCATACTTTGCATGAAGATAGACGACGTAAACTGGCGTTCCAAGCCAGTTCCATGTTGCAGTCTGGCGTTCAGCGCCAGAAACAGGTTGCAAGTTGGAGTTCAACGCCAGAAATTGCCCAGGCACGTGAGAAGCTTAAGTCTCAGCCCCAGCACACACCAAGTGGGCCCTAGAAGTGGAATTCTACAATATCCATCTTAGTTTACTCATTTTCTGTAAACCTAGGTTACTAGTTTAGTATTTAAATAACTTTTAGAGACTTATTTTGTATCTCATGACATTCTTAAATCTGACTTTTATACTCTTTGACGGCATGAGTCTCTAAACTCCATTGTTGGGGGTAAGGAGCTCTGCAGCGTCTCGATGAATTAATGCAATTATTTCTGTTTTCCATTCAAACATGCTTGTTCCTATCTAAGATGTTCATTCGCGCTTCACTATGAAGAAGGTGATGATCCGTGACACTCATCACCTTCCTCAATCCATGAACGTGTACCTGACAACTACCTCCGTTCTACATTAGATTGAATGAGTATCTCTTAGATTCCTTAATCAGAATCTTCGTGGTATAAGCTAGAATTGTTGGCGGCATTCATGAGAATTCGGAAAGTCTAAACCTTGTCTGTGGTATTCCGAGTTGGATTCAAGGATTGAATGGCTGTGACGAGCTTCAAACTCGCGATTGTTGGGCGTAGTGACAGACACAAAAGGATCAATGGATCCTATTCTAACATGATCAAGAACCAACAGATTATTAGCCGTGTTGTGACAGAGCATTTGGACCATTTTCGTTGAGAGGATGGGAAGTAGCCATTGACAACGGTGATGCCCTACATACAGCTTGCCATGGAAGGAGCCTTGCATTTATGAAAGTGAGAAAGCATTATGTTGCAGGAATTCAGAGGACAAAGCATCTCCAAAACTCCAACATATTCTCCATTATTGAGTAACAATTACTTATTCCAAACACTTTCACTTTTTACAATTAAATTTAAAGAACCTTATTGGCATCCTGACTAAGATTAATAAGATAACCATAGCTTGCTTCATACCAACAATCTCCGTGGGATCGACCCTTACTCACGTAAGGTATTGCTTGGACGACCCAGTGCACTTGCTGGTTAGTTGTGCGGATTGCAAAAGTGTGATTGCAATTTCGTGCACCAAGTTTATGGCGCCGTTGCCGGGGATTGTTTGAGTTTGAACAACTGACGGTAAATCTTGTTGCTTAGATTAGGAAAATTTATCTTCTTTACTAGAATTGCATCTTTTATTATTCCTTCTAAAATTTTTTTTTCAAAAATATTATTTTTCTTTATTATTTTTTAATTTGTTTTCGTGAGTTTAGTGTCTTGTTTTAAGTTTGGTGTCAATTGCATGTTCTTTGTTTTTCCTTGATCTCCAAATTGTTCTTGTCAATTTTTCTTGTTTGATCTTTGGTTTGTCTTGTTTTGTGTCTTTTCTTGTTTTTCTTTTGCTTTTTCAAATTTTTAGTTTTCAAAAAAATTTTATTTATTAAATACCTTTTTAAAACACGTTAAATTTATAGCTCAGTTGGCTAGAGCGTTGGCTTATGTTCTTGGCAATTGGGTATCTTCTTTTTTAAAACTTTTTCAAAAATAAATTTTCTTTGATTGAATCTTGTGCCAAACTTTAAGTTTGGTGTTCTCTTGTTAATTTTCTTTAATTTAATTTTCGAAAATTTAATTTGGTTTTCAAAAAAATTTTAAGTTTGGTGTTCTTTCTTTTGTTCTTGTTGTTCTTGTGAATCTTCAAAGTGTTCTTGAGTTTTCTTTGTGCTTTGATCTTAAAATTTTTAAGTTTGGTGTTCCTTGGTGTTTTCCCTCCAAAATTTTCGAAAACAAGGAGCATTAGATCTAAAAATTTTAAGTCTTGTGTCTTTTGTGTGTTTTTCTCTTTCATCATAAAATTCAAAATTCAAAATAAAATATCTTTTCTAACTATTTTTAAGCCATATTTTCGAATTTTTTTTATAAAAATTCAAATTTCAATTTCAAATTTTTTCAAATCTCATCCTTTTAAGATTTAAAAAAAATTATATATTTTTCGAAAATATCCTAACCACTTTCTCTCTCCTCACATTTTCGAAAATCTTCATAAAATATTTTTAAATTCTTTTTTTTTATTTTTTATTTTTTATTTATCTTTATTTTTATTGTCATCTTTATTTTATTTTATTTTATTTTATTATTTCGAAATTTTTATATATAATAAAATAAATTTACATCATCTCCCTTTCTCCATCATGGACCTAACTGGAAATGAATAGTCCAAAAGAACTCTGGGGTCATATGCTAACCCCACTACTACTTCATATGGGAGTAGTATATGTATACCCTCCATTGGAGTTAGTAGTTTTGAGTTGAATCCTCAGCTCATTATCATGGTGCAGCAAAGTTGCCAGTATTTTGGTCTTCCACAGGAAGAGCCTACAGAGTTTCTAGCATAATTTTTACAAATTGCTAACACAGTACATGATAAGGAAGTAGATCAGGATGTCTACAGATTGTTACTATTTCCATTTGCTGTAAAGGACCAAGCTAAGAGGTGGTTAAATAACCAACGTAAGGACAGCATAAAGTCATGAAAACAACTGTCAAAAAAATTCTTGAATCACTATTTTCCTCCAAAACGGATGACACAGCTAAGATTGAGCATCCAAGGCTTCAAACAAGGAGATAATGAATCTCTTTATGATGCCTTGGAGAGATACAGAGAGATACTAAGAAAATGCCCCTCTGAAATATTTTTAGAATGGGTGCAGTTAGACATCTTCTATTATGGGCTTACAGAGAAAGCTCAGATTTCTCTAGACCACTCAGCTGGTGGCTCTATCCACATGAGAAAGACAATTGAAGAAGCCCAAGAGCTCATTGATACAGTTGCCAGAAATCAGCATCTGTACCTAAGTAGTGAACCTTCCATTAACGAAGAGGCTAAAACAGTAACTGCTGAACTCAGTTCTGCAGATCAAGCTACTGAATTCAATCAGTAATTATATTTTCTAAGAAAAGAAACAATAATGGCTAATATGAATATGGAAGTACAGTTAAAGCAAATAGAACAGCAGTTATCAAAACAAATAACAGAAGAGTGCCAAGCAGTTCAATTAAGAAGTGGAAAAACATTAAATACCTCACTTCAAGGTACTAGGAAGCCAAGAAATGAGCAAACTACCCAAAATCCATCTGAGGACAGTAAGAGCCCAGAGAGGAATAATTCTGGCGCTCAAACGCCAGAGAATGGGTGGAAAGCTGGCGTTGAACACCCAAACCATGCTCAGTCCTGGCGTTCAACGCCAGAAACAAGCAAGGAATTGGCATTGAACGCCCAAAGGAAGCACAGTTCTGGCGTTCAGAAGCCAGAAATAGATAAGGAGTTGGCGTCTAATGCCACTCCAGCTTCCACTCCTAGCATTCAAATGCTAATGGGGGATCAGACACACACAAGTGCAGATAGCAACCCCTCTAAAAGGGCTTCTCAACCCACATCTGTATGCAATAAACCTGCAGCAACTAAGGTTGAGGAATACAAAGCCAAAATGCCTTATCCTCAGAAACTCCACCAAGCGGAACAGGATAAGCAATTTGACCGCTTCGCAGACTATCTCAGGACACTTGAAATAAAGATTTCGTTTGCAGAGGCACTTGAGCAAATACCATCTTATGCTAAGTTCATAAAAGAGATCTTAATTCATAAGAAGGATAGGAGGAAAATTAAAAAAATTTACCTCACTGAAGAATGCAGTGCAGTCATTCTGAAAAGCTTACCTAAGAAGCTTAAAGATCCCCGAAGCTTTATGATACCATGCACATTAGAGGGTACTTGTACCAAGCAAGCTCTCTGTGATCTTAGGGTAAGTATCAACCTAATACCTGCATCTACTATCAAAAAGCTTGGTTTGACTGAAGAAGTCAAACCAACCAGGATATGTCTCCAACTTGCTGATGGCTCCATTAAATACCCATCAGGCATGAATGAAGACATGATTGTCAAGGTTGAGCCATTTGCCTTTCCCACTGACTTTGTGGTGCTGGAAATGGAGGAGCACAAGAGTGCAACTCTCATTCTAGGAAGACCTTTCCTAGCAACTGGACGAACCCTCATTGACGTCTAAAAAGGGGAAGTAACCCTGAGAGTCAATGGGGACGAGTTTAAGTTAAATGTTGTCAAACCTATGCAGCATCCAGACACCCAAAATGACTGCATGAGCATTGATTTATTGACTCTCTGGTAAAAGAGGTCAATATGACTGAGAGTCTCGAATCAGAGCTAGAGGATATCTTTAAAGATACTCAGCCTGATCTGGAGGAACCAGAGAGAATAATAGAACCTCTGAAAATCCCTCAGGAAGAGGAGAAACCTCCTAAACCCGAGCTCAAACCATTACCACCATCCATGAAATACACATTTCTGGGAGAAGGTGACACTTTTCCTGTAATCATAAGCTCTACCTTAGAGCCACAGGAAGAGGAAGCACTAATTTAAGTGCTAAGGACACACAAGACAGCTCTTGGGTGGTCCATCAGTGATCTTAAGGGCATTAGCCCAGCCAGATGCATGCACAAGATCCTATTGGAGGATGATGCTAAGCTAGTGGTTCAACCACAGAGGCGGCTGAATCCAGCCATGAAGGAGGTGGTGCAGAAGGAGGTCACTAAATTACTAGAGGCTGGGATTATTTATCCTATTTCTGATAGCCCCTGGGTAAGCCCTGTCCAAGTCGTCCCTAAGAAGGGTGGCATGACAGTGGTTCATAATGAAAAAAATGAACTGCTTCCTACAAGAACAGTTACAGGGTGGCGTATGTGTATTGATTACAGAAGGCTCAATACAGCTACCAGAAATGATCATTTTCCTTTGCCATTCATAGACCAGATGCTAAAAAGATTAGCAGGTCATGAATACTACTGCTTCCTGGATGGATATTCAGGTTATAATCAAATTGCGGTAAATCCCCAAGATCAAGAGAAAACAGCGTTCACATGTCCATCTGGAGTATTTGCATACAGAAGGATGCCATTTGGTCTGTGCAATGCACCTGCAACATTTCAGAGGTGCATGCTCTCCATTTTCTCTGATATGGTGAAAAATTTTTGGAAGTCTTCATGGATGACTTCTAAGTATTTGGAGACTCATTCAGCTCCTGTCTTGACCATCTAGCACTTGTTCTAAAAAGGTGCCAAGAGACCAACCTGGTTTTAAATTGGGAGAAATGTCACTTTATGGTGACTGAAGGAATTGTCCTTGGGCATAAAGTTTTGAACAAGGGAATAGAGGTGGATTAAGCTAAGGTAGAGGTAATTGAAAAATTACCACCACCAGCTAATGTTATGGCAATCAGAAGCTTTATAGGGTATGCAGGATTCTATAGGAGGTTTATAAAAGATTTTTCAAAAATCGCCAAACCTCTGAGTAATCTGCTACCTGCTGACACACCATTTATCTTTGAAAAGGAGTGTCTACAGGCGTTTGAGACTCTAAAAGCTAAGCTGGTCACAGCACCAGTCATCTCTACACCAGATTGAACATTACCATTTGAACTGATGTGTGATGCCAGTGACCATGCCATTGGTGCAGTGTTGGGACAAAGGCATGACAAGCTTCTGCACGTCATTTACTATGCCAGTCGTGTTTTAAATGACGCACAGAAGAACTACACAACCACAGAAAAAGAGTTACTTGCAGTGGTTTACGCCATTGACAACTTCAGATCTTATTTAGTAGGATCAAAAGTGATTGTATACACTGACCATGCTGCTCTTAAAAATCTACTCACAAAGCAGGATTCAAAACCCAGACTCATCAGATGGGTGTTACTTCTGCAAGAGTTTGATATAGAAATAAGAGACAAAAAAGGGACAGAGGACCAAGTAGCAGATCATCTGTCCTGAATAGAACCAGTAGAAGTGGCGTCCCTCCCTCTTACTGAGATCTCTGAAAACTTTTCGGATGAGCACCTCTTTGCCATCCAGGAAGTGCCATGGTTTGCAGACATTGCAAACTACAAGACAGTGAGATTCATACCCAAAGAGTACAGTAGGCAGCAAACAAAGAAATTAATCACGGATGCAAAGTACTATCTTTGGGATGAACCATATCTCTTCAAGAGATGTGCAGACGGAGTAATCCGTAGATGTGTGCCTAAAGAAGAAGCACAGAAGATCCTCTGGCAATGCCATGGATCACAGTATGGAGGACATTTTGGAAGTGAGCGAACAGCCACAAGAGTCCTCCAATGTGGCTTCTACTAGCCTACTCTCTATAAAGACTCCCGAGTGTTTGTACTTAATTGTGATAGTTGCCAAAGATATGGCAATCTGCCTCACAGTTATGCCATGCCTCAACAAGGAATCTTGGAGATCGAGTTGTTTGATGTATGGGGTATTGACTTCATGGGGCCTTTCCCACCATCATACTCAAACACTTATATTCTGGTGGCAGTGGATTATGTATCCAAATGGGTGGAAGCTATTGTAACACCCACTAACGATACTAAGACAGTGCTGAAATTCCTCCAGAAATACATCTTCAGCAGATTTGGTATCCCTAGAGTACTAATCAGTGATGGGGGCACTCATTTCTGCAATAAACAGCTTTACTCTACTTTGGTTCGATATGGAGTTAGCCACAGAATAGCTACTCCATATCATCCACAGACAAATGGGCAAGCTGAAGTCTCTAACAGAGAACTTAAAAGAATCCTAGAATGGACTGTGATTAACTGTAGAAGGGATTGGGCAAGAAGCTTGGATGATGCTCTGTGGGCATACAGAACAGCATTCAAGACACCTATAGGAACTTCTCCATACCAGCTGGTGTATGGAAAAGCCTGTCACTTGCAAGTGGAACTGGAACATAAAGCCTATTGGGCAACCAGATTCCTAAACCTTAATGCCAAGTTAGCTGGAGAAAAACGATTGCTCCAGTTAAATGAGCTAGAGGAATTTTGACTCAATGCTTTCGAAAATGCAAAAATTTAAAAAGAGAAGGCAAAAAGTTGGCATGATAAGAAACTGTCATCTAGAGTCTTTGAGCCAGGGCAGAAAGTTCTGCTGTTTAATTCTAGGCTCAGATTATTCCCCGAAAAATTGAAGTCCCGGTAGAGAGGTCCATATGTGATTACAGGTGTATCACCATATGGATACGTGGAGCTTCAGGATAATGATTATAACAAAGAGTTCATTGTTAATGGATAGAGAGTTAAACATTATCTTGAAAGCAATTTTGAGCAAGAATGCTCAAAACTGAGACTTGAGTAAAGCTCAGTAATAGTCCAGCTAAAGACAATAAGGAAGCGCTTGCTAGGAGGCAACCCAGCCATTTACAAAACTTATTTGTTAATTAATTGATTTTTACAGGTTTATGTCAATTATCTTTAAGGTAAAATAGCAATTGTTTGAGTCCACAGAGTTACAGAAGGATTCAGAGGATAAAACAGCAAAAAGAAGCTCACTGATGCGAAAAAAAGCCAGTAAGAGTTGTTTTGGGCGCTGAACGCCCAAAAGAAGCACTTATTGGGCGTTCAACGCCAGTAAGGATAGGCATCTGGGCGTTAAACGCCAGAAAGAAGCACCTTTTGGGCGTTCAATGGCAGATTTATAGCGTCCTAGGCGTTCAGAAAAATGCCCAGTGACAAAGGAGTTCCTGGCGTTCCACGGCAGCTAGAAGCAACAGCTAGGCGTTGAACGCCCAGGAGAAGCTGCAATTGGGCGTTAAATGCCCAAAACATGCAGCATTTGGGCGTTTAACGCCAGGATTGTGGGGAGGAGGTAATTTCGTTTTTAATTCACATTTTTCAAAATTTTTATATTCTAACTCATGATTTCTTGCATAAACATGTTACAAACTCTCATCCTTTAATTTCAAAAATTTTAATCCTAATTTCTAAAATCCCTTTTTCAAAAATATCAAATGTATCTTAATTCATAAACACAAATCCTTTCAAATCCCATCTAACTCTTTTTCAAATTTTTGTCAAAACTCAATTATCTTTTAAAATCTTTTTCAAAATAAAAATTCAGATTTATCTTTTTCAAATATCATTCACAACTTTTTAATTTTAAATTATATCTTTTTCTTATCATATTTATCTTTTATAAATCATATCTTCTATCTTATCTTTCTTCAAAATTTTCGAAACCCACCCCCTCCCTTTAAATCCACATTCGGCCTCCCTCTTTTCATCCACCATCCGATACTAGCTCTCCTTCTATCCCTCTTCTTTCCTTTCTTTTGCTTGAGGACAAGCAAATCTCTAAGTTTGGTGTCTTTATCCGTGATCACTAAACCATATTCACTAAGATCATGGCTCCTAAAGGAAAACAACCCACTCCAAGAGGCAAGAAAGAGAGTATTCCAAAACCACTTTGAAATCAAGGGAAGTTCTTAACCAAAGAACATTTAGACCATTACTACAAAATAATGGGTCTAAAGTCAGTGATCCTGGAAGTTAGATTCGATCTGAAAGAAGACGAATATTCGGAGATTCAAGAGCAAATTCGAAACAGGAACTGGGAAGTCCTAGCTAATCCTAAAACAAAGGTGGGAAGAAACATGGTTTAGGAATTCTACGCTAATCTGTGGCAAACAGACAGGCAGAGAATATCTGGAATTGCCCTCTATGACTATCGGACCTTGGTCAGAGGAAAGATTGTTCACATTCACCCTGACAAAATCAGGGAGATCTTTAAGCTACCTCAGCTGAAAGATGACCCAGACTCCTTTAATAGGAGAATGATGAGAACAAATAAGGGACTGGACAACATTCTAGAGGATATATGCATCCCTGGAGCCAGGTGGACCACCAGCACCAAAGGCATCCCAAATCAACTCAAGAGAGAAGATCTCAAACCAGTCGCCAGAGGCTGGCTGGACTTCATTGGGCGTTCTATATTGCCCACTAGCAACCGTTCTGAAGTCACAGTTAAAAGAGCAGTGATGATCCATTGCATTTTGTTGGGAAGAGAAGTGGAAGTTCATTAACTGATTTCATGTGAACTTTACATAATCGCAAACAAGAACTCCAAAGATGCCAAATTGGCTTATCCAAGCTTAATTTCTATGCTCTGCAAAGATGCTGGAGTGAATATGGGAATAACTGAGTATATCTCAGTTGAGCGACCAATCACCAAAATATCAATAGAAAAACAACATGTGCAGGATGACCCCATCAAGAGGAGAGCACAGGAATTCCTCCCGAAAATCCCTCAAATTGAATACTGGGAGCATCTTGAAGCATCTGTTACCAAGTTGCAAGAAGCTATGGACCAAATAAAGGAAGAACAGAATAATCAAAATAGCATGCTTTGCAAGTTGCTTGGGGAACAAGAAGAGCAAAGGCGTGACTTAAAGGAACTGAAGCGTCAAAAACTATCTCTTGAAGGACCAAGCACCCCACAGACTAGAGGAACATCCAGTTCTCAAAATAAAGGTTGTTGAGTCCTAATCTTAGCTTTAATTCTGTGATGGTTGACGTTGAGATTTTTGCCAGTAAAGAATGTCATAAAAACAGTCGCGTTGTAGATATAGTCTCTAAACCGACAAAAATCCCTTCGTACAAACGTTTTGGGTGTCACAAGTAACAAACCCCTTTATAAATTGTTAACCGAGTATTCAAACCTCGGGTCGTCTTCTCAAGGAACTGCAAAGAACTATGTTCTTATTATTGGCTATAAAGGTTGTGAATTCGGGGTTTAGAAGGTGAGAAGCAAGTGATTTAAAAGACAAGTAAAGTAAATGGCAATTAAAATAAATAAATAACTGTAAAAACAACTTTTGGCAAGATAAGGGAATTTAGAGGTCTAACTTAGTTATCTCTCTCAACTATAATAAAAGTTGAATCTAAACTCCACTTGGTCAACCTTTACCAGGGCAGAGGAAAGTCAAGGGACTAATTAAATTGACCTTTGAATCCTAATTATTTCCTAAGAAAAGGTTGGGATTATTTAGGTTCAGCTCAATTAGCAAGATAACAATTATTAATTACGTTGAGTTCAACAACTGTTGAGTTACTAAATTCTAAATCAGAACCAAAATGGAAAAAAGTAAAATTGCTGGAATAATAAAAATAACTTCAAATAGTAAACAATGATAATCATAAATTAACAAGAGTAATAATAAACTGAAAATATCTCAATACCATTAATTCAAATAATTATCTGTAACATGGAATAATTCATAAATTAAATCATAAAAGTAAATGATCAATTCAATTGCTGGAATAAATAATTATAGAACTAAAATAAAAGAACATTTAAAAACCTGGATCCAGAGTTACTCTTGAGACAAGAAGAAATCCTAAATCCTAAAAGAGAGAGAGAGAACCTCTTTCCAAACTAGATCTAAATCATTGAAAACTAAAATTATGCCTCCTTTTTTGAATGGATTCATTTTCTCACTTCATAACCTCTGGTCTATGCTTTCTGGACATGGATTTGGGCCAAAAAGGGCTTTAGAACTCGCTGGGGCGTGTTCTGTAATTTGCTGATGCGCCAAAAACTTGATGTGTGGAAAACGATCCAACACAAAACTCACCGGCAAGTGTACCGGGTCGCATCAAGTAATAATAACTCACATGAGTGAGGTCGATCCCACAGGGATTGAAGGATTGAGCAATTTTAGTTTAGTGGGTGGTTTAGTCAAGCGAATCAAGTTTTGGTTGAGTGATTTGTGTTTATCAGAAATTAAATGACAGTAAATGTAAAGGGGGAAGGGAGAAATGCAGTAAAATAAAGAACAGAAGAGTAAAAGTGCAGAAACTTAAAGAGCAAGAAAGTAAATGACTGAAACTTAAAGTGCAAGAAAGGTAAATTGCAGTGACTTAAATGGCAAGTAATGTAAATTGCTTGAATGTAAAAGGGAATTGAGGAATGGGATTGCAGGATCTAAACGAAAGAAAAGTAAATTGCAGTAATGAAGGTAGCAGAAATTGAATTGGATGCAAGCAGAAATTTAAACAGCAAGGAAATTAAAGTGCAGTAAAGGTTCACAGAGGAACCAAAAGTGATCTCAGGATCCCAAGGGCTTAGGTAGCAGAGCCTAAAACCCAATTTCCTTCCCAGATCTGAAGTTACTAAGCAATTGACAGAAAATTAAAGATAAAGCAGTAGAAGAACAGAATTTGGATTGAATTATGCAGAAAATATAATGCAAAGAGCTTGAATGGGAATTGGGACAGAATTTCCCCAATTTCACACATCCACAACTCAGAAAACAGAAGAGTAGAATTGCCCAAGGGAATTGAGGAAGGAGATCAATCAACTCTCCCTTGATCCTCTGAAGTCTCGGCCAATTCTCTCCAGAACAATTCCAAGAGAGTCAAAGCTCCAAAGGAATGTGAAAATGAAAATTCAAAAGCCAAGGTAAAAGTAAAAATTCAAAAGTGAGCATAAAGGTCCTAATTACATCAAACTAAGTCCTATTTATACACTTTCTATTCTTGGATAATGGGATTTGGATGGGCTTTTGGATTGGTGAAGAAATGAATTCAAATTTATTTTTAATTTGAATTTTGGCCCAAAAACCACTCCCAGGAGGCTGCCCTGCCCTTGTGGAGGGCAGGGCAGAAAATTGATGCATGGTGGTGTGATTTGGTGCGGCCTTGGTGCTTGTGATGCGAGTCTGTGCGCGCCAGAGGCTGCCCTGCCCGCGCCAAGGGCAGGGCGGGAAAGTTGGTGCTGCCAAGGTTGAAGCGTGCGTGCGTTGGTGCTGCCAGAGGAGGAATTTGGTGCGCCAGGAAAGGAAATTGGCGCGCGGGACGCGCGTTGGTGCTTTGGAGGCTGCCCTGCCCGCGCCAAGGGCAGGGCAGGATCGGTTTGGTGCGCCAGGGAAGGAACGCGCGCGCCAGGATCGTGCCAAGGAAGGAATTGGTGCGCCAGGAAGAAATTTTGGTGCGCCAGAAAATCTTGTGTGGTGCGCTATTCCAATTCCTGCCCTGCCCGCCAAAAACTTGATGTGTGGAAAACGATCCAACACAAAACTCACCGGCAAGTGTACCAGGTCGCATCAAGTAATAATAACTCACATGAGTGAGGTCGATCCCACAGGGATTGAAGGATTGAGCAATTTTAGTTTACTGGGTGGTTTAGTCAAGCGAATCAAGTTTTGGTTGAGTGATTTGTGTTTATCAGAAATTAAATGACAGTAAATGTAAAGGGGGAAGGGAGAAATGCAGTAAAATAAAGAACAGAAGAGTAAAAGTGCAGAAACTTAAAGAGCAAGAAAGTAAATGACTGAAACTTAAAGTGCAAGAAAGGTAAATTGCAGTGACTTAAATGGCAAGTAATGTAAATTGCTTGAATGTAAAAGGGAATTGAGGAATGGGATTGCAGGATCTAAACGAAAGAAAAGTAAATTGCAGTAATGAAGGTAGCAGAAATTGAATTGGATGCAAGCAGAAATTTAAACATGAAGGAAATTAAAGTGCAGTAAAGGTTCACAGAGGAACCAAAAGTGATCTCAGGATCCCAAGGGCTTAGGTAGCAGAGCCTAAAACCCAATTTCCTTCCCAGATCTGAAGTTACTAAGCAATTGACAGAAAATTAAAGATAAAGCAGTAGAAGAACAGAATTTGGATTGAATTATGCAGAAAATATAATGCAAAGAGCTTGAATGGGAATTGGGACAGAATTTCCCCAATTTCACACATCCACAACTCAGAAAACAGAAGAGTAGAATTGCCCAAGGGAATTGAGGAAGGAGATCAATCAACTCTCCCTTGATCCTCTGAAGTCTCGGCCAATTCTCTCCAGAACAATTCCAAGAGAGTCAAAGCTCCAAAGGAATGTGAAAATGAAAATTCAAAAGCCAAGGTAAAAGTAAAAATTCAAAAGTGAGCATAAAGGTCCTAATTACATCAAACTAAGTCCTATTTATACACTTTCTATTCTTGGATAATGGGATTTGGATGGGCTTTTGGATTGGTGAAGAAATGAATTCAAATTTATTTTTAATTTGAATTTTGGCCCAAAAACCACTCCCAGGAGGCTGCCCTGCCCTTGTGGAGGGCAGGGCAGAAAATTGATGCATGGTGGTGTGATTTGGTGCGGCCTTGGTGCTTGTGATGCGAGTCTGTGCGCGCCAGAGGCTGCCCTGCCCGCGCCAAGGGCAGGGCGGGAAAGTTGGTGCTGCCAAGGTTGAAGCGTGCGTGCGTTGGTGCTGCCAGAGGAGGAATTTGGTGCGCCAGGAAAGGAAATTGGCGCGCGGGACGCGCGTTGGTGCTTTGGAGGCTGCCCTGCCCGCGCCAAGGGCAGGGCAGGATCGGTTTGGTGCGCCAGGGAAGGAACGCGCGCGCCAGGATCGTGCCAAGGAAGGAATTGGTGCGCCAGGAAGAAATTTTGGTGCGCCAGAAAATCTTGTGTGGTGCGCTATTCCAATTGCTGCCCTGCCCGCGCCAAGGGCAGGGCAGGATCCTTCCTTCAGGTCGTGGGTTCGATCCTGGGAGGAAGCAAACACGCTAGTTATTTTCTTGGTTTCTTGGCACCATAGTCACCCTTAGTTCTTGGCTTCCTCATGGTCCCTTGTTCGAACCTTGTGGCATGCATGGGAGCTATTTTTCCTTGGATTTCTTTCCTTGATGTGCCCGATCCTGCTCTCCACAAGGGCAGGGCAGAATTTGCTTCTCTTGGCTCCAAGGCACCATTTTGTGCTCTGCCCTTGGAGTGGGCAGGGCAAGGTTGCCTTGTCTTGGTTCGGTCACTTAGTGCTGCCCTCCTAGAGGGCATTCTGCCCTTGTGGAGGGCAAGGTTGCTTCCCCCATTAGTTGAGGCACGCTTCTCCCTTCTTTGGCCACGCTTCCCTTTTCTTTTGTCACGCTTCTTAGGCCACGCTTTTCATTTTCTTTTCTTTTCTTCACCTAAAATAAACCAAACAACCACTCAAAGTATCACTAAATTCAAGAGGCTTATAAATCAATTAAAATGCAATTAAAATTAGCTTAAACCTCATGATTTATCATTAATTTCATAGTGGTTGCTTGATTTAGAGAAGTTATGCATTTTTACTCCAAATCACTAACTTAGGATGCAAGAAAGTGCATAAATGCTAACAAAACAAGTGAAATTAGCTTGAAAAATGGGTATATGATGACTTGTCATCACAACACCAAACTTAAACCTTGCTTGTCCCCAAGCAAGCATCAAAACTAAGAGTAAATGATATGAATAAGAAAAGAACATAAATCCTTATTATGCAGATAGCAGAACTTCAATTTATGGGGCATTTATGCAGACAATGATACTCACTTATTGTTGCTGCTGCATAATACATATCTTTATTCAAAGGCTTGCTAAACTTGCTGTTATAAGACTCACCTTTTACTCACTCCCTTGCTAACTCTTCTTGGCTCATAATGCTTTAATAAGCTTTTTATTCTTTAAGAGGTTTGGTGTTAAATGTTGCAGCTTAGCCTTTGGCTTCATTTTCTTTTATTTTGCTCAACATCTTTCCACCACAGACACTTAGCTCACTAATTCTTCCTAGGATCATTGATGCCCAGCATCTCTTTGGATCACTAAGTGCTTTGTATCTAAGTTGCTCTTTATTGTGGATTTTCAATTGGCCATCCCAAATCAGTTGATCTAAGTGACCGGGTTTCAAAATACCCCTTAGAATTTACTCATCCAAGCAGATCTCAGTACAAGAACACCACAGACATTTGTCCTAAGGTTCAAGCCATTGGTGTCCAACCTTTATTCTTTGTTTTTCTTGCCATTTTGGCTTTTTCTTTTCTCTTTTCTGTTTTTGTTACCAAGGATGTTTCATTATAGATAGGAGTCTTTGTAACAGCAAGCTAACTTACAATTGACTGGGAATGATATTATGCAACATTTATTTCATGAGTTATGCATTTAATCAAACACATGTGCCACCACCAACTTCCATTCATACTCATGCAACATTGGATTTTTTTTTACTTTTCAATTCAAACCAAACTCTTTTATTCAAGCATATGGGAAACAAAGCAATATTTAAAGCTAAGTGATGGATACAAGCATTGTGCAGACTTGGCATTTTCACAAACAATTTCACTTGTAGCTAAATGAACACTTTAGCAAGAAATACACTGGCTTCCAGATTTGAAACATCACACAGCAGCAAGGATTAAGTTCAGATACAACCTTTGAAGTTGCAGCCCTTTGATTTTCTTTCTGCTATGTCCTCTTTGAGTTACAATGCATAATGTCTTCAAATATTGGCTTATATCCTGCATAGTTCTCAAAGTTGCTTGATTCTCAAGCCCTTAATTACATGGTTAGTAAGCATAATACTGAGTGTGGCTCTTGAATTGATTTTGGTGTATGAACACCAAACTTAATTGTTTTGCCACTGTCTCAGATGTACCAAATTAACCATAAGTGAAACCATGTATCCTTGCTATAGGTTAAATGAAACAAAAGCTAGAAAACAATTTAACAGTTGAATAATATGTTTGCTTGCTTGGAGCTAGAATCATGCAAGAGATGAGAATGTGTTAAATGAAATTTTTGGTGGAACACCAAACTTAAAAGTCCTCATTCTCCCTCAAATTGTTTTGGTGTGCAACACCAAACTTAGCTCCTTGCAATACATACCAATTGTTCAACATTTTTATTGAAAACAAGCTATGAAAAGAAACTACCTCAGGTTGGGTTGCCTCCCAACAAGCGCTCTTTTATTGTCATTAGCTTGACATTGAACTCCCTTTAAGGTGGTTGAAATTGGTGGTGTCTCAATTTGTCACCCCTCACTGTCAGCTTTCTCTGAGTGCCTTGATGTTCAATTTCCATATGCTCAAGAGAAAGAATTTGGTTGACAGTGTAATAATCTTCTGCCCCCTGCTGTTGGTATACAAGTTGTACCTTGTCACCCTTAGAAAATCCTTCAGTTGGGATTTTCTTGTTCTTCCACCCTTTGTGAGCCTTTTTCTTATTCTTCACCTTTTTCTTGCTTGTTGATCTTCCTTTCTTGACAGTTGCTTGAGTTGTGATGCCTTCCTTTTTGCTGATCACCCCTGCTTCCTTGTGAATCCCCTTTTCTTCTTGTGTCTGTTTGTTTATCTGTTCTACTTCCTTTTCAGTTGATTGCTTTGGGGGGAGATCATCACTCATTTTGCTTTTTTCTTCATCCATTTGTAATTCTGGGAAAACTTTCAGGATGATGCTCTCCTCATGCATCCTAAGAGTTAATTCTCCTTGCTCTATGTCCACAATGGCTCTAGCAGTGGCCAAAAATGGTCGACCAAGTATTATGGAGTCATTTCCATTTTCTGAAGAATCCAGAATCACAAAATCTGCCGGATAGATGAACCTGTCAACCTTAACTAAAAGGTTCTCAATCAACCCCTTAGGATGGACTATTGATTGATCCACCAACTCCAAAGTCATCTCAGTTGGATTCACCTCTTCTATGCCAAGCCTTTTCACTAGAGGATATGGGATTAGATTTATGCTTGCTCCTAGATCGCACATCCCTTTGTTAATGAACAGGTTTCCGATAGTGCATGGCAAGAAGAAACCTCCAGGGTCCTCAAGCTTGGGAGGGAGTCCCTTTCTAATGAGTGCACTGCATTCCTCACTAAGCATCACTGTTTCCTTCTCATTCCAATCCCTTTTCTTGTTGATGAGCTCTTTCAAGAACTTAGCATACAGGGGCATTTGCTCCAAAGCCTCTGCCAAAGGTATGTTGATCTCCAACTTCTTGAAAGTTTCAAGAAATTTGTGGAAGTGCTGATCCTTTGTTTCCTTGTGAAATCTTTGTGGGTACGGCAGTGGTGGTGTTGAGCTCTTCACCACTTGATGCTGTTTTGGACTTGGTTCTTCCAAGATATTCTTTCCTTTCTTCAAATTCTGTGGCTTGTTATCTTCTTCTGTGAGTTTTTCTGGAGCATTCTTGCTTATCTTATCCTTGTTGATGGCTTCAGTGTTATCTTCCATGAGCTCTTTGGTTGCTCCTTGGTTGCTGTCTGTTAACACCCTTCCACTTCTTAGTTGCACCACCTTGCATTCTTCCTTTGGGTTGGGAATGGTATCACTAGGTAGTGAACTTGATGGTTTCTCAACAGAGATCTTCTTAGAGATTTGGCCAATCTGCCTCTCTAGGTTCTTCATGGTAGCTTCTTGATTTTTGTTTGTCAATTCTTGGCTCTTCATTAGTTTCTCCAGGAGTACTTCTAGATTGGTGATTCTCTGTGAATCTTGTGTGATGGGTTGGTTTTGGGGTGTTGATGGATGAAGGTAAGTGTTTTGGTTAGTTGGGTGGTTATTGGTTGGGTATTGGTTAGAATTTGGGTAGTTGTTTTGTGGTTTTCTGTATGAATTTTGGTTAGTAGTTGGCTGGGGGTTGTGGTTTGTGTTTTTCCAATTGTTTTGGCCTGTGTTTCTTTGCCATGGTTGTTGGTTTTGATTATGGTTGTCTCCCCATCTGAGGTTTGGATGATTCTTCCAAGATGGATTGTAAGTCTCTCCATAAACTTCATTTGTTCCCTGATTCTGGTTGTGCAAGTATTGAACCTGCTCTTGTTGTTGCTCCTCTTGAGTTTCTTCACTTTGTACCCAAGTGTTTGGAGGTTGGCTTGTGGTGCTCACTGCTGCCACTTGCAAGCCATCAATTCTCTTAGCCATTTGCTCAAATTGTTGTTGAATCTGTTGTTGCATCATCTTGTTTTGAGCTAAGATTGAATCAACTCCTTCCAACTCCATGACTCCTCTTCTCTGTGATGGTTGGCGTTGTCTTTGATGAGCAAAGAAATATTGGTTGTTGGCCACCATATCAATGAGGTTTCGAGCTTCCTCTGTGGTTTTCATGAGTTGTAGAGAGCCTCCAGCAGAGTGATCAAGAGCCTCCTGAGCTTTAAGAGTGAGGCCTTCATAGAAGTTTTGTAGCTTGTCCCACTCAGTGAACATCTCTGGTGGACACTTCCTCAATAGAGCCTTGTATCTCTCCCATGCTTCATATAAGCTCTCGGCCTCCAATTGAGTGAAGGTTTGAACCTCTGTCTTCAACCTTAGGACTCTTTGAGGTGGATAGAATTTAGCAAGGAACTTGCTCACCAAGTCATCCCAAGTGTTGATGCTTTCTTTTGGAAAAGTCTCTAGCCATTGAGTGGCTTTATCTCTAAGAGAGAATGGGAAGAGTAGCAACTTGTAGCTATCAGGGGGTACACCATTTGTCTTCACTGTATCACAGATTCTCAAAAAGGTGGACAAATGTTGGTTTGGATCCTCCAAAGGTCCTCCTCCGAAGGAACAATTGTTTTGCACCAGAGTTATGAGTTGTGGCTTGAGTTCAAAGTTGTTTGCATTGACATTGGGAGGAAGAATGCTACTCCCACAATGCCTAGCATTTGCAAATGTGTATGAAGCCAAGACTCTTCTCTGTTGGTCATTGTTGGCTCCTCCTCCTGGTTGACTAGTATCTCCTTCCATATCTTGGAATTCCTCCTCAGATTCTTCTTCTTCTCCAACAATATTCTTCCCTCTTTCAGCTCTTCTTATTCTCCGAAGAGTCCTTTGATCAATTTCAGAGTGGATAGTAGAGGATCTTCCTATACCTGACATACAAACACACAGCAACAAACGCACAAACCCAGAGAGTTAACAAAACTTCAATCTATTGCTAGAATGAGGTTTTGGTTGGTTAGTTTAAGCAAAAACTCAAACAGATTGAGGGTAGCCCAACAACAACACCCTTGAGAATTAAGTGCAGTTATTTGAAATAGATTGTTAGTGAGTTAGTAGAGGCAATTTCTCAAACAGTTAGTGTGTTAGTGAGAGTTAGAATAACAGAAAAGAAAAAGTGCTTAATCTAGACCTCCACTTCACTTAATCATTGTCAATCTATTTCAATCCCCGGCAACGGCGCCAAAAACTTGATGTGTGGAAAACGATCCAACACAAAACTCACCGGCAAGTGTACCGGGTCGCATCAAGTAATAATAACTCACATGAGTGAGGTCGATCCCACAGGGATTGAAGGATTGAGCAATTTTAGTTTAGTGGGTGGTTTAGTCAAGCGAATCAAGTTTTGGTTGATTGATTTGTGTTTATCAGAAATTAAATGACAGTAAATGTAAAGGGGGAAGGGAGAAATGCAGTAAAATAAAGAACAGAAGAGTAAAAGTGCAGAAACTTAAAGAGCAAGAAAGTAAATGACTGAAACTTAAAGTGCAAGAAAGGTAAATTGCAGTAACTTAAATGGCAAGTAATGTAAATTGCTTGAATGTAAAAGGGAATTGAGGAATGGGATTGCAGGATCTAAACGAAAGAAAAGTAAATTGCAGTAATGAAGGTAGCAGAAATTGAATTGGATGCAAGCAGAAATTTAAACAGCAAGGAAATTAAAGTGCAGTAAAGGTTCACAGAGGAACCAAAAGTGATCTCAGGATCCCAAGGGCTTAGGTAGCAGAGCCTAAAACCCAATTTCCTTCCCAGATCTGAAGTTACTAAGCAATTGACAGAAAATTAAAGATAAAGCAGTAGAAGAACAGAATTTGGATTGAATTATGCAGAAAATATAATGCAAAGAGCTTGAATGGGAATTGGGACAGAATTTCCCCAATTTCACACATCCACAACTCAGAAAACAGAAGAGTAGAATTGCCCAAGGGAATTGAGGAAGGAGATCAATCAACTCTCCCTTGATCCTCTGAAGTCTCGGCCAATTCTCTCCAGAACAATTCCAAGAGAGTCAAAGCTCCAAAGGAATGTGAAAATGAAAATTCAAAAGCCAAGGTAAAAGTAAAAATTCAAAAGTGAGCATAAAGGTCCTAATTACATCAAACTAAGTCCTATTTATACACTTTCTATTCTTGGATAATGGGATTTGGATGGGCTTTTGGATTGGTGAAGAAATGAATTCAAATTTATTTTTAATTTGAATTTTGGCCCAAAAACCACTCCCAGGAGGCTGCCCTGCCCTTGTGGAGGGCAGGGCAGAAAATTGATGCATGGTGGTGTGATTTGGTGCGGCCTTGGTGCTTGTGATGCGAGTCTGTGCGCGCCAGAGGCTGCCCTGCCCGCGCCAAGGGCAGGGCGGGAAAGTTGGTGCTGCCAAGGTTGAAGCGTGCGTGCGTTGGTGCTGCCAGAGGAGGAATTTGGTGCGCCAGGAAAGGAAATTGGCGCGCGGGACGCGCGTTGGTGCTTTGGAGGCTGCCCTGCCCGCGCCAAGGGCAGGGCAGGATCGGTTTGGTGCGCCAGGGAAGGAACGCGCGCGCCAGGATCGTGCCAAGGAAGGAATTGGTGCGCCAGGAAGAAATTTTGGTGCGCCAGAAAATCTTGTGTGGTGCGCTATTCCAATTGCTGCCCTGCCCGCGCCAAGGGCAGGGCAGGATCCTTCCTTCAGGTCGTGGGTTCGATCCTGGGAGGAAGCAAACACGCTAGTTATTTTCTTGGTTTCTTGGCACCATAGTCACCCTTAGTTCTTGGCTTCCTCATGGTCCCTTGTTCGAACCTTGTGGCATGCATGGGAGCTATTTTTCCTTGGATTTCTTTCCTTGATGTGCCCGATCCTGCTCTCCACAAGGGCAGGGCAGAATTTGCTTCTCTTGGCTCCAAGGCACCATTTTGTGCTCTGCCCTTGGAGTGGGCAGGGCAAGGTTGCCTTGTCTTGGTTCGGTCACTTAGTGCTGCCCTCCTAGAGGGCATTCTGCCCTTGTGGAGGGCAAGGTTGCTTCCCCCATTAGTTGAGGCACGCTTCTCCCTTCTTTGGCCACGCTTCCCTTTTCTTTTGTCACGCTTCTTAGGCCACGCTTTTCATTTTCTTTTCTTTTCTTCACCTAAAATAAACCAAACAACCACTCAAAGTATCACTAAATTCAAGAGGCTTATAAATCAATTAAAATGCAATTAAAATTAGCTTAAACCTCATGATTTATCATTAATTTCATAGTGGTTGCTTGATTTAGAGAAGTTATGCATTTTTACTCCAAATCACTAACTTAGGATGCAAGAAAGTGCATAAATGCTAACAAAACAAGTGAAATTAGCTTGAAAAATGGGTATATGATGACTTGTCATCAGTCTCTGTCACGCGTCCGCATGGGTCACGCGGTCGCGTCATTCGGAACTTTTCCTTGCCACGCGGTCGCGTCAGTCATGCGACCGCGTCATGTGCGTTCTGCTTAAGGCGCGCAGTCGCATCAGTCATGCGACCGCATCGCTGAATCTTCGCTTATGTCACGCGATCGCGTCGTCCATGCGATCGCGTGGATACCAGCTTCATTAAAGCTCCGTTTTGCTTTCTCCTTTCCTTTTAGTATGTTTCCTTTTTCATCCTTTAAGTCATTCTGTCTTAGAAAATCTGAAACTACTCAACACACTAATCACGGCATCGAATGGAAATAAAGGTAATTAAAATAATTAATTCTCAAAGCTTAGGAAACATGTTTTTCACAATATGACATAATAAGGAAGGGAAAGTAAAACCATGCAATTAACGTGAATAAGTAGGTGAAGGATTATATAAATCACTCAAATTAAGCACAAAAGAACTCATGAAATATGGGTTTATCAATGGTTGTTCTTATAGGAATTTACCTTAGAAGTTATATAGGAGTAGTAGTAATTAGTATATCTATTTTGAATTTATTTCCAATTAAGCTATAATTTATTTTTCTCATCGTCATTAAACATGAATAAAATAGTAGATTTTTAGAATAAAGAGGTAATATTTTTTACGAGTTCTTAATAAGGAAAATTCTAATTATTTATATGCGATGGCAATACTTTTTGTCTTCTGAATGAATGCTTGAACAGTGCATATTTTTTATATTGAATTTTATGAATGTTAAAATTGTTGGCTCCTGAAAGAATGATGAACAAGAGAAATATTATTGCTAATTTGAAAAATCATAAAATTGATTCTTGAAGCAAGAAAAAACAGTGAAAAAAAAAAGAAAAAAAAAGCAAAAGAGGTAGAAAAAGCCAATAGCCCTTTAAACCAAAAGGCAAGGGTAAAAAGGATCCAAGGCTTTGAGCATCAATGGATAGGAGGGCCCAAGGGAATAAATCCAGGCCTAAGCGGCTAAACCAAGCTGTCCCTAACCATGTGCTTGTGGCATGCAGTTCCAAGTGAAAAACTTGAGACTGAGTGATTAAAGTCGTGATCCAAGGCAAAAGAGTGTGCTTAAGAACTCTGGACACCTCTAATTGGGGACTTTAGCAAAGCTAAGTCACAATCTGAAAGGGTTCACCCAGTTATGTATCTGTGGCATTTATGTATCCAGTGGTAATACTGGAAAACAAAGTACTTAGGGCCACGGCCAAGACTCATAAAGTAGCTGTGTTCAAGAATCAACATACTAAACTAGGAGAATCAATAATACTATCTGAATTCTGAGTTCCTATGGATGCCAATCATTCTGAATTTCAAAGGATAAAGTGAGATGTCAAAATTGTTCAGAAACAAAAAGCTACTAGCCCCGCTCATCTAATTAGAATCTGAGCTTCACTTAAAACTCTGAGATATTATTGCTTCTTAGTTTCTTTTTATCCTATTTTATTTATCTAGTTGCTTGGGGACAAGCAACACTTTAAGTTTGGTGTTGTGATGAGCGGATATTTTATACGCTTTTTGGGGGTAATTTCATGTAGATTTTAGTATGTTTTAGTTAGTTTTTAGTATAACTTTATTAGTTTTTAGGAAAAATTCATATTTCTGGACTTTACTATGAGTTTTTGTGTTTTTCTGTAATTTCAAGTATTTTCTGGCTGAAATTGAGGGAGCTGAGCAAAAATCTGATTTAGGCTGAAAAAGGACTGCTGATGCTGTTGGATTCAGACCTCCCTGCACTCGGAATAAATTTTTTGGAGATACAGGAGTCCAATTGGCGCGCTCTCAATTGGGTTGGAAAGTAGACATACAGGGCTTTCCAGAAATATATAATAGTCCATACTTTTCGTGAAGATAGACGACGTAAATTGGTGTTCAACGCCAGTTCCATGTTGCAGTCTGGCGTTCAGCGCAAGAAACAGGTTGCAAGTTGGAGTTCAATGCCAGAAACAGGTTACAACCTGGCGTTCAACTCCAGAAACTACCCAGGCACGTGAGAAGCTTAAGTCTCAGCCCCAGCACACATCAAGCGGGCCCCAGAAGTGGAATTCTGCACAATCCATCTTAGTTTACTTATTTTCTGTAAACCTAGGTTACTAGTTTAGTATTTAAACAACTTTTAGAGACTTATTTTGTATCTCATAACATTTTTAGATCTGAATTTTATACTCTTTGACTGCATGAGTCTCTAAACTCCATTGTTGGGGGTGAGGAGCTTTGCAGCGTCTCGATGAATTAATGCAATTATTTCTGTTTTCCATTCAAACATGCTTGTTCCTATCTAAGATGTTCATTCGCGCTTCACTATGAAGAAGTTGATGATCCGTGACACTCATCACCTTCCTCAATCCATGAACGTGTGCCTGACAACCACCTCTATTCTACATTAGATTGAATGAGTATCTCTTAGATTCCTTAATCAAAATCTTCGTGGTATAAGCTAGAATTGTTGGCGGCATTCATAAGAATCCAAAAAGTCTAAACCTTGTCTGTGGTATTCCGAGTAGGATTCAAGGATTGAATGGCTGTGACGAGCTTCAAACTCGCGATTGTTGGGCATAGTGACAGACGCAAAAGGATCAATGGATCCTATTCCGACATGATCGAGAATCAACAGATGATTAGCCGTGCTGTGACAGAGCATTTGGACCATTTTCACTGAGAGGATGGGAAGTAGCCATTGACAACGGTGATGCCCTATATACAGCTTGCCATGGAAGGAGCCTTGCATTTATGAAAGTGAGAAAGTATTATGTTGTAGAAATTCAGAGGACAAATCATCTCGAAAACTCCAACATATTCTCCATTATTGAGTAACAATTACTTATTCCAAACACTTTCACTTTTTACAATTAAATTTAAAGAACCTTATTGGCATCCTGACTAAGATTAATAAGATAACCATAGCTTGCTTCATAGCAACAATCTTCGTGGGATCGACCCTTACTCACGTAAGGTATTGCTTGGATGACCCATTGCACTTGCTGGTTAGTTGTGCGGATTGCAAAAGTGTGATTGCAATTTCGTGCACCAATAGTCCAAACCGACAATTAAATCCCAACACCAAAGTTTAAATTCAAACAATAAAATTAACCGAGAGTAATTAAACATCGGGTCGTTCTCCCTCGGACAATGCAAATAAGGTGCCACACTTTCAGTTGTTAGGAAAAAGGGGGTTTGCAATCAAAGAACGAAAGATTAAAAGAAATTAAGAAATTAAAGAACTAAAGAATGATCAAAAAGGAAATTAATGCAATTAAAAGGAGAAGATAAGGTCGAAACTAGTGAAAATGCTATAAATGCATAAAAGAGCCTTGACTTGGGAATGAGAATTAAGGAATCCTATGATTGTCATAACCACAACTATGGCAACTATGATGAGTCAATCTCGCTTTTTCAACCCCTAACATCGAGGAGTAACTCAAGCAAGCATAATTGGCCTTAATCCATAAGTCCTAGCTAACTCACCAATTAACTTGGTGAAAAGCAAGCGTCTATGGAAACAAGAGTCAACTAGCTACCCAAGAATTGCCACTAAATGTCGGACATTATGACTCTAGTATCCTAGAAACTCAAATCCCAAGCCAAGATGTGAAAATCTATTCACAATCTAAACTCGGCATTTTCACAAACACCTTGTGGGCATAAAAGTAGAACATGGAAGATTGCAAGGAAAAATGTAAAACTATAACCAACTATTCACAAAATCAACACTAAACATTCAATCAAGCAAATATAAAGCATGAAACATTAAAGTCATCAATCAACACTTCAAGAAACCAAAATTGCATGTATAAACCAAATAACTTGAACTGTAAGGGAAATGAAAGCAAAAGTGATGTAATTAAAGAGAAGATTAAAGAGTACTTACAAAAGATGAGCAAAAATCCAAAATCAAGACTTGCTATAAAATATTACAATGGAAATTTAATAAACCCTAGGAGAAAAATGAAGAAAACTATCCTACACTACTCCTACTCCTAAAATTATGGAAAAAATGTAATAAAATTATGTTCTAAGTCCTAATTACTAATTTCTTTCATTTGGCTTCATTTTCCTTTGATATAGCACTTCTATTCAACTACTAGCCTTCCAAAATTGGGCCAAAAGGCCCCAAAATCGCGGATCACATGTTTCTTTAATGAATCCACCTTGCGTACACACACTTTGCTGAATGTTCACTTGTGCATATGCACAAAGGGTTCTATGCACGCACACATGCTGAATTCCCTCTTGTGCGTACGCACGTAGGATTGTGCGCACGCACACTTCAGTGTGTGCTTCCTCCTTGTTTTCTTCATGTGTTTTTCCTTAGTACATACTTTCTTCCACTTTTACCAAGCCATTCATGCCTCTACGATTCGAAATCACTCACAAAACATATCATGGCATCTAATAGAAAAAAAAGTGAGATTAAAATCACTAATTTAAGTACAAAAATACATGTTTTCACATTTAGGTTCAATTTAGGAATGAAACACAAAAGTATGCTATTTCAGTGAATAAGTGTGAGTTTATGTGATGAAATCTGTCCAATTCAAGCCAAAATATATCATCAAATATGGATTCATCACTAACCCATTAAACTGAGGAGTCTTCTGATGTCTTATACCATGCTCTTTAGAATAAGTATCAAATGGACCTGAGTACTCACCACCATTGTCAGTACGAATGCAATTCAACTTCTTCCCAGTTTCTCTTTCAACAAAAGCTTGAAATTGCTTGAACACATTAAAAACTTAATCTTTGGTTTTCAAAGTGTAAACCCATAATTTCCTAGAATGATCAGCAGTAAATGTTACAAAATAGATAGACCTTCCAAGTGTTCTTGTCTCCATCGGCCTACATACATCTGAAAGCACCAAGTCAAGTATCTTTGGCTTCCTTGAAGGTGGATGACTCTTAAAAGAAACCCTATTTTGTTTCCCATCAAAGCAATGGTTGCACTTTTACAAAGCAACCTTGCAACCAGATAAAAGATTCCTCTTGGATAACATATTCATGCCTTTCTCACTCATATGACATAATCTCTTATGCCATAAATCAGTTCCATCAACAAACTCAGTAGCAATAACAACATTTTTCACAATCTTTGCTTAAGTTAAATAAAGAGTAAAGTGTCATGTACCTCTAGCAATAACCATGGAACCCTTGGTGAGTTTCCAACTATCACGAGAGAATGAACTATCCAAGTCTTCATCACACAACTTACCAACAGAAAGTAAGTTTAACTGAATATCTGGAACATGCTTCACACACTTCAAAGTCAACTTGGTACCGTTTGAGGTTTCTAAGCAAACTTGTCCAACACCGGCACATTTTGCAACACCTTGATGAGCCATTTTTAGATCACCAAAATTACCAGGAGTATAAGATGTAAATAAATCCTTCCTAGATGTAACATGAATAGAAGCACTACTATCAATCACCCAACTAGTGCGATTATCAACAAGGTTAACAGATTCAAACTCCTCAACAATAAGAAAACCATCATGAGTTACATTAACCTTGTCCTCATTGCTATCATCATATTTATTTTTGCTCTAGTCTTTACTTACCTTGGCTTTCTCCTTCTTTAGCTTCCAACAATATTTCTTCATGTGTCCCTTTTGACCACAACGATGAAATTCAATTTTTTTATACTTTCCTCGAGACTTGCTTCTGCTTTGATCTCTACATTTAGGACCTCAAATTTTGTTTCTCCCCTTAGACTCAGAAACAAGAACATCTGAATGTGTAGTCCATGAACCTTGTAACTTTCTTCTCATTTCTACATTCAAAATACTACTCTTGGCAAAATCCATAGAGATTACACCATCAGGACTAGAATTGGACAATGACATTCTGAAAATTTTTCACGAGTTTGGTAAGGAGCCAAGAAGTAACAATCCTTGAACCTCTTTATCAAACTTGATACCCATGAAGATAACTGATTCATTAATCCTTGAAAGTTATTCAAGTGATCTGTCATTGATGTCCCGTTTGTATATTTCAAAGCCAAAAACTTCTTGATAAAAAATATCTTGTTATTCCCGTTTTTCCAAGCATACAACTTCAAGCTTAATCCAAAGGGACCGAGCATGTGTCTCTCCAACCCACTGTCTAATATATCCACAAACTTGTCTATGCAACAAAGCCTAATCATCATCAGATTTATCATTAGGCTTCTTTGTACCAAAAATTGGTTGATGAAAATTCTTAACATAAATCAAATCTTCCATCTTTGACTTCCACAAATCATAATTAGGATCATTAAGAGTGATCATCCTACTAGTATTAGTATTAGCTTCCATTGTTCACAGAATCACAAGCCCAGAAAAATACCAACAAGCTCTGATTCCAGTATGAAAGAGCCTAGCAGTGGAAACAACATAAATATCCAACAAAAGTAATATGGAAGAACTCACAACACAATATGGCAGCAACTATGAACAAGCAAATATAGCAAGTAAAGCAATAACAAGAACACACCGAGATTTTAACGTGGAAAACCCCTCAATGTGAGAGGTAAAAACCACGAGTCGTCCAGACCGATGAAATAGCTCCACTATAATCAAATGATATACAAGAGAGTCTCAAACAAATAACAAAAATGTGCATATAACCAGCCAAAATATCAAAGCACCAAAGCTTACAAATGAGAAGTAAGAAGATGAAAAATACCCAAAAAATTAGAGCTGATGTTTGAAGCCTATTTCTCCCTTTGGGAATCTCTAATTAAAATCTCCACAGTTCAAAATAAACAACAAGATGAGAAGAATCTGTATTCCAAATTTCACATTGATCCAACGGTGAAAGAATGAGAAACTACTGTTCAAATATTGCTGCTCTGTGTAAAAATAGAAAACATATTTTCTCTCTTGCGAAGCCGATTTCTCCCACTGCAAACTTTCAATCAACATCTCCACCGTCCCGAATGAAGAACAAGATGAGGGGAACACGCAGTTCAAATTTTAAGCTGATCCAGCGGTGAACAAATGAGAAACTGCTATTGAAATTTACTGCTTTGCATAAAACGAAAATTCTGTTTTTCCGCTTCTCTCTCACTTTGTGGCTACTCTCTTGCACTCCCAAAAGACTCCAAAAAGTATGATTAGAGTAGAGACACTAGGGTGAAAGATTATACTCTCAAAAAATTGAGCTTGGACCTCATAAAGGAGAGAAGAAACTCAACAATTTTCCATAGAGTATTGAGTAGTTTAGCAAAGCAGAAGATTACAGTAGTTTTAAATCGCCACAATTTGTAATTTTTTAAGGTGTTGCAAGATGTATTTTTAATACATTTAATATTATGAAACTTTTATTTATTTTTCTTTTTCTATTCTTGAGTCTTCTCAAGAATCGCATCTCAGGTGGTTTGTACATGTGAGAAGAAAACCGACAGAATACCTAGTCAAAGGGTGGATGAGATGGAAGATGGACAAAGGGTAAAAGGCAAAGGAAGACTTAAGAAGACCATCCATAAGATGGTTAAACGAAATCTACATGTAAACAATCTTTCTGTAGACATGATACATGACAGAGTTCAATAACGTTGTTTGATTCATGTAGCCGACCTCTAGTGGAACAAAGTTTTATTATTGTTGTTGTTTGTTCTCGAGTCTTCTCAAGTATTTTTAAGAACATTCCTTTACAAAATTCTTTAAAATGCTAACTTAATCACTAACTGAAATATATATTATTCTTTTTAAAATTAAAATAATTTATATAGGATAATGTTTTTGCTCGCAATGATTTGAAAACAAATTCAATTGCAATAAGCACTTATATTTACCACGTCTATGTCTATGTGATCTAGTTAAAGTGTGTTTAATTCTGAAAATAGATAAGACAAGATATTAAAAATAAATTATAAAAGACACAAACACAAAAATTAATATTTTTATATTTTGTTTATTAATAAATTAAAATAAATTATAAAAATTTAATTTATTTTAATTTTTTATTTAAAAAATTTAAAAAATATAATAATAATAATATAATTATAAAAAATTAATTAAAATAATAATAAATAAAAATAAAATATATTTTTTATTAGTATTTTAATTTTTTTAAATACAATATTTTTATTTATATTTATTAAATACGATTTTGTATTTTTGCAAAATATTATAAACAAACCTAGCCAATGTGTTATCCGTGATGTCTCTTTGTGTCTTCATCATCTTTTGTTTGGCTATGTTTGCAGTCATGCCAAGTCGAAATTATATTGACATTATTAAAAAAAAAGCACAAAGTAAAAACAAGAATCCACACATTATCGATCTCCCCAGACACCTACTCGGCTATATTATATTTCTAGTGCAGAAATGATTGTTAATCGCCACAAACGTACAATTCTGTTCCATTGAAAAAGTTGTTTGGTCTTGATATTTATGTGCAGTTGGCTGAAGCTGAAGGTTCCTTTAATATATTATATTTGTCCTCATATTTTAATTTGTTTGGTTGTGATTGAAGAGTTATTTAATATATGGCACATGAAATTTACATAAGAAAGCACTCCACGTATATATATTTTATAAAAAATATTATTTATACACTAAAATCAACCACTAAATAAAATCAGCTATTAATGTATTTATATATAAATATATATGTGGTTTAATTTATTTTTAATGTATATTTATATTTTAACATGTATTTTATACTAATGACTGACTTTAATAACTGATTTTAGTATACACCTAACATAACCTATATTTTATTTATGGAGGTGGAGGATGCATGATTAAGTCTACGGAACAACATGCAATTTTCGTGGTATTAAAAAATTAAGTGTTGATATGATATTTATGTATACAAAAGTTTTAAATTAGACCACAAAATATTGTAATCTTATCCATAAGGAAAATAGAATTTACCCAATAATATAGTGCACCTTGCAAAGATGGTGGAAAGTGAAATCATGAACGCAACAATATTTCAGTGGTGGTAGCCGGTGAAGGTTAGTACATCCTACAAGCATGACTACATAATTACATTATCTGAAATATAGTGGGATTCTTCATTAAATGGATATCGTCACACATAATTATTTAGTTGTGATATTATTTTAGCATCTAAAAATTAATATAGTCACTACAAGAAAAATACCCATTCAGGTACACTTAAAAAGTGTAGCCAAAAGTAAAAAAAATGATGCCTTAGACTACGGCTACGTCTTTTGGGCTATGGCTACGCTTTTTGGAGTGATTCCTATTCGACCGTTGCCTATTCTCAAAGACTACGCTTTTCAGCACCAAGGGCTACGCTTTTAGCGTTTGGGAATAGGCTACGATTTTCAAGTGATGCTATCCAGGACCAAAGGCTACGCTTTTCAGCTTCCATTTTTACTAGAATAGGCTACGCTTTTCAACGCTACTGCATCACTTGTAAAACGTAGCCGCATTGTATATTATAGCTACTCTATATAAGTGTAGCCTTAGATCCTTTTTTTTTTAATTTTCTGTATAACCATAGCTACTCTATATAAGTGTAGCCTTAGGTCCTTCATTGTTTTTTTTTTAATTTTCTATATATATATATTCTAATAATTTTTTATACAACATAATATTTAATAATATTATTACATATATAATTTTATATTTTTAATTAAATGAGTTAAATATTATAAAATAAAATTAAACACATAATAATACTAAATAATTTTTTTAAATAATAAAAATCATCTTTACACAATTCAAAGACATAATCTTAAGAAGAGATAATTTAAGTCACATGAAACTTGTATCACATATCAATTAAAATGCAAAGTTTGGACTCTATATCCGAAAAGAACTTAACAAACAAAAAATCATTAATCTTCTAATCTCGGCATAATGACTAAAAATTATTCTGAAGCACCTTCAAATTCTTCTCAAACACATCTTTTTCATGCTGATCTTCATCACCATCAAGAAAACTCTTGGCCTTAATAATTGTATCAGTGTTCATTCCCTTGTTCATTCCCAACAAGAACTAATTTCCAAGCAGTTACTGCCCTACTTACAGCTACAGATTATCATAATTCAAAAAGAGAACCATGTAAAAATTTTGCATACTGATTCACCACCATACGCAATCAATACAAGATTATGTTGAAGGAAATGACCGGGCTACTTACAAATATTCTTTTGACCATTCTCGCGACACATGAAGAAAACAAATTCTGAAAAGTCTGCCTGGCAAGAGCAACAAATGAAGCACATGTTCCAATTGCAAGTATCAGATTAAAGATTAAAAATACAAGAAAACAAACTTGTTGCTTTTCTATTATTCTCATTAAAGCTGAATGCTAAATTCACAAAAATCATGCCAATCAGCTTAATTTCAAGTGCAAAAGGGAAAAACGGCGTTGTCTCAAAGAGTAAAGTGAGAATCATCAACCTAAATTGTAAAATTAAAAATGAATTAAGACAGATATATCAATTTCGCACCAATATCCCAAATGCAAAAGGAAAAACCATAAAGTAAATAAAACTGTGCTCTTTCCACTGTTATTTAATCATGTCACTCAATCAAACACAACACAACAAAACAAAACAAAAATTTTTTGGGGTACCAATAATAGTAGGAAAAACCATGGAAGCTGGAAAACAACATAACTAAGGGTAAATTAAATAAACAAAGAAAGAAAAGAAAAGAACATTGCTCACAAAAGCTAAACAGAATTGAGAGTGTATTATTGAAAAGATATATGTATAGTTAACTAGTCTAGCCATTTAAAAAATAAATAAAAAACAATCTTTTTAAATGAAAGCTAAGAATCCCAATTCTAGATAGGGGTGGGCATGGTTTGGATTTTTAAAAATCCAAACTGGATCCACTTCAGAACCAGTTTTATGGTTTAGGAAACCAAACCAGAACTGGATTGAAGAGCAAAATCGATTCTAAACCGGTTTGAAAAAATAAAAACCGGTTCTAAACCGGTTTTAAAATTTAAATCCGGTTTTATTTACAAACCGGTTTTAAATCCGGTTTTACTTGCAAAACGGTTTTAAATCCGGTTTTTTTAAAATCCAAATCTAAAATCCGGTTTTTTTTATAAAATCCAGTTTTAAAACTAGATTTTTAGTAACCAAAAATCCAGTTTTAAAACCAGTTTTTGAAAATCCAGTTTCAAAACCAGTTTCTTCAACCAAAAATCTAATTTTAAAACTAGTTTTTAAAAATTCAATTTTTAAACCAAATATTTTAACAAAAAATCCACTTTTAAAACCATTTTTTAGAAATTCAATTTTTAAACCATAATTTTTTTAAAAAGTAAAATTAATACTAAAGTCATTTTAAAGTGTATAGGTTCATTACAACTAGAATTTGGTTCTTTATAAATCTAATGACAATAGCTAATCTATATAACATTTAATCATTCTCAAGACATCAAAAGAATACGACCAAAATATCTCTCTAACAAAATATCAAAAGATGCCAAGTTGCCAACAAGATCATCAAACAACCACAACCTTTGAGGAAAATATATCTGCAAATAACAAAATATACCTTTGTCATTTTAAAACAAATCTTTGAATGAAAGTATTAAACCAAATGAGAATATTAAGCATACCTAGTCATCATCAAGATTATCAATTGATGCCGCCATAGAACAAGCACCATCATTAGAGGAAAATATATCTGCCAAGGGAATCAAATTAATTTTCAAGTCTATATTCAACAACTTTTAATTGGTAACTAATACCTAAATTCTAAAATAGAAAGATAACAAAAACAAAAATAAAATAAAATGACAAGAAATATGAAATAAATTTTATACCTTGATCAACTTGTTGAAGAACTTCACCATCATCATCTAAAGCAGAGAAAAGATCTTCCTTAAGCCAATCTCCTGTGCAGACTAAGGCTTCTACCATTCTAGGTGTTAAGGAACTGCGGTATGGATCGAGGACTCTTCCTCCAGTACTAAATGCAGACTCCGAAGCTACCGTAGAAACAGGTATAGCCAATACCTCACGAGCCATATTTCCAAGAATTGGAAATCGGGTTGAGTTGACCTTCCACCAGTTTAGTATATCGAACTTATGGGAGTATGGCTCGCATTCTTCTTGTAAATATCTATCAAGTTCAAATCTTGTATTTTTTCTGTGACCGGTTGCTTGCAAAAAAAAGCCCATGCCATGAAGATCGGTATTAATGTTGTTAGCTTGAACTTCTTGCATATCAGCTTCACTTGCTTCCCCAGAACTTTGGTATTGCTGATAAAGTAACTTTATGCACTTGGACAACTTTGACTTCAATTCACCTCCTTTTTCTTCTCCAAAGAAGTAATCCAAGAAATAATTGACATACTCAATCTCTTGCATTGGATTAAGTACGATAGCAATCAATAACAACATGTTCACCGAATCAGGATTGCCCCAATACTTCTCATACTTAACCCTCATCCTTTCTGCCATTGACATAGTACTAAAATCAACAGAATCACAAGAATGACGAATAAATCGTCCAATTGCAAATACTTCCTTCATATACATATCACTGGTAACATATAAGGTACCAGAAACACGTATAATGGCATCACTGAACACTCGCAAAAATGGTACAATGGACTCAGCATACTCCCAGTCTGAATCAGAAGGAACACCTCTCCCTTTTCCTCCATTCATCTCTCCTATATAGGTATTATCTTTCAAAGCAAGCAACTCAAATGCTTTGCGATGCTTCAAAGCTACCTCTAACATTTGATAGGTAGAGTTCCACCTAGTCTCAACATCCATGCAAGGCAAGCCTTTATATTGGATTTTTTCTAATTCAACACACTTTTGAAACCTACTAGCTCTAGATGGAGAAGATCTAACATACTTTACTACACTACGAATCCTCAAGACCGATTCATCAATCTCTTTCAACCCCTCTTTTACAATTAAGTTTATAATATGTGCACAACACCTCATATGAATAAATTTACCATTCAAAATATGCTATTCCAAGAATTCAATTGCTGCTTCAGATATTTAATTGCAACATCGTTAGAGGAGGCATTATCAACTGTCACACTAAAGACCCGATTCAAATTCCAATTATTTAAACAAGATTCAATTGTTGCTCCTATAACCTCTCCTGAATGACTTGTCACTTGACAAAAATTAAGTATTTTTTTATGTAATTTCCAATCCAAATCAACAAAGTGTGTTGTCAAACTCATATAAGTAAAATTTTGAATTGAAGTCCAAGTGTCAGTGGTTAGACATACTCTACCACAATTTGCCGAAAGAAAATCTTGCAACTTCATCTTCTCTTCAGCATAAAGAGCTCCAATGTCACGTGCTAATGTAGTCCGTGAAGGAACTTTGAATCTTGCTTGTAGGGCATGCATAAATTTTCAGAATTTCGGGCTTTCAACGAAGCGAAATGGTAGCTCTTCCCCAATAAACATTTCCACAAGTGCCCTTTGAGCCTCCTCTTGGTCAAATTTGGAAGCACTGGGTGAATTTAAAACACCACGCTCATCTATAGTCGGTGTGGTCGTTGTTTTTCTTCTTTTGTTTGAATCATTATTAGGATTTTGCTTGCATCTTCTCAAATGACCACCCATTGAGCGGGTTCCATTCCCATATTGTATTAAACTACCACAATATTTGCATTTAGCCTTCTTCTCGGTAGCATTCTCCACATCAAAATGATCCCAGACAGCTGACCGATTCTTACGAACACCTGATGGTGGAGAAGATGGTTGAGTGTTAGCAGACATCCCTGCTGCTTCAATATTACTGTTTTCAGTCATCTTGCTCTGCATATAAAGTAAGGTGTACATAACTCAAAATTTGGTGCCAAACATGCTAAAATTAACACAAACTAATCCAAATTCAAGCTTGCATCAGAACACAAAAGTAAAGACAATAAATAAATTGTTTTGTACAAAATCTAAGAAAAAAAACCAAACAACAGCCACATTTTTCTATCACATCACAATACAAAATAAAGTTTTACAATTCAGGAATATGTTACTTCTACACTCTACCAATTCTATATTTTAAGAGCCTCCAGTACGATGATCATGCCACAAAGAAAAAGATGCAAAACCTAATAATGAGCTGCTGTAATGTCACATATCACAATATAGATAGAAATTGAATAAGATACTCTAAATTCAGATGACATATATAAATTTAATTATGTGAACTTAAGTGCAAACATACTATGGCAGTTCAATTCATAAGTATTTTGTATTAATGCCAAAAATAAAATTACATTCAAAGCGTATAATATAAGTAGGCTAACTTATAAATACACCAATAACTAATTTCGACTTGAATGTAGAAAGATTTAAACCAAAATTTATTGCAAAAATAAAAGAATTCTGATCATAAATAATAAATAATCTATTACTAATTCCTTTTTTCATTACTAATTCTTCACTTGCAATGTTTCCTCCATCCCTTGATCATTTATATCAAGAACTAACTCTGTTATTTCTTTAACAAGATCAACAATGACACCATCAATCTTCATTAGATGTTGCATGTAAACTACCTTAAGAACATTGCTTAATTTTCCATATATAAAGAGACAAAGCTTATTAGAACACTCCTTGATCTTTCTTAGCTTACAGCTTCAAGATTTCTAAATAAGTAAATATTTAATTTCTTTGACTTCAAAGACTATTCCTTGCAATCTATGTTCTATGCAAAGATTTTAGAGCCTCCTCTAATGAATTTCTTCTCACATCTACATAAAGTTCACATCCTCCTTCAGTTAAGAAGAATAAAGGGTATGTGCTTTGCAAAGTAAACATGTACTTCTTTAAAAATAATTTTGTGATATGCTCCAGCAGCCAGCCAATCTTTTTGATACATCATCAACATGATTTGGATAGAGAAATGAAAGAACTTCAAAAAATCTAGAACTTCTGACAACATCTTTCACGGATAGTAAAATAATCTTCAAGGTTCAATTATATTTTTAAAGCAAACACAAATAAATAAAAAATAATGAACAACAACAAAAGGTAAAACTACAAAAGCATATATATAGATAAAATCACATATTCAGAAGATCACTTAAACATTCGCCATAACATAATCAAGCACAAATCCAGCAACACAAACTCAACCAATACAACTTCATAATTTCAGTTTATATATCATATGATTGAGCTTCTAACTACCCTAACCCTTATTCTTAGTAGCTGATTTCTCTTAGTATAATTCTCTTGGTCTTAAATCACAAAGAACCTGGAAATCCATTGTTAACCATTACAAAAAATTTTGCAATTCGCATCCATATATTTCTGTTTAGCTTTGGCAAGGAATAAAATACTGCTAAAAATCAACTATCAACTATAAACTATTCCCTAATAAAATCATACTTGCATCCCTTCCCCAGTAAACAAACAATGAACTTTGATGTGTTGTATCCTCAGCAATAAACCATTAGCAAAGTGAAATATCCTATGCTTTAACAGTATGCTAGAACTAGAAACCTGGTGCAATGTCTCAACAACAGAGTAGCATGATGAATGAACAGGAACAAAATTCAAAGCTAATTAAAAAATTTAAACACAAGGCAAGGCAAATACCTGGTGCTTAGTGAGCCTCTGCAAATGGCTCTGGTCTTCTTACTTCTTAGGGTGGAGATCAAGAACTTGACGTGTACTTCTTCTTATAAACTTCCCTCAAGATAGCCTTCTACTTCTGAGAAATCACCGTCAACACTTTACCAAAGGACAACCACACAACCTTGCTGCAAAAAAAAAACCCCAAAATAAAAATGGCATTAACACAAACACTTGATATGCATACCAGCATAAGCAATCAAACCTTGTTCAGTTTTTCAAATTGATGGAATGGAACAGAACAGAAAAGAACATGGAAGCACCTTTAGCAATTTCAACTATATAATCACAAATGTAGTAAATCCCTATCTACCACTCAATTCCTTTTCTCAGATGATAGATTCACTCTGTGGTTCTTCTCTGTTGCTTCACAACATTTCAATCTACCAAATTAATTACTTAATGGTAAACCTATCTAACCTTGAGGGTACCCAGAGAACGGAGAAGAATAGAGCTGGGTCATGGTGAGAAAAGGCGGACGGCGCCTTGAGGGTACCCAGAGAACGGAGAAGTGTAATACCCGGTCTAACCGAAATTAATTGAATAATAAGTTAAATAAGAGAGAATATTCTTGGGAGATTTGGCAATTGGAATTTGATGATTTAAATATGATATTTGGATTCAGTGAGTTTTTCCGAGTCGGAAGACATAGTTTTCTGCGTAAAAGCGCACAGTGGAATTTTGACCGGCAGTACCGGCTGAGACCTGTCTGGTACTGCAGCTGAGAAAATTGATTATGAGTAAATAGGATTAATAAATGAGGAATTATAATTAGGGGAGGTAGAAATATTTGAAGTGCGATTTAGAGCGCTAATCTTAAAGGTTTTGTTCCAAAATTGGGCCAACGGACAAAAATAAGTGAACTGGGCCTTAGTGGGCCCAAGACCCAACATATATAAACATTAGTTATGAACATTTCAGCTCATTTTACCCTAAAAGAGAGGTTGGGGCGCTGAAATAGAGAAGAGAGAAGAGAAGAGAGAAAACCTAACTCTCTTTGATCTTCAAACCACCATAACTTGAGCTACAGAGCTCCGATTGACGAGCCGTTTGCGGCCACGCGTCGTTCTTCTCATCCTCTATAATTTTATCTAAGTTTTGTGGTGAGTATTCATTTCATCTCTGCCCAGTTTTCGAATTTCCCCACTGTTACACGTTTTTAGGAAGTTAGTGTTGAAATCTTGTGATTTTGGGTGTTTAGGGATACTCCAACATGGATTCTAAGTGAGTTCTATCCCTACTTCATATGGGATGAGGTAAGAAGTACTCAAACCCTTGTGATTTGTCATTTTTATGAGCCCTAGGTTGATGTATGTATGTCATATTGGTTATGTTAGTGCATTTGATGGTTTTGGTGCACAATTGGAAAATTGGTGTTACTTGAGGAGCTTTGGTGAGGCTTGGGGCTAAGGTTGGTGGAGACTTCCAAAGAAGAGGCTCAATTGATTTGGGTACAAGAGGTACGGTTTAAGTTTCATTTAAGTACCGTGTGGTGTGATGAGAATTCCTAGGCTAGATGCCCCTAGGATTAAGTTTGGATTGTGTAAATGGTTGATGCTAATATGCATAGTTGGTATGTAATGTGAATTGATGATTGGGTTGAGAATTGTGTGGCCTTGTATGCTTGGTGTATTGAAAATTTGATGTATTGGATAATGAGTATTAATCTGTGGTTTATGCATTTAAATTGTGAAATTGGGCCGGAGGCCGTAAATTTTGGGCCGGAGGCCGGAAAGAGGTAAGGGAGGTAAGTTGATGTGTGCATTGTATGATGACACAAGTGATTGGATGAATTTCATATAATGAATATATGAATGATTGGGTTGGTTAATGAATAATGAGGTTTGAGGAGTTGAAGTGTGGAAATTGGTAATTTTGGGTGAAATAGTATAGATGAGGTATGTTTGATTTTGGTTGAGATATATTATGTGGTCATATATGTGAGTATGATTATTGATGCCTTGATGGTATGATAATGCATGAGAGATATGTATGTTGTGATATATGCTTGAGAAATGATTAAGGTTGATTTGGGGGTGAAACCACGTGATAGTGAGTATGATATTGGTTATGTATAATGATGGTTGATTGAAAATAGTATAGTTGGAAATTGGGATGAGGAAGGATGTATGACATGTTGATATGTTTGTAATTTAGCCATTTGTTTGAAATGGGTAAAGATGGTTATATGGCGGTTTTGTGAATCGTGGTAAAGTGTTAATGTATGAGTTGAGGAGGCTTGATGTTAATTTTGATATATTTTGATTGGTTTCAAAAAGGGTTGAAATTGGCATGTTTTGGTTGATTTTGAAAAGAGTTGAAAATGGCTTGTTTTGAAAATGGCACTTTGTGGTTTTGTATGAAAAATATGGTTTTTGGGCATACTTTGACGGGACATAACTTGGACTACGGATCTCTGTTTTGTGCCAAATCTGTTTAGAAATGAAATTGGATCCGGGATGTCCATGCCGTTCGAAGAACAGGTGAAAAGCGATTTAAAATGAGAAAGTTATGTCCGTCAGAAGATTGGGGGTTGAATCTGTGAATTCTGCAGCTTTTAACTTAGAAAATTTTTAGCAGAATGACCCTCCACGCGTAGGCACACTTGGCGCGTACGCGTCATTCTTCAAGAAGGCACCATCCACGCGTGCGCGTGGTGTGCGCGTGCGCGTCGATGCGCTGCACCCATTGCCCAGCCATTTTCCTGAGAGTTGTGCCAGAGTTGTGCCAGTCTTGTGCTTGGGGCACAAGTGTACCCACGCGTACGCGTGGCTGACGCGTACGCGTCGTTGTCTATTTTTTCAATCAACACGTCCGCGTGAATGGCGCGTATGCGTTGATGAGTTTTGTGGCCATCCACGTGTGCGCGTGGAGTACGCGTACGCATGGCCCTGTTTTCATCCCAAAGTTGATTTTTGAGTTTTAAAAGCCAAATCTCATACTTTTAAGCCTCCGATCTCACCCCTTATGTATTAAATCATTATGATATGCCTATCAATGAGAAAAGAGTTAGGGGATGTGGTAACTTGCGAGTGAAGCAAGGGGAAAAGTTATGATCAATGATGATCAACGATGATTATATGAGATTTGGAGGATGACGGTGGGAGTACCGTGTATGCCATGAGCCGAAGGGCTATATTTATTGATAAATGGCTGGTTCTTGATTGGACCATGAGCCGGATGGCTGAGTTATTGCCGGGTTACGGCAAAGCCATTATTGATTATGGCTGAGAATAATTGCATATATGATTAATGAATGAATGTGTTAAATGGATAATAATGGAAGATGTTGAAATGTGATGTGTAACCCCGGGTAGTAGGCAGTGGCGTTGTCCACTTGCTCCGGGTGTGAGACGGTAAAGGATGTTTATGATAAATGAGTTTAATTATGGAGTTTTAAATGAATGTATTTGTGATACCTGGGTAGTAGTAAGGGTTGTGGTTCGTCCCACTTGCTCCAGGTTAATGTTTGAGATTTGATAACAATGAGGATTGATAATATGAATTGAGATTGAATGAATATATGTTTGAGATACCTGGGCAGTAGCAAGGGTTGTGGTTCGTCCCGCTTGCTCCGGGTTAATGTTTAAGATACCTGGGCAGTAGCAAGGGTTGTGGTTCGTCCCACTTGCTCCGGATTAATGCTTAAGATACCTGGGCAGTAGCAAGGGTTGTGGTTCGTCCCACTTGCTCCAAGTCAGAGATTGTGACACCTGGGTAGTAGCGGCAGTAGTGGTGAATCCACTCGCTCCAGGTTGAGCTGTTAAACACCCGCCTGGGTAGTAGCCGCAGTAGTGGTTGTTCCACTGGCTCTGGGCTGAGCAGGTAGTAGCAAGGGGGTTGTAGCTCAAACCAACTTGCTCCGCAAGGGGTGTTTCTGTCCATGGTTAGCTACCAGGACGTGTCGGGCTGGCTATATAACCGACAGATGATATCATCAGCCATAGGGCAGGCATACATCATTTGCATATGTTTGAATTGTTTGGATTTGCCTATTTGTTTTGGATTTCTATATCATATATGCTATGTTACCTGATTATATGCTACTTGTTCTACTTGTACCTTATTTGTGTATTAATTGTCTGTATTGCTTGTGTTTGTACAACTGAGATATCCCTCATGTTGGTGTCGGTGGATGTTGAGGGCTGTTCTTGATGAGATGAATTGATAATGCGATTGCATGATGATGATGATTTTTGAATGAGATAATTTGAGCCCCCTGGGTAGACGCCGTGATGTGATTTCACTAGCTCCAGGCGAGGGTATGATGTATTGATATAGAGTTGCTGAGACAGAACAACTAATGATGGTTTTATTTATGATTCTGAGTCTGATTCGTGGAAGAATCAGCGAGTTGGGAAACATGTATAACATGAACTAGATTTTGTATCCCCTTACGACAGACGCCTATTTATGGATTAGTGAGAATCTAGGCTGGATGCTTGGTGAAAAGGAGTTTAGGATGCTTAGTGAGTTTTTATTGCAGTGCATTGTATTTATTTGGCACTCTTACCGTACTGGGAACCCATGGGCCCGGGGTTCTCATTCCGTATATATCTCTTATTTTTCAAATACAGGTCCAGGTGCTCAGAAGTGAGCTGTGGTTCGTCTGTGAGACGGCGAAGATATTTATTTTCTCTACTTTGTGTTTTGCTTAGAATCTCTCCACCTTTGTTTTGAAAAGATTATATTATGTGTTGAACTCTTTTGGAACTTGCCTATAGAGGCTCTTATGTTTCCTTTGGGAGAGATTAGGATGTACTGTTGTCAGTTACTTTCATACTGTACCCTAGCCGGCCTAAACTTCGCGGGTTGCGACTAGTGGCTATTACTTATGTTATATATATCTATCTGTTATCTATCTCTTAATCTCCTTTATGCCCTGTCCGTATATCGCTTTCGGCTTCACGTTTTATCTTTTCGTTGTCGAAACGTGAGTGATACGTCTTCGCGATTTTATTTCTACTCTTTTCAGGCTTCTCGATTAATACTCCTTTCGAAATTACCTATATTTATATATTAAAAATCCGCCTGAGAGTCGTACCACCATAATATCATTGACTTATGACTCGAGCATAAGGATTTGAATATTAGGGTGTTACATTATGGTATCAAAGCAATTCGTCCTCGTGAGCCTGAGGGATGGAACTGCTTATACTTCAATGCATACTCTGAGTCTGTGCCTGTGCCAGTTAGGGTATCTAACCGATACATCTAGCATGAAGTCCATGAGTGTACCTTTGGTACTTTGAAGCACTATACTTCCGATATTGAGACTGATCAACTCGATTGTTTGGTGTGTATAAGAACCAAATGGCGCCTCGTGGACCCGGTCGGGGACGTGAGAGAGATCGAACTAGTACACAGGAACCGGAAATCAACTCGAATAACCCGGTAAACCTTATGGCGGCATTGGAGAATATGGCTGCTGCTATGCAGGCCACTGCGGAAGCCCTTGGGCAACAGATAAATAATAATGGCAATGGCGGAAGGGAAGCTCAGGGCCCGATGACACTGGCAACTTTCTTAAAGGTTAACCCACCTAAGTTCAAGGGAACCACTAATCTGATTGAAGCTGACACCTGGTTTCAGGCCATGGAGCGAGCACTACAAGCGCAGTTGGTGCCTGAAGAGCAGTGTGCTGAATTTGCTACCTATCTGCTCACGGAGGAAGCATCGCATTGGTGGCAAGGGATTCGACGTCTCCTACAACAGGGGAATGATCCTATCACTTGGGATGCCTTCCAGGTGGAATTCTATAAGAAGTACTTTCCAAATTCCGCCAGGACAGCCAAGGAATTAGAGTTACTACAGCTGAAGCAAGGTGCTATGTCCGTATCTGAGTATACAGACAAATTTGAGGAGCTATTTTGGTTTTCCCGCATGTGTCAGGGAGCTCCGGGAGACTTCGAGGAATGGAAATGCATTAAGTATGAAGGAGGGCTCCGGAATGACATCTTGAGTTCAGTGGGACCAATGGAGATCCGAACTTTTTCAGAGTTGGTGAATAAGAGCAGAATTGTTGAAGAGTGTGTGAAGAGGATGGTTGCAGAGAAAGGAAGTCATAGAGAGCACAACCAAGGATTTGCACCAAGGGGTCGAGAGTTTAAGGAGAGAGGATACATACAACACTTTCCCCAAGGACGGAATGACTTTGCAACGAGTGAGGAGTCCCAAAAAAAACGGTAAGGGAAAACGGGCAGCGGCTGCTTCTAATGTTTTGAGCTGCCAGAGGTGTGGAAGTCATCACTCAAATAGGCCATGCCGATTGGGGTTAGGCGTATGTTACAAGTGCGGGTTACCAGGGCATGTATCAAGAAATTGCCAACAAGGAGAGAGTCAGGATGCGGGCCGATTGCGGCAGTAAGATTGAGGTAATTGCAATAATCAGGCTTAAATGGCAGTGTGTGATTTTATAATATCGCCTGTACAGTAAAACTGGGAATGTCGAGCTTAATATTAGACTGAGAAGCAAACCGGATGGTCCGAGTAAGGAATTGCCTTAATACAAATGGATAAATGCCCGTGATGTAAATGATTTTCTGTTGAGAATGATGTGTTGTGTTTGTTATGTAGTTGGTTGATTTGTAGATTTTTGGTAAAACGGATTGAACCTGTGACTTTTAGTTCCTTTGATTTGAATAGATAAGAAATGGTCCTAAATGATAGGTTTGGAAAGGTTGATTTGAAATGCCAGTCATGCTAAGTTGTGGTTGGGTACTTGAGGAAATAAGTGATGGAGCTAATACTTGACGAGAAATCAAAGTGGCATAGCGGAAGCTCGCTAAAAGCGTTAGCATAGTATGGTAATAATAAGAAAAAGTGGGGTATGATTAGAAATGCTTTATGCTTTGAGTACTTAAAAGTTTAGTGAGCTTATACAGATACTAATTCTCGATAATTGGAATTAATTGCGGTTGTGAGCCTTAACGGTTCTGAAACGGATGAGGAAATTATCATTGATGCGTAGTCAGATTTAGATGATGATTGAGTGCAAGTTGTTGTGTTCGAGAGATGAGTGCTATGATGTTTGGTCATGGTGACCTTGGATTTAGATCAAGATTTGTAATGATCGGTTTCAGAGGAATCGTTTGGAAACCTTTAAATTGCAATGCTGATGTGGTACTAAGATTGGTTTGAGGGAACCCGTGACGGGTGGTAAACTCCAATTTTTGGAGAGGTGTTGTTGAAAATTTTCCCAAGAATTTGAAGGAGTATTTGGTTATGTTTTTGAAGATGATTTTTGATCTGAGTAACTTCAACAAAAGAGATGTGTCTCGAAAGCTTTTATAGATTAGTAAAGCAAAGCGGATTCATAAGAGTTTGTCAGCTTGTTAGTACAAACTCATTGGATTCTAAAAACGAAGAAAGCTTTGATTGATTATAGTGATGTGGGATGATGGCTATGATTAACGATGATGACAATATTATTGATGACATGATTTGAGATTTAATAGGGTGTGAGTTGATGAGACGATAAAAGTAAGAAACGAATGACCGAGATTCTCAGAGATAGAGAAATCAGAGCGCGGCAACGGAAGCGCGCAGAGTAAAAGGACCTTGGAACTGTTATGCGTTGGATATAACGGCAGACTACGCTCGCATACTCGTAGTGATGGATGAAATTTTCGAGGGCGAAAATTTCTGTTAGGGGGGTAGAATGTAATACCCGGTCTAACCGAAATTAATTGAATAATAAGTTAAATAAGAGAGAATATGCTTGGGAGATTTGGCAATTGGAATTTGATGATTTAAATATGATATTTGGATTCAGTGAGTTTTTCCGAGTCGAAAGACATAGTTTTCTGCGTAAAAGCGCACAGTGGAATTTTGACCGGCAGTACCGGCTGAGACCTGTCTGGTACTGCAGCTGAGAAAATTGATTATGAGTAAATAAGATTAAGAAATGAGGAATTATAATTAGGGGAGATAGAAATATCTGAAGTGCGATTTAGAGCGCTAATCTTAAAGGTTTTGGTCCAAAAATTGGGCCAACGGACAAAAATAAGTTAACTGGGCCTTAGTGGGCCCAAGACCCAACATATATAAACATTAGTTATGAACATTTCAGCTCATTTTACCCTAAAAGAGAGGTTGGGGCGCTGAAATAGAGAAGAGAGAAGAGAAGAGAGAAAACCTAACTCTCTTTGATCTTCAAACCACCATAACTTGAGCTACAGAGCTCCAATTGACGAGCCGTTTGCGGCCACGCGTCGCTCTTCTCATCCTCTATAATTCTATCTAAGTTTTGTGGTGAGTATTCCTTTCATCTCTGCCCAGTTTTCGAATTTCCCCACTGTTACACGTTTTTGGGAAGTTAGTGTTGAAATCTTGTGATTTTGGGTGTTTAGGGATACTCCAACATGGATTCTAAGTGAGTTCTATCCCTACTTCATATGGGATGAGGTAAGAAGTACTCAAACCCTTGTGATTTGTCATTTTTATGAGCCCTAGGTTGATGTATGTATGTCATATTGGTTATGTTAGTGCATTTGATGGTTTTGGTGCACAATTGGAAAATTGGTGTTACTTGAGGAGCTTTGGTGAGGCTTGGGGCTAAGGTTGGTGGAGACTTCCAAAGAAGAGGCTCAATTGATTTGGCTACAAGAGGTACGGTTTAAGTTTCATTTAAGTACCGTGTGGTGTGATGAGAATTCCTAGGCTAGATGCCCCTAGGATTAAGTTTGGATTGTGTAAATGGTTGATGCTAATATGCATAGTTGGTATGTAATGTGAATTGATGATTGGGTTGAGAATTGTGTGGCCTTGTATGCTTGGTGTATTGAAAATTTGATGTATTGGGTAATGAGTATTAATCTGTGGTTTATGCATTTAAATTGTGAAATTGGGCCGGAGGCCGTAAATTTTGGGCCGGAGGCCGGAAAGAGGTAAGGGAGGTAAGTTGATGTGTGCATTGTATGATGACACAAGTGATTGGATGAATTTCATATAATGAATATATGAATGATTGGGTTGGTTAATGAATAATGAGGTTTGAGGAGTTGAAGTGTGGAAATTGGTAATTTGGGTGAAATAGTATAGATGAGGTATGTTTGATTTTGGTTGAGATATATTATGTGGTCATATATGTGAGTATGATTATTGATGCCTTGATGGTATGATAATGCATGAGAGATATGTATGTTGTGATATATGCTTGAGAAATGATTAAGGTTGATTTGGGGGTGAAACCACGTGATAGTGAGTATGATATTGGTTATGTATAATGATGGTTGATTGAAAATAGTATAGTTGGAAATTGGGATGAGGAAGGATGTATGACATGTTGATATGTTTGTAATTTAGCCATTTGTTTGAAATGGGTAAAGATGGTTATATGGCGGTTTTGTGAATCGTGGTAAAGTGTTAATGTATGAGTTGAGGAGGCTTGATGTTAATTTTGATATATTTTGATTGGTTTCAAAAAGGGTTGAAATTGGCATGTTTTGGTTGATTTTGAAAAGAGTTGAAAATGGCTTGTTTTGAAAATGGCACTTTGTGGTTTTGTATGAAAAATATGGTTTTTGGGCATACTTTGACGGGACATAACTTGGACTACGGATCTCTGTTTTGTGCCAAATCTGTTTAGAAATGAAATTGGATCCGGGATGTCCATGCCGTTCGAAGAACAGGTGAAAAACGATTTAAAATGAGAAAGTTATGTCCGTCAGAAGATTGGGGGTTGAATCTGTGAATTCTGCAGCTTTTAACTTAGAAAATTTTTAGCAGAATGACCCTCCACGCGTAGGCGCACATGGCGCGTACGCGTCATTCTTCAAGAAGGCACCATCCACGCGTGCGCGTCGATGCGCTGCACCCATTGCCCAGCCATTTTCCCGAGAGTTGTGCCAGAGTTGTGCCAGTCTTGTGCTTGGGGCGCAAGTGTACCCACGCGTACGCGTCGTTGTCTATTTTTTCAATCCACGCGTCCGCGTGAATGGCGCGTATGCGTTGATGAGTTTTGTGACCATCCACGCGTGCGCGTGGAGTACGCATACGCATGGCCCTGTTTTCATCCCAAAGTTGATTTTTGAGTTTTAAAAGCCAAATCTCATACTTTTAAGCCTCCGATCTCACCCCTTATGTATTAAATCATTATGATATGCCTATCAATGAGAAAAGAGTTAGGGGATGTGGTAACTTGCGAGTGAAGCAAGGGGAAAAGTTATGATCAATGATGATCAACGATGATTATATGAGATATGGAGGATGACGGTGGGAGTACCGTGTATGCCATGAGCCGAAGGGCTATATTTATTGATAAATGGCTGGTTCTTGATTGGACCATGAGCCGGATGGCTGAGTTATTGCCGGGTTACGGCAAAGCCATTATTGATTATGGCTGAGAATAATTGCATATATGATTAATGAATGAATGTGTTAAATGGATAATAATGGAAGATATTGAAATGTGATGTGTAACCCCGGGTAGTAGGCAGTGGCGTTGTCCACTTGCTCCGGGTGTGAGACGGTAAAGGATGTTTATGATAAATGAGTTTAATTATGGAGTTTTAAATGAATGTATTTGTGATACCTGGGTAGTAGTAAGGGTTGTGGTTCGTCCCACTTGCTCCAGGTTAATGTTTGAGATTTGATAACAATGAGGATTGATAATATGAATTGAGATTGAATGAATATATGTTTGAGATACCTGGGCAGTAGCAAGGGTTGTGGTTCGTCCCGCTTGCTCCGGGTTAATGTTTAAGATACCTGGGCAGTAGCAAGGGTTGTGGTTCGTCCCACTTGCTCCGGATTAATGCTTAAGATACCTGGGCAGTAGCAAGGGTTGTGGTTCGTCCCACTTGCTCCAGGTCAGAGATTGTGACACCTGGGTAGTAGCGGCAGTAGTGGTGAATCCACTCGCTCCAGGTTGAGCTGTTAAACACCCGCCTGGGTAGTAGCCGCAGTAGTGGTTGTTCCACTGGCTCTGGGCTGAGCGGGTAGTAGCAAGGGGGTTGTAGCTCAAACCTACTTGCTCCGCAAGGGGTGTTTCTGTCCATGGTTAGCTACCAGGACGTGTCGGGCTGGCTATATAACCGACAGATGATATCATCAGCCATAGGGCAGGCATACATCATTTGCATATGTTTGAATTGTTTGGGTTTGCCTATTTGTTTTGGATTTCTATATCATATATGCTATGTTACCTGATTATATGCTACTTGTTCTACTTGTACCTTATTTGTGTATTAATTGTCTGTATTGCTTGTGTTTGTACAACTGAGATATCCCTCATGTTGGTGTCGGTGGATGTTGAGGGCTGTTCTTGATGAGATGAATTGATAATGCGATTGCATGATGATGATGATTTTTGAATGAGATAATTTGATCCCCCTGGGTAGACGCAGTGATGTGATTTCACTAGCTCCAGGCGAGGGTATGATGTATTGATATAGAGTTGCTGAGACAGAACAACTAATGATGGTTTTATTTATGATTCTGAGTCTGATTCGTGGAAGAATCAGCGAGTTGGGAAACATGTATAACATGAACTAGATTTTGTATCCCCTTACGACAGACGCCTATTTATGGATTAGTGAGAATCTAGGCTGGATGCTTGGTGAAAAGGAGTTTAGGATGCTTAGTGAGTTTTTATTGCAGTGCATTGTATTTATTTGGCACTCTTACCGTACTGGGAACCCATGGGCCGGGGGTTCTCATTCCGTATATATCTCTTATTTTTCAGATACAGGTCCAGGTGCTCAGAAGTGAGCTGTGGTTCGTCTGTGAGACGGCGAAGATATTTATTTTCTCTACTTTGTGTTTTGCTTAGAATCTCTCCACCTTTGTTTTGAAAAGATTATATTATGTGTTGAACTCTTTTGGAACTTGCCTATAGAGGCTCTTATGTTTCCTTTGGGAGAGATTAGGATGTACTGTTGTCAGTTACTTTCATACTGTACCCTAGCCGGCCTAAACTTCGCGGGTTGCGACTAGTGGCTATTACTTATGTTATATATATCTATCTGTTATCTATCTCTTAATCTCCTTTATGCCCTGTCCGTATATCGCTTTCGGCTTCACGTTTTATCTTTTCGTTGTCGAAACGTGAGTGATACGTCTTCGCGATTTTATTTCTACTCTTTTCAGGCTTCTCGATTAATACTTCTTTCGAAATTACCTATATTTATATATTAAAAATCCGCCTGAGAGTCGTACCACCGTAATATCATTGACTTATGACTCGAGCATAAGGATTTGAATATTAGGGTGTTACATTATGGTATCAGAGCAGTTCGTCCTCGTGAGCCTGAGGGATGGAACTGCTTATACTTCAATGCATACTCTGAGTCTGTGCCTGTGCCAGTTAGGGTATCTAACCGATACATCTAGCATAAAGTCCATGAGTGTACCTTTGGTACTTTGAAGCACTATACTTCCGATATTGAGATTGATCAACTTGATATCGATTGTTTGGTGTGTATAAGAACCAAATGGCGCCTCGTGGACCCGGTCGGGGACGTGAGAGAGATCGTACTAGTACACAGGAACCGGAAATTAACTCGAATAACCCGGTAAACCTTATGGCGGCATTGGAGAATATGGTTGCTGCTATGCAGGCCACTGCGGAGGCCCTTGGGCAACAGATAAATAATAATGGCAATGGCGGAAGGGAAGCTCAGGGCCCAATGACACTGGCAACTTTCTTAAAGGTTAACCCACCTAAGTTCAAGGGAACCACTAATCTGATTGAAGCTGACACCTGGTTTCAGGCCATGGAGCGAGCACTACAAGCGCAGTTGGTGCCTGAAGAGCAGTGTGCTGAATTTGCTACCTATCTGCTCACGGAGGAAGCATCGCATTGGTGGCAAGGGATTCGACGTCTCCTACAACAGGGGAATGATCCTATCACTTGGGATGCCTTCCAGGTGGAATTCTATAAGAAGTACTTTCCAAATTCCGCCAGGACAGCCAAGGAATTAGAGTTACTACAGCTGAAGCAAGGTGCTATATCCGTATCTGAGTATACAGACAAATTTGAGGAGCTATTTAGGTTTTCCTGCATGTGTCAGGGAGCTCCGGGAGACTTCGAGGAATGGAAATGCATTAAGTATGAAGGAGGGCTCCGGAGTGACATCTTGAGTTCAGTGGGACCAATGGAGATCCGAACTTTTTCAGAGTTGGTGAATAAGAGCAGAATTGTTGAAGAGTGTGTGAAGAGGATGGTTGCAGAGAAAGGAAGTCATAGAGAGCACAACCAAGGATTTGCACCAAGGGGTCGAGAGTTTAAGGAGAGAGGATACATACAACACTTTCCCCAAGGACGGAATGACTTTGCAACGAGTGAGGAGTCCCAAAAAAAACGGTAAGGGAAAACGGGCAACGGCTGCTTCTAATGTTTTGAGCTGCCAGAGGTGTGGAAGTCATCACCCAAATAGGCCATGCCGATTGGGGTTAGGCGTATGTTACAAGTGCGGGTTACCAGGGCATGTATCAAGAAATTGCCAACAAGGAGAGAGTCAGGATGCGGGCCGATTGCGGCAGTAAGATTGAGGTAATTGCAATAATCAGGCTTAAATGGCAGTGTGTGATTTTATAATATCGCCTGTACAGTAAAACTGGGAATGTCGAGCTTAATATTAGACTGAGAAGCAAACCGGATGGTCCGAGTAAGGAATTGCCTTAATACAAATGGATAAATGCCCGTGATGTAAATGATTTTCTGTTGAGAATGATGTGTTGTGTTTGTTATGTAGTTGGTTGATTTCTAGATTTTTGGTAAAACGGATTGAACCTGTGACTTTTAGTTCCTTTGATTTGAATAGATAAGAAATGGTCCTAAATGATAGGTTTGGAAACGTTGATTTGAAATGCCAGTCATGCTAAGTTGTGGTTGGGTACTTGAGGAAATAAGTGATGGAGCTAATACTTGACGAGAAATCAAGGTGGCATAGCGGAAGCTCGCTAAAAGCGTTAGCATAGTATGGTAATAATAAGAAAAAGTGGGGTATGATTAGAAATGCTTTATGCTTTGAGTACTTAAAAGTTTAGTGAGCTTATACAGATACTGATTCTCGATAATTGGAATTAAATGCGGTTGTGAGCCTTAACGGTTCTGAAACGGATGAGGAAATTATCATTGATGCGTAGTCGGATTTAGATGATGATTGAGTGCAAGTTGTTGTGTTCGAGAGATGAGTGCTATGATGTTTGGTCATGGTGACCTTGGATTTAGATCAAGATTTATAATGATCGGTTTCAGAGGAATCGTTTGGAAACCTTTAAATTGCAATGCTGATGTGGTACTAAGATTGGTTTGAGGGAACCCGTGACGGGTGGTAAACTCCAATTTTTGGAGAGGTGTTGTTGAAAATTTTCCCAAGAATTTGAAGGAGTATTTGGTTATGTTTTTGAAGATGATTTTTGATCTGAGTAACTTCAACAAAAGAGATGTGTCTCGAAAGCTTTTATAGATTAGTAAAGCAAAGCGGATTCATAAGAGTTTGTCAGCTTGTTAGTACAAACTCATTGGATTCTAAAAACGAAGAAAGCTTTGATTGATTATAGTGATGTGGGATGATGGCTATGATTAACGATGATGACAATATTATTGATGACATGATTTGAGATTTAATAGGGTGTGAGTTGATGAGACGATAAAAGTAAGGAACGAATGACCGAGATCCTCAGAGATAGAGAAATCAGAGCGCGGCAACGGAAGCGCGCAGAGTAAAAGGACCTTGGAACTGTTATGCGTTGGATATAACGGCAGACTACGCTCGCGTACTCGTAGTGATGGATGAAATTTTCGAGGGCGAAAATTTCTGTTAGGGGGGTAGAATGTAATACCCGGTCTAACCGAAATTAATTGAATAATAAGTTAAATAAGAGAGAATATGCTTGGGAGATTTGGCAATTGGAATTTGATGATTTAAATATGATATTTGGATTCAGTGAGTTTTTCCGAGTCGAAAGACATAGTTTTCTGCGTAAAAGCGCACAGTGGAATTTTGACCGGCAGTACCGGCTGAGACCTGTCTGGTACTGCAGCTGAGAAAATTGATTATGAGTAAATAGGATTAAGAAATGAGGAATTATAATTAGGGGAGATAGAAATATCTGAAGTGCGATTTAGAGCGCTAATCTTAAAGGTTTTGGTCCAAAATTGGGCCAACGGACAAAAATAAGTGAACTGGGCCTTAGTGGGCCCAAGACCCAACATATATAAACATTAGTTATGAACATTTCAGCTCATTTTACCCTAAAAGAGAGGTTGGGGCGCTGAAATAGAGAAGAGAGAAGAGAAGAGAGAAAACCTAACTCTCTTTGATCTTCAAACCACCATAACTTGAGCTACAGAGCTCCAATTGACGAGCCGTTTGCGGCCACGCGTCGCTCTTCTCATCCTCTATAATTCTATCTAAGTTTTTTGGTGAGTATTCCTTTCATCTCTGCCCAGTTTTCGAATTTCCCCACTGTTACACGTTTTTGGGAAGTTAGTGTTGAAATCTTGTGATTTTGGGTGTTTAGGGATACTCCAACATGGATTCTAAGTGAGTTCTATCCCTACTTCATATGGGATGAGGTAAGAAGTACTCAAACCCTTGTGATTTGTCATTTTTATGAGCCCTAGGTTGATGTATGTATGTCATATTGGTTATGTTAGTGCATTTGATGGTTTTGGTGCACAATTGGAAAATTGGTGTTACTTGAGGAGCTTTGGTGAGGCTTGGGGCTAAGGTTGGTGGAGACTTCCAAAGAAGAGGCTCAATTGATTTGGCTACAAGAGGTACGGTTTAAGTTTCATTTAAGTACCGTGTGGTGTGATGAGAATTCCTAGGCTAGATGCCCCTAGGATTAAGTTTGGATTGTGTAAATGGTTGATGCTAATATGCATAGTTGGTATGTAATGTGAATTGATGATTGGGTTGAGAATTGTGTGGCCTTGTATGCTTGGTGTATTGAAAATTTGATGTATTGGGTAATGAGTATTAATCTGTGGTTTATGCATTTAAATTGTGAAATTGGGCCGGAGGCCGTAAATTTTGGGCCGGAGGCCGGAAAGAGGTAAGGGAGGTAAGTTGATGTGTGCATTGTATGATGACACAAGTGATTGGATGAATTTCATATAATGAATATATGAATGATTGGGTTGGTTAATGAATAATGAGGTTTGAGGAGTTGAAGTGTGGAAATTGGTAATTTTGGGTGAAATAGTATAGATGAGGTATGTTTGATTTTGGTTGAGATATATTATGTGGTCATATATGTGAGTATGATTATTGATGCCTTGATGGTATGATAATGCATGAGAGATATGTATGTTGTGATATATGCTTGAGAAATGATTAAGGTTGATTTGGGGGTGAAACCACGTGATAGTGAGTATGATATTGGTTATGTATAATGATGGTTGATTGAAAATAGTATAGTTGGAAATTGGGATGAGGAAGGATGTATGACATGTTGATATGTTTGTAATTTAGCCATTTGTTTGAAATGGGTAAAGATGGTTATATGGCGGTTTTGTGAATCGTGGTAAAGTGTTAATGTATGAGTTGAGGAGGCTTGATGTTAATTTTGATATATTTTGATTGGTTTCAAAAAGGGTTGAAATTGGCATGTTTTGGTTGATTTTGAAAAGAGTTGAAAATGGCTTGTTTTGAAAATGGCACTTTGTGGTTTTGTATGAAAAATATGGTTTTTGGGCATACTTTGACGGGACATAACTTGGACTACGGATCTCTGTTTTGTGCCAAATCTGTTTAGAAATGAAATTGGATCCGGGATGTCCATGCCGTTCGAAGAACAGGTGAAAAACGATTTAAAATGAGAAAGTTATGTCCGTCAGAAGATTGGGGGTTGAATCTGTGAATTCTGCAGCTTTTAACTCAGAAAATTTTTAGCAGAATGACCCTCCACGCGTAGGCGCACATGGCGCGTACGCGTCATTCTTCAAGAAGGCACCATCCACGCGTGCGCATCGATGCGCTGCACCCATTGCCCAGCCATTTTCCCGAGAGTTGTGCCAGAGTTGTGCCAGTCTTGTGCTTGGGGCGCAAGTGTACCCACGCGTACGCGTCGTTGTCTATTTTTTCAATCCACGCATCCGCGTGAATGGCGCGTATGCGTTGATGAGTTTTGTGGCCATCCACGCGTGCGCGTGGAGTACGCGTACGCATGGCCTTGTTTTCATCGCAAAGTTGATTTTTGAGTTTTAAAAGCCAAATCTCATACTTTTAAGCCTCCGATCTCACCCCTTATGTATTAAATCATTATGATATGCCTATCAATGAGAAAAGAGTTAGGGGATGTGGTAACTTGCGAGTGAAGCAAGGGGAAAAGTTATGATCAATGATGATCAACGATGATTATATGAGATATGGAGGATGACGGTGGGAGTACCGTGTATGCCATGAGCCGAAGGGCTATATTTATTGATAAATGGCTGGTTCTTGATTGGACCATGAGCCGGATGGCTGAGTTATTGCCGGGTCACGGCAAAGCCATTATTGATTATGGCTGAGAATAATTGCATATATGATTAATGAATGAATGTGTTAAATGGATAATAATGGAAGATGTTGAAATGTGATGTGTAACCCCGGGTAGTAGGCAGTGGCATTGTCCACTTGCTCCGGGTGTGAGACGGAAAAGGATGTTTATGATAAATGAGTTTAATTATGGAGTTTTAAATGAATGTATTTGTGATACCTGGGTAGTAGTAAGGGTTGTGGTTCGTCCCACTTGCTCCAGGTTAATGTTTGAGAGTTGATAACAATGAGGATTGATAATATGAATTGAGATTGAATGAATATATGTTTGAGATACCTGGGCAGTAGCAAGGGTTGTGGTTCGTCCCGCTTGCTCCGGGTTAATGTTTAAGATACCTGGGCAGTAGTAAGGATTGTGGTTCGTCCCACTTGCTCCGGGTTAATGCTTAAGATACCTGGGCAGTAGCAAGGGTTGTGGTTCGTCCCACTTGCTCCAGGTCAGAGATTGTGACACCTAGGTAGTAGCGGCAGTAGTGGTAAATCCACTCGCTCCAGGTTGAGCTGTTAAACACCCGCCTGGGTAGTAGCCGCAGTAGTGGTTGTTCCACTGGCTCTGGGCTGAGCGGGTAGTAGCAAGGGGGTTGTAGCTCAAACCTACTTGCTCCGCAAGGGGTGTTTCTGTCGATGGTTAGCTACCAGGACGTGTCGGGCTGGCTATATAACCGACAGATGATATCATTAGCCATAGGGCAGGCATACATCATTTGCATATGTTTGAATTGTTTGGGTTTGCCTATTTGTTTTGGATTTCTATATCATATATGCTATGTTACCTGATTATATGCTACTTGTTCTACTTGTACCTTATTTGTGTATTAATTGTTTGTATTGCTTGTGTTTGTACAACTGAGATATCCCTCATGTTGGTGTCGGTGGATGTTGAGGGCTGTTCTTGATGAGATGAATTGATAATGCGATTGCATGATGATGATGATTTTTGAATGAGATAATTTGAGCCCCCTGGGTAGATGCAGTGATGTGATTTCACTAGCTCCAGGCGAGGGTATGATGTATTGATATAGAGTTGCTGAGACAGAACAACTAATGATGGTTTTATTTATGATTCTGAGTCTGATTCGTGGAAGAATCAGCGAGTTGGGAAACATGTATAACATGAACTAGATTTTGTATCCCCTTACGACAGACGCCTATTTATGGATTAGTGAGAATCTAGGCTGGATGCTTGGTGAAAAGGAGTTTAGGATGCTTAGTGAGTTTTTATTGCAGTGCATTGTATTTATTTGGCACTCTTACCGTACTGGGAACCCATGGGCCCGGGGTTCTCATTCCGTATATATCTCTTATTTTTCAGATACAAGTCCAGGTGCTCAGAAGTGAGCTGTGGTTCGTCTGTGAGACGGCGAAGATATTTATTTTCTCTACTTTGTGTTTTGCTTAGAATCTCTCCACCTTTGTTTTGAAAAGATTATATTATGTGTTGAACTCTTTTGGAACTTGCCTATAGAGGCTCTTATGTTTCCTTTGGGAGAGATTAGGATGTACTGTTGTCAGTTACTTTCATACTGTACCCTAGCCGGCCTAAACTTCGCGGGTCGCGACTAGTGGCTATTACTTATGTTATATATATCTATCTGTTATCTATCTCTTAATCTCCTTTATGCCCTGTCCGTATATCGCTTTCGGCTTCACGTTTTATCTTTTCGTTGTCGAAACGTGAGTGATACGTCTTCGCGATTTTATTTCTACTCTTTTCAGGCTTCTCGATTAATACTCCTTTCGAAATTACCTATATTTATATATTAAAAATCCACCTGAGAGTCGTACCACCGTAATATCATTGACTTATGACTCGAGCATAAGGATTTGAATATTAGGGTGTTACAAGAAGAACAGAGCTGGGTCATGGCGAGAAAAGGCAGACGGCAGAACCGCGGATGTCGGAACAGAGCAGTGGCGCGACGCGCTTGTGGTGGTGGTGGCAGCTACGAAACTGCAGTGCCAGTTGCCTGCTCCAGTGCGGCGGTGCCGGCTGGCGGCTGCGGGCGAAGAAGAAAAGGATTCGTGAATCGTGACGGTGCTCTACTGCTCTGGATCTGGATTTTTTGAGAATCAAAAGTTAAGAATTAAGGTTTTGTGAGATTTAGATTTTAATCTGGATTTGGATCCAGATCCGGATTAAAACTGTTTAAATGGATTGGACTTAAAACCAAATTATAAAATAAATTTGGTTTGGTTTGGATTTTTTTGGTTTAAAACTGGTTTTTTTTTAAGGTTTGGTTTGGATTTGGTTTAAAATCCAAATTTCGGATTTTTTTGCCCACCCCTAATTCTAGAGTCCTAGATTGCATTGAAGCCATGTGAAAAATTGGTCAATTACCTTGATAAAGGACATCATTATCAACGTCATCATCTGCTTGAAAGTTATCAGTTTTGCACTTGATATTCAACCACTTATTGACCAATGTCTTGGGCCATGAAAGCTTCACTAAATAAAGGAGAGTAAGCAATTTATTAACCAAAGATGGAAGTTTAGAAGAAACAGAATAAAAGGGCTATAAAAAACTCACCTTATCCAAATTATCAATGTGAATAGAACCAGGAGAACTTGTTTGATTACTTACGCTGAATCTGAATTATATATCAGCAGAAAAACCACAAGAGAAGGACAGGTCAAAAAAGTCTATACTTGTTAACAAGAATTTAGAAACAAGTTAATCAGATTTATATTTTGTAACTCATAAACATAGATATATCTAATTGATTTGGATATATATGTGCATTGTGTCTCTGTCAGTGCAAATATTCCCTTTACTTAGTAGCAAAATACTAGTTAGTTTTGAACTGACATACTACAAAAACAGCAGCTATTGCATAAACTAGTGCCCCAATAAATGAGGCTGCTACCATGACCTGTAGGTCACAGGATAAGTTAGTTGCTTTTGATCTCTATTAATCTTACCGAATCCTTGATAATACTGTTTAGAATTTGATGCTTAATCTCTCCCTTTTACAAAAGAGGAACATGTAGAGACATCCTTAGATTTCGGCCCAACATTCTGAAGTAGTAGGACACAGAGAACCTGAAACAATTCTAAATGTAAACTAATCTGATATATTTAGCAAATCAGTAGTAATACATCTAGATACCTGCACACCCAATGAATACAGACACACAAAGCTACCTCTAAAAGGGGAGCTGAAGCAGGATACTCAGGCAAATGAAGCAAGATGCAAAATCAAAAAGCAAATTCAAACGAAGCAAGCAACATAAACACAAAAAATTAACTTTAACTCCTATCATGTACTATTCATATAGTAAAATAAAAATGTTCACTCAAACAGAACTCAGAGTAGATTCATAAGATAATAAGCCTGCTCATTAAATTAAATAAATAAGATACAATACCACGGTATCTATTTGATTGATCACTTACTTTTTCTCTTCTCAACTTGTTGGTTTTTTATTATTCTCATTAAAGCTGAATGCAAAATTCACAAAATCATGCCAATTAGCTTAATTTGAAGTGCAAAAGGGGAAAACGGCATTGCTTCAAACAGTAAAATGAGAATTATCAACCTAAATTGTAAATTAAAAATGAATTGAGATAGATATATCAATTTTGCACCAATATCACCAACGCAATTGATGGACCAAACATGAATCCCCTGGCTTAATCTATTTTTGGCGAATCAGTACCCAAAAAAGAACCTATAACCCTAAAACCCCCCAAAAAAGAACTTATCTGTATGTGAAACTGTAATAGTGACTAATTTTACTTAATTTTGATAAGTTTTATACCAAAACGATCTGAAATAGGATGATGTAAATACCATGATAAATCCTATCTCTTCAGGGTCTAGTTCTTCCATGATCAAAGCTGCATATTCTTTAGCCTGCTGCTGTATGTTTGAGAGTTTGTTTGTTATGGCACTAAGGCAGATGGTCTGAAAACAGAATTGATCATATAAACCTCTTTAATTTTTTTGATTTTTCTAATTTTTCTGTTGATGAATTTAAAAAGAAAATTCATATATATTTTAATGTAATTACTGCACACAACAGTATATAAAATACAGTATGATGCATCTGAGAACAAATAAACAACTTACCTAGCCTTTGCCATATCTTCCTTAAGGCATCTCACACACTCTGCAGCTTTTTCCAAGGACTTCTTAGCCACTTCCTTTGATAATGAAAACAATATATATTACAAACCTTCAATACAGAAAACTCAGGAATAAAAACTTAAATTTAATTAAGTTTTAGTCGTTGAGATGATAAAAAAAAATCATATAAAGTGGGACATTGATTTATATACTGTATACAAGGATAACTAGAGAAGCAGAAGGCTAAACTCTCCTTGCAGAACTAACAAAAGCTAATATCATGAACTATAAATAGTTAAATGGGCTTGTTCACATTTCAACTTTCAAGCTCAAAGGGTTTATGCATGAGAGGACATCATATATGTTCTTAATGAACATTTGGGAGAGTGGGTTCAAAACAGAAATATAGAATTGAAACATTATTTCCGAGAGTCAAAACATCTACTTTACCTGTGAACTATCAATTAAAGCAACAAGGTCATTTCTACCAACATCTTTGACAACTGAAAGATATGCAAAGAGCATTCAATTAACAATACTTATAGTAGTTGCGTCTAAAAAGTAATGTAAAATGCTTATAGTTTTCTTAGGATACCATTCAATTAACTTTGGCTCTTATCCACACTACACTCTTACTTTCAAAATTTTCACTTGACAATTGCAAGTTTTCTGTGTTACCAACAATGTTCCCTCAAGTTATAGTTTAGCAAATTTCCCTCCAATTGTTAATAATAAGCTATGGGTTTGAAAAAAGCTGAAATGTAGGAATAGACCAGCATTTCAAGAATCAATAGAGCTAACTCAACTCAATGGTGGAAATTAATTAGCTACTTACAACATTCTTGCATTGTGCTCCACATGAGGTTTATATTGAGCTATCACAACAAAGTTCATGTCATAACAATTTTTACAAACCCTCATGCCAATAACTCACAGAACAAACAGAGTTCAGCAAAAAAATAAATAAATAACAAATAAAAAAATCAAACACAAACAATTTTAAACCACAGGTTCTAGCAGAAAGCCAATTACCCGCACTAACAGTTTAAAAGAAAAAAAGTATCAAAGAGAAACATTTAATCAAGTACAACAACTTTCAAAACAAAGTGTGTTTCAATATTACACACATAACACATTAAATCATTCACCTATTCAAGAAATCAACTTCAGTCTCAGAAAAGAATTACCATAAGAATCAGCAACTGAGGAAAAATTGTAGTTTTAGTCAAAAGGGGTATAAGTAACTATAATGTCCTTATTTTTATAGATGAATACCTAGATTTCTTTCAATTCAATTTACAATTCAGCTCACCTTTCTTCTTCCTCTTCTACTTCTTCTCTACTCCTTGTCTTCTTTTCATTCTTTACATTCTTCACACCATTTCTGTTTCTGGCTAACCAAGAAACCGTTCAAACTGCAAGAACTCTATTAGAAACAGGAAGCTAAAAACAGGAAGCTGAAAACAGAAAAACGGAAGCCAACTTATTCATTGAGAAATCATAGAAACAAAAGCTTATTAACGCTGCATTTGGATTCAGTCTCAGAAACAAAAATACAGAGAAAATAGACAAGCTATATTAAATCACAATTCACAAACCTTAAAATACCACACATCTTCATCAACAACAGCATGCATGTTATCAAATTACAGTTCACAAACCCATATTTCAGAGATTAAAAGCCCCAAATTAAAACCCCTAAAATAGGAATCCTAAACCACTGATCAATTTCAGAAGCAAATAGAAATCAATACATACCTATTTAATGATTTGAGCACAGCGAAGACGATGATGAGAAGCACGGAGATGACGATGGTGAGAGCGGCGTAGCGACGATGGTGAGGGCCGCACAGCGACGATGGTGACGGCGGCACAGCGACGATCAGTGCAAGCGATGGCGAAGAGGAGTGACGACGGTCAATGTGGAGAGTAGTGCAGGTGAGTCGTGAGTGGGAGGCGACGACTCTCAATGGCGAGAGTGAGAGGGTCAATGGCGAGACCGAGAGTGAGAGGGTCAATGGCGAGAGTGAAGAGAGTGAGTGGTGGGCGACGATGGTGAGCTATCGAGGGTTACGAGGATGAAGGTGACTGAGACTCAAGAAGTTTGCTAAGTTTTACTAAGTGTTAAGTCATCACTCATCAGTTTGCTTTCAGGAAAAACAAGGAAAAAAATTACTAAGTGTTAAGTTTTTGGCTTTAGAGACATTAGGCATCACTTTTAAAACGCACCCAAAACTTAACAAATAGGCTATCCTTTAAAAGCGTATCCTTTGATACAAAAAAGTGAACCTATAGATATCAATTTACGGCTACGCTTTATAAGTGATATCTTTAATACGTAAGGCTACGCTTTTTAAATGATGCCGCATTTGTGTATCCTTTTCTCTTATAAAAAGGCAACACGGAGAAAAGCGTAGCCTATTCTATGAATAGGCTACGCTTTTCAAATGTAGCCTAAAAAAAGTGTGGCTGAATGGGTATTTTTCTTGTAGTGAGTTAAACGACATCTAATTAGAATATGAACTATATATATATGTTGTTTTCATGTTTTGAAAATAACATTTATAATATACTTCCAAATTAGAAACGCTATTTTCTTATTCTTTTCTGTATACAAAGCCGACACATTCAAATTAATGATTCCATAATAAGGTGGGAAGATCATTTCAGTTATATATCGCATTCAATTATAAATAAGAGTGAACCGGATCAATTTACAAATAAAAGTAATAAGTATACATAAAAACAATGCTTTCCATATTTAATACCTTGTGATTTCATATTAGTACTTTTAACATTTATTTTTGTGATTATTATGGAGACGATTTTGATATGCAAAATAAATTTACAAGTAATGATATTTTATCCGTACATATATTGCCCTATTTGGTGTCTATACAAACCATTTTTGCTTTAAGAGTCAAAATAATAAAAAAAATTAAAGGCAAAAAATGAAAAAGAGATTTTTTTAATAAAAAATTTGGCTAATACATAAAAAATGCAATGTTTATAAGGTGGTGTGTTATGTTAATTAAGACCGCATTTGTTTTTGAGAATAAGACAAAATAAGACATTGAGAACAAGATATAAAAGATAGAGACACGGAATTTAGTATTCTTGTATTCTGTTTGGTGATAAAGTAGAACAAATTATAAAAATCTATTTTATTCTCTTTTTTTTATTCAAAAATTTTGCAAAGAAAAATATAATAATAAAAATATAATTATGAAGAATTAACAAGAATAATAAAAAAATAAGTTGTATCTTTTGTTAGTTTCTCTGTGTCATTTTTGTCCAGATAGACACAAAATATACCAATTCAGTGTCTCTAGATACAATATCACTGTCCATGTCTTATCTATCAAATACGATTTTGTATCTCTGTGTTCCTACCCCAGTGTCCCATTCTTATAAACAAACGCAGCCTAATTGTATATCCAGCCTAGACATAAGCAAAATGCATGGCATATGTCTATTGTTTGGTTTAGCAAAATACAAGCTTTTTGAGACACACATAAAATTTGTCTATCATTTTAAAGTACTATTTTAAACTTAGGACACAGATAGATCAATTATGAGAGATTATATTTTTTCATCTTGGTTATTCTTTTTTTTTGTCTTGGGCTAAGTCCGAAAACCCTTGATGAGCCAAAATTGATACGCTCGAATATTGGCAAGTGTACTAAATCACATCAAGTAATAACACGGTGAGTGGATATCGTTTCTATGAGAATTAATGGATTGAATCAAGCAACGTCTAGTTGAACCTTTAATTAGATCAATCAAACTTTTGCAAGAAGATTGTGAATCTTGAAGTAGCATAGAACAGTGAAGAAGTAGTTTGTTTCTGAATGAATGGATGCTTTTAAACTTGAAGAAGTAATCAAGGAATGACAAGTTAAAGGTTTCGGAGATGTTTAACTCTTAGAAAAAATAATGCTTATATTTTCCTACTTTGACTCATGTAAAAAATATTTTCATGGAAAATCATGTATAACCAAATTCCAATTCCTTGGCAATACAATTTCTCTTAACTTAATCAATCACTAATTCCTTCCTCAACTCATTAAGAGAAGAGGTTAAGCACGGTTTTGATTTAAAGTCACACAACTTTCAAAATATTATTTCTAGTCAAGTTGAAAATTATCAGAAAGTGTTTTAAGCTGATTTCGATATTAAATTTTTTAAAGTAATAATAGAATTCATGATAGAATTAGAATATTTTTTGATACTTTTAACCATTAAAGATGAAGAATGAGACTCAATCTTAAAAAAGTAGAAGAGCATGAATCAAAATAAAGAAAATACTTACGTTACTAATCTATAAAATCCAACAGAGCTCCTAATCTTTAACAGAGGAGGTTTAGTGTAACACCCTAATTAGCCTAAAGCCTTACCTCGCGTCGTAAAGAAAAAGTTGATCAAAGGTTACGACAGTTCTAAGCTTTTACATATATTATATAGAAGGAATTAATAATATCTAGAAGCCCGATGAAGAATATAGCTCAAAAATAGGATTTCAAAAGCGCAAAACGTACTAACGAAGCTACTAACTTTAAAGCATAAGAAACATGTATAGAATAACAAAACACCATAGTATAATAGTATAATATCATAAAAAGCTAGCCACGACTCACGGAGTTTAAGCCGGCTAGCCAGATACAGACCATATATGAAACCAGACAGTAAAAAACAACTTATACAAGTTTTGTTCTCTCTATACAAGCCTCTAGGCCAAAACAAAATACAAAAGTGAGAGACATATACGTAATAAATCAAAAGACTCCAAAAGATATCCAGATCCTCCGCTTCTGTCACCAATCAGACAACTCACTGAGGTGGGTTGGGACCCGCATCTAAAAATACAACAGAAATATGGTATGAGAACCAGAGGTTCTCAGTATGGTAACTGGTGCACGAAAATTACACTCACACTATGTAATTCCGCAAAACTAACCAGCAAATGCACTGGGTCATCCAAGTAATACCTTACGTGAGTAAGGGTCGATCCCACGGAGATTGCCGGCTTGAAGTAAGCTATGGTTATCTTATTATTCTTAGTCAGGATATCAATAGTGGTTATTAGTTTTAATTGTGAAAAGTGAAAGAGCATGAAATGAATACTTGTTACGCAGCAATGGAGAATAGGTTGGAGTTTTGGATATGCTCTGTCCTTTTGATTTCTACTTTCCTACTGTCTTCTTCCTCACGCACGCAGGTCTCCTTCCATGGCAAGCTGTATGATGGTGGATCACCATTGTCAATGGCTACCAGCCGTCCTCTTAGTGAAAAGGGTCCATGTACATGGTTAATCATCTGTTGGTTCTCACTAATGTTGGAATAGGATCCATTGATCCTTTTACGTCTGTCACCACGCCCAGCATTCATGAGTTTGAAGCTCGTCACAGTCATTCCTTTCCCGGTCCTACTCGGAATACCACAGACAAGGTTTAGACTTTTCGGATCTCAGGAATGCTGCCAATTGATTCTAGCTTATACCATGAAGACTCTGATCTCACGAATTTGAATGCTCTGTTGTCAGGAGAGGCAGTCAAACTCGTGAGCCAGGAACCCAAGAGACATCCATTCAATCTAAGGTAGAACAGAAGTGGTTGTCAGGCACGCGTTCATAGGTTAAGAATGGTGATGAGTGTCACGGATCATCACATTCATCCTGTTGAAGTGCGAATGAACATCTTAGAATAGAAACAAGCGTGATTGAATAGAAAACAGAAATAATTGCATTAATTCATCGAGACACAGCAGAGCTCCTTACCCCCAACCATGGGGTTTAGAGACTCATGCCGTCAAAAATACAAATTAAGATGTAAAAATGTCATGAAGTGCAAAATAGATCTCTAAAAGTAGTTTATATACTCAACTAGTAACCTAGGTTTACAGAAAATGAGTAAACTAAGATAGATAGTGCAGAAATCCACTTCTGAGGTCCACTTGGTGTGTGCTGGGGCTGAGCATTGAAGCTTTCACATGCATAGGCTATTCTTGGAGTCAAACGCTAGTTTGTAACCTGTTTTTGGCGTTTAACTCAAGTTTGTAACTTGTTTCTGGCGTTTAACGCCAAAATAGGGCAGAAAGCTGGCGTTGAACGCCAGTTTGCGTCATCTAAAGTTGGGCAAAGTATGGACTATTTTATATTGCTGGAAAGCCCTGGATGTCTACTTTCCAACGCAATTGAGATCGTATCATTTGGACTTTTGTAGCTCCAAAAATTCCGTCTCAAGTGCAGGGAAGTCAGAATCCAATAGCATCTACATTCCTTTTTTAGCCTTTAAATCAGATTTTTGCTCAGGTCCCTCAATTTCAGCCAAAAAGTACCTGAAATCACAGAAAAACACACAAACTCATAGTAAAGTCCAGAAATGTGATTTTTGAATAAAAACTAATAAAAATGTACTAAAAAGTAGCTAAATCCTATTAAAAAATATATGAAAACACCTCCAAAAAGCGTATAAAATATCCACTCATCACAACACCAAACTTAAACTGTTGCTTGTCTCCAAGCAACTAGATAAATAAAATAGGATAGAAAGAAAATCAAGAGACAATTTCAGAGTTTTATATGAAGCTCAAATTCTAATTAGATGAGCGGGACTAGTAGCTTTTTGTCTCTGAACAGTTTTGGCACCTCACTTCATCCTTTGAAGTTTAGAATGATTAGCATCCATAGGAACTCAGAATTCATATAGTTTTATTGATTCTCCTAGTTTAGTATGTTGATTCTTGAACACAGCTACTTTTATGAGTCTTGGCTGTGGCCCTAAGCACTTTGTCTTCCAGTATTACCACCGGATACATAAATGCCACAGACACATAACTGTGTGAACCTTTTCAGATTGTGACTCAGCTTTACCAAAGCCCCCAATTATAGGTGTCCAGAGTTCTTAAACACACTCTTTTGGATCACGACTTTAACCACTCAGTCTCAAGCTTTTCACTTGGACCTGCATGCCACAAGCACATGGTTAGGGACAGCTGGGTTCAGCCGCTTAGGCCAAAATTTTATTCCTTTAGGCCCTCCTATCAATTGATGCTCAAAGCCTTGGATCCTTTTTACCCTTGCCTTTTGATTTTAAGGGCTACTGGCTTTTTCTTTTTCTCTCTTTTTTTTTCACTGCTTTTTCTTGCTTCAAGAATCAATTTTATGCTTTTTCGAATTATCAATAACATTTCTCTTTTTCATCATTCTTTTAAGAGCCAACAGTTTTAACATTCATATACAGCAAGATAAAAAATATGCACTGTTTAAGCACTCTTTCAGAAAACAAAAAGTATTGCCACCACATATAAATAATTAGAATTTTTCTTATTAAGAACTCAAAAAAGTTACCTTCTTATTCTAAAAATATCTGCTATTTCATTCATGTTTAATGATGATGAGAAAAATAAATTATAGCTTACTTGGAGATGATAAAGATAAAAATAAAAATATTAACTACTACTACTCATATGACTCCTAAAATAGATTTCTAATAGCAGAAGTTATCACAGAGTTAAGATTAGGACTCAACAACCTTTATTTTGAGAGATATATGCTCCTTCAATTTGTGGGTTATTTGGATCTTCAAGAGAAAGCTTCTGGCGCTTCAGCTCCTGTAGTTCATGCCCTTGCTTTTCCTGCTCCTTAAGCAGTTTGCAGATCATACTATTTTGATTCTGCTGTTCTTCCTTAAGTTGATCCATAGTTTCTTTTAGCTTGGTGACAGATGCTTCTAGGTGGGTCCAGTAGTCAATCTGAGGGATTTTTGGAAGGAACTCCTGCGCCCTCCTTTTGATGGAGTTTTCTTGTACTTGTTGTCCCTCCATTGATTGGGATGAACTTATCTACTCCCATCTTCACCCCAGCCTCTTTACATAGCAGAGAAATCAAGTTTGGGTAAGCCAATTTGGCATTCTTGGAGTTCTTATTTGCAATTGTGTAGAGCTCACAAGAAATCAGTTGATAAATCTCCACTTTATTTTCTTGCATAATACAATGGATCATCACTGCTCTCTTGATTGTGACTTCGGAGCAGTTGCTGGTAGGCAGTATGGAACGCCCAATAAAATCCAGCCAGCCCCTAGCAACTGGTTTGAGATCCCCTCTCTTGAGTTGATTTGGAACACCTTTTGTGCTGGTTGTCCACTTGGTTCCAGGGATGCATATGTCCTCTAGAATTTGGTCTAAGCATTTATCATCACACACCATTCTTCTATTAAAGGATTCAGGATCATCTTGTAGTTGAGGCAGCTTGAAGACCTCTCTTATTTTGTCAAGGTAGAAGTAAATCATCTTCCCTCTAACCATGCTTCGAAAGGTATAAAAAGCGGTTCCAGTCATTCTCTGCCTCTCTGTTTGCCATAGATTTGAGTAGAATTCTTGAACCATGTTTCTACCCACCTTTGTCTCAGGATTAGCTAGAATTTCCCAGCCTCTGTTTTGAATCTACTCTTGGATCTCTGGATATTTGCCTTCTTTCAGATCGAATTTAACTTCCGGGATCATTGACCTTAGACACATTATTTTGTGGTAATGGTCCGAATGTTCCTTGGTTAAGAACCTCTCTTGATTCCAAAGTGATTTTGAATTATTCTTTTTCTTGCCTCTTGAAGTGGTTTATTTTCCCTTAGGAGCCATGATCATAGTGAGTCTTAGCTCAGTGATCACGCAAAACACACCAAACTTAGAGGTTTGCTTGTCCTCAAAAAAAAAAAGAAAGGAAAAGAGAGGAGAAGGAGGAGAGCCAAATTCGAATTGTGGAGTAGAGGGGGTGGCCAAATGTTAATTTAAAAGGGAGGGGTGGGTTTGAAAATTTTTAAAAAAGATATGATAGAAGATATGATTTATAAAAAGATAATTATGATATGCAAAAGATTTAATTTTAAAATTAAAAAGATAAGAGATAGTTTTGAAAAAGATAAATCTAAATTTGAAAAGATAGTATGATGAGTTAAAAAAAGATTTGAAAAGATATTAGAAAGATATATGAATTTTAAAAAAGATTTAAAACGAAATTAAAAAGATATATGAATTTTGAAAAAGATTTGAAAAGAAGAAAATATTTTTAGGATTAAAAGTTATTTTTGAAATTTGAAATTGAAAGATGAGGACATGTAATATGTTTATGCAAGAAATTATGGATGAAAACATAAAAAAAAATAAAAATAAAAAATTTGAGTTGGAAAACAAAATTACCTCCCCTACACGTTCCTGGCGTTAAACGCCCAGAAGTTGCTTGTTTTGGGCGTTTAATGCCAATTTGCTGCTTGTTTTTGGGCGTTTAACGCCTAGCCAGGTACCCTGGCTGGTGTTAAACACCAGAAAGTCTTTATCACTAGGCATTTTTCTAAACGCCCAGGATGCTGCAGTTATGGCGTTAAACGCCCAGAATGGTGCCCATTATGGCGTTTAACGCTCAAAAGTGCCTCTTACTGGTGTTTTCGTGCCAGTGAGCTTTTCTCTGCTTTCTGCTCTGAATCCTTTTGTAACTCTGTGAACTCCTGTAAATGAGAATTAGTTCTGATGATAATTTATTAAACTCCTATAATTATTATTTAAATAACAAATAAATTATAGTAATGGCTGGGTTGCCTCCTAGCAAGCGCTTCTTTATTGTCTTTAGCTGGACCTTACTGAGCTTTAATCTAGCCTCAGTTTTGAGCATTCTTGCTCAAAATTGCTTTCAAGATAATGTTTGACTCTCTGTCCATTAACAATAAACTTTTTGTCAGAATCAATATCCTGAAGCTCTACATATCCATATGGTGACACGCTTGTAATCATATATGGTCCTCTCCGCTAGGATTTTAGTTTCTCAGAGAATAGCCTGAGCCTAGAGTTAAACAGTAGAACCTTTTGTCTTGGCTCAAAGACTCTGGATGACAAGTTCTTATCATGACATCTCTTTACTTTCTCCTTGTAAATTTTGGCATTTTCAAAAGCATTGAGTCTGAATTCCTCTAGCTCATTCAGCTGGAGCAATCTTTTCTCTCCAGCTAATTTAGCATCATGGTTTAGGAATCTGGTTGCCCAGTAGGCTTTATGTTCCAGTTCCACGGGCAGGTGAAAGGCCTTTTGATACACAAGCTGGTATGGAGAGGTTCCTATAGGAGTCTTGAATGCTGTTCTGTATGCCCATAGAGCATCATCCAAGCTCTATGCCCAATCCTTTCTACGGGCAATTACAATCCGTTCCAGGATTCTTTTTAGTTCTCTATTAGAGACTTTAGTCTTTCCATTGGTCTGTGGATGATATGGGGTTGCCACCTTGTGGCTAATTCCATATCGGACCATGGCAGTATAAAGCTGTTTATTGCAGAAATGAGTGCCTCCATCACTGATTAGAGCTCTAGGGACACCAAATCTGCTAAAGATATATTTCTAGAGGAACTTCAGTACTCTCTTAGTATCGTTAGTAGGTGTTGTAATTGCCTCCACCCATTTAGATACATAGTCTACTGCCACTAGAATGTAAATGTTTGAGTATAATGGTGGGAAAGGCCCCATGAAGTCAATACCCCATACATCAAACAACTCAATCTCTAAGATCCCTTGTTGAGGCATGGCATAACCATGAGGCAGACTACCAGCTCGCTGGCAACTGCCACAGTTACGTACAAACTCTCGGGAGTCTCTATAGATTGTAGGCCAGTAGAACCCACATTGGAGGACTTTGGTGGCTGTTCACTCACCTCCGAAATGTCCTCCATATTGGGATCCATGGCAATGCCATAGGATCATCTGCACCTCTTCTCTAGGCATGCATCTACGGATTAATCCGTCTGCGCATCTCTTAAAGAGATATGGTTCATCCCACACGCAGTATTTCGCATCAGAAAGTAGTTTTTTTGTTTGCTGCCTGCTGAACTCCTTGGGAATGAATCTTGCAGCTTTATAGTTTGCGAGGTCTGTAAACCATGGCACCTCTTGAATGGCAAAGAGTTGCTCATCCAGAAAGATTTCAGAGATCTCAGTGAGGGGTAGAGACATCCATTCTACTGGTTCCATCCGGGACAGGTGATCTGCTACTTTATTCTCTGTTCCTTTTCTGTCTCTTATTTCTATATCAAACTCTTGTAGAAGCAACACCCATCTTATGAGCCTGGGTTTTGAATCCTACTTTGTAAGTAGATATTTAAGAGCAGCATGGTCAGTGTACACAATCACTTCTGATCCTACCAAATAGGATCTGAACTTATCAATGGCATAAACCACTACAAGTAATTCTTTTTCTGTGGTTGTGTAATTTTTCTACGCGTCATTTAGAACACGACTGGCATAGTAAATGATGTGTAGAAGCTTGTCATGCCTCTGTCCCAATACTGCACCAATAGCATGGTCACTGGCATCACACATTAGTTTAAATGATAATGTCCATTCCGGTGTAGAAATGACAGGCACTGTGACCAGCTTAGCCTTCAGAGTCTCAAAGGCCTGCAAACACTCTGTGTCAAAGACACATGGTGTATCGGCAGCTAGCAGGTTACTAAGAGGTTTTGCGATTTTTGAAAAATCCTTTATAAACCTCCTGTAGAATCCTACATGTCCCAGAAAACTTCTGATTGCCTTAACATTGGTAGGTGGTGGTAATTTTTTGATTACCTCCACCTTAGCTTGATCCACCTCTATGCCTTTGTTCGAAATTTTATGCCCAAGGACAATTCCTTCAGTCACCATAAAGTGACATTTTTCCCAGTTTAAAACCAGGTTAGTCTCTTGGCATCTTTTCAGAACAAGTGCTAGATGATCAAGACAGGAGCTGAATGAGTCTCCAAATACTGAGAAGTCATCCATGAAGACTTCCAGAAATTTTTCCACCATATTAGAGAAGATGGAGAGCATGCATCTCTAAAAGGTTACCGGTGCATTACACAAACCAAATGGCATCCTTCTATAGGCAAATACTCCAGATAGACATGTGAATACTGTTTTCTCTTTATCTTGGGGATCTACTGCAATTTGGTTGTAGCCTGAGTAGCCATCAAGAAAGCAGTAATAATCATGACCTGCTAGCCTTTTTAGCATTTGGTCTATGAATGGTAAAGGAAAATGATCCTTTCTGGTGACTGTATTGAGTCTTCTGTAGTCAATACACATACGCCACCCTGTAACTGTTCTTGTAGGAACCAGTTCATTTTTTCATTATGAACCACTGTCATGCCTCCCTTTCTGGGTACAACTTGGACAGGGCTCACCCAGGGGCTATCAGAAATGGGATAAATAATCCCAGCCTCTAGTAATTTAGTGACTTCTTTCTACACCACCTCCTTCATGGTTGGATTCAGCCGCTTTTGTGGTTGAACCACTGGTTTGGCATTATCCTCCAGTAGGATCTTGTGCATGCATCTAGCTGGGCTAATGCCATTGAGATCACTAATGGACCACCCAAGAGCTGTCTTGTGTGTCCTTAGCACCTGAATTAGTGCTTTCTCATCCTGTGGCTCTAAGGCAGAGCTTATGATTACAGGAAAAGTTTTACCTTCTCCCAGAAATACATATTTCAGGGATGGTGGTAGTGGTTTGAGCTTGGGTTTAGGAGGTTTCTCCTCTTCCTGAGGAATTTTTAGAGGTTCTTTTATTTCTTCTGGTTCTTCCAGATCAGGCTGGATATCTTTAAAGATATCCTCTAGCTCTTATTCGAGACTCTCAGCCATATTGATCTCCTGTACCAGGGAGTCAATAATATCAACATTCATGCAGTCTTTTGATGTGTCTGGGTTCTTCATTGCTTCAATAGCATTCAGCCTAAACTCATCCTCATTGACTCTCAATGTTACTTCCCCTTTTTGGACGTCAATGAGGGTTCGTCCAGTTGCTAGGAAAGGTCTTCCTAGAATGAGAGTTGCACTCTTGTGATCCTCCATTTCCAACACTACAAAATCAGTGGGAAAGGTGAATGGCCCAACTGTGACAATCATGTCTTCAATCACGCCTTATGGGTGTTTAATGGAGCCATCAGCAAGTTGAAGACATATCCTGGTTAGTTTGACCTCTTCAGTCAAGCCAAGCTTTCTGATAGTGGATGCAGGGATTAGGTTGATACTTGCTCCAAGATCACATAGAGCTGTCTTGGTACAGGTACCCTCTAATGTGCATGGTATCATAAAGCTTCCAGGATCGTTAAGCTTCTCTGATAAGCTCTTTAAAATGATTGCACTGCATTCTTCAATGAGAAAAACTTTTTTAGTTTCTCTCCAATCCTTCTTATGACTTAAGATCTCTTTCATGAACTTAGCATATAAGGGTATTTGCTCAAGTGCTTCTGCAAATGGAATCTTGATTTCAAGAGTCCCGAGTTAGTCTGCAAAGTGGGCAAATTATTTATCCTGTTTCGCTTGGCGAAGTTTCTGAGGATAAGGTATTTTGGCTTTGTATTCTTCAACCTTGGTTACTGTAGGTTTATTTCCTACAGAGGTAGGTTGAGAAGCCTTCTTGAGGGAGTTATTATCAGCACTTGCAAGTGTCTGACCCCTCATAGGCGTTTGAACGCCAGGATTGGGGGCTGGATTAGAATTAACGCCAGATTCTCTCCCTTTTCTGCGTTTGAACGCCAGAACTGAACATGGGTTGGGCATTTAACGCCAATTTTTCTCCCTTTTCTGGTGTTTGAACGCCAGAACTGGGTGTCCAATGGGCGTTTAACGCCAGTTTTTCACCCTTTTCTGGTGTTTGAACGCCAAAATCATTCCGTTCTGGGCTCTTACTGTCCTCAGAGGGATTCATTATCCTCTTGTTTAAAGCCTTGGATGTCTAGCCTTAGCTGTGTCATCCTCTTAGGAAGGAAATATTGATTCATGAATTTGTCTGACAACTGTTTCCATGTTCTTATGCTAGCTTTAGGTTAGTTATTTAACCACCTCTTAGCTTGGTCTTTTACAGCAAATGGAAATACTAATAATTTGTAGACATCTTGATCTACTTCCTTATCATGTACTGTGTCAGCAATTTGTAAGAACTGTGCCAGAAACTCAGTAGGTTCTTCCTGTGGAAGACCATAATACTAGTAATTTTGCTGCACCATGATAATGAGCTGAGCATTCAACTCAAAATTACTGACTCCGATGGAGGATATATAGATACTACTCCCATATGAAGCAGTAGTGGGGTTAGCATATGACCCTAGAGTCCTTCTGGACTGTTCATTTTCACTTAGGTCCATGATGGAGAAAGGGAGATGATGTGGATTTATTTTATTATATTAATTTTTAAAAAAATTTTGAAATAATAAAATAAAATAATAAAAAAAACTAAAGTAAAAAAATTTGAAAATATTTTATGAGGATTTTCGAAAAAGTGAGGAGAAAAAAAGTGGTTAGGATGTTTTTGAAAAAGATATGATTTTAAAAATCTTAAAAGGATATGATTTGAAAAAAAAAATTGACCAAGTCAACCCAAGGGATTCGAAAATTATTAGCAATTAAAGGAAAGGATATATTTTTTTATTTTTGAATTTTATGAGGAAAGAGAAAAACACACAAAAGACACAAGACTTAAAATTTTTATATCTAATGTTCCTTGTTTTTCGAAAATTTTGGAGGAAAAACACCAAGGAACACCAAACTTAAAAATTTAAAGATCAAAACACAAAGAAGACTCAAGAACACCTTGAAGACTCACAAGAACAACAAGAACAAAATTCAAAGAACTTAAAAAGAAACCAAAAAAAACAAAGAACACTGACGAATGGATTTTTGACGGTTTAGAATTTTCCAAATGAAATCTTTGTAAAGTATAGTTTTAAACCAAACAATAATTTTACAAAAGATTGTTTGCCACAAGTAAAAACCCCTAAAGATAAACGAAGTACCAAACCTCGGGTCGTTCTCCCTAGGAATTGTAATGAAGTGTCTTGTTATTGGTTGTGAATTATATTTGGGGTTTTTAAGCTTTTGGACAAGAAATATAAATGGCAAAGAAAGTAAACTAACAATTAACAAAGCTCTTGGCAAGATATGAGAACTAGAAGTCCTATCCTAATTATCCTCCTCAATTGTGATGACAAATTATCCATTACTCCCACTTAGTTAACCTCTAACTATGGAGGAAAGTCAAGTGGATGAATCAATTTGATTCCTCAAGTCCTAATCAACTCCTAAAGGAAAGACTAGCTTTAGAGGCATTCAAATTAATTAGCAACTTCTAATTATCAATCAACAAAGGAATTAGATAACTCAAGAGTCACTAATTACTCTACCTAAGTCAAGAGGAGCAAAACCCACACTAAAATCCAACCAAGCATTTCATCAAACACTTGGAAGGCATGAAAGGAAAGCATAGTAAATTGATAACAAGAATAGAATCTAACAACAATTATTGCAAAGAATTAATAACAACAATAAAAAGAAACACATCTATTATGAATTACCTTGAATTGAATTGGAAGAAAGTAGAAGAAACAAAAGTATATCTACAACAAAAACACAAGAACAACATAAAGGAAATTACAACAAAAGAATGGAAGAAAGATGAATATAACTACAAGGAATTGAGAGATAGAAGGAGAAGAAAGCAAAGATTAAAACCTAGATCTAAGAACTAAACCTAATCCTAATCCTAATTCTAGAGAGAAGTGAGAGCTTCTCTCTCTAGAAACTAACTCTCCTAACAAAACTAAAACTAAACTAATGATTATTGGTCCCCAAAGTGATGATGAGCATGTCTTCCCCTTAGCAATTTGGCGCCAAAAATGGGTTCAGAAAACCCCTCAAATCGCCAGGCACGTGTTGCATTAGTGAGGTCATGTGCCATCATCAGCGCGTGCGCGCATGGTACGCGTGCGCGTCCTTGGCCTGTTTCGCAATGTGCGCGCGAGCGCCTTGTGCGCGTGCGCGTGCATGGCTGATTTTGCTTCTTTGACTTTTAATGCTTCTCTCCACTTGTATACTTCCTTCCTTGCTTCCTTTGATCCATGCCTAGCCTATTTCATCCTGAGATTACTAACAAACACATCAAGGCCTCTTATGGAATCAAAGAGGAAATAGAATTCATCAAAATAAGGCTTAAAAAGCATGTTTTTACACTTAAGCACGAATACGGGAGAGATAACAAAATCATGCTAATTCCTAGGCTAAATGTGACAAAAGGTTATCAAGATGCTCTAAATTCAATACAAAACAAACCGTCAAATTGGGGTTTGTCAAACACCAAACTTAAAATATGAAACTAAACTCAAACAAAAGACTCAATGAAAAATTAAAAACTAATGAAGAAAAATAATATTTTTGAAAGATTTTTAAAAGGAATAATAAAAGATGCAATCCTAGTGACTCTAAACCAAAAAGATAAATTTTCCCTAATCTAAGTAACAAGATAAACCGTCAGTCGTTCAAACTCGAACAATCCCCGGCAATGGCGCCAAAAACTTGGTGCACAAAAATTACACCCACACTATGTAATTTCGCACAACTAACCAGCAAGTGCACTGGGTCATCCAAGTAATACCTTACGTTGCCGGCTTAAAGCAAGCTATGGTTATCTTATTATTCTTAGTCATGATATCAATAGTGGTTCTTAGTTTTAATTGTGAAAAGTGAAAGAGCATGAAATGAATACTTGTTACGCAGTAATGGAGAATGGGTTGGAGTTTTGGAGATGCTCTGTCCTTTTGATTTCTGCTTTCCTATTGTCTTCTTCTTCACGCACGCAGGTCTCCTTCTATGGCAAGCTGTATGTTGGTGGATCACCGTTGTCAATGGCTACTAGCCGTCCTCTCAGTGAAAAGGGTCCATGTAAATGGCTAATCATCTGTTGGTTCCGGATCTCAGGAATGCTGCCAATTGATTCTAGCTTATACCACGAAGACTCTGATCTCACGGATTTGAATGCTCTGTTGTCAGGAGAGGCAGTCAAACTCGTGAGCCAGGAACCCAAGAGACATCCATTCAATCTAAGGTAGAATGAAAGTGGTTGTCAGGTACACATTCATAGGTTGAGAATGGTGATGTGTGTCCCGGATCATCACATTCATCATGTTGAAGTGCGAATGAACATCTTAGAATAGAAACAAGCGTGATTGAATAGAAAACAGAAAAAATTGCAATAATTCATCGAGACACAATAGAGCTCCTCACCCCCAACCATGGGGTTTAGAGACTCATGCCGTCAAAGATACAAATTCAGATGTAAAAATGTCATGAGGTATAAAATAAATCTCTAAAAGTAGTTTATATACTCAACTAGTAACCTAGGTTTACAGAAAATGAGTAAACTAAGATAGATAGTGCAAAAATCCACTTCTGGGGCCCACTTGGTGTGTGTTGGGCTGAACATTCAAGCTTTCACGTGCATAGGCAATAGTTAAACGCCAGTTTGAAACCTATTTTTGGTGTTTAACTCTGATTTGTAACTTGTTTCTGGCGTTTAACACCAGAATAGAGCAGAAATCTGGCGTTGACTGCCAGTTTGTGTCATTTAAACTTGAGCAAAGTATGAACTATTATATATTACTGGAAAGCCCTGGATGTCTACTTTCCAACGCAATGGAGAGCGAGCCATTTGGACTTCTGTAGCTCCAACTATTCCATCTCGAGTGTAGAGAGGTCAGAATCCAACAGCAGCTGCAATCCTTTTTCAGCCTTTAAATCAGATTTTTGCTCAGGTCCCTCAATTTCATCCAGAAAGTACCTGAAATCATAGAAAAACATACAAACTCATAGTAAAGTCTAGAAATATGATTTTTGCATAAAAACTAATAAAAATGTACTAAAAAGTAGCTAAATCCTACTAAAAACTATATGAAAACACCACCAAAAGGCATATAAAATATCCGCTCATCAGTAACCGTTCCCAGTGATGTAGGATATAAGACCCCAGGACACCAAAGGCAATCCTAGACTCCATATCCATCACAAGAATTCAAACTTAAATCATACTAAACCAAAACAGCATAATATGTAACTCCTTAATACAACTTAAGCCGTAGTACCATAACAGGGTAATTTATCTTAGGGAATTTCTACTCTAATCAAACACCACTATCCCACAACCTTCACCAACCGATCCGTCATGCGATCTCATTGCCACCGCCTTCGAACCTCCTTAATCTCAGTAAAAGCACAAGTATATACAGTACAAGTAAAACACAAGTAGAAGCATATATAACAATTAATACAATTAGCAATGAGATATATTATACAGATAGGGAATACAATATCAGGTCGGCAAAGCATACAATCAGGTAGAAAATGCATATGATGAATGCCTGCCCTACTGGCTGTGATATCACATTGTCAGTTTAACTGCCAACCCGACACATTTCCATGGAGATGTTGACCTTCGGATTTATGGTGTGGGAACCCCCGAGATATAATGCTCAAATCACTATCCAGGGTTTTGCGCCTGTACGCTCTGATGATCCGAAGGGATGCGAGCGGGATCTATTGCCACCGACTTCACATCTAAGCGCAAGCGGGACGAACCACCGCCCTTACGCCGCCGCCGCTACCTCGACAGGCGGTGTTGATAAACTCCATTTTTAGGGTTTATCTTGTATTGAATTTAGAGTATTTTGATAACCTTTTCTCGCATTTAACCTATGAATTAGCATAGTTTTGTAATCTCTTCCGTATTTGTGCTTCAGTGTAAAAACATGCTTTTTAAGCCTTATTTTGATAAATTCTGATTCCTCTTTGATTCCACAAGATGCCTTGATGTGTTTGCTAGTAATTCCAGGATTGAAATAGGCTAGGCATGGATCAGAGGGAGCAAGGAAGGAAGCTGGTGCACGAAATTGTGATCACTACAACTTCGCACAACTAACCAGCAAGTGTACTGGGTCGTCCAAGTAATAAACCTTACGCGAGTAAGGGTCGATCCCACAGAGATTGTTGGTATGAAGCAAGCTATGGTCACCTTGTAAATCTCAGTCAGGCAGACTCAAATGGGTATAGATGATGAATAAAGCATAAAGATAAAGATAGAGATACTTATGTATATCATTGGTGAGAGCTTCAGATAAGCGTATGAAGATGCCTTCCCTTCCGTCTCTCTGCTTTCCTACTGTCTTCATCCAATCCTTCTTACTCCTTTCCATGGCAAGCTTATGCAAGGGTTTCACCGTTCTCAGTGGCTACCTCCCATCCTCTCAGTGAAAATGTTCCTATGCTCTGTCACAGCATATGGCTAATCAGCTGTCGGTTCTCGGTCAGGCCGGAATAGAATCCAGTGATTCTTTTGCGTCTGTCACTAACGCCCCGCCTGCTAGGAGTTTGAAGCACGTCACAGTCATTCAATCATTGAATCCTACTCAGAATACCACAGACAAGGTTAGACCTTCCGGATTCTCTTGAATGCCGCCATCAGTTCTCGTCTATACCACGAAGACTCTGATCTCACGGAATGGCTGGCTCGTTTGTCAGGCGAGCACTCGGTTGTCAGGCGATCAACCATGCATCGTGTATCAGGAATCCAAGAGATATTCACTAGGGCCTCGTATGCTTGTAGAACAAGAGTGGTTGTCAGTCACTTTGTTCATGAGTGAGAATGATGATGAGTGTCACGGATCATCACATTCATCAAGTTGAAGAACAAGTGATATATTGGACAAAGAACAAGCGGAATTGAATAGAAGAACAATAGTAATTGCATTAATACTCGAGGTACAGCAGAGCTCCACACCTTAATCTATGGTGTGTAGAAACTCCACCGTTGAAAATACATAAGAACAAGGTCTAGGCATGGCCGTGAGGCCAGCCTCCCAATGATCTAAGATAGCATAAAACTCAAAGATAGCTACCAAGATGTCTAATACAATAGTAAAAGGTCCTACTTATAGAAAACTAGTAGCCTAAGGTGTACAAAGATGAGTAAATGACATAGAAATCCACTTCCGGGCCCACTTGGTGTGTGCTTGGGCTGAGCAATGAAGCATTTTCGTGTAGAGACTCTCCTTGGAGTTAAACGCCAGCTTTTATGCCAGTTTGGGCGTTTAACTCCCATTTAGGTGCCAGTTCCGGCGTTTAACGCTGGAATTTCTGAGGGTGACTTTGAACGCCGGTTTGGGCCATCAAATCTTGGGCAAAGTATGGACTATCATATATTGCTGGAAAGCCCAGGATGTCTAATTTCCAACGCCGTTGAGAGCGCGCCAATTGGGCTTCTGTAGCTCCAGAAAATCCACTTCGAGTGCAGGGAGGTCAGAATCCAACAGCATCTGCAGTCCTTTTCAGTCTCTGAATCAGATTTTTGCTCAGGACCCTCAATTTCAGCCAAAAAATACCTGAAATCACAGAAAAACACACAAACTCATAGTAAAGTCCAGAAAAGTGAATTTTAACTAAAAACTAATAAAAATATACTAAAAACTAACTAGATCATACTAAAAACATACTAAAAACAATGCCAAAAAGGGTACAAATTATCCGCTCATCAGAAGCATACAAGTGGAGAGAAGCATAAAAAGTCAAAGAAGTGAAATCAGCCAAGCACGCGCACGTGCACAAGGCGCTCGCGCGCACATTGCAGAATCGGCCAGGGACGCGCACGCGTACCATGCGCGCACGCGTCGAAGTCCGCACATGACTTCATTAAAGCAACACGTGCCTGGCAATTTGGAAGGGTTTCTGAACCCATTTTGGCGCCAATTGCTGATAGAAAGGAATAAAAGGATCAAGGATTGAGGAGCAATCCATCAATCAATCATAGAGCATCATTAGTTTTAGTTTAGAAGTAGTTTTAGAGAGAGAAGCTCTCACTTCTCTCTAGAATTAGGATTAGGTTTAGGTTAATCTCTTTTCTTAAATCTAGGTTTAATTCATGCTTTAATTCACTTCTCTTTTATCAAGTCTTAATCTTCTCCTCTTCCTCTTTCTAGTTATGTGCTTTGATAATTGTAATTTTCATTTTGTTTTGGATAGATTGTTGTTCCTTTGTTTTCTTTCAATAATGCAATTTGAGGTAATTCATGATAATTGGGATTTCCTTGATTGTTGTTGTTAATTCATTTCAATAATTGTTGTTAGATTCTATTCTTGTAATCAATTTACTATGCTTTTCTTTTATGCCTTCCAAGTGTTTGATGAAATGTTTGGTTCGATTTTAGTGTAGGTTTTGTTCCTCTTGGCCTAGGTAGAGTAATTAGTGACTCTTGAGTTATCTAATTCCCTTGTTGAGTGACGATTAGAAGTTGCTAATTGATTTGAATGCCTCTAAAGCTAGTCTTTCCTTTAGGAGTTGATTAGGACTTGAGGAATCAAATTGATTCATCCACTTGACTTTCCTCCATGGTTAGAGGTTAACTAAGTGGGAGTAATGGACAATTTGTTATCACAATTGAGGAGGATAACTAGGATAGGACTTCTAGTTCTTATATCTTGCCAAGAGCTTTGTTAGTTGTTAGTTTATTTACTTTGCCATTTATATTTCTTGTCCAAAATCTTAAAAAACCCTAAATATAACTCATAACCAATAACAAGACACTTCATTACAATTCCTAGGGAGAACGACCCGAGGTTTGAATACTTCGGTTTATAAATTTTAGGGGTTTGTACTAGTGACAAACAATTTTTTGTATGAAAGGATTATTGTTTGGTTTAGAAACTATACTTTACAACGAGATTTCATTAGTGAAATTCTAAACCGTCAAAAATCCAATCATCAGGGATCGAACCTCGGCCCCTACCGGGTGCATAGCATCTCATAATCTCAATGAAAAAGTGATACAGTGGTTTTCAAAACATTTTTAGCACAAGATGGATCCATCACTTCATTCAGAGTCCTCGACTCTCTTCAACCACTGTTCATTCATATCTCAATTCCTTGATCGCATCTCATTCATCAACCATTCATCACGCATCATCAAGCCTTCCCTAAAACAACAGAATCCTAGTACTCCGTTTGCTAATTTTTTTCCAAATAATAGTGTCTAAATCCCTTAAACCACTTTCCATGTTTGAGCACCCAAAAATATGTCCAGAAGTCTTAAAAAGGTGTTATAGAAGCTCACAACCTCATCCGGAAGGTGAAATAGTTGAAAACAAAGCAAAATTTGAGAAACAAGGCGTGTGCGTCCGCACAGGGGTGTGCGTGCGCACGCCCAGGAGATTTTTAAAAGTGTGCGTATGCACAGGTGTCAAAACATAAAAGGGTCTGTCCACTCACACAACATGTGCCAGCGCCCCCAACAGATTGGCCTCCCCTACGTGTGCGTGTGCATAGGTCGGTGCGTACGCACAGGTTGCAATATTTCCATTGGCGTGCGCGCGCACGAGCTGTGCCAACACTGCAAGCAGAATGCCTGCATTTGCGTGTACGGACGCACAGGTCTGTGCGTACACACAGGTCACAATTTTCACAGAGTGAGCGTGCGCACAAGGCTGTGCGTGCGCACATACTAGAAAACTCAGAATTCTATAACTTTGCAGAATTTTCGAATTTTCAACACCAACTTTGAATGATCATAACTTCCTCCACAAAATTTCAAATTTTGCAAACTTTATATTGATTTAAAGGGTTTTCAAAGATCTTTAATTCTAAGCAAATTTCAACCAATTTTGAAAACTGAGGCAAAAGTTATGATCGGACAAATTTCACTAAAAACCAACTTTTACCCAAAACCACAATTTCCACAATTGCTTTGTAACACACAACCAACACCAAACCAAACCATTCCTAAACTCCACCTTTCATCAAAATCAACCCTCTATGTCATACTTCACCAAAATTTCTACATTATTCCTTCACGTTTCCTCATCCACAACATTAATATCATTATATCTCATATATCAAACTTCATTAACAATTTTCATCTAGAGTTTCTTGGATTTCGAGCTTACCTCTAGAGTTTCTTGGATGGGTTTTGTAGAGCTCTTCACAAGAAACGCGTAGCCGCCGATGGAACGCAAATCGGAGCTCTATAGCTCAACATATGAGCTTGGGAAGATTGATGTGAAAAGGGTTTTCTTCTTCCTCTCCTCCCTTTCTCAATTTCTGAAGTGTGTGTGTGTGTTTATAAGGCTAGGGATCATTAAATGAACCTTTATATGTGTTGGACTTGGGCCCGGTTCAATCCGTTAGCATTTTTTTAGCCCGTTTGGCCCAACTTCGGGCCAAACCTTTAAAATTAATGCCCGATTTTCCATTTCTAGTATTTTTCTAAGGTTTTTGACCGTTTCTACTTTTTCTCATGCAGCACCGGGCAGACTTGAACCGGTTCAACCGGTTCAATTGTCGGTTCGCGGCCTTTCACATTTTTTCACAGAAAATACATTTTTGACTAGGAAAGACCCTCTGAGTCTAAAAATGATGTTTAAAACCTCAAATTCTCACTCTAACTTTTCGGAATCAAATTTGGCAATATAACCACTTAATTAATCGGTTGGATTAATTGCGACTCTTACATTTAGTTACTCATGATAGAGAAGAAAAAGAAACCTAAACTAATAAGATGAGGAATACACGGATACAGGATTCTCGATTGATGTCTTCTGTGAGCCATGTTCACTTATTTGTATCCTAGTGATGCGTGAGCATCTTTTCTATATTTTCTTAGTAATTTAGATATAGATTTATTAAGTTTTATGAGAATTTTAGTGTTTGAGGCATGTTTGGATGCTACTTGATACACATTATGGTTTTATTAATTTCAGGAAAGATTTGGGTGAGTTTGACAGAGTTCGTGCAGAAGAAAAAGGAAGAAAGTAGATGTTGTAAACCTTGACCTCCTCGCACTCTATTGAGCATAACTTGAGCTATTGAGATCTAATTGACGTAGTTCTAGTGGCATTAGAAAGCCAACTTCCGATGTTTTCTAATGATATATAATAGTCTATACTTTTCTTTTGTCATTACGGCACTAAACGCCACGACATTGGCGTTTAGCGCCACAAGTTTCGTAAAGTGTGCGAGCTCACTACATCATGGGGAGCTAAACGTTGAGCCTGGTGTTTAGTGCCAGGAAGACAGTAACATTGGAAAGCTTACTGCCTCGTGGGGTGCTAAATGCCGATTTTGGTGTTTAGCGCTAATAGCGTGGATCCAAGTTTTATGAAGAGGTTTCATTAGTTAGATTTGGGTCATATTTATTGTATTTTATTTTGCTTTAGTTATTTTTATTCCAAAACACAATCTTTTAGGTTTAATAATTATTGTTTTATTTAATTCAAAAATAAAATTAGGTTAAATATAAAAGAGAAAAGATTTAGCCCTTCAGCCTCTTTTCTCTCTTGGACCTCATTCCACACTTTACACATTTTTTAAACCTTAGTTTCTCTCAGAGTCATTAGCAACTAAACCTCCTTGGTTAAGGTTAGAAGCTATGTTTATTCTATGGATTGATACCATTACTACTTTATTTTAATTAATGTGTTGATTTAGTTTTAAGGATTACTTTATTTATCTCACTTGAATACTAGCTTGAAAGTAAATTTCTCGTAAATTGCTAATTGCTTGGACTTAATAGGATACGTGACATAGAATTCTCTTATATTTAAATAAATCACTAAGTAATTAGAGGTTTAGTCAATTACAGTTTGCCATAAAATGAATCTTGCATGATTAAAATAGTTGGTAATAAATATAAATCTGGAAAAATAAACATCTTTGAAACCTTAATTGTTTTCTCACATACTTTTTACATCACATTCATTGGTTGCTTACTTAATCTCTGAATTATTGTTTAAATGCTTTTGAACCTAAAAACACCATTTTCTGCCAGCCTGACTAAGTGATTCATTCGACTATTGTTGCTTAATCCATCAATCCTCGTGGGATCGATCGTCACTCACCTGAGGTATTACTTTGTACGACCCGATGCACTTACCGAAAAGTTTGTGGACTTTGAATTCTGCACCACCTAGCTTTCTGACTTTTGAAATCTAAAAACTAATCCTCTCTTCTTATCTCCGAAGAATAAGATAACAACGTATTCAAATTTAAAACAATAATTCAAATCTAATATAAATCTAAATTCTAACAACTAAATCTTATCTTTTTAGAAGAAGTTAGTGCTAACTAATCATTTGAAACTTGAATTTTCATTTGAATTTAGAGCTCCCTAGGAGTGGATATTAGACTCGGTGCTGGGCTTCATGCTTTGGCTCGGGGCTTTGATAAATTTTGAATCCTTAGGAGTTAGAAAATAACTTGAAGTCAGGCTTTGAATTTGGGCGCTGGGCACCTAGTATGTGAAAATTGGGTGGTGTTGGGTGCCACTTCTCATAGTTGGACGCCAGCCCATTTTGGCCTTCCCAGATCATGAAGGCGCCGGGCTTGAATGGAGGGATTTGGGCGCCCAATTGGGCGCTAAAGTTTGGAGGATAGGGTGCTGGGCTTGAAGGCTCTGACGTTGGGCGCTGTTCCTAGGGCTGGGCTTCCCTATGCTGCCGTTGGGCTTGGCCTCTTAAAGGCTAGCACTAGCTTTAATTTGTGTTTCTTCTCCTAGGAGTACAGCTGTGCTTTCTTAATTTTTTAATTTTTATCTTGATTACTTAAAAATAAATCATGAAAACACAATCATTCTAAAACAACTTGAAATATATGATTAGTCATAAAAACTTCGCTAAAAACATAAGTACTATGATTTAATCCTAAGAAAACTATTAAAAAAGAAACCTAAAAACAACTAAACCAAACTTAAAATTTTTCTTGTCCTTAAGCAAAAATAAAGAAAAAACAGAATTTATCTTATTGAAAAGAATTGATGAGTGTGTAAATTTAACTTCAAATAAAAGTGGAGTTTATGATAATCTCCATGATTATACGTGGACTTCTCTTATCTTTATGAATCTTACATACTTCTGGAATCAAGGATATTCAAAAACTCAATTTCTGATTGTATTATGAGAATTCTCTTAAAATTGCATGACCTTGGAAGTAGTTACTTAACAATTTTAACCGGAAAAAGATGTTTGAAGTTTTTAACTCAAAGTACTTTGTCTTAAGGCATCTCTTAATAGATTTTCAATCGATAATCTCGGGCCAGTTGGCCCAAGTTATCGGGTGATAAAGTACCCATCGGATCTAGTCACCCAAGCCTCTCCTCGACCCAATCAACACCATAAGCACATAACTAAAAATTTATTCATCTAGACATAGATGTCTAGAGCCTCTTTGGACTCTAAATTCTTTGTCTCAAGGCAACTCTTAATATGGGCTTTCAATCGTCAATCCTGAGCCAATTGGCCCAAGTTATCGGGTGATGAGACACTCTTCAGATTTACTAACCCATGTCTCTTCTAGACATAAAAGCACCACAGACACATAACTGAACTCTAGTTATTGGTTCTTGATGAGCGGATAATTTGTATGCTTTTTGGCATTGTTTTTAGTATGTTTTTGGTATGATCTAGTTAGATTTTAGTATATTTTTATTAGTTTTTAGTTAAAATTCACTTTTCTGGACTTCACTATGAGTTTGTGTGTTTTTCTGTGATTTCAGGTATTTTCTGGCTGAAATTGAGGGACCTGAGCAAAAATCTGATTCAGAGACCAAAAAAAGGACTGCAGATGCTGTTGGATTCTGACCTCCCTGTACTCAAAGCGGATTTTCTGGAGCTACAGAAGCCCAATTGGCGCGCTCTCAACGGCGTTGGAAAGTAGACATCCTGGGCTTTCCAGCAATATATAATAGTCCATACTTTGCCCAAGATTTGATGGCCCAAACCGGCGTTCAAAGTCACCTCAAGAAATTCCAGCGTTAAACGCCGGAACTGGCACCCAAATGGGAGTTAAACGCCCAAACTGGCATAAAAGCTGGCGTTTAACTCCAAGACAAGTCTCTACACGAAATTGCTTCATTGCTCAGCCCAAGCACACACCAAGTGGGCCCGGAAGTGGATTTTTATGTCATTTACTCATTTCTGTACACCCTAGGCTACTAGTTTTCTATAAGTAGGACCTTGTACTATTGTATTTGACATCTTGGTAGCTATCTTCGAGTTTTATGCTATCTTAGATCATTTGGGAGGCTGGCCATTCGGCCATGCCTAGACCTTATGCTTATGTATTTTCAACGGTGGAGTTTCTACACACCATAGATTAAGGTGTGGAGCTCTGCTGTACCTCGAGTATTAATGCAATTACTATTGTTCTTCTATTCAATTCCGCTTGTTCTTTGTCCAAGATATCACTTGTTCTTCAACATGATGAAGGTGATGATTGACGCCCATCACCATTCTCACTCATGAACAAAGTGACTGACAACCACTCTTGTTCTACACGCATCTGAGGCTTAGTGAATATCTCTTGGATTCTTTAATCAGAGTCTTCGTGGTATAGGCAGGACCTGATGGCAGCATTCAAGAGAATCCGGAAGGTCTAACCTTGTCTGTGGTATTCTGAGTAGGATTCAATGACTGAATGACTGTGACGTGCTTCAAACTCCTGAGGGCGGGGCGTTAGTGACAGATGCAAAAGAATCACTGGATTCTATTCCGGCCTGATTGAGAACCGACAGATGAATTCCGCTATGACCGTGACAGGGGCATATGCAATCGCTTTCAATGAGAAGATGGGAGGTAGCCACTGACAATGGTGAAACCCTACACGAGCTTGCCATGGAAAGGAGTAAGAAGGATTGGATGAAGGCAGTAGGAAAGCAGAGAGACGGAAGGGAAGGCATCTTCATGCGCTTATCTGAAGTTCCTACCAATGAATTACATAAGTATCACTATCTTTATCTTTTATGTTATTTTCATTCATCATCATATACATTTGAGTTTGCCTGACTAAGATTTACAAGATGACCATAGCTTGCTTCAATAGCAACAATCTCCGTGGGATCGACCCTTACTCACGTAAGGTATTACTTGGACGACCCAGTGCACTTGCTGGTTAGTTGTGCGAAGTTGTAGTGATCACAATTTCGTGCACCAGTTCTCAGAGCCTTATTGCTTTTGAATTTTTTGATCTTTCCATACTTCTTTTTTTACTACACTGCTTCAAGGAGTTAGACATTTGGATTTTTATAATATTTTTCCAAAACTTTTTTTTTTGGAGATTCTATCTCCTTTTTCTCAAGATCCATTCTTATAATTTGAGTCCATGAAATATAACCACATTTATTTTGAAAATCCTTTTTTTATTTTTCATTTTTTTCATTAAAAATCACTCCATTTACACTAATAAAGTATTGGAGAACAAGTACAAATTTTAAGCACTAAAGAAAGTAAAGAAATAGGAACAAAAAACATGATGCAATGAGAAAGGAAAGAAAGAGAAAAGAACAACAAAAAAAAAGAAGAAAAAAAAATAAAGAAAAACAATTAACCACCAGAAAAGAAAAATTAGATTACCAAGTTTATTCTTCTTACTACCTTCTTCTTCCTCTGTCTCGACTTCTACCTTCGGGCTTCGAGCATGCCACATCCTTTGTCTTTCTCTTACTTCTTCCCACTGCCTCTAGGCTTCCTTTGCTTTCATGTTGTGTTCCTATATTTCATCCATCCTTATAAAGGGAGGAATTTATTGCGGGTGTGTCATATGGGCCATAACACATAGGTATTTAATTCTTTTCGTCATATCCAACTAAATGTGTTGAAATTCTTGATAGAAATTTTGTACATCAACCTCTTGAGCTTGAGGTTGACATAAGCCTACTTGAAATTTAGTTGTGAGAGGTGGAAGAGGTTGTTGTGGCACATCTTCTTAGACTTTACTGTGTTACCTTCTTATCTTCCATTCGATTACCACCACAGTGATTGGTCTTGCAAATTTTATAGGGTATCTTGCTCAATACAAATCCCAGCTGCTTCATGAGGCCCGTGAATCTGAGCTTTGATCTTGAGTATGAGATTTGAGCTATAGTACTTATATGTAGAGAGATGAGATTCTCCACTCTAACTTCTTCCCCAGTTAAGGTAAAGTGAATTAAGATGGCTTTGTCCATCGTCACTTTAGAATTATTGGAGGTATGGACAAGTGAATATTGGATGAAATCTAACCATCCTTTAGCAACGAGGATGAGGAGACCTCCTTAATTGATTTGGCACCCTCTAGCATCAAGTTTCCATTGTTTCCCTGGGACACAGATATCATGGAGCACCTCAAACTCTCTTCTATTGTTTATCATTCATGCAGAGTAATTGCAATAATTGGAGTTAAAAGAACGAGGTAGAGGAGGAATGCGGAGAACCCTTCAGACGTTTTGAGGTCTATAGTCAATGGGTTAGCCTCAAACATAGCTCATGAATATTGGTTCAATCTAGTTCTTGAGCATATTCTTCATGGGTCATCCATGCATTGGCATAGAACTCATGGACAAAGGTAAGGTCCATACTCCTTAGTGGACTTGTCCAGATACTCCACTTCCATCGGGAGATTTTGGTTTGAATGACCGAATACTCATCTAGGTTTAAATCAAATCTTACGTCAAAAATGACTGATTTTCCTTTTGTCCACATTCTGTACTGATCCTCATGGAGTTTGGATTGGAATCGGGTTGTGTCGAAGGATGAAGTAGTCAATTCCTTTTCGTTTCTCTTTTTTAATAGAGACATTTTGAGTTTTTATACTAACACCTCACAGTATGCACATCACACCCACAATATCAAACTTAGAGTTTGGTCATATGAGAAATAAAGTGTAATATGAAGTGGAGAGATAAGGAGAAGTCTGAACGTGTATGTGATATGGTATGAATGAATGAATGAATGCATGTGAACTTATAATTCAGTGGAGTATGAATTGTATGGCTATGAATGCAAGATGGTATGTATAGTGTGCATGTGTGCAGAGGGAATAAGTAAAAAACAAAAACTAAATGCCAAATTTAAAAGCATTGAAATTTGAAACGATGGTGTACAACAGTAATATATAAATGCAAGCTTTCATGCATGTGAAGCATGGCAAGTGAAGAACTTGGAAAGAGTGGTATATGGTGCGCGAAATTGTGAACTATACTTTTTCACAACTCTCATAATCCCTGGTAATGGCTCCAAAAACGTGGTAGCCCAATACCATGGCATTACACAACTTCGCACAACTAACCAGCAAGTGCACTGGGTCGTCCAAGTAATAAACCTTACGTGAGTAAAGGTCGATCCCACGGAGATTGTTAGTATTGAAGCAAGCTATGGTCATCTTGTAAATCTTAGTCAGGCAAACTCAGATATATATGGTGATGAACGAAAATAACATAAAAGATAAAGATAGTGATACTTATGTAATTCATTGGTAGGAACTTCAGATAAGCACATGAAGATGCCTTCCCTTCCGTCTCTCTGCTTTCCTACTGTCTTCATCCAATCCATCTTACTCCTTTCCATGGCAAGCTCGTATAGGGTCTCACTGTTGTCAGCAGCTACCTCCCATCCTCGCAGTGAAAGCTAATGCACACACTCTGTCACAGTGCTGCCAATCACCGGTGTGGTTCCCTCCCCTACCGGAATAGAATAACTCTTTTGCGTCTGTCACTAACGCCCAGTAGGTTACAGGTTTGAAGCACGTCACAGTCATTCAATCATTGAATCCTACTCAGAATACCACAGACAAGGTTAGACCTTCCGGATTCTCTTGAATGCTGCCATCAGTTCTTGCCTATACCACGAAGACTCTGATCTCATGGAATGGTTGGCTCGTTTGTCAGGCGAGCACTCGGTTGTCAGGTGATCAACCATGCATCATGCAATCAGGAATCCAAGAGATATTCACCAAGCCTCAAATGCTTGTAGAACAAGAGTGGTTGTCAGTCACTTTGTTCATGAGTGAGAATGGTGATGGGCGTCAATCATCACCTTCATCATGTTGAAGAACAAGTGATATCTTGGATAAAGAACAAGCGGAATTTGAATGAAAGAACAATAGTAATTGCATTAATACTCGAGGTACAGCAGAGCTCCACACCTTAATCTATGGTGTGTAGAAACTCCACCGTTGAAAATACATAAGCATAAGGTCTAGGCATGGCCGAATGGCCAGCCTCCCAATGATCTAAGAACTAGAATGTCCAAAGATGATCTAGAGATCTAAAAGTGATCAAAAGATAGATAAAAATACAATAGTAAAAGGTCCTACTTATAGAAAAGTAGTAGCCTAAGGTGTACAAAGATGAGTAAATGACATAAAAATCCACTTCCGGGCCCACTTGGTGTGTGCTTGGGCTGAGCAATGAAGGAATTTCGTGTAGAGACCTTTTCTGGAGTTAAACGCCAGCTTTTATGCCAGTTTGGGCGTTTAACTCCCAATCAGGTGCCAGTTCCGGCGTTTAACGCTGGAATTTCTGTAGGTGACTTTGAACGCCGATTTGGGCCATCAAATCTTGGGAAAAGTATGGACTATTATATATTGCTGGAAAGCCCAGGATGTCTACTTTCCAACGCCGTTGAGAGCGCGCCAATTGGGCTTCTGTAGCTCCAGAAAATCCGCTTCGAATGCAGGGAGGTCAGAATCCAACAGCATCTGCAGTCCTTTTTGGTCTCAGGATCAGATTTTTGCTCAGGTCCCTCAATTTCAGCCAGAAAATACCTGAAATCACAGAAAAACACACAAACTCATAGTAAAGTCCAGAAAAGTGAATTTTAACTAAAAACTAATAAAAATATACTAAAAACTAACTAGATCATACTAAAAATATACTAAAAACAATGCCAAAAAGTATACAAATTATCCGCTCATCACAACACCAAACTTAAATTGTTGCTTGTTCCCAAGCAACTGAAGATCAAATAAGATAAAAAGAAGAGAATATGCAATGAATTCCAAAAACATCTGTGAAGATCAGTATTAATCAGATGAGTGGGGCTTTTAACTTTTTGCCTCCGAACAGTTTTGGCATCTCACTCTATCCTTTGAAATCCAGAATGGTTGGCTTCTTTAGGAACTTAGAATCCAGATAGTGTTAATGATTCTCTTAGTAAAGTATGATGATTCTTGAACATAGCTATTTATTGAGTCTTGGCTGTGGCCCAAAGCACTCTGTCTTCCAGTATTACCACCGGATACATACATGCTACAGACACATAATTGGGTGAACCTTTTCAGATTGTGACTCAGCTTTGCTAAAGTCCCCAATTAGAGGTGTCCAGGGTTCTTAAGCACACTCTTATTTGCATTGGATCACAACTTTATTTCTTTTTTTTTTCTTTTTCTCTTTTTTTTTTCGTTTGCTTTTTCTCTCCTTTTTTTTTGTATTCACTGCTTTTTCTTGCTTCAAGAATCATTTTGAATGATTTTTCAGATCCTCAGTAACATGTCTCCTTTTTCATCATTCTTTCAAGAGCCAACATTCATGAACCACAAGTTCAAAAGACATATGCACTGTTCAAGCATACATTCAGAGAACAAAAGTGTTGCCACCACATCAAAATGATTAAACTATTATAAAATTCAGAATTCATGCAATTCTTTCCTTTTCAATTAAGCACGTTTTTATTTAAGAGAGGTGATGGATTCATAGGACATTCATAACTTTAAGGCATAGACACTAAGACACTAATGATCATAAGACACAAACATGGATAAACATAAAGCATAAAAATCGAAAAACAGAAGCATAAAGAATAAGGAGATCAAGGAACGGGTCCACCTTAGTGATGGCGGCTCTTTCTTGCTCTTGAAGATCCTATGGAGTGCTTGAGCTCCTCAATGTCTCTTCCTTGTCTTTGTTGCTCCTCCCTCATGATTCTTTGATCTTCTCTAATTTCATGAAGGATGATGGAGTGTTCTTGATGCTCCACCCTTAGTTGTCCCATGTTGGAACTCAATTCTCCTAGGGAGGTGTTTAATTGCTCCCAATAATTTTGTGGAGGAAAGTGCATCCCTTGAGGAATCTCAGGGGTCTCATGGTGAGAGGGGTCTCTTGTGTACTCCATCCTTTTCTTGGTGATGGGCTTGTCCTCATCAATAGGGGTATCTCCTTCTATGTCAACTCCAACTGAATAACAGAGGTGACAAATGAGGTGAGGAAAGGCTAACCTTGCCAAGGTGGAGGTCTTGTCCGCCACCTTATAGAGTTCTTGAGCTATAACCTCATGAACTTCTATTTCTTCTCCAATCATGATGCTATGGATCATGATGGCCCGGTCTATGGTAACTTCGGACCGGTTGCTAGTGGGAATGATTGAGCGTTGTATGAACTCTAACCATCCTCTAGCCACGGGCTTGAGGTCATGCCTTCTCAATTGGACCGGCTTTCCTCTTGAATCTTGCTTCCATTGTGCGCCCTCTTCACATATGACTGTGAGGACTTGGTCCAACCTTTGATCAAAGTTGACCCTTCTAGTGTCAGGATGCTCATCTCCTTGCATCATAGGCAAGTTGAACGCCACCCTCACACTCTCCGGACTAAAATCCAAGTATTTCCCCCGAACCATAGTGAGATAATTCTTTGGATTCGGGTTCACACTTTGGTCATGGATCTTTGTGATCCATGCATTGGCATAGAACTCTTGAACCATCAAGATTCCGACTTGTTGAATGGGGTTGGTAAGAACTTCCCAACCTCTTCTTCGGATCTCATGGCGGATCTCCAGATATTCACCCTTTTTGAGTGAAAAGGGGACCTCGGAGATCACCTTCTTCAAGGCCACAACTTCATAGAAGTGGTCTTGATGCACCCTTGAGAGGAATCTATCCATCTCCCATGACTCGGAGGTGGAAGCTTTTGCCTTCCCTTTTCTCTTTTTAGAGGTTTCTCCGGCCTTGGATGCCATAAATGGTTATGGAAAAACAAAAAGCAACGCTTTTACCACACCAAACTTAAAATGTTTGCTCGTCCTCGAGCAAAAGAAGAAAGAAGAGAGTAGAAGAAGAAGAAATGAGGAAGAGGGAGATGGTGGTGTATTCGGCCAAGAAGGGGGAAGAAAGGGTGTTTAGGTTGTGTGAAAATGAAGAGTTGAAGAAGGGTATTTATAGGAGAGAGGGGGGTAAAGGTTCGGCCATTATGGGTGGGTTTGGGAGGGAAAGTGGTTTGAATTTGAAGGGTGAGGTTGGTGGGGTTTTAGGATGGATGTGAGTGGTGAAGAGAAAGATGGGATTTGATAGGTGAGAGGTTTTTTTGGGGAAGAGGTGTTGAGGTGATTGGTGAATGGGGGAAGAAGAGAGAGAGTGATGGTAGGGTCCTGAGGGGTCCACAGATCCTGTAGTGTCAAGGAAAAGTCATCCCTGCACCAAATGTTGCTCAAAATCACGTTTTGAGCCATTTCTGGCGTTAAACGCCGGGCTGGTGCCCATTCCTGGCGTTTAACGCCAGGTTCTTGCCTTTTACTGGCGTTTAACGCCAGTCTGGTGCCCCTTTCTGGCGTTAAACGCCCAGAATGGTGCCAGACTGGGCGTTAAACGCCCAACAGCTAGCATTACTGGCGTTTGAACGCCAGTTTCTTCTCCTCCAGGGTGTGCTATTTTTCTTCCTGTTTTTCATTCTGTTTTGCTTTTTTCATTGTTTTTGTGACTTCTTATGATCATCAACCTACAAAAAAGATAAAATAACAAAAGAAAATAATTAATTATAAAACATTGGGTTGCCTCCCAACAAGCGCTTCTTTAATGTCATTAGCTTGACAGAGGACTCTCATGGAGCCTCAGAAATGCTCAGAACCGTGTTGAAACCTCCCAACACCAAACTTAGAGTTTGAATGTGGGGTTTCAACACCAAACTTAGAGTTTGGTTGTAGCCTCCCAACACCAAACTTAGAGTTTGACTGTGGGGCTCTGCTTGGCTCTGTCTTGAGAGAAGCTCTTCATGCTTCCTCTCCATGATGATAGAGGGATGTCCTTGGGCCTTAAACACCAAGGATTGTCCATTCACTTGAATGATCAACTCTCCTCTATCAACATCAATCACAGCCTTTGCTGTGGCTAGGAAGGGTCTGCCAAGGATGATGGATTCATCCATGCACTTCCCAGTCTCTAGGACTATGAAATCAGTAGGGATGTAATGGTCTTCTATCTTCACCAAAACATTCTCTACAAGTCCATGAGCTTGTTTTCTTGAGTTGTCTGCCATCTCTAATGAGATTCTTGCAGCTTGCACCTCTAAGATCCCTAATTTCTCCATTACAGAGAGGGGCATGAGGTTCACACTTGACCCTAAGTCACACAAGGCCTTCTTGAAGGTCATGGTGCCTATGGTACAAGGTATAAAAAACTTCCCAGGATCCTGCCTCTTTTGAGGCAGTTTCTACCTAGACAAGTCATCCAGTTCTTTGGTGAGCAAGGGAGGTTCATCCTCCCAAGTCTCATTTCCAAATAACTTGTCATTTAGTTTCATGATTGCTCCAAGGTATTTAGCAACTTGCTCTTCAGTAACATACTCATCCTCTTCAGAGGAAGAATACTCATCAGAGCTCATGAATGGCAGAAGTAAGTCCAATGGAATCTCTATGGTCTCATTTGAGCCTCAGATTCCCAAGGTTCCTCATTGAGGAACTCAGAGGAGAGTGGTGCACGCCCACTGGGGTCTTTCTCAGTGGCGTCTTCTTCCTCTCTATGATCTCCATATTCGGCCATGTTGATGGCCTTGCACTCTCCTTTTGGATTTTCTTCTGTATTACTTGGGAGAGTACTAGGAGGGAGTTCAGTAACCTTCTTGCTCAGCTGACCCACTTGTCCTTCCAAATTTCTGATGGAGGACCTTGTTTCATTCATGAAACTTTGAGTGGTCTTTATTAGATCAGAGACCATTGTTGCTAAGTCAGAAGTATTCTGCTTAGAACTCTCTGTCTGTTGCTGAGAAGATGATGGAAAAGGCTTGCCATTGCTAAACCTGTTTCTTCCACCATTATTGTTATTGAAACCTTGTTGAGGTCTCTCTTGATTCTTCCATGAGAGATTTGGGTGATTTCTCCATGAAGAATTGTAGGTATTTCCATAGGGTTCTCCTAGGTAATTCACCTCTTCCATGGAAGGGTTCTCAGGATCATAAGCTTCTTCCTCAGATGAAGCATCCTTTGTACTGTTTGGTGCATTTTGCATTCCAGACAGACTTTGAGAAATCAAATTGACTTGTTGAGTCAATATCTTGTTCTGAGCCAATATGGCATTCAGAGTGTCAATCTCAAGAACTCCTTTCTTCTGACTAGTCCCATTGTTCACAGGATTCCTTTCAGAAGTGTACATGAATTGGTTATTTGCAACCATGTCAATCAATTCTTGAGCTTCTGCAGGCGTCTTCTTCAGATGAAGAAATCCTCCAGCAGAGCTATCCAAGGACATCTTAGATAGTTCAGAGAGACCATCATAGAAAATACCTATGATGCTCCATTCAGAAAGCATGTCTGAAGGACATCTTCTGATTAATTGTTTGTATCTTTCCCAAGCTTCATAGAGGGATTCTCCATCCTTCTGTCTGAAGGTTTGGACTTCCACTCTAAGCTTACTCCATCTTTGTGGTGGAAAGAACTTTGCCAAGAAGGCATTGACTAGCTTTTCCCAAGAGTCCAGGCTTTCTTTAGGTTGAGAATCCAACCATATTCTAGCTCTGTCTCTTACAGCAAAAGGGAATAGCATCAGTCTGTAGACCTCAGGGTTAACCCCATTAGTCTTGACTGTGTCACAGATTTGCAAGAATTCAGCTAAAAACTGATGAGGATCTTCCATTGGAAGTCCATGGAACTTGCAATTCTGTTGCATTAGAGAAACTAATTGAGGCTTAAGCTCAAAGTTGTTTGCTCCAATGGCAGGGATAGAGATGCTTCTCCCATAGAAGTCGGGAGTAGGTGCAGTAAAGTCACCCAGCACCTTCCTTGCGTTGTTGGCATTGTTGTTGTTTTCGGCTGCCATGGGTTCTTCTTCTTTGAAGAATTCGGTCAGGTCCTCTAAAGAGAGTTGAGTCTTAGCTTCTCTTAGCTTTCGCTTCAAGGTCCTTTCAGGTTCAGGGTCAGCTTCAACAAGAATGCCTTTGTCTTTGTTCCTGCTCATATGAAAGAGAAGAGAACAAGAAAATATGGAATCCTCTATGTCACAGTATAGAGATTCCTTGAGGTGTCAGAGGAAAAGAGAAATAGAAAGAAGAAGAAGAAGAAGAATTCGAACTTTAATTAGATAAGGTTCGAATTGTGCATTTAGAAGGAGTGGTACTCCATAAATAGAAGGATGTGAGAAGGAGGGAAGAGAATTTTCGAAAATTCATTTAAAAGATTTTGAAAACATTTTGAAAATTTGATTGATAATTTTCGAAAATTAAAAGTGAAAAAGAAATCAAGTGATTTTTGAAAAAGATTTTGAAATTAGAAATTAAAAAGATTTGATTGAAAACTATTTTGAAAAAGATGAGATTAAAAAGATTTAATTGAAAAGTTATGTTTTTAAAAAGATGTGATTGAGAAGATATGATTTGAAAACAATTTTAAAAGATATGATTTGAAAACAATTTGAAAAGATATGATTTTAAAAATTAATGACTTGCCTAACAAGAAAAGATATGATTCAAACATAAAACCTTTCTTAATAGAAAAGGCAAAAAATGTTCAATCAAATCATTAATTGTTAGTAAGTATCTTTGAAAAAGGAAAGAAATTGATTTTGAAAACATTTGATTGAGAAGATATGATTTGAAAAAGATTTGGTTTTGAAAAACTTTGAAAACTTGAAAAAAAATTGATTTTGAAAACAAAATCTTCCCCCTAGCACCATCCTGGCGTTAAACGCCCAGAATGGTATACATTCTAGCGTTTAACGCCCAAAATGCTACCTTTTTGGGCGTTAAACGCCCAACCAGGTACCCTGGCTGGCGTTTAAACGCCAGTCTGCCTTCTTCACTGGGCATTTTTGAATGCTCAGCTTTTTCTGTATAATTCCTCTGCAGTGTGTTCTGAATCTTCAATCCCTTGTATCATTGACTTGAAAAGACACAAATTAAAAATATTTTTTGGATTTTTAATAATCAAAATGCAACAAGAATCAAATAACAATGCATGCAAGACATCAAACTTAGCAGTTTGTATACTACTGACACTAACAATATGAGAATGCATATGAGACACACAAAATACTCAAGTCAATAGAATTCAAAGATCAGAGCAAGTGAATCATCAAGAACATCTTGAAGATCACTAAGACATATGAATGCATGCAGTTGACACCAAACTTAGGATGAGACACTAGACTCAAACAAGAAATATTTTTGAATTTTATGATTTTTTTTTATTTTTTAATTTTTTTTTGTGTTTTTCGAAAATTAAGTGGAAAAAGAAGGTATCAAAATTCTTAATGAGAATTCCAGGAATCAGTGCAATGCTAGTCTAAGACTCCGGTCCAGGAATTAGACATGGCTTCACAGCCAGCCAAGCTTCCAAAGAAAGCTTCGGTCCAAAACACTAGACATGACCAAAGGTCAGCCAAGCCTTAGCAAATCACTGCTCCAAAAGCAAGATTGATACGAAATCAACAAGCTCTTGTGGTGATAAGTTGAAACCTCGGTCCAATCAGATTAGACATGGCTTCTCAGCCAGCCAGATTTCAACAAATCATCATGAAACTCTAGAATTCACCTTCAAGAATTTCGAAAAAAAATACCTAATCTAAGCAACAAGATGAACCGTCAGTTGTCCAGCCTGAACAATCCCGGGCAATAACACCAAAAATTTGATGTTGTTGCCGGATCTTGGCACTGATGTTACCAAAGGCTTGCTCAAAACTAGAACAATCCCCGGCAACGGCGCCAAAAACTTGGTGCGCGAAATTGTGAACTATACTTTTTCACAACTCTCATAATCCCTGGTAATGGCTCCAAAAACGTGGTAGCCCAATACCATGGCATTACACAACTTCGCACAACTAACCAGCAAGTGCACTGGGTCGTCCAAGTAATAAACCTTACGTGAGTAAGGGTCGATCCCACGGAGATTGTTAGTATTGAAGCAAGCTATGGTCATCTTGTAAATCTTAGTCAGGCAAACTCAGATATATATGGTGATGAACGAAAATAACATAAAAGATAAAGATAGTGATACTTATGTAATTCATTGGTAGGAACTTCAGATAAGCGCATGAAGATGCCTTCCCTTCCGTCTCTCTGCTTTCCTACTGTCTTCATCCAATCCATCTTACTCCTTTCCATGGCAAGCTCGTATAGGGTCTCACTGTTGTCAGCAGCTACCTCCCATCCTCGCAGTGGAAGCTAATGCACACACTCTGTCACAGTGCTGCCAATCACCGGTGTGGTTCCCTCCCCTACCGGAATAGAATAACTCTTTTGCGTCTGTCACTAACGCCCAGTAGGTTACAGGTTTGAAGCACGTCACAGTCATTCAATCATTGAATCCTACTCAGAATACCACAGACAAGGTTAGACCTTCCGGATTCTCTTGAATGCTGCCATCAGTTCTTGCCTATACCACGAAGACTCTGATCTCATGGAATGGTTGGCTCGTTTGTCAGGCGAGCACTCGGTTGTCAGGGGATCAACCATGCATCATGCAATCAGGAATCCAAGAGATATTCACCAAGCCTCAAATGCTTGTAGAACAAGAGTGGTTGTCAGTCACTTTGTTCATGAGTGAGAATGGTGATGGGCATCAATCATCACCTTCATCATGTTGAAGAACAAGTGATATCTTGGATAAAGAACAAGCGGAATTTGAATGAAAGAACAATAGTAATTGCATTAATACTCGAGGTACAGCAGAGCTCCACACCTTAATCTATGGTGTGTAGAAACTCCACCGTTGAAAATACATAAGCATAAGGTCTAGGCATGGCCGAATGGCCAGCCTCCCAATGATCTAAGAACTAGAATGTCCAAAGATGATCTAGAGATCTAAAAGTGATCAAAAGATAGATAAAAATACAATAGTAAAAGGTCCTACTTATAGAAAACTAGTAGCCTAAGGTGTACAAAGATGAGTAAATGACATAAAAATCCACTTCCGGGCCCACTTGGTGTGTGCTTGGGCTGAGCAATGAAGGAATTTCGTGTAGAGACCTTTTCTGGAGTTAAACGCCAGCTTTTATGCCAGTTTGGGCGTTTAACTCCCAATCAGGTGCCAGTTCCGGCGTTTAACGCTGGAATTTCTGTAGGTGACTTTGAACGCCGGTTTGGGCCATCAAATCTTGGGCAAAGTATGGACTATTATATATTGCTGGAAAGCCCAGGATGTCTGCTTTCCAACGCCGTTGAGAGCGCGCCAATTGGGCTTCTGTAGCTCCAGAAAATCCGCTTCGAATGCAGGGAGGTCAGAATCCAACAGCATCTGCAGTCCTTTTTGGTCTCAGGATCAGATTTTTGCTCAGGTCCCTCAATTTCAGCCAGAAAATACCTGAAATCATAGAAAAACACACAAACTCATAGTAAAGTCCAGAAAAGTGAATTTTAACTAAAAACTAATAAAAATATACTAAAAACTAACTAGATCATACTAAAAATATACTAAAAACAATGCCAAAAAGTATACAAATTATCCGCTCATCAGTATACATGCTAGGTGTATGACTGAAGTGATTTTTAATGCATGCATAATAATGAAACTTTTGAAAGCTTATTCGTGCATGGTAGCAGTTTACAAAGTAAAAGTAAAGAGTAAATATGCATGAAATTATTTAAAAAAAAACATTTTAATAAGTCAAAAATGAATAACAAAAAGAAGAATTAAAATCTTTTTGGAGGGGATACATTAGTGAAAGTGAAGAAGTCATCCAGGGACATATTTCTTGGTGCTGGATGCCAGATAGTGGAATTGGGCTTCACCCTTCAAATAAGCAATCAAGAGTTCTAGGCTTGATACCAAGGAACTAAGCTTGAGTACCCAGCGCTGGACTTAGGCACTAGGCGCTAGGCGCCACCTAAAATTTGCTCCAATGGGAGCTTTCTTTGCCTAGGCGCTAGGCGCCACACTCCCCCCCTTTTTTTTAGAAACACCTTAAAAAAGGGAGAAGGAAAAGAAAAAAAATAAAAAAGAACAAAGAAAAAGGAGAATGCAACAGACTCTAAAAGAATGCCTTAATGAAAGTGAAAAAGTAAGAAACATTGATCGTGGTTGGGTTGCTGCCAATAAGTGTTGTTTGAACATCATTAGCTTGATGTATGATATTGCTAGGTTGGGAGTCGGGTTGCTTCACATTAAATGTGTATTATTCAGCTCCTCTTTCTTGTCCATTTCAAAATCCATGTGTTGGATAGGATCTTCAATGGCTTCTTTGTCAATAACTTCTTGGACTAAGGAATCAATCAGGTGAATTCTCATGCAACTTTTCGATTCACTAGGGTGTTGCATGGCTTTGAAGATATTGAAAACCATTTGTTCATCATGCACCTTTAGTATTAGCTCACTCTTTTAGACGTCTATAAGTGCTTATCTGGTGGCTAAAAATGGTCTTCCTAAGATGTTGAAAGTATCCTTATCTTCTTCCATGTGGAGGATCACAAAGTCAGTAGGAAAAATAAAATTTCTGACCTTGATCAATGCATTTTCCATTATCCTATATGGAAACTTTATTGATTGGTCAGCTAGTTGCAATGGAATTCTTCTAGGCTTCACCTACCTCCTCAATTTGTAGCTTCGTCACCATGGACAGGGGCATCAAATTGATGCTTGCCTCAAGTCACAAAGAACTTTACCAATGGTGACATTCCCAATGCTGCAAGGAATTTTAAAACTATATGGATCTGTTAACTTCTGTGGTAGCTTCCTTTGAATTATGATACTACACTCTTTGGTGAGAATTACTGTCTCATCTTCTTTGAAGGTTCTTTTCTTAGACAGTAGCTCTGTATAAATTTGGCATAAAGTGACATTTGTTCTATGTCTTTGGCAAAAGGGATATTGATTGTAGTTTCTTAAACACTCCAAGAACTTGAAAAAGTGCTTCTCTTGATTTTGCTTTTATAGCCTTTGAGAATATGAAATTCTTGGTTCATAGGCCTTTACTTTTTCTTTCTTAATATCTGTTGGTGCAAAAGTTTTTTTCTTTTTCGAGATTCTCCTCCTTTTTCTCTTCTGGTTTCTCTTCATTTTTTTTCATCCTCCTTGGGAGGCTCCTTGTTAATCGCTCTTCTACTCCTTAGAGAGATAGCCTTGCATTCTACTCTAGGTTATGGGATTGTGTCACTAGAAAAGGAATTTGCAGGCTTCTTTACCAATTGCTTAGTAACAGTGACGGATCCAGAAAATTTTAGAAGTGGGGGCAAAATAATATAGCAAAATAATAAAAAATATTAATATTAATATATTTAGATATTTAAATTTTGGAGTATATTAGCTAATTAGATTTTTAATAAATAAATATAATTAATACATCTAAAAGTATAATAATTTAGTTAAATTTTTTTTCATTTCAATATTTCGGTAATATTGCATGAGTTACATTTATTATTAATATTTGTGCCTAGTCAAGCATTTAATATCTTTCAAATTACATTTATATTGATTATTTTTTATATGATACAAAAAAATTATAACTCAATAACTAAAAAATTTATAAAAAATATAACTCAAATGAACTAAATTAAAATTTTGACAATTTTTTATTTTGGTGTCTAAACTTTTTCTAAAATTATGCGAGAAAGACAAAAAATTTGTGAAAAAAATAAAAATTCAAATCAAACAACCACAATTATCTTTATATGTAGGTATAGACAAAATAATATATTTTTTCTATTAAATAAATATTAAATAATTTTTTCATATTTAATTGAAAAGTTAACATTTTATAATATTATAGTAAACGTTTTTTTTTAACGAAAACAATATTATATGTATGTATAAACAAAATTAAATTAAACAAAACAATAAAAAATAAATAAATGATATATATTATAAAAAAAAGTATTAAATACTAATAATCTCATTTATATTTAAAAATTTAAGCTTAACTTTAGGCAATTAAATAATTAGATTTTTATTAGTTATTATTAATATTTGTTTTGAATTTATATAATATAATAATTTTTATTATTATATTAATATCTAATAATATAAATGTTTCTTACACATAATTTTTTTTGAAATGTGGGGGCAAATAAATTATTATAATGGGGACAATTCTCTACACATATATAATTGTTATTAGTTTTTTAAAAATTCAATGGGGGCAATTGCCCCCACACTACCACACATAGATCCGTCCCTGCTTAGTAATTTGCACCACTTGTACCTTTATGTTTCTAACAGAAGCTTCTTGATTTTTGAAGTTAATTGGCTCTTGTTTCTTGCATAAAGCTTTAGGTTTGTTGCATAAAGAAAGCAGTGGATTAAGAAAGTTTTTCATTGGCAAGCTCAAGGGATGATGTTTCTTGAGAATTGGTTTGCTGTTGATATGAAACATTGAAGTTTCTTTTCCCTTGATTTTCCCAACCAAAATTTGGGTGATTCCTCCCGCCAAGATTGTAAGTTTTTTAGAATGGGTCATTCTATGGCCTTGAAGAGTGTCCCATGAAATTCAATTGCTCAATAAATGCATGGTCTTCCTTGCTCAATTCACACTCCTCACTCGGGTGTGCTCCTCTACACAAGTTGCATAAGGCTTGAGTTCCAATAGCTGAAACTTTCTTATGCGCTAGTTATTTTCTAAGTGAAAAGAGTTGTTGGAACATGATTCTATTCTGATCCAGGATTGTATCTATTGTGTCTAATGCCATTACACCCTTTTTAGTGGACCTTTTGGATGAATACATGAAATTATTGGCCGCCACTGTTTCGATCAACTGTAATGCTTTACTAGGTGTCTTTCTATGTAAAAAACCTCTAGTCGATGATTCGATCATTATTCTTGAGTCTTAAGAGACTCTATCATAAAAGTTTGGATTTGAAGACACTGGGAGAAGGCATAGTGTGGGCATTTTCTGAGAACCTCTTTATACCTTTTTCAAGTTTCATAGAATGATTCACTCTCCTTTTGGGAAAAGGAATTAATGTTATTCCTTAACCGAGTTAACTTTTGGGTAGCAAGTATTTAGTTAGGAATTTGCTAACTAAATCCTTCCAAGAGGTGATGATGCCCAAAGGTTGAGCTTGGAACCATTGTGTACCTCTATCTCTTAAAGAAAAGGAAAATAGCCTTAGCCAGATGGCTTTAAGGCTAACTCTATTACTCTTTACTGTGTCACATAGTTGCATAAAACTTGCGATGTGGATGTTTGGATCCTATTGAGGGCTACCACCGAGTTGGTCTTGCTGTACCATTTGGATTAGCAAGGGAGTTATTTCAAAGTTATTTGCTTGAACCATATGTCTTGCTATGCTACTTCCACAACTATCAGTGGTAGGTGTGGTGTAATCACCAAGGGTCCTTCTCACATTGTTATTCTCCTCTGCCATTCTTTCTACTTCTTCACCCCTAGCCCTTGATTTCTTTCTTAGTTGTGCAAGCATCTTCTCAATTTTAGGATCGAAGAGAATGCAATATTCTTTCTCTTTCATGCACAAAAACAAAAGAAATCAAACGTATCATGTGGAATAAAGAAGGAGAATAAAGAAGAAAAGAAGAATTAAACATAATAATAAGATAGGAATAAAAATAAAAATAAAAATAAAAATAAAACAAGATCTAATTTAGTGAGTCAACCAGATGTATGTTGTCATTCTCAATTAATCCCCAAAAATGGTACCAAAAATTTGATGAGCCAAAACTGATACGCTCGAATATTGGCAAGTGCACCATGATAGAATTAGAATATTTTTCAATACTTCTAACCATTAAAGATGAAGAACGATACTCAATCTTGAAAAAATAAAAGAACATGACTCAAAATAAAGAAAATACTTACATTACTAATGCATAAAATCAAATAGGGCACCTAACTTTTAATAGAGGAGGTTTATTTACTCATGATAGAGAAGAAAAACAACCTAAACTAATGAGATGAAGAATGCACAGATGCAGGATTCCGGATTGATGCCCTCTGTGAACCATGTTCACTTATTTGTATCGTAGCTTCCTAACTTTTGAAATCTAAAAGTTAATCTTATCTTGTTATCTTCAAAGAATAAGATAACAACTTATTCAAATTCATAATAATAATTCAAATCTAATCTAAATCTAAATCCTACCAACCAAATCATATCTTTCTCGAAGAAGTTAATGCAAACTAATCATTTGAATCTTAAAAATTTGTTAAATTTAGAACTCCCTAGAAGTAGATATTGGACTTGGCACAAGGCTTCATGGATTGGTGCTGGGCTTTGATGAATTCTGGATCCCTAGGAGTTAGAAAATCACTTGAAGTTGTAAACCCCGCTAAAATTGGTAAATAATTAGTCAACAAATCAAATTTTAAATAGGAAATTAAAAATGCAAACCTAATATCAAAATATGATAGAGCTCATCAAAACGAAAATTTTGATACCAATTTCGAAAAATTTGGCTAAAAGTTGGACCGGATGGGCCGAACCGGTTGAACCGGGGCTTAAACCAGGCCTGTGGGTCCAACCAGACCCATAATTTAAAAGAAGCATCAGCTTCTTCTTCCCAATTACATGCACTTGATGCCAAACAGAAGGGGAAGAGAAGGAGCTCCCCTAACCCTCACCAAATCTTCTCACTTCCATAAGTTTTCCGTTCGAGCTCCGATCGCCGCACCGTTTGCGGCCACGCATCCAGAGCATCGAGCTCTATACTTCTGTTAGATCAATTTCACCGGTAAGCTTCATTTTTGTTTCAGAATCTCTACCCCCTTTCTTATGGTGAAATTGAAACCCTATAGTTAAATCTTGCCCAATTTGGTGTTTTAGGTTCGAGTTAGCTTACGGAGCTTATTGGGCTTAAGCTGTTATGCGTATGGGTACGGTAAGAACAACCTAACCCTAGCTCAATTTTGTATTTATTATGAGAAAACTGAATTTGAAACATGTATATGAATTAGGTGTAGATTAAGTAGAAATATTTGCATTGGAATTAAAATCGGGAGCATTTGGAAGCTTGTTGGATTGGAATCAAGACTTGGGTTGGTTTCTCAAGCTTGTGAGGGGTTGTGATTGTGTTCTTGTGGCTGCCTTGGATTGAATAAAGTGATCGGCCAAGGTATAATTTAGGTTTCGCGCGTTTAACATTTAAGGTGTTGTGAAAACTTAGGCTAGAAAATCATAGGTTAAGTTGAATTGGTTAGATGCATTTAATGATTAGTATTGTGAAGTTTTTGGATGGATTTATGGTTGAAATTATGTTGGAATTGGTGAGTTGTTGATGTTATTGAACACGTGTTTCTTGTAATTGAGCTAGTATTGGAATTATTAGCATGAGTGTTGAATATGTGTGATTATAATTTATTAATGTTGGGTTGATGATGATGTTGATACGAGTTAAATGAACTTGCTGGTTATGGCCTGTTTAATTAGTGAAAGTGAATTATGATTTGGTATTAATGAGTGAAGGTAAATGATTGATGAATTTTAATATGAAAGTTATGGATGGAGAGGGAGGATTCTTTGAATAATGTGTGGGTTTGATGATTTGGTGTGGATATTAATGTGTTAGTGGATAGGATTAATAACATGAAACTTGATATAAGATGGAGGTGCAGGTTTTGAAGGTAAGGAACATGAGTTGGTGAAAATGGGGTTTGGTTATAATTTGGTAAAAAGTGAATTTTGGTCAAATTTGGAAATCCATAACTTTCTAATCAAATTTTAAGTAGAAATGTGGTTTATTTTAAATGAAAGGTGGTTTTACAAGATTTTAAACGATAACAATTTTGTGAAAAATGGAATTTTGTAGAGCAAGTTATGGACGATGAAAAATTGGAGTATGAAACTGGATTAATGCAGGTTAAAAACTGGTTTTGCAGCTTTCTGGGTATTCTACATTTTGGGAAAACGTCTATCCATGCGTATGCGTGGTGTGGCATTTTAGCAAAGCACGCCCGAGAAGCCATGCGCGCGCGTCAAAAGTTAATACGCATGATCACGTGTACGCACGACTCACGCATACGCATGACTTGCTGTTCACTCTACAAGTGCGCATGGCATACGCGTATGCGTGGCTACTGCCTGCTGCAAAACTGGATTTTGGCTGTTTTATACCAAATTTCCACTTCTAAACCTCTATTTTCTCCCTTTTAGACTTAAGGTATGGTACTAAGACTAGTAGCTAGTTGAAGCTAGGAAAATAAGATAACTTGAGGGTGAAGTAAGAGGTAAAATAAGGAGTTTTATAAAGAAGATGAGAATGTTAAAGTAAGTTTAATGCAATAGCTTGATAAATGACTATATATTGATTATAAATATGAAATGGCTTATGAATGATATCTGAGATACGAGTTTCCCTAGGTAACAGAACCGTGGCTCACCACCACGTGTTCCAGGTTGAATCTCGATACTCTATTGACCCTACGTCGTAAGGGTCACCGGGCACGTATAAATTCCCGGGTATGGATAGCCCCCAGTGATTGATTTGAATGATATATGAATGTAAAATCAATGCATAGACTCATGGGGATGCGCGACGGGGGACAGTCTAAGGTTTTTGGACTTGTCAGGTTGGCTGGATAACCGACAGATGAGCCTCATCAGTCATAGGTCAGGCATACATCATGTTCATTTGTTTGTGTGATTGCTATGCATTATCTGGGATTGCCTAATCGAACATATACGTCCTGTTACCTGCTATTCTTGCTATTTGCACTATCTGCTTATTACTTGTGAATGAATTTGTTTGGTTGCTTATCTCTGATAAATTTATAGAAGATGGAGGGATGGAGAATGGTGAATGGGTTGAGTGTTAGGTATTAAGTTTAAGATAAAAGATTATAGTGTACTTAGAACACCTACCCCTATTTATGGCTTTTACTTAGAGATTAAGTTCTCTAATTATGATAACGGAGTTCTAGGATTGCCTATGGCATTCCCAGGACCTTATTTATTATACGCGTGGCACCTTTACCATGCTGAAAACTTCCGGTTCTCATCCCATACTGTGTTGTTATTTTCAAATGCAGGTCGAGAGGCTCCTCGCTAGGCGTCTGGATCTTTGAAGTGGAGTAGCACCTGGTGTATTTTGGGTTTTGTTTGTATATATGTATATATGTATTTAGCTTGCTCCCCATGTAACTTGATTATTTTGTTCCTCATAGAGGATTACAGAAGAGGTAGGAAACTTATTTCTGTATTTTGGTTTTTTGGATACTTATGTATATATATGTAAATATTCTCCGGCCATTCTTGGCTTCGCAGGCTGAGTCAGGAGCTAGTTTGACTGTATTCCTTGACTCTCTTGTCGCTCTTTCGCTTATTTATATCTTTAATCTTCAGGTTTCTTATCCCTCAAGTAATCCCATTTCTTGAGCATTGCGCTTTTCATTTTTGCAATTTTGATTTACCCATTTTTCAAGACTCCTAGTTTATTATATCCTTCCTATTAATATATGTATGTATTTTATTTTTAGAGGTCGTAGTGGCTCGCCACCTCTTTTTTACATCCTAGGTGTAAAACTCTGTGTGGTAGGGTGTTACAGTATAGTATCAGAGCAGTTCGTTCCTATAATGCCTGAGGGACGGATTGATTACGCCTTTGGGTATAATCTGGGTGTCTATACATGTTATATAGGGTATCTAACTGATATATGTGGCATGAATGTTCATGAGCATGCATTTGGGACTTTGAAATACTAGACTTGAGATATTGAGGCTGATTACCTTGATATCACTTGTTTGGTATGAATAGGAACCAAATGACATCTCATGGGCACATTCGTGAGTGCAATCGAGGTCGAGGATGGAGAGTTAATGAGGTAACCATACCAGTAGATAGTTTGATTGATATCGTGACCGCAATGCCAAGTGTTGTTGTTGCCATTGGTACTGTTGCTGCTGTGACCATCCGAGTGATGAATGGGATCTAACCACAAGCTGGAACTGGAAATGGTGGTGGTAATGAATATGAAGGCAGACCTAATATTCCGAATATAGGGGTACCAGTGGGTTATCTGGAGCAAGTTAACACGGGTCAGGCAGCGGGAGAAAAATCAAGGAGGACTGAGGTAGCAAGGAGTAATCACCGGGAACCCTTCACAAAGAAGAAGGAACATATTACACCTAGGAGCCAAAATTTCAAAAAGAATCATTTTGTCACTTCACATTTCCAGCGTCGGAACAATGAGCGAAGGAACGACAATCCTCCGGATCTAAATTCGGAAGGGCAAACTAGTACTCGACGAAAAGACTTAAGATGCCCAAGATGCAAGAAGTACCATCCAAATAGACCATGCAAAGCCGCTGTCACCCGAGATCATTGTTGGATCTGCTGCCGTGTCGATTTAAAGTTTCGGTTGCTTCCTTTTGTCATTACAGTAAGTATCTCTGTCTCGTAACCCTCGCGTTAGTATTCAGTTATGAATTATTAAGCTTTTCACGATGTTAATGTTTTAGGAACTATGGATTGAAACTGCCATTGATTTCGGGCTGAGAGAAAAGAGTTCCGTTGACGTGTTTAGTTTATGGTTTCGACTTATCGAAGTAAAGGCATTTTCTAAAAACTTACTTTGGTAATTGAAATTGTTATAAATTAATATGGATTTGCGAAACACATTTTTAGTGATTATGCAAGTCTTATGAACTGTCTGGTTTACCTTGAATGAATATAGTTGTTTATTGATTGAATTATTGACTGATTTTGTTAAAATAGAAGTTGTTGAAATTGGTTTGATTTTGAAATGATTTTAATATTTGAAAGTCTAAATTTTGTTTTATTGGAAGTTTTTGAAATTGGTTTGGTTTTGAACCCGTTGGAAAGGGTTGAGAATTTGTTTGGTTGGGACCCGAAAAGGTGTCAAAGTCCAAGTGTTAAGGGAGGTGCTATCGAAATTTCTATAAAAACCAAGACTTGTTAGAAATGTTATTTAGAAAATAATGAATTATGCTTTGAATTGAATTGTTGATAAAAGAATTATGTTTTAAAGTTGATTTAAAGATGAAAATACTTATGTTTTGGAATTTGATTTAAATAAGCACATTTGGAGGAGTTTTAGTGGATTTGAAAGAACTTGAATTTCGATTGACAAAATTTACTTTACGACGTTTTAGAAAAACTTTAAAGTATTCTTTAAATTCTGATTTAGCAAAACTAAAACAATTTTCAAACCTTTGGAAATGCTTCAGATTTAAGAATGAGATTGAAATTTGGTTTTTAGTTTAAATAACTTGGTTTTGGTTTAATTTATATTTTTATTTATTCAAATCAAGAAGCTAAGGTTTTAAAGATTGTCAATGAATTTAAGGAAATAAGATAGGTTATTCTCCCCTAAAGCCTTAAGACGCTGTTGAGGAATTTTATCATCAAATTCTGATTGAGAATGAATGATTTTGAGTCTTTCAGAAGAGATATTGAATTTGACATGGTTTTGAAGTTGTTTGGAGGTTTTGAAAAGATGTTGCGGAAAATGGCTCTGTTTTGAAAAGAAAATTGATTTGAGAAAAGTAGTTCTTGGGGAGATGTGAACATGATATGTTTTGTTTTTTTTTTTAAAAGTAAATGAGTCAAGAATGATTTTGAAATTGAGATAAAGATGAGTTTGGTTTTAAATTGAGACGCGATCTGTGAGTTGCAAGAGTGTGCCTGGAACTATATTCGTGGGTAATGTGAGGTCAGAGGCAGATTACCCTGCTCCCATCCTTTTGGATAACAAGAGTGTGCCCGATACTATATCTATGTGTAGTGTGCCCAGTACCATATCCGTGGGGGGTTCCCATTTATATTCATGACCGAAACGCGACATGTGTCGGGTTGGCAGTTGAATCGACAATGTGATATCACAGTCAATAGGACAGTCATTCATCATATGCATCTATGTGACATTGTTTGGGTGTGAATATTGTAATTAGTTTGCTTATGTGAATAATTATGTTTAACTGCTAATTGCTATACTTGATATAACTGCTTTGATTATGTTTGAACCTCTTTACTTTGTGTTTGTGACATAAATTGTTTGGATTGTGGTGATTTGGATGTTGATTGAGTTGTTTGGGCCTAAGGCCGTGTTTGATTATGTGATGGGCTTGAAGTGTGGATGATATGTGTTTGAGGTCTAGTTCTGTACAAAATATCTAATTGGTTCAGGATAGACTTAATGAACCTATGCTAGGAACATAATGATAATTTATATAGCTTTATGGTCTAGTAAGATATGAAAAATCAAACTGGTTCAGCATAGACTTAATGAACCTATGCTTAGAATAAGTTGGTCATTCATACTGTCTAAAAAAATTTTACTATTTTATACGAAAGGAAAATTGCTTTGTATTTTGAAGGATTAATCAATTTTTCTCTTTAAAAAGGATTTTAGATTTTTGCATGTAAACTTTTGGTTTTTTTATAAGATATATAAAGCGAGCAACAATCACTGTACTCTGAAAACAATTTTATTTTACATATCTTATTATAGCAATTCTCTTGCCCTTTAGTGAGAACTACCGAGGACGATGTTCTCACTCCCCTACAAGTTTTCCCTTTTTCAGGACATGGGCAAAAAAGTTCTGAAGACTTTATTTCTACTTTTATTATACGATATTTTTTGTATTGTTTTAGATGTTATATTTTCCCTCGAATTTATCTTTACAAATTTTGTAAGTGGGATAGAAATTTGTGATATGAAATGTTTGTAAGTTATTGCTATATATATATATATATATATATATATATAAGTATTATTTCTGGTATATATGTACATATTTATGTTTTTCAACCTAAAAAGGTTGTATTGAAAGATTACATGTTTTAATTTTTAAACAGGCTCCTATTTTAGTATTAAATATGTTTAGAGTTGTCATAATATCCAGGCTATCAGAGTGACGCAACCGGAAGCGTGACATTCTAATAGTGAGGGCTTTACACCCAACTTTGAGAAGTGGCGCCCAGCACCACCTAATTTCACACACTAGGCGCCCAATGCCCAAATTTGAAGCCTAACTTCTGTAACACCCTACCACACAGAGCTTTCCACCTAGGATGTAAAATAGAGGTGGTGAGGCGCTACGACCTCTAAAAATAAAATACATACATATATTAATAGGAAGGATATAATAAACTAGGATCCTAGAAAAATGGGTAAATCAAAATTGCAAAAATGAAAAGCGCAACGCTTACGAAATGGGATTACTTGCGTGCTAAGAAACCTGAAGGTTAAAGGTATAAATAAGCGAAAGAGCGACAAAAGAGTCAAGGAATATAGTGAAACTAGCTCCTGACTCCGCCTGCGAAACCAAGGCTGGCCGGAGAATATTTACATATATATACATAAGCATCCCAAAAACCAAAATATAGAAATAAGTTTTCTAACTCTCCTGTAATTCTCTATAAGGAATAAAATAATCAAGTTACTTGGAGAGCAAGCTAAATATATATATACATATATACAAACAAAACCCAAAATACACCCAGGTGCTACTCCGCTTCAAAAATCCAGATGCCTAGCGAGGAGCCTCTCGACCTGTATCTGAAAACAACAACATAGTATGGGATGAGAACTGGAGGTTCTCAGCATGGTAAAGGTGCCACGCGTATAATAAATAAGGTCCTTGGAATGCCAGAGGCAATCCTAGAACTCTGTTATCACAATTATAAAACTTAATCTCTAAGTAAAAGCCATAAATAAGGGTAGGTGTTCTAAGTACACTATAATCTTTTGTCTTAAGCTTAATACCCAACACTCAACCTATTCACCATTCCTCCGTCCCTCCATCTTCCATAAATTCAGCAGAGACAAGCAACCAAACAAATTCACACACAAGTAATAAGCAGATAGTGCAAATAGCAAGAATAGCAGGTAACAGGACATATATGTTCGATTAGGCAATCCCAGATAATGCATAGAAATCACACAAACAAATGCACATGATGCATGCCTGTCCTATGGCTGATGAGGCTCATCTGTCGGTTATCCAGCCAACCCGACAAGTCCAAAAACCTTAGACTGTCCCCCTTCGTGCATCCCCATGAGTCTATGCATAGATTTTGCATTCATATATCATTTAAATCACCCACTGGGGGCTATCCATACCCAGCAATTTATACGTGCCCGGTCACCCTTACGACGTAGGGTCAATAGAGTATCGAGATTCAACCTGGAACACGTGGTGCCAAGCCACGGTTCTGTTAGCCAGGGAAACTCGTATCTCAGATATCATTCATAAGCCATTTCATATTTATAATCAATATATTGTCATTTATCAAGCCATGGCATTAAACTTCCGTTAACATTCTCATCTTCTTTATAAAACTCCTTATTTCACCTCTTACTTCACCCTCAAGTTATCTTATTTTCCTAGCTTCAACTAACTATTGGTCTTAGTACCATACCTTAAGTCTAAAAGGGAGAAAATGGAGATTTAGAAGTGGAAATTTGGTTTAAAACAGCCAAAATCCGGTTTTGCAGTAGGCAGTAGTCACGCGTACGCGTGATCATGCGTATTAGCTTTTCACGCGCGTGCATGGCTTCTCGCGCTTGTGTTGCTAAAATTCCATGCCACGCGTACGTGTGGATAGACATTTTCCCAAAATGTAGAATACCCAGAAAGCTGCATAACCAGTTTTTAACCTCCATTAATCCAGTTTCATACACCAATTTTCCATCGTCCATAACTTGCTCTAAAAAATTTCGTTTTTCACAAAATTGTTATCGTTTAAAAGCTTGTAAAACCACATTTCATTTTAAACAAACCAAATTTCCATTCAAAATTTGAGGAGAAAGTTATGGACTTCCAAAGTTTACCAAAATTCACTTTTTACCAAATTATAACCAAACCCCATTTTTACCAACTCATGTTCCTTACCTTCAAAACCTGCACCTCCATCTTATATCAAGTTTCATGTTATTAATCCTATCCACTAACATATTAATATCCACACCAAATCATCAAACCCACACATTATTCAAAGAATCTTCCCTCTCCATCCATAACTTTCATATTAAAATTCATCAATCCTTTACCTTCACTCATTAATACCAAATCATAATTCACTTTCACTAATTAAACAAGCAATAACCAGCAAGTTCATTTAACTCACATCAACATCATCATCAACCCAACATTAATAAGTTATAATCACACATATTCAACACTCATGCTCATAATTCCAATACTAGCTCAATTACAAGAAACACATGTTCAATAACATCAACAACTCACCAGTTCTAACATAAGTTCAACCATAAATCCATCCAACAACTTCACAAGACTAATCATTAAATTCATCTAACCAATTCAACTTAACCTATGATTTTCTAGCCTAAGTTTTCACAACACCTTAAATGTTAAACGCGCAAAACCTAAACCATACCTTGGCCGATCACTTTATTCAATCCAAGGCAGCCACAAGAACACAATCACAGCCCCTCACAAGCTTGAGAAACTAACCCAAGTCTTGACTCCAATCCAACAAGCTTCTAAATGCTCCCGATTTTAATTCTAATGCAAATATTTCTACTTAATCTACACCTAATTCATATACATGTTTCAAATTCAGTTTTCTCATAATAAATACAAAATTGAGCTAGTGTTAGATTGTCCTTTCCGTACCTATACGCATAATAGCTCAAGCCCAATAAGCTCCAGAAGCTAACTCGAACCTAAAACACCAAATTGGGCAAGATTTAACTATAGGGTTTCAATTTCACCTTAAGAAAGGGGCTAGAGATTTTGAAACAAAAATGAAGTTTTTCGGTGAAATTGATTTGACAGAAGTGTATAGCTCAACGCGGTGGATTCGTAGCCGCAAACGGTGTGGCAATCGGAGCTCGAATGGAAAAGTTATGGAAGTGAGAAGATTTGGTGAGGGTTAGGGAAGCTCCTTCTCTTCGCCTTCTGTTTGGCGTCAAGTGCATGTAATGGGGAAGAAGAAGATGATGTTTCTTTTAAATTATGGGACCGGTTGGACCCATGGGCCCAATTTGGGCCTTGGTTCAACCAGTTTAGCCCATGCGGTTCAACTTTGGGCCAAATTTTTTGAAAATGGTATCAAAACTCTCGTTTTGACGAGCTCTATCCTATTTTGATATTAGTTTTGCATTTTTAATTTTCCTATTTAAAATTTGATTTATTGACTAATTATTTACCGATTTTAGCGGGGTTTACATCCTACCCACCTATGAAGCACAGACACTTTGCTGAGTTACCGTGTCTGCGTGTCAGACACATTTCAGACACGACACTCGCCGACACTCGTCCGACACGCGTGTCTACTGTGTCCAACGGTGTCTTAATGAAAAATAAAAAAAATTCTTTTTCAGACACGTCTGGACACACCTAAATACCATCACGTGTCAGCGTGTCCATTCTTATTCTTAACATATATTTTTAAAATAAATATAGATACAGTATATATTATTATTTATTAAAACAAAAAATATTTTAAATAGTTGACATAATTAAAATAAGATATTAAAATAATTAAAAAATTTAATTTATATTTTAATATCAATAAAATATCAAAATATCATTACGATTTATCTAAAAAGTACTTTATATTTTATATGTATGCGTGTCCCCGTGTCATGTAAGATTTTAAAATTTGTGTGTTGGCATGTCCCGTGTCGTGTCGTGTCCCGTGTCCATGTCAATGTCCGTGCATCACAGCTACCCACCTAATTAGGAATTTCGTCCTCAAAATTCAAAGTGAGTTACTTGGGAAGAGGTGTGGGTAGTTCTTCCGTATTTCTGGCTCAAGCTCCCAGGTATGTTCTTCAATACCAGCCCGACTTCAAGCTACTTTCACTAAAGAAACCCCTTTTCCGCGTAAATGCTTGATGCTGGTATCATCAATCCTAACCGGAGTTATTGAAAGCGTCAGATCTTCTCTCACTTGAACTGATTTCGGCTCTAGGACATTACTAGGATCAAAGTGTATTTACGAAGCTGCTATATATGAAACACGTCATGCAAGTTCAATAGATGTGGTGGTAAAGCAATCCTATACACCACTGGTCCCATTTCCTTAAGGATTTCCAACGACCCAATGTAATGGGGTTTTACTTTCTAGTTTTTGATTGCTCACTCGATTCTAGTTCGTTGAAGTGATCTTCAGAAATAGGTATCATCTTCCTTCAACTTGAGTAGTTTTCTTCTTAGTTCTGCCTAGTTCTTTTGTCGGCTTTCATCTTGAGAATCTTAACTCAAATTTGCGTAACTTTTTCTCTGTTGGCTCGGCTATCAAATTCAGGAATTAAAACATTTGATGTTACAGTTTTCAATTAATTCAAATGTGTTTAGCGTACTGTAAAGTCTCACCGTCTCCCTGATGTGTAGTCTCATTTATATCTCCAATAAGCAATTTGCTCTGATGGGCAAAACGGACTTGATCACTTGATCCAAGATTTCCTAACAGCATCACCATTTGTCCTAGACCTTGGCAACCTACTATGAAATTGATGGCCATTCTGTTTTACCTTTAATGTAGACCCTTCGATGGTTGTATCATTTCGTACGGTTTCTAATGGTCTCTCTTTTTTTTCTCATGCGTCGAACGTAAAATCACATAAATTGTCATTTTGTTCTTCACTTCTGGCTACTCAAGATATCTTTTGGATTTGCGATACATTTTAGAAATCTCAAGGTAACTTTGGAAATCCTCTCTTGTAAGTTTCAGACAACAGTTTCTCATTCCAACTCCTGATTTCGACACATAACCCTCTCTTGGTGTCTTCTTGATTCAACTGGCTTCGGTACTCTTGGTAGCTCCTTATTACCCGTATTGCACTTCCTATGTCCTTGACTCTATGATCTCTATTTCGGCATTTGCATTAGGCATAAAAATCTCTTTTTAGTTCTCCTTTGTTTACCAAACTTTGATATCTTTGGTTGCTCCTTATTATCTCGTTACGTGTCCCGTATCTCATCATTATCATGTTGTAGACGATCAATGGTTTTAATTCGGCACGCCCAACCACACTCTCATTCTTCAAGCAGTTGCAGCTGCGTGTTGTGTGTTTTGGGTGTATGTATGTGTACTGAGTGTGGGTGTGGGGGTTGGGTACCAAGGGTTAGGGTTAGGTCAAATTAGGATTAGGGTTAGATGAAAAATAGAGTTTGATTGGGAAATTTTTGGGTTTAATTAGAATAGAAAAATTTTAATAAAATTAGGGCATAGGGTATTGTTCCAAGGGTTACCTGAAACTTAGGTCGATCTCGGACGAGATCTTCTGTGCTGGTCGGAGCTATTGTGTCCGACTTGTTGGACTTGGTGGTGGTGCTAATCCTTCGTCCCTGGAGGGTGGGGGGTACCTGCAAGGGACTCCGATGCTTAAGTTAGCAAGAGTATTAAGCAGGTATTGAGTAGAATCAAAGTATGAGTTATACCTGGGTGCTCCAGTGTATTTATAATGGTGAAATGTGGCCTCCTATGGATAAGATAAGTTAGTTATCTTATCTTATCTTTATGTTATCTTTAAGTGAGGTCATCTTATCTTCAAGGGAACCGCCTTTATCTTTCTGGGCTTTGGCTGCCTTTAGATTGGGCTGTGTTCCTTCATTTTGGGCCTGCTTTGGGCTCCTTTGGCGAGTTGGCCGAGCTCTTTGAGAAGAGGTCAGGCATTTGGCCGAGCTCTTTGAGAAGAGGTCGGATAGTCTGACCTGAAGAGGTCGGTTGGCTTGTCGCTAAACATCCCGGGTCGGACAGCTTGACCCAGGGTATGAACAGTGCCCCTGCTTGAGTTCGATCTTTCCATGAGATCGTGCTTTTCAGAGCTTCGATCTCTTTGGAAGTAGTGCTCAAGCATCTGTCTTGCTTGTTTCTTCATTGCTTTGCAATCTTAGCGTGTTTCTTCATTGCTTGTGATGTAGCCTGGATGAGGCTTCTGTTATTGCCCCCTGGTTTGGTGTTGGCTAGTTTTGAAAATACATCAGCTCGGGCATTCTGCTCCCGAGGTATGTGTCAGACTTCATATTCCCCGAAATATTCGAGCTGTTTTCTATTTTTGTCCAGGGTCCCCTGAATTGTCCGAGCTGTTCTCTAGTTTTGTCCAGGGTCCCCCAAATTACCCGAGGTATTTTTTGTGGTGGGATCCTCAGCTTGGTTGCTCCCTTCTATTTATGAAGTGACTACTTGTGAGTCACTGGACATGGTAAGCTCCTACCTTCTTAGCTAGCCTTAAACCAGCTAGTAGTGCCTCGTATTCAGCTTGGTTATTTGGCTTGATTTGGCTTTCCTAATCGCTTTTCTATAATTACACCTACACCACTCCCGATTTTGTTTGAAGAGTCATCCATGTAGAGTTTTCATTTTGTAGGAGTTCCCGGGGTGTCAGTGTACTCTGTAATGAAGTCGGCCAAGTACTATGATTTGATGGCTGTCTGAGCTTTATGTCGAAGATCGATTTTGACTGCCCACTGTAGAATTCTTCCTGCTAAGTCTGTTTTCTTGTAGGATGCCTTCGATGGGCTGGTTGGTCCGAACTCTGATAGTGTGAGCTTGAAAGTATGGGTGGAGTCATCGAGAGGTGAGTATGGGGGCGTAGGCGAATTTTTCTATCTTTTGATAGTATAGTTCGGCCCCTTGTAGAGACTTGATGATGAAGTAGATGGGTTGTTGCCCACTTTTGTCTTCTTTAACTAGTGATGAGGCTATTGCCTGACTTCCCACTACGAGGTATAATATGAGCTTTTCACTTTTCCTTGGTTGGGGAAGAATGGGTGGTTGCCCCAAGAACTTTTGAAATCTCGGAAGGCTTGTTTGCACCCCATTGTCCTATTCAAACCTCTCTCCCTTCCTTAATATACCTCTTTGAGGTGTCCTTTGCGAGATGATTTAGAGATCCCTCCTCCTGCGAATCTTCCATGAACATGTCTCTCAGGGGTGTGAGGTGGACGTTCAACTCGTTCGACCTCTTTGGTGTGAGACGTTCGACTTGTCTGACCTCTTTGGTGTGAGGTTGACCTTCAACTTATCCGACCTCTTTGGTGTGAGGTGGACCTTCAACTTCTCCGACCTCTTTGGTGTGAGGTGGACCTTCAACATGTCCGACCTCTTTGGTGTGAGGTGGACCTTCAACATGTCCGACCTCTTTGGTGTGAGGTGGACCTCTAACTCGTCTGACCTCTTTGGTGTGAGGTGGACCTCCAACTTGTCCGACCTCTTTGGTGTGAAGTGAACCTTCAACGCGTCTGACCTCTTTGGTGTGAGGTGGACCTCTAACTCGTCCGACCTCTTTTGTTTTTGATTGGGCGAGTTGATGGGATCTTCTCAGTGTTGCATATTTCTTGGCAGATATCCACAACAGACACTTGAAGGGGGTGTAATTGTGGTATTTTCTAAGCTTCTCTCCATGTTGATCTTTTTTTTTCTTGGACTCTTTATCCTTATCCCGAGAGGAGTAGGAATGTTCAGTTTTTGAGATCTCTCCTAGTCGAGAGTTTTCCTCCATGTTGATGTACTTCTCTGCTCATTCTTGTACCTCGTTCAGAGATGTTTGGGTGCTTCTTGGATATTGAGCGGCTAAGAGGTCCTTCTCGTAGACCATTGATGAGGCCCCTGATAGCTGCTTCTGTTGGCAGACTGTGTATGCCCAGACATGTTTTGTTGAATCTTTCCCTGTAGTTGCGAAGGCTCTCTCGATCTCCTTGCTTGATTCCTAATAGGCTCGGTGCGTGTTTGGCTTTGTCCTTCTGGATGGAGAGTAATGGATTGCATCCGAGGCCTCCGTGAAATACATCCTGCTTCTGAAATTGCTAAGATGATGGCTTGGATCTGATGTGCCGTCGTACGGGGTCATGTCTGGAGCTTTGAAGTCCTTTGGGACCTTTAGCTTTCATGATCTCTGATACGTAAAAATTTAATTTCACGTAATTACCGGCAAGTATACCGGGTCGTATCAAGTAATAAAACTCACTAAGAGTGAGGTCGATCCCACAAGGATTGGTAGATTAAGCAACTTTAGTTAAATGGTAAATTTAGTCAAGCAAACATGGTGTTGATTTTATGAGCATTGTGACTTTTGAACATAATTGCAGGAATTTAAATGGCAAGGAATTTAAAGAACAGGAATATAGAAATAAAATGAAAGTAAATAACTGAAACTTAAAATGCAAGAAACTTAAATGACATCAAAGATAAATTGCAAGGAATTAAAGGTTGCAGAAATTTAATGAGCATAAGAGTAAGAAATAAAGAGACAGAATGTAAATGACAAGAATAATAAATTGCAAGAATGTAGAAGGGAATTGGGTTATGGGTAGTCAAACAACTAGAAGCAAAAGAAATAAGAATTGATGGTGGAGAGGATCATTAGGGATCAGAGATGCAAGTTTTCATGAATTGATGTTAGTCAAATCCTTCTCAATCATGGGTATAGATCCATGGCAAGTGGGTAATTGAATCCCAATCTCTTGGTGATTCAATTTCTCTCAACATAACCAATTGCCACTCTCGTGATCTAGTTGTTCATGAGAAGAGATGAAGCTCAATTCTAATCCAGCCACACAATTCCCATAATCTCAACCAAGGAAAGTTACATCTCACATACCAACCAAGGTGTATTGATTAAGGAAATCATGAAAGGATGAACTCTAAACTGAATTATGTGGCTCATTCCTCAAATTTACCACACAATTCACATAGATTAACCCCTCTCTCGATGGTGGTTGAATCTTTGAAGAACAAGAGTTTCCTCTTTGGATTAACCACTAGAATTGAGGAGGAAAAGAGGAGTTCATCAATGCATTCAAACAAGCAGAGCTCTTCCCCTAATGAAAGTGGGGTTTAGTGAGTCATAGCTCCAATTTTAACAACAATTGCCATCAACAAAAACTAAACTCAGTGTAAAGAAAAGAAGCAGAAGAATAAGGAAATGCTTAAAGCTTAAAATTGAAGAAGAAAAGTTCCAAGAAAAACCAAATTAGCTCTCCGGGTATCCTCCCGGAAGTGCTAGAGAGTTCTCAAAGTAAAAGTGCTAAAAGTATAAATTCTAAGTGTCCAAAAGTCCCCCTAAAGTACAAACTCAATCTCTATTTATATTAGTCCCAAAACTCCTTCAAAGATCTTCAATTGGGCTAGCAATGTGGGCTTTCTCTTTGTTGAATTTCTGGTTCAATTGAAGAAGTTGCTGGCCTTTGTGAGGAACAGAGGAAGCAGAGCAAGTTGTCATTAATTCTGGCCCATTGAGGGGCATTATTGGCAATAACTCTAGGCTTAATGCACGTTGGCAACGTGCATGGTGTTTTCGTGGGAGTGAGCTTTGAGACTTGGGCGTTGTTGGCCCAAGTTATTGCCAACAACTTGCTTTTCTTCTTCTTGACTCTTCTCTCATGCCTAATGTTGCCCAGAATTTGAGTGTCAATCCTCTGCTTCAATATGGACTATCATACATCATTGGAAAGCTCTTGAAGTCTACTTTCCAATGCCACTAGAATCACCTCATTTGGATTTTTCTAGCTCAAGTTATGCTTCCTCAAAGAAGGTAAGGTCAAGCTGCCAAGTTGTTGCCAAAAACGCACCTATCCTCCCATGTTGGCAACGTGCCAAGCCTCCCAAGGCTGAGATATGAGGCTGGCGTTGTCACCAAACACGCCCCCTTGTTAGCACGTTGGCAACGTGCTCGTGCTCCCTCCAGGGCTAGTTTCTAGCTTCCTCAAATTTCAACCTCATTTTCTTATTTTTGGGACCTAAAGATGACTCTGATTCAAGCTTCCATTTCATGCTTCACTATAGACTATTATATATGGTTGGAAAGCTCTAAATGTCATCTTTCCAACGCAACTGGAATCACTCAATTTGGATCTCTGTAGCTCAAGTTATGCTCCATTGAAGGGGACATGGTCAGGCTGCTAAAATCGCAGGCGTTTTTGGCAAAAACGCCTTTGTATTTCCAAGTTGCCAACGCCTTCAGATTCTGAAGCTCTAAATGAAGCCCGCTTTTGACGCTTTAAACGAATGTCAACCCCATACTATGATATATGGTTAGAAAGCTCTGGATGTCTACTTCTCAATGCCGTTGAGAGTGCATCATTTGAAGGTCTACAACTCAAGATATACTCCATGGAAGAGAGCAAGGTCAGGCTGCCAGGGTTGCTGCGTTGTTGCCACACACGCCCTTATAATTTCAAGTTAGCAACATGCTAACTTCATTCTCCTAGCAAAGCTTTGCTTGCTACGTTGCCAAGGAACACGCCTTCAGAACATGGCGTTGGCAACGTGCATCTCCCTTTCCTGGGCCAAGTCTTCTATTCAGCGTTGTTTGCCTGCGTTGTCCTCAAACACGCCCCTCATCTCTAGGCTGGCAACGTGCTCGAGGCTCTGGACTAGCTCCCCAAGGTTGCTTGCTTGTGTGCGTTGCCAAAGAACACGCAAATGTAGTAGCACGTTGGTAACGTGCTCGAACTTCTTCTCTGGGCGAAATCTTCTAGCTCAGCGTTGCCTTGAATAACGCTTCTTCATTCCCACGTTGGCAACGCCCTCGAGCTCCTCCCTGGCCTAATTCCTTGCTTGCCTGCGTTGCTATCAAGCACTCACTCTTTCTCCAAGTTGGCAACGCCCAAATGTGCTTCTCCAGGGCTGCCTTACATTGTTGGGCGTTGTTGATGAACACTCTAGTTGAAGTGCAAGTTGGCAACGTGCAACTCCTCTTTGTTCACTCTCCAGGGCTGCTTGGCGTTGCTCTCAAACACTCACCCTTTCTCCAAGTTGGCAACGTGCACATTGCTATTCTAGAAAGAGTTGTTAGCCACTTGCTTGCTTCATTCTTGCTTCAATGCTTTCTTGTTTCACCACCTATCATAAACAAGGAAACTTGCTTCAAAGTCTCACCAATTCATGCAATCAATGGAATCAATCTTCATGAGATTTATTTATTTATGCAATTCTTGACTCATTTGCATGAAATTGGCCACAATCAACATGTTCCTTGGTATTCTCATGCATGAAGACAAAACTCATAAAAAGACTTGTTTATTTAGAGAAAATGAGTGAAACTAAGCTAAAACCAACTAAACTAACTAGCTAATATAGTAAATATGCAAATGCATCACAACACCAAACTTAAACCTTGCTTGTCCTCAAGCAACAAAAGAACTATGCACAAAGATTTCTTTTAATTGGAATGAGTTGAGGAATAGCTTGTAATTCCTTGGTGAGTGAAGTGATTAAGTGATAGTGGGGTGAACTCTGAATTATGTGTTCATGCAAGGGTCCCAGTGCTTATCAGTCCTTACATTTTGGGAGTCTTAGATCTTAGGACTTTCATTCAAATGATATCATGGAAATCTCTCTATAGGTAATCACCTTGAAACAGCACATAGTTTATGTGTCTTGGCCTTGACTCTAAGTGTCATGTCTCAAAGCGGCTCTTTAGATAAGCTTTCAATCAATACTCCCAAACCAGTTGGTTTTAAGGTATTAGGTGTTGAAACACCCCCTTAGGATTTACTTGCTCAAGCCTCTCTCTTTGACACAATTCTACCACAAGCATTTAACTAGGATAGTAACTCTTTGAGTTCTCATTTCCTTCTTTTTCTTCCTAGTAATTGATGCTCAGAGCCTTTTGCCATGTTCTTTTGTTTTTTTTTTGTTTTTTTTTTTTTGCTGCTTCTTGAATCAATAAGTGTTTGAGAATCTCCATAATACTTCTTTGAACTCTATTTCCTGCCTATGAGCTCCCATGCAAGTTTTCACAAACATGAAGCCTCAATACACAATCATACAACTAGAACCACCACTTCTCTTAATCTTTTGCTTGCCTCAAAATAGATTTTTGACTCCTCAATCATTCTTTTCAAAGAAATGTTCTCTGTTTGCATTTTCATAGGTATTGAGTGCAAGCAATTTCAAGAGTATGGTGTTATGATATATCAAACATCTTAGTTATTGAACTACAAAGAAGTTATACTAAGCAGACAAACAGGGGTACAATATCACTTTCAATCATAGTAGTTTGAATACAAGACAATCACTCAACAATACAACCTTTTGGAGTTTACTTGCTTTACTCCTTATCATCATCATTGTTGGTCTTTATATCCCTCTTTGTCTCTTTGGTTGATGATGCTTGATCCTTTTCAAGATTGAAGTGATCGCCTACAATGAACTTTGAAAGTTGCTTGTCCCCAAGCACTTGAGAGATGGTTAGCATGCATGTATGCTTGTGATCTTCTAGACATAAGTTGGTGTGGGGACACCAAACTTAGTTCCTTGCTTACTTTTATATGCAGTGGAATGAATACATGTAAGAAACATCAAGTGCTTCTATTAAGGAAATAAAATCTAAATTAAAAGTAGCAATTGTTAAGTAATTTTTCTGATTGTTTGGAGCTAGTGACTAATCATGCAAAGGGTTAAAATGTGTCTTTAATGAAACTTTTTGGTGGAACACCAAACTTAGCACCTCACATTCACCTTTGAATTCTGTTGGTGTGTAACACCAAACTTAGCTCCTTGCAATGCAGATAAATATACTTAACTCTTTTATTGAATTAACTAAGAAAAGAAGACTACCTTTGGTTGGGTTGCCTCCCAACAAGCGCTTTTTTATCGTCATTAGCTTGACGGTTGTCCCTCTTTAGGGCGGATGATGATCATAGTGCCTTAATCCTTCCCCTCTCACCGTGAGCTTCCTTCCAGTATCATTCTTGATGATTTCCACATGTTCAAGTGAGAGGATTTTGTTCACTGTGTAGTATCCAGAAAAGTGTGGAGATGTCTCTATTGGTTGGTAAGTTAGCATCACTTTATCCCCTGGTGAGAAGTCTTCAGTGGAGATTTTCTTGTTTCTCCATCCTCTTGGCATTTTCTTCTTGGGACTCTCTTCTTTTCCAGGAGATAGTTCAGGTTTTGGGATCTCAATTTTTGGACTGTCCTTGCTATGAATCTTAAATGCTGACTTTGATTGCAGCTTCTCCTCTATTCTTTGAGCTTGTTGCAGCACCTCCACCTCTTCATTTTCTTTCCAGCATGAGCTTGGAAGTGCCTCATCAGGTGCCTCTTTCAAGTTTGGATCTATGGAATCAATCTTCATACACTCTTCCTCTTGGGTGGAATCTTGCAAATTCTTGAAGACATGGAACACTATATGCTCATCATGCACCCTTAGCATTAATTCTCCTTTTTCGACATCTATCAATGCCCTGGCAGTGGCTAAAAAGGGCCTCCCTAGAATAATGGGAGTGTTGTCATCTTCCTCTATGTCTAGGATGACAAAGTCAACTGGGAGGAAAAATTTGTCCACCTTTACTAATACATTCTCTACAACCCTGAGTGCTTGCTGAATAGATTTATCCGCCATTTGAAGGGCTATCTTTGTAGGTTTCAATTCATTAATCTGAAGCTTCCTCATCAAAGATAGAGGCATCAGATTTATGCTTGCACCAAGATCACAAAATGCTCTCTCAATCATCATGTTGCCTATTGTGCAGGGGATGTGAAAGCTCCCTGGGTCTTTCATCTTCTTTGGCAACTTTTTCTGGATGATGGCACTACACTCCCTGGTCATCACAACCGTTTGTCCCTCTTTCAAGGATATTTTCTTTGTCAACAATTCCTTCATGAACTTAGCATATAGGGGCATCTGTTCAAGTGCTTCAATGAAGGGGATGTTGATGTGTAGTGTCTTGAATATTTCCAAGAATTTGGAATATTGCTTCTCTTCGTTCTCTTCTTTAAACCTTTGAGGGTATGGGAGCATTGGTTGGTATGCTTTCACTGCCTCCTTCTTAGCTAATTTATCACTTTGTGTATAGGTTTCTTGCTCCTGCTTTTGTTCCTTCACCTCTTCTTTTAAGCCTTCTCTGATGTGCTCTTCCTGAGTAATGGCTTCTGTCTCCACTTTCTTCCCATTTCTCAGGGTGATTGCTTTACACTCCTCCCATTTTATGGCTTTTTCTGTGTCTCTTGGGTTGGGTATCGTATCACTTGGAAGAACATTGGTTGGCCGTTCAGCTTGTTTGGCTAATTGTCCCACTTGTCGCTCAATACTCTTCATGGTGGCCTCATGTTCCTTTTGTCCCTTGATTAAGGCTTGAGTGGTTTGAGCAAGTGCTTGCAAGGTTGCTTCAAGATTTGAGATTCTGATCTCATGATGGTCAATTGGGGATATGATGGGGGTTGATTGTTGTTGGAAATTGTTGGGTGGATTAGTGTGGTAGTTTTGTGAGTTAGATGTTGGTGCAGGAAAGTTGTTTTGGTGAGTTTGTGAATTATTATGAAGTGGTTGATATGTGTTTTGTGTTTTTCTATATTGGTAAGTGTTGGTGATATGGTGATTTTGGTTATTTGTGTTACGGGTGTGGTTGTGGTTGTTGTTCTTTTGCCAATGGTTTTCACCCCACTTTAGATTGGGATGATTTTTCCAGGATGGGTTGTATGTATCGCCATGAAATTCATCCTGAGAATTTGAAGTGTTCTGCATGTACTGAACTTGTTCTTGTGGCTGTTCAACAGTGGTCCCTTCACCTTGGTTCCATTCAAGTAATGATTGATTTGTTGTGTTCACTGATGCAAGTTGCAAACCATCCATTCTCTTTGTTATCATTTCCATTTGTTGTTGGATTTGTTGGTGCATTAATTTATTTTGTGCCAAGATAGCATCAACACCTTCAAGCTCCATTACGCCTTTCTTTGGGGCCGGGTTATGTTGCCTCTCTGATGAGTAATAATACTGATTGTTTGCCACAATCTCAATGAGGTCTTGAGCCTCCTCAGCAGTTTTCATCATGTTGAGTGATCCTCCTGATGAGTAGTCTAGCCCCTTCCTTGCTTCTAAGCTTAAACCTTCATAGAAGTTTTGGAGTTTGACCCAGTCACTAAACATGTCAGGTGGACATCTTCTCATTAGTGCCTTATATCTTTCCCATGCTTCATACAATGATTCTCCCTCCATTTGCCTGAAAGTTTGAACCTCTGTCTTCAACTTGATGATTCTTTGAGGTGGGTAAAACTTTGCTAGAAATCTGCCCATCAGGTCATTCCAATTGTCGAGGCTTTCCTTGGGGAATGACTCTAGCCATTGAGTGGCCTTGTCCCTCAAAGAGAATGGGAATAGCAGCAGTTTGTAGACATCTGGATGCACTCCATTTGTCTTCACTGTGTTGCATATCCTCAGAAAAACAGACAAATGTTGATTTGGGTCTTCAAGAGGTCCCCCTCCATAGGAGCAGTTGTTTTGTACCAAAGTGATGAGTTGGGGTTTTAACTCAAAGTTATTGGCCTGAACACTTGGAGTGGCAATACTGCTCCCACAATGTCTTGGATCAGGGATGGTATAAGAGGATAGCACCCTTCTAGGTGGTCCATCATTGTTGTTAACCCCTCCAGGAGGATTGTGCATCTCATCCTCCATGACTTGATCTTCTCCCTCTGACTCCTCTTCACCAACTATTCCCTTTCCTCTTTCTGCTCTTCTTACCCTTCGGAGGGTTCTCTCGTCCTCTGTATTAAGTCTATTAGCACCTGACATACACAAACAAAACCAAAATCACAAGTGAAATACTCTAGAACTAGAGTGGAATTGGAGTTAGTGAAACAAAGTATCAAACAGTTAGCGGGCTTAACAAAAACACTAAAAAAAATGCTTAATCTAAACCACCATTCACTTAATCATTGTCAATCTTTTCCAATCCCCGGCAACGGCGCCAAAAACTTGATACGTAAAAATTTAATTTCACGTAATTACCGGCAAGTATACCGGGTCGTATCAAGTAATAAAACTCACTAAGAGTGAGGTCGATCCCACAAGGATTGGTAGATTAAGCAACTTTAGTTAAATGGTAAATTTAGTCAAGCAAACATGGTGTTGATTTTATGAGCATTGTGACTTTTGAACATAATTGCAGGAATTTAAATGGCAAGGAATTTAAAGAACAGGAATATAGAAATAAAATGAAAGTAAATAACTGAAACTTAAAATGCAAGAAACTTAAATGACATCAAAGATAAATTGCAAGGAATTAAAGGTTGCAGAAATTTAAAGAGCATAAGAGTAAGAAATAAAGAGACAGAATGTAAATGACAAGAATAATAAATTGCAAGAATGTAGAAGGGAATTGGGTTATGGGTAGTCAAACAACTAGAAGCAAAAGAAATAAGAATTGATGGTGGAGAGGATCATTAGGGATCAGAGATGCAAGTTTTCATGAATTGATGTTAGTCAAATCCTTCTCAATCATGGGTATAGATCCATGGCAAGTGGGTAATTGAATCCCAATCTCTTGGTGATTCAAATTCTCTCAACATAACCAATTGCCACTCTCGTGATCTAGTTGTTCATGAGAAGAGATGAAGCTCAATTCTAATCCAGCCACACAATTCCCATAATCTCAACCAAGGAAAGTTACATCTCACATACCAACCAAGGTGTATTGATTAAGGAAATCATGAAAGGATGAACTCTAAACTGAATTATGTGGCTCATTCCTCAAATTTACCACACAATTCACATAGATTAACCCCTCTCTCGATGGTGGTTGAATCTTTGAAGAACAAGAGTTTCCTCTTTGGATTAACCACTAGAATTGAGGAGGAAAAGAGGAGTTCATCAATGCATTCAAACAAGCAGAGCTCTTCCCCCTAATGAAAGTGGGGTTTAGTGAGTCATAGCTCCAATTTTAACAACAATTGCCATCAACAAAAACTAAACTCAGTGTAAAGAAAAGAAGCAGAAGAATAAGGAAATGCTTAAAGCTTAAAATTGAAGAAGAAAAGTTCCAAGAAAAACCAAATTAGCTCTCCGGGTATCCTCCCGGAAGTGCTAGAGAGTTCTCAAAGTAAAAGTGCTAAAAGTATAAAATTCTAAGTGTCCAAAAGTCCCCCTAAAGTACAAACTCAATCTCTATTTATATTAGTCCCAAAACTCCTTCAAAGATCTTCAATTGGGCTAGCAATGTGGGCTTTCTCTTTGTTGAATTTCTGGTTCAATTGAAGAAGTTGCTGGCCTTTGTGAGGAACAGAGGAAGCAGAGCAAGTTGTCATTAATTCTGGCCCATTGAGGGGCATTATTGGCAATAACTCTAGGCTTAATGCACGTTGGCAACGTGCATGGTGTTTTCGTGGGAGTGAGCTTTGAGACTTGGGCGTTGTTGGCCCAAGTTATTGCCAACAACTTGCTTTTCTTCTTCTTGACTCTTCTCTCATGCCTAATGTTGCCCAGAATTTGAGTGTCAATCCTCTGCTTCAATATGGACTATCATACATCATTGGAAAGCTCTTGAAGTCTACTTTCCAATGCCACTAGAATCACCTCATTTGGATTTTTCTAGCTCAAGTTATGCTTCCTCAAAGAAGGTAAGGTCAAGCTGCCAAGTTGTTGCCAAAAACGCACCTATCCTCCCATGTTGGCAACGTGCCAAGCCTCCCAAGGCTGAGATATGAGGCTGGCGTTGTCACCAAACACGCCCCCTTGTTAGCACGTTGGCAACGTGCTCGTGCTCCCTCCAGGGCTAGTTTCTAGCTTCCTCAAATTTCAACCTCATTTTCTTGTTTTTGAGACCTAAAGATGACTCTGATTCAAGCTTCCATTTCATGCTTCACTATAGACTATTATATATGGTTGGAAAGCTCTAAATGTCATCTTTCCAACGCAACTGGAATCACTCAATTTGGATCTCTGTAGCTCAAGTTATGCTCCATTGAAGGGGACATGATCAGGCTGCTAAAATCGCAGGCGTTTTTGGCAAAAACGCCTTTGTATTTCCAAGTTGCCAACGCCTTCAGATTCTGAAGCTCTAAATGAAGCCCGCTTTTGACGCTTTAAACGAATGTCAACCCCATACTATGATATATGGTTGGAAAGCTCTGGATGTCTACTTCTCAATGCCGTTGAGAGTGCATCATTTGAAGGTCTACAACTCAAGATATACTCCATGGAAGAGAGCAAGGTCAGGCTGCCAGGGTTGCTGCGTTGTTGCCACACACGCCCTTATAATTTCAAGTTAGCAACATGCTAACTTCATTCTCCTAGCAAAGCTTTGCTTGCTACGTTGCCAAGGAACACGCCTTCAGAACATGGCGTTGGCAACGTGCATCTCCCTTTCCTGGGCCAAGTCTTCTATTCAGCGTTGTTTGCCTGCGTTGTCCTCAAACACGCCCCTCATCTCTAGGCTGGCAACGTGCTCGAGGCTCTGGACTAGCTCCCCAAGGTTGCTTGCTTGTGTGCGTTGCCAAAGAACACGCAAATGTAGTAGCACGTTGGTAACGTGCTCGAACTTCTTCTCTGGGCGAAATCTTCTAGCTCAGCGTTGCCTTGAATAACGCTTCTTCATTCCCACGTTGGCAACGCCCTCGAGCTCCTCCCTGGCCTAATTCCTTGCTTGCCTGCATTGCTATCAAGCACTCACTCTTTCTCCAAGTTGGCAACGCCCAAATGTGCTTCTCCAGGGCTGCCTTACATTGTTGGGCGTTGTTGATGAACACTCTAGTTGAAGTGCAAGTTGGCAACATGCAACTCCTCTTTGTTCACTCTCCAGGGCTGCTTGGCGTTGCTCTCAAACACTCACCCTTTCTCCAAGTTGGCAACGTGCACATTGCTATTCTAGAAAGAGTTGTTAGCCACTTGCTTGCTTCATTCTTGCTTCAATGCTTTCTTGTTTCACCACCTATCATAAACAAGGAAACTTGCTTCAAAGTCTCACCAATTCATGCAATCAATGGAATCAATCTTCATGAGATTTATTTATTTATGCAATTCTTGGTATTCTCATGCATGAAGACAAAACTCATAAAAAGACTTGTTTATTTAGAGAAAATGAGTGAAACTAAGCTAAAACCAACTAAACTAACTAGCTAATATAGTAAATATGCAAATGCATCAATCTCTTTGGTGAATGGATCTTGGTCCTTGCAGGAGCTATCCTCATGAGAGGATCGATTAGCTTTGGCTTTGAGATCGGCTTCGAGTTTTAGGAGTTTGTCCTCCAATTCTCGGCGTCGCTTTATCTCCCTTTGATGTAGGGCTTTGTTTTAAACAGTCTTGAAGCGCCTCCATGGCTCCCGCATTTGGAGAATCCTTTTCGTTGTTAAGTTAAGGAGTATCCTTTGGTGTAGTGTCCGCGTATTTGTGCGGCGTTCTATCCTCTAGATCTGAATCGTGCTCGTTGTCATGGTTGTCCGCCATGGTGGTGGGAAGACTTCCAGGTTCCCCGGCAACGGCGCCAATGTTCCGAGGGTTACCTGAAACTGTAAGTCAATCTCGGACGAGATCTTCTGTGCTGGTCGGAGCTATTGTGTCCGACTTGTTGGACTTGGTGGTAGTGCTGATCCTTCGCCCCCGGAGGGTGGGGGGTACCTGCAAGGGACTCCGATGCTTAAGTTAGCAAGGGTATTAAGCAGGTATTGAGTAGAATCAGAGTATGAGTTATACCTGGGTGCTCCAGTGTATTTATAATGGTGAGATATGGCCTCCTGTGGATAAGATAAGTTAGTTATCTTATCTTATCTTTATGTTATCTTTAAGTGAGGTCATCTTATCTTCAAGGGAACCGCCTTTATCTTTCTGGGCTTTGGCTGCCTTTAGATTGGGCTGTGTTCCTTCGTTTTGGGCCTGCTTTGGGCTCCTTTGGCGAGTTGGCCGAGCTCTTTGAGAAGAGGTCGGGCATTTGGCCGAGCTCTTTGAGAAGAGGTCCGGCATTTGGCCGAGCTCTTTGAGAAGAGGTCGGATAGTCTGACCTGAAGAGGTCGGTCGGCTTGTTGCTAAACATCCCGGGTCGGACAGCTTGACCCAGGGTATGAACAGGTATTAATTTGAACTCTAATTTAATCTCTAAAAATTACATTAAAAATAGTATTTGTGGTATTAAAATACTAATTAAATCTAAATCAATTACTCTAACTGAAAATACATGGTAAAAATTAATTTTCTTTATCCTTAAAAATTAAAGTATTAAATTAGAAAATATAAATTATTTAAATCAAATCAAATAAAATTCTTATTATTTGACAACTACTAACTTTATAATTTAAATATAGAAAATAACTCAATAATTGTAAAATTAGATAAAATTCTAATTTAAATAGCCAAAAATCATTATTTTTAAATTTCTAAAACTTTAAGTTGTAAATAAAAAAATAATCCATAATTATAGAGTTTCAATCAAAACCTTAATCAAATCCAATTAATCAAAATAATCTAAACCTTAATTAATTTCAAATCCAATTAATCAATAATGTCTTTAATTATCTTCAATAAAACAATTTATGAAATTAAAACTGTAAATAAATATTTGATTTGAAATTAGCTCATAATAAGACTTTTCAAAAGTTCTAGGTCTTACATTGGGCACTAGCCCATTTTGGCCATCCCAGGTCACGAAGGCACTGGGAATGGATGGAGGTTGTTGGGCACCCAATTGGGCACTGGGCTTGGATGCCTATTCCTGGTGTTGGGTGATGAGCAAAAATTGAAGCTCACGGATACTGACAAGTGCACCGGATCGCACAAGTAATACCATGGTGAGTGAATATCGTTTCCACAAGGATTAAAGGATTGAGAAATCAAAGGACATCTTAAATACCTAATTAGCTTAATAGAACCTAATTTGAAAGGGGCAAGATTAAGTCTTGCTGAGATCTTGAGAGTCTTGAATGCTTGCAGACAGAGACTTAAATGTTGATTTGAGAAGATAGTGATGATGAGAGTCAAGGGCTTCAGAGATGTTTATACTCTTAGAGAAATCAAATCTTGTTTACTTATCTTGAAGTTGTGAAGATCTTTTACAACAAATTTTTAGTAACCTATTTCCTATCCATTGTCTCATCAGTTTCTCAAGCATTATTAGTCGTCAATTAATTAATGAAGAGGTTAAGCATAAATACTTATTTTAAATTCAAATAAGATTTAAAAGTATTCATTAGTTCAAATTATATGTCACGGATTCAAGCTAGTCATGTCTAGTTAAATCTTAAAACAAGACACAATTTTTAAAAGTTGTTCTAATCCAAATTATATGTCACTTATTCAAAACTAGAGGGATTGAAAATCATGCATATGTCACACACTAATTGAACCACTGTCCCTAATTGAATTCAAAAAGTCATGTGAAAGAGTTTTCAAGATTTAATTTAAATATCAAATTTCTTAAATATAAATTTGAATTCAAAAGAGATTACCATACCTTTCGATCTACTAATCCGAATGAAGAATGAATAACTCAATCATTAAATAGATTAATGTAACACTTCAAAAAAAACTAAACTTAGATTAATAACCCATAGAAAATATAAACAAAGCTCCTAACCCTTTGACAGAGGGTTAGTTACCCATGGAAAAGTGAAAGGAAAACAAGATGAAGATATTACAGAGGAAATTAGATGATCCTTTCTGTAAGCTATGCTCACTTATTTATAGCCTAATTTTGAATTTCAAATTCCAAACTAAACTAATCTTACTTTTTGGAGAGAAAGATAAGATAACCACTTATCTTCTAGAGAGGAAAACAAGATAAATGCTTACTGATAAACCCCAATTTTGTGGTTTATCTTGTGCTTAATTTGGGGGTTTTTGTCAATATTTCTCGCACTTATTCACAAGAAATGCATGGTTTTTTGTTCACTTCCTAATACTGTTCCATAATAGAAAACATGTTTATTTTACCTTAGAATTGCTATATTTTGATCCTCTTTATTGCCATTCGATGCCATGACGTATTTGTTGAGTAATTTCAGAATTAATAGAGTAAGAATGGCCTAGAAGAGAGAAGGAAAGCATGCACAAGAGGAAGGAACATGAAGATTTAGATTTTGAGAACTGCAGCATCGACGCGCACGCGCACATCACGCGCACACGTGGATGAGGATAGCTGGAAGCGGTGCGCAAGGATGGACACATCCGCGCAGGCCAGAGAATTCCAACCGACGCGCACACGCACTTGGCGCGCACGCGTGGATCACAAAAGCAATCGGCGTGCACGCACGCATGGCACGCACGCGCAGAAAGCTGCACGTGACCTCCTTAAAGGAAATTGTACTTGGCAATTTCTGAGGCTCATTAGGCCCAATTTCAAGCTGTTTCTGCATGGAAAAAGACCTAAGGATGCTAGGGAGAAGGGGGGATCAATCATTTTTACACTAAGACACACTTTCTAGTTTTTTGGGTTCTTTATTCTTCTAGAGAGAAACCCTTGTTCTTCTCTAGATCTAGCTTTAATTTGATCTTCCCTTGTTGAGTCTGAATTGAAGTTTGTTAATTACTAGTTTTGATTGTTTAATTTGAATTCATTAGTATAATTTTGCTTAGATCTTGTGTTAGTTTATGGGTTCTTGTCAATTGTCACTTTATACCCATTGCATGAATGTTGTGAATCTTGACTTGTTGATGTTACATTGATGATTTCTATGCTTAATTGTGTTGTTTGAGTGATTGTAAGTTGATATTTGTTAGTGGGTATTTGTTAATTTCAATTCAATTGCAACTTGAACATGTCTTTCGTTAATGCTTACCAAGTGTTTGATGAATTGTTTACCTTGATTATGGAGTAGTTCTTTTTACTCTTGGACTAGGCCAAGGGAATTGGGTAAACTTGAGTCATTGGGTCTAATGGATTTGATGATTTGGGAACCCTTAGTGGTCAATTTGATAGCCATTGACACTAGCCTACTACTAGGTTAATTAGTAGTGAGGTTAGACCATATGGGTAGATGTTGACCAAGCCATTTAACTTTCTTCAAGTGTAGAAGTAGATTTAATGAGTTTGGCTCCTCATAATTGTCAAGATATGGTTATTAGAAAAGGATAGTGACCCCAATTCCCATGCCTAGCCAAGAGTTACTTTTATTATTCATATTTGAAAACTCAAATTCTTAATTGTCTTGCTTTAGTTGTAGTTATTGTTTAGTTGAGAGTAGAATTAAATTGAATGTTGTCTTCTTAGTTTGAAATTGCTCACATTTTGCTTAGTTATTTGAAATAGTTCTTTGCACTTTAGATTACTTGTTTGCTAAGATTCCTATTTTACTTTCTTGCTCATGACTTACAACCCCGGATTTCTAACCAATGTTGAAGCACATGTTTGCCCATTCCTTGTGAGACGACCCGAGGTTTGAATACTTCAGTTACTTTATTGGGGTTGAACTTGTGACAACCAATTCCTTTCTAAATTTGATCCTCGAGGATTATTGTTGGTAGAGCTATACTTGCAACGCAACTTTATTGAGAAATTCTCTTCCGACATAGTCCACGGGTGTCCATCAAATTTTTAGCGCCGTTGCCGGGGAATGGTTGCAACATATGCCTTGATATTGGTTATGTGAATATGTGAATATTATAGATAGTTTGTTTGCTTTCAATACTTAGCTATAGTTTAGCTTCTTTTATTTTTGTGCTATGACTCTCAAGTTTGATGACTCGGTCTCAACCGAATTCTAGCTTAGCCGATTTTGATCCCGAGATTGAAAGAACTTTGTTACACACTCAGCAAGCTAGACGGCGGTTGGACTATACGGCTAGTACTTCGGCCTCTCTTGAGGAACATACCGAATCACTAGACGGTACCGAGAGTGACTTGGAGTCTGCTACTTCCTATTCTTCTGTTGGCACTACTAATACATCTTTGCATCTTACAGGTGAACCACACATGTCGGAGCCACGCCGGATCACTTTACATGAGTAAGGAGCTCCGGATATTGTACTTCAACCATTGCAAGCAAGGTATCCTAACCTTGATCCAAACTTTGAATTGAAGAGTAGCTTGGTAAATCTACTACCTAAGTATCATAGGTTGCCGGGTCAAGACCCCATCCGACATCTAAAGGATTTTCAAGTTGCTTGTTTTATAGCTCGGAAGCATGGAGCCGATGAGGTGGCTATCATGGTTTTTGCCTTCCCTTTCTCTCTTGAAGCGCAAGCAAAGACATGGTTCTATTCGCTACCGGATGAGATTGCTACTAATTGGGATTTCTTGAGAAGAGAGTTTCTAGATAAATTCTTCCCACCGGAGAAGACCGACTACATCCGAAAGGAGATTTCGGGTATAATGCAAAGAGACCAAGAGAGTTTGTACGAGTATTGGTCTCGGTTCAAGAGGCTATTGGAATCTTGTCCACACCATGGAATGAACACTCACTTGCTCATTAGCTACTTCACCAGAGGTCTTTGTGTGGAAGATAGAAGATTGCTTACCGCTTCTAGCGGTGGTTCCCTTTCGAAAAATAAGACGAGGGAGAAGCTTGGAGTTTGATAAAGGATGTTGTCGAAGCTACACAACATACAAGGGTGAGAAGTAACCCTCTCAAGGGTGTGGTAGAACCGTCCCCTTCCGAATCAAGCCTAACCAAAGCACTTGGGGACATGACCACCATCCTCACGCAAATACAAAAGGATCAAAAGAAATTCTACTCCATCCAAGCCATCCAAGCTCCACCTCCAGATGCTCAACTTGAAGGCCTTTCTAGGATTTGTGTTTTGTGCTCTAGCACTACACATTACACCGATCAATGCCATCAAATTCAATAGGAACATGCCCTTGTAGTGGCCAATGTGAATTACGATAATCGTCCACCCTATCCTTCTCAAGGTCAAAACCACTACACTCAAGGTAGTAATCAACATCAAGGGTGGAGGGATAATGCACAAGGGAGCAATCAAATCCAAAGATGGAATAACTCTTCTTCTCATCACAACAACAACCAATCTTCATCTCAATACCACCACCACAACAACAACAATTACCAAGCCAACCAAAATCACCACAACCAAAACCAAAACAACTACACCAAGTACCAAGCACCACACCATAGACAATAATCTAACCAAACCTCTCCACCTCCCACCAATCAAGTTGACGAGCTTAGAGCCGCTGTGGATAAACAGGATGAGGGCTATAAGGCTCAATTTAAGGCCATGAGTGCTCAATTGGCCAATCTTGCCGACATGATTTCGAAGATGTCCATGTCCTCCTCCAACAATACCAACCAACCCTCAAGTTCTTCTTACCTTCCATCCCAACCCCAACCAAACCCAAAGGGCGGTCTCAATGCCATCACCCTACGGTCGGGAACTACATTGGAGGAGATACCTCCAACGGTCTTGGAGGACATTTATGAGGAAGAAGTGATTGTTAAAGCTCCACATGAAAAGGGCGAGGTAGACAAGAGGCATGAGGAAGAAGGAGTAAACCTCATTCCTTGAATTTCTTTTGATGAATGCCCGATAATGCTCACTTGGTGAGCTGAGCATTGTTTTTCCTTTCCTTGTTTCTTGGCTTCAAATTGTGCTCAGCTCACAAAGTGAGCAGAGCATTGAAACATTGCTTCCTTGGAAATTTTTGTTGTGCTCCTTTCATGTGCCACGCTTCCTCATGTTCTTTGCCACACTTTTCTTTTCCTTGAGCCACACTTCTTAAGCCATGCTTTCTTCTTTTCTTCACCTACAAGAAATCAAAACAACCAATCAAAGTATCACCAAATTCACAAGGTTTACAAATCATTAAAAATCAATCAATTTTAGCCCAAACCTCATGATTTAGCATCAATTAAATGGTGGTTGTTTGATTTAAAGAAGTCATGCATTTTCATTCCAAATTACTTACTTAGAATGCAAGAAAGTGCATAAAACCTAATAAAACAAAGAAAAAGACTAGTATAACTAGGCTAAGATGACTTGTCATCACAACACCAAACTTAAAACTTGCTTGTCCCCAAGAAAGCGTCAAACATAAGAGAAGATAGAATGAAATAGATAAGTATATATGTCTTTATTAAGCAGATAGTTAAATTTGGCTTATGGGGTTTTATGCAGATTCAAAAGTAGCTCATTTATTACTTGCTGTCAAAACAAACAATGTTTCCTTAAGGGTCCACTAAGGTTGCTGCTACAATGCCTTACTTTTTGATCACTTCCCTTGTTAGCTTTTCTTCTTTCTTTTGCATAAAGAGCTTATTACTTATTAAAGACTTGGTGGCAAATGTTGCAGTGGCCTTTGGCTTAATTTCACTCAACATTTCTCCACCATAGACACATGGCTCACTCTTTCTTCCTAGGATCATTGATGCCCAGCATCTCTTTGGATAACTAAATGTTTTGTAGCTAGGTTGCTCTTTATTGTGGACTTTCAGTTGGCAATCCCAAATCAGTTGATCTAAGTTGCCAAGTTTTAAAATACTCCTTAGAACCTACTTGTCCAAGCATATCCTAGTACATAAACACCACAGGCATATGTCCTAGGGTCCAAGCTATTGGTGTCTAGCCTTATTGTTTGTTTCTTTGCCAACTTTTGGCTTTTCTTCTTCTTTTTCTATCTATTTTGATTTGTTTTCAAGGGACTTTCATTAATTGAAGGATCATAGCAGCAAACTAGCTTAAGCTTCGAGTAACAAGTCATTCTGCAGCATTTATTCTATGAACTATCAATTAAATCAAACACATATACCACCACTAATGTCCATTCTAACTTTTGCAACATTGAACAATTACTTTTCTAAGTCAAACATCTCTCTTTTATTCAAACAGCAAGGGAAAAAAACAAAATTCAAAGCTAAGTGATGGATAACAAACATCAGGCATATCAGCATATTTAATCAAACAACTTCACTTGCAACTAGATGAACACTTTAGCAAGACATACAAGAATTTCTGAATTAAAACATTTCACAACAACAAGGATTAAGTGTAGATACAATCTTTTGAGTTGCAGCTTTTCATTCTTCCTCTTGTTGTATCCCTTTTGAGTCATAATGCAAATTGTCTTCACATGTTGGCTAGTTTCCTGCATAATTCTCAAAAGTTGCTTGCTTCTCAAGCCCTTAAATGAATGGTCAGTATGCATAAATTGAGTGTGTCTCTTGGATTTAATTTGGTATGGGAACACCAAACTCAATTCCTTGCCACTGCCTCTGATGCAACAAGTTAACCAATTATAGATTCTTTTAGCCTTGCCAAAGGTTATGTAACTATGAATTAGAAAATAGCTAAATGGTTAAATGATATGTCTGGTTGCTTGGAGCTAGCATTAGGCAGAAAGTGAGAATGTGTTTTTAGATCAAATTTTGGTGGAACACCAAACTTAGAATGCTTCATTCTCTCTTAATTTGTTTTGGTGTGGAACACCAAACTTAGCTCCTTGCAATACATACAAATCATATAACCTTTTTATTGAAAAGCTTATGAAAAGAAAACTACCTCAGGTTGGGTTGCCTCCCAACAAGCGCTCTTTTATTGTCACTAGGTTGACATCTTTTGTGCTTGTGCTTGTTCAGTTCAGATTATGAACTTCTTTTTCCTTGTCCCATTGTCCTCCTAGATACGGCTTTGCTCTGTGCCCATTTGCTGTGAAGTGGCTCTGTGTAGCTTCATCTAGCAGCTCTAGACTTCCATAAGGAAAAACTTTTGTTACTAGATATGGACCTGTCCATTTGGACTTGAGCTTGCCAGGAAAGATCTTGAGCCTTGAGTTATACAGGAGCACTTGCTGTCCTGGCTTGAACTCTTTCTCTGTGATCTTCTTGTCATGCCACCTCTTAGCTCTTTCCTTGTATATCTTAGCACTCTCATAAGCTTCTAGTCTAAACTCATCCAACTCATTTAGTTGTAGCAGTCTCTTTTCTCCTGCTGCTTGAGAATCAAGGTTGAGGAGTTTAGTGGCCCAAAAAGCTTTATGTTCAAGCTCTACAGGGAGGTGACAAGATTTTCCATATAATAGCTGAAATGGGGACTTTCCAATGGGAGTTTTGAAAGCTGTCCTATATGCCCAGAGTGCATCTTCTAACTTCCTGGCCCAATCTTTCCTTGTGCTTTCCACTATTTTTTCTAAAATTCTCTTCAACTCTCTATTTGCTAGTTCAACCTGGCCATTAGTCTGAGGATGGTATGGTGTGGCTACTTTATGGATTACTCCATATTTGTGGAGAAGCTTCTCCATTTGTTTGTTGCAGAAGTGGCCACCACCATCGCTGACAAGACCCTTGGGCACTCCATATTTGGTGAAAATATGCTTTTTAAGGAATTGAAGGACAATCTGTGCATCACAAGTGGTTGTGGCTATGGCTTCCACCCACTTTGAGACATACTCCACTACCACCAAGATGTATCTGAAAGAGTAAGAAGGGAGAAAAGGTCCCATGAAATCAATACCCCATAAGTCAAATAGCTCTACTTCCAAGATGAAATTTTGAGGCATCTCATTCCTTTTTGTCAATCCTCCAGCTCTTTGGCATTCATTGCATTGGTGAACAAACTCTCTGGCATCCTTGAAGATAGTTGGCCAATAGAAACCGCTTTGTAGTACCTTTGCAGCTGTTCTCTCTGGTCCAAAGTGTCCACCATATGCTGAACCATGACAATGCCACAATATGTCCTTCATTTCATTTTCATGGGCACACCTCCTAATCATTCCATCAGAGCACCTCTTGAATAAGAAGGGTTCGTCCCACAAGAATTTCCTTGCTTCATTGAGTAACTTTTTCACTTGTTGCTTAGAGAATTCTTGAGGTATCTTCCTTCCTACTTTGTAATTTGCTATGTCAGCAAACCAAGATGCTTGTTGAATTTGGAACAGGTGCTCATCAGGGAAATTCTCATTTACTTGTTGTGGTCTATCTTGATAGGCTTCTTGTGGTACTCTTGATAAATGATCTGCCACTTGATTTTCACTTCCCTTCCTATCTCTTACTTCAATATCAAACTCTTGTAGCAGCAGCACCCGCCTAATAAGCCTTGGCTTTGAATCCTGTTTAGACATTAAATACTTGAGAGCGGCATGGTCAGTGTACACTATAACTTTTGAGCCAATCAAGTATTGCCTAAACTTATCAAATGCATAAACAATTACCAAAAGTTCTTTCTCAGTGGTGGTATAATTTTTCTGTGCTTCATTTAACACTTTGCTGGCATAATATATGACATGGTGCAACTTATCTTTCTTTTGTCCCAGCACAGCACCAATAGCAAGGTCACTTGCATCACACATAAGTTCAAAAGGTAAGTTCCAATCAGGGGGTGTGATGATTGGTGTTGTGATGAGTTTTCTCTTTAAGGTTTCAAAGGCATGCTTACAGTTGCCATCAAAGATGAAAGGGTTGTCAATCACTAGCAAATTGCTCAATGGCTTTGCTATTTTTGAGAAATCTTTGATGAACCTTCTGTAGAAACCAGCATGCCCAAGAAAACTCCTTACTGTTTTCACATTAACGGGTATAGGAAGTTTTTCAATAATTTCTATTTTTGCTTTATCAACTTCTATACCTTTGCATGACACTTTATGCACAAGAACTATCCCTTCAGGAACCATGAAATGGCATTTTTCCCAGTTCAAGACCAAGTTAGTTTCTTGGCATCTTTTCAAAACAAGAGTTAAATGATGCAAACAAGTATTAAATGAATTGCCAAAGATAGAAAAATCATCCATGAAGACTTCTAAAAATTTTTCAACCATATCAGAGAAAATGGAAAGCATACACCTCTGAAACGTGGCTGGGGCATTGCATAGCCCAAAAGGCATCCTCCTGTATGCAAAAACTCCAAATGGACATGTGAAGGCAGTCTTCTCTTGGTCCTTGGGGTCCACCACGATTTGATTGTACCCGGAATACCCATCCAAGAAGCAATAATAGGTATGGCCGGCCAATCTTTCCAGCATCTGATCAATGAATGGGAGAGGAAAATGATCTTTCCTTGTGGCATCATTCAATCTTCTATAGTCTATGCACATCCTCCACCCAGTCACTGTTCTAGTAGGGATCAACTCATTCTTCTCATTGGTGATGACCGTCATCCCTCCTTTTTTTGGTACAACTTGAACCGAGCTCACCCATGAGCTGTCAGAGATTGGAAAAATTATTCCAGCATTCCATAACTTTATGACTTCTTTTTGAACCACCTCTTTCATGGCTGGGTTGAGTCTTCTTTTGGGGTTGAACCACAGGCTTTGATTCTTCTTCCAGCAAAATTTTATGCATACAAATGGCTGGGCTAATGCCTTTGATATCCTCAATTGTCCAACCCAAGGCTATTTTGTGGGCTTTCAACACTTCAATCAGCCTTGTCTCTTCTTCCATATTTAAGGAGGAGTTAATGATCACTGGTAGGGTCTCTTCTTCTCCCAGGAACACATAATTGAGGTGAGGGGGAAGAGGCTTCAACTCCTGTTTTGGCTTCTCTTTCTCCTTATCTTCACTGGAAATTTCTACCACTTCTTCTTCCTGTTGCTCATGACAAGTGGCTTCTAACATTTCCTCCACCATACTTTCTATCATATCCACCTTCATGTAGTTTTCTTGTTCAGGGGGGTGTTGCATTGATTTGAAGACATTGATGACCATTTGTTCATTATGCACCCTGAAAATCATCTCTCCATTCTCTACATCAATAATAGCTCTAGCCGTGGCTAAGAATGGTCTTCCCAAGATGATTGAATTATTTCCTTCTTTCTCTGTATCCAGAATTACAAAGTCTGCAGGGAAGATAAACTCCCCAACCTTTACTAACAAGTTTTCCACAATGCCATTGGGTGTCTTGATTGATCTATCAGCCATCACCAAAGACATCCTAGTAGGTTTGAGTTCTTCTATGGCAAGCTTTCTCATCATTGATAACGTCATCAGATTAATGCTAGCACCAAGGTCACAGAGAGCTTTGTCTAAGGTCATTTTGCCTATGGTGCATGAAACTACAAAGCTCCCTGGATCTTTGAGCTTTGGTGGGATACCTCCTTGAATCACAGCACTACATTCTTCAGTGAGAAGTATAGTCTCCTTTTCTTGCCAACTCCTCTTCTTGTTGATAAGCTCTTTCAAGAATTTTGCATACAGGGGCATTTGCTCAAGTGCTTCAGCTAAGGGAATATTGATCTCCAACTTCTTGAAGACTTCAAGAAATTTTGGGAAGTGTTGGTCCTTAGTCTCCTTGTTGAGCCTTTGAGGATATGGCAATGGAGGTGTGAAATTCACTTCCTGCCTTTTTTCCTTCGTTGACTCTCCCATTGCTTCCTTCTCTTTTCTTGATTTTGGTGCCTGGTCTTCCTTTTCTTGAGGTGGATTTTGAGGCCGCTTGCTTGCTGTTGCATCTTCATCATTGGCTTTCTCTCCTTCAGCTTGTTTCTCGTCACTTTCCTTTGGCTTCTTGGTAGCTTCTTCATTTTTCACCAGAATTTTTCCACACCTTAGCTGTATTACCTTGCACTCCTCTTTTGGATTAGGAATAGTGTCACTTCATAGTGAGCTTGTGGTCTTTCAATGGTAATCTACTTGGAGAGCTGTCCAATTTGCCTTTCCATATTCTTCATAGAGGCTTCCTGGTTCCTTGTTGTCATCTTTTGGTGCTTCATTAATTTTTCCATTAAGAGCTCCAAGTTGGTAATTCTCTGAGAGTCTTGTGAGATTGGCTGATTGTGGGGTGTTGAGGGTTGAGGGTAAGTATTTTGGTTAGAGGCTTGGTTATTTGATGGATGATGGTTAGCATTGGGGTAGGTGTTTTGTGGTCTTCTGTATGTGGTTTGGTTATTATTCGGCTGGTTGTTGTGGTTTGTGTTTTTCCAATTATTTTGAGTTGAGTTCCTTTGCCATGGTTGCTGAGTTTGATTATGGTTATCTCCCCATCTGAGGTTGGGATGGTTTTTCCAAGAGGGGTTGTAAGTATCACCATAGACTTCATTTGGCCTAGAATTTTGATTGTGCATGTACTGGACTTGTTCTTGCTATTGCTCCTCTTGGATTTCTTCATTTTGCCCCCAAGTGGTTGATGGTTGGCTTGTGTTGACTGCTGTAACTTGGAGATTGTCAATCCTCTTGGCCATTTACTCAAATTGTTGTTGAATCTGCTGTTACATCATTTTGTTTTGAGCTAGGATTGAATCCACTCCTTCCAACTCCATCACTCCTTTCCCTTGTGATGGTTGACGTTGCCTTTGGTGAGCAAAGAAGTACTGATTGTTGGCCACCATATCAATGAGATTCTGGGCTTCCTTTGCAGTTTTCATGAGTTGCAAAGAGCCTCCAGCTGAGTGATCCAATGCTTCCTGGGATTTCAATGTTAAGCCTTCATAAAAATTCTGCAACTTATCCCATTCAGTGAACATTTCAGGAGGACATTTTTCTGATTAGAGCCTTGTACCTCTCCCATGCCTCATAGATGGGTTCAGCCTCCATTTGTGTGAATGTTTGTACCTCAGTCTTCAACCTAATGATCCTTTGAGGTGGGTAAAATTTGGCAAGGAACTTGGTTACCAAATCATCCCAATTATTGATGCTGTCTCTTGGGAAGGATTCCAACCATTGAGTGGCTTTATCTCTGAGAGAGAATGGAAAGAGCAGTAGCTTGTAGCTGTCAGGAGGCACACCATTGGTTTTGACAGTGTCACAAATCCTCAAGAAGGTAGACAAGTGTTGGTTGGGGTCTTCAAGTGGTCCTCCTCCATAAGAGCAATTATTTTGAACCAAGGTGATGAGTTGTGGCTTCAGTTCGAAGTTGTTTGCATTAACATTTGGAGTTAAAATGCTGCTTCCACAATGTCTAGGATTTGCAAATGTATAGGAGGCCAAAACTCTCCTCTGTGGTGGATTGTTGTTGTTATTGGCTGCTCCTCCTGGTGGATTGGTTGAATGTTCCTCCATGTCTTGAAATTCTTCTTCTGACTCCTCCTCTCCAACAATGTTTTTCCCTCTTTCAGCTCTTCTTAATCTCCTGAGGGTTCGTTCGTCTTGTTCATGAAAGGTAGGTGTAGCTCTTCTTGTATCTGTCATATAAACAAAACACAAGAAACACACAAAATCAGTGACACTACAATCTATTGCTAGAGTGAAGTTTTAGTTAGCTTAAGCAAAAATTCAAACAGTTAGTTGGTTAATCAAAAATTAAAGAAACAGAAAAGAAAAAATGCTTGATCTTGACCTCCACTTCACTTAATCATTGTCAATGTATTTCAATCCCCGGCAACGGCGCCAAAAACTTGATGTGCGGAAAACGATCCGACACAAAACTCACCGGCAAGTGCACCGGGTCGCATCAAGTAATAAAACTCATGGGAGTGAGGTCGATCCCACAGGGATTGAAGGATTGAGCAATTTTAGCTTAGTGGTTGATTTAGTCAAGCAAATAGAAGTTGAGTTGTGTGATTTGTGATTAACAGAAGCTAAATTACTTGAAATGTAAAGGAGAAGGGAAGAATTGCAGTAAATTAAAGAGCAAAGAAAGTAAAGAAGCCGAATCTTAAAACGCAAGTAATATAAAGTGTAGAAACTTATATTGCAAGAAATATAAATGACTGAAACTTGAAGTGCAAGAAATGTAAATTGCTTGAATTAATAAAAGGGATTGGGAATTGGGATTGCAGAATTTAAACAAGAACAAGTGAATTGCAAGGAACAGACAAGTAGAAGATGAATTAAATTAAGGTAGATCTCAAACAGAAGAGTAAGAATGCTTTGAAAATTTAAGAACAGAAAATGAGCAATGCTTAATTTGCAGCAATTTAAAAGAGGATTGAAGATCTCAGGAGTGGAAGAGACTAGAAAACAAGTCTAGATCTCAAATCCTTCCTTGATCCAACAAGAACAATTGCAAAAGAAATAAAGGAAAGCAAATTGCAAAAAGAGTAGAAGATGAAACAGTGAATGGAAATTGAAATTCAATTATGCAGAAAATTAAAGCAAGGGATCCCAAGGTGAGATTAAAACAGAAGTTCTTCAATTCTTCACCCAAGATCCAAAATAAAAAGTAAAAAGTGCTCAAGCAAGAACAAGGAAGAAGAGAGATCAATTCTCCTCCCCAATTCTCTAAGAACTAAATTCCAAAGTAAAAGCTCAAAAATGAAAATGGAAGTTAAAGGAAAAATTCAAAAGTGATTCTCCAGGTCCTAATTACATCAAACTAGCTCCTATTTATACACTTTCTATTCTTGGATTTTGGAATTTGGATGGGCTTTTAATTTGGTGAAGATTTGAATTTAATTGGATTTTTAATTAATTTTCCAGCCCATGAAGAAATTGGTTCCAGGAGGATGCTCAACTCACAAGTTGAGCTGAGCATTGAGGCCTTGTGTGTGGATCCTTTTGTAGCGTGGAAGGCATCAGGGGAATGCTCAGCTCACAAGTTGAGCTGAGCATTGAGGCCTTATGCGCACGTCCTGCGCACATCCTGCTTCCTAGCCGTGTCGCGCTTGTGTGTGGTGCACCATGAGTAGCGCTCTGCTCACCAAGTGAGCTGAGCATTGGCTCCTTCAAAGAGAGGTCCTTGGTTCGAAACTTGAGGGAAGCATGCGTTGGATTTTTCTTTGTGAAGGAAGTAGCGCTTCTTTCTCCTCTCTTCCTTGAGGTGCTTAGTTCGAATCTTGGTGGTGGCATTTGGCCATTTTTTGGCTTGTTTTCCTTGTGAGTAGCGCTCCTCTCCTTCCCTTGGGTCATGGGTTCAAACCTTGGAGCAAGCATTTGGCAAACAATTTCCTTGAATTTCTTTTGATGAATGCCCGATAATGCTCACTTGGTGAGCTGAGCATTGTTTTTCCTTTCCTTGTTTCTTGGCTTCAAATTGTGCTCAGCTCACAAAGTGAGCAGAGCATTGAAACATTGCTTCCTTGGAAATTTTTGTTGTGCTCCTTTCATGTGCCACGCTTTCTCATGTTCTTTGCCACACTTTTCTTTTCCTTGAGCCACACTTCTTAAGCCATGCTTTCTTCTTTTCTTCTTTTCTTCACCTACAAGAAATCAAAACAACCAATCAAAGTATCACCAAATTCACAAGGTTTACAAATCATTAAAAATCAATCAATTTTAGCCCAAACCTCATGATTTAGCATCAATTAAATGGTGGTTGTTTGATTTAAAGAATTCATGCATTTTCATTCCAAATTACTTACTTAGAATGCAAGAAAGTGCATAAAACCTAATAAAAACAAAGAAAAAAACTAGTGAAACTAGGCTAAGATGACTTGTCATCAATCTACCAGCAGAGTGGTCCAATGACATCTTGGATAACTCAGACAAACCATCATAGAATATACATATAATGCTCCATTCTGGAAACATGTCAGAAGGACACCTTTTGGTTAATTACTTGTATCTTTCCCAAGCTTCATAGAGGGATTCACCTTCCTTTTGTCTGAAGGTTTGGACATCCACTCTGAGCTTACTCATCTTTTGAGGTGGAATGAATTTGGTCAAGAAAGTATTGACCAGCTTGTCCCAAGAGTTCAGGCTTTCTCTAGGTTGTGAGTCCAACCATGTCCTAGCTTTGTCTCTTACAGCAAAGGGGAAAAGCATAAGTCTGTAGACCTCGGGATCAACCCCATTGGTCTTAACAGTATCACAGATCTGCAAGAATTCAGATAAGAACTTATGAGGATCTTTTGATAGAAGTCCATGAAACTTGCAGTTCTGCTGCATTAGAGAAACTAATTGAGGCTTAAGGTCAAAGTTTTTTGCTCTAATGGCAGGAATTGAGATGCTTCTTCCATAGAAGTTGGAAGTTGGTGCAGCATAGTCACTAAGCATCTTCCTTGCATTGTTGTTATTATTTTCGGCTGCTATGTCTTCTTCTTTTTCAAAAATTTCTGTCAGGTCCTCTCCAGAGAGTTGTGCTTTAGCTTCTCTTAGCTTCCTCTTCATAGTCCTTTCAGGTTCAGGATCGGCTTCAACAAGAATATCCTTATCCTTGTTCCTACTCATGTGAAAAAGAAGAGAACATAAAAGAAGAGGAATCCTCTATGTCACAGTATAGAGATTCCTTTGTGTGAGTAGAAAAAGAGAAGAAGAGAAGAATGAGGTAGAGAGAAAATAAAGAGAATTCGAACACATAGAGGGAGATAGGGTTCGAATTTTAAGAAGGAGAGAAGTGTTAGTAAATAAATAAATAAATAGAAAGAGATGAAAGAGAGAGAATTCGAATATTGAATAAAAGAAAAGGAAAAATATTTTTTGTTTTTATTTTAAATATTAGTTAGTATTCGAAAATATTAGAAGAAATAAAATAAAATTAGAGTTTAAAATAATTAGTTAATAAAAAAAAGATTTTTAAAAAAGTTGTTAGTGGTTTTCGAAAATTGGAGAGAGAAAGGTAGTTAGGTGGTTTTGAAAAAGATAAGAAATAGTAAATTTTTAAAATCAAACAAAAAGTCAAGTAGTTAATTGAAAATGATTTGAAAATCAAATTTGAAAAGATAGGAAGTTAGAAAAGATTTTGAAATTGAATTTTGAAAAAGATTTGATTGAAATCTATTTTGAAAAAGATTTGAAAAAGAAATTTAAAAAGATTTGATTTTGAAAATTGAGGTTGATGACTTGACTAACAAGAAACTAAAAGATATGATTCTAGAATTTAAAGATTGAACCTTTCTTAACAAGAAAGTAACAAACTTGAAATTTTTTGAACCAAATCCTTAATTGTTAGCAAGGTTTTCGAAAATATGAAATAAAAATAAGAAAAAGATTTTGAAAATCAATTTTTAAAATTTTCGAAAATATTAAGAATAAAAATGAAAAAGATTTGATTTTTGAAAAAGATTTGAAAAGATAGAATTTTTAAATTGAAATTTTGACTTGACTCATAAGAAACAACTAAATTTTAAAAAAAAATGACTGAGTCAATCCAAAATTTCAAAATTTATGAGAGAAATAGGGGAAAGATATTTTTTATTTTTAAATTTTTAATGAGGAGAGAGAAAAATACAAAAAAGACTCAAAACATGAAAATTTAAGATCAAAACACATAATGCATGCAAGAACACTTTGAACGTCAAGATGAACACCAAGAACACTTTGAAGATCATGATGAACATCAAGAACTTATTTTGAAAAAATTTTAAGAAAAGAAACACATGCAAGACACCAAACTTAGAAATTTTTAAACTTTTGACTCTAAAAATTTGAAAATGCATAAAAACAAGAAAAGACACAAAACAAGAAAATCACAAGATTAAACAAAGACAATCATCAAGAACAACTTGAAGATCATGAAGAACACCATGCATGAGTTTTCAAAAATTTTTTAAGGAAAATTTAAAATATGCAATTGACGCCAAACTTAAAATTTGACACCAGACTCAATCAAGAAACACAAAATTATTTTTGTTTTTATGATTTTATTAATTTTTTTGTAATTTTTCGAAATTTTTTTTGGAAAAACAAAAAAGAAGAGAAAAACTTTTTTTTGAAAGATTTTTGAAAACTTTTTGAAAATAAAATAAAATAAAGGTTGAAACAAGAAGAAAATTACCTAATCTGAGCAACAAGATGAACCGTCAGTTGTCCAAACTCGAACAATCCCCGGTAACGGCGCCAAAAACTTGGTACACAAAATTGTGAGTTCACACTTTTCTCACAACTCCGCGCAACTGACCAACACTGGGTCATCCAAGTAATACCTTAGGTGAGTAAGGGTCGATCCCACGGAGATTGTCGGCTTGAACCAAGCTATGGTCTTCTTGTAAATATCAGTCAGGCGGATTCAAATGGTTATGAGGTTTTGATAATAAAAAGAGAAATAAAACATAAAATAGGATAGAGATACTTATGCAATTCATTGGTGGGAATTTCAAATAAGCGTACGGAGATGCTTTGTTCCCTCTGAGCATCTGCTTTCCTATTGTCCTTATCCAATCATGCGTACTCCCTTCCATGGCAAGCTGTATGTTGGTGGATCACCGTTGTCAATTGCTACCATCCGTCCTCTCAGTGAAAATATGTCCTCTACAGTTTCCCGCATGGCTAATCAGCTGTCGATTCTCGATCGTGTCGGAATAAGATCCATTGATCCTTTTGCACACTGTCACTGCACCCAACAGTCACGAGTTTGAAGCTTGTCACAGTCATCCCATCCCAGATCCTACTCAGAATACCACAGACAAGGTTTAGACTTTCCGGATCTCAAGAATGCTGCTAATTGATTCTAGCTTATACCACGAAGACTCTGATCTCACGGAATGGAAAGCTCTGTTGTCAGGAGAGGCCACCATGTGTCGTGAACTAGGAGGCCAAACGATACACACTCAAGCTCTTGCAGATAGAACGGAGGTGGTTGTCAGGCACACGTTCATAAGGGAGGATGATGATGAGTGTCACGAATCATCACATCCATTAGGTTGAAGTACGAGTGAATATCTTAGAACAAGAATAAGCGTGAATTGAATAGAGAAACAATAGTACTTTGCATTAATTCATGAGGAACAGCAGAGCTCCACACCTTAATCTTTGACGTGTAGAAACTCCACTGTTGAAAATACATAAGTGATGAAGGTCCAGGCATGGCCGAATGGCCAGCCCCCAAAACGTGATCAAGAGATCAAAAGTAATTCAAAGATAGTCTCAAAAATGATCTAAAGATGTAAATACAATAGTAAAAAGTCCTATTTATACTAAACTAGTTACTAGGGTTTACAGAAATAAGTAGATAGTGCAAAAATCCACTTCCGGGGCCCACTTGGTATGTGTTTGGGCTGAGCATTGAAGCTTTCACGTGCATAGGCTCTTCTTGGAGATTAAACGCCAGTTTTGGTGCCAGTTTGGGCGTTTAACTCCAGGTTTGGTGCCAGTTCTGGCGTTTTACGCCAGAAAAGGGTCTCTGGTGGGTGTTTGGACGCCTGTTTGGGCCATCAAATCTCGAGCAAAGTATAGACTATTATGTATTGCTGGAAAGCCCAAGATGTCTACTTTCCAACACAATTGAGAGCGCGTTAATTAGGCTTCTGTAGCTCCAAAAAATCTACTTTGAGTGCAGGGAGGTCAGAATCCAACAGCATCTTCAATCCTTTCTCAGCCTCTGAATCAAATTTTTGCTTAGGTCCCTCAATTTCAGCTAGAAAATATTTGAAATCACAGAAAAACACACAAACTCATAGTAAAGTCCAGAAATGTGATTTTTGCATAAAGACTAATAAAGATATACTAAAAAGTAACTAAAACATATTAAAAACTATGTAAAAACAATGCCAAAAAGCGTATAAATTATCCGCTCATCACTTTCTTAGTTGTTATTTTATTTCTTTTGCCATTTACATTTCTTGTTCCTTATTTCAAAACCCCAAAAATATGCAATCTTTAGCCAATAACAAGAACACTATCCTGCAATTTCTTGAGAGATGACCCGAGGTTTAAATATTTCGGTTTATTTTTATTGGGGTTTGTACTTGTGACAAACAAATTTTTAATTGAGGAATTGTTTGTTGGTTTAGAACTATACTTGTAACGAGATTTCATTAAGAAATTCTTTACCGATAGACAATTTTCGCTCATCAAAATGGCACCGTTGCTGGAGAATTGCAATTGTGTGCCTTGTTATTGGTTATTATACATATGTGAATAGCTTAATTTTTGGATTGCTTGTTAGTTTTTGCTAGTTTTAGAACTTTGTTTCATTGTTTCTTGTTAGCTTGTGTTTCCTATTTTCTCTTTTCACCATGAATTCTCACTTTGGCTATGAGTTTGGTTCTAACTATGTTGTAGGAAATGGAAGCTTAAATGAAGACGTGTATCAAGGATGGGACACTCAAGGGTGGGAGGAGCCATATGTATATGATCAATCCTCTTGGCAACAACCTCCACCAATGAACTATGAACAAGAGCCATTCCATGATGCATATCAATCCAATGGTTATGGTGAATCTCCTTGTGACTATCAAGAATCACCACCATATACCTATGAGCCATATCCTCAACATAGCCCTCAACCATACTCACAAGCCCCTTTTCACAAAATACCTCCATATGACCCTAATCCATATCCACCATACCAACCACCTTATGAGCCACACATAGAACCGCCACCATTCCAACCTCAATACCTCTAAGAACCACCTTCACCATACTATTACCAAGATGAACCACCTCCAATGTATGCTAGTTTTCACCCACAAGATGAATTCTACTCTCCACCACAACCCTCCATGGAAGAATATCCATGTCCATCAATCCAAGGGCACTATGATCTTACTTATGTTAGCAATTTGAACGAGAGTCAAGGGATCACCTCAAGGAAACAATGGACCGGCTTCAAGCAACCATCCGTCAAAAGATAGATTCATGGGATTCATGCCACAAGCAAAACGTGTTCAAGGATGATTGTGCAGGAGCAACCATGGAGTGTGTTGTGCAACAAGTGGAAAAAATGGAGAGTGTTGAACCGCCACCCCCTATCAAGAAGAACCACCTTCCTATCATGAACCCTTTCTCCAAAATAATGAACCCTTCTATCCACCCCAAGCCCCAATGGATGATTAGCCTCCCAATGCTTGAACACTCAAGGTACTCCCATGGCTACATGTGGAGAGTCAAATGAAGAGCATAGCATGAAGGAGAGATTGGAAACTCCGGTGAAAAATGAGGAATATTGCTTTGTGTTAGAACAATTGGAGGAAGCTATGATTATTGAAGAAGAGGAAGAAGTAGTGCTTGAAGACTTAGGAGATGCGGAACCTCCATGGGAACCTAGAATTGAAGAAAGTCCCCCCCCCCACGAAGATTGAATTTGATGTCAAAGAGGAATGTGCACAACCTCCAAGGCATATCCCATATGAAGAATTGGATGGGATAGAGCAAGAATCGAGTTCACATGGCAATGAAGATCAAGCATCATATCCTAATGGTGGTGAATCCTTTGAACTTGAAGGACTTTCTTCCGGTGAATTTGAAAGCAATGCGGAGGTAGATTTCTCTCATCCTCCCAAGTATGATTTGAGTAAGGGAAAAGAGTTAGATAAAATTGGTGAGCAAAGGATTGAAGTTGAGAAATCTTGTGAGGAGGTGGAAGTCCTTAGAAAAAGAAGGACGGGAGTTGAATACGCTTTGTCAAGATCCTTGGAAGCTTCTTTGCCTAGGTTGCTGTCTACTCCTTCACTTGAGTGGGTAAAACTCATCTCTATTAGCTTTATTATCCCACTTGAGTATGTCTTGCTTGAAACGGATGGTCAACTTAGGGTGCTTTGTGGGATGAAGCGTAAGAGATGGTTGTTTCGTGGTTGGCGTTGCACATCAAGGCTCATTATGGTTGATACCTCAAGGATTAGATGCAATGGTTGGACTAGTGCTCAATTGAATGGGTCTAGAAGGGGAGTTTGGTACTACATTGAGAATCTCTCTTGCTTGCCACCCGGATGGATTAAGGATGATCAACTAGAAGACGGGTGTAGAAAAAAGATTTGGGATCTGGGAATACATGAGGATTAACTTTGGGAGCCCTTAACTTGTGACGAACTCCATCAAAGCTTGGAGCTATTGATTTTGAAGAATGGAGCTTATTGGAAGTCCAAGCATTGGTGGATGTTCAAGGATAGATTCAAGCACAAGCCACCTTGATGAGGAGTTCTCCATAAGTCCAACTTAAGGACAATAAATAAAAGTGCTAGGTGGGAGACACCCCACCATGGTAACATCTTTTCATTTTTCTCTTTTGTAAATATTGGTAAAATTAGCTTAATTTCATATTTTGATTGGTTTGTTGAGTTTAGTTGGTAGTCTAGTATGTTAAATAAGGTTTTATAGTGTTTTGGTAGCTATTTGAGGGATTGGAATGCTTGGTTTAGTGCAAGAACTTGGAAAAATTTTGAAAAACAAAGCACCAATCCACGCGTACGTGTGCCCCCACGCGTACGCGTGACCCCAAGCTTTTTGACCATCCACACGCACGCGTTAGCCACGCGTACGCGTGGATCCAAAATTTCCACCTTCCAGCCAAAAACTCGAGAGTTGTGCAAGTTGTGGGCTGGAATTGTGCCTCTAGCACAAAACCAACCCACGCGTATGCATTACCCCACACGTACGCGTCACCGCTCTTAATAACCCACCACGCGTAGCGTGACTCACGCTTACGCGTCGACACCATTTTACCTATCCACGGTTATGCGTCACACCATGCGTACACATGGATTGCCCTGTTTTACCATTCTTCTTTTCTTCTCTTCTTTCCATTCCTTTCCTTCTTTTTCCTTCTTTTCTTTTCTTTGCATCCTTCAATCATCATCCAACACTACCAAACACCATCTAAAACCATTTCTTTTAGTTAATTAGTTGTTTACTGTTTATTGCTGCTTAGTACTAAATTAGATGTTACTTTAACATCATTGTTGTTAATATTCATTGTTGGAATCCTTTATTGATGTTATATTTGCTACTTGGTCTTAAGTTTCTTCATTGAACATTTTTGAATACCAAGTGTATGAAAATTGCCTTCAAGCTCTTACATCTTTTTGAATTGCATGATTTGGCCACCATGTGATTTGAACTCCTTACTTTGATTAGGCAATTTCTTGATGAATGTTATGCATTTAACTCAATGCATTGTGTTTCTTGATCATATGCATCCATATGTTATATATTTGCTTGAATGCTTTCATGCTTCTTTATTGCTTATTTGGTTGTCTACACCTACGAGTTTAGAGCATCTCAAGCACCCTAGGATGAGTGAAGTGCATGCTTCTTTGGTGACATAGCTTTTTATGCGAGTGTGTATTCTAGACCGCATGCATATTAGGACTCCCACACTTGTTTCATTAATGTCACACTAATTCACTCACTCCATTCTAGTGGTTTTTACCTCATTCCAACAATTTATGCTTCCTTGCTTTTACATTTACTTTTCTTACTATCCTGCCTTCTAATTTCAAGATGAGTCATCTTAAGCAAAAATGGAAGCGGGAGAAAGAACACGCAGCAATCGATTGACCTACCAGCTAAAGGTAGTAACTCGGAGAGTCGCCGTACCCCTTTGCTCACTTTGAATGCACCGAGGACAGTGCAAACTTTTAAGTGTGGAGAGGTCGTCTGACCAGTCGGCATTTTTAGGTGACAAGTTTCTAATCCCAACACTTTTTTGCATTTCATTCTTTTAGGTCTTTTAGGATCTTTAGTTTCATTTTCCTATTTCGCATACATGTATCTATAGGGCACTGTTCATACCCTGGGTCGAGTTACCCGACCCGGGATGATTGGCGATAAAAGCGACCAACCTCCTTAGGTCCAACTAGCCGACCTCTTCTCAAAGAGCTCGGCCAAATCGACAGGAAAGCCCAGTAAAGGGCCCAAACAGAGGAACACGACCCAAATCCTAGGGCAACCCAAGCCTATAGAGATAAAGGCGGTTCCATTGAAGATACGCTGACCTCAACTCAAAGATAAAGATAAGATAAGATAACTAACTTATCTTATCCAAAAGGTCACATCTCATCATTATAAATACGCTGGAGCACCCAGGTATAACTCATACTCTGATTCTACATAAAACTTGCTTAATACCCTTGCTAACTTAAGCATCGGAGTACCTTGCAGGTACCCCCCACCCTTCGGTGATAGAGGATCAGCAGCACCATCAGTCCAACAAGTTGGACATACCAGCTCTGGCTGTCATCCACCTGCCGGACACACCAGCTACGACCAGTACGGAAGATCTCATCCGAGATCGACCTCGAGTTTCAGGTAACCCTCGGAACATTGGCGCCGTTGCCGGGGACCTGGAAGTCATCCCATCACCATGGCGGACGACCATGACAACGACCACGATTTAGCTCTGGAAGATAGAACACCGCACAAGAACGCAGATGTCACGCTGCAAGATACACCGGAAACCAACAAGGACAAAGACTCACCAAATTCGGGGGCAATAGAAGCGCTCCTAGATCGCCTAAAACAACTTGAAAAAGAAACCCAACAACAACGAGAAATCAAAAAATATCTACAAAGAGAAGTGCGGCGACATCAAAAATTGGAAGAAAAACTACAGCAATTGGAAGCCGATCTTAAATTAAAAGCCCCTCGGGCCAATCTCGAAGAAAATTCACGCAAAGAGCAAGACCCGTTCACCAGGAAAATCATGAAAACCAAAATTCCAAAAGACTTCAAACTCCCAGATATGACCCTGTATGATGGCACCATGGTGCACGAAATTGCAATAACACTTTTGCAATCCCGCACAACTAACCAGCAAGTGCACTGGGTCGTCCAAGTAATACCTTGCGTGAGCAAGGGTCGATCCCACGGAGATTGTCGGCTTGAAGCAAGCTATGGTTGTCTTGTAAATCTTAGTCAGGATATCAGAAATTATCAGGATTGACTGTAAAAAGCAAAAGAACATGAAATGGTTACTTGTTCAGCAGTAATGGAGAATAGGTTGAGGTTTTGGAGATGCTCCATCTTCTGAATCTCTGCTTTCCTACTGTCTTCATCATCAAACACGCACGGCTCCTTCCATGGCAAGCTGTATGTAGGGTTTCACCGTTGTCAGTGGCTACCTCCCATCCTCTCAGTGAAAACGATTGCATATGCTCTGTCACAGCATAGCGGAATTCAGCTGTCGGTTCTCGGTCAGGCCGGAATAGAATCCATCGATCCTTTTGCGTCTGTCACTAACGCCCCGCCTGCTAGGAGTTTGAAGCACGTCACAGTCATTCAGTCATTGAATCCTACTCAGAATACCACAGACAAGGTTTAGACCTTCCGGATTCTCTTGAATGCCGCCATCAGTTCTAGCTTATACCACGAAGATTCCGGTTAAAGAACCTAAGAGATATCTACTCAATCTAAAGTAGAACAGAGGTGGTTGTCAGGCACATGTTCATAGTTGAGAATGATGATGAGTGTCACGGATCATCACATTCATCCGGGTTAAGAGCAAGTGATATCTTAGAATGCAAGCAAGCATGATTGAATAAGAAACAGTAGTAATTGCATTAATCCATCATGACACAGCAGAGCTCCTCACCCCCAACCATGGGGTTTAGAGACTCATGCCGTGGAATGTACACAAAGAAACGTGTAAAATGTCATGAGGTACTTGATACAATGTCAAAAGGTCCTATTAATAGTAAACTAGTAACCTAAGGTTTACAGAAATGAGTAAATGACAGAAAAATCCACTTCCGGGCCTACTTGGTGTGTGCTTGGGCTGAGCATTGAAGCATTTTCGTGTAGAGACCTTTTCTGGAGTTAAACGCCAGCTTTCATGCCAGTTTGGGCGTTTAACTCCAAGTTTTATGCCAGTTCCGGCGTTTAACGCTGGAATTTCTGAGGCCAAATTGCTACGCAGGTTTGGGCCATCAAATCTTGGGCAAAGTATGGACTATCATATATTGCTGGAAAGCCCAGGATGTCTACTTTCCAATGCCGTTGAGAGCGCGCCAATTGGGCTTCTGTAGCTCCAGAAAATCCACTTCGAGTGCAGGGAGGTCAGAATCCAACAGCATCTGCAGTCCTTTTCAGTCTCTGAATCAGATTTTTGCTCAGAACCTTCAATTTCAGTCAGAAAATACTTGAAATCACAGAAAAACACACAAACTCATAGTAAAGTCCAGAAAAGTGAATTTTAACTAAAAACTAATAAAAATATACTAAAAACTAACTAAAAGATACTAAAAACAATGCCAAAAAGTGTACAAATTATCCGCTCATCACAACACCAAACTTAAATTGTTGCTTGTCCCCAAGCAACTGAAAATCAAAATAGGATAAAAAGAAGAGAATATACTATAGACTCCAAAATATCCAAGAAACATAGTTCCAATTAGATGAGCGGGACTAGTAGCTTTTTGCCTCCGAACAGTTTTGGCATCTCACTCTATCCTCTGAAATTCAGAATGATTGGCTTCTTCAGGAACTCAGAATCCAGATAGTGTTATTGATTCTCCTAGTTAAGTATGATGATTCTTGAACACAGCTACTTTATGAGTCTTGGCTGTGGCCCAAAGCACTCTGTCTTCCAGTATTACCACCGGATACATTCATGCCACAGACACATAATTGGGTGAACCTTTTTAGATTGTGACTCAGCTTTGCTAAAGTCCCCAATTAGAGGTGTCCAGGGTTCTTAAGCACACTCTTTTTGCCTTGGATCACAACTTTATTTCTTTCTTTTTCTTTTCTTTTCTTCTCTTTTTTTTTTCTTTTCGAAAATATATATATATATATATATATTTTTGTATTCACTGCTTTTTCTTGCTTCAAGAATCATTTTATGATTTTTCAGATCCTCAATAACATGTCTCTTTTTCCATCATTCTTTCAAGAGCCAACAATTTTAACATTCATGAATAACAAATTCAAAAGACATATGCACTGTTCAAGCATTCATTCAGAAAACAAAAAGTATTGTCACCACATCAAACTAATTCAACTAGTTTCAGAGATAAATTTTGAAATCCTGTACTTCTTGTTCTTTTGTGATTAAAGCATTTTTCTTTTAAGAGAGGTGATGGATTCATAGGACATTCATAACTTTAAGGCATAAACTTTATTAATTATGAATTAAGAACAAGACTCAAAATATAAGATGAAACTAAAAATAGAAAACAAAAAACGCAAAAATAAGCTCCTAAAGATAGAGGTTTTCACAGAGTTAGGACTCAACAACCTTGATTTTGAGAAGTGGATGCTCCCTCAGCTTGAGAGGATAGCTTTTGGCGTTTCATCTCTTGGATTTCACGCCCCTGCTTCTCTTGCTCCTTCAGCAATTTGCAGAGCATGCAGTTCTGATTCTGCTGTTCTTCCTTCAGTTGCTCCATAGTCTCTTGCAACTTGGTAATAGATGCTTCTAGGCTGGCCCAGTAGCCAATTTCAGGGAATTCAGGGAGGAACTCATGCGCCCTCCTTTTGATAGAGTTGTCTTGCACTTGTCCTTCCATTGACTTCTTGGTGATTGGATGTTCAATGGGTATGAACTCATCTACTCCCATCTTCACTCCAGCCTCTTTACAGAGCAAGGAGATCAAGCTTGGATAAGCCAATTTGGCTTCAGTGGAATTTTTATTTGCAATTGTGTAGATCTCACAAGCAATCACATGATGAACCTCCACTTCCCTTCCAAGCATAATGCAATGAATCATCACTGCTCTCTTGATGGTGACCTCAGAACGGTTGCTAGTGGGCAATATCAAACGCCCAATAAAGTCTAGCCAACCTCTTGCAATTGGTTTGAGGTCTCCCCTCTTGAGTTGGTTTGGGACACCCTTAGAATTGGTTATCCACTTAGTTCCAGGGAGGCATATGTCCTCTAGAACTTGATCCAACCCTTTATCTACTCTCACCATTCTCCTATTAAAGGAGTCAGGATCATCTTGCAGTTGAGGTAACTTGAAGATTTCTCTTATTTTGTCCAGATGGAAGTACATAACTTTCCCTCTGACCATGGTTCTGTAGGTATGGTAAGCAGTTCCAGTCATTCTCTGCTTATCTGTTAGCCACAGATTTGAGTAGAATTCCTGAACCATGTTCCTTCCAACCTTTGTCTCAGGATTGGTTAGAACTTCCCATCCTCTGTTTCGAATTTGCTCTTGGATCCCCGGATATTCATCTTCTTTCAGATCAAATTTTACTTCCGGGATCACTGACCTCAGACCCATTATTTTGTGATAATGGTCTTCATGTTCTTTGGTTAAGAACTTCTCTTGATTCCAAAGATTCTTTGGATTATTCTCTTTCTTGCCTCTTAAATTGGTTTGTTTTCCCTTAGGAGCCATGATATTGATGAATCTTGGCTTAGTGATCACGGAAAAACACACCAAACTTAGAGGTTTGCTTGTCCTCAAGCAAAAGAAAGGAGAGAGGAGAGGGGGAGGAAGAGGAAATTCGAATGGTGTGGTGGAAAGAGGGAGCCAAACGTGCATTTATAAGGTGGGGAGGGGAGTTTTCGAAAAAAAGAGAGAAATTTGAGAAGATATGGAGAAAATTTGAAGAAAAAGTGAGTTTTTGAATGAGATTTGTAATTGATTTGAGATAGATTTGAAGAATGGTTTTGATTTGTGAAGATTTGAAAGTGAATAATGAAAGGTTGAAGTGCATTTATGTAGAAGAGTATGGGTAAAAAGAGGAAAGTTTGAAAAAATTTGAGTTGAAAACGAAATTGTGGTCCCCCCACCTTGCTGGCGTTAAACGCCCAGAATGGCACCCATTCTGGCGTTTAACGCCCATTTGCTACCCCTTTTGGGCGTTTAATGCCCAGCCAGGTACCCTGGCTGGCGTTAAACGCCAGAAATCCTTTGTCACTGGGCGTTTTTCTGAACGCCTAGGATGCTGCACACCTGGCGTTAAACGCCCAGAATGGTGCCCATTCTGGCGTTTAACGCCCAAAATGGCACCATTCCTGGCGTTAAACGCCCAGAATGGTACCCATTCTGGCGTTTAACGCCCAAAATGCCCCTTACTGGCGTTTTTTCGCCAGTAAGCTCATTTTCTCTGCTTTTTGAGCTGAATCCTTCTGTAACTCTGTGAATTCCTTCATTTTTGATACTTGCCTCTGTAAAAACAATTAATACAACCTCCTAATGACTGGGTTGCCTCCCAGCAAGCGCTTCTTTACTGTCTTTAGCTGGACCTTCACTGAGAATCACTCAAGTCTCAGTTTTGAGCATTCCTGCTCAAAATTGCTTTCAAGATAATGCTTGATCCTCTGTCCATTAACAATGAACTTTTTGTCAGAATCAATATCCTGAAGCTCAACATATCCATATGGTGACACTCCTGTAATCACATACGGACCCCTCCACCTGGATTTGAGTTTTCCTGGGAACAATTTGAGCCTGGAGTTGAAGAGCAGAACTTTTTGTCCTGGCTCAAAGACTCTGGTTGACAATCTCTTGTCATGCCACTTCTTTGCCTTTTCCTTATAAATTTTAGCATTTTCAAAGGCATTGAGTCTGAACTCCTCCAGCTCATTTAGCTGAAGCAATCTTTCTTCACCAGCTAACTGAGCATCCATGTTTAGGAATCTGGTTGCCCAGTAGGCTTTATGTTCCAGTTCCACGGGCAAATGACAGGCCTTCCCATACACCAGTTGGTATGGAGAGGTTCCTATAGGAGTCTTGAATGCTGTTCTGTATGCCCACAGAGCATCATCCAAGCTCTTTGCCCAATCCTTTCTTCGGGCCATCACAGTCCGTTCTAGGATTCTTTTTAGCTCTCTGTTAGAGACTTCAGCTTGCCCATTTGTCTGTGGATGATATGGAGTTGCCACTTTATGGCTAATTCCATGTCTCACCATGGCAGAGTGTAGCAGTCTATTGCAGAAATGAGTGCCCCCGTCACTGATTAGTACTCTGGGAACACCAAATCTGCTGAAAATGTGTTTCTGGAGGAATTTCAGCACGGTCTTGGTATCATTGGTGGGTGTAGCAATTGCTTCTACCCACTTAGATACATAGTCCACTGCCACCAGAATGTAAGTGTTTGAGTATGATGGTGGGAATGGCCCCATGAAGTCAATTCCCCATACATCAAACAATTCTATCTCTAATATCCCTTGTTGAGGCATGGCATATCCGTGAGGCAGGTTACCAGCTCTTTGGCAACTGTCACAGTTACGCACAAACTCTCGGGAATCTTTATAGAGAGTAGGCCAGTAGAAGCCGCACTGGAGGACTTTAGTGGCTGTTCGCTCACTTCCAAAATGTCCTCCATACTGTGATCCATGGCAGTGCCATAGGATCCTTTGTGCTTCTTCTCTGGGTATACATCTGCGGATCACTCCGTCAGCACATCTCTTAAAGAGATATGGTTCATCCCAGAGGTAGTACTTGGCATCTGAAATTAATTTCTTTCTTTGCACACTGCTGTACTCCTTGGGTATGAACCTCACAGCTTTATAATTTGCAATATCTGCAAACCATGGAGCTTCCTGAATGGCAAAGAGTTGCTCATCTGGGAAAGTCTCAGAGATCTCAGTAGAAGGGAGGGACGCCCCAGCTACTGGTTCTATTCTGGACAGATGATCAGCTACTTGGTTCTCTGTCCCTTTTCTGTCTCTTATTTCTATATCAAACTCTTGCAGAAGCAATACCCATCTGATAAGCCTGGGTTTTGAATCCTGCTTTGTGAGTAAGTATTTAAGAGCAGCATGGTCAGTGTACACAATCACTTTGGATCCTACTAGGTAGGATCTAAACTTGTCAATGGCATAAACCACTGCAAGTAATTCTTTTTCTGTGGTTGTGTAATTCTTCTGTGCATCATTTAGAACACGGCTAGCATAATAAATGACGTGCAGAAGTTTATTATGCCTCTGTCCCAACACTACACCAATGGCATGATCACTGGCATCACACATTAATTCAAATGGTAATGTCCAATCTGGTGCAGAGATGACTGGTGCTGTGACCAGTTTAGCTTTCAGGGTCTCAAATGCCTGCAGACACTGTGTGTCAAACACAAATGGTGTGTCAGCAGCTAGCAGGTTACTCAAAGGTTTTGCAATTTTCGAAAAATCCTTTATAAACCTTCTATAAAATCCTGCATGCCCCAGAAAGCTTCTGATTGCCTTAACATTGGCAGGTGGTGGTAATTTTTCAATTACCTCTACCTTTGCCTTATCCACCTCTATTCCCTTGCTTGAAATTTTGTGCCCAAGGACAATTCCTTCAGTCACCATAAAGTGACATTTCTCCCAGTTTAAAACCAGGTTAGTCTCTTGGCACCTTTTCAGGACAAGTGATAGGTGGTTAAGGCAGGAGCTGAATGAGTCTCCATACACTGAAAAGTCATCCATGAAGACTTCCAGAAATTTCTCTACCATATCTGAGAAGATAGAGAGCATGCACCTCTGAAAGGTTGCAGGTGCATTGCAGAGACCAAAAGGCATCCTTCTGTAGGCAAACACGCCAGAAGGGCAAGTAAATGCTGTTTTCTCTTGGTCCTGGGGATCTACTGCAATTTGGTTATAGCCTGAATAGCCATCCAAAAAGCAGTAATAGTCATGACCAGCTAGTCTTTCTAGCATTTGGTCTATGAATGGTAAAGGAAAATGATCCTTTCTGGTGGCTGTATTGAGTCTTCTGTAGTCAATACACATACGCCACCCTGTGACTGTCCTTGTAGGAACCAGTTCATTTTTTTCATTATGAACCACTGTCATGCCTCCCTTTTTGGGAACAACTTGGACAGGGCTCACCCAGGGGCTATCAGAAATAGGATAAATAATCCCAGCCTCTAGTAATTTAGTGACCTCTTTCTGCACCACCTCCTTCATGGCTGGATTAAGCCTCCTCTGTGGTTGGACCACTGGTTTGGCATTATCCTCCAACAGGATCTTGTGCATGCATCTAGCTGGGCTAATGCCCTTAAGATCACTTATGGACCACCCAAGAGCTGTCTTGTGTGTCCTTAGCACTTGAATCAGTGCTTCCTCTTCCTGTGGATTTAAAGCAGAGCTTATAATCACTGGAAAGGTGTCACCCTCTCCCAAAAATGCATATTTCAGGGATGGTGGTAGAGGTTTGAGTTCAGGTTTGGGAGGTTTATCCTCCTCCTGAGGAATTTTCGAAAATTCCTTTGTTTCCTCTAGTTTTTCTTGATCAGGTTGAGCATCTTTGAAGATGTCCTCAAGCTCTGATTCTAGGCTTTCAGTCATATTGATCTCTTCTACCAGAGAGTCAATAATGTCAGCGCCCATGCAGCCATCTGGTGTGTCTGGATGCTGCATAGCTTTTACAGCATTCAACTTGAACTCATCCTCATTGACTCTGAGGGTTACTTCCCCTCTTTGTACATCAATGAGAGTTAGTCCAGTTGCTAGGAAAGGTCTTCCTAGAATGAGAGTTGCACTCTTGTGCTCCTCCATTTCCAGCACCACAAAGTCAGTTGGAAAAGCAAAGGGTCCAACCTTGACAATCATGTCCTCTATTATGCCTGATGGGTGTTTAATGGAGCCATCAGCAAGTTGGAGGCATATCCTGGTTGGTTTGACCTCTCCAGCCAACCCAAGCTTTCTGATAGTGGATGCAGGTATTAGATTGATGCTTGCTCCAAGATCACATAAAGCTGTCTTGGTGCAAGCACCTTCTAATGTGCATGGTATCATAAAGCTTCCAGGATCTTGAAGCTTTTCTGGTAAGCTTTTCAGAATGACTGCACTGCATTCCTCAGTGAGAAACACTTTTTCAGTTTCTCTCCAATCCTTCTTATGACTTAAGACCTCTTTCATGAACTTAGCATAAGAAGGTATCTGCTCAAGTGCCTCTACAAACGAAATCTTTATTTCAAGAGTCCTTAGATAGTCTGTAAAGCGGGCAAATTGCTTATCCTGTTCCGCTTTGCGGAGTTTCTGAGGATAAGGCATCTTGGCTTGATATTCTTCAACCTTAGATGCTGCAGGCTTATTCCTTACAGAAGTGGTTGAAGAAGCCTTGTTAGAGGGATTACTGTCAGCACTCTCAGGTGTCTGATCTCCCCTTGGCGTCTGAACGCCAGGATTGGGTGGAAAATGGGCGTTAAACGCCAACTTTTCCCCCTTTTCTGGCGTTTGAACGCCAGAACTGGGCAGGGAATGGGCGTTTAACGCCAGCTTTTCCCCCTTTTCTGGCGTTTGAACGCCAGAACTGGGCAAGGAATGGGCGTTTAACGCCAGCTTTCCTTCCCTTTCTGGCGTTTCAACGCCAATAACATTCCTCTCTGGGCTCTTACTGTCCTCAGAGGGATTTTGAACAGTGGTTTGGTTATCCTCTGTCATTTGTTCCTTGTTTGGCTTTTTGCTCTTTTGAGCAGTGTTATTCAGTGTCTTCCCACTCCTCAGTTGAACTGCTTGACATTCTTCTGTTATTTGTTTAGATATTTGCTGTTTTGCTTGATTCAACTGCAGTTCTATGCTTTTGTTAGCAACCTTAGTATCATGGAGCATTTCTTTAAATTCTGCTAACTGTTCTGTCATCAGGAGTAATTGTTGATTAAGCTCATTCATCTGTTCCTGAGGATTAGGATCAGTGACTAATGCCATGACTTCCTCCTCTGGAACGAATTCATTGCTAGAATATAAGTATTGGTTTCTAGCAACAGTGTCTATAAGCTCTTGAGCTTCTTCAATTGTCTTCCTCATGTGTATGGATCCACCAGCTGAGTGGTCTAAAGACATCTGAGCTTTTTCTGTAAGCCCATAGTAGAAGATGTCTAACTGTACCCATTCTGAAAACATTTCAGAGGGACATTTCCTTAGCATACCTCTATACCTCTCCCAGGCATTATAAAGGGATTCATTATCCTCTTGTTTAAAGCCTTGGATGTCCAGCCTTAGCTGTGTCATCCTCTTTGGAGGGTAAAAGTGATTCAGGAATTTGTCTGATAACTGTTTCCATGTCTTTATGCTTGCTGTAGGTTGGTTATTTAACCACCTTTTTGCTTGATCTTTTACAGCAAATGGAAACAGTAATAGTCTGTAGACATCCTGATCTACCTCTTTATCATGTACTGTGTCAGCAATTTGTAAGAATTGTGCCAGAAACTCAGTAGGTTCTTCCTGTGGAAGACCGGAATACTGGCAATTTTGCTGCACTATGATAATGAGTTGAGGATTTAGTTCAAAGCTGCTTGCTTTGATGGGAGGTATACAGATGCTACTCCCATATGCAGCTGTAATGGGGTTAGCATATGACCCCAGAGTCCTTTTGGACTGATCAATCCCTCTTAGGTCCATAATGGACAAAAGGGAAATGATAATGGTTGCAAAGAGATAAATTTTGTTTTTTTTTTTTTTGAATTAGCCGAAAAATAAAAATAAAAACAAAAGGAAATTTAAAATAAAAATTCGAAAATCAAAAGGAAAATAAAATAAAATTTCGAAAATCAAAAAGAAAATAAGATCAAAGCAAATTGAGAACTGAATCAATTAGTTAATTAAAAAGATTTGAAAATAGCAATTAGAAAAGATATGATTGAAAAGTTTTCATGAAAAAGATTTGATTTTTGAAAATAGGAAAGAGAAAAACAACCAAAAGACACCAAACTTAAAATTTTAGAAAATCAAACACTAATTTTTTTCGAAAATTTTAAAGGAAAACACAAAGAGGACACCAAACTTAGAATTTTTATGAATCAAAAAGGGACTAAGAACATGCAAAAACGAAAATCAAGAGAAAAATAAAAGCATGCAAAAGACACCAAACTTAAAATATGAAACTAGACTCAACTAAAAGACTCTAAACCAACAAAATTAAAACAGTCCTAATCTAATCAACAAGATAAGCCGTCAGTTGTCCAAACTCGAACAATCCCCGGCAACGGCGCCAAAAACTTGGTGCACGAAATTGCAATAACACTTTTGCAATCCCGCACAACTAACCAGCAAGTGCACTGGGTCGTCCAAGTAATACCTTGCGTGAGCAAGGGTCGATCCCACGGAGATTGTCGGCTTGAAGCAAGCTATGGTTGTCTTGTAAATCTTAGTCAGGATATCAGAAATTATCAGGATTGACTATAAAAAGCAAAAGAACATGAAATGGTTACTTGTTCAGCAGTAATGGAGAATAGGTTGAGGTTTTGGAGATGCTCCATCTTCTGAATCTCTGCTTTCCTACTGTCTTCATCATCAAACACGCACGGCTCCTTCCATGGCAAGCTGTATGTAGGGTTTCACCGTTGTCAGTGGCTACCTCCCATCCTCTCAGTGAAAACGATTACATATGCTCTGTCACAGCATAGCGGAATTCAGCTGTCGGTTCTCGGTCAGGCCGGAATAGAATCCATCGATCCTTTTGCGTCTGTCACTAACGCCCCGCCTGCTAGGAGTTTGAAGCACGTCACAGTCATTCAGTCATTGAATCCTACTCAGAATACCACAGACAAGGTTTAGACCTTCCGGATTCTCTTGAATGCCGCCATCAGTTCTAGCTTATACCACGAAGATTCCGGTTAAAGAACCCAAGAGATATCTACTCAATCTAAAGTAGAACAGAGGTGGTTGTCAGGCACATGTTCATAGTTGAGAATGATGATGAGTGTCACGGATCATTACATTCATTCGGGTTAAGAGCAAGTGATATCTTAGAATGGAAGCAAGCATGATTGAATAAGAAACAGTAGTAATTGCATTAATCCATCAAGACACAGCAGAGCTCCTCACCCCCAACCATGGGGTTTAGAGACTCATGCCGTGGAATGTACACAAAGAAACGTGTAAAATGTCATGAGGTACTTGATACAATGTCAAAAGGTCCTATTAATAGTAAACTAGTATCCTAAGGTTTACAGAAATGAGTAAATGACAGAAAAATCCACTTCCGGGCCCACTTGGTGTGTGCTTGGGCTGAGCATTGAAGCATTTTCGTGTAGAGACCTTTTCTGGAGTTAAACGCCAGCTTTCATGCCAGTTTGGGCGTTTAACTCCAAGTTTTATGCCAGTTCCGGCGTTTAACGCTGGAATTTCTGAGGCCGAATTGCTATGCAGGTTTGGGCCATCAAATCTTGGGCAAAGTATGGACTATCATATATTGCTGGAAAGCCCAGGATGTCTACGTTCCAATGCCGTTAAGAGCGCGCCAATTAGATTTCTGTAGCTCCAGAAAATCCACTTCGAGTGCAGGGAGGTCAGAATCCAACAGCATCTGCAGTCCTTTTCAGTCTCTGAATCAGATTTTTGCTCAGAACCTTCAATTTCAGTCAGAAAATACCTGAAATCACAGAAAAACACACAAACTCATAGTAAAGTCCAGAAAAGTGAATTTTAACTAAAAACTAATAAAAATATACTAAAAACTAACTAAAAGATACTAAAAACATACTAAAAACAATGCCAAAAAGTGTACAAATTATCCGCTCATCACACCACGGACCCCAACCACTACCTCAGCAACTTCAGAAGCAGAATGTACCTTACTGACGCCCCAGATGCTGTTCGCTGTAAAGCCTTTCCAACAACTCTCACAAAGACAACAATCCAATGGTTCGACAACCTACCCCCAAAGTCCATCTCAAGCTTTAATGACCTAGCTAAAAAATTCCTAGCCATATTCTCCATTCAGAAAGATAAGGCCAAGCACGCCCCCAGCTTACTAGGGATCAAACAAGGAGATCGGGAGAGCCTCCGCAACTACATGGAGAGATTCAACAAAACATGCATGGACATACAAAGTTTACCAACAGAGGCCGCCATCATGGGACTCATCAACGGCCTACGAGAGGGACCTTTTAGCCAGTCTATATCAAAAAAGTACCCGACCTCCTTAGACAAAATACAGGAACGAGCAGAAAAATATATCAACATGGAAGAAAATGCTCGGTTAGGAGAGACCTCAAAATCGGGGGCCTCCTACCGAGACAAAGACAAGGAATCCAAGAGAAAAGAAGATCGACAAGGGGAAAAAATCAAAAAATACCATAATTACACTCCTCTCAGGGCATCCCTGGTCGAGATATACAAAGAAGTCTGCCATACAGAAAAAATCCCCCTAGCACGGCCACTCAAAGGCAAAAGGGGAGGAGGAAACTGGAAGGAATATTGTGAATACCATCGAGTCCGAGGACACTCCACAAATGAATGCTTCAACTTAAAAAATATCATAGAAAAATTGGTGAGAGAAGGAAAATTAGATCGATTTCTGGCCACCCGAGATGATGATCAAAGAAAGAGACGAAGGGATGAAGATACCGAACGAACCGAACGATCACCTCGGACACCAGAGAGACATGTCCACATGATACATGGCGGATTTGCAGGAGGTGGGATCTCCAAATCATCTCGCAAAAGATATCTCAAAGAAGTATATCATGTCGAGGGAAAGGAGGAAGCACTCAATATCCCGGCAATAACATTCACTAAAGAGGACGCCTCCGGCATCATCTCAGGACACGACGATCCCATGGTCATCACCATCATATTGGCAAACGCCAATCTACACCGCACCTTAATAGACCAAGGGAGTTCCGCCGACATCTTATTCAAAACAGCCTTTGATAAACTCGGCTTAGAAGAAAAAGAACTTAAAGCATATCCAAACAGTCTGTTCGGACTAGGAGATACCCCGGTTCAACCACTTGGATACATACCACTACATACAACCTTCGAAAAAGGGAACCAATCCAGGACCCTCAAAATAGACTACATCGTTGTCGATGTAAGTTCAGCTTACAATGCTCTCATAGGTCGGACAACACTCAACCAACTTGGCACAATAGTCTCGACCCCACATCTATGTATGAAATTCCCCACTACGAAAGGAATAGCCACGATAAAAGCAGATCAAAAGATGGCACATCGCTGTTATAACGAAAGCCTAAACCTCAGAGGAAGAGGAGAAGAGTTCCACACAATCGAGCTGGGCGGAGTCCAACGACGAGAAGAGCTTCGTCCACAGCCAGAAGGTGAGATAGAGAAGATTCAGATCGGGGATACTTCGGAAAAAACAACTAATATCGGCACAATCCTAAGAGAAGATTCAAAAGAATTACTAATACAATTCTTACGAGATAATGTTGATCTCTTCGCGTGAAAAGCCGCAAACATGCCAGGAATAGACCCTAAGCTAATGAGTCATAAGTTGGCGGTCTACCCAGAATCTCGGCCGGTACAGCAGAGACGAAGAAAACTTGGGCCAGAGCGATCCCAGGCTGTGGAAGAACAAGTACAAGCACTACTGGAAGCAGGATTCATAAGAGAAGTCAAATACCCACTATGGCTAGCCAACGTCGTCTTGGTGAAAAAATAAAATAGAAAGTGGCGAATGTGCACCGATTACACCGATCTCAACAAAGCTTGTCCAAAAGATCCATACCCACTCCCAAGTATTGACGCTCTGGTAGACGCTTCCTCCGGATATAGATATCTCTCGTTTATGGACGCATACTCGGGGTATAACCAAATCCCCATGTATCCACCAGATCAAGAAAAGACCTCGTTCTTAACACCGAAAGCAAACTACTGCTACATTGTGATGCCTTTCGGTCTCAAGAACGCAGGAGCTACTTATCAAAGGCTAATGAATAAAGTCTTCTCGGATCACATCGGAAAGGTCATGGAAGTCTACGTGGATGACATGCTAATAAAAACACAAAGCAAAGAGACATTATTGTCCGACCTGGCCCAAGTGTTCGACACCATAAGAAAGCATGACATGCGGCTCGATCCCGCGAAATGCACCTTTGCAGTAGAAGCGGGCAAATTCTTAGGTTTCATGCTCACTGGTGCACAAAATTGCAGTCACACTTTTGCAATTCCGCACAACTAACCAGCAAGTGCACTGGGTCGTCCAAGTAATACCTTACGTGAGTAAGGGTCGATCCCACGGAGATTGTCGGCTTGAAGCAAGCTATGGTTATTTTGTAACTCTCAGTCAGGATATCAATAATTATCAGGTTTAATTGTGAAAAGTAAAAGAACATGAAATAAGTACTTGTTTTGCAGTAATGGAGAACAGGTTGAGGTTTTGGAAATGCTCTATCTTCTGAATCTCTGCTTTCCTACTGTCTTCTTCTTCATGCACGCAAGGCTCCTTCCATGGCAAGCTGTATGTAGGGTTTCACTGTTGTCAATGGCTACCTCCCATCCTCTCAGTGAAAATGTTCAACGCGCTCTGTCACAGCACGGCTATTCATCTGTCGGTTCTCGATCATGTCGGAATAGAATCCAGTGATTCTTTTGCGTCTGTCACTAACGCCCCACAATCGCGAGTTTGAAGCTCGTCACAGTCATTCAATCCCTGAATCCTACTCAGAATACCACAGACAATGTTTAGACCTTCCGGATTCTCTTGAATGCCGCCATCAATTCTAGCTTATACAACGAAGATTCTGATTAAAGAATCCAAGAGATATCTACTCAATCTAAGGTAGAACGGAGGTGGTTGTCAGGCACACGTTCATAGGTGAGAATGATGATGAGTGTCACGGATCATCACATTCATCAAGTTTAGGAACAAGTGATATCTTAGAATAGAAGCAAGCGTGATTGAATGAAAAACAGTAGTAATTGCATTAATCCATCAAGACACAGCAGAGCTCCTCACCCCCAACCATGGGGTTTAGAGACTCATGCCATAGAGGATACAATAAGAAATGTGTAATGTGTCATGAGGTAAAGATACAATGTCAAAAGGTCCTATTAATAGTGAACTAGTAACCTAAGATATACAGAAATGAGTAAATGACGTAAAAATCCACTTCCGGGGTCCACTTGGTGTGTGCTTGGGCTGAGCATTGAAGCTTTCATGTGTAGAGGCTTTTTCTGGAGTTAAACGCCAGCTTGTGTGCCAGTTTGGGCGTTTAACTCCAATTTTTGTGCCAGTTCCGGTGTTAAACGCCGGGAATTCTAAAGCTGATTTGCAACGCCAATTTGGGCCATCAAATCTCGGGCAAAGTATGGACTATTATACATTTCTGGAAAGTCCAGAATGTCTACTTTTTAACGCAATTGAGAGCGTGCCAATTGAACTTCTGTAGCTCCAGAAAATCCACTTCGAGTGCAAGGAGGTCAAAATCCAACAACATCTGCAGTCCTTTTCAGCCTCTGAATCTGATTTTTGCTCAGGTCCCTCAATTTCAGCCAGAAAACACCTGAAATCACAGAAAAACACACAAAATCATAGTAAAGCCCAGAAAAGTGAATTTTAACTAAAAACTAATAAAATTATAATAAAAACTAACTAAAACATACTAAAAACATACTAAAAACAATGCCAAAAAGCGTATAAATTATCCGCTCATCACAACACCAAACTTAAATTGTTGCTTGTCCCCAAGCAACTGAAAATTAAATAAGATAAAAAGAAGAGAATATACTATAGACTCCAAAATATCAATGAAACTTAGCTCCAATTAGAAGAGCGGGACTAATAACTTTTTGCCTCTGAACAGTTTTGGCATCTCACTTTATCCTTTGCAGTTTAGAATGATTGGCATCTATAGGGACTCAGAATTCAGATAGTGTTATTGATTCTCCTAGTTAAGTATGATGATTCTTGAACACAGCTACTTTATGAGTCTTGGCTGTTGCCCAAAGCACTCTGTCTTCCAGTATTACCACCGGATACATACATGCCATAGACACATAACTGGGTAAACCTTTTCGGATTGTGACTCAGCTTTGCTAGAGTCCCCAATTAGAGGTGTCCAGGGTTCTTAAACACACTCTTTTTGCCTTGGATCACTTTATTTATTATATATATATATATATATATATATATATATTTTTTTTTTTTTGAATTCACTACTTTTTCTTGCTTCAAGAATCAATCTGATAATTTTTCAGATCCTCAATAACATTTTTCCTTTTCCATCATTCTTTCAAGAGCCAACAAGTTTAACATTCTTTAATCAACAAATTCAAAAGACATATACACTGTTCAAGCATTCATTCAGAAAACAGAAAGTATTGTCACCATATCAAAATAATTCAACTAGTTTCAGAGATGAATTCGAAATCCTGTACTTCTTGTTCTTTTGGGATTAAAGCATTTTTCATTTAAGAGAGGTGATGGATTCATAGGACACTGATGAGCGGATAATTTATACACTTTTTGGCATTATTTTTAGGTAGTTTTTAGTAAGTTCAAGCTACTTTTAGGGATGTTTTCATTAGTTTTTATGCTAAATTCACATTTCTGGACTTTACTATGAGTTTATGTGTTTTTCTATGATTTCAGGTAATTTCTGGCTGAAATTGAGAGACTTGAGCAAAACTCTGATAGGAGGTTGACAAAGGACTGCTGATGCTGTTGGAATCTGACCTCCCTGCACTCGAAATGGATTTTTGGGAGCTACAGAACTCCAAATGGCACGCTCTCAATGGCGTTGGAAAGTAGACATCCAGAGCTTTCCAACTTAATTCATACTTTATTTGGGAATTGACAACGTAAACTGGCACTCAATGCCAGTTCCATGTTGTTGTTTGGAGTAAAACGCCAGAAACACGTCACGACCCGGAGTTGAACGCCCAAAACACGTTACAACTTGGCGTTCAACTCCAAAAGAAGCCTCAACTCGTGGATAGATCAAGCTCAGCCCAAACACACACCAAGTGGGCCCCGGAAGTGGATTTATGCATCAATTAATTACTCATGTAAACCCTAGTAGCTAGTCTAGTATAAATAGGATAATTTACTATTGTATTAGACATCTTTGGTCTCAGTTTTGTTTTATTCTTCATCTTAAGAGACTATTGATCACGTTTTGGGAGCACTGGCCATTCGGCCATGCCTGAACCTTTCACTTATGTATTTTCAACGGTGGAGTTTCTACACCCCATAGATTAAGAGTGTGGAGCTCTGCTGTACCTCAAGCTTTAATGCAATTACTACTTTTTTCCTATATATTTCATTTATTCATGTTCTAAGATATTCGTTGCACTTCAACATGATAAATGTGATGATCCGTGACACTCATCATCATTCTCACCTATGAACGCGCGTGACTGACAACCACTTCCGTTCTACCTTAGGCCGGACGCGTATCTCTTGGATTCCTTAATCAGAATCTTCGTGGTATAAGCTAGAATTGATGGTGGCATTCATGGGAATCCGGAAGGTCTAACCTTGTCTGTGGTATTCCAAGTAGGATTCCGGGATTGAATGACTATGACGAGCTTCAAACTCCTGAAGGCTGGGCGTTAGTGACAGATGCAAAAGAATCAAGGGATTCTATTCCAACCTGATTGAGAACCGACAGATGATTAGTCGTGCTGTGACAGAGCATTTGGACCTTTTTCACTGAGAGGATGGGATGTAGCCATTGACAACGGTGATGCCCTACATACAGCTTGCCATGGAAAGGAGTAAGAAGGATTGAAGGAAGAAGTAGGAAAGTAGAAAAAGAAAGGGCACAGTATCTCCATATGCTTATCTGAAATTCCCACTATTAATTTACATAAGTATTTCTATCCCTTTATTTTATTTATCTTTTAAATATCTAATCCAATTACATTTGACTCTACCTGACTGGGATTTGCAAGATGACCATAGCTTGCTTCATACCAACAATCTCTGTGGGATCGACCCTTACTCACATAAGGTTTATTACTTGGACGACCCAGTACACTTGCTGGTTAGTTGAACGGAGTTGTGTCCACACATAATAAAGAGCTATTATCTCGAATTAAATTTCATACAAGTACAAAGAGTACGAATCACAATTTCGACCACCAAATTTTTGGCGCCGTTGCCGGGGATTATTTGAATTACAATTACGTGCAACTACAGCGCCAAGTTTTTCTGATCCGACAACAACACCAAGTTTTTGGCGCCGTTGCCGGGGATTATTTGAATTACAATTACGTGCAACTACAGCGCCAAGTTTTTCTGATCCGGCAATAACACCAAGTTTTTGGCGCCGTTGCTGGGGATTGTTCGAGTATGGACAACTGACGGTTCATCTTGTTGCTCAGATTAGGTAATTTTCTTTTCAAAAAAGTTTTCAAAATTTTTCTAAGAATGTTTTCAAAAAAAAAATTCATAAAATCATAAAAGCCAAAAATATTTTGTGTTTCTTGTTTGAGTCTTAAGTCAATTTATAAGTTTGGTGTCAATTGCATGCCTTAAAAAATTTTTTTTTCTTGCATATTTTCGAAAAATTCCATGCATTCATAGTGTTCTTCATGATCTTCAAGTTGTTCTTGGTAAGTCTTCTTGTTTGATCTTGATGTTTTCTTGTTTTGTGTTGTTTGTTGTTTTTCATATGCATTTTTCGTTTGTTAGAGTCCATGCATTAAAGATTTCTAAGTTTGGTGTCTTGCATGTTTTCTTTGCATAAAAAATTTTTGAAAAATATGTTCTTGATGTTCATCATGATCTTCAAAGTGTTCTTGGTGTTCATCTTGACATTCATAGTGTTCTTGCATGCATCATGTGTTTTGATCCAAAATTTTTAAGTTTTGGGTCATAATTGTGTTTTTCTCTCTCATAATTAAAATTTCAAAAATAAAAAATATATCTTTTCCTTTTTTTTTCTCCTAATTTTCGAAAATTTGAGTTGACTTAGCCAAAATCTTTTTAAATTAGTTGTTTCTTACAAGTCAAGTCAAATTTTCAATTTTAAAAATCATATCTTTCTCATTTTTTTTATTTTTGAAAATTTCTAAAAATCTTTTTCAAAATATTTTCAAAATCTTTTTCTTATCTTTATATCAAATTTTCGAAAACTCACTAACAATTAATGTGATTGATTCAAAAATTTGAAGTTTGTTACTTTCTTGTTAAGAAAGGTTCAATCTTTAAGTTCTAGAATCTTATCTTGTAGTTTCTTGTTAGTGAAGTAAGTAATTTTAAATTTAAAAATTAAATCTTTTTCAAACATACCTTTTCTATCTTATTTTCTTATCTTATCTTTTTATCATATCTTTTTCAAAATTTTATCTTTTTCAAAAATTTGATTTTAAAATATCTTATCTTCTTACCTTCTTATCTTTTCAAATTTAACTTTAATATCTTTTTCAACTAACTATTTGACTTTTTGTTTGTTTCTTATCTTTTTCAAAACAACTTAACTACTTCTCCATCTCTAATTTTCGAAAATCTCTCATCTCTTTTTCAAAAATTCTTTTTAATTGTTTTAAATTTTAAATTTTAATTTTAATTATATCTTATCTTTAGTTTTCAAAATTACTAACTCCTTTTCAAAAATTAATTTTCGAATTCTCCCTCTCTTCTCTTCTTCTATTTTATTATCTATTTACTAACACTACTCTTCACCTCCCTTCACCCAAAAATCCGAACCCAGTCTATCCCTTGTGTTTGGATTCTTCACTTTTCCTTCTTCTATTCTTTTCTTCTTCTACTAACATAAAGGAATCTCTATACTGTGACATAGAGGGTTCCTCTTTCTTTTCTTGTTTTCTTCTCTTTCATATGAGCAGGAACAAGGAAAAAAGCACTCTTGTTGAAATTGATCCTGAACCTGAAAGGACTCTAAAGAGGAAACTAAGAGAAGCTAAATTGCAACAATCCAGAGGCAACCTTTCAGAAATTTTCGAACAAGAGAAGGAGATGGCAGCCGAAAATAATAACAATGCAAGGAGGATGCTTGGTGACTTTACTAAACCCACTTCCAAGTTTGATGGAAGAAGCATCTCTATTCCTGCCATTGGAGCAAATAATTTTGAGCTTAAACCTCAACTAGTTGCTTTAATGCAACAGAACTACAAGTTTTATGGACTTCCATCTGAAAATCCTTACCAATTTTTAACTGAGTTCTTGCAGATTTGTGAGACTGTTAAGACAAATAGAGTAGATCCTGAAGTCTACAGGCTCATGCTTTTCCCTTTTGCTGTAAGAGACAGAGCTAGAACATGGTTGGACTCACAACCTAAAGATAGCCTGGACTCCTGGGAAAAGCTGGTCACGGCCTTCTTGGATAAATTCTTTCCTCCTTAAAAGCTGAGCAAGCTTAGAGTGGATGTTCAGACCTTCAAACAAAAGGATGGTGAATCGCTCTATGAAGCTTGGGAAAGATACAAGCAGCTGACCAAAAGGTGTCCATCTGACATGTTTTCAGAATAGACCATATTAGATATATTCTATTATGGTCTATCTGAGTTTTCGAAAATGTCACTGGACCATTCTGCAGGTGGATCCATTCACCTAAAGAAAACGCCTGCAGAAGCTCAAGAACTTATTGACATGGTTACAAATAACCAATTCATGTACACTTCTGAGAGGAATTCCGTGAATAATGGGACGCCTCAGAGGAATGGAGTTCTTGAAATTGATGCTCTGAATGCCATATTGGCTCAGAACAAAGTGTTAACTCAGCAAGTCAACATGATCTCTCAAAGTCTGAATGGATGGCAAAATGCATCCAACAGTACTAAAGAGGTAGCTTCTGAAGAAGCTTATGATCCTGAGAACCCTGCAATGGCAGAGGTTAATTACATGGGTGAACCTTATGGAAACACCTATAACTCATCATGGAGAAATCATCCAAATTTCTCATGGAAGGATCAACAAAAGCCTCAACAAGGCTTTAATAATGGTGGAAGAAATAGGCTCAGTAATAACAAGCCTTTTCCATCATCTTCTCAGCAACAGATAGAGAATTCTGAATAAAGCCCCTCTAATTTAGCAAACTTAGTCTCTGATCTGTCAAAAGCCACTTTAAGTTTTATGAGTAAAACAAGATCCTCCATCAGAAATTTGGAGGCACAAGTGGGCCAGCTGAGTAAGAAAGTCATTGAAACTCCTCCCAGTATTCTCCCAAGCAATACAGAAGAGAATCCAAAAGGAGAGTGCAAGGCCATTGATGTGATCAATATGGCCGAATACACAAAGGAGGAGAAGGACGAAAATCCTAGTGAGGAGGACCTCCTGGGACGTCTCTCAAGCAAGAAGGAGTTTCCTATTAAGTATCCAAAGGAATCTGAGGCTCATATTGAGACCATAGAGATTCCATTAAATCTCCTTCTGCCATTCATGAGCTCTGAAGACTATTCTTCCTCTAAAGAGGATGAAGATGTGACTGGAGAGCAAGTTGCTCAATATTTAGGAGCTATCATAAAGCTGAATGCCAAGTTGTTTGGTAATGAGACTTGGGAAAGTGAACCCCCTTGCTCATTAGTGAACTAGATACCTGGATTCAGCAAATTTTACCTCAAAAGAGACAAGATCCTGGCAAATTCTTAATACCTTGCACAATAGACACCATGACCTTTGAAAAAGCTCTATGTGATCTGGGGTCAGGGATAAATCTTATGCCACTCTCTGTAATGGAGAAGCTGGGGATCATTGAGGTACAACCTGCCTTGTTCTCATTACAATTGGCAGACAAGTCATTAAGACAAGCTTATGGATTAGTGGAGGACGTGTTAGTAAAGGTTGAAGGCCTTTACATCCCTGCTAATTTCATAATCTTAGACACTAGGAAGGAAGAGGATGAGTGCATCATCCTTGGAAGACCTTTCCTAGCCACAGCAGGAGCTGTGATAGATATTAACAGAGGTAAATTAGTCCTTCAATTGAATTGGGACTACCTTATGTTTAAGGCACACGGCCATCCCTCTGTAACAAAGGAGAGTAAGCATGAAGAGCTTCTCTCAGTACAGAGTCAAACAGAGCCCCCACAGTCAAACTTTAAGTTTGGCGTTGGGAGGCCACAACCAAACACTAAGTTTGGTGTTAAGACCCCATGTCCAAACTCTAAGTTTGGTGTTGGGAGTTTACAATATTGACCTGATCACCTGTGTGGCTCCATGAGAGCCCACTGTCAAGCTATTGACATTAAAGAAGCGCTTATTGGGAGGCAACCCAATTTTTATCTAATTTTATTTTTTATTTCTTTATTGGTCTTTTATGTTTTATTAGATGCATGATCATGTGGAGTCACAAAAAAAAATATAAAAATTAAAAACAGAATCAAAAACAGCAGAAGAAAAATCACACCCTGGAGGGAGGACATACTGGCGTTCAACGCCAATAAGGAGCATCTGGCTGGCATTCAACGCCAGAACAGAGCATGATTCTGGCGCTGAACGCCAAAAACAAGCAACATCCTGGCGTTTGAACGCCAGGAATGTGCCTTGAGGAAAGCTGGCGCTGAACGCCAGTAACAAGCATGGAACTGGCGTTCAACGCCAGAAACATGCTACACATGGGCGTTGAACACCCAGAGTGTGCATCACTTCAGCGTTTAAACACCAGAATGGTGTGCAAAGGCATTTTACATGCCTAATTGGTGCAGGGATGTAAATTCTTGATACCTCAGGATCTGTGGACCCCACAGGATCATCTCAGGATCTGTGGACCCCACAAGATCCCCACCTAACATATTCTCCCCTCTTCTCAACATTCATTCTCTCTTTCCAATAAATACACTTCCCAACAACTTCAATCTCTCTTCCCAATTACCCCCTCCACCACTCACATCCATCCACTCTTCCTCATAAACCCCACCCACCTTCAAAATTCAAAAATCTTTTCCCACCCAAACCCACCCTAAATGACCGAAACTACACCCACTCCCCTCCCTATATATACCCTTCCATTCTACTTCATTTTCACACAACACAAACCCCCTCTTCTACACCTTGGCTGAAACACCTTCCCTCACTCTCCTCCATATTTTCTTCTTCTTCTTCTTCTCTTCTTTCTTCTCTTACTCGAGGGCGAGCAATATTTTAAGTTTGGTGTGGTAAAAGCATAAGCTTTTTGTTTTTCCATTACCATCAATGGCACCTAAGGCTAGAGAATCCTCTAGAAAAGGAAAAGGGAAGACAAAAGCTTCCATCTACGAGTCATAGGAGATGGAAAGATTCATCTCCAAAAGCCATCAAGACCATTTCTATGATGTTGTGGCAAAGAAGAAGGTGATCCCTGAGGTCCCTTTCAAACTCAAGAAAAATGAGTATTCGGAGATCCGACATGAAATCCAAAGAAGAGGTTGGGAAGTCCTAACCAACCCCATGCAACAAGTCGGAATCTTAATGGTTCAAGAGTTCTATACCAATGCATGGATTACTAGGAACCATGATCAAAGTGTGAATCCGAGTCCAAAGAATTATCTCACAATGGTTCGGGGAAAATCCTTAGATTTTAGTCCGGAAAATGTAAGGTTGGCATTCCACTTGCCCATGATGCAAGGAGATGAATGCCTGGTGGACGAAATTGTGATTCAACATCCTTAAGTTTGTATGGAATCTGTGTGAGGTTTTCTTTATTGGAATTCACAACTCCGTTCAACTAACCAGCAAGTGTACTGGGTCGTCCAAGTAATAACCTTACGTGAGTAAGGGTCGAATCCACAGAGATTGTTGGTATGAAGCAAGCTATGGTCACCTTGCAAATCTCAGTTAGGCGGATTGAACATTTGTAATAGTGATAATTGGATTGTTCTAATAAAAAGGAATAATAAAAGGGATAGAGATACTTATGCAGATTCATTGGTAGGAATTTCAGATAAGCGGAATGGAGATGCTGTAGAGCTCTCGGATGCCTGCTATCCCATTGCTTCTACTCAATCCTTCTTACTCCTTTCCATGGCAAGCTTTGTATAGGGGTTCACTATCAGCTGTGGCTACTTTCATTCCTCTCGGGGAAATAACCTGTGCGGCTGTCACTCGCACAGCTAACCAGTCTGGAGGCATCACCCATGGTTGATAGCTACATCCCATCCTCGCAGTGAAAGCTAATGCACGCACTCTGTCACAGTACGGCCAATCACCGGTTGGTTCCCGCTCCTACTGGAATAGAATCCCTCTTTTGCGTTTGTCACTAACGCCCAGCAGGTTAAAGTTTGAAGCACGTCACAGTCATTCATGAACGGAATCCTACTCGGAATACCACAGACAAGGTGAGACTTTCCGGATTCCCAGGATCCTACTCGGAACACCACAGACAAGGTTGGACTTTCCGGATCCAGATGAATGCCGCCATCTATCTAGCTTATACCACGAAGATTCTGTTGGGGAATCTAAGAGATACACATTCAAGCTTGTGGTGCATGTAGAACGTAAGTGGTTGTCAATCACGCGCGTTCATCAGTGAGAACAATAATGAGGGTTATCTAACTCATCATCATTCATCATGTTCTTGAGTACGAATGAATATCTTGGAATAAGAATAAGATAGAGATTTGAATAAAAGAAAATAGAACTTCATTAGTCTTTGAGGTACAGCAGAGCTCCACACCCTTAATCTATGGTGTGCAGAAACTCCACCGTTGAAAATACATAAGTGAAAGAAGGTTCAGGCATGGCCGAATGGCCAGCCCTCCTAAACGTGATCAATGATCTCCTAAGATGAAGAATAAAACAAAACTGAGATCAAAAGATGTCTACTACATTAGTAAATCATCCTATTTATAATAAACTAGCTCCTAGGGTTTACATGAGTAAGTAATTGATGCATAAATCCACTTCCGGGGCCCACTTGGTGTGTGCTTGGGCTGAGCTTGATCTATCCACGAGCAGAGGCTTCTCTTGGAGTTGAATTTCGAGTTATGATGTGCTTTGGGCGTTCAACTCCGGATCATGACGTTTTTCTGGCGTTTAACTCCAGAAAGGAGCGTGTACTTGGCGTTCAACGCCAAGTTGCGTCGTCAATCTTCGAATAAAGTATGGACTATTATATATTGCTGGAAAGCCCTGGATGTCTACTTTCCAACGCCGTTGAGAGCGCGCCAATTGGAGTTCTGTAGCTCCAGAAAATCCATTTCGAGTGCAGGGAGGTCAGAATCCAACAGCATCAGCAGTCCTTTTGTCAGCCTTTTTCAGAGTTTTGCTCAAATCCCTCAATTTCAGTCAGAATTTACCTGAAATCACAGAAAAACACACAAACTCATAGTAAAGTCCAGAAATGTGAATTTAACATAAAAACTAAGGAAAACATCCCTAAAAGTAGCTTAATCATCCTAAAAACTATATAAAAACAATGCCAAAAAGCGTATAAATTATCCGCTCATCAATGCCCCTACACTAGAAAGGTCAACTTTGATCAAAGGTTGGACCAAGTCCTCATGGACATATGTGTGGAAGGAGCTCAATGGAAAAGAGACTCCAAAGGCAAGCCAGTTCAACTGAGAAGACTGGACCTCAAGCCTATAGCTAGAGGATGGTTGGAGTTCATTCAACGCTCCATCATCCCCACTAGCAACCGATCTGAAGTTACTGTGGATCGGGCCATCATGATTCATAGCATCATGATTGGAGAGGAAGTAGAAGTTCATGAAGTCATCTCTCATGAATTCTACAAAATAGCCGAAAAGTCCTCCACCATGGCAAGGCTAGCTTTTTCTCATCTTATTTGTCATCTATGTTACTCAGCTGGAGTTATCATAGAAGGAGACATCCTCATTAAAGAGGATAAGCCCATCACCAAGAAGAGGATGGAGCAAGCAAGAGAGACCCTCCACGGATCTCAAGAGATGCATGAGGAAGCTCATCATCAAGAAATCCCTGAGATGCCTTAAGGGATGCACTTTCCTCCCAACAACTATTGGGAACAACTCAACACTTCCCTAGAAGATTTGAGCTACAATGTGGAACAATTAAGGGTGGAACATCAAGAGCACTCCATGATTCTCCATGAAATAAGAGAAGATCAAAGAGCAATGAGGGAGGAGCAACAAAGGCAAGGAAAGGACATAGAGGAGCTTAAGGACATTGTTGGTCCTTCAAGAAGAAGACGCCACTAAGGTGGATTCATTCCTTGTTCTTACTTTTCTGTTGTTCGGTTTATATATATGTTTATCTATGTGTTTGTGTCTCTACTTCATGATCATTAGTGTTTAGTAACTATGTCTTAAAGTTATGAATAATTCCATTAATCCTTCACCTTTCTTAAATGAAAAATGTTTTTAATTCAAAAGAACAGAAGAAGACATTTTGAATTTATCCTTGAATTTAGTTTAATTATATTGATGTGGTGACAATACTTTTTGTTTTCTGAATGAATGCTTAAACAGTGCATATTTTTGATCTTGTTGTTTATGAATGTTAAAACTGTTGGCTCTTGAAAGAATGATGAACAAAAAGGATCCAAGGCTTTGAGCATCAATGGATAGGAGGGCCCAAGGAAATAAAATCCTGGCCTAAGCGGCTAAATCAAGCTGTCCCTAACCATGTGCTTGTGTCATGAAGGTCCAAGTGAAAAGCTTGAGACTGAGTGGTTAAAGTCGTGATCCAAAGCAAAAAGAGTGTGCTTAAGAGCTCTGGACACCTCTAACTGGGAACTCTAGCAAAGCTGAGTCACAATCTGAAAAGGTTCACCTAGTCATGTGTCTGTGGCATTTATGTATCCGGTGGTAATATTGGAAAACAAAGTGCTTAGGGCCACAACCAAGACTCATAAAAGTAGCTGTGTTCAAGAATCAACAAACTTAACTAGGAGAATCAATAACACTATCTGAAATTCTAAAGTTCCTAGAGAAGCCAATCATTCTGAACTTCAAAGGAAAAAGTGAGATGCCAAAACTGTTCAGAAGCAAAAAGCTACAAGTCCCGCTCATCTAATTAGAATTAATATTCATTGATATTTTGAGATTTATAGTATATTCTCTTCTTTTTATCCTAATTGATTTTCAGTTGCTTGGGGACAAGCAACAATTTAAGTTTGGTGTTGTGATGAGCGGATAATTTATACACTTTTTGGCATTGTTTTTAGGTAGTTTTTAGGTAGTTTTTAGTAAGTTCAAGCTACTTTTAGGGATGTTTTCATTAGTTTTTATGCTAAATTCACATTTCTGGACTTTACTATGAGTTTGTGTGTTTTTCTATGATTTCAGGTAATTTCTGGCTGAAATTGAGGGACTTGAGCAAAACTCTGATAGGAGGCTGACAAAGGACTGCTGATGCTGTTGGAATCTGACCTCCCTGCACTCGAAATGAATTTTCTGGAGCTACAGAACTCCAAATGGCACGCTCTCAACGGAGTTGAAAAGTAGACATCCAGAGCTTTCCAGCAAATATAAAGTCCATACTTTATTCGGGAATTGATAACGTAAACAGGCGCTCAACGCCAGTTCCATGTTGCTGTCTGGAGGAAAACGCCAGAAACACGTCACGACCCGGAGTTGAACGCCCAAAACACGTTACAACTTGGCGTTCAACTCCAAAAGAAGCCTCAGCTCATGGATAGATCAAGCTCAGCCCAAACACACACCAAGTGGGCCCCGGAAGTGGATTTATGCATCAATTACTTTCTCATGTAAACCCTTGTAGCTAGTCTAGTATAAATAGGATAATTTACTATTGTATTAGACATCTTTGGTCTCAGTTTTGTTTTATTCTTCATCTTAAGAGACTATTGATCACGTTTTGGGAGGGCTGGCCATTCGGCCATGCCTGAACCTTTCACTTATGTATTTTCAACGGTGGAGTTTCTACACACCATAGATTAAGGTGTGGAGCTCTGCTGTACCTCAAGTTTAATGCAATTACTACTCTTTTCCTATAAATTTCATTTATTCCTGTTCTAAGATATTCATTGCACTTCAACTTGATGAATGTGATGATCCGTGACACTCATCATCATTCTCACCTATGAACGCGCGTGACTGACAACCACTTCCATTCTACCTTAGGCCAGACGCGTATCTCTTGGATTCCTTAATCAGAATCTTCGTGGTATAAGCTAGAATTGATGGCGGCATTCATGGGATCCGGAAGGTCTAACCTTGTCTGTGGTATTCCGAGTAGGATTCCAGGATTGAATGACTGTGACGAGCTTCAAATCCTGAAGGCTGGGCGTTAGTGACAGACGCAAAAGAATCAAGGGATTCTATTCCAACCTGATTGAGAACCGACAGATGATTAGTCGTGTGCTGTGACAGAGCATTTGGACCTTTTTCACTGAGAGGATGGGATGTAGCCATTGACAACGGTAATTCCCTACATACAGCTTGCCATGGAAAAGAGTAAGAAGGATTGAAGGAAGAAGTAGGAAAGTAGAAAAAGAAGGGCACAGTATCTCCACATGCTTATCTGAAATTCCCACTATTAATTTACATAAGTATTTCTATCCCTTTATTTTATTATCTTTTAAATATCTAATCCAATACATTTGACTCTACCTGATTGGGATTTGCAAGATGACCATAGCTTGCTTCATACCAACAATCTCTGTGGGATCGACCTTACTCACGTAAGGTTTATTACTTGGACGACCCAGTACACTTGCTGGTTAGTTGAACGGAGTGTGTGCACACATAATAAAGAGCTATTATCTCAAATAAATTTCATACAAGTACAAAGAGTACAAATCACAATTTCGTCCACCAGACACTCATAGCTTTAAGACATGAACCTTAAATTTTATTAATCATGAAATAAGAACAAGACTCAAAGATAATTATAAGAGAAGACTAACGATAATAGAAAATAGAAGATTAAAAACATAATTTTAAATGACTCTAAAATTGATTCCTAATGATAGAGGTTATAACAGAGTTAGGACTCAACAACCTTGATTTTGAGAAGTGGATGCTCCCTCAACTTGTAGGGTGGTTGACCCTTTAAGGGAGAGCTTCTGGCGCTTCGCTCCTGTAGCTCACGCCCCTGCTTCTCTTGTTCCCTTCAGTAGTTTGCAGAGCATGCAGTTTTGATTCTGCTGTTCTTCCTTAATTGTCATAGCTTCTTACAGCTTGGCAACAGATGCTTCTAGGCGGGCCCAGTAGTCAAATTCAGAAGTTCAGGGAGGAATTCCTACGCCCTCCTTTTGATAGAGTTATCTTGCAATTGTCCTTCCATTGATTCTTGGTGATTGGATGTTCAATTGGAATGAATTCATCTACTCCCTGATAAATGAATTTCTGTCGGTATAGAAATCATCAAGTAACCAACGTAGTATAGTCTAAAACCGACGCAAAATCCATTATCAAAAGTAATTCTACTATCTATAATCGAGAGTATTAATCTCCCGAGTCGTTCTTCCTAGGAATGCTACAAGGATGCATGCTATTGGTTAAGTGGTCTTTTGCGGCTTGAAGAGTGTGGAATAAAGTGCTAATAAAAGAAAACAACAATCAATCAATATTAAAAGCCTTGGCCAAGGTTGAACATGGAAGTTCCATCACTATAGCTTCCTTCAATTGTGATAACAAAGGAATGTTGCTTCACTTAGTTAACCCCTAATCTAGAGGAAGTCAAGTAAAAGTAACTAACTTGAGTCACAAGTCCTAGTCTTACCCTAGGGAAGTCTAGCTTTAGTGCACTCTAAGTCAATTAGCAATTCTCAATTCTTAATCAACAATTGGAGTTCTGTAGCTCCAGAAAATCCATTTCGAGTGCAGGGAGGTCAGAATCCAACAGCATCAGCAGTCCTTTGTCAGCCTTTTTCAGAGTTTTGCTCAAATCCTCAATTTCAGTCAGAATTTACCTGAAATCACAGAAAAACACACAAACTCATAGTAAGTCCAGAAATGTGAATTTAACATAAAAACTAAGGAAAAATCCCTAAAAGTAGCTAATCATCCTAAAAACTATATAAAAACAATGCCAAAGCGTATAAATTATCCGCTCATCACAACACCAAACTTAAATGTTGCTTGTCCCCAAGCAACTGAAAATCAAATAGGATAAAAAGAAGAGAATATACTATAAAGTCCAAAATATCAATGAATATTAATTTAATTACATGAGCGGGACTTATAGCTTTTTGCCTCTGAACAGTTTTGGCATCTCACTTTTTCCTTTGAAGTGCAGAGTGATTGGCTTCTCTAGGAACTTAGAATTTCGGATAGTGTTATGACTTTCCTAGTTAAGCCTGTTGATTCTTGAACACAGCTACTTATGAGTCTTGGCCGTGGCCCTAAGCACTTTGTCTTCCAGTATTACCACCGGATACACAAATGCACAGACACATAACTGGGTGAACCTTTTCAGATTGTGACTCAGCTTTGCTAGAGTCCCCAGTTAGTGGTGTCCAGAGCTCTTAAGCACACTCTTTTGCCTTGGATCACGACTTTAACCACTCAGTCTCAAGCTTTTCACTTGGACCTCATGACACAAGCACATGGTAGGGACAGCTTGGTTTAGCCGCTTAGGCCTGGATTTAATTTCCTTGGGCCCTCCTACCCATTGATGCTCAAAGCCTTGGATCCTTTTACCCTTGCCTTTTGGTTTTAAGGGCTATTGGCTTTTCTACTGCTCCTTTTTTTTTTTTCGCATTTTTTTTTCGCAAAGCTTTCTTTTTCACTGCTTTTCTTGCTTCAAGAATCAATTTCATGATTTTTCAGATCCTCAATAACATTTCTCTTGTTCATCATTCTTTCAAGAGCCAACAATTTTAACATTCATAAACAACAAGATCCAAAGACATATGCACTGTTCATTCATTCATTCAGAAAACAAAAGCATTGTCACCACATCAATATAATTAACTAAATTCACTAATAATTTTGAAAATATGCACTTCTTGTTCTTTGAATTAAAACATTTTTCTTTTAAGAGAGGTGAAGGACTAATGGATTTATTTCATAGCTTTAAGGCATGGTTTACATACTAATGATCATGAAGTAGAGACACAAAACATAAATAACATAGCATTAAAAACCGAAAACAGAAAGAAATAAAGAACAAGGAATGAATCCACCTTAGTGGCGTCTTCTTCTTGAAGGACCAATGATGTTCTTCAACTCTTCTATGTCCCTTCCTTGCCTTTGTTGCTCCTCCTCATTGCTCTTTGATCTTCTCTTATTTCTTGGAGAATGATGGAGTGCTCAGATGTTCCACCCTTAGTGTTCAACATTATGGCTCAAATCCTCTAAGGAGGTGTTGAGTGCTCCAATAGTTGTTGGGAGGGAAGTGCATTCCTTGAGGCATTTATGATGATGCCCTTCCTCATGTTCTTCTTGGAGGCCGTGAGGAGCTTCCCTGTTTGCTCCATCTTTTTCTTGGTAATGGGCTTGTCTTCTTCAATGGAGACATCTCCATCTATGATAACTCCAGCTGGAATACATAGATGGCATATGAGGTGAGGGAATGCTAGCCGTGCCATGTATGAAGGCTTGTCAGCTATTTGTAGAGTTCATTGGATATGACTTCATGAACCTCTACTCTTCACCAATCATGATGCTATGAACCATGATGGCCCGATCCACAGTAACTTCAGATCGGTGCTTGTAGGGATGATGGATCTTTGAATGAACTCCAACCATCCTCTAGCTACAAGCTTGAGGTCCAGTCTTAGTTGGATGGCTTGCCTTTGGAGTTACTCTCCATTGGGCCTTCCACATATGTCCATAAGGACTTGGTCCAACCTTTGGTTAAAGTTGACCCTTCTTGTGTAGGGGTGTTCATCACCTTGCATCATAGGCAAATGAACGCCAACCTCACATTTTCCGGACTGAAATCCAAGTATTTCCCCCTAACCATTGTGAGATAATTCTTTGGGCTTGGGTTCATACTTGGTCATGGTTCTAGTGATCCATGCATTGGCATAGAACTCTTGAACCATGAGAATTCCGACTTGTTGCATGGGGTTGGCTAAGACTTCCCAACCTCTCTTGAATTCATGTCGGATCTCCGGATACTCATTTTCTTGAGCTTGAAAGGGACCTCAGGGATCACCCTCTTCTTTGCCACACATCATAGAAGTGGTTTTGATGGCTTTTGGAGATAAATCTCTCTTTTCCCATGACTCGGAAGTGGAAGCTTTTGCTTTCCCTTTCCCTTTTCTTGAGGAAATTCCGGTCTTGGGTGCCATTGATGGTGAATGAAAATCAAAAAGCTTAGGCTTTTTACCACACCAAACTTAAAATTGCTTGTCCCCAAGCAAAAAAGAAAGAAGAGTAGAAGAAGAAGAAGAAAATATGGTAGAGAGGGAGAAGAGAGGGTTCGGTTATGTGGGAGAATGTGGGTTTGTGTTGTGTGAAAATGTAAAAGAAAAGAAGGGTATTTATCGGGAGGGGGGAGGGTATAGGTTCGGCCATGTTGGGTGGGAAAGGGTGGGAAATTGAATTTGAAAGTAGTGGGGGTAGGTGGGGTGTATGGGGAAGAGGGGTTGATGTGGAATGGTGAATGGGGTAATTGGGAAGAGGAATTGAGGTGATAGGTGAAGGTTTTTGGGAAGTGTGACATTGAGAATGAGATTTGGATTAGAAGAGTGTGATTAGGATAAAAGGAATGTGGTAGGTGGGGATCCTGTGGGGTCCACAGATTCTGAGGTGAAAACAAATACCATTCTTTCACCATATAGGCATGTAACATGCCTTGATTCATCATTCTGGCGTTCAACGCCCATTGATGCTAGTTCTGGGCGTTAAACGCCCATGTTATGCACGTTTCTGGCGTTGAACTGGGCGTTGAACGCCAGCCTGTGCGTCTCCTGGGTGAAAATTTTTTTTCTTCTGTTTTTGACTCTGTTTTTAATTTTTTTGATTTTTTTCGTGACTCCTCATGATCATGTACCTAATTAAACACAAAAATAACAAAGAAACAAAATAAAATAAAATTAGATAAATAAAATTGGGTTGCCTCCCAACAAGCGCTTCTTTAATGTCACTAGCTTGACAAAGCTCCATAAGGTGATCAGGTCAATTTAAGTGTGGTATTCCCAACACCAAACTTAGAGTTTGGATATGGGGTTTGAACACCAAACTTAGAGTTTGGTTGTGGCCTCACAACACCAAACTTAGAGTTTGACTGTGGAGGCTCTTCTTGACCTTGAACTGAGAGAAGCTCTTCATGCTTACTCTCTTTTGTCATAGAGGGATGGCCATGTGCTTGAAACACAAGGTAGTCCCCATTCAATTGAAGGACTAACTCACCTCTGTTGACATCTATTACAGCTCCTGCTGTGGCTAGGAAAGGTCTTCCTAGGATGATGCATTCATCACCTTCCTTCCTAGTATCTAGGATTATGAAGTCAGTAGGGATGTAAAGGCCTTCAACCTTCACTAGTACGTCCTCTACTAATCCATATGCTTGCCTCACTGACTTATCTGCCAGTTGTAATGAGAACAAGGCAGGTTGTACCTCAATGATCCCCATCTTCTCCATTACAGAGAGTGGCATAAGATTTATCCCTGACCCCAGATCACATAGAGCTTTTTCAAAGCTCATGGTGCCAATGGTACAAGGTATTAAGATCTTGCCAGGATCTTGTTTCTTTTGAGGTAGAGTTTTCTGAATCCAAGTATCTAGTTCACTAATGAGCAAGGGAGGTTTACTTTCCCAAGTCTCATTACCAAACAGCTTGGCATTCAGCTTCATGATAGCTCCTAGATATAGAGCAGCTTGCTCTCCAGTCACATCTTCATCCTCTTCAGAGGATGAATATTCTTCAGAGCTCATGAATGGCAGAAGGAGATTTAATGGAATCTCTATGGTTTCTAGATGAGCCTCAGATTCCTCAGGATCCTTAATAGGAAACTCCTTCTTGCTTGAGGGACGTCCTAGGAGGTCTTCCTCCTTAGGATTTTCGCCCTCCTCCTCCCTAGTGCATTCGGCCACTTTGATTGCCCTCCTCCTCCCTAGTGCATTCGGCCACTTTGATTAAATCAATGGCCTTGCACTCTCCTTTTGGATTTTCTTCAGTATTGCTTGGGAGAGTACTGGGAGGGGTTTCAATAACTTTCTTACTCAGCTGGCCCACTTGTGCCTCCAAATTTCTAATGGAGGATCTTGTTTCACTCATGAAACTGAAAGTGGCCTTTGACAGATCAGAGACTATGTTGGCTAAATTAGAATTGTTTTGTCCAGAGTTCTCTGTCTGTTGTTGAGAAGATGATGGATATGGCTTACTATTATTCAGCCTTGCATCCACCATGTTAAAACCTTGTTGAGGTTTGTTGATCCTTCCAGGAGAAATTTGGATGATTTCTCCATGATGAGTTATAGGTGTTTCCATAAGGTTCACCTAAGTAATTAACCTCTGCCATGGCAGGGTTTTCAGGATCATAAGCTTCTTCAGAAGCTTCCTCTCTATATGTTGGATGCATGTTGTAATCCATTCAGATTTTGAGAGATCATGTTGACCTGTGAGTCAACACTTTGTTCTGAGCCAATATGGCATTCAGAGCATCAATTTCAAGAACTCCTTTCTTTGAGGTACCCCATTGTTCACGGAATCCTCTCAGAGGTGTACATAAACTGTTGTTTACAACCATGTCAATGAGTTCTTGAGCCTCTTCAGGCGTTTTCTTCAGGTGAATAGATCCACCTGCAGAATGATCCAATGACATTTTCGAAAATTCAGAGAGACCATAATAGAATATATCTAATATGGTCCATTCTGAAAACATGTCAGATGGACATCTCTTGGTCAGCTGCTTGTATCTTCCCAAGCTTCATAGAGGGATTCACCATCTTTTTGTTTGAAGGTTTGAACATCCACTCTCAGCTTGCTCAGCTTTTGAGGAGGAAAGAATTTATCTAAGAATGCAGTGACAAGCTTATCCCATGAGTCCAGGCTATCCTTGGGTGAGAATCCAACCATACTCTAGCTCTGTCTCTACAGCAAAAGGGAAAAGCAAGAGTCTGTAGACTTCAGGATTAACTCCATTTGTCTTTACAGTGTCACAGATCTGCAAGAACTCAGTTAAAAACTGGTAAGGATCTTCAGATGGAAGTCCATAAAACTTGCAGTTTTGTTGCATTAAAGCAACTAGTTGAGGCTTAAGCTCAAAGTTATTGGCTCCAATGGCAGGAATGGAGATGCTTCTTCCCATCAAACTTGGATGTTGGCTTTGTGAAGTCACCAAGCATTCTCCTTGCATTATCATTATTATTTTCGGCCATCTCTTCCTCTTGTTCGAAATTTTCTAAAAGGTTGCTTCTGGATTGTTGTAATTTAGCTTCTTTTAATTTCTCTTCAGAGTCCTTTCAGGTTCTGGATCAACTTCAACAAGAGCCTTTGTCCCTGTTCCTGCTCATATGAAAGAAAAGGGAACACAAAAAGAAAGAAGGAATCCTCTATGTCACAGTATAGAGATTCCTTTATGTTAGTAGAAAAGAAAGGGGTAGAAGAAGAGGAATGGATTCGGATTTTTGATGAAGAGGGGTGAAGAAAGTGTTAGTAATTAAATAATAAATAGAAGAGGGGAGAAGAGAAATTTCGAAAATAATTTTGAAAAGGAGTTAGTGATTTTCGAAAATTAGAGATAAAATGTAATTAAAATTAAAACATGAAACATTAATTAATTAAAAGAACTTTTTTGAAAAAGAGAGAGATATTTTCGAAATAGAAGAGAGAAGTAGTTAGGTGTTTTGAAAAAGATAAGAAACAAACAAAAAGTTAGTTAGTTGATTGAAAAGATTTGAAATCAAATTTGAAAAAGATAAGAAGATAGTAAGTTAGATAAGATATTTGAAATCAAATTTTGAAAAATATAAAATTTTTTGAAAAAGATAAATTAAAAGACAAAAAGATTTTTAAGAAAAAGATATTTTGAAAAAGATTTGATTTTTAAGATGACTTAGCTAACAAGAAACTACAAGATAAGATTCTAGAACTTAAAGATTGAACCTTTCTTAACAAGAAAGTAACAAACTTCAAATTTTTGAACCAATCACATTAATTGTAGCTAATTTCGAAAATTAGATATAAAAGATAAGAAAAAGATTTTGAAAATAATTTGAAAAATATTTTTGAAATTTTCGAAAATTATAAAGAAATTGAAAAAAGATATGATTTTTGAAAAAGATTTTGAAAAGATAAGATTTTTAAAATTGAAATTTTGACTTGACTTGTAAGAAACAACTAATTTTGAAAATTTTTGACCAAGTCAACCCAAAATTCGAAAATTTGGAGGGAAATAAGGAAAAGATATTTTTGATTTTTAAATTTTTAAGGAAAACACAAAATGACCAAAACATGAAATTTTGGATCAAGACACAAGATGCATGCAAGAATGCTATGAATGTCAAGATGAACACCAAGAACACTTTGAAGATCATGATGAACATCAAGAACATATTTTTGAAAAATTTTTGATGCAAAGAAAACATGCAAGACACCAAATTAGAAATTCTTAATGCATGGAAAATATGAATGCAAAAATGCACATGAAAAACAACAAACAACACAAAACAAGAAATCATCAAGATCAAACAAGAGGACTTATCAAGAACAACTTGAAGATCATGAAGAACACTATGAATGCATGAGATTTTCGAAAAAAATGCAAGAAAAAATTTTAAAAGCATGCAATTGACACCAAACTTAAAAATTAACACGGAGACTCAAACAAGAAACACAAAATATTTGATTTTTATGATTTTCTAATTTTTTGGATTTTTATTAATATTTTCGAAAATAAAGTTTTGGAAAAACGAAAAATAAAAGAAAAATTTTTTTGAAAAAGATTTTTGAAAAGAAAATTACCTAATCTGAGCAACAAGATGAACCGTCAGTTGTCCATACTCGAACAATCCCCGGCAACGGCGCCAAAAACTTGGTGGACGAAATTGTGATTCAACATCCTTAAGTTTGTATGGAATCTGTGTGAGGTTTTCTTTATTGGAATTCACAACTCCGTTCAACTAACCAGCAAGTGTACTGGGTCGTCCAAGTAATAACCTTACGTGAGTAAGGGTCGAATCCACAGAGATTGTTGGTATGAAGCAAGCTATGGTCACCTTGCAAATCTCAGTTAGGCGGATTGAACATTTGTAATAGTGATAATTGGATTGTTCTAATAAAAAGGAATAATAAGGGATAGATACTTATGCAGATTCATTGGTAGGAATTTCAGATAAGCGGAATGGAGATGCTGTAGAGCTCTCGGACGCCTGCTATCCCATTGCTTCTACTCAATCCTTCTTACTCCTTTCCATGGCAAGCTTTGTATAGGGGTTCACTATCAGCTGTGGCTACTTTCATTCCTCTCGGGGAAATAACCTGTGCGGCTGTCACTCGCACAGCTAACCAGTCTGGAGGCATCACCCATGGTTGATAGCTACATCCCATCCTCGCAGTGAAAGCTAATGCACGCACTCTGTCACAGTACGGCCAATCACCGGTTGGTTCCCGCTCCTACTGGAATAGAATCCCTCTTTTGCGTTTGTCACTAACGCCCAGCAGGTTAAAGTTTGAAGCACGTCACAGTCATTCATGAACGGAATCCTACTCGGAATACCACAGACAAGGTGAGACTTTCCGGATTCCCAGGATCCTACTCGGAACACCACAGACAAGGTTGGACTTTCCGGATCCAGATGAATGCCGCCATCTATCTAGCTTATACCACGAAGATTCTGTTGGGGAATCTAAGAGAACAATTCAAGCTTGTGGGCATGTAGAACGTAAGTGGTTGTCAATCACGCGCGTTCATCAGTGAGAACATAATGAGGGTTATCTAACTCATCATCATTCATCATGTTCTTGAGTACGAATGAATATCTTGGAATAAGAATAAGATAGAGATTTGAATAAAAGAAAATAGAACTTCATTAGTCTTTGAGGTACAGCAGAGCTCCACACCCTTAATCTATGGTGTGCAGAAACTCCACCGTGAAAATACATAAGTCGTGATCAATGATCTCCTAAGATGAAGAATAAAACAAAACTGAGATCAAAAGATGTCTACTACATTAGTAAATCATCCTATTTATATAAACTAGCTCCTAGGGTTTACATGAGTAAGTAATTGATGCATAAATCCACTTCCGGGGCCCACTTGGTGTGTGCTTGGGCTGAGCTTGATCTATCCACGAGCAGAGGCTTCTCTTGGAGTTGAATTTCGAGTTATGATGTGCTTTGGGCGTTCAACTCCGGATCATGACGTTTTTTCTGGCGTTTAACTCCAGAAAGGAGCGTGTACTTGGCGTTCAACGCCAAGTTGCGTCGTCAATCTTCGAATAAAGTATGGACTATTATATATTGCTGGAAAGCCCTGGATGTCTACTTTCCAACGCCGTTGAGAGCGCGCCAATTGGAGTTCTGTAGCTCCAGAAATCCATTTCGAGTGCAGGGAGGTCAGAATCCAACAACATCAGCAGTCCTTTTGTCAGCCTTTTCAGAGTTTTGCTCAAATCCCCAATTTCAGTCAGAATTTACCTGAAATCACAGAAAAACACACAAACTCATAGTAAGTCCAGAAATGTGAATTTAACATAAAAACTAAGGAAAACATCCCTAAAAGTAGCTTAATCATCCTAAAAAACTATATAAAAACAATGCCAAAAAGCGTATAAATTATCCGCTCATCAATGCCCCTACACTAGAAAGGTCAACTTTGATCAAAGGTTGGACCAAGTCCTCATGGACATATGTGTGGAAGGAGCTCAATGGAAAAGAGACTCCAAGGCAAGCCAGTTCAACTGAGAGACTGGACCTCAGCCTATAGCTAGAGGATGGTTGGAGTTCATTCAACGCTCCATCATCCCCACTAGCAACCGATCTGAAGTTACTGTGGATCGGGCCATCATGATTCATAGCATCATGATTGGAGAGGAAGTAGAAGTTCATGAAGTCATCTTCATGAATTCTACAAAATAGCCGAAAAGTCCTCCACCATGGCAAGGCTAGCTTTTTCTCATCTTATTTGTCATCTATGTTACTCAGCTGGAGTTATCATAGAAGGAGACATCCTCATTAAAGAGGATAAGCCCATCACCAAGAAGAGGATGGAGCAAGCAAGAGAGACCCTCCACGGATCTCAAGAGATGCATGAGGAAGCTCATCATCAAGAAATCCCTGAGATGCCTTAAGGGATGCACTTTCCTCCCAACAACTATTGGGAACAACTCAACACTTCCCTAGAAGATTTGAGCTACAATGTGGAACAATTAAGGGTGGAACATCAAGAGCACTCCATGATTCTCCATGAAATAAGAGAAGATCAAAGAGCAATGAGGGAGGAGCAACAAAGGCAAGGAAAGGACATAGAGGAGCTTAAGGACATTGTTGGTCCTTCAAGAAGAAGACGCCACTAAGGTGGATTCATTCCTTGTTCTTACTTTTCTGTTGTTCGGTTTTTATATTATATGTTTATCTATGTTTTGTGTCTCTACTTCATGATCATTAGTGTTTAGTAACTATGTCTTAAAGTTATGAATAATTCCATTAATCCTTCACCTTTCTTAAATGAAAAATGTTTTTAATTCAAAAGAACAAGAAGTACATGAATTTTGAATTTATCCTTGAATTTAGTTTAATTATATTGATGTGGTGACAATACTTTTTGTTTTCTGAATGAATGCTTAAACAGTGCATATTTTTGATCTTGTTGTTTATGAATGTTAAAACTGTTGGCTCTTGAAAGAATGATGAACAAAAAGGATCCAAGGCTTTGAGCATCAATGGATAGGAGGGCCCAAGGAAATAAAATCCTGGCCTAAGCGGCTAAATCAAGCTGTCCCTAACCATGTGCTTGTGTCATGAAGGTCCAAGTGAAAAGCTTGAGACTGAGTGGTTAAAGTCGTGATCCAAAGCAAAAAGAGTGTGCTTAAGAGCTCTGGACACCTCTAACTGGGAACTCTAGCAAAGCTGAGTCACAATCTGAAAAGGTTCACCTAGTCATGTGTCTGTGGCATTTATGTATCCGGTGGTAATATTGGAAAACAAAGTGCTTAGGGCCACAACCAAGACTCATAAAAGTAGCTGTGTTCAAGAATCAACAAACTTAACTAGGAGAATCAATAACACTATCTGAAATTCTAAAGTTCCTAGAGAAGCCAATCATTCTGAACTTCAAAGGAAAAAGTGAGATGCCAAAACTGTTCAGAAGCAAAAAGCTACAAGTCCCGCTCATCTAATTAGAATTAATATTCATTGATATTTTGAGATTTATAGTATATTCTCTTCTTTTTATCCTAATTGATTTTCAGTTGCTTGGGGACAAGCAACAATTTAAGTTTGGTGTTGTGATGAGCGGATAATTTATACACTTTTTGGCATTGTTTTTAGGTAGTTTTTAGGTAGTTTTTAGTAAGTTCAAGCTACTTTTAGGGATGTTTTCATTAGTTTTTATGCTAAATTCACATTTCTGGACTTTACTATGAGTTTGTGTGTTTTTCTATGATTTCAGGTAATTTCTGGCTGAAATTGAGGGACTTGAGCAAAACTCTGATAGGAGGCTGACAAAGGACTGCTGATGCTGTTGGAATCTGACCTCCCTGCACTCGAAATGAATTTTCTGGAGCTACAGAACTCCAAATGGCACGCTCTCAACGGAGTTGAAAAGTAGACATCCAGAGCTTTCCAGCAATATATAATAGTCCATACTTTATTCGGGAATTGATAACGTAAACAGGCGCTCAACGCCAGTTCCATGTTGCTGTCTGGAGGAAAACGCCAGAAACACGTCACGACCCGGAGTTGAACGCCCAAAACACGTTACAACTTGGCGTTCAACTCCAAAAGAAGCCTCAGCTCATGGATAGATCAAGCTCAGCCCAAACACACACCAAGTGGGCCCCGGAAGTGGATTTATGCATCAATTACTTTCTCATGTAAACCCTTGTAGCTAGTCTAGTATAAATAGGATAATTTACTATTGTATTAGACATCTTTGGTCTCAGTTTTGTTTTATTCTTCATCTTAAGAGACTATTGATCACGTTTGGGAGGGCTGGCCATTCGGCCATGCCTGAACCTTTCACTTATGTATTTTCAACGGTGGAGTTTCTACACACCATAGATTAAGGGTGTGGAGCTCTGCTGTACCTCAAGTTTTAATGCAATTACTACTCTTTTCCTATAAATTTCATTTATTCCTGTTCTAAGATATTCATTGCACTTCAACTTGATGAATGTGATGATCCGTGACACTCATCATCATTCTCACCTATGAACGCGCGTGACTGACAACCACTTCCATTCTACCTTAGGCCAGACGCGTATCTCTTGGATTCCTTAATCAGAATCTTCGTGGTATAAGCTAGAATTGATGGCGGCATTCATGGGAATCCGGAAGGTCTAACCTTGTCTGTGGTATTCCGAGTAGGATTCCAGGATTGAATGACTGTGACGAGCTTCAAACTCCTGAAGGCTGGGCGTTAGTGACAGACGCAAAAGAATCAAGGGATTCTATTCCAACCTGATTGAGAACCGACAGATGATTAGTCGTGCTGTGACAGAGCATTTGGACCTTTTTCACTGAGAGGATGGGATGTAGCCATTGACAACGGTAATTCCCTACATACAGCTTGCCATGGAAAAGAGTAAGAAGGATTGAAGGAAGAAGTAGGAAAGTAGAAAAAGAAAGGGCACAGTATCTCCACATGCTTATCTGAAATTCCCACTATTAATTTACATAAGTATTTCTATCCCTTTATTTTATTTATCTTTTAAATATCTAATCCAATTACATTTGACTCTACCTGATTGGGATTTGCAAGATGACCATAGCTTGCTTCATACCAACAATCTCTGTGGGATCGACCCTTACTCACGTAAGGTTTATTACTTGGACGACCCAGTACACTTGCTGGTTAGTTGAACGGAGTTGTGTGCACACATAATAAAGAGCTATTATCTCAAATTAAATTTCATACAAGTACAAAGAGTACAAATCACAATTTCGTCCACCAGACACTCATAGCTTTAAGACATGAACCTTAAATTTTATTAATCATGAAATAAGAACAAGACTCAAAGATAATTATAAGAGAAGACTAACGATAATAGAAAATAGAAGATTAAAAACATAATTTTAAATGACTCTAAAATTGATTCCTAATGATAGAGGTTATAACAGAGTTAGGACTCAACAACCTTGATTTTGAGAAGTGGATGCTCCCTCAACTTGTAGGGTGGTTGACCCTTTAAGGGAGAGCTTCTGGCGCTTCAGCTCCTGTAGCTCACGCCCCTGCTTCTCTTGTTCCCTTCAGTAGTTTGCAGAGCATGCAGTTTTGATTCTGCTGTTCTTCCTTAATTTGTTCCATAGCTTCTTACAGCTTGGCAACAGATGCTTCTAGGCGGGCCCAGTAGTCAAATTCAGGAAGTTCAGGGAGGAATTCCTACGCCCTCCTTTTGATAGAGTTATCTTGCAATTGTCCTTCCATTGACTTCTTGGTGATTGGATGTTCAATTGGAATGAATTCATCTACTCCCTGATAAATGAATTTCTGTCGGTATAGAAATCATCAAGTAACCAATCGTAGTATAGTCTAAACCGACGCAAAATCCATTATCAAAGTAATTCTACTATCTATAATCGAGAGTATTAATCTCCCGAGTCGTTCTTCCCTAGGAATGCTACAAGGATGCATGCTATTGGTTAAGTGGTCTTTTGCGGCTTGAAGAGTGTGGAATAAAAGTGCTAATAAAAGAAAACAACAATCAATCAATATTAAAAGCCTTGGCCAAGGTTGAACATTGGAAGTTCCATCACTATAGCTTCCTTCAATTGTGATAACAAAGGAATGTTGCTTCACTTAGTTAACCCCTAATCATAGAGGAAAGTCAAGTAAAAGTAACTAACTTGAGTCACAAGTCCTAGTCTTACCCTAGGGAAGTCTAGCTTTAGTGCACTCTAAGTCAATTAGCAATTCTCAATTCTTAATCAACAATTGACATCCATTATTCAAGTGTCTCCAATGACTCAACCACTAGGCCAAGTGAGGGGATGATACTCCATATCTAAAGTTGCCATTTCTCAAACATTTGGAGAGCAAGAATGAAAGACATAGTAAAATTGAGAAGAGATTTAGAATCAAAGTAATTCAACACAAGAGATTAACAACAATCAACAATGAACAACAATGAAAATGAGATCTTCAATGAATCAATAGAATCCAAAACAACAAAGTTAAATCTAAGATCTATGAGAATTGAACAATTACAAACACTAATTGAGATTAGAGAAGAGGATCTACAACATGAACAAAGTAAATTGAGAGTTGCAATAGATCTCACCAAGGAATGATTGAGAATTGAGAAAATGAAGATGAATCCTAGAGAGAGGTTGGAGTCTCTCTCTCTACAAATGTAACTAACCAAAAATATCTAAAAAAACTTGTGGAATGAGTGTGTGGATGTGAATGTCTCAATCCCCTTCAATCCTTGGTTCTTATATGCAGTTTGGCGCCAAAGTTGGTTGCTGAAACCCTCCAAAATCGCCAGACACGTGTTGCAATAACAGAATCACGTGTGGACTACGGTGCGTGCACGCACGGTACGCGTGCGCGTCCCTGGCTAATTCCGCAATGTGCGTGCGAGCGCCTTGTGCGCGTGCGCGTGCTTGGCCGAGATCAATTCTTTGGCTTTTGTGCTTTTCTCCACTTGCATGCTTCCTTCCTTGCTCCTTTGATCCATGCCTAGCCTATTTCAACCTGAGATTACTAGCAAACACATCAAGGCATCTTATGGAATCAAGGATGAATTAAAATTATCAAATTAACGGTTTAAAAAGCATGTTTCTACACTTAAGCACAAATACGGGAGAGATAACAAAACCATGCTAATTCATAGGCTAAATGCGAGAAAAGGTCATCAAAATACTCTAAATTTAATACAAGATAAACCCTAAAAATGGGTTTTATCCCTCCCATCCTCACCCCAGCATCTTTACATAGTAAAGAGATTAAGCTTGGATAAGCTAGTTTGGCTTCAGTGGAGTTCTTGTTTGCAATTGTGTAAATCTCACAAGCAATCAGATGATGAATCTCCACTTCTTTTTCCAGCATAATGCAATGAATCATCACTGCTCTCTTGATAGTGACCTTAGAATGGTTACTAGTGGGCAAAATAGAACGCCCAATGAAGTCTAGCCAACCTCTTGTAACTGGTTTGAGATCTCCCCTCTTGAGTTGGTTTGGGACACCTTTTGAATTGGTCATCCACTTAGTTCCAGGGAGGAATATGTCCTCTAGAACTTGATCCAACCCCTTATCTACTCTCACCATTATCCTATTAAAAGATTCAGGATCATCTTGTAGTTGAGGCAATTTGAAAACCTCTTTTATTTTGTCCAGATGGAAGTAAATAATTCTCCCTCTGACCATGGTTCTGTAGGTATGAAAAGCAGTTCCAGTCATTCTCTGTTTATCTGTCAGCCACAGATTTGAGTAGAATTCCTGAACCATGTTTCTTCCAACCTTTGTCTCAAGGTTGGTTAGAACTTCCCATCCTCTGTTTCGAATTTGCTCTTGGATCTCCAGATATTCATCTTCTTTCAGATCGAATCTGACTTCCGGGATTACTGACCTCAGACCCATTATTGTGTGGTAAAGGTCTGCATGTTCTTTGGTTAAGAACTTCTCTTGATTCCAAAGATTCTTTGGATTATTCTCTTTCTTGCCTTTTGAATTGGTTTGTTTTCCCTTAGGAGCCATGATCTTGATAAATCTTGGCTTAGTGATCACGGAAAAGCACACCAAACTTAGAGGTTTGCTTGCCCTCAAGCAAAAGAAAGAAAAAAGGAGAGAGAGGAGGAGAGCAAATTCGAATGGTGGGGAGAAGAGGATGGCCGAGTGTTTATTTATAAGGGAGGGGGAGAGATTTCGAAAATTTTGAAGGAGATTTGAGAAGATATGGAAAGAATTTGAGAGGATATTTGAATTTTTTTTTTTTGAAGAAGATTTGGAAAGGATTTGAAAGAGATTTGAAGAATGATTTAGATAAGTGTTTAATTTTTGAAATTTGAATGTGAATGATGAAAGTTTGTAATGTGTTTATGCAGAAAATGATGGATCAAAATAAGAAAGTTTGAAAAAATTTGAAGTAGAAAAAAAAATCTTTGTCCCCTACCTTTCTGGCGTTAAACGCCCAGAATGGTATCCATTCTGGCGTTTAACACCCAATTGGTGGCCATTATGGGCGTTTAACGCCCAGCCAGGTGCCCTGGCTGCCGTTAAACGCCAGAAACCTCTTTATCACTGGGCGTTTTGCTGAACGCCCAGGATGCTTCCTTTCTGGCGTTAAACGCCCATAATGGTATCCATTCTGGCGTTTAACACCTAGAATGGTATCCATTCTGGCGTTTAACGCCCAGAGTGCCCTTTACTGGCGTTTTCTTGCCAGCAAGCTCCTTTTCTCTGCTTTTTTCACTGAATCCTTCTGTAACTCTGTAAATTCCTTCAATTTTGCTGATCAACCTTGAAGAATATACATCAAACTTTTACTAAGTAAAACAAATGACCTATCAAAGACTGGGTTGCCTCCCAGCAAGTGCTTCTTTATTATCTTTAGCTGGACCTTTACTGAGACTCATTCAAGCCTCAGTTTTGAGCATTCCTGCTCAAAATTGCTTTCAAGATAATGTTTGACCCTCTGTCCATTAACAATAAACTTTTTGTCAGAATCAATATCCTGAAGCTCAACATATCCATATGGTGACACTCCTGTAATCACATACAGACCCCTCCACCGGGATTTAAGTTTTCCTGGGAATAGTCTGAGCCTAGAGTTGAAGAGCAGAACTTTTTGTCCTGGTTCAAATACTCTAGATGACAACTTCTTGTCATGCCACTTCTTTGCCTTTTCCTTATAAATTTTTTCATTTTCAAAGGCACTGAGTCTGAACTCCTCTAGCTCATTTAGCTGGAGCAATCTTTTTTCACCGGCTAACTTAGCATCCATGTTTAGGAATCTGGTTGCCCAGTAGGCTTTATGTTCCAGTTCCACGGGCAGATGACAGGCCTTCCCATACACAAGTTGGTATGGAGAGGTTCCTATAGGAGTCTTGAATGCTGTTCTGTATGCCCACAGAGCATCATCCAAGCTCTTTGCCCAATCCTTTCTACGGGCAATAACAGTCCGTTCTAGGATTCTTTTTAGCTCTCTATTAAAGACTTCAGCTTGCCCATTTGTCTGTGGATGATACGGAGTTGCTACTTTGTGACTAATTTCATATCGGACCAGAGCATAGTACAACTGTTTATTGCAGAAGTGAGTGCCCCCATCACTGATTAGTACTCTGGGAACACCAAACCTGTTGAAGATGTGTTTTTGGAGGAATTTCAGCACGGTTTTAGTATCATTATTGGGTGTGGCAATTGCTTCTACCCATTTAGATACATAGTCCACTGCCACCAGAATGTAAGTGTTTAAGTATGATGGTTGAAACGGACCCATGAAGTCAATACCCCATACATCAAACAATTCAATCTCTAAGATCCCTTGTTGAGGCATGGTGTACCCATGAGGCAAGTTACCAGCTCTTTGGCAACTGTCACAGTTACGCACAAACTCTCGGGCATCTCTATAGAGAGTAGGTGATGAGCGGATAATTTGTACACTTTTTGGCATTGTTTTTAGTATGTTTTTGGTAGTTTTAGTTGAGTTTTTATTATATTTTTATTAGTTTTTAGTTAAAATTCACTTTTCTGGACTTTACTATGAGTTTGTGTGTTTTTCTGTGATTTCAGGTATTTTCTGGCTGAAATTGAGGGACCTGAGCAAAAATCTGATCCAGAGACTGAAAAGGACTGCAGATGCTGTTGGATTCTGACCTCCCTGAACTCAAAGTGGATTTTCTGGAGCTACAGAAGCCCAATTGGCGCGCTCTCAACGGCGTTGGAAAGTAGACATCCTGGGCTTTCCAGCATTATATGATAATCCATACTTTGCCCAAGATTTGATGGCCCAAACCGGCATTCAAAGTCACCTCAAGAAATTCCAGCGTTAAACGCCGGAACTGGCACCTAAATGGGAGTTAAACGCCCAAACTGGCACCAAAGCTGGCGTTTAACTCCAAGAGGAGTCTCTACACGAAAATGCTTCATTTGCTTAGCCCAAGCACACACCAAGTGGGCCCGAAAGTGGATTTTTATGTCATTTACTCATCTTTGTACACCCTAGGCTACTAGTTTTCTATAAGTAGGACCTTTTACTATTGTATTAGACATCTGGGTAGCTATCTTTGAGTTTTATGCTATCTTAGATCATTGGGAGGCTGGCCTCACGGCCATGCCTAGACCTTGTTCTTATGTATTTTCAACGGTGGAGTTTCTACACACCATAGATTAAGGTGTGGAGCTCTGCTGTACCTCAAGTATTAATGCAATTACTACTATTCTTCTATTCAATTCCGCTTGTTCTTTGTCCAAGATATCACTTGTTCTTCAACTTGATGAAGGTGATGATCCGTGACACTCATCATTCTCACTCATGAACAAAGTGACTGACAACCACTCTTGTTCTACAAGCAATCAAGGCTCTAGTGAATATCTCTTGGATTCCTGATAACACGATGCATGGTTGATCGCCTGACAACCGAGTGCTCGCCTGACAAACGAGCCAGCCATTCCGTGAGATCAGAGTCTTCGTGGTATAGGCAAGAACTGATGGCGGCATTCAAGAGAATCCGGAAGGTTTAACCTTGTCTGTGGTATTCTGAGTAGGATTCAATGATTGAATGACTGTGACGTGCTTCAAACTCCTAGCAGGCGGGGCGTTAGTGACAGACGCAAAAGGATCAATGGATTTTATTCCGGCCTGACCGAGAACCGACAGCTGATTAGCCATATGCTGTGACAGAGCATGGGAACATTTTCACTGAGAGGATGGGAGGTAGCCACTGACAACGGTGAAACCCTACATGAGCTTGCCATGGAAAGGAGTAAGAAGGATTGGATGAAGACAGTAGGAAAGCAGAGAGACGGAAGGGAAGGCATCTTCATATGCTTATCTGAAGCTCTCATCAATGATATACATAAGTATCTCTATCTTTATCTTTATGCTTTATTCGTTTATCACTATACCCATTTGAGTCTGCCTGACTGAGATTTACAAGGTGACCATAGCTTGCTTCATACCAACAATCTCCGTGGGATCGACCCTTACTCGCGTAAGGTTTATTACTTGGACGACCCAGTGCACTTGCTGGTTAGTTGTGCGAAGTTGTGTTTATGCCATGGTATTGAGCACCAAGTCTTTGGAGCCATTACTAGGGATTATTTCGTGTATTAAAAAGTATTGATCACAATTTCGTGCACCAAGTTTTTGGTGCCGTTGCCGGGGATTGTTCGAGTTTTGAGCAAGCTTTTTGTCCGGTAACATCAATGCCAAAATCCGGCAACAGCACCAAGTTTTTGGCGCCGTTGCCGGGGATTGTTCTGTGTATGGACAACTGACGGTTCATCTTGTTGCTTAGATTAGGTATTTTTCTTCAGAGTTCTTAAGAATGAATTCTAGTGTTTCAAGGTGATGTTCTTATCATCACCAAAGCTGATTGATTCTCATCAATTTAGCTCTTGAATGCAATGTCCTGCTGAAGCTTGGCCGGCCATGTCTAATTTCTTTAGACTAAAGCTTTAGACTAACATTGCATGATTCCTGGAATTCTCATTAAGAATTTTGATACCTTTATTTTCCTTTTCACTTAATTTTCGAAAAAGCACAAAAAAATTACAAAATCATAAAATCCAAAAATATGTCTTGTTTGAGTCTAGAGTCTCATCTTAAGTTTAGTATCAATTGCATGTTTCTATTCTTATCGAATTCATGCATGTGTCTTCATTAATCTTCAAGTTGTTCTTGATGATTTCCTTGTTTTGATCTTTGAATTCTCTTGACTTGAGTGTTTATATGTCTCATATGCATTCTCATTGGTGTCCATAGTATACAAACTGCTAAGTTTGGTGTCTTGCATACATTGTTATTTGATTTTAGTTGCATTTTGATTATTCCTCATTATTAAAAATCCAAAAATATTTTTAATTTGTGTCTTTTCAAGTCAATAATACAGAGAATTGAAGATTCAGAACATACTGCAGAGGAATTATACAGAAAAAGCTGGGCGTTCAAAACACCCAGTGAAGAAAGACAGACTGGCGTTTAAACGCCAGCCAGGGTGCCTGGTTGGGCGTTTAACGCCCAAAAGGGTAGAGTTTTGGGCGTTAAACGCCAGAATGTGCACCATTCTGGGCGTTTAACGCCAGGATGGCACAAGGGGGAGGATTCTGTTTTCAAATCAATTTTTTTCAAGTTTTCAAAATTTTTAAAATCAAATTTTTTTTTAATTGTTTTCAAATCATATCTTTTTAAAATTGTTTTCAAATCATATCTTTTTAAAATTTTTTTCAAATCATATCTTCTCAATCACATCTTTTTAAAACCAATCATATCTTCTTAACCACATCTTTTTCAAAATAGTTTTCAATCAAATCTTTTTGATTTCTAATTTCAAAATCTTTTTCAAAAATCAATTGATTTCTTTCCCACTCTTATTTTGGAAAATTAATTAGTATTTTTCAAAATGTTTTTAAAATCTTTTACTTTATTTTCGAAAATTACTTCCCTTCTTCTCACATCCTTCTATTTATGGACTAACACTATCCCTTAATGCAAAATTCGAACTCCATCTTCTTTGATAAGTTCGAATTTTCTACCTCTGTCTTCCATTTTTCTTTTCCTCTGACACCTCAAGGAATCTCTATACTGTGACATAGAGGATTCCATATTTTCTTGTTCTCTTCTCCTTCATATGAGCAGGAACAAAGACAAGGGCATTCTTGTTGAAGCTGACCCTGAACCTGAAAGGACCTTGAAGCGAAAGATAAGAGAAGCTAAGGCACAACTCTCTGTTGAGGACCTGACCGAATTCTTCAAAGAAGAAGACATGGCAGCCGAAAACAACAACAATGCCAACAATGCAAGGAAGGTGCTGGGTGACTTTACTGCACCTACTCCCAATTTCTATGGGAGAAGCATCTCTATCCCTGCCATTGGAGCAAACAACTTTGAGCTTAAGCCTCAATTAGTTTCTCTAATGCAACAGAATTGCAAGTTCCATGGACTTCCAATGGAAGATCCTCATCAGTTTTTAGCTGAGTTCTTGCAAATCTGTGACACAGTCAAGACTAATGGGGTTGACCCTGAGGTCTACAGACTGATGCTATTCCCTTTTGCTGTAAGAGATAGAGCTAGAATATGGTTGGACTCACAACCTAAAGAAAGCCTGGACTCTTGGGAAAAGCTAGTCAATGCCTTCTTGGCAAAGTTCTTTCCACCTCAAAAATGGAGTAAGCTTAGAGTGGAAGTCCAAACCTTCAGACAGAAGGATGGAGAATCCCTCTATGAAGCTTGGGAAAGATACAAATAATTAATCAGAAAATGTCCATCTGACATGCTTTCTGAATGGAGCATCATAGGTATTTTCTATGATGGTCTCTCTGAACTATCCAAGATGTCTTTGGATAGCTCTGCTGGAGGGTCTCTTCATCTGAAGAAGACGCCTACAGAAGCTCAAGAGCTAATTGAAATGGTTGCAAATAACCAATTCATGTACACTTCTGAAAGGAATCCTGTGAACAATGGGACAAGTCAGAAGAAAGGAGTTCTTGAGATTGATGCTCTGAATGCCATACTGGCTCAGAACAAGATATTGACTCAACAAGTCAATTTGATTTCTCAAAGTCTGTCTGGAATGCAAAATGCACCAAGCAGTACTAAGGATGCTTCATCTGAAGAAGAAGCTTATGATCCTGAGAACCCTTCAATGGAAGAGGTGAATTACCTAGGAGAACCCTATGGAAACACCTATAATTCTTCATGGAGAAATCACCCAAATTTCCCATGGAAGAATCAAGAGAGACCTCAACAAGGTTTCAACAACAATAATGGTGGAAGAAACAGGTTTAGCAATGGCAAGCCTTTTCCATCATCTTCTCAGCAACAGACAGAGAATTCTAAGCAGAACCCCTCTGACTTAGCAACCATGGTCTCTGATCTAATCAAAACCACTCAAAGTTTCATGACTGAAACAAGGTCCTCCATTAGGAATTTGGAGGCACAAGTGGGACAGCTGAGTAAGAAAATTACTGAACTCCCTCCAAGTACTCTTCCAAGCAATATAGAAGAAAATCCAAAAGGAGAGTGCAAGGCCATAAACATGGCCGAATCTGGAGAGGAAAGAGAGGAAGTGGACGCCACTGAGGAAGACCTCAATGGGCGTGCACTAGCCTCCACAGAGTTCCCCAATGAGGAACTATGGGAATCTGAGGCTCAAAATGAGACCATAGAGATTCCATTGGACTTACTTCTGCCTTTCATGAGCTCTGATGAGTATTCCTCCTCTGAAGAGGATGAGTATGTCACTGAAGAGCAAGTTGCTAAATACCTTGGAGCAATCATGAAGCTAAATGACAAGTTATTTGGAAATGAGACTTGGGAGACTAAACCTCCTTTACTCACCAAAGAACTGGATGACTTGTCTAGGCAGAAATTACCTCAAAAGAGACAAGATCCTGGAAAGTTTTCCATACCTTGTACCATAGGCACCATGACCTTCAAGAAGGCTCTATGTGACTTAGGGTCAAGTGTAAACCTCATGCCTCTCTCTGTAATGGAGAAGCTAGGGATCTTTGAGGTACAAGCTGCAAGAATCTCACTAGAGATGGCAGACAACTCAAGAAAACAAGCTCATGGACTTGTAGAGAATGTTTTGGTAAAAGTTGAAGACCATTACATCCCTACTGATTTCATAGTCCTAGAGACTGGGAAGTGCATGGATGAATCCATCATCCTTGGCAGACCCTTCCTAGCGACAACAAAGGCTGTGATTAATGTTGATGGAAGTGAACTGATCATTCAAGTGAATGAAGAATCCTTTATGTTTAAGGCTCAAGGATACCCCTCTATCACCATGGAGAGGAAGCATGAAGAGCTTCTCTCAATTCAGAGTCAAACAGAGCCCCCACAGTCAAACTCTAAGTTTGGTGTTGGGAGGCCACAACCAAACTCTAAGTTTGGTGTTGAACCCCCACATTCAAACTCTAAGTTTGGTGTTGGGAGGTTCCAACATTGCTCTGAGTATCTGTGAGGCTCATTGAGAGCCCTCTGTCAAGCTACTGACATTAAAGAAGCGCTTGTTGGGAGGCAACCCAATGTTATATTTTATCTATTTTCCTTTGTTATTTTTTGTTATTTTGTAGGTTGATGATCATGAGAAGTCACAAAATCAAGTGAAAAAGCAAAAACAGAATGAAAAACAGGAAGAAAAACAGCACACCCTGGAGGAAGAACTCACTGGCGTTTAAACGCCAGTGAGGCTAGCAGTTGGGCGTTTAACGCCCAGTCTGGCACCATTCTGGGCGTTTAACGCCAGAAAGGGGCACCAGACTGGCGTTAAACGCCAGGAAAGGGCAAGAACCTGGCGTTAAACGCCAGAAAGGGGCACCAGCCCGGCGTTTAACGCCAGATTTGGCACAAAACGTGATTTTGATTGCAATTTGGTGCAGGGATGACTTTTCCTTGACACCTCAGGATCTGTGGACCCCACAGGATCCCCACTTACCCCACCACCCTCTCTCTTCTTCTTCATCCATTCACCAATCACCTCAAACCACTACCCCTCCCTTCACCCCTTCATTTTCACACGACCTAAACACCACTTCTTCCCCTCCTTGGCCGAACACAAAGCCACTCCCTTCTTCCTCATTTCTTCTTCTTCTACTATCTCCTTTCTTCTTTTGCTCGAGGACGAGCAAACCTTTTAAGTTTGGTGTGGTAAAAGCATTGCTTTTTGTTTTTCCATAACCATTTATGGCATCCGAAGCCGGTTTAACTGAGAAGGCGTGACCTCAAGTCCATCACTAAGAAAAGGATGGAGCAAACAAGAGACCCTACTCATCATGAAATCCCTGAGATACCTCAAGGGATGCACTTTCCTCCACAAAACTATTGGGAGCAACTGAACACCTCCCTAGGAGGATTGAGTTCCAACATGGGACAACTAAGGGTGGAGCACCAATAACATTCCATCCTCCTCCATGAAATTAGAGAAGATCAAAGAATCATGAGAGAGGAGCAACAAAGACAAGGAACAGACATTGAGGAGCTCAAGCACTCCATAGGATCTTCAAGAAGAAGAACAAGCCGCCATCACTAAGGTGGACCCGTTCTTTAATCTCCTTGTTCTTTATTTTCTTGTTTTTCGAATTTTTATGCTTATGTTTGTCCATGTTTGTGTCTTATGATCATTAGTGTCTTAGTGTCTATGCCTTAAAGTTATGAATGTCCTATGAATCCATCACCTTTCTTAAAAGAAAACTGTTTTTATTACAAAAGAACAAGAAGTACAGGATTTCGAATTCATCTTTAAAACTAGCTTAATTAGTTTGATGTGGTGACAATACTTTTTGTTTTCTGAATGTATGCTTGAACAGTGCATATGTCTTTTGAATTTGTTGTTCATGAATGTTAAAATTGTTGGCTCTTGAAAGAATGATGAAAAAGGAGACATGTTACTGAGGATCTGAAAAATCATAAAAATGATTCTTGAAGCAAGAAAAAGCAGTGAATACAAAAAAAAAGAGAAAGCAAGCGAAAAAAAAACCGAAAAAAAAAGAGAAGAAGAAAAGAAAGAAAGAAAGAAATAAAGTTGTGATCCAAGGCAATAAGAGTGTGCTTAAGAACCCTGGACACCTCTAATTGGGGACTCTAGCAAAGCTGAGTCACAATCTGAAAAGGTTCACCCAATTATGTGTCTGTGGCATGTATGTATCCGGTGGTAATACTGGAAAACAGAGTGCTTTGGGCCACGGCCAAGACTCAATAAGTAGCTGTGTTCAAGAATCATCATACTTAACTAAGAGAATCAATAACACTATCTGGATTCTGAGTTCCTAAAGAAGCCAATCATTCTGAATTTCAAAGGATAGAGTGAGATGCCAAAACTGTTCGGAGGCAAAAAGCTACTAGTCCCGCTCATCTAATTTGGAGCTAAGTTTCATTGATAATTTGGAGTCTATAGTATATTCTCTTCTTTTTATCTTATTTGATTTTCAGTTGCTTGAGGACAAGCAACAATTTAAGTTTGGTGTTGTGATGAGCGGATAATTTGTACACTTTTTGGCATTGTTTTTAGTATGTTTTTGGTAGTTTTAGTTGAGTTTTTATTATATTTTTATTAGTTTTTAGTTAAAATTCACTTTTCTGGACTTTACTATGAGTTTGTGTGTTTTTCTGTGATTTCAGGTATTTTCTGGCTGAAATTGAGGGACCTGAGCAAAAATCTGATCTAGAGACTGAAAAGGACAGCAGATGCTGTTGGATTCTGATCTCCCTGCCCTCGAAGTGGATTTTCTGGAGCTACAGAAGCCCAATTGGCGCGCTCTCAACGGCGTTGGAAAGTAGACATCCTGGGCTTTCCAGCAATATATGATAGTCCATACTTTGCCCAAGATTTGCTGACCCAAACCGGCGTTCAAAGTCACCTCAAGAAATTCCAGCGTTAAACGCCGGAACTGGCACCTAAATGGGAGTTAAACGCCCAAACTGGCACCAAAGCTGGCGTTTAACTCCAAGAGGAGTCTCTACACGAAAATGCTTCATTTGCTCAGCCCAAGCACACACCAAGTGGGCCCGAAAGTGGATTTTTATGTCATTTACTCATCTTTGTACACCCTAGGCTACTAGTTTTCTATAAGTAGGACCTTTTACTATTGTATTAGACATCTGGGTAGCTATCTTTGAGTTTTATGCTATCTTAGATCATTGGGAGGCTGGCCTCACAGCCATGCCTAGACCTTGTTCTTATGTATTTTCAACGGTGGAGTTTCTACACACCATAGATTAAGGTGTGGAGCTCTGCTGTACCTCGAGTATTAATGCAATTACTACTATTCTTCTATTCAATTCCGCTTGTTCTTTGTCCAAGATATCACTTGTTCTTCAACTTGATGAAGGTGATGATCCGTGACACTCATCATCATTCTCACTCATGAACAAAGTGACTGACAACCACTCTTGTTCTACAAGCAATCAAGGCTCTAGTGAATATCTCTTGGATTCCTGATAACACGATGCATGGTTGATTGCCTGACAACCGAGTGCTCGCCTGACAAACGAGCCAGCCATTCCGTGAGATCAGAGTCTTCGTGGTATAGGCAAGAACTGATGGCGGCATTCAAGAGAATCCGGAAGGTCTAACCTTGTCTGTGGTATTCTGAGTAGGATTCAATGATTGAATGACTGTGACGTGCTTCAAACTCCTAGCAGGCGGGGCGTTAGTGACAGACGCAAAAGGATCAATGGATTTTATTCCGGCCTGACCGAGAACCGACAGCTGATTAGCCATATGCTGTGACAGAGCATGGGAACATTTTCACTGAGAGGATGGGAGGTAGCCACTGACAACGGTGAAACCCTACATGAGCTTGCCATGGAAAGGAGTAAGAAGGATTGGATGAAGACAGTAGGAAAGCAGAGAGACGGAAGGGAAGGCATCTTCATACGCTTATCTGAAGCTCTCATCAATGATATACATAAGTATCTCTATCTTTATCTTTATGCTTTATTCGTTTATCACTATACCCATTTGAGTCTGCCTGACTGAGATTTACAAGGTGACCATAGCTTGCTTCATACCAACAATCTCCGTGGGATCGACCCTTACTCGCGTAAGGTTTATTACTTGGACGACCCAGTGCACTTGCTGGTTAGTTGTGCGAAGTTGTGTTTATGCCATGGTATTGAGCACCAAGTCTTTGGAGCCATTACTAGGGATTATTTCGTGTATTAAAAAGTATTGATCACAATTTCGTGCACCAGTAGGCCAATAGAAGCCACATTGGAGGACCTTAGTGGCTGTTTGCTCACTTCCAAAATGTCCCCCATACTGTGATCCATGGCAATGCCATAGGATCTTTTGTGCTTCTTCTCTAGGTACACATCTGCGGATTATTCCGTCTGCACATCTCTTAAAGAGATATGGCTCATCCCATAAGTAGTACTTGGCATCAGAAATTAATTTTTTTCTTTGCACCCTGCTGTACTCCTGGGGTATGAACCTCACAGCTTTATAATTTGCAATGTCTGCAAACCATGGAGCTTCTTGAATGGCAAAGAGTTGCTCATCTGGAAAGGTCTCAGAGATCTCAGTAGAAGGGAGGGACGCCCCAGCTACTGGTTCTATTCGAGACAGATGATCAGCTACATGGTTCTCTTTCCCTTTTCTGTCTCTTATTTCTATCTCAAACTCTTGCAGAAGCAACACCCACCTTATGAGCCTGGGTTTTGAATCCTGCTTTGTGAGTAAGTATTTAAGAGCAGCATGGTCAGTGTACACAATCACATTTGACCCTACTAAATAGAATCTAAACTTGTCAATGGCATAAACCACTACAAGTAACTCTTTCTCTGTGGTTGTGTAATTCTTCTGTACGTCATTTAGAATACGGCTAGCATAATAAATGACGTGCAGAAGCTTGTTGTGCCTCTGTCCCAACACTACACCAATGGCATGGTCACTGGCATCACACATTAGTTCAAATGGTAATGTCCAATCTGGTGCAGAGATGACTGGTGATGTGACCAGCTTGGCTTTCAGGGTCTCAAACACCTGCAGACATTCTGAGTCAAACACAAATGGCATGTCAGCAGCTAGCAGGTTTCTTAGAGATTTTGCAATTTTTGAAAAGTTGATGAGCGGATAATTTATACGCTTTTTGGCATTGTTTTTAGTATGTTTTTAGTAGTTTTAGTTGAGTTTTTATTATATTTTTATTAGTTTTTAGTTAAAATTCACTTTTCTGGACTTTACTATGAGTTTGTGTGTTTTTCTGTAATTTCAGGTATTTTCTGGCTGAAATTGAGGGATCTGAGCAAAAATCTGATCCAGAGACTCAAAAGGACTGCAGATACTGTTGGATTCTGACCTCCCTGCACTCGAAGTGGATTTTCTGGAGCTACAGAAGCCCAATTGGCGCGCTCTCAACGGTGTTGGAAAGTAGACATCCTGGGCTTTCCAGCAATATATGATAGTCCATACTTTGCCCAATATTTTGATGGCCCAAACCGGCGTTCAAAGTCACCTACAGAAATTCCAGCGTTAAACGCCGGAACTGGCACCTAAATGGGAGTTAAACGCCCAAACTGGCACCAAAGCTGGCGTTTAACTCCAAAAAGAGTCTCTACACGAAAAATGCTTCATTGCTCAGCCCAAGCACACACCAAGTGGGCCCGGAAGTGGATTTTTATGACATTTACTCATCTTTGTAATTCTTAAGCTACTAGTTCCCTATAAGTAGGACCTTTGACTATTGTATTTTTCATCTTTGGACATCTAGTTCTTAGATCAGATCTTGGTTCTTCTGGTTCCCTCTCTGGGGCCGAAACCAATGATCACTCTTGTTCTTATGTATTTTCAACGGTGGAGTTTCTACACACCATAGATTAAGGTGTGGAGCTCTGCTGTACCTCGAGTATTAATGCAATTACTATTGTTCTTCTATTCAATTCTGCTTGTTCTTGTTCCAAGATATCACTTGTTCTTCAACTTGATGAATGTGATGATCCGTGACACTCATTACCATTCTCACCTATGAACAAGGTGACTGACAACCACTCTTGTTCTACAAGCATATGAGGCTCTAGTGTTTATCTCTTGGATTCCTGATACACGATGCATGGTTGATCGCCTGACAACCGAGTGCTCGCCTGACAAATGAGCCAGCCATTCTGTGAGATCAGAGTCTTCGTGGTATAGGCGAGAACTGATGGCGGCATTCAAGAGAATCCGGAAGGTCTAACCTTGTCTGTGGTATTCTGAGTAGGATTCAATGATTGAATGACTGTGACGTGCTTCAAACTCCTAGCAGGCGGGGCGTTAGTGACAGACGCAAAAGAATCAATGGATTTTATTCCGGCCTGACCGAGAACCGACAGCTGATTAGCCATGCTGTGACAGAGCATAGGAACATTTTCACTGAGAGGATGGGAGGTAGCCACTGACAACGGTGAAACCCTTGCATAAGCTTGCCATGGAAAGGAGTAAGAAGGATTGGATGAAGACAGTAGGAAAGCAGAGAGACGGAAGGGAAGGCATCTTCATACGCTTGTCTGAAGCTCTCATCAATGATATACATAAGTATCTCTATCTTTATCTTTATGCTTTATTCGTTTATCACTATACTCATTTGAGTCTGCCTGACTGAGATTTACAAGGTGACCATAGCTTGCTTCATACCAACAATCTCCGTGGGATCGACCCTTACTCGCGTAAGGTATTACTTGGACGACCCAGTGCACTTGCTGGTTAGTTGTGCGAAGTTGTAGTGATCACAATTTCGTGCACCAAAAGTCCTTTATGAACCTTCTGTAAAATCCTGCATGCCCTAGAAAGCTTTTGATTGCCTTAACATTGGCAGGTGGTGGTAATTTTTCAATTACTTCTATCTTTGCTTGATCCACCTTTATTCCCTTGCCTGAAATTTTATGCCCAAGGACAATTCCTTCAGTCACCATAAAGTGACATTTCTCCCAGTTTAAGACCAGGTTAGTCTCTTGGCACCTTTTCAAGACAAGTGCTAGATGGTTAAGGCAGGAGCTGAATTAGTCTCCATATACTGAGAAGTCATCCATGAAGACTTCCAGGAACTTCTCTACCATATCAGAGAAGATGGATAGCATGCATCTCTGAAAAGTTGCAGGTGCATTACACAGACCAAAAGGCATTCTTCTGTAGGCAAACACGCCAGAAGTGCAAGTGAATGCTGTTTTCTCTTGGTCCTGAGGATCTACTACAATTTGGTTGTACCCTGAATAGCCATCCAAAAAGCAGTAATAATCATGACCAGCTAGTTTTTCTAGCATTTGGTCTATGAATGGTAAAGGGAAATGATCCTTTCTGGTGGCTGTATTGAGCCTTCTGTAATCAATACACATATGCCACCCTGTAACTGTTCTTGTAGGAACCAGTTCATTCATTTCATTATGAACCACTGTCATGCCTCCCTTTTTGGGGACAACTTGGACAGGGCTCACCCAGGGGCTATCAGAAATAGGATAAATAATCCCAGCCTCTAGTAATTTAGTGACCTCTTTCTGCACCACCTCCTTCATGGCTGGATTTAGCCGCCTTTGTGGTTGAACCACTGGTTTGGCATTATCCTCCAATAGGATCTTGTGTATGCATCTTGCTGGGCTAATGCCCTTAAGATCACTTATGGATCATCCAAGAGCTGTCTTGTGTGTCCTTAGCACTTGAATTAGTGCTTCCACTTCCTGTGAATTTAAAGCAGAGCTTATGATCACTGGAAAAGTGTCACCCTCTCCCATAAATGCATACTTCAGGGATGGTGGTAGTGGTTTGAGCTCAGGTTTGGGAGGCTTATCCTCTTCCTGAGGAATTTTCAAAAATTCTTTTATTTCCTCTGGTCCCTCCTGATTAGGCTAAACATCCTTGAAGATGTCCTCTAGCTCTGATTCTAGACTTTCAGTCATATTGATCTCTTCCACCAAAGAGTCAATAATATCAGCGCTCATGCAGTCATTTGATGTGTCTGGATGTTGCATAGCTTTGACAGCATTCAACTTGAACTCATCCTCATTGACTCTCAGGGTTACTTCCCCTTTTTGTACATCAATAAGAGTTCGTCCAGTTGCTAGGAAAGGTCTTCCTAGGATGAGAGTTGCACTCTTGTGCTCCTTCATTTCCAGCACTACAAAGTCAGTTGGAAAGGCGAATGGCCCAACCTTGACAATCATGTCCTCAATTATGCCTGATGGATATTTAATGGAGCCATCAGCAAGTTAGAGACATATCCGGGTTGGTTTGATTTCTTCAGTCAACCCAAACTTTCTGATAGTGGATGCAGGTATTAGATTGATACTTGCTCCAAGGTCACATAGGGCTGTATTGGTACAAGCACCTTCTAATGTGCATGGTATCATAAAGCTTCCTGGATCTTGAAGCTTTTCTGGTAAGCTTTTCAGAATGACTACACTGCATTTTTCAGTGAGAAACACTTTTTCAGTTTCTCTACAATCCTTCTTATGACTTAAGATCTCTTTCACGAACTTAGCATAAGAAGGTATTTGCTCAAGTGCCTCTGCAAACGGAATCTTTATTTCAAGAGTCCTTAGATAGTCTGCAAAGCGGGCAAATTGTTTATCCTGTTCCGCTTGGCGGAGTTTCTGAGGATAAGGCATCTTGGCTTTATATTCTTCAACCTTAGTTGTTGCAGGTTTATTCCCTACAGAGGTGGTTGGAGAAGCCTTTTTAGAGGGGTTACTATCAGCACTCTCAGGTGTCTGATTCCTCATTGGCGTTTGAACGCCAGGATTGGGTGAGGAATGGGCATTTAATGCCAACTTTTCCCCCCTTTCTGGCATTTGAATGCCAGAACTGGGCAAGGAATGGGCGTTTAACACCAACTTTTCCCCCCTTTCTGGCGTTTAAACGCCAGGAGTATTCCTCTCTGGGCTCTTACTGTTCTCAGAGGGATTTTGGACAGTGGTTTGGTTATCCTCTGTCAGTTATTCCTTTCTTGGCTTTTTGCCACTTTGAGCAGTGTTATTCAATGTCTTCCCACTCCTCAGTTAAACTGCTTGGCATTCTTCTGTTATCTGTTTAGATAACTGCTGTTTTGTCTGATTCAACTGTGATTCTATGTTCTTGTTAGAAATTTTAGTTTCTTGGAGTATCTCTTTAAATTCTGCTAACTGTTTTGTCATCAGGTGTAATTGCTGATTAAGCTCAACAATCTATTCTTGAGGATTAGGATCAGAAGCTACTGCCATAGCTTCTTCTTTTGTAGAGGACTCATTGCTAGAGTACAAATGTTGATTTCTAGCAACAGTATCTATGAGTTCTTGAGCCTCTTCAATCGTTTTCCTCATGTGTATAGATCCACCAGCTGAGTGGTCTAAAGACATCTATGCTTTTTCTGTAAGCCCATAGTAGAAGATGTCTAACTGTACCCACTCTGAAAATATTTCAGAGGGGCATTTCCTTAGCATACCTCTATACCTCTCCCAGGCATTATAAAGGGATTCATTATCCTCTTGTTTAAAGCCTTGGATGTCCAGCCTTAGCTGTGTCATCCTTTTTGGAGGGTAAAATTGATTCAAGAATTTGTCTGATAACTGTCTCCATGTTTTTATGCTTGCTGTGGGTTGGTTATTCAACCACCTCTTAGCTTGATCTTTTACAGCAAATGAAAACAGTAATAATCTGTAGACATCCTGATCCACCTCTTTATCACGTACTATGTCAGCAATTTGTAAGAACTGTGCCAGAAACTCAGTAGGTTCTTCCTGTAGAAGACTGGAATACTGGCAATTTTGCTGCACCATGATAATGAGTTGAGGATTTAGCTCAAAGCTACTTGCTTTAATGGGAGGTATACAGATACTACTCCCATATGCAACTGTATTGGGGTTAGCATATGACCCCAGAGTCCTTCTAGACTGCTCAATTCCACTTAGGTCCATGATGGAGAAAGGGAAATGATATGGATTCACAAGTAAAGTAAAAAAAAATTTATTTATGAATGACCGAAAATAATAAAATAAAATAGAAAAGAAAATAAAATAAAATTTTGAAAACTAAAAGAAAATAAAATCAAAGAAAATTGAAAACTAGATTAATTAATTAAAAAGATTTTGGAATTAGCAATTAGAAAGATATGATTGAAAATTATTTTGAAAAAGATATGATTGAAAAGATATAATTTTGAAAATTAATGCAAAATTCCGAAGATTTAAAGGAGAATGCAAAATTCACTAACACCCCACAATCGCGAGTTTGAAGCTCGTCACAGTCATTCAATCCCTGAATCCTACTCAGAATACCACAGACAAGGTTTAGACCTTCCGGATTCTCTTGAATGCCGCCATCAATTCTAGCTTATACCACGAAGATTCTGATTAAAGAATCCAAGAGATATCTACTCAATCTAAGGTAGAACGGAGGTGGTTGTCAGGCACATGTTCATAGGTGAGAATGATGATGAGTGTCACGGATCATCACATTCATCAAGTTTAAGAACAAGTGATATCTTAGAATAGAAGCAAGCGTGATTGAATGAAAAACAGTAGTAATTGCATTAATCCATCAAGACACAGCAGAGCTCCTCACCCCTAACCATGGGGTTTAGAGACTCATGCCATAGAGGATACAATAAGAAACGTGTAATGTGTCATGAGGTAAAGATACAATGTCAAAAGGTCCTATTAATAGTGAACTAGTAACCTAAGATATACAAAAATGAGTAAATGACGTAAAAATCCACTTCCAGGGTCCACTTGGTGTGTGCTTGGGCTGAGCATTGAAGCTTTCATGTGTAGAGGCTTTTTCTGGAGTTAAACGCTAGCTTTTGTGCCAGTTTGGGCGTTTAACTCCAATTTTTGTGCCAGTTCCGGTGTTAAACGCTGGGAATTCTGAAGCTGATTTGCAACGCCAGTTTGGGCCATCAAATCTCAGGCAAAGTATGAACTATTATACATTGCTGGAAAACCCAGGATGTCTACTTTCCAACGCAATTGAGAGCGCGCCAATTGGGCTTTTGTAGCTCCAGAAAATCCACTTCAAGTGCAGGGAGGTCAAAATCCAACAGCATCTGCAGTCCTTTTCAGCCTCTGAATCAGATTTTTGCTCAGGTCCCTCAATTTCAGCCAGAAAAGACCTGAAATCACAGAAAAACACTCAAACTCATAGTAAAGCCCAGAAAAGTGAATTTTAACTAAAAACTAATAAAAATATAATAAAAACTAACTAAAATATACTAAAAACATACTAAAAATAATGCCAAAAAGCGTATAAATTATCCGCTCATCACTCACACAAAGAGGAATTGAAGCAAATCCTAACAAATGTTAGGACATACTCAACATGAAGAGCCCAACCTGTGTCAAAGAAGTACAGCAACTCAACGGGAGATTGGCCGTCCTATCCCGATTTTTAGCAGGAGCTGCGATAAGATCTCTCCCCTTCTATGCTACTTTAAGAAAGGGAAAACAGTTCGAATGGACAACAGAATGTGAGCAAGCCTTCCAAGACTTTAAGAAGTTCTTAGGACGGCCACCTATCCTATCTCGACCATGAGAAGGAGAACCACTCATACTATATCTCGCAGTAGGAAGCCGGGCAATGGCCTCAGCACTAGTCAGAGAAGACGAGAATGGACAACAACCCGTCTACTTCATTAGCAAAGCACTATAGGGATCCGAGTTGAACTACCAGAAAATAGAAAAATTTCCCTATACTCTCATTTTAACATCCCGACGACTCCGCCGTTACTTCCAGGCTCACACCATTAAGGTTCGAACTAACCAGCCCTTAAAAGGAATATTGCAGAAAACAGATTTAGCAGGCAGAATTCTACAATGGGCAGTCGAGCTGTCAGAGTTTGACCTCCAATATGAAGCTCGGACGGCCATCAAATCACAGTATCTGGCCGACTTTATCGTAGAATTCACATATGCCCTGGAAACCCTCACAGAATGGAATCTCTACGTGGACGGTTCTTCAAATAAAACTGGAAGCGGTGCAAGCGTAATAATAGAAAGCAACCAAGGAACCCAAGTTGAGCTCTCCCTCAAGTTCGGGTTCCCGGCCTCAAATAACCAGGTGGAATATGAAGCATTGTTAGCTAGTTTGAAGCTGGCTGAAGAGGTGGGAGCTCAAAAACTCAACATTTACAGCGATTCACAAGTGGTCACATCACAAATAACAGGGAGCTACCAAGTCAAAGATCCCACCATAAAAAAGTATTTGGATAAGACCAAGGAACAGCTCGGACAAATCGGGGAATATAAGATCAGCCACATACCCTGCGAACAAAATGCCCGAGCTGACGCACTCTCGAAACTAGCCAGCACCAAACTAGGGGGCAACAATAGAAGCCTCATCCAGGAAATGTTACAGAACCCGTCAATCTCGGAAGAGAAAAAATTCCTAGCCATAGTAAACCAGGACCAAGGATGGATGACCCCCAAAATCAACTACCTCAAAACAGGAACACTCCACACAGAAGAAAAGGAGGCAAAGAGGCTAAAAAGGGAGGCACAGTACTACACCATCATAAACAACATCCTGTACAAAAGAGGGATCTCAGTACCATTATTAAAATGCGTACCGACCTCCCACACAAAGGAAGTGTCAGAAGAAGTACACGGCGGCATTTGTGGCAATCATCTCGGAGCACGGGCCCTCACCAAAAAAGTACTCCGGGCAGGGTTCTATTGGCCAACATTACAGAAAGAAGCCACATAATTTGTAAAGACATATCCACCATGTCAGAAACATGCCAACTTTCACATCGCCCCGCCAGAAGAGCTCATCAACGTGACTTCGCCTTGGCCGTTTGCAAAATGGGGACTCGATCTTCTCGGCCCCTTTCCCCAGGGATCAGGACAAGTTAAATTTCTCATAGTAGGGGTAGATTACTTTACAAAGTGGATCGAGGCAGAACCCCTAGCCAACGCCACCGCCCAAAGAAGCCGGAAATTCCTATATAGAAACATTGTCACAAGGTTCGGAGTTCCATATTCAATAACCACAGACAATGGCACTCAATTCACAGATGAGGCATCAGAAAACTAGTAGCCGACTTGAATATAAAGCACCAGTACACCTCCGTCGAACATCCACAAGCCAATGGACAGGTCGAAGCCGCCAACAAAGTCATATTGGCCGGGTTAAAACGGAGATTACAAGATGCAAAGGGAGCCTGGTGGTGGACGAAATTGTAATTCATATGTTTATGCATTTTGTAAAATTCATTGTTTTTTCTTTCCCTGGCTATGGCGCCAAAAACATGGTGCCAAAACCATGGTTCACAACTATGTGTGGGCACAACTCCGTTCAACTAACCAGCAAGTATACTGGGTCGTCCAAGTAATAAACCTTACGTGAGTAAGGGTCGATCCCACAGAGATTGTTGGCATGAAGCAAGCTATGGTCATCTTGTAAATCTCAGTCAGGTGAATTAAACCAATTGATTATGGATTTTCTAAAATAAATAATAAATAATAAACTTAAAATAAAGATAAAGTTACTCATGTATTTCCATGGTGGGAATTTCAGATAGGTGTATGGAGATGCTGTGCTCCTCATGAATCTCTGCTTTCCTACTGCTTCATCCAATCCTTCTTACTCATTTCCATGGCAAGCTGTATGTAGGGCATCACCGTTGTCAATGGCTACATCCCATCCTCTCAGTGAAAATGGTCCAAATGCTCTGTCACAGCACGGCTAATCATCTGTCAGTTCTCAATCAGGTTGGAATAGAATCCCTTGATTCTTTTGCATCTGTCACTAACGCCCAGCCTTCAGGAGTTTGAAGCTCGTCACAGTCATTCAATCCCAGAATCCTACTCGGAATACCACAGACAAGGTTAGACTTTCCGGATTCCCATGAATGCCGCCATTAATTCTAGCTTATACCACGAAGATTCTGATTAAGGAATCCAAGAGATATGCGCCCGGCCTAAGGTAGAACGGAAGTGGTTGTCAGTCACGCTCGTTCATAGGTGAGAATGATGATGAGTGTCACGGATCATCACATTCATTAAGTTGAAGTGCAGCGAATATCTTAGAATAGGAATAAAGAGAATTGAAAAGAAAAAGAGTAGTAATTGCATTAAAACTTGAGGTACAGTAGAGCTCCACACCCTTAATCTATGGTATGTAGAAACTCCACCGTTGAAAATACATAAGTGAAAGGTTCAGGCATGGCCGAATGGCCAGCCCCCCAAACGTGATCAATAGTCTCTTAAGATGAAGAATAAAACAAAACTGAGACCAAAGATGTCTAATACAATAGTAAATTATCCTATTTATACTAGACTAGCTACTAGGGTTTATATGAGTAAGTAATTGATGCATAAATCCACTTCCGGGGCCCACTTGGTGTGTGTTTGGGCTGAGCTTGATCTATCCACGAGCTGAGGCTTCTTTTGGAGTTGAACGCCAAGTTGCAACGTGTTTTGGGCGTTCGACTCCGGGTCGTGACGTGTTTCTGGCGTTTTACTCCAGACAGCAGCATGGAACTGGCGTTGAGCGCCAGTTTACATCGTCAATTCCCGAATAAAGTATGAACTTTATATATTGCAGGAAAGCTCTAAATGTCTACTTTCCAACGCCATTGAGAGCGCGCCATTTGGAGTTCTGTAGCTCCATCAAATCCATTTTGAGTGCAGGGAGGTCAGATTCCAACAGCTTCAGCAGTCCTTTGTCAGCCTCCTATCAGAGTTTTGCTCAAGTCCCTCAATTTCAGACAGAAATTACCTGAAATCACAGAAAAACACACAAACTCATAGTAAAGTCCAGAAATGTGAATTTAACATAAAAACTAATGAAAACATCCCTAAAAGTAGCTTGAACTTACTAAAAACTACCTAAAAACAATGCCAAAAAGCGTATAAATTATCCGCTCATCACAACACCAAACTTAAATTGTTGCTTGTCCCCAAACAACTGAAAATCAAATAGTATAAAAAGAAGAGAATATACTATAAATTCCAAAATATCAATGAATATTAATTCTAATTAGATGAGCGGGACTTGTAGCTTTTTGCTTCTGAACAGTTTTGGCATCTCACTTTTTCCTTTGAAGTTCAGAATGATTGGCTTCTCTAGGAACTTAGAATTTCGGATGGTGTTATTGATTCTCCTAGTTAAGTATGTTGATTCTTGAACACAGCTACTTTTATGAGTCTTGGCTGTGGCCCTAAGCATTTTGTTTTCCAGTATTACCACCGGATACATAAATTCCACAGACACATGACTGGGTGAACCTTTTCAGATTGTGACTCAGCTTTGCTAAAGTCCCCAGTTAGAGGTGTCCAGAGCTCTTAAGCACACTCTTTTTGCTTTGGATCACGACTTTAACCACTCAGTCTCAAGCTTTTCACTTGGACCTGCATGCCACAAGCACATGGTTATGGACAGCTTTGATTTAGCCGCTTAGGCCTGGATTTTATTTCCTTGGGCCCTCCTATCCATTGATGCTCAAAGCCTTGGATCCTTTTTACCCTTGCCTTTTGGTTTTAAGGGCTATTGGCTTTTTCTGCTTGCTTTTTCTTTTTCTTTTTAAATTTTTTTTTTGCCACTTTTTTTTTCACGAGCTTTTGCTTTTTCACTGCTTTTTCTTGCTTCAAGAATCAATTTTTATGATTTTTCAGATCATCAATAACATTTCTCTTTGTTCATCATTCTTTCAAGAGCCAACAGTTTTAACATTCATAAACAACAAGATAAAAAATATGCACTGTTTAAGCATTCATTCAGAGAACAAAAAGTATTGTCACCACATCAATATAATTAAACTAAATTCAAGGATAAATTTGAAATTCATGTACTTCTTGTTCTTTTGAATTTAAAACATTTTTCATTTAAGAGAGGTGAAGGATTAATGGAATTATTCATAACTTAAAGACATAGTTATTAAACACTAATGATCATGAAGTGAGACACAAAACATAGATAAACATATAATATAAAAACCGAACAGCAGAAAAGTAAGAACAAAGAATGAATCCACCTTAGTGGCGTCTTCTTCTTGAAGGACCAACAATGTCCTTAAGCTCTTCTATGTCCCTTCCTTGCCTTTGTTGCTCTTCCCTCATTGCTCTTTGATCTTCTCTAATTTCATGGAGAATGATAGAGTGCTCTTGATGTTCCACCCTTAATTATTCCACATTGTAACTCAAATCTTCTAGGGAAGTGTTGAGTTGTTCCCAATAGTTGTTGGGAGGAAAGTGCATCCCTTGAGGCATCTCAGGGATATCTTGATGATGAGCTTCCTCATGCATCTCTTGAGATTCGTAGAGGGTCTCTCTTGCTTGCTCCATACTTTTCTTCGTGATGGGCTTATCCTCTTCAATGAGGATGTCTCCTTCTATGATAACTCTAGCTGAGTAACATAGATGGCAAATAAGATGAGAAAAAGCTAGCCTTGCCGTGTTGGAGGACTTATCGGCTATTTTGTAGATTTCATTGGAGATGACTTCATGAACTTCCACTTCCTCTCCAATCATGATGCTATGAATCATGATGGCCCGATCTACAGTAACTTCAGATCGGTTGCTAGTGGGAATGATGGAGCGTTGAATGAACTCCAACCATCCTCTAGCCACAGGCTTGAGGTCCAGTCTTCTCAGTTGAACTGGCTTACCTTTGGAGTCTCTTTTCCATTGAGCTCCTTCCACACATATGTCCATTAGGACTTGGTCCAATCTTTGATTAAAGTTGACCCTTCTAGTGTAGGGGCGTTCATCTCCTTGCATCATGGGCAAGTGGAATGCCAACCTCACATTTTTCGGACTAAAATCTAAGTATTTCCCCTGAACCATTGTGAGATAATTCTTTGGACTCGGGTTCACACTTTGATCATGGTTCCTAGTGATCCATGCATTGGCATAGAACTCTTGAACCATTAAAATTCTGACTTGTTGCATGGGGTTGGTTAGGACTTCCCAACCTCTTCTTCGGATCTCATGTCGGATCTCCGGATACTCATTTTTCTTGAGCTTGAAAGGGACCTCAGGGATCACCTTCTTCTTTGCCACAACATCATAGAAGTGGTCTTGATGGGTTTTGGAGATGAATCTTTCCATCTCCCATGACTCGGAGGTGGAAACTTTTGTCTTCCCTTTTCCTTTTCTAGAGGATTCTCCGGCCTTAGGTGCCATTGATGGTAATGGAAAACAAAAAGATTATGCTTTGACCACACTAAACTTAAAATATTGCTCGCCCTCGAGCAAGAGAAGAAAGAAGAGAAGAAAAAGAAGAATAAAATATGGAGGAGAGTGAGGGATGGTGTTTCGGCCAAGGTGTAGAAGAGGGGGTTTGTGTTGTGTGAAAATGAAGTAGAATGGAAGGGTATATATAGGGAGGGGAGTGGGTGTAGTTTCGGTCATTTAGGCTGGGTTTGGGTGGGAAAGTTTTTTGAATTTTGAAGGTGGGTGGGGTTTGTGGGGAAGAGTGGATAGATGTGAGTGGTGAAGGGGGTAATTGGGAAGAGAGATTGAAGTTGTTGGGAAGTGTGTTTTGGGGAAGAGTGTTATAGGATTAGGAGGTAAGGTGGGAATATGTGAGGTGGGGATCCTGTGGAGTCCACAAATCCTGAGATGATCCTGTGGGGTCCACAGATCCTGAGGTGTCAAGGATTTACATCCATGCACCAGTTAGGCATATAAAATGCCTTTGCACACCATTTTGGCGTTTAAACGCCGAGATGATGCACACTCTGGGCGTTCAACGCCCATGTGTAGCATGTTTCTGGCGTTGAACGCCAGTTCCATGCTTGTTGCTAGCGTTCAGCGCCAGCTTTCCTCAGGGCACATTCCTGGCATTCAAACGCCAGGATGTTGCTTGTTTCTGGCGTTCAGCGCCAGATTCATGCTCTGTTCTGGCGTTGAACGCCAGCCAGATGCTCCTTACTGGCGTTGAACGCCAGTGTGTCCTCCCTCTAGGGTGTGATTTTTTTTTCTGCTATTTTTTTGATTCTATTTTTATTTTTAGTAATTTTTTCGTGACTCCACATGATTATGAACCTAATAAAACACAAAATAATAATAAAATAAAAATAAAATTAGACAAATAAAAATTGGGTTGCCTCCCAACAAGCGCTTCTTTAATGTCAATAGCTTGACAGTGGGCTCTCATGGAGCCACAAAGGTGATCAGGTCAATGTTGTAAACTCCCAACACCAAACTTAGAGTTTGGACACGGGGTCTTAACACCAAACTTAGTGTTTGGTTGTGGCCTCCCAACACCAAACTTAGAGTTTGACTGTGGGGGCTCTGTTTGACTCTGTACTGAGAGAAGCTCTTCATGCTTACTCTCCTTTGTCACAGAGGGATGGCCATGTGCCTTAAACACAAGGTAGTCCCCATTCAATTGAAGGACTAATTCACCTCTGTTAACATCTATCACAACTCCTGCTGTGGCTAGGAAAGGTCTTCCAAGGATGATGCACTCATCCTCTTTCTTCCTAGTGTCTAAGATTATGAAATCGGCAGGGATGTAAAGGCCTTCAACCTTTACTAACATGTCCTCTACTAATCCATAAGCTTGTCTTAATGACATGTCTGCCAATTGTAATGAGAACAAGGCAGGTTGTACCTCAATGATCCTCAGCTTCTCCATTACAGAGAGTGGCATAAGATTTATTCCTAACCCCAAATCACATAGAGCTTTTTCAAAGGTCATGGTGCCATGGTACAAGGTATTAGGAATTTGCCAGGATCTTGTCTCTTTTGAGGTAAAATTTGCTGAATTCGGGTATCTAGTTCACTAATGAGCAAGGGAGGTTCACTTTTCCAAGTCTCATTACCAAACAACTTGGTATTCAGCTTCATGATAGCTCCTAAATATTGAGCAACTTGCTCTCCAGTCACATATTCATCCTCTTCAGAGGAAGAATAGTCTTCAGAGCTCATGAATGGCAGAAGGAGATTTAATGGAATCTCTATGGTCTCTATATGAGCCTCAGATTCCTTTGGATCCTTAATAGGAAACTCCTTCTTGCTTGAGAGACGTCCCAGGAGGTCCTCCTCACTAGGAATTTCGTCCTTCTCCTCCTTTGTACATTCGGCCATATTGATCACATCAATGGCCTTGCACTCTCCTTTTGGATTCTCTTCTGTATTGCTTGGGAGAATACTGGGAGGGGTTTCAATGACTTTCTTACTCAGTTGGCCCACTTGTGCCTTCAGATTTCTGATGGAGGATCTTGTTTCACTCATGAAACTTAAAGTGGCTTTTGACAGATCAGAGACTAAGTTTGCTAAATTAGAGGGGCTCTTTTCAGAATTTTTTGTCTGTTGCTGAGAAGATGATGGAAAAGGCTTGTTATTACTGAGCCTATTTCTTCCACCATTATTAAAGCCTTGTTGAGGCTTTTGTTGATCCTTCCATGAGAAATTTGGATGATTTCTCCATGATGAGTTATAGGTGTTTCCATAAGGTTCACCCATGTAATTATCCTCTGCCATTGCAGGGTTCTCAGGATCATAAGCTTCTTCAGAAGCTGCCTCTTTAGTACTGTTGGATGAATTTTGCCATCCATTCAGAATTTGAGAGATCATGTTGACTTGCTGAGTCAACACTTTATTCTGAGCCAATATGGCATTCAGAGTATCAATTTCAAGAACTCCCTTCCTCTGAGGCGTCCCACTATTTACGGAATTCCTCTCAGAAGTGTACATGAATTGATTATTTGCAACCATGTCAATAAGTTCTTGAGCCTCTTCAGGCGTTTTCTTTAGGTGAATGGATCTACCTGCAGAATGGTCCAATGACATCTTGGAAAACTCAAATAGACCATAGTAGAATATATCTAATACGGTCCATTCTAAAAACATGTCAGAAGGATACTTTTTGGTCATTTGCTTGTATCTTTCCCAAGCTTCATAGAGGGATTCACCATCTTTTTGCTTGAAGGTCTGAACATCCACTCTAAGCTTGCTCAGCTTTTGAGGAGGAAAGAATTTATCTAAGAAGGCCGTGACCAGCTTATCCCAGGAGTCCAGGCTATCTTTAGGTTGTGAGTTCAACCATGTTCTAGCTCTGTCTCTTACAGCAAAAGGGAAAAGCATGAGCCTGTAGACTTCAGGATCTACTCCATTTGTCTTAACAGTATCACAAATCTACAAGAACTCAGTTAAAAACTGGTAAGGATCTTCAGATGGAAGTCCATAAAACTTGCAGTTCTATTGTATTAAAGCAACTAGTTGAGGTTTAAGCTCAAAATTGTTGGCTCCAATGGCAGGAATGGAGATGCTTCTTCCATCAAATTTGGACGTTGGTTTTGTGAAGTCACCAAGCATTCTCCTTGCATTATTGTTGTTGGGTTTGGCTGCCATCTCCTTCTCTTGTTCGAAAATTTCTGAAAGGTTATTTCTGAATTGTTGTACTTTAGCTTCTCTTAGTTTCCTCTTCAGAGTCCTTTCAGGTTCTGGATCAGCTTCAACAAGAGTGTCTTTTTCCTTGTTCCTCCACATATAGGAAAGAAGAGAACAAGAAAAGAAAGAGGAATCCTCTATGTCACAGTAAAGAGGATCCTTGCTATTAGTAGAAGAGGGAAGGGAAGAAGAGTGAAGAAGAATGGGTAAGGATAGAGGTAGTGATTTGAGATGCAGAAAAGTGAAGAGAAGTGTTAGTAAATAAATAAATAAATAGAAGAAAGAGAGATAGAGAATTTCGAAAATAATTTTGAAAAAGTGGTTAGTGATTTTCGAAAATTAAGATAAGATATAATTAAAATTAAAATTTAAAACAATTAATTAAAAAGAATTTTTGAAAAAGAGATGAGATATTTTTGAAAATTAGAGAAGGAAAAGTAGTTAGGTGGTTTTGAAAAAGATAAGAAACAAACACAAAGTCAAATAGTTAGTTGAAAAAGATGTTAAAGTCAAATTGGAAAGATAAGAAGATAAGAAGTTAGATAAGATATTTTGAAATCAAATTTTTGAAAAAGATAAAATTTTGAAAAAGATATGATAAGATATGTTTGAAAAAGATTTAATTTTTAAAATTAATTACTTTACTAACAAGAAACTACAAGATAAGATTCTAGAATTTAAAGATTGAACATTTCTTAACAAGAAAGTAACAAACTTCAAATTTTTGAATCAATCACATTAATTGTTAGTGTAATTTCGAAAAAAAGATAAGAAAAATATTTTGAAGATATTTTGAAAAAGATTTTTAGAAATTTTCAAAAATAATAAAAAATGAAAAAGATATGATTTTTGAAAAAGATTTTGAAAAGATAAGATTTTTAAAATTGAAAATTTGACTTGACTTGTAAGAAACAACTAATTTAAAAGGATTTTGACTAAGTCAACTCAAATTTTCGAAAATTAGGAGAGAAAAAAGGAAAAGATATTTTTTTTATTTTTGAATTTTTTAAAGATGAGAGAGAAAAACATAAAAATGACCCAAAACATGAAAATTTTGGATCAAACACATGATGCATGCAAGAACACTATGAATGTCAAGATGAACACTAAGAACACTTTGAAAATCATGATGAACATCAAGAACATAATTTTGAAAAAATTTTTTATGCAAAGAAAACATACAAGACACCAAACTTAGAAATCTTTAATGCATGGACTCTAACAAACGAAAAATGCATATGAAAAATAACAAACAACACAAAATAAGAAAACATCAAGATCAAACAAGAAGACTTACCAAGAACAACTTGAAGATCATGAAGAACACTATGAATGCATGAATTTTTCGAAAAATGCAAGAAAAAATTTTCAAAGCATGCAATTGACACCAAACTTAAAGATTGACTCAAGACTCAAACAAGAAACACAAAATATTTTTAGTTTTTATGATTTTATGAATTTTATTTGTATTTTCTTTAATTTTTTTTCGAAAATATTTTTGGAAAAACGAAAAAGAAAAGAAAATTTTGAAAAAGAGTTTTGAAAAATTTTGAAAAGAAAATTTCCAAATCTGAGCAACAAGATGAACTGTCAGTTGTTCAAACTCAACAATCCCCGGCAACGGCGCCAAAAACTTGGTGGACGAAATTGTGATTCATATGTTTATGCATTTTGTAAAATTCATTGCTTTTTCTTTCCCTGGCTATGGTGCCAAAAACATGGTGCCAAAACCATGGTTTACAACTATGTGTGGGCACAACTCCGTTCAACTAACCAGCAAGTGTACTGGGTCGTCCAAGTAATAAACCTTACGTGAGTAAGGGTCGATCCCACAGAGATTGTTGGCATGAAGCAAGCTATGGTCATCTTGTAAATCTCAGTCAGGTGAATTAAACCAATTGATTATGGATTTTCTAAAATAAATAATAAATAATAAACTTAAAATAAAGATAAAGTTACTCATGTATTTCCATGGTGGGAATTTCAGATAGGTGTATGGAGATGTTGTGCTCCTCATGAATCTCTGCTTTCCTACTGCTTCATCCAATCCTTCTTACTCCTTTCCATGGCAAGCTGTATGTAGGGCATCACCGTTGTCAATGGCTACATCCCATCCTCTCAGTGAAAATGGTCCAAATGCTCTGTCACAGCACGGCTAATCATCTGTCGGTTCTCAATCAGGTTGGAATAGAATCCCTTGATTCTTTTGCGTCTGTCACTAATGCCCAACCTTCAGGAGTTTGAAGCTCGTCACAGTCATTCAATCCCAGAATCCTACTCGAAATACCACAGATAAGGTTAGACTTTCCGGATTCCCATGAATGCCGCCATCAATTCTAGCTTATACCACGAAGATTCTGATTAAGGAATCCAAGAGATATGCGCCCGGCCTAAGGTAGAACGAAAGTGGTTGTCAGTCACGCTCGTTCATAGGTGAGAATGATGATGAGGGTCACGGATCATCACATTCATCAAGTTGAAGTGCAGCGAATATCTTAGAATAGGAATAAAGAGAATTGAATAGAAAAAGAGTAGTAATTGCATTAAAACTTGAGGTACAGCAGAGCTCCACACCCTTAATCTATGGTGTGTAGAAACTCCACCGTTGAAAATACATAAGTGAAAGGTTCAGGCATGACCGAATGGCCAGCCCCCCAAACATGATCAATAGTCTCTTAAGATGAAGAATAAAACAAAACTGAGACCAAAGATGTCTAACACAACAGTAAATTATCCTATTTATACTAGACTAGCTACTAGGGTTTACATGAGTAAGTAATTGATGTATAAATCCACTTCCGGGGCCCACTTGGTGTGTGTTTGGGCTGATCTTGATCTATCCACGAGCTGAGGCTTCTTTTGGAGTTGAACGCCAAGTTGCAACGTGTTTTGGGCGTTCGACTCCGGGTCGTGACGTGTTTCTGGCATTTTACTCCAGACAACAGCATGAAACTTGCGTTGAGTGCCATTTTACGTCGTCAATTATCGAATAAAGTATGAACTATTATATATTGCTGGAAAGCTCTGGATGTCTACTTTTCAACGCCGTTAAGAGCGCGCCATTTAGATTTCTGTAGCTCCAGAAAATCCATTTCGAGTGCAGGGAGGTCAGATTCCAACAACATCAGTAGTCCTTTGTCAGCCTCCTATCAGAGTTTTGCTCAAGTCCCTCAATTTCTGCCAGAAATTACCTGAAATCACAGAAAAACACACAAACTCATAGTAAAGTCCAGAAATGTGAATTTAACATAAAAACTAATGAAAACATCCCTAAAAGTAGCTTGAACTTACTAAAAACTACCTAAAAACAATGCCAAAAGCGTATAAATTATCCGCTCATCACCTGGGCAGAAGAGCTTCCACAGGTCCTATGGGCATATCAAACGATGCCACATTCCACCACAAAGGAATCCCCCTTCCGGTTAGCATACGGAATAGAGGCAATGATTCCAGTAGAGATTGAGGAAAGATCGCCTAGAGTAGTTCATTACAATGAGGGAGCAAACTCCCAACTTCAGAGGGAAGAGCTCGACCTACTACCTGAAATCCAAGAAAGAGCTCGGATCAGGGAGGAAGCTCTAAAGCACCGAATGGCTTCCAGATATAATCAAAGGATAGTACTGAGAAGTTTTGCAGAGAATGATCTTATCCTAATCCGAAATGATATTGGAACAACTCGACCAGGAGAAGGAAAGCTGGCAGCAAACTGGAAAGGACCCTACCGAGTTATAGAAGTACTTGGGAAGGGCTACTACAGACTGTCCGAACTCGATGGACGAGAGCTTCCCAGATCAAGGCACGCCTGCAACCTAAGAAGGTACTACAGTTAGAAAAGGTAAAAGGATCTCATTATTGGATGCACTCTTTTTCCTGAAAAGGTTTTTTAATGAGGCACCAGGTTGAGAACTAGACACTATCCGACTTAAAAGGATGAAAAAATACCCACATGTATATATTCGCACTTTTCTTTGAATAAAATTTATTTAGATATTCTACAAGATTTCAAGACACATTAATCTGAAGAATTCATCGTCCGATTATAAAGCAACAGATCGGCAGAAAGTGAAAAATAATTTCACTGCATGATCACGATAAAGATAACCGTCCGATAAAGGTGAAAACGCGATTCACCCAAAAGACGATCTAAAGATGCCAACCACTTTCTACAAATCGGCAAAGATGAACACAGAATAATGTAAGAAGTTATCGAAAGCAATCCAAAAAAGAACCTGACGAGGTCTTACGGATAGCTAAAATAATAACTTAAAGACTGGCCGACGTTCAGAAGTCGGACCAAGTCAACCCAAGTTATAAGTAAACCCTGAAAAGAGGCCTGGCCAACCCTATTAAAGAGGATTACTTTAACTTAGAAAGAGATCGACCTAACAAAGTCAGTTTCCTACAAAACAAAGTTATAAAAGTAATCCCTGAAAGAGACCTGACAAAGGTCCAAGAAAGATGATTACAAAAATAACTTAGAAAGAGATCGACCTAACGAAGTCGGTTTCCTACAAAACAAATTTATAAAAGTAATCCCTGAAAGAGACCTGACAAAGGTCCAAGAAAGAGGATTACAAAAATAACTTAGAAAGAGATTGACCTAACAAAGTCAGTTTCCTACAAAACAAAGTTATAAAAGTAATCCCTGAAAGAGACCTGACAAAGGTCCAAGAAAGAGGATAACAAAAATAACTTAGAAAGAGATTGACCTAACGAAGTCGATCTCCTACAAAATAAGTTATAAAAGTTATTCCCGAAAGAAACCTGATAAAGGTCCAAGAAAGGGGATTACAGAACTAACTTAGAAGGGGACCAACGCAAAGGAATCGGTTACGGAGCGCCAAAAATACGTAAAAAAGCGAGAAAACCGAGAAATAAGTCGGACCCACACAGACACAACCTCAAAGGATCCAAGCTATAAACAATACGTACAAAGCAATCCAAAGAGGTCAAGCTGCAAGGTTCCAACATTCTCAGAAAACAGAAGAGATAACAAGTCAAAAACCTTGATAAAATCTACAAAGTTATAAAGCCTCGGAGGCCATCAAAACCTACCTTAAAAGAATAGCGAGCTACTCTTTGTTTTTCAAAATAAAAAAGTTGCTAAAACAAGCAACTAGAAAACGTCAGCAAATAAACAAAAAGTTTTCAGAGCCCACAAGCCGGGCTAACTACATAAATATCCAGAAAGAGATCAGCAAGCATCAGGAGCCTTCTTGGCAGCATCAGGACAAGGAGAAGGAGGACGAGTCTGCATAGGCACAACGTCTATAGTTCCATCCTCCCGATTCAGAACTTGGCAATCCGAATCAGGTGCAACCGGAGGAGCAGAAGAGGTCGACACTTTGGCAGAGGACACAGGGGGAGGATCAGCATCATCATCACCCTCATCATCAGGGACAATCTTGCCATCCCTGATGATGAGCGGATAATTTATACGCTTTTTGGCATTGTTTTTAGGTAGTTTTTAATAGGTTCAAGCTAATTTTAGGGATGTTTTCATTAGTTTTTATGTTAAATTCACATTTCTGGACTTTACTATGAGTTTGTGTGTTTTTCTGTGATTTCAGGTAATTTCTGGCTGAAATTGAGGGACCTAAGCAAAACTCTGAAAAGAAGGCAAACGAAGAACTGCTGATGCTGTTGGAATCTGATCTCCCTGCACTCGAAATGGATTTTCTGGAGCTACAAAACTCCAAATGGCGCGCTCTTAACGGCGTTGGAAAGTAGACATCCAGAGCTTTCTAGCAATATATATAAATCCATACTTTATTCGGGAATTGATGACATAAATTGGCGCTCAACGCCAATTTCATGTTGCTGTCTGGAGTAAAACGCCAGAAACACGTCACGACCCGGAGTTGAACGCCCAAAACACGTTACAACTTGGCGTTCAACTCCAAAAGAAGCCTCAGCTCGTGGATAGATCAAGCTCAGCCCAAACATACACCAAGTGGGCCCCATAGATTAAGGGTGTGGAGCTCTGCTGTACCTCAAATTTCAATACAATTACTATTATTTTCTATTCAATTCTCTTTATTCCTATTCTAAGATATTCGTTGCACTTCAACTTGATGAATGTGATGATCCGTGACACTCATCATCATTCTCACCTATGAACGCGCGTGACTGACAACCACTTCCGTTCAACCTTAGGCCGGGCGCATATCTCTTGGATTCCTTAATCAGAATCTTCGTGGTATAAGCTAGAATTGATGGCGGCATTCATGGGAATTCGGAAAGTCTAACCTTGTCTGTGGTATTCCGAGTAGGATTCCAGGATTGAATGATTGTGACAAGCTTCAAACTCCTGAAGGCTGGGCGTTAGTGACAGACACAAAAGAATCAAGGGATTCTATTCCAACCTGATTGAGAACCGACAGATGATTAGCCGTGCTGTGACAGAGCATTTGGACTATTTTTACTGAGAGGATGGGATGTAGCCATTGACAATGGTGATGCCCTACATACAGCTTGCCATGGAAAGGAGTAAGAAGGATTGGATGAAGCAGTAGGAAAGCAGAGATTCATGAGGAGCACAACATCTCCATACACCTATCTGAAATTCCCACCATGGAAATACATGAGTAACTTTATCTTTATTTTAAGTTTATTATTTATTATTTATTTTAGAAAATCCATAATCAATTGGTTTAATTCACCTGACTGAGATTTACAAGATGACCATAGCTTGCTTCATGCCAACAATCTCTGTGGGATCGACCCTTACTCACGTAAGGTTTATTACTTGGACGACCCAGTACACTTGCTGGTTAGTTGAACGGAGTTGTGCCCACACATAGTTGTAAACCATGGTTTTGGCACCATGTTTTTGGCGCCATAGCCATGGAAAGAAAAAGCAATGAATTTTACAAAATGCATAAACATATGAATCACAATTTCGTCCACCAAGTTTTTGGCGCCGTTGCCAGAGATTGTTGAGTTTGAACAACTGACGGTTCATCTTGTTGCTCAAATTAGGTAATTTTCTTTTCAAAATTTTTCAAAACTCTTTTTCAAAATTTTCTTTTCTTTTTCGTTTTTCCAAAAATATTTTCGAAAAAAAATTTAAAGAAAATACAAAAAAAATTCATAAAATCATAAAAACTAAAAATATTTTGTGTTTCTTGTTTGAGTCTTGAGTCAATTTTTAAGTTTGGTGTCAATTGCATGCTTTAAAAATTTTTTCTTGCATTTTTCGAAAATTCATGCATTCATGGTGTTCTTCATGATCTTCAAGTTGTTCTTGACAAGTCTTCTTGTTTGATCTTGATGTTTTGTTGTTTTGTGTTATTTGTTGTTTTTCATATGCATTTTTCGTTTGTTAGAGTCCATGCATTAAAGATTTCTAAGTTTGGTGTCTTGCATGTTTCCTTTGCATCAAAAAATTTTCAAAAATATGTTCTTGATGTTCATCATGATCTTCAAAGTGTTCTTGGTGTTCATCTTGACATTCATAGTGTTCTTGCATGTATCTTGTGTTTTGATCCAAAATTTTCATGCTTTGAGTCATTTTTATGTTTTTCTCTCTCATCTTTAAAAATTCAAAAATCAAAAAAATATCTTTTCCTTATTTTTCTTATAATTTTCGAAAATTTGAGTTGACTTAGTCAAAAATTTTCAAAATTAGTTGTTTCTTACAAGTCAAGTCAAATTTTCAAAAATTTAAAAATCTTATCTTTTCAAAATCTTTTTCAAAAATCATATCTTTTCCAATTTTTCCTCTTTTTCGAAAATTTCAAAAATCTTTTTCAAAATATTTTCAAAATCTTTTTCTTATCTTTATATCAAATTTTCGAAATTACATTAACAAGTAATATGATTGATTCAAAAATTTGAAGTTTGTTACTTTCTTGTTAAGAAAGGTTCAATCTTTAAAATCTAGAATCTTATCTTTTTAAGTTCCTTGTTAGTTAAGTAATTAATTTTAATTTTTAATTTTAAATCTTTTTCAACCATATCTTATCTATCTTATCTTTTTATCTTACCTTTTTATCATATCTTTTTCAAAATTTTATCTTTTTTTCAATTTTTTATTTCAAAATATCCTATCTTATCTTATCTTCTTATCTTTTCAAATTTGATTCTAATATCTTTTTCAACTAATTATTTGACTTTTTGTTTGTTTCTTATCTTTTTCAAAACTACCTAACTACTTTTCTCTCTCTAATTTTGAAAAATATCTCATCCCTTTTTCAAAAATTCTTTTTAATTCTTTTAAATTTTAATTTTAATCATATCTTATCTTCAATTTTCAAAATTACTAACTCCTTTTCAAAAATTAATTTTCGAATTCTCCCTCTCTTTTCTTATTCTATTTAATTATTTAATTACTAACACTTCTCTTCACCTCTCTTCATCCAAAAATCCGAACTCACTCCTCCCCCTGTGTTTGGATTCTTCACTCTTCCTTCTTCTATTCTCTTCTTCTTTTACTAACATAAAGGAATCTCTATACTATGACATAGAGGATTCCTCTTCTTTTCTTGTTTTCTTCTCTTTCATATGAGCAGGAACAAGGAAAAAGGCACTCTTGTTGAAATTGATCCAGAACCTGAAAGGACTCTGAAGAGGAAACTGAGAGAAGCTAAATTACAACAATCCAGAAACAACCTTTCAAAAATTTTCGAACAAGAGAAGGAGATGGCAGCCGAACCCAACAACAATAATGCAAGGAGAATGCCTGGTGACTTCACAAAACCAACATCCAAATTTAATGGAAGAAGCATCTCTATTCCTGCCATTGGAGCCAACAATTTTGAGCTTAAACCTCAACTAGTTGCTTTAATGCAACAGAACTGCAAGTTTTATGGACTTCCATCTGAAGATCCTTACCAGTTTTTAACTGAGTTCTTGCAGATTTGTGAGACTGTTAAGACAGATGGAGTAGATCCTGAAGTCTACAGGCTCATGCTTTTCCCTTTTGCTGTAAGAGACAGGGCTAGAACATGGTTGGACTCACAACCTAAAGATAGCCTGGACTCCTGGGATAAGCTGGTCACGGCTTTCTTGGATAAATTTTTTCCTCCTCAAAAGCTGAGCAAGCTTAGAGTGGATGTTCAGACCTTCAAGCAAAAAGATGGTGAATCCCTCTATGAAGCTTGGGAAAGATACAAGCAGCTGACCAAAAGGTGTCCATCTGACATGTTTTCAGAATGGACCATATTAGATATATTCTATTATGGTCTATCTGAGTTTTCGAAAATGTCACTGGACCATTCTGCAGGTGGATCCATTCACCTAAAGAAAACGCCTGCAGAAGCTCAAGAACTCATTGACATGGTTGCAAATAACCAATTCATGTTCACTTCTGAGAGGAATCCCGTGAATAATGGGACGCCTCAGAGGAAGGGAGTTCTTGAAATTGATGCTCTGAATGCCATATTGGCTCAGAATAAAGTGTTCACTCAGCAGGTCAACATGATCTCTCAAAGTCTGAATGGATGGCAAAATGCATCCAACATTACTAAAGAGGCAGCTTCTGTAGAAGCTTATGATCCTAAGAACCCTGCAATAGCAGAGGTAAATTACATGGGTGAACCTTATGGAAACACCTATAACTCATCATGGAGAAATCACCCAAATTTCTCATGGAAGGATCAACAAAAGCCTCAACAAGGCTTTAATAATGGTGGAAGAAATAGGCTCAGTAATAACAAGCCTTTTCCATCATCTTCTCAGCAACAGACAGAGAATTCTGAACAAAGCTCCTCTAATTTAGCAAATTTAGTCTCTGATTTGTCAAAAGCCACTTTCAGTTTCATGAGTGAAACAAGATCCTCCATCAGAAATCTGGAGGCACAAGTGGGCCAGCTGGGTAAGAAAGTCATTGAAACTCCTCCCAGTATTCTCCCAAGCAATATAGAAGAAAATCCAAAAGGAGAGTACAAGGCCATTGATGTGATCAATATGGCCGAATGCACAAGGGAGGAGAAGGACGAAAATCCTAGTGAGGAGGACCTCCTGGGATGTCTCTCAAGCAAGAGGGAGTTTCCTATTAAGGATCCAAAGGAATCTGAGGCTCATATAGTGACCATAGAGATTCCATTAAATCTCCTTCTGCCATTCATGAGCTCTGAAGACTATTCTTCCTCTGAAGAGGATGAAGATGTGACTGGAGAGCAAGTTGCTCAATATTTAGGAGCTATCATGAAGCTGAATGCCAAGCTGTTTGGTAATGAGACTTGGGAAAGTGAACCTCCCTTGCTCATTAGTGAACTAGATACCTGGATTCAGCAAATTTTACCTCAAAAGAGACAAGATCCTGGCAAGTTCTTAATACCTTGTACCATAGGCACCATGACCTTCGAAAAAGCTCTATGTTATCTAGGGTCAGGGATAAATTTTATGCCACTCTCTGTAATGGAGAAGCTGGGGATCATTGAGGTACAACCTACCTTGTTCTCATTACAATTGGCAGACAAGTCATTAAGACAAGCTTATGGATTAGTAGAGGACGTGTTAGTAAAGGTTGAAGGCCTTTACATCCCTGCTGATTTTATAATCTTAGACACTAGGAAGGAAGAGGATGAGTGCATCATCCTTGGAAGACCTTTCCTAGCCACAGCAGGAGCTGTGATAGATGTCAACAGAGGTGAATTAGTCCTTCAATTGAATGGGGACTACCTTGTGTTTAAGGCACATGGCCATCCCTCTGTGACAAAAGAGAGTAAGCATGAAGAGCTTCTATCAGTTCAGAGTCAAGAAGAACCCCCACAGTCAAACTCTAAGTTTGGTGTTGGGAGGCCACAACCAAACTCTAAGTTTGGTATTACATCCCCACAACCAAACTCTAAGTTTGGTATTGGGACTATACAACATTGACCTGATCACCTGTGAGGCTCCATGAGAGCCCATTGTCAAGCTAATGACATTAAAAGAGCGCTTGATAGGAGGCAACCCAATTTTTATTTATCTAATTTTAATTTTATTGTTATTTTGTGTTTTATTAGGTACATGATCATGTGGAGTCACGAAAAAAATATAAAAATTAAAAACAGAATCAAAAATAGCAGAAGAAAAATCACACCCTGAAGGGAGGACAGACTGGCGTTCAACGCCAGTAAGGAGCATCTGGCTGGCGTTCAACGCCAGAACAGAGCATGAATCTAGCGTTGAACGCCAGAAACAAGCAACATCCTGACGTTTGAACGCCAGGAATGTGCCTTGAGGAAAGCTGGCGCTGAACGCCAGTAACAAGCATGGGACTGGCGTTCAACGCCAGAAACATGCTACACATGGGCGTTGAACGCCCAGAGTGTGCATCATCTCGGCGTTTAAACGCCAGAATGGTGTACAAAGGCATTTTATATGCCTAATTTGTGCAGGGATGTAAATCCTTGACACCTCAGGACCTGTGGACTCCACAGGAACACCTCAGGATCTATGGACCCCACAGGATCATCTCAGGATCTGTGGACCCCACAGGATCCCCACCTAACATATTCCCACCTTACCTCCTAATCCTATAACACTCTTCCCCAAAACACACTTCCCAACAACTTCAATCTCTCTTCCCAATTACCCCTTCACCACTCACATCCACCCACTCTTCCCCATAAACCCCACCCACCTTCAAAATTCAAAAATACTTTCCCACCCAAACCCACACTAAATGGCCGAACCTACCCTCTCCCCTTTTCCTATATAAACCCCTCCATTCTACTTCATTTTCACACAACACAACCCCCTACACTATGCCAATGCATGGATCACTAGGAACCATGATCAAAGTGTGAACCCGAGTCCAAAATATTATCTCACAATGGTTCAGGGGAAATAGTTAGATTTTAGTCTGGAAAATGTGAGGTTGGCATTCCACTTGCCCATGATGCAAGGAGATGAATGCCCCTACACTAGAAGGGTCAAATTTAATCAAAGGTTGGACCAAGTCCTAATGGACATATGTGTGGAAGGAGCTCAATGGAAAAGAGACTCCAAAGGCAAGCTAGTTCAACTGAGAAGACTGGACCTCAAGCCTGTGGCTAGAGGATGGTTGGAGTTTATTCAATGCTCCATCATTCCCACTAGCAACCGATCTGAAGTTACTGTGGATCGGGCCATCATGATTCATAGCATCATGATTGGAGAGGAAGTAGAAGTTCATGAAGTCATCTCCAATGAAATCTACAAAATAGCCGATAAGTCCTCCAACACGGCAAGGCTAGCTTTTCCTTATCTTATTTGCCATCTATGTTACTCAGCTGGAGTTATCATAGAAGGAGACATCCTCATTGAAGAGGATAAGCCCATCACCAAAAAAGGATGGAGCAAGCAAGAGAGACCCTCCACGGATCTCAAGAGATGCATGAGGAAGCTCATCATCAAGAAATCCCTGAGATGCCTCAAGGGATGCACTTTCTTCCCAACAACTATTGGGAACAACTCAACACTTCCTTAGAAGATTTGAGCTACAATGTGGAACAATTAAGGGTGGAACATCATGAGCACTCCATCATTCTCCATGAAATAAGAGAAGATCAAGGAGCATTGAGGGAGGAACAACAAAGGCAAGGAAGGGACATAGAAGAGCTTAAGGACATTGTTGGTCCATCAAGAAGAAGACGCCACTAAGGTGGATTCATTCCTTGTTCTTATTTCTCTGCTGTTCAGTTTTTTTATATTATATGTTTATCTATGTTTTGTGTTTCTACTTCATGATCATTAATGTTTAGTAGCTATGCCTTAAGGTTATGAATAATTCCATTAATCCTTCACCTTTCTTTGATGAAAAATGTCTTTAATTCAAAAGAACAAGAAGTACATGAATTTCGAATTTATCCTTGAATTTAGTTTAATTATATTGATGTGGTGACAATACTTTTTGTTTTCTGAATGAATGCTTAAACAGTGCATATTTTTTATCTTGTTGTTTATGAATGTTAAAACTGTTGGCCCTTGAAAGAATGATAAATAAGAGAAATGTTATTGATGATCTGAAAATCATAAAATTGATTCTTGAAGCAAGAAAAAGCAGTGAAAAAGCAAAACCTTGCGAAAAAGAATGTGGCGAAAAAAATTAGAAAGAAAAAGAAAAAAGCAAGCAGAAAAAGCCAATAGCCCTTAAAACCAAAAGGCAAGGGTAAAAAGGATCCAAGGCTTTGAGCATCAATGGATAGGAGGGCCCAAGGAAATAAAATCCAGGCCTAAGCAGCTAAATCAAGCTGTCCCTAACCATGTGCTTGTGTCATGAAGGTCCAAGTGAAAAGCTTGAGACTGAGTGGTTAAAGTCATGATCCAAAGCAAAAGAGTGTACTTAAGAGCTCTGGACACCTCTAACTGGGGACTCTAGCAAAGCTGAGTCACAATCTGAAAAGGTTCACCCAGTCATGTGTCTGTGGCATTTATGTATCCGGTGGTAATACTGGAAAACAAAGTGCTTAGGGCCACGGCCAAGACTCCTAAAAGTAGCTGTGTTCAAGAATCAACATACTTAACTAGGAGAACCAATAACACTATCTAAACTCTGAGTTCCTAGAGATGTCAATCATTCTAAACTTCAAAGGATGAAGTGAGATGCCAAAACTGTTCAGAAGCAAAAAAGCTACAAGTCCCGCTCATCTAATTAGAATTAATATTCATTGATATTTTGAGATTTATAGTATGTTCCTTTCTTTTTATCCTATTTGATTTTCAGTTGCTTGGGGACAAGCAATAATTTAAGTTTGGTGTTGTGATGAGCGGATAATTTATACGCTTTTTGGCATTATTTTTAGGTAGTTTTTAATAGGTTCAAGCTACTTTTAGGGATGCTTTCATTAGTTTTTATGTTAAATTCACATTTCTGGACTTTACTATGAGTTTGTGTGTTTTTCTGTGATTTCAGGTAATTTCCGGCTGAAATTGAGGGACCTGAGCAAAACTCTGAAGAGGAGGCAAACGAAGGACTGCTGATGCTGTTGGAATCTGACCTCCCTGCACTCGAAATGGATTTTCTGGAGTTACAGAAATCCAAATGGCGCGCTCTCAACGGCGTTGGAAAGTAGACATCCATAACTTTTCAGCAATATATAATAGTTCATACTTTATTCGGGAATTGACGACGTAAATTGGCGCTCAACGCCAATTTCATGTTGCTGTCTGGAGTAAAACGCCAGAAACACGTCACGACCCGGAGTTGAACGCCCAAAACACGTTACAACTTGGCGTTCAACTCCAAAAGAAGCCTCAGCTCGTGGATAGATCAAGCTCAGCCCAAACATACACCAAGTGGGCCCCGAAAGTGGATTTATACATCAATTATTTATTCCTATAAACCCTAATAGCTAAGTCTAGTATAAATAGGATAGTTTACTATTGTATTAGACATCTCTAGACGCCTAGTCCTTAGACCTTGGGGGGCTGGCCATTCGGCCATGCCGGAACCTTTCACTTATGTATTTTCAACAGGGGAGTTTCTACACACCATAGATTAAGGGTGTGGAGCTCTGCTGTACCTCAAGTTTCAATACAATTACTATTATTTTCTATTCAATTCTCTTTATTCATATTCTAAGATATTCGTTGCACTTCAACTTGATGAATGTGATGATCTGTGACACTCATCATCATTCTCACCTATGAACGCGCGTGACTGACAACCACTTCCGTTCTACCTTAAGCCGGGCGCATATCTCTTGGATTCCTTAATCAGAATCTTTGTGGTATAAGCTAGAATTGATGGCAGCATTCATGGGAATCCGGAAAGTCTAACCTTGTCTGTGGTATTTCGAGTAGGATTCCAGGATTGAATGACTGTGATGAGCTTCAAACTCCTGAAGGCTGGGCGTTAGTGACAGACGCAAAAGAATCAAGGGATTCTATTCCAACCTGATTGAGAACCGTCAGATGATTAGCCGTGCTGTGACAGAGCATTTGGACCATTTTCATTGAGAGGATTGGATGTAGCCATTGACAACAGTGATGCCCTACATACAGCTTGCCATGGAAAGGAGTAAGAAGGATTGGATGAAACAGTCGGAAAGCAGAAATTCATGAGGAGCACAGCATCTCCATACACCTATCTGAAATTCCCACCATGGAAATACATGAGTAACTTTATCTTTATTTTAAGTTTATTATTTATTATTTATTTTAGAAAATCCATAATCAATTGGTTTAATTCACCTGACTGAGATTTACAAGATGACCATAGCTTGCTTCATGCCAACAATCTCTGTGGGATCGACCCTTACTCACGTAAGGTTTATTACTTGGACGACCCAGTACACTTGCTGGTTAGTTGAACGGAGTTGTGCCCACACATAGTTGTGAACCATGGTTTTGGCACCATGTTTTTGGCGCCATAGCCAGGGAAAGAAAAAGCAATGAATTTTACAAAATGCATAAACATATGAATCACAATTTCGTCCACCACCTGACAACGTTGTCCAGGCTGAAAGGGGTGAGATCGGCCTCGGGAGCAATGACCTGAACTTGCTCCTTCAAGTTCTCGTAAGCAGGAGTCACGCTGCCAACGAGATGACCTTGGAGCTCAGAATAATCTTCCCGGGCATTGTCCAACTCCCCCCTCAGGCGCATCACCTCCCGATAAGACGTAACGTAACTCTCCTTATGCATCATGGTTGTGTCCTCGGCCAACCTCAAAGAAGCTGCCAGTGAAAGGGAACTCGCCTTCTCGTTCTCTAGATCCTTCTCCAACTTGGTCCCCTTTACTTCAAGTTCCTCCTTCAGCTCCCTCATCCGGTCAAACTCCTGCTTTGCCTCCTCCGTAAAGGCTTTGGTGGCATGGAGAGGAAGATTCTGAGCAGTCCGGTATATAGCAGCCGCCATATACGCCATTTTTACGTTATTTCGGGCCATAAATTCCAAATGATGGAGGATGGACACATTCAATGGCATTAAAATCGGGAGCATTGAGGTCGAAAGGCTCAGCTGTTTTTTGTTTTTTATTGGGAGGAGCAACAGAAGGAGCAGCAAAAGTAGGGTGAGGATCCACCAGACAAACTCAGGGAGTAGGGATCACCTTCTTCACCCCAGGGGAACTCGGCACAGATGGCTTCACGCGCACTTGGGAGGATCCTTCCCCAGCCGCCTTGGCCAAGATGTTTCTAGCAGCAGTCGCCCTCTGCGCTCTTTTAAAAGCTTTCATGGATTCATTATTCTTCATTGCCTCTGCAAATAAAACAGAAATTAAGCTACAAGTCGGAAAAGACAGTCACAAGCAATATAAACATATAAAAAAGGAAACACAAAATACCCAGCTCAGTTTGAAGAAGAGAGGGATTGGTTAGAAATTTCTTTGTGTCGAGATGGGGAGGTTAACCCCAGTGTTCTTCCAAGACAGTCACAAAGGCTCGCTCAGCCTCATCCAACATTTCCCACGTATATCGGGACACCCTCACATCTTTTTGCCATTCCAAGGGAAAAGCAAGCTCGTCATTTTCATCCAGAAAGAAGGGCCGAGCTCCTTCAACAGCTCAGACCTTGAAAAAGTAGTTTTTAAAATTGCGGAATGACTCATCAAACATGGAAAAGACCTTCTTTCCCTGGGTAGAGTGATGAGCGGATAATTTATACGCTTTTTGGCATTGTTTTTAGTATGTTTTTAGTATGTTTTAGTTAGTTTTTATTATATTTTTATTAGTTTTTAGTTAAAATTCACTTTTCTGGACTTTACTATGAGTTTGTGTGTTTTTCTGTGATTTCAGGTATTTTCTGGCTGAAATTGAGGGACTTGAGCAAAAATCTGATTCAGAGACTGAAAAGGACTGCAGATGTTGTTGGATTCTAACCTCCCTGCACTCGAAGTGAATTTTCTAAAGCTATAGAAGCCCAATTGGCGTGCTCTCAACGGCGTTGGAAAGTAGACATCCTGGGCTTTTGAGCAATGTATAATAGTCCATACTTTGCCCGAGATTTGATGGCCCAAACCGGCTTTCCAAATCAGCTCAAAACTGCCTGGCGTTAAACGCCGGAACTGGCACAAGAATGGGAGTTAAACGCCCAAACTGGCACAAAAGCTGGCGTTTAACTCCAAGAGAAGTCTCTACACAAAAATGCTTCAATTCTCAGCCCAAGCACACACCAAGTGGGCCCGGAAGTGGATTTTTATGTCATTTACTCATCTTTGTAAACCCTAGGCTACTAGTTCTCTATAAGTAGGACCTTTTACTATTGTATTTTCATCTTTGGACATCTAGTTCTTAGATCATCTTGGTTCTTCTGGTTCCCTCTTTGGGGCCGAAGCCAATGATCACTTTTGTTCTTATGTATTTTTAACGGTGGAGTTTCTACACACCATAGATTAAGGTGTGGAGCTCTGCTGTACCTCGAGTATTAATGCAATTACTATTGTTCTTCTATTCAATTCAGCTTATTCTTATTCCAAGATATTCATTCGCACTCAAGAACTTGATGAATGTGATGATTATGTGATGCTCATCATCATTCTCACTTATGAACGCGTGCCTGACAACCACCTCCGTTCTACAAGCAAACAAGGCTTGAATGTTTATCTATTGGATTCCTTAATCGGAATCTTCGTGGTATAAGCTAGAATTGATGGCGGCATTCAACAGAATCCGGAAGGTCTAAACCTTGTCTGTGGTATTCTGAGTAGGATTCAATGATTGAATGACTGTGACGAGCTTCAAACTCCTGAAGGCTGGGCGTTAGTGACAGACGCAAAAGAATCAATGGATTCTATTCCAACCTGATTGAGAACCGACAGATGATTAGCCGTGCCGTGACAGGGTGCGTTGAATATTTTCACTGAGAGGACGGGACTGTAGCCACTGACAACGGTGATGCCCAACATACAGCTTGCCATGGAAAGGAGTAAGAAGGATTGGATGAAGACAGTAGGAAAGCAGAGAGACGGAAGGGACAAAGCATCTTCATACACTTATCTGAAATCCCCACCAATGAATTACATAAGTATCTCTATCTTTATGCTTTATTCATAAATCACCCATAACCATTTGAATCTGCCTGACTGAGATTTACAAGATGACCATAGCTTGCTTCATACTAACAATCTCCGTGGGATCGACCCTTACTCGTGTAAGGTTTATTACTTGGACGACCCAGTGCACTTGCTGGTTAGTTGTGCGAAGTTGTGATAAAGAGTTGAGATTGCAATTGAGCGTACCATGTTGATGGCGCCATTGATGATCACAATTTCGTGCACCATAGAGCGAAAGGAGACCCAAGCTGCCTTCTTTTTTACCACTTCAGGCTTAGTCAAGACAAACAGATAGAAAAAGAGAGATTGGGAAGCAGGGATACCAAAACCATTGCACAACAATTGAAAAATCTTTATGAAGCCCCAGGAATTAGGGTGAAGTTGAGAGGGGGCGACATTACAGGACCGTAACAGGTCGGCCTCAAATTTAGTAAAAGGAAAGGTGATACCCAGCTGACCAAAGAAAAAGTCATAAACATAGAAGAAAGAGCGATCATCAACAACCCGAGTAGAAAAACAGACTCTCTCGTCAGAAGAAGGAGGAACAAGTTCATAGTTCTTCTCATCACCAGGATTACTACAGACACTATGAAACTGCCTAAGCTGCGCGCAAAACTCAGAATCAACCAGAGAGACACACATAAGAACCATCGAGTCCACCCAATCGGCCATGCCCTCAGGGACCTGGGAAGGCATCTTTACAACGTCATTTCGGGAAGACATGAGGCCAACTAAATCCTACAAAAAGAAAAGAAGAGCGGATTACTTAAAAAAACATCTCGGATGAGGGGCAAAACAACTCGATGGACGGACAAACAGAAAAGGAAAACCCCAAAACTCAAGCCAAAAGTCCTGGGGCATCCCTTGGAGGCAGTAACAAAGTAAGGTTTTTTAAGAAATCTCTACAGCTCACGTCCTGACACTCATCAAAAAGAAAATAAAGTCTCAAAGGATACAAAGGAAGTAAAAACACAAAGTCGCCACCCTTCTACAGTTTATCAGCAAAAGCATTATCAAAAACACCAAAAAATGCCAAGCAGAAAAACAGCAAAGACGCAAACTTTTTTGGAATCAAGCAAAAAATCATCAGCGAGGGCACAAGCAGAAACGGCAACAACATAAAGAAAAAGATTCAAGCAACAAGAAAAAAATTCGCACCAAAAATGAAGAAATTCCAGAGCATGCAACAATCAGGCATGATAAAAACAGAAAGACCCAAAATTCCTCTAAACAAAATGCAAACTTTCCACATATAAAGAAATAGAAGAAAGAAAAAACAAACATGGAAAAAAGTAGAAGAAAACCTCGAAAGCCAAAAGAACAGAAGCCACAAAGCCACCCCTTGAAAGCGGAAAACTGCGGAGGAAAAAACCTGGAAATCACCCCTCTTCCACAGAAAGCAGCGATAGAACAGACGGAAGAAGCTACGAAAGAAACAGAAAATGAGAGAGTAAAGGGAGAAGTTATGAAGAAGAAGTGAAGAAGAGAAACCGTTTTTTGATTGAGAAATTCAAAATAAAAGACCAAGAGAAAATGGGGCAATTAATGCTAATTAAATGCAGATATTAAAACCTTCTCGCATTCCCAAAAAAGCGCTGATATAAAAGTTTGCGCTTTTAGAGGAAAACATTCTACATTCAAAAGATTCTACACAAGGAAGAAATCGACGAAATGCTTGAGTTCGACTTCATCATAGAATGACCGAAGTCCAAAAAACTCGACCTCGACAAAAAGACCGAGCTCAAGCAGGGGCACTGTTCATACCCTGGGTCGAGTTACCCGACCCGGGATGATTGGCGATAAAAGCGACCGACCTCTTTAGGTCTGACTAGCCGACCTCTTCTCAAAGAGCTCGGCCAAATCGACAGGAGAGCCCAGTAAAGGGCCCAAACAGAGGAACACGACCCAAATCCTAGGGCAACCTAAGCCTATAGAGATAAAGGCGGTTCCATTGAAGATACGCTGACCTCAACTCAAAGATAAAAATAAGATAAGATAAGTAACTTATCTTATCCAAAAGGTCACATCTCATCATTATAAATACGCTGGAGCACCCAGGTATAACTCATACTCTGATTCTACATAAAACCTGCTTAATACCCTTGCTAACTTAAGCATCGGAGTCCCTTGCAGGTACCCCCCACCCTTCGGTGATAGAGGATCAGCAGCACCATCAGTCCAACAAGTCGGGCATACTAGCTCCGGCTGTCATCCACCTGCCGGACACACCAGCTACGACCAGTACGAAAGATCTCGTCCGAGATCGACCTCCAGTTTCAGGTAACCCTCGGAACAGGCACCTAAATTGATTTGAGTATAAACTTTTCATCGAACTTGCTTGAACTATATATTGTGGAATATGTTTTGAGCTAAGAATACAAGCTTGTGAGTTTTGAGCCTAATTGCGTGGTTACATTATATAACCACTTATTTTCCTTCTTGTGTACATTATTCTCTTCCTATGATTGTAATCTTTGATTTGTTTGATTCTTTATGTCTATTATTTTGTGTAGACATGCACTTATATGATTGAGGCCATTATTTCATCAGCTCACTTACCCAAATAGCCTACTATTTATCTTCCATTGTTGGCCAGCTTTGAGCCTACGATTACCTACTTGTTCTTTAATTTAGCACATTACAAGCCTCAAAGTGAAAAATAATAAATGTCCATAATTTGGATCTTTGATTAGCTTAGGCTAGTAAGTGTGTGTATCATTCAAGTGTGGGGAAACTTGGGACATTGGTTGAGGTAAAATGGTGTTTTTGTATTTTGTTGAAAATATTGGGAATCGGGTGCATACTCATGTGTTAATTAAATGTTTAAACCATATGCATTAATACCTTTGTATATAATTACATCAAAAAGAAAAAATGAGAAAAACAAAGAAAAAAAATATGTATATGAATAAAAAAGAAAAAAATAGAAAGAAAAGAAAAAAAAAGAAATAAAAAGGGGACAAAATGCCCCAAAGTGAAGTGCAATAATAATCAATGCATATGTATAGTGATCGAAAAGAGAATGCATGAGTGTGTGAAAAAAGTGAAGGATGGGTAGTTAGGTTAGCTTTGAAATTGTATAGGTTGTCATAGGTTAGGTGGGAAGCTTAGGTTAATCGAAGATTCAAATTTCAAGCTCACTTGACCATATACAATCTTACCTTGACCCTAGCCCCATTACAACCTATAGGAAAGTCTTCATGATATTTGTATGCATGCATGAAATAATTGTTGATTGTTAGAAGAAAAACAAATCTTGGAAAGCATGATTAGAAGAGAATTGAGTGAAACAACCCTATACACTTGAGTGATTAGAGCGGATACAGATCCGGTGAGGGTTCAATTGCTCAATTACATGTTTCCACCTAGAATCATCACTTTTCTTGCAAGTTTGTAAAAATCTTTAATAACTTAATTCAATTGTGGTTTGATTTGGTGTTATTGCCATTGCTTTAGCCCCTATCCTTATATATGTTTCCTTGGGAATTGATTTATTTTGACTAAGTAGTTACATTCATTTAGATAGATTGCATTTAATTAGTTTGCATTGAATAAATGTTGATACCCTTCTTTTCTTTCTTGATTCTAGCATGAGGACATGCTTGGTTTAAGTGTGTGGGGGTTGATAAACCCCATTTTTAGGGTTTATCTTGTGTCGAATTTAGGGGATTTTATCACCTTTTCTCACATTTATCCAATGAAATAGCATGGTTTTTATTATTCTCCTTTATTTGTGCTTAAGTGTGAAAACATGCTTTTTAGGCCCTTAAATTGGTAATTCTGAATCACCTTAATTCCATTCGATGCCTTGATGTATTTGTTGAGTGATCTCAGGTTCACGAGGCAAGTATTGAATGAAAGAAGTAAAGAGAAAAGCATGCATAGTGGAGAATCCATGAAGAAATAAGGATTTGGGACGCTGAGATCGACGCGCACGCGTAGAAAGTGAAGTCGCATGGCGACGCGTACGCGTGACCCATGCGTATGTGTCGGTACTCGCATGTGACCCACTTAAAGTGAATCCACTGGGGGCGATTTCTGGGCTTCCCAGGCCCAGATCCAACTCATTTCTGAGCTTATTTCATGCAGAATTCAAAGGGGGATCAACACATTAACACATTAGCACATAGTTTAGTTTTGATCATGTTTTAGTTAGTTTCTAAAGAGAGAAGCTATCTCTTCTCTCTAGAATTAGGTTAGATGTAGATTAGGATTTCTTAGATCTAGGTTTAATTCATGTTTTGATTTACTTTTCCTCTCTAATTTCTTGTTCTTCTACCTTTGCTTCTCTAGTTTAATATTTTACCTCTTGTAATTGTTTACTTTGTTGTTGATGTACTCTTGTTCTTTCTATATTTTTCTTTTAATTCAATTTATGTTTGATTTCCTTTATTGTTGATTTGAGTTATTGTTGTTAATTCCTTGCAATTAGTAGTTGTAGATTTATATTTCTTGCAATCTTGTTTACTTTCTTTTTGTGCCTTCCAAGTGTTTGACGAAATGCTTGAAAGGATGTTAGAGTATATTTTTCTTCTCTTGGCTTGAGTTGAGTAATTAGTGACACTTGAGTTATCAAACTCTCTTGTTGATTGATGATTGGAAGTTGCTAGTTGACTTGAAGGCTACTAAAGCTAGTCTTTCATTGTGATTAGACTAGGACTTGTGGTCTCAAGTTGATTATCTCCACTTGACTTTCCTTTATAGTTAGAGGTTAACTAAGTGGAGCAATGGATAATTCTCATCACAATTGATGATGATAATGAGGATATGACTTCTAGTTCTCATACCTTGCCAAGAGCTTTCTTAGTTGTTATTTTATTTCTTTTGCCATTTAAATTTCATGTTCCTTATTTCAAAATCCCAAAAATATACAATCCCTAGCCAATAACAAGAACACTACCCTGCAATTCCTTGAGAGATGACCCGAGGTTTAAATACTTCGGTTTATTTTTATTGGGGTTTGTACTTGTGAAAAACAAATTTTTGATTGAGAATTGTTTGTTGGTTTAGAACTATACTTGCAACGAGATTTCATTGAGAAATTCTTTACCGATAGATAATTTCCGCTCATCAGTGTTGACCTTTCATACTCAACACTTGACTCTTTCTTGCATTATTTTGGTGCTTCGTGACTTGTTTTATATTGTTAGGTGATGATATTTATAGGTCAATGCTTATCTTTTGTGACACGTGTATTCTTTGTGCATTGATATGAACTTATATTGTCTCTCATAACCCACTTTTTCCTATTTAAACTTGATGATTCCAAATGCTCTTCATGCCATTTACTTATACTTTGATTTTACTCTTGCATCAAGTGTTAGTCGATATGCCTTAGCTTATATTACTTTCTCACTTACATGTTGTAGCTACCATGTAGTTGAGAATCCTACTCTTAGTTGGTATTAGCCCCCACTTATGTTCTATTTGCTTTGATATTTTTGCTGTAGGCTTAATCTTCTTTCTTTTTATCTCCTTTCAGGCTGGCCACCAAGAAGGGAAAGGAAAAGTTTCTAAATGGGGCAAACAACAAGTCTTTTTGCACAACCTTTTGAAGAAACTCATCAGTTGTAACAGCCCATCCACTTTGCTCATCTTTATATGCACCGAGGACGGTGCAATCTTTAAGTGTGGGGAGGTCGAGACTGACTTCCGTTGGTAACTACTTCCTTTTCTAACACCAATTCTCAATTTTCTTTGAGTAGTTAGTTGTTGCATTGCATGATAAATTGCATGATAGTTAGAATTTGTAAATATTCAATTACCTTTTTCTTTATAAGACTACTTGGTTAGAATGATGATTTCCCTTTCAAGAAACTATTTTAGGGCATTTCACTAATTTGAATAAAAAGTTTTGATGAACTTGCTTGAAGAATTTATTTTGGAACATGGTTTTTGAGTTAGAACACACAAGCCTAGTGAGATTTGAGCCTAATTGATTGGTTACATCTTATCAACCAATATATTTTGTTTCGGTATGTGTTGTTCTCTCTAAGATTGTGATCTTTGTCTTGCTTGATTCTATATTTCCATTGTTGGATGTTTGCATGCATATATGTGATTGAGGCCATCATTTGAATTAAGCTCACATACCCATATGGCCTTACCATTTCATCATCTGTTGCAACCAATGATTGAGCCTATTTTACCCCCATTTATTCTTTATTTTAGCACATCACTAACTCTAAGTGAAAAATAATGGATGTCCTTAATTTGAATCCTTGGTTGGCTTAGACTAGTGAGAAGAGTGTACATAATTTAAGTGTGGAGATTGGGTTGGGAACATTTGGTTTGGGAAATGGGTATGCTATACTTTTTATGAAAAATGTGAAAAAGAATTGGGCACATGTTCATACATTCAATATCTTAAGCATATGCATTGATCTCTCATATATATAGTATCCACCACAAGAAAAAAATAAAAGCAAAATAAAAAGAAGAAAAATAAAAGAAAAGAAAAAGAAAAAGAAAATAAGAAAGCAATAAAAAAGGGATAAAATGCCCCAAAGCAAGTGGTGATAACAATGCATATGAATTGCATTCAATTTTGGGATGCATGAACATGTGGCAAAAGATAGTCAATGGGTAGTTAGGTTTTGTATTTTAATTACAAAGATTGTCTTAGGTTAGGTGGGAAGTTTAGGTTAATCAAGGATTCAAATTTTAGTCCACTTGACTAAATACAATCCTACCTTGACCCTAACCCCAATTCAACCCTTAAAAAGACCTCTTGATATGTGTATTCATGCATTGAACATATGTTGATTGGTAGAAAAAGAGCAAGCCTTAGAAAGTAAGATTAGTAGAGAACCGAGAGAATCAACCCTCAAACACTAGAGAGGATAAAGTGCAAACACTTCCGGTGAGGGTTCGTTCCCAGCTTTCATGAGCTTCCTTCTTGCAAGTCTACTTGTACTTCATTTTAAGATTTGAATTAGTGGAATTCATAAATCATCATGATTATCTTAGCCCTACTTATTCATATATGTTCTTGGAAGATTGGTTTACTTTTAACCATGTAGGTAGAAATATTTTGCATTTAGTTTCATGCATGTATATAGGTTGCATCTAATAAATTTCACCATCCTTCTTCATCCCTTTATAACTTCTCTTGAGCTTAGCATGAGGACATGCTAATGTTTAAGTGTGGGGAGGTTGATAAACCCCATTTTTAGGGTTTATCTTGTGCTTAATTTAGTGGATTTTATCAACTATTCTCTCACTTATTCATATAATTTGCATGTTTTTAAGATTCCTTTCTAATTTTGTGCTATGAATGAAAACATGCTTCCAAGGTCGTAAAATCACTAATTTTTAATCCTCTTTTATTACCATTCGATGCCGTGATATATTTGTTGAGTGTTCTCAGGGCCATAGGGCAGAAATGGCTTAGAGGATGCAAAGGAAGTATGCAAAAGTAGAAGGAATACAAGGATTTGAAGATTTGAGAAGCTGGCCCCGACACGTATGCATGAAAGACGCGTACGCGTGGGCAAGCCATAGTCCAAGCGATGCACATGCGTGGATGACGCGTACGCGTGACTTTGTGCAAAGTTCAACGACGCGTACGCGTGACAAAGCGGCACGTACCTCACTAAAGTGAAATCAGTTGGAGCGATTTCTAAGTTGGTTTTTGGCCTGGTTTCGAGCCCATTCTGCAGATAAGAGACTGGGAGTGAAGGAGGATTGGGGGATTCTCATTCATTCATACACATTTTAGGTTTTAGATGTAGATTTCCAAAGAGAGAGGCTCTCTCCTCTCTCTAGATTAGGGTTCTTAGTTTACTTCCTTTTAGATCTAGATCTCACTCTTCCTTCAATTTAGTTTTCCTTTACTTTTATTTATTCTAGTACTTTACTTCTCTTGTTAATTCCGTTATTTTGTCAATTTAGTTTATGAACTCTTTTGTTGATTTCAATTCTCCTTTAATGCAATTATTTGGTTTCATGTCTTTTAATGTTTGTCTTGGTTTCTATTATTGATTTCTTTCTTTGATTAGTTATAGCTTTTATTAATTCTTGTAATTGATGATGTTTACTTTTATTACCTTTTATATGTTTAATGAAATGTTTCTTTTAGTCATGAGTTAGATTTTTTTCTCCTCTTGACTTGGGTTGAGTAATTAGAGACTCTTGAATTGTCAAAGTCTCTTGTTGATTAGTGATTGAAAGTTGCTAGTTGACTTGAGTTTCACTAAATCTAGTCTTTGATTAGGGCTTGTGAACTCAAGTTGATTTCACTCACTTGACTTTCCTTCAAATGTTAGAGGTTAACTAAGTGAGAGCAAAAGATAATTACCATCACAATTGAGGATGATAATGAGGATAGAACTGCTAGTTCTCATTCCTTGCCAAGAGCTTCTTTGTTGTTAGCTTATTTCTTTTGTTATTTACATTGCTTGTCTCTTATTATAAAATCCCCAAACTATACTTTCATAGCCAATAATTGGGCACCCGCTTGCAATTCCTTGAGAGACGACCCGAGATTTAAATACTTTGGTTAATTTTTATTGAGGTTAAACTTGTGACAACCTAATTAAACATTGATGTGAGGATTCATTGTTAGTTTGGACTATGCTTGCAACGAAGTTATTTTGAGAAATTCTTTACAGACATTTTTCCTCTATCACGCATACGCGTGACCAAGTGCAGCAGTCGTCTGACGCGTATGCGTGGCTGATGCATGCACGTGACAAGCGGACATGCCTCACTAAATAGAACACGTTGGGGGCAATTTCTGAGCTTCTTTTGGCCCAGTTTCGAGCCTAATTAGAAGATTAGAGGCTGGGAGTGAAGGAGGATGGGATATACATGCCATTAGTTTAGTTTTTATATAGTTTTTGAATTCTAGAGAGAGAAACACTCACTTCTCTCTAGGGTTTAGTGTTCTTTGTTCAATTTCACTTGAATCCTTGGTATCCTTTTTAATTTCAATCTTTGTTGTTTTAATTGTAGTTTCCATTCTCTAATTTTACTTAGCACACTTGCAACTTTAGTTCTTTTGAATTTGGATCTTATTCGAATTGAGTTCTATTAATGCATTGAGAGTTTTCATGTTTTATTTATGTTATTTGAATTGTTATTGTTGATTGTTGTTAGTGGGTAGCTTTAATTTGGATTGTTTTTTCATTTCATGATGCCTTTTATTCTTGCTCACCAAGTGTTTGAGAAAATGTCACTTATGACTATGGAGTAAATTTCTCCTCTTGGTTTTGGGGTTGAGTATTGAAAACTCTTGAATTGTCAAATCCTAATGTGGATTGGTAATTGGAAGGTGCTAGTTAGCTTGAACTTCACTAAAGCTAGTCCTTCGCTAGGAGTTGACTAGGACTTGTGAACTCAAGTTAATTGTATTCACTGGATTTTCCTTCAATTGTTAGAGGAAAACTAAGTGAAGGAAATAGACAATTTTCATCACAATTGGTAATGATAATGAGGATAAGAACTCCAATTCTCACCCCTAGTCAAGGTCTTTGTATTGATTGATTGTCATTCACTTTTACTAGTTTTGGTTTTCTAGTTTTCTCATTTTAATTTCATATCTCTTATTCATAGATGCTTTTAGTTGTAGTTATCTTAATGCATGCTTGTTAGTTATGCAATGCTTGATTGATATTTCTAGTTATCTCAATTTAATTGTTAGTTGTTTGTTGCTTTTATATACTTGTTATTTTACTTCTTCCGTAAGCAATCCAAAACCCCAAAATTCCTAACCAATAATGTGCATTCTAGTGCAAGTCCTAGGAAAAACGACCCAGAATTCTACTCCCGGTTATTTTTTTATTGTTGTGACATTCTTCTAAACTTTGACTTGGGGTATCTCGTCGGTTGGACTATACTTTATGACATTGAATTGGAAAATCCTTTAGTAATTTCTTAACCGACATTTATCCCACGTCAAGCATCCAAGCTGTTAATGACAATTGAGAATCTCTCAAATATTTTATTAATAGTTTCTCCTTCCTTCACGGAGAATATTTTATGCCCCTTTTGAAGCATATCACTCTTTGTCTCTTTTACTTGTAGTGTACTTTCATGTGTGATTTGGAGTTTATCCCAAATTTTTTTTTGCTGTTTTGCATCTTGACACCTTTTGAAATTCTTCAAAACTAATGGCGCAGTGCATCATGTTGATAGCCTTGGCATTGAGCTCAACTTTTTTCTTGTTTTCATCATTCCATTCAATATCTTCTTTTGGAACAACTTCAACTTTAGCGTTGGTCTTTATTGGAACATCCGGGCTATTTACAATTATCTTTCATATGTTGTAGTCTACAAATTATACAAAAATCTTCATCCTTTCTTTTCAGTAGGTGTAGTTTTTGCCATTGAAAAATGGTGGTTTGTTGTTGGATTGCCCTTCGCTAAGAGTGTAAGCAAACCACATTTGTTCCCATGTTAGCTATTTAGATCTTTTCTCCAAGGTGTTAAACTTGATGCTTGACACCTTGACTCTTGATACCAATTGAAGATTTTCAATGGTCTAGATGATGGGAGTTGAATCTATGACTTCTTTTTATGTCTTTAAACTTGAACACCAAAACAGATTCTACTCCTTTAGTTCTATTGCGTCTGTAATATTGATTATGTAGGAGATAATTTATTTTTGTCTCACAACGAATAAAATTAAAATAGATCAGAGAAGAGAAAAGAACACAACCATGTATCTTGGTTCAATCACCTTGTACAATGTGGCCTACATCTAGTATCTACTACAATTATGATAGAATTTTCACCATCTTTTCAAAGATTATAAACACCAATTCTCTATGATTCTTCCTAATTCTATCCGGGACAAACCAAACTTCTAACCAAACTTGATTTGGCTAGATTTATCCCCTAGACTTTCAACAATAAGTACTCACCCAACTTAGCAAAAAAAAACCTCTCAAACTTATGATTATAAAATAGAAATACATCAAAAGAGTTTTGATATAACAATAGCTTTTCTTTCAAAGTTAACTCTCTTTGTCTTTTCTTTCAAATAGCTTTTTCAAATACCTCACACATTATCTTTTACCATGAGAAATCAAAAAAAGATAAACTGAGAAAGTAAGATACACAATGTAGCCTCATGAAGGAGAAGAATTATGGTAGCTTGAAAGTTATGTAAAAACCATATTCAAGTACTCTCATTTGTTGCCTTCCATTTTGGTGGGATGTCCCTTTAATATAGGTGCATTGATTCCAAAACTTCAAGGTTTGAGTGAAGAAGGTGCTAGTAAACTTAAATTGTTGGGTTCTCTCTCCTTACCCCATTTCTGACTCATTACTTCTTTATGTATGGAATAATGGCTCCAAAATTTGAACTAGTGAGTAGAGTCAACTCTTGAACATTAGAGCAACTGACACTACACCAAATTGACTATATAGTTACACTTATTTTATGACTCTTATTTTAAGTGTCTCCATTTAATAATACTGTGACACTTGTGTAACTAATTTTTTAGCCGTCAGTAAAAATCTCTCTCCTCCTTCGTTTATATTTTATTTTTTCCATAGCCATTTGAAGATGAGAAGCGAACGAAGCGAAGAGAAGAGAAAGTAGCGCCACAGCCTTCACTAGTTCGTATTCACCATTTGCCGATCGCCACAGCCTTTAGATCGTAGGCTTCTCCACTCACCTCATGAAGCGGATCCAGAAGGGACCCGTCAGAGGCATCTCCCTCAAGCTTCAAGAAGAGGAGAGGGAGCGTCGCATGGACTTCATTCCTGATGTGTCCGCCATTGACACTTAACACATCGAGGTTGACAAGGAAACCATTGACATGCTTCAATCTCTAGGTATGTCTGAAATCCTTGGAATTACTCAAGTCGATCCCGTTCCTGTTCAGCAGATCCCGTTTGGTCGCCCTGGCGCTGGATTTGGTGGTGCCCAAAGGAGGTACTGAGAAAAAAGACAATTTTCTCTATTTTGGAATTGTATTATCAATATTAGGGTTTTTAATTTGGGGGAAAAGTAATGTTGATTAGCGGATAATTTATACGCTTTTTGGCATTATTTTTAGGTAGTTTTTAGTAAGTTCAAGCTACTTTTAGGGATGTTTTCATTAGTTTTTATGTTAAATTCACATTTCTGGACTTTACTATGAGTTTGTGTGTTTTTCTGTAATTTCAGGTAAATTCTGGCTGAAATTGAGGGACTTGAGCAAAACTCTGAAAAAGGCTGACAAAAGGACTGCTGATGTTGTTGGAATCTGACCTCCCTGCACTCAAAATGGATTTTCTGGAGCTACAGAACTCCAAATGGCGTGCTCTCAATGGAGTTGGAAAATAGACATCTAGAGCTTTCCAGCAATATATAATAGTTCATACTTTATTCGAGAATTGACGATGTAAAGTGGCGCTCAACGCCAAGTACATGCTGCTGTCTGGAGTCAAACGCCAGAAACACGTCACAACCCGCAGTTGAACGCCAGAAACACGCTATAACTCGGCGTTCAACTCCAAGAAAAGCCTCAGCTCGTGGATAGATCAAGCTCAGCCCAAGCATACACCAAGTGGACCCCGGAAGTGGATTTATGCATCAATTACTTACTCATGTAAATCCTAGTAGCTAGTCTAGTATAAATAGGATAATTTACTATTGTATTAGACATCTTTTGATCACTTTAGATCTAATGAACATATCTCTGGATGCCTAGTCCTTAGACCATGGGGGCTGGCCATTCGGCCATGCCTGAACCTTTCACCTATGTATTTTCAACGGTGGAGTTTCTACACACCATAGATTAAGGGTGTGGAGCTCTGCTGTACCTCAAGTTTCAATACAATTACTATTATTTTCTATTCAATTCTCTTTTATTCTTATTCCAAGATATACGTTGTACTTCAACTTGATGAATGTGATGATCCGTGACACTCATCATCATTCTCACCTATGAACGCGCGTGACTGACAACCACTTCCGTTCTACCTTAGGCCGGGCGCATATCTCTTAGATTCCCCAACAGAATCTTCGTGGTATAAGCTAGATAGATGGTGGCATTCATGGGAATCCGGAAAGTCTAACCTTGTCTGTGGTATTCCGAGTAGGATTCCAGAATTGAATGACTGTGACGAGCTTCAAACTCCTGAAGGCTGGGCGTTAGTGACAGACGCAAAAGAATCAAGGGATTCTATTCCAACCTGATTGAGAACCGACAGATGATTAGCCGTGCTGTGACAGAGTATTTGGACCATTTTCACTGAGAGGATGGGATGTAGCCATCGACAAGGGTGATGCCTCTAGACGATTAGCCATGCAATGACAGCGCATAGGACCATTTTCCCGAGAGGATGAAAAGTAGCCATTGACGACAGTGATGCCCTACATACAGCTTGCCATGGAAAGGAGTAAGAAGGATTGGATGAATGTAATAAGAAAGTAGAAATACAAGAGGAGCACAGCATCTCCATACGCCTATCTGAAATTCCCACTATTGATTTACATGAGTATTTCTATCCTATTTTATTTTCTGTTTATTATTAATTTTCGAACCTATCATGAATCAATTTAATCTACCTAACTGAGATTTAAAAGGTGACCATAGCTTGCTTCATACCAACAATCTCTGTGGGATCGACCCTTACTCACGTAAGGTATTACTTGGATGACCCAGTACACTTGCTGGTTAAGTTGAACGGAGTTGTGTCCACACATAGCCAATAGCCATTAAATAAATCTCATGCAAATACAAAGAGGGTCACAATTTTGTCCACCAAGTTTTTGGTGCCGTTGCCGGGGATCGTTCGAGTATGGACAACTGACGGTTCATCTTGTTGCTCAGATTAGGTAATTTTCTTTTCAAAAATCTTTTTCAAAATTTTTCTTTTCTTTTTCATTTTTCCAAACTTTATTTTCGAAAAAATTAATAAAAATCCAAAAAAAATCATAAAATCATAAAAATAAAAAATATTTTATGTTTCTTGTTTGAGTCTTGAGTCAATTTTTAAGTTTGGTGTCAATTGCATGCTTTAAAAAATTTTTCTTGTATTTTTCGAAAATTCCATGCATTCATAGTGTTCTTCATGATCTTCAAATTGTTCTTGACAAGTCTTCTTGTTTGATCTTGATGTTTTCTTGTTTTGTGTTGTTTGTTGTTTTTCATATGCATTTTTCGTTTGTTAGAGTCCATGCATTAAAGATTTCTAAGTTTGGTGTCTTGCATGTTTTCTTTGCATCAAAAATTATTCAAAAAATATGTTCTTGATGTTCATCATGATCTTCAAAGTGTTCTTGGTGTTCATCTTAACATTCATAGTGTTCTTGCATGCATCATGTGTTTTGATCCAAAATTTTTAAGTTTTAGGTCATGTTTGTGTTTTTCTCTCTCATAATTAAAAACTCAAAAATCAAAAAAATATCTTTTCCTTATTTTTCTCATAATTTTCGAAAATTTGAGTTGACTTCGTCAAAAATTTTCAAAATTAGTTGTTTCTTACAAATCAAGTCAAATTTTCAATTTTAAAACTCTTATCTTTTCAAAATCTTTTTCAAAAATTATATCCTTTTCATTTTTTTTCTATTTTTTGAAAATTTTAAAAATCTTTTTCAAAATATTTTCAAAATCTTTTTCTTCTCTTTATATCATATTTTCAAAAATTCACTAACAGTTAATGTGATTGATTCAAAAATTTGAAGTTTGTTACTTTCTTGTTAAGAAAGGTTCAATCTTTAAGTTCTAGAATCTTATCTTTTAGTTTCTTGTTAGTAATTAATTTTAATTTAAAAATTAAATCTTGTTCAAACATATCTTATCATATCTTTTATATCTTATCTTTTTCAAAATCTTATCTTTTTCAAAAAATTTGATTTCAAATATCTTATCTAACTTCTTATCTTCTTATCTTTTCAAATTTGATTTTAATATCTTTTTCAACTAACTATTTGACTTTTTGTTTGTTTCTTATCTTTTTCAAAACCACCTAACTACTTTTCCTTCTCTAATTTTCGAAAATATCTCATCTCTTTTTCAAAAATTCTTTTTGTTTTAAATTTTAATTTTAATTATATCTTATCTTTAATTTTCGAAAATACTAACCCCTTTTTCAAAATTATTTTCGAAATTCTCCCTCTCTTTTTTTATTCTATTTAATTATTTATTTACTAACACTTCTCATCACCTCTCTTCATCTAAATATCTGAACCCATTCTTCTTCACTCTTCTCCCCTTTCTTTTTCTACTAACATAAAAGAATCTCTATACTGTGACATAGAGGATTTCTCTTTCTTTTCTTGTTTTCTTCTCCTTCATATGAGCAGGAACAAGGACAAAAGCACTCTTGTTGAAGCTAATCCTGAACCTGAAAGGACTTTAAAGAGGAAACTAAGAGAAGCTAAACTACAACAATCCAGAAGTAACCTTTCAGAAATTTTCGAACAAGAGAAGGAGATGGCAGCCGAACCCAATAATGATAATGCAAGAAGGATGCTTGGTGATTTTACCAAACCCACATCCAAATTTGATGGAAGAAGCATCTCTATTCCTGCCATTGGAGCCAATAATTTTGAGCTTAAGCCTCAACTAGTTGCTTTAATGCAACAGAACTGCAAGTTTTATGGACTTCCATCTGAAGATCCTTACCAGTTTTTAACTGAGTTCTTGCAGATCTGTGAGACTGTTAAGACGAATGGAGTAGATCCTGAAGTCTACAGGCTCATGCTTTTCCCTTTTGCTGTAAGAGACAGAGCTAGAATATGGTTAGATTCACAACCTAAGGATAGCCTGGACTCCTGGGATAAGCTGGTCACGGCCTTCTTGGATAAATTCTTTCCTCCTCAAAAGCTGAGCAAGCTTAGAGTGGATGTTCAGACCTTCAAACAAAAAGATGGTGAATCCCTCTATGAAGCTTGGGAAAGATACAAGCAGCTGACCAAAAGGTGTCCATCTGACATGTTTTCAGAATGGACCATATTAGATATATCTATTATGGTCTATCTGAGTTTTCGAAAATGTCATTGGACCATTCTGCAGGTGGATCCATTCACCTAAAGAAAACACCTGCAGAAGCTCAAGAACTTATTGACATGGTTGCAAATAACCAGTTCATGTACACTTCTGAGAGGAATTCCGTGAATAATGGGACGCCTCAGAGGAAGGGAGTTCTTGAAATTGATGCTCTGAATGCCATATTGGCTCAGAACAAAGTGTTGACTCAGCAAGTCAACATGATCTCTCAAAGTCTGAATGGATGGCAAAATGCATCCAACAGTACTAAAGAGGCAGCTTCTGAAGAAGCTTATGATCCTGAGAACCCTGTAATGGCAGAGGTTAATTACATGGGTGAACCTTATGGAAACACCTATAATTCATCATGGAGAAATCATCCAAATTTCTCATGGAAGGATCAACAAAATCCTCAACAAGGCTTTAACAATGGTGGACGCAATAGGCTGAGCAATAGCAAGCCTTTTCCATCATCTTCTCAGCAATAGACAGAGAATTCTGGACAAAACACTTCTAATTTAGCCAATCTAGTCTCTGATCTGTCAAAGGCCACTTTCAGTTTCATGAGTGAAACAAGATCCTCCATCAGAAATCTGGAGGCACAAGTGGGCCAGCTGAGTAAGAAAATCATTGAAACTCCTCCCAGTATTCTCCCAAGCAATACAGAAGAGAATCCAAAAGGAGAGTGCAAGACCATTGATGTATTCAATATGGCCGAATGCACAAGGGAGGAGGAGGACGAAAATCCTAGTGAGGAAGACCTCGTGGGACGTCTCTCAAGCAAGAGGGAGTTTCCTATTAAGGATCCAAAGGAATCTGAGGCTCATATAGAGACCATAGAGATTCCATTAAATCTTCTTCTGCCATTCCTGAGCTCTGAAGACTATTCTTCCTCTGAAGAGGATGAAGATGTGAACGGAGAGCAAGTTGCTCAATATTTAGGAGCTATCATGAAGCTGAATGCCAAGTTATTTGGTAATGAGACTTGAGAAAGTGAACTTCCCTTGCTCATTGGTGAACTAGATACCTGGATTCAGAAAATTTTACCTCAAAAGAGACAAGATCCTGGCAAGTTCTTAATACCTTGTACCATAGGCACCATGACTTTTGAAAAAGCTCTATGTGATCTGGGGTTAGGGATAAATCTTATGCCACTCTCTGTAATGGAGAAACTGGGGATCATTGAGGTACAACCTGCCTTGTTCTCATTACAATTGGCAGACAAGTCATTAAGACAAGCTTATAAAGTAGTAGAGGACGTGCTAGTAAAGGTTGAAGGCCTTTACATCCCTGCTGATTTCATAATCTTATACACTAGGAAGGAAGAGGATGAGTGTATCATCCTTGGAAGACCTTTCCTAGCCACAGCAGAAGCTGTGATAGATGTGAACAGAGGTGAATTAGTCCTTCAATTGAATGGGGACTACCTTGTGTTTAAGGCACATGGCCATCCCTCTGTGACAAAAGAGAGTAAGCATGAAGAGCTTCTCTCAGTTCAGAGTCAAGAAGAGCCCGCACAGTCAAACTCTAAGTTTGGTGTTGGGAGGCCACAACCAAACACTAAGTTTGGTGTTAAGACCCCACATCCAAACTCTAAGTTTGGTGTTGGGACTATACAACATTGACCTGATCACCTTGTGGCTCCATGAGAGCCCATTGTCAAGCTATTGACATTAAAGAAGCACTTGTTGGGAGGCAATCCAATTTTATTTATCTAATTTTTATTTTATTTTATTTTATTGTTATTTTGTGTTTTATTAGGTACATGATCATGTGGAGTCACGAAAAAAAATATAAAAATTTAAAAACAGAATTAAAAACTGTAGAAGAAAAATCATACCCTGGAGGGAGGACAGACTGGCGTTCAACGCCAGTAAGGAGCAGCTGGCTGGCGTTCAACGCCAGAACAGAGCATGAATCTGGCGCTGAACGCCAGAAACAAGCAACATTCTGGCGTTTGAACGCCAGGAAAGTGCCTTGAGGAAAGCTGGCATTGAACGCCAGTAACAAGCATGGAACTGGCGTTCAACGCCAGAAACATGCTACACATGGGCGTTGAACGCCCAGTACGTGCATCACCTCGGCGTTTAAATGCCAGAATGGTATGCAAAGGCATTTTACATGCCTATTTGGTGCAAGGATGGAATTCCTTGACACCTCAGGATCTGTGGACCCCACAGGATCACCTCAGGATCTGTGGACCCCACAGGTTCCCCACCTAACATATTCCTACCTTACCTCCTAATCCTATAACACTCTTCCCCATGTCACACTTTCCAACAACTTCAATCTCTGAATCTCTCCTCCCAATAAACACTCTTTCCCAAAACCCTTCACCAATCACTTCAATCTCTCTTCCCCATCACCTCTTCACCACTCACATCCATCCACTCTTCCCCATAAACCCCACCTACCTTCAAAATTCAAAAACACTTTCCCACCCAAACCCACCCTAAAATGGCCGAAACCCACCTCCCCCTTCTCCTCAATATTTTCTTCTTCTTCTTCTTCTCTTCTTTCTTCTCTTGCTCGAGGGCGAGCAATATTTTAAGTTTGGTGTGGTAAAAGCATAAGCTTTTTATTTTTCCATTACCATCAATGGCACCTAAGGCCGGAGAATCCTCTAGAAAAGGAAAAGGGAAGACAAAAGCTTCCACCTCCGAGTCATGGGAGATGGAAAGATTCATCTCCAAAAGCCATCAAGACCACTTCTATGATGTTGTGGCAAAGAAGAAGGTGATCCCTGAGGTCCCTTTCAAGCTCAAGAAAAATGAGTATCCGGAGATCCGACATGAGATCCGAAGAAGAGGTTCGGAAGTCCTAACCAACCTCATGCAACAAGTCGGAATCTTAATGGTTCAAGAGTTCTATGCCAATGCATGGATCACTAGGAACCATGATCAAAGTATGAACCCGAGTCCAAAGAATTATCTCACAATGGTTCGGGGGAAATACTTAGATTTTAGTCCGGAAAATGTGAGGTTGGCGTTCCACTTGCCCATGATGCAAGGAGATGTGCGCCCCTACACTAGAAGGGTCAACTTTAATCAAAGGTTGGACCAAGTCCTTATGGACATATGTGTGGAAGGAGCTCAATGAAAAAGAGACTCCAAAGGCAAGCCAGTTTAATTAAAAAAATTGGACCTCAAGCCTGTGGCAAGAGGATGGTTGGAGTTCATTCAACGCTCCATCATTCCCACTAGCAACCGATCTGAAGTTACTGTGGATCGGGCCATCATGATTCATAGCATCATGATTGGAGAGGAAGTAGAAGTTCATGAAGTCATCTCCAATGAAATCTACAAAATAGCCGAAAAGCCCTCCACCATGGCAAGGCTAGCTTTTCCTCACCTTATTTGCCATCTATGTTACTCAGCTGGAGTTATCATAGAAGGAGACATCTCCATTGAAGAGGATAAGCCCATCACCAAGAAGAGGATGGAGCAAGCAAGAGAAACCATCCACGGATCTCAAGAGATGCATGAGGAAGCTCATCATCAAGAAATCCCTAAGATGCCTCAAGGGATGCACTTTCCTCCCAACAACTATTGGGAACAACTCAACACTTCCTTAGAAGATTTGAGCCACAATGTGGAACAATTAAGGGTGGAACATCATGAGCACTCTATCATTCTCCATGAAATAAGAGAAGATCAAAGAGCAATGAGGGAGGAGCAACAAAGGCAATGAAGGGACATAGAAGAGCTTAAGGACATTGTTGGTCCTTCAAGAAGAAGACGCCACTAAGGTGGATTCATTCCTTGTTCTTATTTCTGTCTGTTTTTCGGTTTCTATGTTATGTTTATCTATATTTTGTGTCTCTACTTCATGATCATTAGTATGTAGTAACCATGTCTTAAAGCTATGAATAAAATTCCATTAATCCTTCACCTCTCTTAAATGAAAAATGTTTTAATTCAAAAGAACAAGAAGTACATAAATTTCGAATTTATCCTTGAATTTAATTTAATTATATTGATGTGGTGACAATACTTTTTGTTTTCTGAATGAATGCTTGAACAGTGCATAATTTTGATCTTGTTATTTATGAATGTTAAAATTGTTGGCTCTTGAAAGAATGATGAACCAAGAGAAATGTTATTGATGATCTGAAAAATCATGAAATTGATTCTTGAAGCAAGAAAAAGCAGTGAAAAAGCAAAAGCTTGCGGAAAAAAATGGCGAAAAAAAATAGAAAGAAAAAGAAAAAGCAAGCAGAAAAAGCCAATAGCCCTTAAAACCAAAAGGCAAGGGTAAAAGGATCCAAGGCTTTGAGCATCAATGGATAGGAGGGCCCAAGGAAATAAAATCCAGGCCTAAACGGCTAAATCAAGCTGTCCCTAACCATGTGCTTGTGGCATGCAGGTCCAAGTGAAAAGCTTGAGACTGAGTGGTTAAAGTCGTGATCCAAAGCAAAAAGAGTGTGCTTAAGAGCTCTGGACACCTCTAACTGGGGACTTTAGCAAAGCTAAGTCACAATCTGAAAAGGTTCACCCAGTTATGTGTCTGTGGCATTTATGTATCCGGTGTTAATACTGGAAAACAAAGTGCTTAGGGCCACGGCCAAGACTCATAAAAGTAGCTGTGTTCAAGAATCAACATACTTAACTAGGAGAATCAATAACACATTCCGAAATTCTAAGTTCCTAGAGAAGCTAATCATTCTAAACTTCAAAGGAAAAAGTGAAATGCCAAAACTGTTCAGAAGCAAAAAGCTACAAGTCCCGCTCATCTAATTATAATTAATATTCATTGATATTCTGGAATTTATAGTATATTCTCTTCTTTTTATCCTATTTGATTTTCAGTTGCTTGGGGACAAGCAACAATTTAAGTTTGGTGTTGTGATGAGCGGATAATTTATACGCTTTTTGGCATTGTTTTTAGATAGTTTTTAGTAAGTTCAAGCTACTTTTAGGGATGTTTTCATTAGTTTTTATGTTAAATTCACATTTCTGGACTTTACTATGAGTTTGTGTGTTTTTCTGTAATTTCAGGTAAATTCTGGCTGAAATTGAGATACTTGAGCAAAACTCTAAAAAAGACTGACAAAAGGACTACTGATGCTGTTGGAATCTGACCTCCCTGCACTCAAAATGGATTTTCTGAAGCTACAGAACTCCAAATGGCGCGCTCTTAACGGCGTTGAAAAATAGACATCCAGAGCTTTCCGGCAATATATAATAGTTCATACTTTATTCGGGAATTGACGACGTAAAGTGGCGCTCAACGCCAAGTACATGCTGTTGTCTGGAGTCAAACGCCAGAAACACGCTATAACTCGGCGTTCAACTCCAAGAAAAGCCTCAGCTCGTGGATAGATCAAGCTCAGCCCAAGCATACACCAAGTGGGCCCCGGAAGTGGATTTATGCATCAATTACTTACTCATGTAAACCCTAGTAGCTAGTCTAGTATAAATAGGATAATTTACTATTGTATTAGACATCTTTTGATCACTTTAGATCTGAGGAACATATCTCTGGACGCCTAGTCCTTAGACCATGGGGGCTGGCCATTCGGCCATGCCTGAACCTTTCACTTATGTATTTTCAACGGTGGAGTTTCTACACACCATATATTAAGGGTGTGGAGCTCTACTGTACCTCAAGTTTCAATACAATTACTATTATTTTCTATTCAATTCTCTTTTATTCTTATTCCAAGATATACGTTGCACTTCAACCTGATGAATGTGATGATCCGTGACACTCATCATCATTCTCACCTATGAACGCGGGTGACTGACAACCACTTCCGTTCTACCTTAGGCCGGGCGCATATCTCTTAGATTCTCCAACAGAATCTTCGTGGTATAAGCTAGATAGATTGCGGCATTCATGGGAATCCGGAAAGTCTAACCTTGTCTGTGGTATTCCGAGTAGGATTCCGGGATTGAATGACTGTGACGAGCTTCAAACTCCTGAAGGCTGGGCGTTAGTGACAGACGCAAAAAAATCAAGGGATTCTATTCTATCCTGATTGAGAACCGACAGATGATTAGCCGTGCTGTGTGGTGCACGAATTTGTGATCCGCACAACTAACCAGCAAGTGCGCTGGGTCGTCCAAGTAGTACCTTACGTGAGTAAGGGTCGATCCCACGGAGATTATTTTTGTTGAAACGAACTATATTTATTTTATTAATCTTAGTCAGGATATTAATTAAAATTATCAGTTGGAATTATTAGATTGGAAAAATAAAAGAAAATAAAAGCGTTACTTGTTGTGCAGTAATGAGAAATATGTTGGAGTTTTGGAGATGCTTTATCCTTTGAATTTCTACTTTTCCTTGAAATCCTCTTCCCACACGCAAGGTTCCTTCCATGGCAAGCTCTATGTAGGGTGTCACCGTTGTCAATGGCTACCTCCCATCCTCTCAGTGAAAACGTTCCTATGCTCTGTCACAGCACGGCTAATCATCTGTCGGTTCTCAATCAGGTTGGAATAGAATCCATTGATTCTTTTGCGTCTGTCACTAACGCCCAGCCTTCAGGAGTTTGAAGCTCGTCACAGTCATTCAATCCCATAATCCTACTCAGAATACCACAGACAAGGTTTAGACTTTCCGGATTCTCATGAATGCCGCCATCAATCCGGCTTATACCACGAAGATTCTGAGTAATGAATCTAAGAGATACTCATTCAATCTGATGTAGAACGGAGGTGGTTGTCAAGCACACGTTCATGGGTTGAGGAAGGTGATAAGTGTCACGGATCATCACCTTCTCCATAATTAAGCGCGAATGAACATCTTAGATAAGAACAAGCGTGTTTGAATGGAAAATAAAGGAATTGTATTAATTCATCGAGACGCTGCAGAGCTCCTCACCCCCAACAATGGAGTTTAGAGACTCATGCCGTCAAAAAGTATGTAATTCAGATCTGAAAATGTCATGAGGTACAAAATAATTCTCTAAAAGTTGTTTAAATAGTAAACTAGTAACCTAGGTTTACAGAATATGAGTAAACTAAGATAATTGGTGCAGAAATCCACTTCTGGGGCCCACTTGGTGTGTGCCGGGGCTGAGACTAAAGCTATCCACGAGTAGAGGCTTTTCTTGGAGTTGAACTCCAAGTTATGACGTGTTTTGGGCGTTCAACTCCGGATTATGACGTTTTTCTGGCGTTTAACTCCAGACAGCAGCATGTACTTGGCGATCAACGCCAAGTTACGTCGTCTATCTTCGCGCAAAGTATGGACTATTATATATTGCTGGAAAGCCCTGGATGTCTACTTTCCAACGCCGTTGAGAGCGCGCCAATTGGACTTCTGTAGCTCCAGAAAATCTATTTCAAGTGCAGGGAGATCAGGATCCAACAATATCAGCAGTCCTTTTTCAGCCTAAGTCAGATTTTTGCTCAGCTTCCTCAATTTCAGCCAGAAAATACCTGAAATCACAGAAAAATACACACACTCATAGTAAAGTCCAGAAATATGATTTTTGCTTAAAAACTAATAAAATTATATTAAAAACTAATTAAAACATACTAAAATCTACATGAAATTACCCCCAAAAAGCGTATAAAATATCCGCTCATCACAACACCAAACTTAAACTGTTGCTTGTCTTCAAGCAACTAGATAAATAAAATAGGGTGAGAGAAATTAAAAAGTAATAATATCTAAGAGTTTTAAATGGAGCTCAGATTCTTTTTAGATGAGCGGGGCTTGTAGCTTTTTGTTTCTGAACAGTTTTGGCAACTCCCTTTATCCTTTGAATTTCAGAATGATTGGCATCCATAGGAACTCGGAATTCAGATAGTATTATTGATTCTCCTGGTGTAGTATGTTGATTCTTGAACACAGTTATTTTATGAGTCTTGGCCGTGGCCCTAAGCACTTTGTTTTTCAGTATTACCACCAGATACATAAATGCCACAGACACATGACTAGGTGAACCTTTTTCAGATTGTGACTTAGCTTTGCTAGAGTCCCTAGTCAGAGGTGTCCAGAGCTCTTGAGCACACTCTGTTTGCCTTGGATCACGACTTTAACCACTCAGTCTCAAGTTTGTAACTTGGACCTGCATGCCACAAGCACATGGTTAGGGACAGCTTGGTTTAGCCGCTTAGGCCTGGAACTATTTCCTTAGACCCTCATATCCACTGATGCTCAAAGCCTTGGATCCTTTTCACCCTTGCCTTTTGGTTTTAAGGGCTGTTTGGCTTTTATTCCTTTTGATTCAAAATTTTTTTTTTGACTGCTTTTTCTTGCTTCAAGAATCAATTTCATGATTTTTCAGATCATCAATAATATTTTTCGTGTTCCTCATTCTTTCAGGAGCCAATATTCATCAAATTCAAAGTACAAGTTATGCATTGTTCAAGCATTCATTCAGAGAACAAAAAGTATTGCCACCACACATAATTAATTATAATTTTTATTATTAAGAACTCGAAAAATATAGATTACTTCTTTATTCTAAAAAAAATCTACTACTTTATTCATGCCTGATGATGATGAGAAAAATAAATTATAGCTTAATTGGAAATAAAATCAAAATAGATATACTAATTACTACTACTAAATATCTCCTAAGGTAAATTTCTATAATAACACTATCACTAAGTTAAAGCAGAAAAATTGGAACTCAGCAACCTGTTGTTTTGAGGAGTAGATGTTCCTCTAATCTGTGGGGTACTTTTCAAGGATTAATTTTGGCGCTTCAACTCCCTTAGATCACACCCTTGCTCTTCCTGTTCCTTAAGCAGTTTGCAAAGCATGCTACTTTGATTGTTCTGTTCTTCCTTTATTTGGCCCATAGCTTCTTGCAATTTGGAAATAGAAGCCTCAAGGTGTCCCCAATATTCGAATTGAGGCAGTTCTGGGAGGGCTTCCTGTGCTCTCCTCTTGGCTAAATCATCTTGTTGCTGTTGTCTGACCATTGATATTCCAGTGATTGGCCTCTCAACTGGAATATACTCTGTTATCCCCATCTTCACTCCCGCATCTTTGCAGAGCATAGAAATTAAGCTTGGATAGGCCAATTTGGCGTTCTTGGAATTCCTGTTTGCTATTTTGTATAGCTCACATGAGATCAGTTGATGGACTTCTACTTCTTTTCCCAACATGATGCAGTGAATCATTACTGCTCTTTTAATGGTAACTTCAGAACGGTTGCTGGTGGGCAATATGGAACGCCCAATGAAATCTAGCCAGCCTCTGGCTACTGGTTTTAGATCTTCTCTTTTGAGTTGAATTGGGGTGCCAGTGGTGCTGGTGGTCCACCTGACTTCAGGGATGCATATATCCTCTAGAATCTTGTCTAGACCTTTATTTACCCACATCATTCTCCTATTAAAGGAGTCTGGGTCATCTTTCAGTTGAGGAATCTTAAATATCTCCCTGATCTTGTCAGGATGGGTATGAACAATCTTTCCTCTGACTAAGGTCCGATGGTCATAGAGAGCAGCTCCAATTATTCTTTGCCTGTCTGTCTGCCATAGATTAGCATAGAACTCCTGAACCATGTTCCTTCCCACTTTCGTTTCAGGATTGGCCAGAATTTCCCAATTCCTGTTTCGAATTTGCTCTTGGATCTCCGGATATTCATCTTCTTTCAGATCAAATTTGACTTCCGGGATCACTGATCTGTGACTCATTATTTTGTAGTAATGGTCTGAATGTTCTTTAGTTAAGAACTTCCCTTGATTCCAAAGTGGCTTTGGAGTACTCTCTTTCTTGCCTCTTGGGGTGGGTTGTTTTCCTTTAGGAGCCATGATCTTAATGAGTATGTTTTTGTGATCACGGATAACCACACCAAACTTAGAGCTTTGCTTGTCCTCAAGCAAAAGAGAAGAAAGGAGAGGGATAGGAGGAGAGCAAGTGTTGCAAGGTGATGATGAGTGGGGCGGCGAACTCAATATATAGGGAGGGGGTGGGAAATTTCGAAAATAAGAAAAGAATAAGATAGAAGATATGATTTAGAAAAGATAGATATGATAAGAAAAAGATATAGTTTAAAAAGAGAAAGATATGAATAATAATTAAAAAGATAGATTTGAATTTTTAATTTTGCAAAAGATTTAAAAAGATAATTGGGTTTTGAAAACAAACTTTAAAAGAGTTGGATTGGATTGAAAAATAATTTGTCTTTATGGATTAAGATATATTTGAAATTTTTGAAAAAGGGATTTTAGAAATTAGGGTTCTTAGAAAACCAATTTGATTTGAAGGATGACATTTTGAAATATGTTGATGCAAGAAATTATGAATTGAAACATAAGAATTTAGAAAATTTGTAAAAAAAAATGAATTTTACCCCCTCCCCACCATCCTGGCGTTAAACGCCCAAATGCTGCATGTTTTGGGCGTTTAACGCCCAATTGTTGCTTCTCCTGGGCGTTCAACGCCCAGCTGATGCATCTTTCTGGCGTTGAACGCCAGGAAGTCCTTTGTTACTGGGCATTTTTATGAACGCCCAGGATGCTATCAATCTGGCGTTAAACGCCCAGAAGGTGCTTCTTTCTGGCGTTTAACGCCCAGAAGATGCTCCTTTCTGGCGTTTAACGCCCAGATGGCTACCCTTACTGGCGTTGAACGCCCAGTGGGTGCTTCTTTTGGGTGTTCAACGCCCAAAATGTTTCTTACTGGCCTTTTTTCGCCAGTGAACTTCCAAATTCCCCTTTAACTCTGTGAATTCAATCAATTGCTTTTTTACCTTGAGGATATTTTGACCTATACCTGTAAAAATCAACAAAAACAAATAAAATTAAATTTTGTGATTGGCTGGGTTGCCTCCCAGCAAGCGCTTCTTTAATGTCATTAGCTGGACTATTACTGAGTTTTAATTAAGTCTCAGTTTTGAGCATTCTTGCTCGAAATTGCCTTCAAGATAATGTTTAACTCTTTGTCCATTAACAATGAACTTTTTGTTAGAGTCATTATCCTGAAGCTCTATGTATCCATATGGTGATACGTTTGTGATTACATATGGACCTCTCCACCGGGATTTTAATTTCCCGGGGAATAATTTGAGCCTAGAATTAAATAGCAGAACTTTCTGTCCCGGCTCAAAGACTCTGGATGACAATTTCTTATCATGCCATCTTTTCGCTTTCTCTTTGTAAATCTTTGCATTCTCGAAAGCATTGAGTCTAAATTCCTCTAGCTCATTTAACTGGAGCAATCATTTTTCTCCAGCTGTCTTGGCATCAAGGTTTAGGAATCTGGTTGCCCAATAGGCCTTGTGTTCCAGTTCTACTGGCAAGTGACATGCCTTTCCATACACAAGCTGGTATGGAGAGGTCCCTATAGGGGTCTTGAATGCTGTTCTGTATGCCCACAGAGCATCATCCAAGCTTTTTGCCCAATCCCTTCTACGGTTAATTACAGTCCATTCCAGGATTCTTTTGAGTTCTCTATTTGAGACTTCAGCTTGCCCATTAGTTTGTGGGTGATATGGAGTAGCTACCATGTGGCTAACTCCATAGCGAACCAGAGCAGAGTAAAGCTGTTTATTGCAGAAATGAGTGCCCCCATCACTGATTAATACTCTAGGGATACCAAATCTGCTGAAGATGTGTTTCTGGAGGAATTTTAACACTGTTTTAGTGTCATTGGTGGGTGTTGCAATAGCCTCCACCCATTTGGATACATAATCCACTGCCACCAGAATATAAGTGTTTGAGTATGATGGTGGGAAAGGCCCCATGAAGTCAATGCCCCATACATCAAACAACTCAATCTCCAAGATCCCTTGTTGAGGCATGGCATAACTGTGAGGTAGATTGCCAGATCTTTGGCAACTGTCACAATTAAGTACAAACACTCGGGAGTCTTTATAGAGGGTAGGCCAGTAGAAGCCACATTGGAGGACTCTTGTGGCTGTTCGCTCACTTCCAAAATGTCCTCCATACTATGATCCATGGCAATGCCATAGGATCTTCTGTGCTTCTTCCTTAGGCACACATCTACGGATTACTCCGTCTGCACATCTCTTAAAGAGATACGGTTCATCCCAAAGATAATACTTTGCATCTGTGATCAGCTTCTTTGTTTGCTGTCTACTGTACTCTTTGGGTATGAATCTCACTGCCTTGTAGTTTGCAATGTCTGCAAACCATGGCACTTCCTGGACAGCAAAGAGTTGCTCATCCGGAAAGGTTTCAGAGATCTCAGTGAGAGGGAGGGACGCCCCTTCTACTGGTTCTATTCGGGACAGGTGATCTGCTACTTGATTCTCTGTTCCTTTTTTGTCTCTTATTTCTATATCAAACTCTTGCAGAAGCAGCACCCATCTTATAAGTCTGGGTTTTGAATCCTGCTTTGTGAGTAGATATTTAAGAGCAGCATGATCTGTATACACAATCACTTTTGATCCTACTAAATAGGATCTGAATTTGTCAATGGCGTAAACCACTGCAAGCAGTTCTTTTTCTGTGGTTGTGTAATTCTTCTGTGCGTCATTTAAAACACGGCTGGCATAGTAAATGACGTGCAGAAGCTTGTCATGCCTTTGTCCCAATACTGCACCAATGGCATGGTCACTGGCATCACACATTAATTCAAATGGTAATGTCCAGTCTGGTGCAGAGATGATTGGTGCTGTAACCAATCTAGCTTTCAGAGTCTCAAATGCTTGCAGACACTCATTATCAAAGATAAATGGCGTGTCAGTAGCTAGCAGGTTGCTCAGAGGTTTGGCGGTTTTTGAAAAATCCTTTATAAACCTCCTGTAGAATCATGCATGCCCCAGAAAGCTTCTGATTGCCTTAACATTGGCAGGTGGTGGTAATTTTTCAATTACTTCAAATTTAGCTTGATCCACCTCTATCCCCTTGTTCGAGATTTTGTGCCCAAGGACAATTTCTTCAGTCACCATAAAGTGACACTTCTCCCAGTTTAAAACCAGGTTAGTCTCTTGGCATCTCTTTAGAACAAGTGCTAAATGGTTAAGGCAGGAGCTGAATGAGTCTCCAAACACTGAAAAGTCATCCATGAAGACTTCCAGAAATTTTTCTACCATATCAGAGAAAATTGAGAGCATGCATCTCTGAAAGGTTGCAGGTGCATTACACAGGCCAAATGGCATCCTTCTGTATGCAAATACTCCAGATGGGCATGTGAAGGCTGTTTTCTCCTGATCCTGGGGATCTACTGCAATTTGATTATAACCTGAATATCCATCCAGGAAGTAGTAGTATTCATGACCTGCTAGTCTTTCTAGCATCTGGTCTATGAATGGTAAAGGAAAATGATCCTTTCTGGTAGCTGTATTGAGCCTTCTGTAATCAATACACATACGCCACCCAGTAACTGTTCTTGTAGGAACCAGTTCATTTTTTTCATTATGAACCACTGTCATGCCACCTTTCTTAGGGACGACTTGGACAGGGCTCACCCAGGGGCTGTCAGAAATAGGATAAATAATCCCGGCCTCTAGTAATTTAGTGACCTCTTTCTGCACTACTTCCTTCATGGCTGGGTTCAGCCGCCTTTGTGGTTAAACCACTGGCTTGGCGTCACCTTCCAGTAAGATCTTGTGCATGCATCTAGCTGGGCTAATGCCCTTAAGATCACTGATGGACCATCCAAGAGCTGTCTTGTGTGTCCTTAGCACTTGAATTAGTGCTTCCTCTTCCTGTGGCTCTAAGGTAGAGCTTATGATTACAGGAAAGGTATCACCTTCTCCCAGGAATGCATATTTTAGGGAGGGTGGTAATGGTTTGAGCTTGGGTTTAGGAGGTTTCTCCTCTTCCTGAGGGATTTTCAGAGGTTCTACTATTCTCTCTGACTCCTCCAGATCAGGCTGAACGTCTTTAAAGATGTCCTCTAGCTCTGATTCGAGACTCTCAACCATATTGACCTCTCTTACCAGAGAGTCAATAATATCAACACTCATGCAGTCATTTGGGGTGTCTGGATGTTGCATAGCTTTGACAACATTCAACTTGAACTCCTCCTCATTGACTCTCAAGGTTACTTTCCCTTTTTGGACGTCAATGAGGGTTCGGCCAATTGCTAGGAAAGATCTTCCTAGAATGAGAGTTGCACTCTTGTGCTCCTCTATTTCCAGCACCACAAAGTCAGTAGGAAAGGCAAACGGCCCAACCTTGACAATCCTGTCCTCAATCACGCCTGATGGGTATTTAATGGAGCCATCAGCAAGTTGAAGACATATCCTGGTTGGTTTGATTTCTTCAGTTAAACCAAGCTTTCTGATAGTAGATGCAGGTATTAGGTTGATACTTGCCCCAAGATCACATAAAGCTTGCTTGGTGCAAGTGCCCTCTAATGTGCATGGTATCATAAAGCTCCCAGGATCTTTAAGCTTCTCAGGTAAGCTTTTCAGAATGACTGCACTACATTCTTCAGTGAGGTAAACTTTTTCAGTTTCCCTCCAATCCTTCTTATGACTTAAGATCTCTTTCATGAACTTAGCATAAGATGGTATTTGCTCAAGTGCTTCTGCAAACAGAATCTTTATTTCAAGAGTTCTGAGATAGTCTGCAAAGCGGGCAAATTGCTTATCCTGTTCTGTTTGGCGGAGTTTTTGAGGATAAGGCATTTTGGCTTTGTATTTCTCAACCTTAGTTGCTGCAGGTTTATTACCTACAGAAGTGGGTTGGGAAGCCTTTTTAGAAGGGTTATCATCAGCACCTGTATGTGACTGATCCCCCACTGGCATTTGAATGCCAGGGGTGGAAGCTGGAGTGGCGTTAGACGCCACTTCCTTGTTTGTTACTGGCGTTTGAACGCCAGAACCATGCTCCCTTTGGGCGTTCAACGCCGGATTCATGCATGTTTCTGGCGTTGAACGCCAGGAATGAGCATGGTCTGGGCGTTCAGCGCCAGCTTTATTCCTCTCTGGGCTTTGACTGTCCTCAGAGGGATTTTGAGTAGCCATTTGTTCATTTCTTGGTTTCCTGCTGCTTTGAAGTGAGGTATTTAATGTTTTCCCACTTCTTAATTGAACTACTTGGCATTCTTCTGCTATTTGTTTTGACAGTTGCTTTTCTGTCTGCTTTAATTGTACTTCCATATTCCTGTTAGCCATTCTTGTTTCCTGTAATATTTCCTTGAATTCGGCTAGCTGCTGAGTTAGAAAGTCTAATTGCTGATTAAATTCATTAGCCTGATCCACCGGACTGAGTTCAGCAGTTACTGTTTTAGCTTCTTCTTTCATGGAAGATTCACTGCTTAGGTATAGATGTTGATTTCTGGCAACTGTATCAATAAGCTCTTGAGCTTCTTCAATCGTTTTTCTCATATGTATAGATCCACCAGCTGAGTGGTCTAGAGAAATCTGAGCTTTTTCTGTAAGCCCATAGTAGAAGATGTCTAATTGCACCCATTCTGAAACATTTCAGAGGGGCATTTTCTTAGCATCTCTCTGTATCTCTCTCAGGCATCATAAAGAGATTCATTATCTCCTTGTTTGAAGCCTTGGATGCTTAGCCTTAGCTGTGTCATCCGTTTTGGAGGGAAATAGTGATTCAGGAATTTTTCTGACAGCTGCTTCCATGTTTTTATGCTATTCTTAGGCTGGTTATTTAATCACCTCTTAACTTGATCTTTTACAGCAAATGGAAACAGTAATAATCTGTAGACATCCTGATCCACTTCCTTATCATGTACTGTGTCAGCAATTTGCAAAAATTATGCCAGAAACTCTGTAGGTTCTTCATGTGGCAGACCAGAATACTGACAGTTTTGCTGCACCATGATAATGAGCTGAGGATTCAACTCAAAGCTACTGACTCCAATGGAGGGTATACAGATACTACTCCTATATGAAGCAGTAGTGGGGTTAGCATATGACCCCAGAGTTCTCTTGGACTGTTCATTCCTACTTGCTTCCATGATGGAATACAAGGGATAATTTATATGTTGATATTATTTTTTTTGAATTAATTTTTATAAAATAAAATAAAAAACGAAATAAATAAAAGAAATTAGAAATATTTTGAAATTGAAATTTGAATTTTTATATAAAATTTTCGAAAAAAATAGTTCAAAATTAGTTAGAGAATATAAATTTTTTTTTTTGAATTTTGAATTTTGTGATGAAAGAGAAAAACACACAAAAGACACAAGACTTAAAATTTTTAGATCTAATGCTCCTTATTTTCGAAAATTTTTTGGAGGAAAAACACCAAGGAACACCAAACTTAAAAATTTTAAGATCAAGACACAAGAAAAACTCAAGAACACTTTGAAGATTCACAAGAACAACAAGAACAAAAGAAAGAACACCAAACTTAAAATTTTTAGAAAACCAAGACAAATTTTCGAAAATTAAAGAAGGATTAACAAGAAAACACCAAACTTAGAAGTTGGCACAAGATTCAATCAAAGAAAAATTATTTTTGAAAAAGATTCCAAAGCGAATACCCAATTATCAAGAACAACTACCAATGCTCCAGCCAATTGGGCAGTAATCTCAATGTTGGTTTTAAAAATGTATCATATTTATGGATAAAAATATAAATTTTTGAAAGTTAATGTTTTGAAAAAGCACAAGAAAAAAAAAACAAGAAAAGACACAAAACAAGAAAAACTTGAGATCAAACAAGAAAAATAAACAAGAACAACTTGAAGATCAATGAAGAACAAAGAACACATGTCGAAAATTTTAAAGAAAAATATAAGATATGCAATTGACACCAAACTTAGAACAAGATACTAAACTCACGAAAATTAACAATTAATTAAGAAAATTAATAAATTTTGAAAAGAATTTTTTTGAAAAGAAACTATCCTATCAGAATTTAATGACTCTATAACAATAAAAATAATAAATTATTCCTAATCTAAGAAATAAAATAAATCTTTAGTTGTTCAAACTCAAATAATCCCCGGCAACGGCGCCAAAAACTTGGTGCACGAATTTGTGATCCGCACAACTAACCAGCAAGTGCACTGGGTCGTCCAAGTAGTACCTTACGTGAGTAAGGGTCGATCCCACGGAGATTATTTTTATTGAAACGAACTATATTTATTTTATTAATCTTAGTCAGGATATTAATTAAAATTATCAGTTGGAATTATTAGATTGGAAAAATAAAAGAAAATAAAAGCGTTACTTGTTGTGCAGTAATGAGAAATATGTTGGAGTTTTGGAGATGCTTTATCCTTTGAATTTCTACTTTTCCTTGAAATCCTCTTCCCACACGCAAGGTTCCTTCCATGGCAAGCTCTATATAGGGTGTCACCGTTGTCAATGGCTACCTCCCATCCTCTCAGTGAAAACGTTCCTATGCTCTGTCACAGCACGGCTAATCATCTGTCGGTTCTCAATCAGGTTGGAATAGAATCCATTGATTCTTTTGCGTCTGTCACTAACGCCCAGCCTTCAGGAGTTTGAAGCTCGTCACAGTCATTCAATCCCAGAATCCTACTCAGAATACCACAGACAAGGTTTAGACTTTCCAGATTCTCATGAATGCCGCCATCAATCCGGCTTATACCACGAAGATTCTGAGTAATGAATCTAAGAGATACTCATTCAATCTGATGTAGAATGGAGGTGGTTGTCAGGCACACGTTCATGGGTTGAGGAAGGTGATAAGTGTCACGGATCATCACCTTCTCCATAATTAAGCGCGAATGAACATCTTAGATAAGAACAAGCGTGTTTGAATGGAAAATAAAGGAATTGTATTAATTCATCGAGACGCTGCAGAGCTCCTCACCCCCAACAATGGAGTTTAGAGACTCATGCCGTCAAAAAGTATGTAATTCAGATCTTAAAATGTCATGAGGTACAAAATAATTCTCTAAAAGTTGTTTAGATAGTAAGCTAGTAACCTAGGTTTACAGAATATGAGTAAACTAAGATAATTGGTGCAGAAATCCACTTCTGCGGCCCACTTGGTGTGTGCCGGGGCTGAGACTAAAGCTATCCACGAGTAGAGGCTTTTCTTGGAGTTGAACTCCAAGCTATGACGTGTTTTGGGCGTTCAACTCCGGATTATGACGTTTTTCTGGCGTTTAACTCCAGACAGCAGCATGTACTTGGCGTTCAACACCAAGTTACGTCGTCTATCTTCGCGCAAAGTATGGACTATTATATATTGCTGGAAAGCCCTGGATGTCTACTTTCCAACGCCGTTGAGAGCGCGCCAATTGAACTTCTGTAGCTCCAGAAAATCCATTTTGAGTGCAGGGAGGTCAGGATCCAACAACATCAGCAGTCCTTTTTCAGCCTAAGTCAGATTTTTGCTCAGCTTCCTCAATTTCAGCCAGAAAATACCTGAAATCACAGAAAAATACACACACTCATAGTAAAGTCCAGAAATATGATTTTTGCTTAAAAACTAATAAAATTTTATTAAAAACTAATTAAAACATACTAAAATCTACATGAAATTACCCCCAAAAAGCGTATAAAATATCCGCTCATCACTGTGACAGAGTATTTGGACCATTTTCACTGAGAGGATGGGATGTAGCCATCGACAAGGGTGATGCCTCCAGACGATTAGCCATGCAGTGACAGCGCATAGGACCATTTTCCCGAGAGGATGAAAAGTAGTCATTGACGACAGTGATGCCCTACATACAGCTTGCCATGGAAAGGAGTAAGAAGGGTTGGATGAATGTAATAAGAAAGTAGAAATACAAGAGGAGCACAGCATCTCCATACGCCTATCTGAAATTCCCACTATTGATTTACATGAGTATTTCTATCCTATTTTATTTTCTATTTATTATTAATTTTCGAACTTATCATGAATCGATTTAATCTGCCTAGCTGAGATTTACAAGGTGATCATAGCTTGCTTCATACCAACAATCTCTGTGGGATCGACCCTTACTCACGTAAGGTATTACTTAGATGACCCAGTACACTTGCTGGTTAAGTTGAATGGAGTTGTGTCCACACATAGCCAATAGCCATTAAATAAATCTCATGCAAATACAAAGAGGGTCACAATTTCGTCCACCAAATGTTATCTTATGTTTGAACTTAATACTGGTTTAATGGAAATGAAGAATTTCTGCGAATTAGGTTTTTGAGGATAAATTTGTGTGGCTTGATTTTAATTAAGATTTGTTTATGAACTTATAATTAGAGGCAATATATTGGCGAAATTGTGATGAAACTGAAATATATGCCGATTAAGTTTTGTTACTTAAATTGTGCATGCTTCAAGAATTCTATGGGGTGTGTTATGCTTGAAACTTATTTATCATAATGATTATATGCTCATATTGATATTTGCAGTTTTTACTTTGAAATTTCTTATTTCTTTTTAATTTTACTAGCACTCAACATGTTCGATGAAATGCTTCAACTAGATTTCTTTGAATGTTGTTTCTTCTTTTTTTCTTCTCTTAATAGTTATTGTAAAATTGTAAAAGTTTGAATCAATGCAATGATAGTATGGTTGAAGTAAATGCCTATTTCCTAATATATAGGTGAGCGATGCTATGGCACAATGATGTTGTTGTTGCTATCATTTTAGGTACCGGAACCAATGCCTGCTATGTTGAGCAAATTGATGGCATTCCTAAGTTACAAGGTGGTGTCTCCTCTTCTAGAAAAATGGTTAGTAAAAGTAACATTCTTTCTTCATGATGGATCCTCCTAAAGAGAATCTTGTTGAAAGGGTCAGTATTATATTTATTTATTTATATTGGTTCTGTGTTCTATCCTATCTATGGTCTACCGTGCTGTCTCTACTTCCATATTGGTGATGCAAATTTTCATGTCTCTATTCCAAATTGTAATATTGCATATTCCATTGCTGTTTGTCGAATAGGTCCTGCACTAATGAAAATTATCGTGCTCATGTTGCATTATTGCTTATGCCCATGTCAAATGTATCATTTGGCATATGATGATCCTTGTTGATATTTGTCATTTAGTCTAATCAAATTTCAAATTCTCGTGACATCTGTGCAAGATAGTTTTATTTATTTTTTTTTTAATTTTTATCATGTATGCTTAGTAATGACCAAATCTACAAGGAAATGGAGCAATCTTGGATGCGCTCTGCATTTGTTTTTGGTTAATTAATTCAAAATAGCCAACATAACCTTTCAGAGAAATTGTCACTGGAGTTAATGTTGCATTCGGTCCTGCTGCATTTTGGCCTCCTTGAAAGAGATAACCTCCATGTTTAATTTCCTGAACAATTATAGGCTTTTGTCTTTTCTTTATTTTATTCATTGTATCTTTGATTATAGCATCTGCTTCTCAAATTTCAATCCTATTGTTTATTTATTATTCTTTGTTTTATTTATATTGTCAAAATCTTGGGTTCTGCTGATTCTATTTTGAACTAAGATGCACAGGCATTAGTATATTGAATCCGATTTTATTGCCTAACTTTTCGATGAAGTAATTCCTGTGATAATATCATGTGAAGCACTTCTAGGATCATTGGTGTGTCATATCATTGAAATTGCAGGTTCTTTTAAAGAGCTATTGATGTTCTTGTTATGTTGCTTTCACACACACACACACACACACACACACACATTAACTCAATCATAAAAAAGGAAAAAAAGGCGGGCAGCTGGTCATAATGCCACATGAAAAGGGAAAACAAAAACATTTCAGACAAAAGCAGGGCCTGTTTTGGTTGCCATAAATCTCTTCAAGAAAGTTCTTCTGTATGGTAATGATTATATTAAAGCCTACAAGCGTAAAAGAATTGAAAGCCATCATGTATATGCCATTACTGACACAGCCATCCGAGAAATGATACGGGGTAACCTTTTCTTTCTTATCTTTTACATGTATGCATGAAGTTTTCAAATTTATGACCACTTACACATTTTATTTGAGCAAATCCTTACTCTAGCTCTTTCTTTTCTTCTCCAGATGAAGTAAATCAATCTATAATTATAAGGTCGGTCTTTTTTTATGAGCAAGTTATCATTATTGGTTTAATCTTAAGTTTTATCTTCTTGTTACTTGTGCAAGTAATGCTTGGATACTGGTTTTAAGTCTTACACAAGATTAAAAGGGTTGCACAGTGACTCCATGCTTTTACTGCTTTAGAAAAGTATTTATTTAATTTCGACATGGATTTAAATTCTGTTCAGATTAAAATGATACTTGATCAGCAAGAAACTGTTTAGTACGAAACTTGATTTAAATTTGGTGGCTGTAGGCTTGTAATAGCCATCCAGTAACATATGTCCCATTATATGACACACTTGGTATGTTTTTCACTCCTTTTCTCATTAATTTTTAGATGCTTTTTATTATTCCAAACATTTCCCTAATGATTCTTGAGGTACCTAAGAACAGGTCCAAATGTGTTGGAGTTTATCATAAACCATGCTCAAGTTTCGATAGCATTTGTACAGAAAAACAAGATTCCTTCTGTGAGTTCTACTTCCTGAGTTTGGATTTGAGTTAGTTCTTCAATTTGTTGGAGATGATTAACTGTTTCTATATTTCACAGATTTTGTCTTGTCTTGGTCAGTGTTCTTCAAATCTTATAAGTTTGTCAAATGATTCTACTTTCTTTCAGTTTCTGAGCTTCTGTTATATTAAGGCTAATCTTTCCTTCTTTTCAATGCTAACCAACTTCTACAATCTAATAATGTAGCTATTGTGAGTTTTGGTAATGTTTCAACCGCTTCTCTTGGGAAGAGTTTCTCCAGTTGGTAGGAAACAAAGCTTGAATTTTAATTTCATATTCATGTTTAAAAGCAAAAATTTTGAACCACTTTGATTTGTTTAATCCTGTATATTTTGCTCTGCATGCAGGGGACCTACCACCAAAAAAGAAGACTGACATTTGCACAATCATGTACACAAGTGGAACCACATGCAAACTGAAAGGTCTCATAATTAAGAATGAGGTTTTCATGGCGAAGTTTTGTCTTTTGATCAAATACTTCATTTAACAGACAAAGCAGTAAGATAACAATCTTCTTGAATGTTCACAAGTTTCATACCACACTTTGTCCTGTTTCAAATTTTCTCTACTCATAATATATACGACTTGCTGCAGGCAAGCAAAGATGATGTGTACTTATCTTTTCTTCCTCTTGCTCATGTCTATGACCAGATAATGGAAACCTATTGCATTTATAGGGGAGCCTCAATTGGATTCTGGCAAGGCATAAGATTCAGATTTAGTTTTCATCATTAGTATTTTGCTCTTTCTTGTATGTCTCATTTTGATGCTTCATTCCATGTTAATTGTTTTAGGATGTGAGGTACTTAATAGAGGATGTTCAGGTGTTGAAGCCAGCTATATTTTGTGGCGTTCCTAGAGTTTTCGACCGTGTTTATGCTGGTAGAGAGACATTACTTTTGTCCTACTGCTACCTTAGCTCATAAATGTCTTAGTTATAACCAATGACTTGTGCCTGCAGGTATCAACAGCAAAATTTCATCTGGATAAGTATTTGAAAGTGTATTATTTCAGTATGCATATAATTAGTACGTTTTGCCACTAAACAATTCTATTTTAGACCCTTAATTTCAAATATCATGCAAAGTAATTAGTCTAGATTCTGATGACAGCAAGTTAGGATACTTAGAGAAGGGTCTTCCATAAGACAAAGCAACACCATTTTTTGATAGGCTTGTATTTGATAAGGTAACTGCACTTTACTGTGATTTCTGTTGGTGAAATTTGACCTAAAAATTAGATTGATGTTTTCTTTTATGACAGATGAAACAAGGCTTAGGTGGAAGAGTTTGGCTTCTGTTATCTGGCGCTGCTTCTATTTATTTATGTCACATGCTGTTTAAAATCTCTATTAAATCATAAGAATGTTTCCTAGATTGAGATGCAATTCTATACTCACTTATTTTGCAGAAAGCGGCAACTAAGAGAATGGATATGCAAGAATCAAAAGAATTCCTTGCTGAACTCAAGGTTCTAACACACGTCCATCACTTGAACTTGGTATGAATGAATTTTTGCTTCATCTTATTCAAATTTGATCTGATTAGTCTTCTTTTTCTTTTATCTTCGACGAATTTGATCTGTTTATCTTCTTTTCCTTTTAAAATTGAATGTGGGCTAGGCTGTTATCTTCGACAAATCAACCCAGCTTTTTGGGCAACAAGTGTTACAAGATAACATCGAAGAAGAAGAACCACTAAACCAGCTGCTACATGGAGAATTTCCAGATGAAGAAAGAAATTAACAACATTTAACAATATGCTTCCTAAATGTTATTGTCATTCCTTCATACCCCTTCACTATGCTATATGCATTTAATTTTTAGTAGTATATATGAGCTTTTTTCTTCTCTCTTTTTTGAGCCCCTCCACTCCATAAAATGGCTGGGCAAAAATTAGCCTCACATTGTTGTTATTTTTGTAAAACTTGTGGGATTGAATTTGGATTTGTTGAAATACAATGTCATTTTTAGAGAATTCAACTTTTGATAATAGAAATCTTTGATGTTGGAGAGATTATGACAGTTTAAAATTGTCAATAAATACAGGAAAAAACTGTCACAGGAATAAGTAATTTTGTAACGGCTTTAAATCGAAAAACTATCACTAAAAATATTGTGACACTTTAAATAGTTACTAAATATACCTAAAAGCTGTCATAAAAATTAGTAATTTAGTGACTGTTTTAAATTGTCGCTAAATATTGTGACGGTTTAAAATAGTCATGAACTATAAGAAAAAACTATCACAGAATTTAGTAATTTAACGACAGTTTCAAAACGTCGTGAAATATAGTATAAAAAACACCTTTACAAGTGTTACAAATTAGTGACGGTTTTATATTTTAAAAACCGTCACAAACAATTTAGCGACACTCCTTACCAATAGTGGTCCAAAACCGTCACTATATCAGCTGGCGACGCTCAAATCTGTGACGCTTTTTTTAACCGTCGCAAAACTATTTAGTGACAGTTAAAACCGTCACTAATCATTAAAAAAACCGTCGCCAAAATGCTGTTTTGTTGTAGTGTGAATTTTTTTTCTTATCCCAAAAATAATCAAATTCAGAAAATCAGAGTAGAGTGGCGCAGAGGTACTGAGGAGATGGATAACAGGCTAACAGCAACAACATGGTCATAATGCTTTCAAAGTACTTACTAGATCAATACCCTTAATCTTAATCTTAATCTTTGGCCTCAAGTTTAATTTTTAGCCTTTGATTTGAAACAGACAAAAATATCCACCAATTTCTTTTTCTTTTTCAAATGGTAGCGAATGAAATATTATAATTTCAACAAGCCATTTGACTTATATAAAAATGACAATATTATAATACTTCTTTTGTTTCTGAACCATATAGAATTTTTATTTCACTTTGCTTCTATTGATTTCACTTTTTTTTTTTCAAAACTTAATTGATGAACCATTTTATATTCATCAAAGTTGAGCCACTTTTTTTTATTTGCTTTGTCATTTTTAGTTATAGCTTCAGCAGCATTGACTGCTGCTTCATATAATATTTGCTGTTTTGCTGGCGTTTGAGATTTTTAAACAAAAATTGACTTAGGTCTACAATAATAAGTATCAAATAATATTTGGACTTTTAATCTAACTAAAAATACATATTTGTCATTATTATTAAATTTATTATTTTCTAAATTCAATAGGATGTATCATTTAAAATACTTTATATAATTAAAAAATTAAAAATAATTTATATTATATATATATATATATAAAATATTTATGTATCTTATAAAAATTTAAAATTCATATATTCCCATGTTTCTTGTTGCGTTCTGTTCCGTATTTGGATAGCATAGATCATTTGTCCATAGCAAATGCACCGATCTTAGGCGAAGAAGGGCAGCGTCCAGTCGTCCACTGCTATACGAGTTGTCAAGAATAGACAAGTTCTCAAGAGTGTTGGGTCCCACTCCAGTCACCCGAAGAAACCAAAAACCCACAGTTCGCAATTTTTCCCTCACTCACTAGTCACCACCCTTCTCCCCAGTTCTCACTTCTTACATATTGGGTGGAGAAAAAATCCCAATTCAGCATCGAAAACCCTAAATTTCCCTTGCACCCCTTTTCCGTAACAGGATCTTCATCAACCCTCTGATTCTATCCTTCTTCTACAACCTTCCAAAATGCACAAATTAGGGAGGGGTCACCGTGACAAACTCCAGCAGTTCATGGCAATAACTGGAGCTAGGTAAGAGTATAGTTTTCTATGGTTTGTTATATGAGAAACTTCTAGATATTGTTTTTAGTACTATGTTTAGGTTAAACTATTCTGTAGTCTCGGTAGTTTCACCAAATTTATAATTGAGTACCTACACTTCAAAAGTTTTTTACTAGGTCCCTACATCAGTTTTAAATTTGTAATTCCATTTTTGTGGTTCAAAAAACGTTTTGCTAAGATATATTCGCCATTGGTGTGAGATGGATAAAAATGTTTTTGTAACGTTTATTGTTTAAAAGGATCTAATTATAAATTTAAAACTGTTGTGTAGAGACTCAATTGAAAACTTCTAAAATGTAGGGAACTAATTACAAAGTTGAGAAAATTATAGAGACTAAAAGAGTAATTTAACCTTGTTACTATCCGTATTTGTGTTTCTATTAATTTATGTTTTGGGTGGTGGAGGAGGAGGGTGAATAATGAATGAGTCAATGAGGTACCTTTACGTTAAATGTTTTCTCAAGGCTTTTGAAAGCATTTTTTTTTTTTGCGAAATTATTTTGATTTGGAAAATTTCAAATCTTCTTGAATTAATAATTACTTAATGATGTTGATTGGGGAGTTTTTGATCTCCTTGGGTCGGTATTTGTTTTCTCTTTATAGATTTTTTTTTTCGTCAGATGCAATTACTTTAGTCATGCTTTTAATTTGTTTGTTGCTTCAGCTAAATTATTCCACTTTACTTTGTTGGGTTATTTTTGGTGTTTATAAGAAGTGTTTCTCTGACATGGGTCTGGCACATGCTGAGAAGAATGTTTTGAAGTTGTTAATATATTTAATGTGTCATTGGAAACTTCAAATACTTACTTTTTCAAAGAAAAGCTTCTTAAGAAGTGCCATAACGACACTTGTTAGCTTTTCCAATGCACCTTGCCTGCATGCTTGACCCTATTTAAAAGTTTACTTATGTACTTTCAGTGAGAAAATAGCGCTACAGTCTCTGAAGGCAAGTGATTGGCATCTAGAAGGAGCATTTGATTATTTCTACAGCCAGCCTCAGCTTAAAACATCTTATACGGACTCTAGACACTTGGAGGAGCTGTATAATAGATATAAAGGTTAGAAATGAAGGTGAAAAAGAATAGAGACTATGGTTGCATTTAGAATCGTAGAAGCATTGACTTATGGCATCTACATAAGCAGAACTATAAATTGTTCTGATGAAAAATGAAAAAATAAAATCATATGAATTATTGAATTCTCTATTCTCTATATCTTAAGAGGCTACAGGTGCTTCTCATCCCATCTCAAATTCATTATATCTTGCCAACAAAACTTTCAAGCTTTTTAAGATACAGTAATAGCATCACTGGATTAGAACTAATTTCCCAATGTAATTGGCTGAAGTCATTATGAAGGATTCCTTAGATGGTATAATTTATGTGGCCTTATTTATTTATCATTATAAAAGGCATTTTCTTGACATAATCGCTTTCATGTAATTCAGCTCTTTATATTATGAACCTTTAGCATGCTATAGTAGTGAACATTGGTTGTTTTTCTCATTGCAATTGGTCTTCTAGGGAAGTGTAACCTGATGGAAGTTTCTTCCATTTCAGAGTAAGGGATCTGCCAAATTTGATGGATTTGAAATTCAATTCCTTTCTTCACGTGAATTTGTGAAAGATATTAGTTAGGACTATTTTCCTCCTATGAGATGCTTATATGAACTCAAATCTGGGATGTTTTTACTTGTTTACTATTGAGATATTCTTTATGCAGTGATGTGACTACCATTTATTAATACATTTTATCTAATGCCTGCTTTCTAATCGTTTGCACTAATTTCCTTACAGATCCATATGTCGATATGATTATGGTGGATGGTATCACTCTCCTTTGCAATGATATCCAGGTTGCTGTTTCTGAATGCAAATTAATTATGTTCATGCTGCTTTTTTTATGGTATTTTATTTTTGTTCACTCGTGTGTTATTATTGAAGCTGTGTCAAGGATGTACACAATACTATTGGAAAGTATAGAGAATTCTATTGGAACCTGAGCATAGTTGAATTTAAAGGCTTTAGTAACTGACTAAAACATTTAAACATAAAGTAGCAATAAAAGTTGTTATACTTCTATTTAGTTTCTGTGTTGACAGCAGAAAGAAAAATTATCAAAAGAGAAGAAAATGTACAAGAGAGGATAAGACATCTTCACATAGATACAAAAGTGATAGCCAAGGTAACCCAAAACACAAAAAAGATATGAAGAAAGAAACCATGGAACAATAGGTGCCATCCCTCTTGAGGGTGTTTCTGGAAAAGTTATGAGAATAGTATTATTTTAATAATCACTTTTTAATGTGATTTATTATGTGAAAATCAATTTATATCTGAATACCTTAGTTGAATGTTTTAAGATAATTTATAATGTTTGGAGTATATGGAAAATGTTGCTTTTTCTATGTAAAATTCATTTTTTGGTCATGTCTGGTAAAATTACTTGAAAAAGTATGACAGGAGTGTTTATATTATCATTTATTTGTTATTTACTTGATTGCGGATGCCGGCTTATGGCTGAGCCAAAAATCCGCCATAAAATTATAGCGGATGACATTGCGGGAAATGGCGGTGGCGGATTACCTAAAAGTTACATGTATGCACAAAAACACATGCACAGAAATTGCAAATGTAATAAATTATAAAATCTAATCAATTTAAGTAATTTTCTATTCATAAGGCATTCAATTAATTCAGCAAATGCAGTAGCAAATTCAACAAATAAACATAACTTCAAGTCATGCAACACCATAAAACATAAGGTTTAGAACTTAAAAACTAAAATCGGGCACTAGAGTTAGGGGATTGCCTTGAAGTAGACATAATGAACTGAATCTGTGTAAATTGGGGAAAAATTGGAAAAAGAGGTTTATACTTCATAACACTGAGCCTATGTAAATAAAAGGGGAAATGGGAAAGAAAAAAACAACGGCTAGGAACACCAGAACAGAAACTAAGTTACGAACTAGAGAGAGAGAGAGAGAGAGAGAGAACCTGTGGCTTGCAGCGGCGGCGAGCAGCAGGTTCGGCAGAAGGCAGAGAGAATGCAAGAGAGTGGCAGAGAGAGAAGACGGAGGAGGAACTGGAGCTGGACTGTGCTGCCTGGTGCGCCGCTGGTGGTTCTTCTGGCCGTAGTGCAGCCCAGAGCAGAGGGAGAGACAGAAGAGAGTTTTTAGATTGTTAGAGAGGAAGAGCAATTTTCTGAAGAAAGGAGGCTGACGAAGGTGAGTTGTAGCATTTGGGGTTTCCTAAATTACCAAAGTAACCCTCCATTTTTTTTGAAGATTCCTCATTTATATTGCGGTATGTCATGGTGCCACTGCAATTGCAGCCGCAATTTTTGCTCGCCGTGGAAAACTCGTCACCGTGACCACTGTATGGCGGAGGAGATGAAATCCGCCATGCCATAGCGTTATAGTGCCGCTGTAACTGCAATTTCAAACACTGGCAATGAAGGAAAGATTCTATAGCAGACTGCTCTTTTTACAGTAATTTGGTGTACTGGTCCAAAAGGAATTTTAGAATTTTTTTTCAGTAATTCATTTTTGGCTATCAATTTTATTTGGGAGGATTACCTTTTTTTGGCATCCTTCCCCTTTGGTGCTCAGCAAATGATCTGCTTAAGAGAGTTTCTGTAGTTCATATTCAAAGGGAGTGACATTTGCTACTGCACGGACTAATCAGCTAGCTCCTAGCCATTTTCTGTATTTATGTGATGATATCTCATGTTCATCCTCATCCACTTTTTGTACATTCTTCTCTACATTAAATTTTCTTATCTATAAAACAAGATATTATTATATTATATAATGTAACATTTGATATTTAGGATCAATTTGGTAAGCCATAACAATTATGAGATAATTAACTTCTGATTTTAATATAGCTTCAAAAAGCTCCATTATTTTCAGCTTAAAATTATTATGTTTTGATTATCATCAGTTATGATTCATTCAGAAAAATTGATGCTTGAATATTCTTTGTGTGCAGGTGGATCCTCAAGATATTGTAATGGTATGAATGTGTCTTATAAAATAACATTGTTTTGTTTATAGATCATCAATAATTGCGTGTCTTATTTATATACAAAAAGGTCAGAAGAATTTACGCTTTTCTCCTAACGGTAATCCTATCAATTAATTCAGGAAACTTTTGAAACAGTGATCATCATAGTTAAATATACTTAATGATTGCACATTTAGTTAAGGGTAAAGTGTCATTGTTGTCTCAAACGTTTGGGATAAATATCAATGTTAGATAACATTTTTCTCATCTGTGTCCCAAACAAGATATCTCATTTTTATCCCACTGTTATCTCCATAAAAGGTTACTAATGAAGGTGGTAACATATAAAGTAAATGTTGTATGTGACAAACTCTTACAATATTACCGTTGTGAATAGATTTAAAAGAGAGTTAAAAAAAATAAAACTAAAGGAAATTAGTTCATAAAAGATCCAGGATATTATGGTTTTCTTTCCCAAACCATATCATCATCAAGTTCCTATATCTGTAAATGACTAGGTATTTTTCTACTAGATTGCAACAAAAAAAAGGGTTTAGAGTTTCAGAAGATATATATACTCTGTATTTGTCGGGTTTAAAAGTGTGGATAAAATTGAATTACTTTTGAAATGTTTGGGTATAGATAGGACTAAAAAATTAGGGACAATATTTAACCTAAACGTTTGGGGGGAGAAAATATGATACTTTACCCTTCAGTTAAAAATACTTCAGATTGATACTGTAGAAAAATGGCGGCTTTGCTTGAGAGTTTGACATAGAATGAGAAAATATAAACTTTATTTGTTATATATGAAGGATATTAAACATAGCAAGATGAAGTCCTTCTTCACAGTTTACAACCCTCTCCCTCTCTCTCTCTCTCTGTCTCTGCCTCTAGCTCTCTCACTCTCTCTCTCTCTCTCTCTCTCTCAGAGAGAAAGCAAGAAAAGAGGATTAACTCTTTATTCATTGTGCAAAAAACTGATGATCATTTGATCTCATATGATGAAATTTTCAATATCTATAAATAAAAATGTCATGTTTGTAAAGTTAAATGAAGTATTGTTGTAACATGAAATTATGTATGTTTACTGCTACTGCTGGGAACTAGTTTGCTTAATGATAATGTATGTGAATGAAATAGTCCAATAGGCATGTGGCATGCTTCAGGTAACATGGCATGTTGACATTTTTTCAGTTAGTTCTTTCATGGCACATGAAGGCTGGCACCATGTGTGAATTTTCCAAGAAGGAGTTTATTGAAGGCTTACAATCCCTAGGGTATGTATTTATTAGCTTCTGAATAAAGGAAGATGATTCTGATCCATTTTGAGTTTGATGAATGCATTGGTGGTGAAGTATGTCTTAATGTATTTCCTATGGTTCTACCTGTTGTTGAATGAGTAAACCCTAGTTGAATGGTTTATGATATAATGGCAGGATTGATTCGCTGGAGAAGTTCCGTGAAAAGATACCCTATATGCGTTCTGAGCTGAAAGATGAACGTATGGACAAATCAGATCACATCCCCATTTTAGTCTTTTGATTTATATTTCATTTTTTATGAAAGATTATCTACAGTAATTATTGAAGAAGGTTCCTGAAATGTTATTCTCTTTTTTTTTTTTTCCAGAGAAGTTCCGTGAGATATATAATTTTGCTTTTAACTGGGCAAAGGAGAAGGTATGTTTTGGTGTCTTGTTGGTCTATTCTTCCCCTATTGTGTAGCTTAATTGATTTTGATGGCAATATGACATGATATGGCTATACCCTAATTTAAGCAATGCATTCGGTCCTTGTTTAATCTTCTAGTTCATGTTTAAGACTCAATAACCTATTCTCAATGGAGCATGTAGATCCTAGGAAGCTAATTTTAAATGATAACTATTTTATATCATTAATTACTAACATTAAAAGCTATAAATAAACACCATCATATTCTTATATTCATTTTCTTGTATTCAATTGTAGACATCAACTTTTCCCGCTTCCCAGTTCTTGTTTCTGCTTGAGTTTCAGGATTCTTGTGTGGCTATTGCATTGCTAATAAAACCATGCGTCTGTTCTTTTTTTCAATCTTCAAATGTCCTGCTTGAGCTGACCAAATTTATCTTCAGTATTATGATTTATGAGCATTGTTAACTTTCAATATTTGGTGACTCTGTTTTTCCGATCCTTGTTATATTGTATGGTGTAAATTTATTATTAGTGACGATGAGCTATCAAATTCGTCTTTTGGGTGTTTGACATATTATGGATGCCCCAGAATTATTTTCTTCTTAAAAAAATAGAGTAAAGTATCGTTTTTGTCCCCAATGTTTGGGATAAGTTTCAAAGTTGTCCCTAACGTTTCAATCGTCTTATCTAAGTCCCTAACGTTTCAAAATTGACTCAATGTTGTCCTGCCGTTAGGGATCCGTTAATAAAATTGACGGCGGGACAAAATTGAGACAATTTTGAAACGTTAGGGACTTAAATAGGACGAAAACGTTAGGGACAAAAACGATATATAAAAATAAATTTTAATTTAATTTATCTTTCAATAATATTAATTTTTTATTGTACCTAGTATTCAATTATTTTTTAATTACATCTAAATAAATTACCCTTAATCACATTATTTTCATTTTAAATAAATTTATTTTTTTATAATTTTAAAGAATTTTGATACATTAGAGACAAAAGGTATAATTTATATTTTATTGTATATATATTATTTTTTCTTTTATGCAAGTTTATATACTAGTCATTCTACGTAGAACATTTCATGATAACTAAAAATCCTTAAGAGTAAAATTATAAAAAAAAAATTAATTTATTTAAAATAAAAGTAATATGATTAAGTGTAATTTACTTAAATGTGATTAAAAAATAAATGAATACTATGTATAGTAAAAAATTGATATTATTGAAGGATAAAATTAAAATTTATTTCTATGTATCATTTTTGTCCCCAACGTTTTCGTCCTATTTAAGTTCCTAACATTTCAAAATCGTCTCAATTTTGTCCCGCCATCAATTTTGTTAACGGATCTCTAACGGCAGGACAACATTGAGTAGTTTTGAAACGTTAGGGACTTAAATAGGACGATTGAAACGTTAGAGACAACTTTAAGACTTACCTCAAATTTTGGGGACAAAAACGATACTTTACTCAAAAAAATATAAAATAAAGGTGATATTATTAGCACAAAGGGAGTCATCTCACGTGGAGATTGGATATACTCGATTAAAAAAAAGGTTAAACAAAACAATGCAAAAGAGCAAAGCTCTCCAATTTTTGCATATCAAAAAGAGGCTCCAGAGTTGCTTTATATCCTTTCTTTGGTGTCCAAAATTATAATAACTACAAAGTATTTATTATTTTGGATATTCTTGTGTTTTAAAATATTAATACCTTTGACCTTGGGGAATCAAGGTCCCTCAGATTCCTCATTGAAGAATATGCCCATGAATTTTGGTGCTGCAACTTACAAGGCTCAGTTTTCACATAGCAAGGGAACAACAAAGTGTTTTGCATCCAGTAAATGATTGGATGCTCTAATTTGTCTTTGCATGCATTTGTATGCATAAGAATTTAAAACTATGATGAACTTGTATATCTTGGGTTGGTATAAAAATTTGTGAATGCTAGCACTGCTCTATTGTTTTTAATTTTGAATATGTTATTCATCATGCAAAAGTAATATTGTTGCTTTGTATATTTTATATTTATGTTTATGTATGTCAAATTACTTTTGCAGGGTCAAAAATCTCTGGCACTGGATACGGCTATTGGAATGTGGCAATTATTATTTGCTGAAAGGCAGTGGCCACTGGTTGATCACTGGTGCCAATTCTTGCAGGTAATAAGTTAAATATTTTCACTTGGGGTTGTTCTCGGCTTAATGATCTTGGCTTTGAGAGGGAGGTCAATACCTCCTGATGTTTCTTGTTTTACTTATATATTTGGCAATCCTTATGTTGCTTCTTCAGGCTCGCCATAACAAAGCAATCTCCAGGGACACATGGTCCCAGCTTTTGGAGTTTGCAAAGGTACGCATTTATTAGAATAGAGGTCAATGGGTCTTCCTCTCACCATCTTACTTCTTATATTCTTTGTGTCTGAATGTCTTGCAAAGGTGGTATTGATAAAGTACTTTCCAAATCATTGCGGTTTTCATCCTTGGAGAAATGAACCAGCGTTAATGGGTTATTTCAATCAAAGCTCCTTTTCGTTAATAGGGTTGTAGTGAAGTTATGACACCTCTTTAAACAGCTAACTAGGAATAAACGGACTAGGATTACTCCCATGGAAACAAAAAGATATACTCTCTAACTGACAAGATAAAAATGCCTTGAAACAAAACATATAAAATCGGAAGTCTGCATCAATGGTTAATGTATTAGTTTCTGTGCATGAAATTTTGTCATGTGAAATATTATTCTTTTATTCTGTTGATCATTTTTTTCCTACTGATCTTCAGTTTAATTAAGAGAAATATTCCTACTTCTAATAAAAGAAAAATGTTGAACTTGATTGATCCTTCTTTTATTATCGGAAGGGATCCTTTTAATCTTATCGTTACATTCCTTCCTTCAGAATGCGGCAGTCCTCCTTATAGAGAACTAAAACATACATGTATCATGTATGCTGATTTTGGTGTTCAATGATTGTGAATTGGGTGATGGCATTATTATGTACTGTCAATTTGTACCTTCTTACAAATAGGTTCCCCTATGGATCTAGACAGTTTTTTTTGTTTTTTTGTTTTTTTTAAAAAAAGGAAATATTCTTGCTTTTGCTTTTGTCTTTACTTCATTTTTAAATACCGAATCAGGTGGAATTCTTCATACTTGTCTTTTATGATATATTGTTGGCCTCTGAATCAAACAACCTCCTCTATTTATTGTTTTTCTTCTTTGGGGTATTTGCAGACTGTTGGCCCGAATTTAACTGATTATGATGCTGAAGGTGCTTGGCCTTATCTCATTGATGAATTTGTGGAGTATCTGAATGAGAATGGGATTATTCAAAATGGTCAATTCAGTGACTCTAGTTTAAAACGATGATGCAATTCGCCGAACAACTGCTATAAAGTGAACTTGATCTTTGTCTCCCTTGTGATATGGGTTGTGCTATCATGTGATTGAACTCCTCTATCACTTAAGGGGGATTTAATCTGAGAAATTCCACCAGAAGAGGACATGGCTGCTTAGCATAAACTCATTCTTGCTGACAAGTATAGTAGCATCATTTACTTGTGGGATTGTTCATATGGGTATATATGAATTTCCTTGAGAAGTTGTGGAATTGAACAGGGGATTCTACTGATGATCCCTGGTGTCAACAGTTTCTTGTCCTTTCCAATGCTAATAATTATTGTACAATGTCTTGTTAGATAAAAGATTTCTGACTCTGATTGTTCATGTTTCGGTTCTGTTTTTCATCATCTTGTAAGATATGCGCAGCAAGTCGTTAAAGCATCCCTTTTGGGTGGGGAAGATAGGCGGTGGGGAAGATAGGCGGTCTATGTCTTCTAATGTTTATGACTTAGAAATATTTAGAGACTTGCTATTCCAATTTAACGCCACAGGTAACACAAATTATATCACCTAATCTAATGATATTATATTTTATTTAATTAATATATACACTTTTAATTTAGCAAAATTTTATTAAGATTTTATTATAACTAGCAAATTATCAAGCACGAAAATTGGTGTACTTTGTTTAAAAAATAAAAAATAAAAAATTTATAGTTTGATAAGTAGTGATTAGGGAATGAGTATTGTTGTATTATGTTTTAGGTTTAGTTAAATTGGAACAGTAACCCAGTCCACTTCTCTTATAACAGATAAGCTACGTTTCCACTTCTCTCTTAACATACAAGCTACCTGAGACCTGAGTTTGAGCTTACCAAGATCAGTCCAATGCATGTGCCATAGTCAACATGGAATGGACCTACTTGGACGGGATTCTCTGAAGCCCCAAACTGGGGAGCTAAGCAAGCACTCCTTCCGCTACTTCGGTTATCATTGTTAGATGATAATTACCCTAAACGTGAGAAAGAACCTCTACTCTGTAAAGGAGTAATCGCTCATAATTTTAAAAAGTCATCTCTAAAATGATTAAGTCCAAACACTGCTATTTTATAAATACCTCATCATATAGGTATTTTTTCTAATCCAATTTCTCTTAAGCCTGGTAAAACTCTTGGTAATTTAGGCATTGACGTCCAAATTACTGTATCGGCAAACAAGTCGGAATGTTTACCCAAAGACATTCAACCCTCACGTCCAAGTCCAAATTCACGTTGGTTTCATGTAACACCTCGAAACATTGGTCGTAAATACACAAACAGTATACAATGCGCTGATAGGTCGGAGCACTCTAAACCAATTTTCTGCTGTGGCTTCAACCCCTCTATTATGTATGAAGTTTCCAACCAAGAACGGGGTAGCCATAGTAAAAGGAGATCAAGCGTTAGGTCAGAGGTGGTACAATGAAAGCTTGAACCTTAGGAGTAGAAGATCAACTTCGACCGTAACCCGAAGGAAAGCTTGAAGAAGTCTAAATTGGAGATTTTCCAGAAAAGACCACCAACATCGTGGCAAACCTATAGGAAGATTTGAAAAAAGAGCTTATTTTTGTTACGAGATAATGCTGATATCTTTGCTTGGAAGGCCTCTGACATGTCAGGTATTAAAATCAAACTCATGACTCACAGACTGGCACTATTTCCATGGTCTAAATCCGTCCAATAAAGGAGAAAGATGAGCGAGGTATGAGCCCAAATCGTAGAGGAACAAGTATAAGCCTTGTTGGAAGTCAGGTTCATTAGAGAGGTTGAGTACCCACTGTGGTTGGAAAACATCATTTTAATTAAGATGCAAGATGGCAAATGGGGAATGTGTATAAAATACACAGACCTCAATAAAGCCTATCTTAAGGATTCATATCCTCTCTCGAGCATCGATGCTTTGATTGACTCAGCATCCATATATAACTTCTTGATCTTCTTGGATGCTCGGGATGCAATCAAATCTCGATGTACGGCCTGGATGAGGGGAACACATCCTTCATCACTCGAAGGATTCTATTACTATGTGGTTATGTCTTTTGGGATAGAAAACATAAGAGCAACCAACCAGCATCTAATGAATAAGGTATTTTTACTTCTCCTGGGATACTGATGCGTGAGCATCTTGTCTATCTTTTCCTAGTGAATTTGCATCTACTTTGTTGAGTTTAATTAAGAATTAATTATATTTTAGCCACTATGGATGCTATTTTGAGTTTTGTGCAATTTTATTTATTTTAGGTAGCATTCGGAGGGATTTGATGAAGTTTCTGCAAAGAAAAAAAGAAACCAGAGAGATGACCAGCGAAGACCGACGCGGACGCGTGGCTCACGCGACCGCGCGGAATGGAGAAATCGCAATGACGCGATCGCGTGCCTGACGCGAATGCGTGGACTGGAATCTGCACAAATGACGCTAGCGCGTTGACGACGCGGACGCGTCACATACGTGATCTGCAATAATACAGAAAACGCTGGGGGTGATTTCTGGGCTGTTTTGACCCACTTTCCAGCCCAGAAAACACAGATTAGAAGCTGCAGAATGGACAAAGCAAGTGGTTCCCACCCATCAACTGAAAATCTATTAATTAATTCGAATTTAAATTCAAATCTTATCTTTTAGGAAAAGATATTATCTTAATTTAAAATATTAGATTTTAAATTAATTAGGATTAGATATAAAAAGGGAAGACTTCTCTTCTATTAGTAGATTCCATAAGGGGGATTCCATTAGGGAATTCTATACAAATTTACAATCCTAGTTTTCTTCTCTGAACCATGAGCAACTAATCCTTCATTGTTAAGGTTAGGAGCTCTGTCTATTTGTATGGATTGATTTTATTACATTTTCTATTTCAATTTATGTTTTGGATTTATATTTAAGAATTGTTTTCGTTCTTTATCTTATGAATTTGGGTGGAACGGAAGTATGACCCTTTTTCTATTTTAGTTCTTGTATAACTTGGAAAAGCTCTATACTTGAACAACAGCTTGAAAACATATTCTCCTAAATTCTAATTATCTAGATTTAACGTGATACGTGACATATAATTCTTTTATTCTTTGGGTAATTATAGTTTTTGTGGCATGCAAACTGGAATTTGATCATGTACCCTTTAATTGGAATTAATTGACCAAGAAATTGGCAGTTAATGAATTTTAGAGGAGACTAAGAAGGTCTAAGGAATTAGGGTCTAGTCACATATAGTTTGCCATAAATTAAATCCTATATAATTAAAATAGTTAGTAAGAAAAGTTAATCCGGAAAAATAGATAACTCTGAATCCTTAACTGTTTATCCATATTTTATTCCCAATTTATTTAATTGTCTATACTTTTGATATTTTGAATTCAAACTTAAACCTTTTGAACATCTAAAAACCAATTTTTGCTTGCCTAACTAAGCTTATCACTCAATAACTGTTGCTTAATCCATCAATCGTCGTGGGATCGACCCTTACTCACGTAAGGTATTACTTGATACGACCCGGTGCACTTGCTGGTTAGTAAGTGTGGGTTATAAATACCGCATCAAGTTTTTGATGCCGTTGCCGGGGATTGATTGTGATTAACAACTATTAGTTGTTTGATTGCTTAGATTAGGCGTTTTAGTTTTAATTTTATTTAAAAAAAATTTTGCTTTAAATTTTTGAAAAAAAAAAAGAAAAAAAAAATTTTTACGTTATTTTTTTATTATTTACGTTATTTTTTCCTAGTAGTTTTATTTTAATTCTTTAAATTCTGTTCTTTCTTCTTTGCTTTCCTGTTTACCACATGGTGCGTTTAATCCTTTTTGGTGTTTTGTGCTAAGAAAAAAATAATAGAGAGAGATCACATGGGTTACTACTCACATCCGAGTAGTGATTCATATTATGGTGGATGGAGGAACTATCCAAATTTTGGTTGGCAAAGTCAAAACCAAAGAAAATTCAATGTTCCATATTCCAACTATCAAGAACTACCATCTCCATATTCATATCAAGAACCACCATCTTCATATCCATACCAAGAACCACCACCTTTCTACCCATATCAAGAGCCACCATCTCCCTATTCATACCAAGAACCATCCTCTTTTTACACTTATCAAGAACCATCACCTACTTCTTATGCATATCAAGAGCCACCATCTCCTTATTCATCTCAAATACCATCAGATCTTGAGCTCCTCATGAAAGAATGCCTACATGATATAAAGACAAGTGTCAAAAATATAGAGAAACATGTGAAGTCAATTATCAAGTCACAGAAAGAGGAGCAAGCAAATTCCTTCCCAAGAGATATAATGCAAGATCCTATGGAAGAAAGTGAGGAAATCAATCAAAGGAGTTTATAATCCAGTGAACTAGAGAACTTTCCATCCTCACACATAGAAGAAAAGGAAGATACAAAAGCAAAAGATGAAGATGCACCCACAAAGAAGGAAGATGCACAACCTCCCATGCCCTTGAAAAGCAATGAAGAAAAGATTGAATTAGAAGACAGCTACCAAGAGGAAGATGTTGAAATTGAGGAAGCTTGCAAAGAGGTGGAAGAATTCAAAGAAGAACACAAGGGAGTGGAGCTTGCAAGACCTCTTCCAAAGCCATCACCATCCAATACAACATTCAAGTGGGTAAAATTTCTATCCTTAATCCTTACCTTCCCACTTGAATATGGGCTACTAGAGACGGATGGTCAACTTAGAGCTCTTTGTGGCATTAAGAATAAGAAGAAGATGGTTAGTGGCAAGAGTTGTCAAGCAAGGTCCAATATGGTTGCATGCTCCAAATCGAAGTGCAAGGATTGGTGTAGAGCTCACTTAAATAGATCTAGAAGGTTGTTTGGATGTCTTTGTGAAAATTCAGATTGCATGCCACCAGGTGGAAATAATGGTGATCCACAAGAAGATGGACGTAAAAGAAAGATTTGGGACCCTAAAATTTATTTCCATAATCAACTCTCTTGGGGCCTTGTCACTTGCTTCAATTTGCTCAAAGGCGTTATACGCCTGGTTTGGGATCCCGGTAGCCATTGGAATTATAAACATTGGTGGGAATTCCTGGATCAGTACAAGCATAAGCCACCATGACAAGGAGATCACCACATGTCCAACTTAAGGACTTTAACTAAAAGTGCTTGGTGGGAGACAACCCACCGTGGTATGATCGTTTCTTTTCATTCTTAGTTATTTTTCATAGTAGTAGTTTTCGCATTTATTTTATTTTTATTGAGTTCTTACTAATTTTCTGATCATGCAGCTATTTTATCTCAGGAACCGAACACCTCAAGCTAAAAAAAAAACGTGCACACGACGCGCAAGCGTCGCTGATGCGTACGCATCAAAGGGATGTGTGTGAAAAATAAATTTGATAGAGAGTTACACAGGAGTGGCGCCGGAATGGAGCCTTTCGCATAAACGATCCCACGCGTTCGCATCGTTTGTGATTTTCGCCATTCACGCGGACGCGTCATTGACGCGAACGCGTGACCTGCAAAATCGACGTAAAGGAATGTTTGGGCAGAGAGTTATGCTGGCTTGGGGCAGGAAGTGTGCTAGAAGCATAAATTTGGTCACGCGGACGCGTCCCTGACGCGGCCGCGTCAATTGCACATTTAGCCATCCACGCGTTCGCATGCATGACGCGAACGCGTCGTATGAAAATTTCGCTCCCAAGCCATGCGAACAAAAAGTAGCGCGGGCGCGCGGCTGGCTTCGCGCAAATCGCACAAAACCCAAGGCACACGGACGCATGCCTGACGCTTACGTGTCATTATGGAAATTTTGCGACCCACGGGAACGCGTGCTGCACGCGTTCGCGTCGCTTGCGCCACACTAGTTCACCGCCCAGTTTTCTTTCTCTCTCTCTCTCCCAATCCTAATTCTCTCTTATTCTTTTATCCTTTTATTTTTCTTTTCTCATAATATTTATCTCTTTCTATTTTCAGTTTTGTTTGCTTGAGGACACGCAAACCTTTAAGTTTGGTGTTGACGCTTCGCTTAAGGGTTTTCTGTCTCTTCCTATGGCACCAAAAGGGAGGCGAATCATCTTCATTGAGGAGCACAACCTGAAGAATAAAGTGACAGCTATGATAACTAAGGTGGTTGAGTTCCTTTCATTTTTATTCTTCCTTTCTTTTTCTATGTTATGTTCCGATTTTCTGCTATTTTACTTTATCTATTGCATGATCTTTTATTAGTTAGAATCCTAGGATTAGTTTTCTTTTAATTGCTTTAATGCTGAAAAGATGTTTCATGTACCACTCACTGAACTTGAATCTAAAAAGAAAAGAAAAAAGAAGTGATGTATTGCATGAGAAATTGAGTTAATTTTAAGAATAAGTCTGATTTACTTAAATGTGGTGGTATTTTCTGTGATTTTTGAATGCATGATATGAACAGTGCATATTTGAAATTTGAATCAAGGGATGTTGATGTATAAGGAACAGGAATTTAGAAGAATTATTATGACTTCTCTGAAATAAACAAAAATTTAATCCTTGAAGCAAAAGAAAAAAAATCATTATATAAATAAATAAATAATAATAAAAGCAAGGTCCAAGGCTCTGAGCATCAATGACTAGGGAGGTCGGACATGATTTAAAAGCTCAAAGAGTTGTTTTCCTAGTCATATGCTTGTGGTGTGATTGTGTCAAGTAATCCTTGAGACAGAACACTTAGAGTCGAGACCAAGTGCGTTTAACAGAGTATACTAAAGGCTTTGAGCACCACTGTCTGGGAGTAATTGAAAGAAAAATCAGAACTCAAAGAGAGTTCCCCAGTTAAGTGCTTGTGGTGTTTTTGTGTCAAGTAACTCTTGAGACAAAACATTTAAAGTCACGGATAGGCTCAAGGTGCAAAGCACCATAGAAAAATAAATTAAAGTAAATGTTGCTGTATTCAAGGATTAAACTGAAATGTAAAGATCAGAGAATTCATAAATATCATCCGGATTCTAATTCTGAATGACAATAACATTCTTGATTCAAAGGAGAGTGAGATGCCAAACCTATTCAGGATTACAGTTATAAACCCCACTATAAAAAGAGACATGAGCTTAATCGAAGTCTTATACTCATGCAAATTCACATCATAAGCTTATATTAGTCTTGGTTGCTTGAGGACAAGCAACAATTTAAGTTTGGTGTTGTGATGCGTGAGCATCTTGTCTATCTTTTCCTAGTAAATTTGCATCTAATTTGTTGAGTTTAATTAAGAATTAATTATATTTTAGCCACTATGGATGCTATTTTGAGTTTTGTGCAATTTTATTTATTTTAGGTAGCATTCGGAGGGATTTGATGAAGTTTCTGCAGAGAAAAAAAAAGAAACCAAAGAGATGACCAGCGAAGACCGACGTGGACGCCTGGCTCACGCGACCGCGCGGAATGGAGAAATCGCAATGACGCGATCGCGTGTCTGACGCGAACGCGTAGACTGGAATCTGCATAAATGACGCGAGCGCGTGGATGACGCGGACGCGTCACATACGTGATCTGCAATAATACAGAAAACGCTGGGGGTGATTTCTGGGATGTTTTGACCAACTTTCCAGCCCAGAAAACACAGATTAGAAGCTGCAGAATGGACAAAGCAAGTGGTTCCCACCCATCAACTGAAAATCTGTTAATTAATTCGAATTTAAATTTAAATATTATTTTTTAGGAAAAGATATTATCTTAATTTAAAATATTAGATTTTAAATTAATTAGGATTAGATATAAAAAAGGAAGACTTCTCTTCTATTAGTAGATCCATTAGGGGGATTCCATTAGGGAATTCTATACAAATTTACAATCCTAGTTTTCTTCTCTGAACCATGAGCAACTAATCCTTCATTGTTAAGGTTAGGAGCTCTGTCTTTTTGTATGGATTGATTTTATTACTTTTTCTATTTCAATTTATGTTTTGGATTTATATTTAAGAATTGTTTTCGTTCTTTATCTTATGAATTTGGGTGGAACGGAAGTATGACCCTCTTTCTATTTGAGTTCTTGTATAACTTGGAAAAGCTCTATACTTGAACAACAGCTTGAAAACAAATTCTCCTAAATTCTAATTATCTGGATTTAACGGGATACATGATATATAATCCTTTTATTCTTTGGGTAATTAGAGTTTTTGTGGCATGCAAACTGGAATTTGATCATGTACCCTTTAATTGGAATTAATTGACCAAGGAATTGGCAGTTAATGAATTTTAGAGGAGACTATGAAGGTCTAAAGAATTAGTGTCTAGTCACATATAGTTTGCCATAAATTAAATCCTACATAATTAAAATAGTTAGTAAGAAAAGTTAATCCAGAAAAATAGATAACTCTGAATCCTTAACTGTTTATCCATATTTTATTCCCAATTTATTTAATTGTCTATACTTTTGATATTCTGAATTCAAACTTAAACCTTTTGAACATCTAAAAACTAATTTTTGCTTGCCTAACTAAGCTTATCACTCAATAACTGTTGCTTAATCCATCAATCTTCGTGGGATCAACCCTTACTCACGTAAGGTATTATTTGGTACGACCCGGTGCACTTGCCGGTTAGTAAGTGTGGGTTATAAATACCGCATCAGATACCTTATAGAAATATATGTGGATGACAAGCTTGTAAAAACAAAACAACCTCTTCATTGACGTCTGACCTCTCAGAAGTATTTTCAACTATAAGGAAGCATGAATGAGGTTAAATCTCACTAAGTGCGCCTTTGTTGGAAAAGAAAATCCCAAAAAAATGTGTGCCTTTATTTCAGCATTTCGAACATGGGTTTAACTTCTCGTAGTTCTCACTTCTTAGTGATTCCATTAGATGCAGTTGATAACTATTGAAATTTCTCGATTAACATGGGAGAAAAATATATTATTATATGATAGAATTAATGAGTATATTTTGTCATTAAATAAACAAAGTTAATGTAAAATAAAAATACACGTAAAGAAAAAAAGTAAAGAAAACAAAGTTAAAATAGCAAAAGTAATAAAAAGATTATTTTTACAATTTTGTTTTTCCATTTTTATATATAGAAGATTAGAAAATAGTAAACTTCTAACTAAATTAGTTTGTATTTATTATATTTAATTTAAATAAGTAATAAATTATCTTATTTTAATTTATTCCTTAAATTTATATATCATAAGATTCAAATCATTTCATTGATATACATAATTTTAAATTGTGTGATACTTAAATATCTAATCAAATGAATTAGTTGATATAATTAATTCATCATAATGTATTGTATTTAAACGCCAGTAAAGAAGGCAAACGCCAAATGCCAACTAGGGTACCAGGTTGGACGTTTAAATGCCCAATAAGGAAGGCAAACTGGCGTTTAAATGCCAACCAGGGTACCTGGTTGGGCGTTTAAACGCCCAGTAAGGAAGGCAAACTGGCGTTTAAACGTCAGCCAGGATATCTGGCTGGGCGTTTAAACGCCCACAATAGGCAGGAACATGAGGGGAGGAGGTTCTTGTTCCCAACTCAGATTTTTTTCAAATTTTAATATTTCTTTCCACATTTCTTGCATGAACATGTTACAAGTCCTCATCTTTCAATTTCAATTTCAAAAATTTCTTAATCCAAAAAAAAAAGAAAATTCTTTTTCTATTTCCTTCAAAATCTTTGTAAAAAAAACTCATATATCTTTTTAAATTCTTTTCAAATCTTTTTCAACCCATCACACTATCTTTTCAAAATTAGAATTATTTTTCCAAATCCCCCTCTTATCTTCTCAATTTTAAAAATACATCTTTTGCATATCATAATCATCTTTTCACAAATCATATCTTGTATCATATCTTTTTTCACAAATCATATCTTTTGCACATCTTTTTCCAAATTTTCGAACCCACCTCTCCCCCCCCTTTAAATTGCCATTCGGCCATCCCCTTTCCTCTACCATTCGAAATTGTCTCTTCCTCTCCTTTCCTTTCTTTTGCTTGAGGACAAGCAAACCTCTAAGTTTGGTGTGCTTGTCGTGATCACTGAGCAAGACTCACCAAGATCATGGGTCCTAAGGAAAAATAAACCATCTCAAGAGGCAAGAAAGAGAATATTCCAAAACCACTTTGGAATCAAGAGAAGTTCTTAACCAAAGAACATGTAGACCATTATTACAAAATAATGGGTCTGAGGTCAGTGATCCTGGAAGTTAAATTCAATCTGAAAGAAGATGAATATCCGGAGATCCAAGAGCAAATTCGAAACAGAGGCTGGGAAATCCTAACTAATCCTGAGACAAAGGTGGGGAGAAACATGGTTCAGGAATTCTACTCAAATCTGTGGCAAACAGATAAACAGAGAATGTCTGGAACCGCCTTCTATACCTTCCGAACCATGGTCAGAGGCAGGATTATCTACTTTCACCATGACAGCATAAGAGAGATCTTCAGGATACCTCAACTACAAGATGACCCGGAATCCTTTAACAGGAGAATTGTGAATCAAGATAAGCGCCTGGACCAAGTTCTAGAGGACATATGCATCCCCGGAGCCAAGTGGATAACCAACTCAAAGAATGTCCCAATTCAACTCAGGAGGGGAGGATCTCAAACCAGTTGCTAAAGGCTGGCTGGATTTTATTGGGCATTCCATACTACCCACCAGCAACCGCTCCGAGGTCACTGTTAAAAGAGCAATGATGACCCATTGCATTATGATGGGAAAAGAAGTGGAAGTTCATCATCTGATTGTTTGTGAGCTTTATACAATTGCAAACAAGAACTCCACCGAAGCCAAACTGGCCTACCCAAACTTGATTTCTCTGCTATGTAAAAATGCTGGAGTAAAAATGGGAGTAGATGAGTATATCCCAGTTGATCTTCCAATCACAAAGAAATCAATGGAATGGCAACAAGTGCAAGACATTCCTATCAAAAGGAGGGCGCAAGAGTTCCTTCCAGAAATCTCACAGATTGACTACTGGAACCGCTTGGAAGCATCTATTACCAAGCTGCAAGAAGCTATGGATCAAATGAAAGAAGAACAGGAAAATTGATGAGTGGATAATTTATACGCTTTTTGGCATTGTTTTTAGTATGTTTTTAGTATGTTTTAGTAAGTTTTTATTATATTTTTATTAGTTTCTAGTTAAAATTCACTTTTCTGGATGTTACTATGAGTTTGTGTATTTTTCTATGATTTCAGGTATTTTCTGGCTGAAATTGAAGGACCTGAGCAAAAATCTGATTCAGAGGCTGAAAAGGACTGCATATGCTGTTGGATTCTGACCTCCCTGCACTCGAAGTGGATTTTCTGGAGCTACAGAAGCACAATTGGCGCGCTCTCAACTGCTTTGGAAAGTAGACATCCTGGGCTTTCCAGAAATGTATAATAGTCCATACTTTGCCCGAGGTGTAATGGCCCAAACCGGCGTTCCAAATCAGCTCAAAACTGCCCGGCGTTAAACGCCAGAACTGGCACAAGAATGGGAGTTAAACGCCCAAACTAGCACAAAAGCTGGCGTTTAACTCCAAAAAAAGTCTCTACACATGAAAGCTTCAATGCTCAGCCCAAGAACACATCAAGTGGGCCCGGATGTGGATTTTTATGTCATTTACTCATCTTTGTAAACCCTAAGCTACTAGTTCTCTACAAATAGGACCTTTTGCTATTGTATTTTCATCTTTTGATCACTTTAGATCTTAGGATCATCTTTGGACGTCTAGTTCTTAGATCATTGGGAGGCTGGCCATTCGGCCATACCTAGACCTTGTTCTTATGTATTTTCAACGGTGGAGTTTCTACACACCATAGATTAAGGTGTGGAGCTCTGCTGTACCTCGAGTATCAATGCAATTACTATTGTTCTTCTATTCAATTCAGCTTATTCTTGTTCTAAGATATTACTTGTTCCTCAACTTGATGAATGTGATGATCCGTGACACTCATCATCATTCTCACCTATGAACGTGTGCCTGACAACCACCTCCGTTCTACCTTAGATTGAGTGGATATCTCTTGGATCCCTTAATCGGAATCTTCGTGGTATAAGCTAGAATTGATGGCGGCATTCAAGAGAATCCAGAAGGTCTAAACCTTGTCTGTGGTATTCTGAGTAGGATTCAAAGATTGAATGACTGTGACGAGCTTCAAACTCATGATTGTGGGGCGTTAGTGACAGACGCAAAAGAATCACTGGATTCTATTCCGACATGATCGAGAACCGACAGCTGAATAGCCGTGCTGTGACAGAGCGCATTGAACATTTTCACTGAGAGGACGGGACTGTAGCCACTGACAACGATGATGCCCAACATACAGCTTGCCATGGAAAGGAGTAAGAAGGATTGGATGAAGACAGTAGGAAAGCAGAGAGACGGAAGGGACAAAGCATCTCCATACGCTTATCTGAAATTTTCACCAATGAATTACATAAGTATCTCTATCTTTGTTTTATGCTTTATTCATAAATCATCCATAACTATTTGAATCTGCCTGACTGAGATTTACAAGATGACCATAGCTTGCTTCATACCAACAATCTCCGTGGGATCGACCCTTACTCGCGTAAGGTTTATTACTTGGACGACCCAGTGCACTTGCTGGTTAGTTGTGCGAAGTTATGATAAAGAGTTGAGATTGCAATTGAGCGTACCATGCTGATGGCGCATTTGATGATCACAATTTCGTGCACCAAGTTCTTGGCGCCATTGCCGAGGATTGTTTGAGTTTGGACAACTGGCGGTTCATCTTGTTGCTTAGATTAGGTATTTTTCTTCAGAATTTTTAAGAATGAATTCTAGGGTTTCAAGGTGATGTTTTCATCATCACCAAAGCTAATTGATTCTCATCAATTTAGCTCTTGAATGCAATGTCCTGCTGAAGCTTGGCTAGCCATGTCTAATTTCTTTAGACTAAAGCTTTAGACTAGCATTGCATGATTCCTGGAATTCTTATTAAAAATTTTGAATCTCTTTATTTTCTTTTCCATATAAATTTTGGAAAAAACCAAAAAAAAATTACAAAATCATAAAAACCAAAAATATTTTATGTTTCTTGTTGAGCCTAGTGTCTCATTTTAAGTTTGGTGTCAATTGCATGTTTCTATTCTTCCTGCATTTTTTTTTCGAATTCATTCATGTGTCTTCATTAATCTTCAAGTTGTTCTTGATGATTTCCTTGCTCTGATCTTTAAATTCTCTTGTCTTGAGTGTTTTGTTGTTTCTCATATGCATTCTCATTTTGTTAATGTCAATAGTATACAAACTTCTAAGTTTGGTGTCTTGCATGCATTGTTTATTTGATCTTAGTTTAATTTTGATTATTCCTCATTATTAAAAATCCAAAAATTTTTTAATTTGTGTCTTTTCAAGTCAATAATACAGAGAATTGAAGATTCAAAACATACAGCAGAGGAATTACACAGAAAAGGCTGGGCGTTCAAAACGCCCAGTAAGGAAGGAAAACTGGCGTTTAAACGCCAGCCAGGGTGCCTGACTGGGCGTTTAACGCCCAAAAGGGGTGAGTTTTAGGCGTTAAACGCCAGAATGTATACCATTCTGGGCGTTTAACGCCATGATGGAACAAGAGGGAAGATTTTGTTTTTAACTCAAATTTTTTTCAAGTTTTCAAAATTTTTCAAAATCAAATCTTTTTCAAATCATATCTTTTCAATCATATATTTTCAAAATGAATTTCTTTCCATTTTCAAAAATACTTGCTAACAATTAATGATTTGATTCAACATTTCAATTATGTTGCCTTTTCTGTTGAGAAAGGTTTAATGTCTGAATCATATCTTTTAAATTTCTTGTTAGCCAAGTCATTAATTTTCAAAATCAAATCTTTTTAATTTGTTTTTCAATCATAACTTTTCAATCATATCTTTTAATCACATCTTTTTCAAAATAGTTTTCAATCATATCTTTTTGATTTCTACTTTCAAAAATCTTTTTCAAAAATCACTTTATTTTTTTTCCAATCTTAGTTTTCGAAAATCAATTACTTTTTTTTCAAAATTTCTTTTAATTAATTCACTTTAATTTTCGAAAATTTCTTCCCCTCTTTTCACATCCTTCTATTTATGGACTAACACTCCTCCTCAATGCACAATTCGAACTCTATCTCTCTTGATAAGTTCGAATTCTTCTACCTCTTCCTTCTATCTTTCTTTTCCTCTGACACCTCAAGGAATCTCTATACTGTGACATAGAGGATTCCATATTTTCTTGTTCTCTTCACTTTCATATGAGCAGGAGCAAAGACAAAAGCATTCTTGTTGAGGCTGACCCTGAACCTGAAAGGACCTTGAAGCGAAAGCTAAGAGAAGCTAAAGCACAACTCTCTGTAGAGGACCTAACAGAAATCTTCAAACAAGAAGAAGACATGGCAGCCGAACACAACAATAATGCCAACAATGCAAGGAAGGTGCTTGGTGACTTTACTGCACCTACTCCCGACTTCTATGGGAGAAGCATCTCTATCCCTGCCATTGGAGCAAACAACTTTGAGCTTAAGCCTCAATTAGTTTCTCAAATGCAACAGAATTGCAAGTTCCATGGACTTCCATTGGAAGATCCTCATCAGTTTTTAGCTGAATTCTTGCAAATCTGTGACACTGTCAAGACCAATGGGGTTGACCCTGAGGTCTACAGACTTATGCTATTCCCTTTTGCTGTAAGAGACAAAGCTAGGATATGGTTGGACTCACAACCCAAAGAAAGCCTGAACTCTTGGGAAAAGCTAGTCAATGCCTTCTTGGCAAAGTTCTTTCCACCTCAAAAAATGAGTAAGCTTAGAGTGGAAGTCCAAACCTTCAGACAGAAAGAAGGTGAATCCCTCTATGAAGCTTAGGAAAGATACAAATAATTGATCAGAAATTGTCCTTCTGACATGCTTTCTGAATGGAGCATTGATAAACCCCGTTTTGACGGTTTATCTTGTATTGATTTTTGGAGATTTTATCACGTTTTACCCACATTTATTCAATGAATTAGCATAGTTTTGTGATTGTCTCCTTATTTGTGCTTAGATGTGAAAATATGCTTTTAGACCCTTAATTTGATGGTTTTAATCTCCCTTTGATTCCACTAGATGCCTTGATATGTTTGTTAGTGAATTCAGATTGAAAAGGCTAGGAATGGATCAAAGGAGTGAAGAGGAAAGCATGCAAAGTGGAGAAATCATTAAAAGTCAAAGAAGTTGAACTCGCCCATGGACGCGAGCCCGCACCTGGCGCTTGCGCGCACCTGTGAATCACCCCATGGATGTGTACGCGTGCTTTGCGCGTACGGGTCGGTGCTGGTTTATGATTTTTTAATGAAAACGTGCCCAGCGACTTCTGAAGGCTGTGGGGCCTAATCCCAACCAACTTTGGCGCCAAAGAGGCTATTTAAAGCCAAGGATTGAAGAGCAAATGGGATTATCTCACATTAGTTCATTCCCACTCATTAGGATTAGTTTAGAAGTAGTTTCTAGAGAGAGAAGCTCTCTCTTCTCTCTAGGATTAGGATTAGGATTAGGATTAGGATTAGGTTTAGTTCTTAGATCTAGGTTTTAATCTTTGCTTTCTTCCACTTCTATCTCTCAATTCTTTGTGCTACATTCATCTTCTTCTATTCTCTTGTTGTAATTTCCTTTATGTTGTTCTTATATTTTGTTGTAGATCTAGTATTGTTCCTTCTACATTCTTCCAATTCAATAAGAGGTAATTCATAATAAATGTGTCTTCTTTGCTTTTCTATTGTTGATCTCTTGTTTTTGTAGTTGTAGATTCCTTTAATTCTTGCATTTAATAATGTTTACTTCTATTGCACTTTATGTGTTTGTTGAAATGCCTCTTCTAGATATAGTATAGATTTTGTTCCTCTTGGCCTAGGTAGAGTAATTAGTGACACTTGAGTTATCTAATTCCTTTGTTGATTGGTAATTGGAGAGATTGCTAATTGGTTTGGAGTGCACTAAAGCTAGTCTTTCCTTGGGAGGCTAGGACTTGTGGCTCAAGTCAATTCATCCACTTGACTTTTCTTTATTTAGTAAGGGTTAACTAAGTGGTAGCAATGAATAATTCTCATAACAATTGAGAAGGATAACTAGGATAGGACTTCTAGTTCTCACACCTTACCAAGAGCCTTTTTTTTAGGCATTAGTTTACTTTCTTGCCATTTATCTTTCATGCTTCTTATCAAAAACCCCACAATAACTCACAACCAATAACAAGACACTTTATTGTAATTCCTAGGGAGAACGACCCGAGGTTCAATACTTTGGTTTATAAATTTTAGGGGTTTGTACTAGTGACAAACAACTTTTTGTATGAAAGGATTATTATTTGGTTTAGAAACTATACTTTACAACGAGCTTTCATTTGTGAAATTCTAAACCGTCAAAAATCCAATCATCAAAAATGGCGCCGTTGCCGGGGAATTGCAATGGTGTTATGTTATTGGTTATTGTACATATGTGAATAGTGTGAATATCTTATTTTTTTTGCTTTGTTTGCTATTTGTAGAATTTTGTTTCTCTTATTTTCTATTAGCTTTTGACTTTTGTTTTCTCTTTTCACCATGAATTCTCACTTTGGCTATGAGTGTAGTTACAACTATGTTGTAGGTAATGGGAACTTTGATGAGAATGTGTATCAAGAATGGGATAACCAAAGGTGGGAGGAGCCATATGCATATGATCAATCCTCATGGCAACAACCTCCACCAATGCACTATGAAGAAGAGCCATTCTATGATGCATACCAATCTAATGGCTATGGTGAATCTCCTTGTGACTTTCAAGAACCACCACCATATGCCTATGAATCATATCCTCAACATGATCATCAACTATACTCACAAGCCTCTTTTCACCAAATACCTCCATATGACTCTAATCCTTACCCACCATATCAACCTCTTTTTGAACCATATGAGCCATACATGGAACCATAATTCCAAGATTACTACTCCCAAGAACCATCTCAATACACACCACCACCTTACCAAGAAGAACCACCTTCCTATAATGAACCCTTTCTCCAAGACAATGAATCCTCTTATCCACCCCAATCCTCAATGGATGAAATCCTTAGCCTTATACTTCAAGGGCAAGGAGAAATACAAAGGAAGACACTAGAATTTATGGCTACCTTGACCAAGGTAGTAAGCATTTTAGCCTCCCGATGCTTGAGCACTCAAAGCACTCCCATGGTCACATGTGGAGAATCAAAAGAAGAACATAGCATGAAGGAGAGATTGGAAACTCCGGTGGAAAAGGAGGAATGCTACTTTGTGTTAGAACAATTGGAGGAACCTATGACCATTGAAGAAAAGGAAGAAGTGGTTGAAGACTTAGGAGATGCGGAACCTCCATGGGAAGCTAAAATCAAAGAAAATCCCTCCAAGAAGAGTAAATTTGATGTTGAGGAGGAATGTGCACAGCCTCCGAGGCATATTCTATATGAAGACTTTGAGAGAATAAAGCAAGAATTGAGTTCCCTTGGTGATGAAGATCATGCATCCAATCTTCTTGGTGAAGAATCTTTTGAATTTGAAGAACCTTCTCCTAATGAATTTGAAAGTCATATGGAGGTAGATTTCTCTCGTCCTCCCATTTATGATTTGAGTGATGGAGAAGAGTGTGATGAAAATGATGAACAAAGGATTGAGAATAAAGAAGTCTATGAAGAGGTGGAGATTGACAAAGAAGCAAACAAGGGAGTAGAGCTTGCAAGCACATTGGAGATACCTCTCCCCAAGCCACCACCATCCATTCTCTCATTCAAGTGGGTAAATTCCTTATACTTAAGCTTTGTTATTCCCCTTGAATATGGTTTGCTTGAGACGGATGGTCAACTTAGAAAAATTAGTGGCTTTAAGAGTAAAAAGGAGATGGTTAGTGGTTAGAAGCATCATTCTAGGTTTATTATGGTCACATGTCCAAAGCTTGATAGCAAAGGTTGGTGTATAACTAGAGACATGGGTCTAGAAGGATGTTTGGTCACTTTGTTGAGAATTCACCTTGCTCACCACCCACATGGATTAATGATAATTAACTTGGAGATGGGTGTGAAGACAAAATATGGGATCCGGGAACACATGAGGATCAACATTGGGAGCCCATGGTTTGTGAAGAACTCCATCAAAGCTTGGAGATATTAATCTTGAATAATGGAGCTTATTGGAAGTCCAAGTATTGGTGGAAGTTCCAAGATGAATACAAGCACAAGCCACCTTGAGAGGAGCTCCCCATAAGTCCAACTTAAGGACAATAAACAAAAGTGCTAGGTGGGAGACACCCCACCATGGTAACTTCTTTTCATTTTATCTTTTTGTACATATTGGTAGAATTAGTTTAAATTCTTGTTTTGATTGTTTTAATGAGTTTAATTGGTAGTTTAGTATGTTAAATAAGGTTTTATGGTGTTTTGGTAGCTGTTTGGAGGATTTGAATGCTTGGATTGGTGCAACAACATAAAAAAAATTTTTGAAAAATAGAGCACCATCCACGCGTACGCGAACTACGTGCGTACGCGTGCATCAAGCGTTTTGGACCATCCACGTGAGCGCGCCATGCGTGCGTACGCATGGATTGAGAAGTTCCACCCTCCATGTATTTTTCCAGAGAGTTGTGCCTACGCCGCGCCAATGTTGTGCCTTTGGCACAAACCTATTTGCGCGTACGCGCACCTGCCGCTTATGCGCCACTCTCAGAATAAGCCATCGACGCTGACGCATCATGTACGCGTACGCGTCGTATCCATCGCACCACCATCCGCGCGCGCGCCATACATGCATACGCGCGGATTCCCTTATTTCAAGCATTCCCTTTCCTTTCTTATTTCTATTTCTTTCCTTTTCCTACCCCCATCCAACACTTCCAAACACGATTGATAACCATTTATTTTAGTTAGTTATTAGTTAGTTTGTTGGTTAATTAGTTAGTTAGTTAGTTGCTTAGTTGGTTTTAGTTAGTTTTCATTTCATTTTCTCTTTCTCATTGTAAGTGTTGGATTGCTATTCTTGTTTACCATTAATTGCTGTTGAGTATTAAAAAGGGATGTTTTCTTAACATCACTATGTTTATAATCTTTGTTGGATTCTATGATTGAGGTTATATTTTGCTACTTGGTTTTGAGTTTTTCATGCTTACCTTTTGAAAAATACCAAGTGATGAGAATTGTCTTCGAGCTTGTGACGCTTTTGAATTGCATGTTGTAGCTAGCCATCATGTGATTTGAACTCTCTCTTTGAGTGGGCAATTTCTTGATGGATGTTGAGCATTTACCTTAGTGCATTGTGTTTATGATCATATGCATCCATATGTGTTTGACTTGAATGCTTCCATGCTTCTTTAATGCTTGTTTTACCTCACAAGCCTACCTAAAGCATCTCAAGCACACTAGGATAAGTGAAGTGCATGCTTCTTTTGTGACATCGCCCTTTTATGCTAATGTGTGTTCTAAACCGCGCAATTTAGAATTCACACAGTTATTTGTCACTAATGTCACACTAATTCACTCACTCAATTCTAGTGATTTACCTCATTCCAACAATGTATGTTTCCTTGCTTTTATATCTTCTCATCTTATGGTGTTATATTTTTATTTTTCATGAATGATGCACCGCAAGCAAAAATAAAAGCGAAAGAAAGAACACGCAGCAATCTGGAGATTCGCCGTACCCCCTTACTCATCTTTGAATGCACCGAAGACGGTGCAAACTTTTAAGTGTGGGGAGGTCATCCGACCGATCGGCGATTTTGGGTGACAAATTTCTAATCCGACATTTTTGCATTTCATTTTAAATTTTAGGATTTTTACTTACATTTTCTTAGTTTTGCACATATACACAATAAGCTTAGTCAAAATAATGAAATTTTTCAAGATTTCTATCTATAGGGCACCAATTGATTTGAGTGAAAACTTTTCATAGAACTTGCTTGAATTATATATATTGTGGATCATGTTTTGAGCTAAGAACACAAGCTTGTGAGATTTGAGCCTAATGGTGTGGTTACATCTTATAACCACTTATTTTTCCTTCTTGTGTGCATTATTCTCTTTCTATGATTGTAATTCTTGCTTTGTTTGATTCTTTATGTCCATTATTTTGTGTATTCATGCATTTATATGATTGAGGCCATCATTTCATTTATCTTACTTACCCAAAAAGCCTTACCCCTTATCATCCATTGTTAGCCAATTTGAGCCTACGATTAACCCATTTTGTTCTTAATTTAGCACATTACAAGCCTTAAAGCGGAAAACAATAAAAGTCCTTATTTGGATCTTTGATTAGCTTAGGCTAGTGTATGTGAGTATCATTCAAGTGTGGGAACCTTGGGACATTGGGTGAATAAAAGGGTGTATTTTGTATTGCTATTAAAAATATTGGGAATTGGGTACATACTCATGTATTGCTCAAGTGTAAAACCTTATGCATTGAGGTTCTTGTATATAGAAAGAAAAAAAATGAGAAAAAAACAAAAGAGAAAAAGAAAAGAAAAAAAAAAGAAAAAATTAAAAAGGGGACAAAATGCCCCAAAGTAAAGTCCAATAAGATCAATACATAAGTGTTGTGAAATGAAAAGGGATACATGAGTATGTGAAAAAGTGAAGAATGGGTAGTTAGGCTAGCTTTGAAATTGTATAAGATGTCATAGGTTAGGTGGGAAGTTTAAGCTTATCAAAGATTCAAATTTCAAGTCCACTTGACCAAATATGCATCCTACCTTGACCCTAGCCCCATTACAACCAAAGAAAAGACCTCATGATATATGTATGCATGCATTGAATATTTGTTGATTGTTAGATGAAAAACAAATCTTAGAAAGCATGATTAAGGGAGAATTGAGTGAATCAACCCTAAACACTTGAGCGAATAGAGTGCAAACACATTCGGTGAGGGTTTGATGCTCAATTACATGTTTCCACCTACGATCATCACTTTTCAAGCAAGTTTGTAAAAATATTTAATAGCTCAATTCAATTGTGGATTAGACTTGCTAGTCCCTTAGCCCTTGTGCATATATGCTCTTGGGAATTGATTTATTTTGACCAAGCAATTGCATTCATTTAGATAGTTGCATATAAGTAGATTGCATTTAGTTAGTTTCCATTGAATAAATACCATACCCTTACTTCATTCTTGGTTTAAGCATGAGGACATGCTTGGTTTAAGTGTGGGGAGGTTGATAAACCCCGTTTTGACGGTTTATCTTGTATTGATTTTTGGAGATTTTATCACCTTTTACCCACATTTATTCAATGAATTAGCATAGTTTTGTGATTATCTTCTTATTTGTGCTTAGATGTGAAAACATGCTTTTAGACCCTTAATTTGATGGTTTTAATCTCCCTTTGATTCCACTAGATGCCTTGATATGTTTGTTAGTGAATTCAGATTGAAAAGGCTAGGAATGGATCAAAGGAGTGAAGAGGAAAGCATGCAAAGTGGAGAAATCATGAAAAGTCAAAGAAGTTGAACTCGCCCATGGACGCGCGCGCGCACCTGCGAATCACCCCATGGACGCGTACGCGTGCTTTGCGCGTACGCGTCGGTGCTGGTTTATGATTTTTTAATGAAAACATGGCCAGCGACTTCTGAAGGATGTGGGGCCCAATCCCAACCAACTTTGGCGCCAAAGATGCTATTTAAACCAAGGATTGAAGAGCAAAAGGGATTATCTCACATTAGTTCATTCCCACTCAAGCATCATAGGTATCTTCTATGATGATCTGTCTGAACTGTCCAAGATGTCATTGGATAGCTCTGCTAGAGGATCTCTTCATCTGAAGAAGACACCTGCAGAAGCTCAAGAACTCATTGAAATGGTTGCAAATAACCAATTCATGTACACTTCTGAAAGGAATCCTGTGAACAATGGGACGAATTAGAAGAAAGGAGTTCTTGAAATTGATACTCTGAATGCCATACTGGCTCAGAACAAAATATTGACTCAGCAAGTCAATATGATTTCTCAAAGTCTGTCTGGAATGCAAGCTGCACCAGGCAGTACTAAGGACGCTTCATCTGAAGAAAAAGCTTATGATCCTGAGAACCCTTCAATGGAAGAGGTGAATTACATGGGAGAACCCTATGAAAACACCTATAATCCTTTATGGAGAAATCATCCAAATCTCTCATGGAAGGATCAACAGAGACTTCAACAAGGTTTCAACAACAATAATGGTGGAAGAAACAGGTTTAGCAATGGCAAGCCTTTTCCATCATCTTCTCAGCAACAGACAGAGAATTCTAAGCAGAGCCACTCTGACTTAGCAACCATGGTCTCTGATCTAATCAAAACCACTCAAAGTTTCATGACTGAAACAAGGTCCTCCATTAGGAATTTAGAGGCACAAGTGGGACAGCTGAGCAAGAAAATTACTGAACTCCCTCCTAGTACTCTTCCTAGCAATACAGAAGAGAATCCAAAAGGAGAATGCAAGGCCATTAAGATGACCCACATGGCCGAACTTGGAGAGGAGGAAGAGGCAGTGATCGCCAATGAGGAAGACCTCAATGGACGTCCACTGGCCTCCAATGAGTTCCCTAATGAAGAACCATGGGAATCTGAGACTCACACTGAGACCATAGAGATTCCAATGGAATTACTTCTGCCATTCATGAGCTCTGATGAGTATTCTTCCTCTGAAGAGGATGAAGATGTCACTGAAGAGCAAGTTGCTAAGTACCTTGGAGCAATCATGAAGCTAAATGACAAGTTATTTGGTAATGAGACTTGGGAAGATGAACCCCCTTTGCTCACCAAAGAACGGGATGACTTGACTAGGCAGAGATTACCTCAAAAGAGACAGGATCCTGGGAAGTTCTCAATACCTTGTACTATAGGCACCATGACCTTTGAGAAAGCTCTATGTGACCTAGGGTCAAGCATAAACCTCATGCTTCTCTCTATAATGGAGAAGCTAGGGATCTTTGAGGTACAAACTGCAAGAATCTCACTAGAGATGGCAGACAATTCAAGAAAACAAGCTTATGGACTTGTAGAGGATGTTCTGGTAAAGGTTGAAGACCATTACATCCCTACTGATTTCATAGTCTTAGAGACTGGGAAGTGCATGGATGAATCCATCATCCTTGGCAGACCCTTCCTAGCCACAGCAAAGGCTGTGATTGATGTTGACAGAGGAGAATTGATCATTCAAGTGAATGAAGAATTCTTTGTATTTAAGGCTCAAGGATATCCCTCTATAACCATGGAGAGGAAGCATGAAGAGCTTCTCTCAAAATAGAGTCAAACAGAGCCCCCACAGTCAAACTCTAAGTTTGGTGTTGGGAGGCCACAACCAATTTCTAAGTTTGGTGTTGAACCCCCACATTCAAACTCTAAGTTTGGTGTTGGGAGGTTCCAACATTGCTCTGAGTATCTGTGAGGCTCCATGAGAGCCCACTGTCAAGCTACTGACATTAAAGAAGCGCTTGTTGGGAGGCAACCCAATGTTATATTTATCTATTTTCCTTTGTTATTTTATGTTTTCTATAGGTTGATGATCATGGAAAGTCACAAAATCAATTGAAAAAGCAAAAACAGAATGAAAAACAGAAAGAAAAACAGCACACCCTGGAGGAAAACCTTGCTGGCGTTTAAACGCCAGTAAGGGCAGCAATCGGGCGTTTAACGCCCAGTCTGGCACCATTCTGGGCGTTTAACGCCAGAAAGGTGTACCAGACTGGCGTTTAACGCCAGGAATGGGCAAGAAGCTGGCGTTAAACGCCAGAAATGGGCACCAGCCCGGCGTTTAACGCCAGGATTGGCAGAAGGAGCATTTTTGCTCGCCACTTGGTGCAGGGATGAATTATCCTTGACACCTCAGGATCTGTGGACCCCACAGGATCCCCACCTACCCCACCACTCTCTCTCTTCTTTTTCTCCATTCACCAATCACCTCAACACCTCTTCCCCAAAAATCTCTCACCTATCAAATCCCACCATTCTCTTCACCACTCACATCCATCCTTCATAAAACCCCACCTACCCTACAATTCAAATTCAAACTACTTTCCCTCCCAAACCCACCCACAATGGCCGAACCATACACCGCCTCTCCACTCCTATATAAACCCATCCTCACTCCTTCATTTTCACACAACCTACACACTACTTCTCCCCCTTGGCCGAAAATCAAAGCCACCTCCATCTCCTCTATTTCTTCTTCTTCTACTCTCTTCTTTCTTCTTTTGCTCGAGGACGAGCAAACCTTCTAAGTTTGGTGTGGTAAAAGCATTGATTTTTGTTTTTCCATAACCATTATGGCACCTAAGGCCAGAGAAACCTCTAGAAAGAGAAAAGGGAAGGCAAAAGCTTCCACCTCCGAGTTATGGAAGATGGAGAGATTCATCTCAAGGGTGCATCAAGACCACTTCTATGAAGTTGTGGCAATGAAGAAGGTGATCCCCGAGGTCCCTTTCAAACTCAAAAAGAGTGAATATCCAGAGATCCGACATGAGATTCAAAGAAGAGGTTGGGAAGTTCTTACCAACCCCATTCAACAAGTCAGAATCTTAATGGTTCAAGAGTTCTATGCCAATGCATGGATCACCAAGAACCATGATTAAAGTGTGAACCCGGATCCAAAGAATTGGCTTACAATGGTTCGGGGGAAATGCTTAGATTTTAGTCCGAAAAATGTAAGGTTGGCATTCAACTTGCCCATGATGCAAGGAGATGAACACCCTTACACTAGAAGGGTCAACTTTGATCAAAGGTTGGACCAAGTCCTCATAGACATTTGTGAAGAGGGTGCTCAATGGAAGAGAGATTCAAGAGGAAAGCCGGTTCAACTAAGAAGGCATGACCTCAAGCCCGTGGCTAGGGGATGGTTGGAGTTTATCCAACGCTCAATCATTCCCACTAGCAACCGGTCCAAAGTTACTATAGATCGGGATATCATGATTCATAGCATCATGATTGGAGAGGAAGTAGAAGTTCATGAGGTTATATCCCAAGAACTTTATAAGGTGGCGGACAAGTCCTCTACCTTGGAAAGGTTAGCCTTCCCTCATCTCATTTGTCACCTCTGTTATTCAGTTGGAGTTAACATAGAGGGAGACATCCTCATTGATGAGGACAAGCCCATCACTAAGAAAAGGATGGAGCAAACAAGAGATCCCACTCATCATGAAATCCCTGAGATGCCTCAAGGGATGCACTTTCCTCCACAAAACTATTGGGATCAAATCAACACCTCCCTAGGAGAATTGAGTTCCAACATGGGACAACTAAGGGTGGAGCACCAAGAACATTCCATCCTCCTCCATGACATTAGAGAAGATCAAAGAATCATGAGAGAGGAGCAAAAAAGGCAAGGAAGAGACATCGAGGAGCTCAAGCACTCCATAAGATCTTCAAGAGGAAGAACAAGCCGCCATAACTAAGGTGGACCCGTTCTTTAATCTCCTTGTTCTTTATTTTTCTGTTTTTCGAAAAATCATGCTTATGTTTATCTATGTTTGTGTCTTATGATCATTAGTGTCTTAGTGTCTATACCTTAAAGTTATGAATGTCCTATGAATCCATCACCTTTCTTAAATGAAAAATGTTCTTAATTGAAAAAGAGAAGAATTGCATGAATTTTGAATTTTATAACAGATTAATTATTTTGATGTGGTGGCAATACTTTGACTTCTGAATGTATGCTTGAACAGTGCATATGTCTTTTGAATTTGTTGTTCATGAATGTTGGCTCTTGAAAGAATGATGAAAAAGGAGACATGTTACTGAGGATCTGAAAAATCATAAAAATGATTCCTGAAGCAAGAAAAAGCAGTGAATACAAAAAAAGGGAAAAAAAGAAAAAATAAATAAATAAAGTCGTGATCCAAGGCAAAAAGAGTGTGCTCAAGAACCCTGGACACCTCTAATTGGGGACTCTAGCAAAGCTGAGTCATAATCTGAAAAGGTTCACCCAGTTATGTGTCTGTGGCATGTATGTATCCAGTGGTAATACTGGAAGACAGAGTGCTTTGGGCCACGACCAAGACTCATAAAGTAGCTGTGTTCAAGAATCATCATACTTAACTAGGAGAATCAATAACACTATCTGGATTCTGAGTTCCTATAGAAGCCAATCATTCTGAATTTCAAAGGATAAAGTGAGATGTCAAAACTGTTCAGAGGCAAAAAGCTAAAAGCCCCGCTCATCTAATTAATACTGATCTTCATAGATATTTTTGGAATTCATAGCATATTCTCTTCTTTTTATCCTATTTGATTTTCAGTTGCTTGGGGACAAACAACAATTTAAGTTTGGTGTTGTGACGAGCGGATAATTTATACGCTTTTTGGCATTGTTTTTAGTAATGTTTTAGTATGTTTTAGTTAGTTTTTATTATATTTTTATTAGTTTCTAGTTAAAATTCACTTTTCTGGACTTTACTATGAGTTTGTGTATTTTTCTGTGATTTCAGGTATTTTCTGGCTGAAATTGAGGGACCTGAGCAAAAATTTGATTCAGAGGCTGAAAAGGACTGCAGATGCTGTTGGATTCTGACCTCCCTGCACTCGAAGTGAATTTTCTAGAGCTAGAGAAGCCCAATTGGCGCTCTCTCAACTGCGTTGGAAAGTAGACATCCTGGGCTTTCTAGCAATGGATAATAGTCCATACTTTACCCGAGATTTGATGGCCCAAACCGGCGTTCCAAATCAGCTCAAAACTGCCCGGCGTTAAACACCGGAACTGGCACAAGAATGGGAGTTAAACGCCCAAACTGGCACAAAAGCTGGCGTTTAACTCCAAGAAAAGTCTCTACACATGAAAGCTTCAATGCTCAGCCCAAGAACACATCAAGTGGGCCCGAAAGTGAATTTTTATGTCATTTACTCATCTTTGTAAACCCTAAGCTACTAGTTCTCTACAAATAGGACCTTTTGCTATTGTATTTTCATCTTTTGATCACTTTAGATCTTAGGATCATCTTTGGATGTCTAGTTCTTAGATCATTGGGAGGCTGGCCATTCGGCCATGCCTAGACCTTGTTCTTATGTATTTTCAACGGTGGAGTTTCTACACACCATAGATTAAGGTGTGGAGCTCTGCTGTACCTCGAGTATCAATGCAATTACTATTGTTCTTCTATTCAATTCAGCTTATTCTTGTTCTAAGATATCACTTGTTCCTCAACTTGATGAATGTGATGATCCGTGACACTCATCATCATTCTCATCTATGAACGTGTGCCTGACAACCACCTCCGTTCTACCTTAGATTGAGTGGATATCTCTTGGATCCCTTAATCAGAATCTTCGTGGTATAAGCTAGAATTGATGGCGGCATTCAAGAGAATCCGGAAAGTCTAAACCTTGTCTGTGGTATTCTTAGTAGGATTCAAGGATTGAATGACTGTGACGAGCTTCAAACACGCGATTGTGGGGCGTTAGTGACAGACGCAAAAGAATCACTGGATTCTATTCCGACATGATCAAGAACCGATAGCTGAATAGCCGTGCTGTGACAGAGCGTGTTGAACATTTTCACTGAGAGGACGGGACTGTAGCCACTGACAATGGTGATGCCCAACATACAGCTTGCCATGGAAAGGAGTTAGAAGGATTGGATGAAGACAGTAGGAAAGCAGAGAGACGGAAGGGACAAAGCATCTCCATACGCTTATCTGAAATTCTCACTAATGAATTACATAAGTATCTCTATCTTTGTTTTATGCTTTATTCATAAATCATCCATAACCATTTGAATCTGCCTGACTGAGATTTACAAGATGACCATAGCTTGCTTCATACCAACAATCTCCGTGGGATCGACCCTTACTTACGTAAGGTTTATTACTTGGACGACCCAGTGCACTTGCTGGTTAGTTGTGCGAAGTTGTGATAAAGAGTTGAGATTGCAATTGAGCATACTATGCTGATGGCGCATTTGATGATCACAATTTCGTGCACCAAAAATCAAAATAGCATGCTCTGTAAGCTACTTAAGGAACAGGAGAAGCAAGGGCGTGAACTGCCGGAGCTGAAGCGCCAAAAGCTACCTCTTGAAGGACCAGATACCCACAGACTGAAGGAGCATCCACCTCCCAAACTAAAGGTTGTTGAGTCCTAATCTTAACTCTATGATAACTCTGCTATTAGAAATCTATTTTTAGAATCATAGGAATAGTAATCATGAATGTCCTTACTTTTCATTTTTGATTTTATACCCAAGTAAGCTATACTTTATTTTTTTCATCATCACTAAACATGAATAAAATAGCAGATTTTTAGAGTAAGGAGGCAATTTTATCTTCGAGTTCTTAATAAGAAAAATTTAAATTATTTATATGTGGTGACAATACTCTTTGCTCTCTGAATGAATGCTTGAACAGTGCATAAATTTTGATAGTGAAGCTTATGAATGTTAAAATCATTGGCTCTTGAAAGAATGATGGAAAAAAAGATAAATATTGTTGATAATCTGAAAAATCATAGAATTGATTCTTGGAGCAAGAGAAAGCAAAAAAAATGGCGAAAAAAAAGAAAAGAGAAAGAAAGAAAAAAAAAAGAAAAAGAAAAAGCAAGCAGAAAAAGCCAATAGCCCTTAAAACCAAAAGGCAAAGCGTAAAAAGGGTCTAAGGCTTTGAGCATCAATGGATAGGAGGGCCTAAAGGAATAAAATCCAGGCGTAAGCGGCTGAATCAAGCTGTCCCTAACCATGTGCTTGTGGCATGCAGATCCAAGCGAAAAACTTGAGACTGAGTGGTTAAAGTCGTGATCCAACACAAAAAGAGTGTGCTTAAGAACTCTGGACACCTCTGACTGGGGACTTTAGCAAAGCTGAGTCACAATCCGAAAAGGTTCACCCAGTTATGTGTCTGTGGCATTTATGTATCCGGTGGTAATACTGGAAAACAAAGTGCTTAGGGTCACAACCAAGACTCATAAAGTAGCTGTGTTCAAGAATCAACATACTTAACTAGGAGAATCGATAACACTATCTAAAATTCTGAGTTTCGATAGATGCCCGTCATTCGGAATTTCAAAGGATAAATGGAGATGCCAAAACTATTCAGAAGCAAAAAGCTACTAGTCACGCTCATCTAATTAGAATTTGAGCTTCATGTACACTCTGAGATGCTATTGCCTCTTGATTTTCTTTGGCCTATTTCGTTCATCTAGTTGCTTGAGGACAAGCAACAGTTTAAGTTTGGTGTTGTGATGAGCGGATATTTTATACGCTTTTTGGAGGTATTTTCATATGTTTTTTAGTAAGATTTAGCCACTTTTTAGTATACTTTTATTAGTTTTTATGAAAAAATCATATTTCTAGAATTTAGTATGAGTTTGTGTGTTTTTCTGTGATTTCAGGTATTTTCTGGCTGAAATTGAGGGACATGAGCAAAAATCTGATTCAGAGGCTGAAGAAGGACTGCAGATGTTGTTGGATTCTGACCTCCCTGCACTCGAAGTGGATTTTTTGGAGTTACAGAACTCCAAACGGTGCGCTTCAAATTGCGTTGGAAAGTAGACATCCAGGGCTTTCCAGAAATATTTAATAGTTCATAGTTTGAGTGAGTTTTGACGACGTAAATTGGTGTCAAAACGCCAGTTCTCTACCCTTTTCTGGCGTTAAAACGCCAAGGCTGGCATAAAAGTTGGAGTTAAAACACCCAAACTGGCACAAAAGCTGACGTTTAACTCCAGGAACAGACCTCTACACGTGTAAAGCTCAATGCTCAGCCCAAGCACACACCAGGTGAGTCCGGAAGTGGATTTCTGCATCATTTACCTATTTCTGTAAATCCTAGTAGCTAGTTTTATTATAAATAGTACTTTTAGAGATTTATTTTGTACATCATGACATTTTACATCTGACTTTGTATCTTTTACAGCATGAGTCTCTAAACCCCATGGTTGGGGGTGAGGAGCTCTGTTGTGTCTCGATGGATTAATGAAATTACCACTGTTTTCTATTCAATCACGCTTGCTTCCGTTCTAAGATATTCATTTGCACTTAAACATGATGAATGTGATGATCCGTGACACTCACCACCTTTCTCAACTTATCAACACGTGCCTGACAACCACCTCCGTTCTATCTTAGATTGAATGTGTATCTCTTAGCCTCCATTCCGAAAGATCGGAGTCTTCGTGGTATAAGCTAGGATTATTGGCGGCCATTCATGGGATCCGAAAAGTCTAAACCTTGTCTGTGGTATTCCGAGTAGGATCTGGGAAGGGATGACTGTGACGAGCTTCAAACTCGCGAGTGTTGGGCGTAGTGACAGACGCAAAAGGATCACATGATTCTATTCCAACATGATCGAGAACTGACAAATGATTAGCCGTGCGGTGATAGTGCACATGGACCATTTTCACTGAGAGGGTGGGAAGTAGCCATTGACAACAGTGACACCCTGCACACAGCTTGCCATGGAAGGAGCCTTGCATGCGTGAAGAAGGAAACAGTAGGAAAGCAGAGATTCAGATGACAGAGCATCTCCAAAACTCTAACCTGTTCTCAATTATTGAATCACAAGCACCTTTTCTTTCATGCTCTTTTATTTTGTTGCAAACAAAACCCTTTTCATTGATACTCTCCTGACTAAGAGTTACAAGGTAACCATAGCTTGCTTCAGGCCGACAATCTCTGTGGGATCGACCCTTACTCACGTAAGGTATTATTTGGATGACCCAGTGCACTTGCTGGTTAGTTGTGCGAAATTGCAAGTGTGATTGCAATTTCGTGCACCACAGAGGGCGATTTCTGAAGCTCGTCTGGCCCAGTCTCAAGCCCAATTGGAAAAAAATAGGATAGGGGTGAAGGAGGCCAAGACACAACATACCATTAGATAGAAAATTACATAGTCTTCACTTCTAGAGAGAGAAATTCTTGCTTCTCTCTAGGTTTTATTATTCCTTGCTCAATTTTTGTTTCAATCCATAGATTAGATCTTGTTCAAATTCAATTTTACTACCATAATTGTAATTTCTCTAGTTTAATTTTGCTTAGTAGTTTTGTAATTCAAGGTATCTTACTTGTGATTTTAGTTCTTGTTGGATTTGATTTTTAATTAATGCATTAAGGTTTTTGTGTTTGATATATGTTGTTTGGTTTATTATTATTGATAATTGATAGATGGTAGAATTGATTTAGGTTAATTTCTCAATTTTAAGATGTCTTATATTAGTGCTCACCAAGTATTTGTGAAGATGCAACTTATGATTATGGAGTAGATTTCTATTCTTGGCTTTGGGGTTGAATAATTGGAGACTCTTGAATTGTCAAAATCTAGTGTTGATTGGTAATTAAAGGTTGCTAGTTGACTTGAACTCCACTAAAACTAATCTTTCACTAAGATTTGATTAGGAATTATTAACTAGAGTCAATTGTGCTCACTTGACTTTCTTTCATTTGTTAGAGGATGACTAAGTGAGAGTACTAGACAATTACTATCACAATTGAGGATGATAGTGAGGGTAGAAATTCTAGTTCTCACTCCTAGCTAAAGCTTTTTAGATTGACTGATTGTCATTCCTTTTTGTTGACTTTAATTTCTTTGCTCTTTTAGCTTAATTTCACATTCATTAGTTATATGCCCTTTTTATTGCTATCATTTTATTGCATGCTTGTTAGTTAGTCAATTACTTGATTGGTAATTCTAGTTGTTTCAATTTAATTGTTCATTGTTCATTGCTACTAGATTCTTGTCACTTCACTTTTTCCGCAAGCAATTCAAAACCCCCAAAATTTCCTAACCAATGATGTGCATTCATTTGCAAGTTCTAGGAAAAACAACCCGGGATTCTACTCCCGATAATTGATTTAATTATTGTGACACTTTTCTAAACTTTGATTGGGGAACACTTGTCGGTTTGGACTATTCTTGTGACGTTCGAGTTTGAAAATCTTAGAATTTTCTAAGCCGACATTTATCCTCCGTTAAGTTTTTAGCTCTGTTACCGGGGACTTTCATATGTGTGCCATACTGTTGGTTGGTGTGAATATGTGCATATATGAATAGTCACTTTTTGATTGTTACTTTGTTCTTGGTTATTATTTAGGATTTGTAGTTAGTAGTAATTGGTAGTTCTTTTACTTTAGTATTTCTTTTTTTTTTGTCATGAACTCTATGTTTTCTCTATTGAATGACGTGTTCATTTCTGGATCCGAGCTTGGCCCCATTTGATCTTGAAATTGAAAGACCTTTATTACATATTAGGCAAGCTCGGCGTCGGTTGGCCTTTGGGGGTAGTGAAGCGGCTCCGCCAAGTCACCAACCTTTTTCGAGGTTGAGCCTGAGGCATCATTTGAATAAGGAACGGTCTATTCTTCTGTTGATTCTATTGATGTCACTTTTTCTGAATTAGGTACTGAGACTATCGCCGCTCCAAGGAGAGTTACTCTTAAGGAAGCGGGTGAACCTGACATTACTCTTCAACCACTCCAAGTCTGCTATCCCAACATGGATGGTAACTTTGAGTTAAAAACCGGTTTGATCAATTTGTTTCTCAAGTTTCTTGGCTTACTCGCTCAAGATCCCGTCAAGCATCTTAAGGATTTTCAAGTGATGTGTTAAACCACTAGGAGACATGGTTCAGGTGAGATTGCTATTTTGGTATTTGCTTTCCCTTTCTCTCTTGAGGGAAGAGCAAAAGAATGATTCTACACTCAACCAGATGAAGTGGTTACAAATTGGGAATTACTCCGAAAGAGAGTTCTTGGATAACTTCTTCCCACTGCAGGTGACTGGTGCATGGATTTGTGATCATCAACAATGGCTCCAATGACTTGGTAGCTCTCACACGTGAATTACACTTAGTCACAAATCCGCACAACTAACCAGCAAGTGTACTGGGTCGTCCAAGTAATACCTTACGTGAGTAAGGGTCGATCCCACAGAGATTGTTGGTATGAAGCAAGCTATGGTCATCTTGTAAATCCCAGTCAGGCGGATTCAACTAATTTAAGAGATTATTGGTTTAAATAATGATTAATAAAATAAACAGAAAATTAGTAAATAGTTACTCATATAATTCAATGGCGGGAATTTCATATAGGTGTATGGAGATGCTATGTTCCTTCTGAATCTCTGCTTTCCTGCTGCATCCATTCAATCCTTCTTACTCCTTTCCACGGCAAGCTGTATGTAGGGCATTACTGTTGTCAATGGCTACATCCCATCCTCTCAGTAAAAATGGTCCAAATGCTCTGTCACAGCACGGTTAATCATCTGTCGGTTCTCAATCAGGTTGGAATAGAATCCAATGATTCTTTTGCGTCTGTCACTAACGCCCAGCCTTCAGGAGTTTGAAGCTCGTCACAGTCATTCAATCCCGGAATCCTACTCGGAATACCACAGACAAGGTTAGACTTTCCGGATTCCCATGAATGCCACCATCATTTCTAGCTTATACCACGAAGATTCTGATTAAGGAATCCAAGAGATATGCGCCCGGTCTAAGGTAGAACGGAAATGGTTCTCAATCACGCGCGTTCATAAGTAAGAATGATGATGAGTGTCACGAATCATCACATTCATCAAGTTGAAGTGCAACGAATATCTTAGAACAGCAATAAATGGAATTGAATAGGAAATAGTAGTAATTGCATTAAAACTTGAGGTACAGCAGAGCTCCACACCCTTAATCTATGGTGTGTAGAAACTCCACTGTTGAAAATACATAAGTGAAAGAACCAGGCATGGCCGAGAGGCCAGCCCCCAAGATCTAAGAACTAAACGTCCCAAGATGACTAATACACTAGTAAAAAGTTCTATTTATACTAAACTAGCTACTAGGGTTTACAGAAGTAAGTAATTGATGCATAAATCCACTTTCGGGGCCCACTTGGTGTATGTTTGGGCTGAGCTTGATCTATCCATGAGCTGAGGCTTCTTTTGGAGTTGAACGCCAAGTTGTAACGTGTTTTGGGCGTTCAACTCCGGTTCGTGACGTGTTTCTGGTGTTTGACTCCAAAATGCAGCATGGAACTGGCGTTGAGCGCCAGTTTACGTTATCAATTCCCGGATAAAGTATGGACTATTATATATTTCTGGAAAGCTCTGGATGTCTACTTTCCAACGCCGTTAAGAGCGCGCCATTTGGAGTTCTGTAACTCCAGAAAATTCATTTCGAGTATAGGGAGGTCAGAATCCAACAGCATCAGCAGTCCTTTGTCAGCCTTCTTATCAGAGTTTTGCTCAGGTTCTTCAATTTCAGCCAGAAAATACCTAAAATCACAGAAAAACACACAAACTCATATTAAAGTCCAGAAATATAAATTTATCATAAAAACTAATGAAAACATCCCTAAAAGTAACTAGATCATACTAAAAACTACCTAAAAACAATGCCAAAAAGCGTATAAATTATCCGCTCATCACAACACCAAACTTAAATTGTTGCTTGTCCCCAAGCAACTGAAAATCAATTAGGATAATAAGAAGAGAATATACTATAAATTCCAAAATATCAATGAATATTAATTCTGATTAGATGAGCGGGATTTGTAACTTTTTGCTTCTGAACAGTTTTGGATCTCACTTTCTCCCTTGAAGTTTAGAATGATTGGCTTCTCTAGGAACTTAGAATTTCGGATAGTGTTATTGATTCTCCTAGTTAAGTATGTTGATTCTTGAACACAGCTACTTTTTTGAGTCTTGGCCGTGGCCCTAAGCACTTTGTTTTCCAGTATTACCACCGGATACATAAATACCACAGACACATGACTGGGTGAACCTTTTCAGATTGTGACTCAGCTTTGCTAGAGTCCCCAGTTAGAGGTGTCCAGAGCTCTTAAGCACACTCTTTTTGCTTTGGATCACGACTTTAACCACTCAGTCTCAAGCTTTTCACTTGGACCTGCATGCCACAAGCACATGGTTAGGGACAGCTTGATTTAGCCGCTTAGGCCTGGATTTTATTTCCTTGGGCCCTCCTATCCATTGATGCTCAAAGCCTTGGATCCTTTTTACCCTTGTCTTTTGGTTTTAAGGGCCATTGGCTTTTTCTGCTTGCTTTTTCTTTTTCTTTCTAAATTTTTTTCGCAAGCTTTTGCTATTTACTGCTTTTTCTTGCTTCAAGAATCAATTTCATGATTTTTTAAATTGTCAATAACATTTATCTTTGTTCATCATTCTTTCAAGAGCCAACAATTTTAACATTCATAAACAACAAGATCAAAAATATGCACTGTTTAAGCATTCATTCAAAAAACAAAAAGTATTGTCACCACATCAATATAATTAAATTAAATTCAAGGACAATTTTCGAAATTCATGTACTTCTTGTTCTTTTGAATTAGAAACATTTTTTATTTAAGAGAGGTGAAGGATTCATGGAATTATTTATAGCCTTAAGACATAGTTACTACATACTAATGATTATGAAGTAGAGACACAAAACATAAATTGACATGAAGCATAAAAATCGAAAAACAGAGAAATAAGAACAAGGAATGAGTCCACCTTAGTGGCGTCTTCTTCTTGAAGGACCAATGATGTCCTTAAGCTCTTCTATGTCCCTTCCTTGCCTTTGTTGCTCCTCCCTCATTGCTCTTTGATCTTCTCTTATTTCATGGAGAATGATGGAGTGCTCTTGATGTTCCACCCTTAATAGTTCCACATTGTAACTCAAATCTTCTAAGGAAGTGTTGAGTTGTTCCCAATAGTTGTTGGGAGGAAAGTGCATCCCTTGAGGCATCTCCGAGATTTCTTGGTGATGAGCTTCCTCATGCGTCCCTTGGGCTCCATGAGTGGGCTCTCTTGTTTGCTCCATCCTTTTCTTAGTAATGGGCTTGTCCTCCTCAATGAGGATGTCTCCTTCTATGACAACTCCAGCTGAGTAACATAGATGGCAAATAAGATGAAGAAAAGCTAGCCTTGTCAAAGTAGAGGACTTATCGGCTATTTTGTAGAATTCATGGGAGATGACTTCATGAACTTCTACTTCCTCTCTAATCATGATGCTATGAATCATGATGGCCCGATCCACAGTAACTTCAGATCGGTTGCTAGTGGGGATGATGGAGCGTTGAATGAACTCCAACCATCCTCTAGCCATAGGCTTGAGGTCCAGTCTTCTTAGTTGAACCGGCTTGCCTTTGGAGTCTCTTTTCCATTGAGCTCCTTCCACACATATGTCCATAAGGACTTGGTCCAACCTTTGATTAAAGTTGACCCTTCTAGTGTAGGGGCGTGCATCTCCTTGCATCATGGGTAAGTTGAACGCCAACCTCACATTTTCCGGACTAAAATCTAAGTATTTCCCCCGAACCATTGTAAGATAATTCTTTGGACTCGGGTTCACACTTTGATCATGGTTCCTAGTGATTCATGCATTGGCATAGAACTCTTGAACCATTAAGATTCCGACTTGTTGAATGGGGTTGGTTAGAACTTCCCAACCTCTTCTTTGGATCTCATGTTGGATCTCCGGATACTCATTTTTCTTGAGCTTGAAAGGGACCTCAGGGATCACCTTCTTCTTGGCCACAACATCATAGAAGCGGTCTTGATGGGCTTTGGAGATGAATCTTTCCATCTCCCATGACTCGGAAGTGGAAGCTTTTGTCTTTCCTTTTCCTTTTCTAGAGGATTCTCCGGCCTTGGGTGCCATCAATGGTTATGGAAAAACAAAAAGCTTATGCTTTTACCACTGATGAGCGGATAATTTGTACGCTTTTTGGCATTGTTTTTAGTATGTTTTTAGTATGATCTAGTTAGTTTTTAGTATATTTTTATTAGTTTTTAGTTAAAATTCACTTTTCTGGACTTTACTATGAGTTTGTGTGTTTTTCTGTGATTTCAGGTATTTTCTGGCTGAAATTGAGGGATCTGAGCAAAAATCTGATCCAGAGACTCAAAAGGACTGCAGATGCTGTTGGATTCTGACCTCCCTGCACTCAAAGTGGATTTTCTGGAGGTACAAAAGCCCAATTGGCGCGCTCTCAACGGCGTTGGAAAGTAGACATCCTGGGCTTTCCAGCAATATATGATAGTCCATACTTTGCCCAAGATTTGATGGCCCAAACCGGCGTTCAAAGTCACCTCAAGAAATTCCAGCGTTAAACGCCGGAACTGGCACCAAAATGGGAGTTAAACGCCCAAACTGGCACCAAAGCTGGCGTTTAACTCCAAGAGGAGTCTCTACACGAAAATGCTTCATTTGCTCAGCCCAAGCACACACCAAGTGGGCCCGGAAGTGAATTTTTATGTCATTTACTCATCTCTGTACACCCTAGGCTACTAGTTTTCTATAAGTAGGACCTTTTACTATTATATTTTCATCTTGGTAGCTATCTTTGAGTTTTATGCTATCTTAGATCATTGGGAGGCTGGCCTCACGGCCATGCCTAGACCTTGTTCTTATGTATTTTCAACGGTGGAGTTTCTACACACCATAGGTTAAGGTGTGGAGCTCTGCTGTACCTCGAGTATTAATGCAATTACTATTGTTCTTCTATTCAATTCCGCTTGTTCTTTGTCCAAGATATCACTTGTTCTTCAACTTGATGAATGTGATGATCCGTGACACTCATCATCATTCTCACTCATGAACAAAGTGACTGACAACCACTCTTGTTCTACAAGCAATCAAAGCTCTAGTGAATATCTCTTGGATTCCTGATAACACGATGCATGGTTGATCGCCTGACAACCGAGTGCTCGCCTGACAAACGAGCCAGCCATTCCGTGAGATCAGAGTCTTCGTGGTATAGGCAAGAACTGATGGCGGCATTCAAGAGAATCCGGAAGGTCTAACCTTGTCTGTGGTATTCTGAGTAGGATTCAATGATTGAATGACTGTGACGTGCTTCAAACTCCTAGCAGGCGGGGCGTTAGTGACAGACGCAAAAGGATCAATGGATTTTATTCTGGCCTGACCGAGAACCGACAGCTGATTAGCCATATGCTGTGACAGAGCATGGGAACATTTTCACTGAGAGGATGGGAGGTAGCCACTGACAACGGTGAAACCCTACATGAGCTTGCCATGGAAAGGAGTAAGAAGGATTGGATGAAGACAGTAGGAAAGCAGAGAGACGGAAGGGAAGGCATCTTCATTCGCTTGTCTGAAGCTCTCACCAATGATATACATAAGTACCTCTATCTTTATCTTTATGCTTTATTCGTTTATCACTATACCCATTTGAGTCTGCCTGACTGAGATTTACAAGGTGACCATAGCTTGCTTCATACCAACAATCTCCGTGGGATCGACCCTTACTCGCGTAAGGTTTATTACTTGGACGACCCAGTGCACTTGCTGGTTAGTTGTGCGAAGTTGTGTTTATGCCATGGTATTGAGCACCAAGTCTTTGGAGCCATTACTAGGGATTATTTCGTGTATTAAAAAGTATTGATCACAATTTCGTGCACCAAGTTTTTGGCGCCGTTGCCGGGGATTGTTTTTGTGTATGGACAACTGACGGTTCATCTTGTTGCTTAGATTAGGTATTTTTCTTCAGAGTTCTTAAGAATGAATTCTAGTGTTTCAAGATGATCTGTTGAAATCTGGCTGGCTGAGAAGCCATGTCTAATTTCATTGGACCGAGGTTTCAACTAATCATCACAATAGCTTGTTGATTTCTATCAATCTTGCTATTGGAGCAATGATCTGCTAAGGCTTGGCTGGCCATTGGCCATGTCTAGTGTTTTGGACCGAAGCTTTCTTTGAAAGCTTGGCTGGCTGTGAAGCCATGTCTAATTCCTGGACCGGAGTCTTAGACTAGCATTGCAATGATTCCTGGAAATCAGGTTGAGAATTCTGAAACCTTTATTTTCTATCTTCATATAATTTTCGAAAAAAGCACAAAAAAAAAATTTCACAAAATCATAAAAACCAAAAATATTTGATGTTTCTTGCTTGAGTCTAGTGTCTCATCTTAAGTTTGGTGTCAATTGCATACATTCATTCATGTGTCTTAAGGATCTTCAAGTAATTCTTGATGATTTCTTACTCTGATCTTTGAATTCTTTTGACTTGAGTGTTTATGTGTCTCATATAGTGTCAGTAGTATACAAACTGCTAAGTTTGGTGTCTTGCATGCATTGTTATTTGTTTCTTATTGCATTTTAATTATTAAAAATCCAAAAATATTTTTAATTTGTGTCTTTTCAAGTCAATAATACAAAGAATTGAAGATTCAGAACATACTGCAGAGGAATTACACAGAAAAAGCTGAGCATTCAAAAATGCCCAGTGAAGAAGACAGACTGGCGTTTAAACGCCAGCCAGGGTACCTGGTTGGGCGTTTAACGCCCAAAGAGGTAGCATTTTGGGCGTTAAACGCCAGAATGGATACCATTCTGGGCGTTTAACGCCAGGATGGCACTAGGGGGAAGATTTTGTTTTTCAAATCAATTTTTTTTCAAGTTTTCAAAGTTTTTCAAAATCAAATCTTTTTCAAATCATATCTTTTCAATCAAATGTTTTCAAAATCAATTTCTTTCTTTTTTTCAAAGATACTTACTAACAATTAATGATTTGATTGAGCATTTCAAGTATGTTGCCTTTTCTGTTGAGGAAGGTTTAATATTTGAATCATATCTTTTCTTGTTAGGCAAGTCATTAATTTTTAAAATCAAATCTTTTAAAAATTGTTTTCAAAACATATCTTTTAAAATTGTTTTCAAATCAAATCTTTTCAATCATATCTTTTTAATCACATCTTTTTCAAATTAAGTTTTCAATCAAATCTTTTTAACTTCTAATTTCAAAATCTTTTTCAAAAATCACTTGATTTCTTTTCCACTTTGAATTTTCGAAAATTATCAATCAATTTTTCAAAATGTTTTTGACATCTTTTTAATTAATTTTCGAAAATTCTCTTCCCTTCTTCCCACATCCTTCTATTTATGGAGTACTACTCCTTCTTAATGCACAATTCGAACTCGATCTAATCAAGTTCGAATTCTTCTACCTCCTTCTTCTATTTTTCTTTTCCTCTGACACCTCAAGGAATCTCTATAACTGTGACATAGAGGATTCCATATTTTCTTGTTCTCTTCTCTTTCATATGAGCAGGAGCAGAGACAAAGGCATTCTTGTTGAAGCTGACCCTGAACCTGAAAGGACCTTGAAGCGAAAGCTAAGAGAAGCTAAGGCACAACTCTCTGTAGAGGACCTAACCGAATTCTTCAAAGAAGAAGAACCCATGGCAGCCGAAAACAACAGCAATGCCAACAATGCAAGGAAGGTGCTGGGTGACTTTACTGCACCTACTCCCGATTTCTATGGGAGAAGCATCTCTATCCCTGCCATTGAAGCAAACAACTTTGAGCTTAAGCCTCAATTAGTTTCTCTAATGCAACAGAATTGCAAGTTCCATGGACTTCCAATGGAAGATCCTCATCAGTTTTTAGCTGAGTTCTTGGAAATCTGTGACACAGTCAAGACTAATGGGGTTGACCCTGAGATCTACAGACTGATGCTATTCCCTTTTGCTGTAAGAGACAGAGCTAGAATATGGTTGGACTCACAACCTAAAGATAGCCTGGACTCTTGGGAAAAGCTAGTCAATGCCTTCTTGGCAAAGTTCTTTCCACCTCAAAAATGGAGTAAGCTTAGAGTGGAAGTCCAAACCTTCAGACAGAAGGATGGAGAATCCCTCTATGAAGCTTGGGAAAGATACAAACAATTAATCAGAAAATGTCCCTCAGACATGCTTTCTGAATGGAGCATCATAGGTATTTTCTATGATGGTCTCTCTGAACTATCCAAGATGTCCTTGGATAGCTCTGCTGGAGGATCTCTTCATCTGAAGAAGACGCCTACAGAGGCTCAGGAACTAATTGAGATGGTTGCAAATAACCAATTCATGTACACTTCTAAAAGGAATCCTGTGAATAATGGGACAAGTCAGAAGAAAGGAGTTCTTGAGATTGATGCTCTGAATGCCATACTGGCTCAGAACAAGATATTGACTCAACAAGTCAATTTGATTTCTCAAAGTCTGTCTGGAATGCAAAAAGCACCAAGCAGTACTAAGGATGCTTCATCTGAAGAAGAAGCCTATGATCCTGAGAACCCTTCAATGGAAGAGGTGAATTACCTAGGAGAACCCTATGGAAACACCTATAATTCTTCATGGAGAAATCACCCAAATTTCTCATGGAAGAATCAAGAGAGACCTCAACAAGGTTTCAACAACAATAATGGTGGAAGAAACAGGTTTAGCAATGGCAAGCCTTTTCCATCATCTTCTCAGCAACAGACAGAGAACTCTAAGCAGAACCCCTCTGACTTAGCAACTATGGTCTCTGATCTAATCAAAACCACTCAAAGTTTCATGACTGAAACAAGGTCCTCCATTAGGAATTTGGAGGCACAAGTGGGACAGCTGAGCAAGAAAGCTACTGAACTCCCTCCTAGTACTCTCCCAAGCAACACAGAAGAAAATCCAAAAGGAGAGTGCAAGGCCATTAACATGGCCGAATTTGGAGAGGAAGGAGAGGAAGTGAACGCCACTGAGAAAGACCTCAGTGGGCGTGCACTGACCTCCATTGAGTTCCCCAATGAAGAACCATGGGAATCTGAGGCTCAAAGTGAGACCATAGAGATTCCATTGGACTTACTTCTGCCTTTCATGAGCTCTGATGAGTATTCTTCCTCTGAAGAGGATGAGTACATCACTGAAGAGCAAGTTGCTAAATACCTTGGAGCAATCATGAAGCTAAATGATAAGTTATTTGGAAATGAGACTTGGGAGGATAAACCTCCTTTGCTCACCAAAGAACTGGATGACTTGTCTAGGCAGAAATTACCTCAAAAGAAACAAGATCCTGGGAAGTTTTCAATACCTTGTACCATAGGCACCATGACCTTCAAGAAGGCTCTGTGTGACTTGGGGTCAAGTGTAAACCTCATGCCTCTCTCTGTAATGGAGAAGCTAGGGATCTTTGAGGTACAAGCTGCAAGAATCTCACTAGAGATGGCAGACAACTCAAGAAAACAAGCTCATGGACTTGTAGAGGATGTTTTGATAAAGATTGAAGACCATTACATCCCTGCTGATTTCATAGTCCTAGAGACTGGGAAGTGCATGGATGAATCTATCATCCTTGGCAGACCCTTCCTAGCCACAGAAAAGGCTGTGATTGATGTTGATGGAGGTGAACTGATCATTCAAGTGAATGAAAAATCCTATGTGTTTAAGGCTCAAGGATATCCCTCTATTACCATGGAGAGGAAGCATGAAGAGCTTCTCTCAAATCAGAGTCAAACAGAGCCCCCACAGTCAAACTCTAAGTTTGGTGTTGGGAGGCCACAACCAAACTCTAAGTTTGGTGTTGAACCCCCACATTCAAACTCTAAGTTTGGTGTTGGGAGGTTCCAACATTGCTCTGAGTATCTGTGAGGCTCCATGAGAGCCCTCTGTCAAGCTACTGACATTAAAGAAGCGCTTGTTGGGAGGCAACCCAATGATTATATTTTATATATTTCTCTTTGTTATTTTATGTTTTTTGTAGGTTGATGATCATAAGAAGTCACAAAATCAATTGAAAAAGCAAAAACAGAATGAAAAACAAGAAGAAAAATAGCACACCCTGGAGGAAGAACTCACTGGCATTTAAACGCCAGTGAGGCTAGCAGTTGGGCGTTTAACGCCCAGTCTGGCACCATTCTGGGCGTTTAACGCCAGAAAGGGGCACCAGACTGGCGTTAAACGCCAGAAAAGGGCAAGAACCTGGCGTTAAACGCCAGGAATGGGCACCAGCCCGACGTTTAACGCCAGAAATGGCTCAAAACGTGATTTTGAATGCCATTTGGTGCAGGGATTACTTTTCCTTGACACCACAGGATCTGTGGACCCCACAGGATCCCCACCAATCCCATCCTTCTCTTCACCACTCACATCCATCCTTCATAAAACCCCACCAACCTCACCCTTCAAATTCAAACCACTTCCCCCCCTCTTTGGCCGAACACAAAGCCATTCCCTTCTTCCTCATTTCTTCTTCTTCTACTCTCTTCTTTCTTCTTTTGCTCGAGGACGAGCAAACCTTTTAAGTTTGGTGTGGTAAAAGCGTTGCTTTTTCGTTTTCCATAACCATTTATGGCATCCAAGGCCGGAGAAACCTCCAGAAAGAGGAAAGGGAAGGCAAAAGCTTCTACCTCCGAGTCATGGGAGATGGATAGATTCATCTCAAGGGTGCATCAAGACCACTTCTATGAAGTTGTGGCCTTGAAGAAGGTGATCCCCGAGGTCCCCTTTTCACTCAAAAAGGGTGAATATCCGGAGATCCGCCATGAGATCCGAAGAAGAGTTGGGAAGTGCTTACCAACCCCATTCAACAAGTCGGAATCTTGATGGTTCAAGAGTTCTATGCCATGCATGGATCACCAAGAACCATGATCAAAGTGTGAACCCGGATCCAAAGAATTATCTTACTATGGTTCGGGGGAAATACTTGGATTTTAGTCCGGAAAATGTAAGGTTAGCATTCAACTTGCCCATGATGCAAGGAGATGAACATCCTTACACTAGAAGGGTCAACTTTGATCAAAGGTTGGACTAAGTCCTCACAGTCATATGTGAAGAGGGCGCACAATGGAAGAGAGATTCAAGAGGCAAGCCGGTTCAATTGAGAAGGCATGACCTCAAGCCCATGGCTAGAGGATGGTTGGAGTTTATCCAACGCTCAATCATTCCCACTAGCAACCGGTCCGAAGTTACTCTAGACCGGGCCATCATGATTCATAGCATCATGATTGGAGAAGAAGTGGAAGTTCATGAGGTTATAGCCCAAGAACTCTATAAAGTGGCGGACAAGTCTTCCACCTTGGCAAGGCTAGCCTTTCCTCATCTCATTTGTCACCTCTGTTATTCAGTTGGAGTTGACATAGAAGGAGATATCCCCAATAATGAGGACAAGCCCATCACCAAGAAAAGGATGGAGCAAACAAGAGAACCCTCTCATCATGAGATCCCTGAGATACCTCAAGGGATGCACTTTCCTCCACAATACTATTGGGAGCAAGTAAACACCTCCCTAGGAGAATTGAGTTCCAACATGGGACAACTAAGGGTGGAGCACCAAGAACATTCCATCCTCCTCCATGAAATTAGAGAAGATCAAAGAATCATGAGAGAGGAGCAACAAAGACAAGGAAGAGACATTGAGGAGCTCAAGCACTCCATAAGACCTTCAAGAGGAAGAACAAGCCGCCATCACTAAGGTGGACCCGTTCTTTAATCTCCTTGTTCTTTAATTTTCTGTTTTTCGAAATTTAGTGCTTATGTTTATCTATGTTTGTGTCTTATGATCATTAGTGTCTTAGTGTCTATGCCTTAAAGTTATGAATGTCCTATGAATCCATCACCTTTCTTAAACAAACAATGTTCTTAATTGAAAAGGAGAAGAATTGCATGAATTTTGAATTTTATAACAGTTTAATTATTTTGATGTGGTGGCAACACTTTTATCTTCTGAATGTATGCTTAAACAGTGCATATGTCTTTTGAATTTGTGGTTCATGAATGTTGGCTCTTGAAAGAATGATGAAAAAGGAGACATGTTACTGAGGATCTGAAAAATCATAAAAATGATTCTTGAAGCAAGAAAAAGCAGTGAATACAAAAAAAAAAGAAAGCAAGCGAAAAAAAAATAAAAAATAAAAAAAATAAAAACCGAAAAAAAAAGAGAGAAAGAAAAAGAAGAAAAAGAAAGAAATAAAGTTGTGATTCAAGGCAATAAGAGTGTGCTTAAGAACCCTGGACACCTCTAATTGGGGACTTTAGCAAAGCTGAGTCACAATCTGAAAAGGTTCACCCAATTATGTGTCTGTGGCATGTATGTATCCGGTGGTAATACTGGAAGACAGAGTGCTTTAGGCCACGGCCAAGACTCAATAAGTAGCTGTGTTCGAGAATCATCATACTTAACTAGGAGAATCAATAACACTATCTGGATTCTGAGTTTCTAAAGAAGCCAATCATTCTGAATTCCAAAGGATAGAGTGAGATGCCAAAACTATTTAGAGGCAAAAAGCTAAAAGCCCCGCTCATCTAATTAATACTGATCTTCATAGATGTTTTTGGAGTTCATTGCATATTCTCTTCTTTTTATCTTATTTGATCTTCAGTTGCTTGGGGACAAGCAACAATTTAAGTTTGGTGTTGTGATGAGCGGATAATTTGTACGCTTTTTGGCATTGTTTTTAGTATGTTTTTAGTATGATCTAGTTAGTTTTTAGTATATTTTTATTAGTTTTTAGTTAAAATTCACTTTTCTGGACTTTACTATGAGTTTGTGTTTTTTTCTGTGATTTCAGGTATTTTCTGGCTGAAATTGAGGGATCTGAGTAAAAATCTGATCCAGAGACTCAAAAGGACTGCAGATGCTGTTGGATTCTGACCTCCCTGCACTCGAAGTGGATTTTCTGGAGCTATAGAAGCCCAATTGGCGCGCTCTCAACGGCGTTGGAAAGTAGACATCCTGGGCTTTCCAGCAATATATGATAGTCCATACTTTGCCCAAGATTTGATGGCCCAAACCGGCGTTCAAAGTCACCTCAAGAAATTCCAGCGTTAAACGCCGGAACTGGCACCAAAATGGGAGTTAAACGCCCAAACTGGCACCAAAGCTGGCGTTTAACTCCAAGAGGAGTCTCTACACGAAAATGCTTCATTTTCTCAGCCCAAGCACACACCAAGTGGGCCCGGAAGTGGATTTTTATGTCATTTACTCATCTCTGTACACCCTAGGCTACTAGTTTTCTATAAGTAGGACCTTTTACTATTGTATTTTCATCTTGGTAGCTATCTTTGAGTTTTATGCTATCTTAGATCATTGGGAGGCTGGCCTCACGGCCATGCCTAGACCTTGTTCTTATGTATTTTCAACGGTGGAGTTTCTACACACCATAGATTAAGGTGTGGAGCTCTGCTGTACCTCGAGTATTAATGCAATTACTATTGTTCTTCTATTCAATTCCGCTTGTTCTTTGTCCAAGATATCACTTGTTCTTCAACTTGATGAATGTGATGATCCGTGACACTCATCATCATTCTCACTCATGAACAAAGTGACTGACAACCACTCTTGTTCTACAAGCAATCAAAGCTCTAGTGAATATCTCTTGGATTCCTGATAACACGATGCATGGTTGATCGCCTGACAACCGAGTGCTCGCCTGACAAACGAGCCAGCCATTCCGTGAGATCAGAGTCTTCGTGGTATAGGCAAGAACTGATGGCGGCATTCAAGAGAATCCGGAAGGTCTAACCTTGTCTGTGGTATTCTGAGTAGGATTCAATGATTGAATGACTGTGACGTGCTTCAACTCCTAGCAGGCGGGGCATTAGTGACAGACGCAAAAGGATCAATGGATTTTATTCCGGCCTGACCGAGAACCGAAGCTGATTAGCCATATGCTGTGACAGAGCATGGGAACATTTTCACTGAGAGGATGGGAGGTAGCCACTGACAACGGTGAAACCCTACATGAGCTTGCCATGGAAAGGAGTAAGAAGGATTGGATGAAGACAGTAGGAAAGCAGAGAGACGGAAGGGAAGGCATCTTCATTCGCTTGTCTGAAGCTCTCACCAATGATATACATAAGTACCTCTATCTTTATCTTTATGCTTTATTCGTTTATCACTATACCCATTTGAGTCTGCCTGACTGAGATTTACAAGGTGACCATAGCTTGCTTCATACCAACAATCTCCGTGGGATCGACCCTTACTCGCGTAAGGTTTATTACTTGGACGACCCAGTGCACTTGCTGGTTAGTTGTGCGAAGTTGTGTTTATGCCATGGTATTGAGCACCAAGTCTTTGGAGCCATTACTAGGGATTATTTCGTGTATTAAAAAGTATTGATCACAATTTCGTGCACCAACCACACCAAACTTAAAATATTGCTCGCCCTCGAGCAAGAGAAGAAAGAAGAGAAGAAGAAGAAGAAAATATGGAGGAGAAGGGGAGGTGTAGGATTCGGCCAAGGTATAGAAGAGGGGGTTGTGTTGTGTGAAAATGAAGTAGAATGGAGGGGTATATATAGGGAGGGGGGAGAGGGTAGGTTCGGCCATTTAGGGTGGGTTTGGGTGGGAAAGATTTTTGAATTTTGAAGGAAGGTGGGGTTTATGGGGAAGAGTGGATGGATGTGAGTGGTGAAGGGGGTAATTGGGAAGAGAGGTTGAGGTGATTGGTGAAGGGCTTTTGGGAAAGTGTGTTATAGGATTAATTAGGAGGTAAGGTGGAAATATGTTAGGTGAAGATCCTGTGGGGTCCACAGATCCTGAGGTGTCAAGGATTTACATCCCTGCACCAATTAGGCATGTAAAATGCCTTAGCATACTATTCTAGTGTTTAAACGCCGAAGTGGTGCACGTTCTGGGCATTTAACGCCCATGTGCAACATGTTTCTGGCGTTGAACGCCAGTTCCATGCTTGTTACTGGCGTTCAGCGCCAGCTTTCCTCAGGGCATATTCCTGGCATTCAAACGCCAGGATGTTGCTTGTTTCTAGCGTTCAGCGCCAGATCCATGCTCTGTTCTGGCGTTGAACGCCAGCCAGATGCACCTTACTGGCGTTTAATCGCCAGTAAGTCCTTCCTCCAAGGTGTGATTTTTCTTCTGCTATTTTTTATTCTATTTTTAATTTTAATAATTTTTTCGTGACTCCACATGATCATGAACCTACTAAAACACAAAATAACAATTAAATAAAAATAAAATTAGATAAATAAAAATTGGGTTGCCTCCCAACAAGCGCTTCTTTAATGTCAATAGCTTGACAGTGGGCTCTCATGGAGCCACAAAGGTGGTCAGGTCAATGTTGTGGACTCCCAACATCAAACTTAGAGTTTGGATATGGGGGTTCAACACCAAACTTAAAGTTTGGTTGTGGCCTCCCAACACCAAACTTAGAGTTTGATTGTGGGGGCTTTGTCTGACTCTGTATTGAGAGAAGCTCTGCATGCTTACTCTCCCTTGTTACAGAAGGATAGCCGTGTGCCTTAAACACAAGGTAGTTCCCATTCAATTGAAGGACTAATTCTCCTCTGTTAACATCTATCACAGCTTCTGCTGTGGCTAGGAAAGGTCTTCCAAGGATGATGCATTCATCTTCTTCCTTTCTAGTGTCTAAGATTATGAAATCAACAGGGATGTAAAGGCCTTCAACCTTTACCAACACGTCCTCTACTATTCCATAAGCTTGTCTTACTGACTTGTCTGCCAATTGTAATGAGAATAAGGCAGGTTGTACCTCAATGATCTCCAGTTTCTCCATTACATAGAGTGGCATAAGATTTATGCCTGACCCCAGGTCACACAGAGCCTTGTTAAAGGTCATGGTGCCTATGGTACATGGTATTAAGAATTTACCAGGATCTTGTCTCTTTTGAGGTAAAGTTTTCTAAACCCATGTATCTAGTTCACTAATGAGCAAGGGAGGTTCACCTTCCTAAGTCTCATTACCAAACAACTTGGCATTCAGCTTCATGATGGCTCCTAGATATTGAGCAACTTGCTCTCCAGTTACATCTTCATCTTCTTCAGAGGAAGAATAATCTTCAGAGCTCATGAATGGCAGAAGGAGATTTAATGGAATTTCTATGGTCTCTATATGAGCCTCAGATTCCTTTAGGTCCTCAATAGGGAACTCCTTCTTGTTTGAGAGACGTCCCAGGAGGTCTTCCTCACTAGGATTTTCATCCTTCTTCTCCCTTGTGCATTCGGCCATATTGATTACATCAATGGCCTTGCACTCTTCTCTTGGATTCTCTTCTGTATTGCTTGGGAGAGTACTGGGAGGAGTTTTAGTGACTTTCTTACTCAGCTGGCCCACTTGTGCCTCCAAATTTCTGATGAAGGACCTTGTTTCACTCATGAAACTTAAAGTGGCCTTAGACATATCAGAGACTAAATTTGCTAAATTAGAGGGGCTCTGCTCAGAATTCTCTGTCTGTTGCTGAGAAGATGATGGAAAAGGCTTGTTATTGCTTAGCCTGTTTCTTCCACCATTATTAAAGCCTTGTTGAGGCTTTTATTGATCCTTCCATGAGAAATTTGGATGATTTCTCGATGATGAATTATAGGTGTTTCCATAAGGTTCACCTATGTAATTTACCTCTGCTATTACAGGGTTCTCAGGATCATAAGCTTCTTCAGAAGCTGCCTCTTTAGTACTGTTGGATGCATTTTGCCATCCATTTAGACTTTGAGAAATCATGTTGACTTGCTGAGTCAACACTTTGTTCTAAGCCAATATGGCATTCAGAGCATCAATTTCAAGAACTCCCTTCCTCTGAGGCGTCCCATTATTCACGGAATTCCTCTCAGAAGTGTACATGAATTGGTTATTTACAACCATGTCAATAAGTTCTTGAGCTTCTGCAGGCGTTTTCTTTAAGTGAATGGATCCACCTGCAGAATGGTCTAATGACATTTTGGAAAACTCAGATAGACCATAATAGAATATATCTAATATGGTCCATTCTGAAAACATGTCAGAAGGACACTTTTTGGTCATCTGCTTGTATCTTTCCCAAGCTTCATAGAGGGATTCACCATCTTTTTGCTTGAAGGTTTGAACATCTACTCTAAGCTTGCTCAGCTTTTGAGGAGGAAAGAATTTATCCAAGAAGGCCGTGACCAGCTTATCCCAGGAGTCCAGGCTATCTTTAGGTTGTGAGTCCAACCATGTTCTAGCTCTGTCTCTTACAGCAAAAGGGAAAAGCAAGAGCCTGTAGACTTCAGGATCTACTCCATTCGTCTTTACAGTCTTACAAATCTGCAAGAACTCAGTTAAAAACTGGTAAGGATCTTCAGATGGAAGTCCATGAAAATTGCAGTTCTGTTGCATTAGAGCAATTAATTGAGGTTTCAGCTCAAAATTGTTTGCTCCAATGGCCGGAATGGAGATGCTTCTTCCATCAAATTTGGACGTTGGTTTAGTGAAATCACCTAGCATTCTCCTTGCATTACTGTTGTTGGGTTCGGCTGCCATCTCCTTCTCTTGTTCAAAAATTTCAGAAAGGTTGTCTCTGGATTGTTGTAATTTAGCTTCTCTTAGTTTCCTCTTCAGAGTCCTTTCAGGTTCAGGATCAGCTTCAACAAGAGTGTCTTTTTCCTTGTTCCTGCTCATATGAAAGAGAAGAGAAAAAGAAAAGGAAGAAGAATCCTCTATATCTGGACAAAGTGGATCCTTATTATTAGTAGAAGAAGAAAAGAATAAAAGTGGAGAATCCAATCACAAGGGTGAGGATAGAGGCAGTGATTGGAGATGAAGAGAGGTGAAGAGAAGTGTTAGTAAATAAATGAATAAATAGAAGAAGAGAAGAGAGGGAGAATTCGAAAATAATTTTGAAAAAGTAATTAATGATTTTCGAAAATTAAAGATAAGATATAATTAAAATTAAAATTTAAAACAATTAATTAATTAAAAAGAATTTTTGAAAAAGGAGGAGATATTTTCGAAAATTAGAGAGACAGAAGTAGTTAGGTGGTTTTGAAAAAGATAAGAAACAAACAAAAAGTCAAATAGTTAGTTGAAAAAAGATATTAAAATCAAATTTGAAAAGATAGGAAGATAAGGAGTTAGATAAGATATTTTGAAATCAAATTTTTGAAAAAGATAAAATTTTGAAAAAGATATGATGAAAAGATACGATAAATTTTTTTTAAAATTAAAATTAATTACTTAACTAACAAGAAAATAAAAGATATGATTCTAGAATTTAAAGATTGAACCCTTCTTAACAAGAAAGTAACAAACTTAAAATTTTTGAATCAATCACATTAATTGTCAGTGTAATTTCAAAAATTTGAAATAAAATTAAGAAAAAGATTTTGAAAATAATTTTAAAATTTTCGAAATTAATAAGAAAAAAATGAAAAAGATTTGATTTTTGAAAAAGTTTTAAAAAGATAGGATTTTTGAAATTGAAAATTTGACTTGACTCGTAAGAAACAACTAATTTTTAAAAAATTTTTGACCAAATCAACCCAAAATTTTGAAAATTTGGAGGGAAATAAGGAAAATATATTTTTTATTTTTGAATTTTTAATGATGAGAGAGAAAAAAACAAAAATGACTCACAACGTGAAAATTATGAATCAAAACTCATGATGCATGCAAGAACACTATGAATGTTAAGATGAACACCAAGAACACTTTGAAGATCATGATGAACATCAAGAACATATTTTTGAAAAAATTTTTATGCAAAGAAAACATGCAAGACACCAAACTTAGAAATCTTTAATTCATGGACTCTAGCAAACGAAAAATGCATATGAAAAACAACAAACAACACAAAACAAGAAAACATCAAGATCAAACAAGAAGACTTGTCAAGAACAACTTGAAGATCATGAAGAACACCTTGAATGCATGAATTTTTGAAAAATGCAAGAAAAATTTTTAAAGCATGCAATTGACACCAAACTTAAAAGTTGACTCAAGACTCAAACAAGAAACACAAAATATTTTTTATTTTTATGATTTTATGATTTTTTTTGTATTTTCGTTTATTTTTTTTCGAAAATATTCTTTAGAAAAACAAAAATAAAGAAAAAATTTTTGAAAGATTTTTGAAAATTTTTTGAAAAGAAAATTACCTAATCTGAGCAACAAGACGAACCGTCAGTTGTCCATACTCGAACAATCCCCGGCAACGGCGCCAAAAATTTGGTGCACGGATTTGTGATCATCAACAATGGCTCCAATATCTTGGTAGCTCTCACATGTGAATTACACTTAGTCACAACTCCGTACAACTAACCAGCAAGTGTACTGGGTCGTCCAAGTAATACCTTACGTGAGTAAAGGTCGATCCCACAAAGATTGTTGGTATGAAGCAAGCTATGGTCATCTTGTAAATTCCAGTCAGGCGGATTTAACTAATTTAAGAGATTATTGGTTTAAATAATGATTAATAAAATAAACAGAAAATTTGTAAATAGTTACTCATATAATTCAATGGCGGGAATTTCAGATAGGTGATTGGAGATGCTATGTTCCTTCTGAATCTCTGCTTTCCTACTGCATCCATTCAATCCTTCTTACTCCTTTCCATGGAAAGCTGTATGTAGGGCATCACTGTTGTCAATGGCTACATCCCATCCTCTCAGTGAAAATGGTCCAAATGCTCTGTCACAGCACGGCTAATCATCTGTCGGTTCTCAATTAGGTTGGAATAGAATCCAATGATTCTTTTGCGTCTGTCACTAACGCCCAGCCTTCAGGAGTTTGAAGCTTGTCACAGTCATTCAATCCCAGAATCCTACTCGAAATACCACAGACAAGGTTAGACTTTCCGGATTCCCATGAATGTCGCCATCAATTCTACCTTATACCACGAAGATTATGATTAAGGAATCCAAGAGATATGCGCCCGGTCTAAGGTAGAACGGAAGTGGTTGTCAATCACGCGCATTCATAAGTGAGAATGATGATGAGTGTCACCGATCATCACATTCATCAAGTTGAAGTGCAACGAATATCTTAGAACAGGAATAAATGGAATTGAATAGGAAATAGTAGTAATTGCATTAAAACTTGAGGTACAGTAGAGCTCCACACCCTTAATCTATGGTGTGTAGAAACTCCACCGTTGAAAATACATAAGTGAAAGGTCCAGGCATGGCCGAGAGGCCAGCCTCAAGATCTAAGAACTAAACGTCCCAAGATGACTAATACACTAGTAAAAAGTTCTATTTATACTAAACTAGCTACTAGGATTTTCAGAAGTAAGTAATTGATGCATAAATCCACTTCCGGGGCCCACTTAGTGTATGTTTGGGCTGAGCTTGATCTATCCATGAGCTGAGGCTTATTTTGGAGGTGAACGCCAAGTTGTAACGTGTTTTGGGCGTTCAACTCCGGTTCGTGACGTGTTTCTGGTGTTTGACTCTAGAATGCAGCATGGAACTACGTTGAGCGCCAGTTTATGTCGTCAATTCCCGAATAAAGTATGGACTATTATATATTGCTGGAAAGCTCTGGATGTCTAATTTCCAACGCCATTGAGAGCGGGCCATTTGGAGTTTTGTAGCTCCAGAAAATCGATTTCGATTACAGGGAGGTCAGAATCCAACAGCATCAGCAGTCCTTTGTCAGCCTTCTTATCAGAGTTTTGCTCAGGTTCCTCAATTTCAGCCAGAAAATACCTGAAATCATAGAAAAATACACAAACTCATAGTAAAGTCCAGAAATATGAATTTAGCATAAAAACTAATGAAAACATCCCTAAAAGTAACTAGATCATACTAAAAACTACCTAAAAACAATGTCAAAAAGCGTATATATTATCCGCTCATCAGTGACGGATCGATTGAGGACGGAAATCTCTTGCATTATACAAAGTGAAATGGAGACACTCCATGAGTATTAGGAGTGCTTCAAGAAGCTCCTTGACTCTTGTCCCCACCATAAGATATATGACCTGGTTTTGATTAGCTACTTTTTCAGAGGTCTCAAGCCTCAAGACAATATCCTCCTAGATGCCTCTAGTAATGGTTCTCTTGTGAAGTATATGATGGCAGAGGAAGCTTGACAACTCATTTCCGATCTAGTCGAGTCCACTCAACATGCGAGGTCAAAGGAACCACCATTCAAAAGCCATTGTGGAAGTGTCCCCTAGTAAATCCGCCCACACCAAGACTTTGGAAGAAATGACTACCATCCTTAAGCAAATTCACCAAAAATCAACAACACCCCAAGAGCTCAAGTGCGACCACCAAGAGTGTGCAGTGTATGTGCGTGCAATTTTCACTATACGGATGAGTGCCCACAAATTCAAGAAGACAATGTATTGGCGGTGGAAAATCGGTCCTACAACCGCTCCAATTACCACCTGAAAAACTAAGGCCTATATCAACAAGGGACTAACTATAACCAAGGGTGGAAAGATAGTTCATAGCTACAATCAAGGATGGAGAGATAGTTCAAACCAAAGGTGAAACAACAATCTCCAACCATATTGCAATCAACAAAACCCACCATTTCAACAACTCAAAAGCCAAAGATACTAACCTCCATACCAAAGGCAACCTCAAGGACCCCAACTCACAATACCTCAAGTACCACATATTACCTACTCTTATTCTTCCTCAAACCAAACCCTAATAGATGACACCCTTCATACCATTTTCTAAGAGCAAAGAGAAATTCGTACCATTCTCCAAGAGCAAAGAGATTTGCAAAAGAAACAAGATACTTACATGGCTACCTTGACCGAGGTTGTATCCCGTTAACCCCACCATCCAACAATGACCAACACACTTCTCAACCTTCAAGCTCAAGTGTGATTCCCTCTCAATCATTATCCAATCCTAAAGGTGGCCTCAATGCCATTACCTTGATGTCTGGCATTATTCTAAAGGAAGGGAGCCTAGTTCTCCAAGTCCAATGAAGGATGTTTAAGAAGAAGACATTGTTGAGATGGAGGATGTAAATGAGGAGGAAGAGCAAGAGGTTGCTAGTGGGGAGGTTGAGCAAGCACGAGACAAGGAGCCTAAGGAGAAAGCCATAGCAGAGAAGCCTATTCCGTTCCCTTTTCCAACTATAGAGAAGAAGGCCAAGAGGCACTTGGAATTGGATCTTAATATGGTGGACATTTTCAAGAAAGTTGAGGTAACTATCCCTTTATTTGATGCAATTTGCCAAGTCCCAAAGTATGAAAAATATTTGAAGGACTTGTGCATTAATAAGGATAGGATACATGACTTAGAGACCATTGCCTTAGGGAGTTCTATTTCCTCCTTGATGGGGACTATTCCTGAAAAGTGTAGTGCCCTGGACCTTGTCTTGTTTCTTGCACTATTGATGGTGTTGTGTTTGCTGACTGCATGTGTGACCTTGGAGCATGCGTTAGTATTATGCCACTTTCAGTTTATGATGAATTGAATCTTCCGCTGTTGAAGCGGTCGGTTGCATGTTTTGTACTAGCTAATAAGAGCATAATTTCTGCTATTGATATTGTTGAGCATGTTTTGGAGATAATCAAAAGATTGATTTTTCGGTTTACTTCTATATCCTTGAGATGCCTCCAAATGATTCTGGGAGACTGATGCATCACTATTTCGTGGTACATTTTGTGCTCAATTTAGGTGGATTTTATCCACTTTTCCCATATTTATTCAATGAAATAGCAGGGTTTCACAATTCTCTCCAAATTTGTGCTTAAGTGTGAAAACATGATTTTTAGGCCTTTAATTGGTTAATTTTAATTCACCTTTGATTCCACTAGATGCCTTGATGTGTTTGTTAGTGAATTCAGGTTGAAAAGGCTAGGAATGGATCAAAAGAATGAAGAGAAAAGCATGCAAAGTGGAGAAATCATGGAAAATCAAGGATTTGGGATGCATTCATTGACGTGCACGCGTAGCAGGCGCGCGCGCGTGAATTTGAAGTTGCATGGCGACGCGTACGCGTGACCCACACATACGCGTCAGTGCTCGCATATGACCCACTTAAAGTGAATCCGCTGGGGGCGATTTCTGGGCTTCCCAGGCCCAAATCCAACTCACTTCTGAGCCTATTTCATGCAGAAATCAAAGGGAGATAGTTACCAATTAGGCATAGTTTAGTTTTATGATGCTTTAGTTAGTTTCTAGAGAGAGACGCTCTCTCTTCTCTCTAGAATTAGGATTAGGTTTAGATCTAGATCTACTTCTTCTCCCTTGCTTTAATTTTTCTTTTTCATCCTTAATTATTCTCTTGTAGTTGTAGCATTCTACTTCTCTTGTATTGTTAGTTGTAGTTTATGAATTCTTATATTGATCTCCATTTTTCTTCCAATACAATTTATGATTTTCATGTCTTTTCATGTTTGCTTTGGTTTTCCATTATTGATCTCTTGTTTTTGTCATTATAGCTTCCTTTAATTCTTGCAATTTATGATGTTTACTTTTATTGCCTTCTATGTGTTTGATGAATTGTCTCTTTTAGCTATGAGTTAAGTTTTTCTCCTTTCGGCCCCGGTTGAGTAATTAGTGACTCGTGAGTTATCAAACTCTTTTGTTGATTAATAATTGAAAGTTGCTAGTTGATTTGAAGTCCACTAACTCTAGTCTTTCCTTAGGAGTTGACTAGGACTTGGGGAATCAAATTGATTTATCCACTTGACTTTTCTTCATAGTTAGAGCTTGACTAAGTGGGAGCAATGGACAATTCTTGTCACAATTGATGATGAAAATGAGGATAGGACTTCCAATTCTCATTTCTTTCCAAGAGCTTTCTTAGCTATTAGTTTTACTCTTGCAATTTACTTTTCTTATTCTTTATTCAAAACCCCAAAATATACATCTCATAGCCAATAACAAGAACACTTCCCTATAATTCCTTTGAGAGACGACCCGAGGTTTGAAAACTTTGGTTATTTTTATTAGGGTTTGTACTTGTGACAAAAAATTTTTTCCATGAAAGGATTATTTGTTGGTTTAGAAACTATACTTGCAACGAGATTTCATTTGTGAAATTCTATACCATCAAAAATTCGTTCATCAGAGACCTTCATCCATCTTGTTAGAAAGGCCATTCTTGAAAACTTCCCAGTTTAAACTTGATATCTTTTTGGGTACTTATTCATTTGAGATTAACGGAAGGGTCGTGAGATTTAACTTGGAAGAGGCCATGAAACACCCACCAGAAGAACACTTCCTTCTCCAATGTGACATCATTGATAAGATAGTAGCCGAGGTTCATAATGAGGTCTTTGATGAGATGAATTTGGGTAAAGGTGCAAGTGTGGGGAAACCTAATGACTATGATGAAGACACTTTGCTACATCTAATGTTGCTGGATAATAATATGCCGAGTCATGAGTTAAATGATATGATGAAACCTCTACCCCCATCTAAAGTATGCCTTCCTTGATGATAGTCAAAAGCTCCCGGTAATAATTGCAAGTGAGCTCACCTCCCAACAAGAAGAGAGCTTGCTTAAAGTATGAAGAAAGCACAAGAAGGTTATAGGGTGGAGTTTAGCGGGCATTGTGGGTATAAGCCCGTGCATTTGTGAGTACCATATCTTTCTAGAAGACGGAGCCAAATCCGTCTGTCAACCCCAAAGGAGGTTGAACCCTATCATCATGGAGGTTGTTAAAAAGGAGGTCACTCAACTTTTGGAGGCCGATATTATTTATCCTATTTTGGATAGTGAATGTGTTAGCCCGGTGCAAGTGGTGCCCAAGAAGTCGGGTGTTACAATGGTTAAGACTAAGAGTAGAGAGCTCATAGCGACCAAAGTGCAAAACTCATGGAGAGTATGCATTGATTATCGGTGCTTGAATCTAGCAACCAAGAAGGATCACTATCCACTCCAGTTTATTAATCAAATACTTGACCGGTTGTTAGGTAAATTCCATTACTGTTTTCTAGTTGGTTACACTGGTTTTTTTCAGATTTATATAGCTCCTGAAGATCAGGAGAAGACTACTTTTACGTGTCCCTTTAGAACGTATGCATACAAGAGGATGCCATTTGGTTTATGTAATGCAGTGGCAATGTTCCAAAGGTGTATGACTAGCGTCTTCTCAGATCTAATAGAAAATTGCATGGAAGTCTTTATGGAAAATTTTAGTGTCTATGGCAACTTATATGATATGTGCTTGGATAGCTTGGCTAGGGTGTTAGAGCGGTGTGTCGATACTAGCCTTGTACTGAATTTTGAAAAGTGTCATTTCATGGTAAATCAAGGCATAGTATTGGCCCATATTATCTCTAGCAACGAAATTTCTGTGGACCCAGCCAATATTGATGTTATATCTAGCTTGCCTTATCCTTCCTCGGTAAGGGAGATACATTCTTTTCTGGGACATGTAGGTTTCTACAAGTGGTTTATTAAGAATTTCAGTAGGATTGCCTTACCACTCTCAAGATTGTTTTAGAAAGAGGTGACATTTGATTTCAATGATGCTTGCAAGGAAGCGTTTGACACGCTAAAGGATGCCTTAACCAAATCTCCCGTAGTGCGAGGGCCGACTTGGAGTAGCCCATTCGAGATTATGTATGATGCATCTAACCCTGCAGTAGGGGCCGCGCTTGCACAGCACGATGGTAAGGATCCTTATGTCGTTGGCTATGCTTCTAAGACTCTAGATAGTGCACAATCCAATTACACTACCATCGGGAAAGAGTTGTTGGCTATTGTTTTTACTTTAAATAAATTTCGAGCTTACTTACTTGGTTCTAAGGTGGTAGTATATTCAGATCATGCGATTTTAAAATTTCTTTTGGCGAAGAAGGAGTCTAAACCTAGATTAATTCGTTGGATTTTAATTCTCCAAGAATTTGGTCTAGAAATCAAAGATAGAAGTGGAACAAAAAATTTAGTGGTAAACTACCTAAGCCGCCTTGAGCATTTGAAGTTTGATTCTACCCCTATCAATGTTTCTTCTCCTTTAGACACCTTGCAAGCAATTTCTCAAGTTACATCATGGCTTGCATCAATTGCTAATTACTTGGTAGGCTGCACATTCCCTCCAAATTTTTCTAAACACCAGAAGGACAAGCTGAAAGCGAGTCTAAGTACTATATCCGGGATGACCCTTACTTGTGGAGCTGTGGGGTCGATCAAGTAATTAGGAGGTGTGTGGCTCAATCAAAATTTTTAGTCTATATGAGAGGTGTGCCACTCTTCTGAAAGCGGTGGACACTTTGGACTTCAAAGAACAGCAAAGAAGGTATTAGACTGCAAATTTTGGTGGCTAACCCTATTTAAAGATGCAACCCTCTTTTACAACTCATGTCATCAATGCCAAAGATTTGGTAATGCATCCAAGAGGGATGAAATGCCTCAACAACCTATGTTATTTTGTGAGGTTTTTTATGTTTGGGCATTTACTTCGTGGGTCCATTCCAAAATTCAAATGGATTTCTGTATATTCTGTTAGCCATTGATTATGTTTCTAAATGGGTGGAAGCAATTCCAACCCGCAGTGATGATGCTAACGTTGTTATTACTTTTGTAAGAAATCACCTTATTTGCCGTTTTAGATCACCATGAGCAATCGTGAGCGATCAAGGTTCATATTTTTGCAACAAAAGAATGGCAACATTAATGCAGAAGTACGACATTATTCATAAGGTGGCCACTGCCTACCATTCCCAAACCAATGGCCAAGCGAGGTTTCCAACCGGGAGATTAAGCGAATTTTGGAGAAGATAGTGAAATCTTATAGGAAGGACTGGAATTCTAGACTCGGGGACGCTTTATGGGCTTACCAGACGGCCTATAAAAAAACCATAAGCATGAGTCCATTTTGGTTATTCTATGGGAAAACGTGTCACCTTTCGTTAGATATTGAGCACAAGACATATTGGACCGTAAAAGAGTGCAATTTGGGTTTAAGCAAGGTCAGAGTTGAAAGAAAGTTGCATTTAGAAGAATTGGAGTGCATAAGGTTGGAAGCATATGAGAATTCAAGACTCTATAAGGAGAAAGTCAAAGTGGTGTAGGACCGGTATCTCAAGAGAAAGGAGTTTAGAGTTGGTGATCAAGTGCTACTATACAATTCAAGGCTGAGGTTGATGCCTAAAAAGTTAAGATCAAGATGGGAAGCGACGTATACGATAGAAAAAGTTGAGCCTTACGGTGTCATTCATTTGAGCCACCCCTTAAGCTCTAGCTTCCTCGAAGTAAACGGCCACCGGCTTAAGCTTTATCATGGTGTCAAGCCCAAAAGTGACAAGGAGTTGGAGATCTTTCTTTTAAATGATCCTCTCAAATAAGAGAACTAAGCTTCATGACCATCCAACTTAAGGACGTTAAAGAAATATGTTAGGTGGGAGACACCCCACCATGGTAAGAACTTCTAATTTTTCTTGTTTTTATGTTGAATGTTTGCTTGAGAAATTAAATTTTCTTTGTTTTGGGTCTTTAGAATCATCTTATTTTCCTTATTTTTATGTTAAATGTTTGCTTGAGAAGTTGAATTTTCTTTGTTTTAGGTCTTAGAGATTAGGAATTAGTTGTAGCTTGTGTGTGATGGACTTTTGGCCAGTTTAAAAATTTTGTGTCTTGATGGTCCCGCGTACGTGGCCAAATTATCGTGTATGCATCTGCGCTTTTTTGGACCATCCCGCGTATGCACCTACCACTAGCGTACGCAATCTCTATTGACAGAGGCCACCATCCGCGTCCCAGCCGTTCATGTAGGCACCTTTTCCTCCAGGACCCAGCTATTCGCGTGCGCAACCCTCTGCGTACGCAAGTACAAAGGACAATGGCTAATGGCTACATACACGGCCATATTGCCTTGTGCACATCTCTATTTTTTCTGGACCATCCTGCGTGCGTGGTCACCTGTCGCGTACGCAACCTCTTCGGACAGAGACTACCATCCGCATAGATGCTGTTCGCGTACACAAAAGCAAGGGGCATTGACTAACTGCCGCATACGTGATGTTACTGATGCGTATGCGGGAGTTTGAATTTTGCAGCCCCCATTACGAACCCTACTTTTCCCTCTTCGTTTCTTTTCATAATCACTCTCCTTTTTCCACCGCTATCCCAATAACCACCACCAGCACTACTTACCTTCACCACCCTTGACCCCTCTGTCCTAGCGACTCTATCACCGCTGGTTCCACACCACCGCGCCATCTCTCTCTCTCTCTCTCTCTCTCTCTCTCTTCCCTCCATCTTCTTCCTTATTCTCTCTTCTTCTCCAAGCTCTGTACTATACCCTATGCCGGCGCCCAGCTCGTGCTCTTGATCTTCTATTTTTTGACGACTACCTCTGCCGTCTCTCGCAATAGCAACATCATAATGCCACTACAACATCTCTCTTCCCTTCCTCTATCTCCATTTGGTCAAGTTTTTGTTCTTTTGCACTGTCCCTACTCTATTTCATCAGTGGTTTTCACTACTTTTAGTACTTGTTTTTAGTAACTTTAATTGATTTAGGAAAGTTAGTTACTAGTTAAACGTGTTGCAAGTGTTGGGGTGTTGTTGATTGAGTTTATTGTTGCTTGAAATTGCTTGAGTTTGATGAATGTGAACCATGCATACAAGGTGTTTGATAAATTTCCTGAGTTAAAATTGTGGTTGATTCATATGTTGTTGCCACCATATGTTTTAAACTATGCTAGTGTAAGACAGTTAACCTATGAATTGTATATTCTTGGATGGTTTTGAAGCTGTTTTCATTGAGATCCACCAATGAATTTAGTTGTTGCTTTGAATTTGGTTGAATTACAAAATTCTGTTTGAATTACATTTTGGATGCTCTTGTGTTTGCAAATTTCTGTTTGCATTCATTTGTTTGAATTTATTTTAACTATTCTTTGATCATAATGTACTGAATTTAGTTTATCTTAGGTGATCTTGAATAGTATGCATATGCTTTTACATCCTGTTGAACCATTGATTTTTTATTGTTTTCATATATGTATTTCACATGGTTCAAGTGTTTCAATTATCTCATTGATGATTGATTGTTCAACTCATACCTTTGCTTGATTTTCTTTTCAGGATGTCAACAAGTCGAGGAAAGAAACCGGCCACCCGACCTAAGAAATCAGTTGAGAACGTGATAGTGTTCCGAAATTCTGATATGAATATACCGGCTCAAAACCCAACCAGATTCTCCAGCTGTTATTGCACTCTGCAATATTAGGAGTTCTGTGAGAAGAAGAAACTGAATGTCGAACGGCAACTTCAAATGCATAAGCTACCTCCCGACCTTCAGAGGCTAGTTAACGACCACATTGAGAGCCGTGGTTAGGGATTTTTGGAGAGGGATTTGGTAAAAGCCAATAAACTGTTAGTTTTAGAATTCAATACAAACTACCACTCTACCACCCTCAAATTCGTTCTCCTCTGAGGCAAGCAAATCCTCATTACTAAAGCCGCAAATGCCGAGATCCTACGAATTTCACCTAAGTTGAAGGGGCAATGTGCCTATGCAAAAGCGGAAGTTGACTGCCAATTGGGTACTCTAAATTTGGACAAAGTTTTGGAAAAGATTGTCATTCCTGGATCGGCATAGGTGATGAGTACTGAGCAGGTTCCCAAGCTTATTGGACTTCATGTTAGGCAGCTCACTCGGGAGGCTCGAATATGGCAGCAACTGCTTAATAGCTATGCCATAACGAGCACTTATAAGACAACCATCACTTGGGAATTAGCTGTCCTGGTTTGGGTTGTTTTGGAAGGAGAGTTGATAAACCTACCTAAAGTCATCAATCACTCAATGTGGAAAGTGTCGGTCTTCCTTAAGAGGAAGGCAGCCTTCTCTGTCATGATTACCAAGATGATCACCAAGGCTGGCCTTGAATGGGAGGATGCCGATTATTTGCCTACCATACCTAACAAGGAGATGTACATCTCCCACAACAACTGGCTAAAGGAGAAGCTAACTACTGGAAGCAAGAGGAAGTGGAAGAGTAGAGAAACCACAGGAGAATTAAGCCAACCGTCGGAAGCAGCATCATCTGGTTCTCAGACTCCTATGTCTCAGGAGTTTGGTCTCTGGATCTTAGAGCAGTTGTAGTGCCTAGAGAGGCAAATGAACAGAAGATATGAGAATATAAAAGTGGGATGACACGATTGAGATCCTGGACACTTCTAAATAGCTTTTCGAGGCGGAGAATATTGAGGCACATGCAAATGACGTTGAGGTACCTCCGTCCCCTCAGCCTGAGGCAGCACTACCCACCCCACCAGTTGAGTGACATTTTCTGATAGCACGGAGGACTGTGCTAAGCTTAAGAGTGGGGGAGGAGTTGCAACTTTTGGGCCGTAATTTCTTCTTCCAAACACTATGCACTTCATTTTGTCTCTTTTATCATGTTTTTTTATAGATAATTGTTAGCATTTTTAACTTTTGTACTACTGTTAACTTTTGTACTGCTTGTGACTTTTGTAATGCATGCTTTTATTTTGGTTGGTTGTATATACATCTTAGTATATCTCTAGTTTTACTGGTAGTTATGGCATTTTCATCTTACTTGCATATACTCTTTAGATAGAAATGGTAATTGGATGTTGTGAATAGTATAGTACCTAGTTCATTTTGCCCAGAATCTTCATGATGATTTTTTGGATTTTAGGAAGTTAGGAACAAAAGTTAGGAATTTCGAATTGCATCCAACGAACCATACATACACGCATAGAAAATAAATTTAGTAAAAATAACAAAAATTAAAAAAATTGTTTTTTGGGCGTTCCATTGATTTGATTCGGAAAATTCTTTTTAAACTTGCTTGAATTATTTTGTAGAGTATAGAAAAGAGATAGAACAAATAAACAAGTGAGATTTGAGCCTTTTAATGTTTGATTGCATATTATAACCACAAATATTTGTTCTTGAGTGCTATGCTCCTTCTATGACTGTAATATGAGATTTTCTTAATTCTTTATATCCAATGTTTGATGTTTGGATGCATTTAGAATTATTGAGGCCATTGTTTGAATTTAAAGCTTACTCAACCACAGAGCCTCACCCTTATATCTATCGTTGTGAACCACTTTTGGGCCTTATAATTCTCTCTTGTTCTAATTTGTAACACATTACAAACCCTTAAGTGAAATCATTAATGTCTTTGAATTGCATCTTTGATTAGCTTGGGTTAAGGTGTGTTTATTATCTAAGTGTTGGGGGTGGGAAGAGATTATGGAAAATTTTGATAGAGAAAATGGGTACTCATTAAAAACTTTAAGAATGGGCACATTCATACTCATATATATATATAAGAATAAACGTATTCATCATGTTAGAATAATGCATTACCTTTATAGGCAAAGTATGATTTCTTTACAAGCTATACAGTCACGAATACAAGTAGTAAACGTCTAAATGATGCAACTCTTACAAGCAGTACAAGATCCTTTATAAGTGGTATCAGAGCCTACCCAAGGGAAAGGTATCTGATAATATTTTATAAAGAATATTTTTTTACTGGATTTTTATTACAAATCTTCTTGATAAACTAAAAGTTTTATAGTTAAAACTTTGAAGTAGCAGTAAGAACTGTTAATACGCTGGTCAGCCCATATTGTAGTCCTGGTTATAAGTCCTAGTGAGGCAGTAAATCCGTTGGTTAACGAGGGTGGTCCCATAACTCACAAAGTTCTAACCATAAAATGGCTAGTTTATTAAGAATGATGAGTAGTTTAAATCTAGGAAAAAATAATTCTTTAGTAATAAAAACAGATAATGGTGAGGTATCAACCTCAGAAACTAAAAATGAATTAGAAATAGCCAAGTTGTGGAAAGTTTTCATAATTGGAGTATACCTATAATAGATAAAAATGAAGTATATAAAAAAAGAAATTTCTGGAAAGGAAGAGATTATGAAATTCATATGTTAGAATACTGTAAACTGGGAACAAGTAATAATAGGACTATTACCATCTTAGAAGAAGATAAGCTAAAAGAACATAGTAACAAAGGGTATAACTTCATCCATATAGGATTAATGCAAGTAGCAGTAAAACCTAATTTTAGAATAGGAATAAATATTCCTATATTATTGACATTAAGAGATACAAGATTTCCAAATTTTAGTGACACATTAATAGGAATATTAGAAAGTAACTGCCATGATGGACCAGTTTTCTTTAATTGTTATCCAAATTATGCTATGAATCTAAAAAATGAATACACTTGGCAAGCCTTAAAATTGCATGTCCAATTTGATGAAAAAATCATAAATGAAAAATATGATCCCTTTAAAATAATCTATAGAATATATTATAAAATTACTAAAGTTAATTATAACTTTAAAGTATTAAGACAATCCTCAAAAGAAAAAACGATAATTATTCATGCAAATCTAAAAAGATCTAATATACAAACACCTAGAAAGCTAAGACATGAGCAATTAATAAGCAAAATGCCTGAAAAGTGGGTAATACCTGATATTATTGAAGAGCCACAAATAGAAAACACTAGATTAAGAGAAATAATAAGAGAAGGACTGGATATTAGAATTAGGATGAATATATCCCAATCATTAAGAAATCCTGATAGTGTTGAAACTATTCGTCATAGAAATTCTATAGATAATTCATCAATAAGAAATATGGATAATATTATAGGAATTAATAATATAAGGCCTCGTATAGCCACTCTTGTATATAAAGTACCTTCAGATTACGATCCAATGGAATCACAAGTATTATCAGTAATTATCAAGGAAGAACCATTTGAGATTGATAAAGAATGGATAAGACAAGATTTTAATGTTGATTATAATAAACCATTAAGAGATTGGTATTTTACCAATTATTCCGAAAATGAAGTTACTAGTCTAAGAAAACTATTTTATGATTTTATGAAAGAAAATAGAATTAATTTATACTTCTTTGACTGGTATGTTAATTATTACTCTGAAAACAATAAGAAATTATGTCCTTTAACAAAATCAACGGTTGTATGGAAAACTAGTTCAGGATTAATAATAGAATCTTAAAACTAGTTCAGGATTAATAATAGAATCTGAATATCCTCCTAAAAAAACTATTAAAATACCAGTTGAAAAAGATTTAGAAGTTGAAGCAACCCCCTATAAAGATAGCAATGCAGAAGGAAGCATAGAAAAAAGAGATATTAAGAAATTACATCAACAATTAAACTTTACTAATACCATGTTAGACATAATGAAAAATCAATTAGGAAGAATGGAAAATATAGACAAAAACCATTAAAGTAGAAAAACCTATATATAAATTACAAAGCTTAGATAATATTAGTTTAAAATCTAAAGTAGAAGCAGAAGTTGAAGAATTAAAAAAAAAACTTAGAAGTATTAGTCTGGGAAAAATGACGATTAATACATTAAAAAAGGAAGAAGAATTAGAAATAAATAAAATATCTCATGAAAGAGATTATCCCAAAACAAGAAATTATTATTCTAGACCATCACCAGTAGATGTAGGTTTAGAAGAAAGAACACAATTAGTACAAAATAGTTTCACAGGATCAGACTTAGTAGAATGAAATATAGATGGATTAAGTGAACAAGCCATTTTAGATCAAATATGTAATATGACTATGGCTGCAACTGCTTACAAGATAAAAAAAGCTTCCGATAAAGAAGCAGCAATTATGTTAACCTAAGAATTTACAGGACAATTAAAAGGTTGGTGGGATAATTTTCTCAGCATCCAAGAAAAAGAATTAATTATTAATAGCATTAAACAAGAGGATCAGTCACCCGATGCTACATCCACATTGATATATACCATTATTAAAAACCTTGTAGGAGATCTAAGTACTTTTAAAAATAGGATAGGAACCCAATTAATGAATTTAAGATGTCTAACCATGTCTGATTATAGATGGTATAAAGATGTCTTTATGCCAAAAGTTATGATAAGAGATGATGCATATGCACCTTTCTGAAAAGAAAGATTCATAGCAGTTTTACCAAAATTATTCTCTGAAAAAGTATTACAAAAATTACAAACACAGTTTAGGACTCAAATTCTCTATAACTCATTAACTTTTGGACAATTGCATAACATAATAGTACAAACAGGTATAGAAGTATGCATATATATCAAGATACAAAGAAAAATAAAACAAGAAACTATCATGGAGAAAAAAGAACTTGGAACATTTTGTTATCAATACGGAATAACTCCAGAAAAGGCACCTAGTGGTCAACATAAAATTAAAAAGAAAAAATTCTATAAAAAATCTAAATATAATATAGATAAACCCCTTTATTATGAACAGAAACATTATAAAAAATTCTATAAAACCCCTAAAGGAAAACCTAAATCTTCTAATAAAAAAACAAGTAACGTGTTAGAAATGTAGAAAACAATGACATTATGCTAATAAGTGTACAACAGAACAAAAGATAAATAAAATAGAAAATAAAGAAACTAAACACGCTTTGATAGCTATATTAATCAATTCAGAATTAGAAGAAGAATCAATTTATGAGAACTTTTCTAAAATTGAAGATTATTTTATACAACAATTAGATCTTATGTCAGAAGAAGAAAGCTCAGAAGAAAATAGTGAAAAAGATGAACAGAATAATTGTTTAGGAATAGGATTATGTAACTGTAGAAATTGTGAAAAAAATATAAATATTTTGACTAAAAGAACATATTTCTTCATTAATAAAAATAATTGATAAGTTAGAAGATACTCTATTAAGAGATGAGTTCATAAATCAATTAGCTAAATTAGTTAAAAAAGAAGAAGAAAGTAAGCAGAAAATAAGACCAATAGAAATAAAGGAAATTTATAATCGATTTAAGAACCCACAAGAAGAAGTCTCTCTTAATTCTCTTAAAAGGGAGATAAAAAAGTTAAAAAGAGAAGTTTCAAAATTAAACAACAAAATATTAATATGAACTATGGATTATTAAAAATAGAGAGAAATTATAATAAAAATTCAAGAACAAACTTTGCAAAATAGTATTAGTAAAACAAAAGGAACTAGTAACATGATAATTCCAGAGAATTATATTAACATGGGTCCAAAAAATTACATAAATATACTAGCTTTATTAGTAAGTGGTTCACTACGATAACCTTAATTGTAGGAGAAGAAAAATTTGATTTCATAGCTGTGGTAGATTCAGGAGCTGATGTTAATTGTATACAAGAAGAGTTGATACCTACAAAATATTACGAAAAAACTATAGAAAAAGTTCTAAAAGAAAAAATGACAGAATAACTATAGACTATAAATTATCCAAAGCAAAAATCTGTAAAAATTGAGTATGTTTCTCCACTACATTCTTTTGGCAAGAAATATATCTCATCAAGTCATATTAGGAAATCCTTTTACTATGTTATTATATCCCTTTAATGTCGACATAGACAGAATAACTTGTTTACATATTCCAAATCATCTAAACCAAAACAACATGAACTTAATATGTTACAACATCTATCTACTCAAGTTAATGTTATAGAAAGGGAAACAAAACAAATCAACTATTCGAACCAAGAGAAAATTTTACAACACCTACCAATCCAAATTAATGTTATAGAAAGAAAAACAAGACAAATTAACTATTTAAACCAAGAAGTTATATATAAAAGAATAGAAGAATAATTACAAACTCCCAAAATACAAAAAAAATAAATAAAAGAAATTGAAGAAAAAATTAAAAAAAAAAACTATGTAGCCTAAATCCCAAAACTTTTCATCATAAAAAATTATATGAGATATCTTTACCATATGAAGATGGGTTTAATGAAAAATATATACCAACCAAGGCAAAACCAATACATATGAATAAAGAATATCTAAATATTGTAAAAAAGAAATACAAGAATATCTGGATAAGGAACTAATAAGGCCTTCGAAATCACCATGGAGCTATACCGGCTTCTATGTAATGAAAGCATCTGAAATAGAAAGAGGTACTCCAAGATTAGTTATCAATTATAAACCTCTTAATAAAGTACTAAAATGGATCAGATATCCCTTACCAAATAAAAGCGATTTAATTAAAAGATTAAATAAAGCAAATATCTTTTCAAAATTTGATTTAAAATCAGGATATTATCAAATTACAGTAAAAGAGGAAGATAGATATAAAACAACTTTTATAGTACCCTTTGGAAATTATGAATGGAATGTAATGCCCCAAGGATTAAAAAAAATGCTCCAAGCGAGTTTCAAGAAATAATGAATAATATATTTTACCCGCAAATAGAATTTACTGTAGTATATCTTGATGACGTATTAGTATATTCAAACGGAATAAATCAGCATATATATCATCTAGAAAAATTTATGAATATTAAAAAAGAAAAAGGATTAGTTTTATCAGAAAAGAAAATGAAAATTTTTATAATTAAAGTAAGATTCTTAGGATATGAAATCTATCAAGGGACTATAGTACCTATTAAAAGAGTCATTAAATTCGCAGATAAATTTTCAAATGAAATAACTGACAAAAAACAATTACAAAGATTTTTGGAATGTTTAAATTATGTAGCAGAATTCCTACCTGGAATAAGAGTCACATGCGAACCTCTTTATAAGAGACTAAGAAAAAATTCACCTCCATGTATAGAAGAAATGACTTCTATAATAATAAAAATAAAAAATGCGATAAACGAAATACCCTGTATAAGTATACTAGATTCATTCGCTAAATTAATTATAGAAACAGATGCATCAGAATTAAGATATGGAGGAATTCTTAAACAAATACCTCCTAATAGCTTGAAAGAACAAATAGTAAAGTACCATTCAGGAATTTGGAACCAGGCTCAAAAGAATTATGCAACAGTTAAAAAAGAAATACTTGTCATAGTATTATGCATTTCAAAATTTCAAGAAGATTTATTAGTTAAGACATTTATAATAAGAACTGATCACAAAGTAGCCCCAAGTGTTTTGAAAAATGATGTCCAAAATCTGGTTTTAAAACAAATATTTGCAAGATGGCAAGCTATTCTATCATGTTTCGATTTTCCTATTAAACATATAAAAGGAGAACTAAATTCACTCCCTGACTTTCTTACTAGAGAATTTTTGTAGGGAAAGAATGGATCAAAAACTAGCCTCCAGTGAAGATTATGGTCAACCTTTTGACCAAATAAAAGAAAGAAAATTACCAATTACTCCTGTACTAGCAAAAATATTATCATTAAGACCTATGACTATGTCACATGTTATAAAATCATCATCAGCATCACCATCTAAGAGCTCCTTAATTACTACTAATAACAAATTCACATTACTACAACCATCTAAGAGCTCCTTAATTACTACTAATAATAAATTCACATTACTACAACCATATGATATTTATAACACTCAACCCTTGAAAGAACAGTTTCCATATTATGAAAAACCTAATCCTATCAAGATATTTGCCATCAAATTACTACAACCATATGATATTTATAACACTCAACCCTTGAAAGAACAGTTTCTATATTATGAAAAATCTAATCCTATCAAGATATTAACCATCAAAAAATAGTGGTTCAAAAAAGATAGAAAAATCATATACAAAACTATTTTCCCAAACACTTTTCATTATATTCATGTTAACACACAAAAAATCCAAAAATTTTATGAATTCATATTAGTAGACACTTGATCCATTGAAATAACACATTATAGAGATCCCAATACCAAACAACCCATTTATTCAAAAATAAAAATCATGAAAATATTATCCTTACAAGAAAGGGAATTACCCCCATATCAGTCTAAAAGCTTCTCATTAAAATTTGAACCTCAGAGTTACACTTATTATGACTATCAAGAAGCATGGAATCATACATTATTCCTGTCACTAAGTCCCCATTCCTGGTTTATTTGGTTTAGGAAAGGGATATCACTATAATTTCCCAAATGGTTCCAACCATGGTTCCAAACCTTTGGACCTTTAGAAGGCTTTTACCCAAAACAAGCAAGCCTGGCTTATGAATATTTTAAAAGCAAATAATCATTTTTACAAGAATACAAATTCATTTCATTTATAGCAGCTACGAAAATAAGCTGGATTATGACTTGGGAGTATGATTTAGCAGCCTATGAAAAATACCCAAGTATACAATACTTAGTAAGAGTAATAAAGATAAAATGGTGGAATAAATATGACATAAATTTGCTAAGGAAAGCCGATATTGACCAATGGTAATCGACCTCACAAAAGCGTCTAGCAATAACAGCTTCAAGCACTACTAATGAACAAATAGCCTATAAAAAAGAGACCCAATTCTTAGCTCAGAAGTAGCAAATTATGGCAGCTCTAGCGGCAGCAACATCAGAGGAAGATATCCAGAACTCACTACAAGCAATCCAGGTCGTACCTCTAAGAGAAGACGAAGAAGTCCAATCCAGTCCGGCTCATTATTTTCAAGATTCTCAAGACACTTTTGACATGTAATAACAATAAGAACAAGTATATGAGCTCAAGGTAAAAAGCCTAATTAAAAAGAAAATGTTCTCTAAAAAAAAATGAAAGAAAAAAAAGCAAACAGTAAATGTCGACAAAGAGTAAAAGCAAAATGTAGGTAAAACAGTAAATGTCGGCAAACAGTAAAAGCAAACAGTACTGTCGACAAATAGTAACCAAATAGTAATCATTTGGGGTCTATAAATACCAAAGGCCTCATTCATTCTGATAAACCCATATTTTATGATATATTCTGTACTTAATTTGAGTGATTTATTCAATCCTTCACCCACTTATTCATGTAAATTGCATGGTTTTACTTTCCCTTCCTTATTATGTGATATTTGTGAAAAACATGTTTCCCATGCTTTGAAATTAATTATTTTAATTACCCTTTATTATCATTCGATGCCGTGATTAGTGTGTTGAGTTGTTCTAGATCTTCTAAGGCAGGAATGGCTTAAAGGATGGAAAGGAAACATACAAAAATGGAAGGAAAGCATAAAACGGAGTTTGTGAAGAAACTGGCAGCGACGCGACCGCATGGACGACGCGGCCGTATGCCAAGCGCGAAGAAGCATCGACGCAGCCGCATGACTGATGCGACCGCGCGCCTAAAGAAGAACACCTATGACGCGGCCGCATGACTGACGCGACCGCGCGACAAGAAAAACTCCAATTGACGCGACCGCGTGATCCACGCGGACGCGTGACAGAGGCCACGCACCAGAAATTGCAGAAAATGCTCATAGCAAATTCTGAAGCCCTTTTTGGCCCAAATCCAACTCCAGAAGGCATAAACCAGAGCTTATGAAGTGAGGGAAGGCATCCATTTAGGGAGTCTCTAATTTTAGTCACTTTTTCATGATTTAGATTTAGTTATGAAGAGAGGTTCTCTCCTCTCTCTCTTAGGATTAGGATTTAGGATTTCTCTTAGGTTTTAGGAGTGACTCTCAATCCTAGGTTCAATGTTCTTTTACTTTATATTTATCTCTTTTTTTCAAATACTTTAATGCTTATATTAGTTATGTTGCCTATTTGGCTTATGCTACATACATGTTATGATTTTCTTTGAATTAATATTATTTGAGGTATTTCAGTTATTATTGCTTTCTTTTATTTACATGATTATTGCTTCCCATCTGAAGGCATTTTTATTCCAGTAGATTTACTTTTCCCCTTTTGGTCTTGGTTAAGAAATCAGTAACTCAAGAGTTATCCAATTCAACACAATTGACAATTGTTATCTTTGCTAATTGAATTGAACTTCAATGATCCCAATCTTTTTTTAGAAAATAAATAGGATTCGAAGATCAGACTAATTAATCCCTTGACCTTCCCTTGCCTTAGTAAGGGTTAACAAAGTGGAATTAAGATTCAATTTTCATTATCATTGATAAGGATAACTAAGACTAGACTTCCAATTTTTCATACCTTGCCAAAAGTTTATTTTACAGTTATTTATTTATTTTACCTGCCATTTAAATTACTTGTTCCTCATCTTTAAAAACCCCGATGTACAATCTTCATAACCAATAATAAGAACATACCTCCCTGCAATTCCTTGAGAAGACGATCCGAGGTTTAAATACTTCGGTTATCAATTTATTTAGGGGTTTGTTACTTGTGACAACCAAAACGTTTGTATGAAAGGACTTTTGTTGGTTTAGAAGCTATACTTGCAATGGGAATTTATTCTGAATTCTAGACCACGCAAAAGTTCTCTCATCAAAATGGCGCCGTTGCCGGGGAATTGCAAACGTGTGCCTTATTATTGGTTATTGTAAATATTTTTCTTTTACTTGTTTATTTGTTTTCTCTCTTCCCTCTTATTTCTGATATCTATTATGAATTCTCACCCCTCTCGCTTTGAGTTTGGTTCTAATTTTGTTGTAAGGAATGGAAGCTATAACAGGACTATGCATCAAGGTCTAAGCAATCAAAGATGGATGGAGCCACAAGGATCCGATCAACCCTTTAGGCAACAACATCCTCCTAGATATCATGGACAGAGACCATTTTACAATGCATGCCCAACTAATAGATTTGGTGGACCGCCTTGTAACTACCAACAAGCCCCACCCTGTGCTCAGAGACCATCCTCTCGACATAACTTTGAACCACCACACTCACAAGCTTCTTTTCACCATTCACTACCACATGATCCTTATTCACCCCAACGCCAATCCAATTACTCCCAAGAACCACCACTCCCTTATGCACCATGTCCATATCCGTCAAGCCAAGAATCACAGGTTCGCCTCGAAGAATCAGTAAATCAATTTAATACAACCCTTCATCAACTGGAGCAAGCAATAAATCAATTATCTTCCAGACATTCAGGCACTCAACAGACTCCCATGGCTTCATGTGGAGAATCTAATGAAGAACGCAGCACAAAGAAGACACTAGAGACTCCAGTGGACAGCATAGAGCATAACTTCATACTGGAACAAGTAGAGGACGCTGTCATTGTAGAAGAAGAAGAGTTGGTTGAAGATTTAGGAGATGCCGAACCGTCACCTGAATCTAGAGTTGTGGAGAATTCCGTCAAGAACGCTACAATTGATGCTAAGGAGGATAGTGCACAACCCCCAAAGCAGGTATCTTACATGGAACTAGACGGAATTACCCAAGACACATGTTTCCTTGATGATGATGATCACAAGTCAAGTCCTTTTAGTAATGAACTTGCATCCGCAAGTGAATTCTTTGAGACAGAAAAATCTTCCCCAAGCGAATATGAAGATGATGCTGAGGTCGACTTCTCTCAACCTCCTATTTATGACTCAAGTGATGAGGAAGATATAGAAGACTTTGACCAGGACATGGCTGGAATGAAAAACGTTTGCAAGGAAGTGGAGGGATTCACTGAAGACCACGAGGGAGTAGAGCTTGCAGAACCACTAAAAAAACTGACCCCAAGGCCACTACCACCCAACACAAACCTCAAGTGGGTAAAATTCTTGACTTTCATCTTCAATTTCCCACTTGAATATGTTTTGCTTGAAACAGATGGCTAGCTTAGAGCTCTTTGCGACTTTAAGAGAAAAAGGGAAATGACTCGCACTCAGCGCTGGTATGCAAGATTCAATGAGGTTTCGCACTTCAATTTGAGGTGCAGGAATTGGTGTCAAGCTCAATTTAAAGGATCTCGGAAGCTGTTTGGTCACTGCAGTGAGAATTCGGATTACTCATCACCCGACTGGAACGAAGTAGATCAAGACAAAGACGGGTGTAGAAGAAAAGTTTGGGATCCTGGAGTCTATTCTGACATTCAACACTCCGGGAGCCTGCAATATTCTAGTAATTTAGGTAAATACTGGTTATAACTATATCTTTTTTAATTTCTAAATTATTATCGACTATGTAGAGTATATCTTTAATGTCCTCAGTCATTAGGACATTGCAAATTTTTATAGTACTCCTAATATCTTTTAAGCCATTTTTTAAAATTATTTTGTATAGAATAAAATATTTTTTTGTGGTATAATTTAAATAAATTTATTAAAAAGTATTCATGAGCTATTAAAAATGGGCAAAAGAGTATTGTATGAAATTCGAATTGATAGTTCATTAATATTTTAAAGAAGTCTCGTAATTAAATATTTTGTTAGCTTTTTTTAATGCATTAAATAAAAAATATATTTTTTAATTTTTGAATTATTAATTTTTTTAATCAATTATTAATTTTTTAATAAAAGAATGGGCAGAATTAAATCATGAGTAATTCAAATCTGGCCAATTCGAATTACTATGTGCAGCGTGTGTATAATTCGAATCACTCTAATTCGAATTATTTTGGATGTAATTCGAATCAGGTTGATTTGAATTAGTGGGTGTGTGCGTGTGTAGGTAATTCGAATCAGGTGATTCAAATTACATAGAGACGGAGTTCGAATTAGGCTAATTCAAACTATATAGAAATGTCTCTTGGTTGATTCATGAACCAATTTTTTATTTGGCCGATTTGCGTAAATTTTTGCTCCCCTTAGCTTATTGACGTGATTTGCCCTATATATATATATATATATATAAGTCTAAAGCAAGGAAGTATCGCAATGCAATCACACTTTTAAGATTTTATTCGAATTTCATAATTACGCAACTTGCAAGATAATCATAAAATAAGAGGTGGATGTATAGAATTGAACAATCGAACCCCTCACTGGATCTGTATGCACTCCAATCACTCAATTCTCCTCTTATCACGCTTTCTAGGATTTGCTATTCACATAACAATCAACAAGTGTTTGATGCAAGAATACAAATACAATGAGGTCTTTAGAGGGTTGTAATGGGGTTATGATTAAGGTAGGATGAATATGGTCAAGTGGACTTATAGATTGAAACTTTGATTAGCTCAAGTATTTACCTATCCTATATCAACCTAATTACTAAAATATAATCTAACTACCCATTACGCTCTTTTTCCAAACATTCATGCATTCTTTCTCATTTAATCCTCATATGCATTCCTTATTCATATATATATATATATATATATATATATATATATGCTTGCTTAGAAATTTGTTTATTTGTTTATGCCAAATCAATAGGATATTATAGTACAGATATAAGTAGATAGCATTCATTAGTATAGTTGCATGCACATAAGTAGTTTCATTCAATAAGTTGTTTACTCCTTATCTTTTTATTAGCATGAGGACATGCTATTGTTTAAGTGTAGGAGAATTGATGAATCTATATTTAATGATAAATTTTATCTTGAATTGAATAGATTTCATCACATAAACTCATATTTATTAACTTGAATAGCATACTTTTGTGATTTTTCTCTAATATAAAAACATACTTTTAGGCTTCAAAAATGTTAATTTTAATTCCCTTAAATTCCAATCAATGCCTTGATATGTTTGTTAAGTGATTCTAGGTTTAGAAATCAAGGATGGATTGGAAGAAGTGGAAAAAGAAGCAAGCAAGAGTAGTGGAAAATCATGAAGAGTTGAAGGTTGGAATTTCAGCCTGTCCGCGCACGCATTACTTTTACTGTAACACCCTACCATACAGAGTCTTATGCTTAAGTCATAAAACATAGATGGAAAGGTATTACCACCTCTAAAATAAAATTTAGTACGTATAGTAGTGTGAAAGAAATGATTATAACTAGGAGCCTTTGAAGAAAAAGGGGTAAAACAAAATCATAAACTGAAAAGCGCAATACTTCGATCGATAACATAACGTAATAGATAAAGGATAAGCTAACACGAGAATATATATACAAAAGAGAGCCAAAAAACACGAATATCAAAATTCAAGATCCGGTTGCAAAGATAACCGGTCCGAGCATAGAAGTATATACACGTATATATATAAAGGAAGGAACCCAAAGGAAACCCAAAGGGCGAAATACAAAACCTATTCTCCAAAACAACCTCTAAGAGGAGTCAACACAGTATGTATTATTTAGTGGAGATAAAAGTATCTAAGTGAAAACATAATACCAAAGTAAAGTCCCAAGAACCAAGGATCTTCGCTAAACCAGAAGTCTCCAGCATGCCTCAGCGAGAAGCCTCACGACCTGCATCTGAAAACCACAAAATCCGCATGGGTGAGAACCGGAGGTTCTCAGTATGGTAACAGTACCCACATATCTAACATGGAATGTCCTAGGAAAGCCGAAGGCAATCCTAGAACTTCCAACAGATAATTCAAAGCTTATAAACAGACTAAACCATAAATGGCAAATGACTAAAGATATTCAGTCTAACTAACTTTCCCCTTTCCAATTCCTGTAGACCTCCCAACCGCCAACAGTAATATAATATGGCAAACACAATTATATCAGACAAGGAGATATATAAATAGGAAGCAGATATCACATTTAGACAATTAGCAAGTAATATGCAGTCAATTAAGCAACTTCAAATAATTCACATAATATGCATATGATGAATGTCTGTCCTAATGGCTGATGAGTCTCATCTGTCGATTATAAAGCTAACCCAACAAGTCCTAGTAGCTAACTATTAGACCGTCCCTCTGTCATGCATCCCCAACTCAAGTTATTCACAACATAAATCATAATTCATATCCAACACCCTCACTGGTGTATATACACGGGGGCGAGCTCATCCGGAACTTTCACAGTGTCTGGCCACACTTACGACATAGGGTCAGCAGAGTATTGAGTTTCCATCTGGAGCACGTGGTGGCTAGCCACTACTTTCTCCCAGGAAAACTCGTATCTCAGATAGTGGAAGTGCAATATTCACATTTCATTCAATAAGCATATATGCAATCATACTCAGCCATAATTCAATAATGGCTCAGCCATAATTCGGCGATAACTCGGCCATCCGGCTCATAATTCAATCCATAACCAGCTAATTTATTAACAATTACAGCCCTTTGGCTCATGGCATATAAAGCACTTCCGCCACCAACCTCCGTATCTCATACAATCATCTTTGATCATCATTGATCATTAATTCTCCCCTTTCTTCATTCACAAGCTACCACATTTCCAAGCTTATTCTCATTGCTAGGCTTATCATAATTATTTAAGGCATAAAGGGTGAGATCGGAGGCTTAGAAGTATGAAATTTGGCATTGAAAACTCAAAAATCAACCTTGGGTGAAAACAGGGTCACACGTGCGCGTCGCCCACACGCACGCGTGGAAAGCCAAAAAGAATAGTGACACATATGCGTCACCCATGCCTATGCGTGGATGGGAGAAAAGCCAGGAGATGCCTGCGCGTCAGCCACACATATGCGTGGGTGTGTTTTGTGCCCCACGCACAAAGCCAGCAAAATTCTCGCACAACTCTCGAGAATTTGGTTGGGCAATTAGAACAGCACATCGACGCGTACGCGTAGGCCAGGTGCACACGTGGATGGTGAACATTTGAAAACGACGCGTGTGAATCAGCCACGCATACGCGTGGGAGTGCGTTCTGCCAAAAATTTTACTAAGTTAAAAAGCTGCAGAATTAACAGTTTCAAACCCCCAATCTTCCAACAGGCATAACTTCTTCATTTCAAATCATTTTTCACCCGTTCTTTGAACGACATAAACATTCCGGATCCAATTTTATTTCTAAACAAGTTTGACAGAAATTGAGGATCTGGAGTCCAAGTTATGCTCTGCGAAAGTATGCCAAAAAACTATATTTTCATACAAAATCACAAAGTGCCATTTTCAAACAAACCAATTCCAACCCTTTTAAAAGTCAACCAAAACAGGCCAAAAACCAACCTCAAGCCTCCTCAACTCATATATTAGCAATTTTCATCACATTCACAACCACCATCCCACCATTTTAACCCATCTCAATCAAATAATTCAATTGTACACCCAATAACATGTCATATATCGTTCCTCATCCCAATTTCCAACAACACCATTTTCAATCAACCATCATTATATACAATCAATATCATTCTCACCATCAACATGGTTTCACCCACAATTCAACCTCAACCAATCATCAAGCATATATATATCAAAATATGCATCTCTCTCATGCATCATACCATCAAAACATCAATATTCATAATCACATATACGACCACACAATATATCTCAACCATTCAACAACATCAATAATTCAATTCCTATCTTAGGGCCTCTAGCCTAAGTTTTCACACCACATTACATTTTAAATACAGAAAACTGAGACCATACCTTAGCCGATTTTTTCCGCTCAACCTGGAGCACTTCCAAATCACTTTTCCACATGCTCTCAAGGTCTCAACACCTCCAAGAACAGATTTTTAGCACACCAAAGTCCTTTTCCAAGCTTTCTAAAATCTCAATCAAGTTTCAATATTCACATACACATTACCTAAGCCACAATTATCATATTCAAACACAACAACTCAATACCCAACATCATAAACCAACAAATTCCACTAGGGTTGAGAATCTTATCATACCCAAGGATCAAGGAGACAAGATTACTCTTCTCCTTCAAGCTAGTTGGATCCTATAATATCAAAGAGCCCAAAATCTCAATATTTTTTCTCCATAAAATTCGAATTTAAGGCTGAAAAAATTGGACTAAAACCGTGGCTTATCTCAAGAAAAAAGTAATGGGTTTTGTAGAGCTCGCTGCGGTGAATGCGTGGCCGCAAACGGTGCGGCAATCGGAGCTTTGGATCAAAAGTTATGGTGTTAGAGAGGAGAGAGAGTGCTGTTTTTAGGGTTTGAAGTTTAGTTTGGTTGGGCCACGGGCCCAATTTGGGTCCAGTTGGCCCGGTTTGGCCCGTTTAGTCCAATCTTGGGCCGATTTTTATAAAATTGGTATCAAAATTCTCGTTTCAATATCCTCTATCATATTAAGCCATAAAATCACATTTTTTATTTTTCTATATAAATTTTAATTTATGGATTAATTAGTCATTAATTAACCGGATTTTATATTCTACCCACCTAATTGGGAATTTTGCCCACAAAATTTGAATTCAATTACCTGAAAATAAGTGGGGGTAGCCAGTTCGCATCTCCGACTCAAGTTCCCAAGTGTGCTCCTCAACACCGGCTCGACTCCATGCCACTTTGACTAATGAAAACTCTTTTCCACGCAACCATTTGATACTAGTATCGTCAATTCTGACCAGAGTCACTGGAAGCGTCAGATGTTCTTTTAACTGAACAGATTCAGGTTCTAACACATGGCTAGCATTAGGAGTAAACTTCCGAAGCTGCGGCCTGTGAAATACGTAGTGTAGGTTCGAAAGGTGGGGTGGTAGAGCCATTCGATACGCCACCGGTCCAGCCCTCTCCAAGTTCTGAAACAGACCAATGTGTCGAGGATTCAGCTTCTTCGCTTTAATTGCCCTACCTATTCCTGTCGTTAGAGTAACCTTAAGGAAAATATGGTCTCCTTCCTCAAATTCCAATGGCCTCCACCTCTGATCGCCGTAACTCTTCTGACGACTCTGCGCAGTAAGCATCTTATCTCGGATTTTCTTGACTTGTTCAGTGGTCTCAGCTATCATCTCTGGCCCCAACAAGCCTTTCTCCCTAGCTTCATACCAGCATAGCGGAGATTGACATTTCCTCCTATACAGAGCCTCACACAGAACCATTTCGATGCTCGCATGGTAGCTATTATTGTACGCAAACTCCACTAGCAGCATATATCGATCACAGCTCGCCGGCTGGTCTAGAACACAAGCCCTCAACATATCTTCTAAAGTTTGAATTGTCCTCTCAAATTGACCATCTTTTTGAGGATGATAAGCTGTGCTCAAGCTTAATCAGGTCTCGAAAGCCTTCTGAAATGCACACCAAAACCTTGAAGTGAAACGAGGATCTCTGTTAGAGACTATAGTAGCAGGTAAACCATGAAGTATAAGTAGTATATAAGGTCACAGAAAAGCCAGAGGCAATCCTAGAACTCTAACACTTAAATTTAAACGTAAAGTAGTAAACTAGATCAGAAATTAGGTTACTTATCTAAGGTGTTCAGGTTCTAAGTTCTACTTTAACTTTACACTTTACTTTTTGCCTCTTCTAACCCTCCGAAACACCAATGGAACTATCCTCATCACGCCTCTGCCAAACAAGGGATCTCTCCGTTGCAAAGACATACAAATAGGCAAAGAAAACACAGATAGGAAGTCGATACAACAAGTAAAACAAATAGCAGATAGCATGGCAAATCAATTAGGCAAACCAAATAATGCACACTCAAGCAAAACAGACAAATGCATATGATGTATGCCTGCCCTATGGTTGATGAGTCTCATTTGTCAGTTATATAGCCAAACCTGACATGTCTGGTAGCTAACCTTGGACAATTCCTCTATGTGCGTATCCCCAAGATTCTATGCATATAATCTCAATCATTCAATTATCATCTCATTGGGGGAATTTCCGGGGAGTTAAAATTTTCGGCCACATCTTGCAACGTAGGGTTAAAAGAATATCGAGTCTCAACCTAGAGCAAGTGGTGACAAGCCACTGCATCTATCCAGAGAAGCTCGTATCTCAGATAATAGAAGTGTAACAAGCCATATAATTTAATCTCAGTCAAGCATCATCAATACAAATCCTATTCATTTCATATTTTGTATTTCCACACTTCTCAAACATAAATTATCATTTCATAATTTTTCTTCACTACCAAGTTACTCCCCTCTCTATGTTTATCCCTTTCCCTATGGTTATGAACTAAATTTAAAACTATAGAAGGTAATTATAGAGGTTTAGAAGCTAGAAACATGTTTAGATCACAAAAATATAACTTTTTTAAAATAGGGTAGTAATGCGTATATATGCCATCTCATGTGTACGCATGGTATTACACTCCGAATTTTTGAAAATTAAATAATGAGTTAATTATGATTTATTATTTTATTCTAAAAATAATTAAATTAAATTTTATGATATTTTAAATTTAAAATCTATTAGAATTTTTAAATAATTTTTATTATAATAAAATAATTCAAAATAATAATAATAATAATAATAATAATAATTTTTATTATTATTATTATTATTATTATTATTATTATTATTATTATTATTATTATTATTATTATTATTATTATTATCTTTGTTTCATTTAATTTATTTGGCCAAAGCCACTAAAGAAATGAAAAGTAAGAAATGAAAGAGGTAGCTTTTATATATATAACATTCACTTATTAAATATATATAAGCTTACTAATTATTCATCATTATCACTACCGAATCATGCAAAACAAAAGGGAGTAGAAAGTGTTACGTGGCTTGTTATACATATATCTAATAGTTACACATGTTCCTTTCATTAATAATCATGACACCTAATCATTTTTCGTCATATTTATAATCACCATCTAATCTTCATTTCGCTTTCTTGGAACGGAACCAAAATTGAAAGAAAAGAAAATAAGAGTGACCGAAGGTGAGGGAGAGAACCATGAAACCTCTGAGCTTCCGACTCTCATTTTTTGCGATTTGTAATTTTAATAAAAATTTTAATTTGATAAAAGTGTTTATCTCTTTATTTTGTGTTAGTCTCATTTTTTGTTTGGTAGAAATTGACAGTAACATAACTTCTTTTTTCTAAGAATTCGGCCAATTGGAATTTTAGAATGCATAGACGATTTCTGACGTTTTATAATAGCTCAGTTGACTTTAATTTTGTATAGAGGTAAGAAGTTCGTTTTAAAATTATAAGTTTTTAATTCATAAATACTCAAAAGTTTAATGAGTAATTACAAATAATTTATGATTGTCTGGGTTAGTTGAATGACGAATTTATGTTGAATTTGTAACTGTAAAAATAATTAAATTTGATGAATATGTGTTTGAATTTTTGAATGTTTGAAAATGCTAAAGATTCTGATTTATAGCTGGTTGTAATGAGAGTTATCGAAACTGTAGCTGTTAATAAATTATGTGTATCTTTTGGTACAATGATGTAAGAATTAAGAATAGTGTATGGATGAAGATAAGTTAAGGAATGATAAAAGTGAGGGAGGCCGCGAGGATGGTGAAGTCTATTTTAAGGAGAGGTTCTGCCAAGTTCTTGTAAAATATACAAAAAAGTGATTTTATTTTGAAAACCTGATTTACAAGCTTATTTTGAAAAATGACTCTATATTAGAAAAAGATTTGGTTTACATATTTACTCATAATTAAGAAAAGGGTTTTTGTATTAAATATTTGACTTATTGAAAATGATCTTTGAGAATTGAAAATGGATTTACAATATTGAATTTGAGTTGTTTGAATTATCAAGAAGGAGTTTTTGAGAATTAAAGATGGTTTGATAGGAACCCTTGAAGAGTGGTGAAACCCGAATTTTAGAGAAAATGCTGTAGAAATTTTTATAAAACTCTGAGGCTTGTTTAAAGCATTATTTAAAAAAATTGATTTAAGAATCGTATTAATTGATTTCGGTTTATTAAAAAAAGTATAATGTTTTAAGTTCAATCTATTAAGAAAAGATTTTGTTTTAACTTAGGAATTGAGTTCAGTTTATTAAGAAAGTAACTTTTATCTTGATTAAAAGCTAAAGAAGTTTGGGTATTTGGAAATTAAAGATTTTGATGCTAAGACTGAAAGTATACCTATGAGGTGATGTGGATGTAAGAGTGATTGATTATTTGGTGATGCGGAAGTATGTGTAATTAAACGGTGATGCGGAGGTATGTTTAATAATGTAGGTGATGCGAAGGTATGTGTATGTAATTGGTGATGAGGAGGCATAATAAAGAGAAAGAAAATAAGAAGCCATGTATGAAAGAGATAATCATGAAAAGTGCATGTCGAATGGCCTCGTGCCAAACTGCTAATGCGAAAATGTCCGCCTAACTGATAGCATATGGAATGTGAATGGGCCTTGTGCCAAATTGCTAATGCGAAAGGACCCGCCTAACTAATAGCCTAAAATTGCTAATGCGGAAATATTCACCTAACTGATAGCCTGTTTCTACCGTGATGCCAAGATATCCTAACTGACGTACCCATGATGATAATTGTGCCTGACTGACATGGTAAAGAAATCATATTCAGGGTTCGCTTCGAGTAACGTCGGATTGCGGGTAGACAACCGACGTGTGAGCTCATGGTCTGCTTACGACAGACATGCATCATATTGTTTGCGAATTTGCTTTTGGTTGTGTTTTGCTTGTTGTATTTTCTCTGTGATTGTGCTGGTTGGCTTATTTTGTCTTGCTTGTTTGTTCAATTAGGTCTCTAGTACTATTAGTTTATGTATTAAAGTGATTAAGAATTAATGTTGTGAATTAGTTTTCTTTTAAGTTTAGAAATTTTAAAGAAAGCAATTAATTGTCTAAAGTAAAATTAAAAAGTATTTTCAAAGACTTGATAAAAGAATAATTTTACTGAGTAAAGTCAATTATTCGCATTTTGTTCATTACTTTTACGACATTCACTTTTCCTACTAAGAACATGCGAGAACGACGCTCTCACCCCTTACAGATTTCCCTTTCAGCAACAGGTTCAAGAATCCTTGGCGCGGAGCCGCGACTGAACATCGGAGCTATATGTAAATATGTATCCGTATTTTCTGTAGTTGGTTTAGCCTTAGACTTCCCCCTTGCTATTTATTGTCTTTGATTTTTTAGAGGGGTAGGACTTGTATTTGAAAATCTTGGAATAAGTCTATGGTCAAGTAGCCTAAGTTTTAGGTTACATTACACATTATCTATGAGAAACCAAAACCATACATTGGCCGATTCCTCCCTAATGCTCGGACTATCTCAAATTCCACCATTGCACACATTTTCACTTCTCTGTGACCACACCAAATTGGATCCCCAGCCTCTAAGGTTTAATATAACAAGCTCAACCATCAATTGGACTTCAAATCAACATGATACTTACTCTAATTCACATGACATCACAAAAATCAATACAAGGGCTCACTAATCAATAATTCACAGAGGATTTTAGGGTTCTTACCTTACCCACATTTCAATTTGACACAACCCAACAATTTTCTCAAGCTAATTCAACCCTAGAACATCAAAACATCAAAATCTTCAATACCTACTAACCAAAATTTCGAATTTGAAGGGAGAAGTGACTGGGTGAAAAATAACTAATTTCTTACCACTTCGTTTGGACAAACGATGCAGTGATCGGACCTCCAGATTGAGAGATATGTGAGATAGAAATTTTGAAGGGAAAAGGGTTTGGGGTTTCCTCCTTGCTCCTTCCCTTTCAGCATGCTTTAATGTGATTTTGGGGAAAGAAAGGATGAGTTATGGATTTTATATGTTGGGCCTTGGATCCGGTTTGGATCCAGTCCAACCGGATCGAACCGTTGGTCTGGTTTTGAACCAAATTCTTTAAAATTAGTGCCGAAATTCGTATTTTTAATATTTCTTCTTCTCTAAATTATGAAAATTTAATTTTCTAATTTAATAATAATTAATTTATTGGCTAATTATTCATTAATTAAGCGAGATTTACACCAACTCCCCTACTAATAGAAGAGGAAGATTATGAATCTGATTAATGCAGCAAAAATTTTATTGCTTGCTGGATTTGTGCTACAGCAATATTTTTATGAATTTATTTGGATTTATGTCTTTTGTTCTGTTAGTTTTCTACATCAACTATCAGCAAGTTTATTTTTTCATAATTTAAGCATATTCACGATTTTTTCTACATCAACTATTTGGTCAAATTTTGCCTTGATATAATTTTTTGTTTTGATTTTCTTAGTTCTTCATTTTTTCTGGTTTTTCTAACCTATTTTTTGCTCTATTCTGATATTTGGTTTAGTTTTTTTTTCTAAAATTTTTTATATTTGGTTTTGTTCTATTACAGCTATAGTAGTGCTCAACTGTTGCTATGTGGTGCTAAACTTCTACTGCTTTGCCTGTTCTGTTCTGCTTGTTTTAGTGGTGGATTTATATTTTTACATGATACTCATTTCATAGATTATATGTGTATCTTTAATTCTTTTGGAACAATTTTATTTGTTTTCTATATCTTCTCTGCCTTAGCTTGATTTGTTTTCCATGGCAGGGAAGCAATATATTAGGAAAGGACCACAATATTTATTGTTCCACAAATATCAATACAGAGGCTGGATGTTTATGAGCAAGAAGGCCGAGTTTGCACATTCTTCTAACTCCCTAGATTTACAAGATTTTTTTAATGTTTTATATTGTATATATGATAGGTCATTTTAGCATTGTTTGATGATATCACCTAGTGAGACAAAGCTTAACTGTTCGCCTATTCGGTTTTGTTGCATTCTCAGCAAATTTATTACAATAATTTGAGCTTAGAAATAGTTAGATGCATTATGAATATTTGAACCAACATTCAAATATGGATATCTCATGGACTCTAGTTTGATCATTGGCTTTCTTAATGCAACATGTTTAATCCGACTGACATATAATTCGTAATCAGAATTAACCCACTCTAGAAAAGGATCGTTACCAAATCCGTCAAGCATTCATAGCTGCTCCTGGGAGTTCTCTCATAGTTGTTGATTACGATCAGGTTAGTAGTTTACGTTCCCATTATAATTTAACAAAGCAAGAAGAAAATTCATTAAGCTGATGTAGGTTTCTCTTTCTCTTTTTTTTTTAGTTGGAATTTAGGATCCTTGCACATCTTGCTAACTGTAAAAGCTGTTGGAAGCCTTTGAAGCCGGCGGAGATTTTCATTCAAGAACTGCAATGAATATGTATCCATATATTCGTGACACAATTAACGAGAAGCAAGTTCTTCTTGAATGGCATCCTCAGCCTGGTGAAGACAAACCCCCAGTTCCACTCTTAAAGGTAAATCCACAGTGATTTAACCATCAGTTTTCTAGAGACATAAAGGATCTTTTAGATCATTTTTCTATGTTAACACTATATCAAATCATTTAGTTTGCTATTATGCTTATATCAAATCATTTATTTTGCTATTATACTTTCTCTTTCTCAATAGTTGATTAATGAAAGTAGTTACAGGAAGTGAAAGTCGGACACCATTACATTGGGCTGTGAATCATGGCCACTTTAATGTCACAGAGTTGCTTGTTAGCAAGAATGCTGATATTATTGCCAAGGTATTTCATATATTGCAATTCAAAACATTTCAATTTAAGTACTTAAGATATTTGAGCTAATTTATATGCTTTAGAGTTTTAGAGGTATTGACAATATTTTTCTAGAATGGAAACATAATGGAATTAGCTTGAATGTTAAATTAAGTTGTTATTCCTTATTACAATAGTTGCTTAACTCTAACTCTTAGTTTAGCATGTGCAGTAGAAAATCGTTCTATGCATTTTTAGTTATTTTTCGAATGCTGAAATTGAAATTTTGCTTATATTGTCATGTGTTTTGTAATTTTATAAGGATAATGATAAACAAACACTACTGCATTACGTTGTTGTCTGTGAGCGAGAAGTAATATCTGAGTGTTTAGTAAAGCATAATACAGATACAGAGTTGAAAGACAACGATGGCAGTTTCTCACATGACATGTAATATTTGAAGTGGAGGAGGAAATAAAGATATTTATGGAGTATGGTCCAGGAAAATATGTATAACTCAACTTTTATTCTTTTACCACTTTATAGGAGAGACATGTTTGAGGATTTTATTAATTTTACATGCTTATAACTACTTTGGTTATAAGAGATTGATATGGCTAATTTGGTTTGAATTTTGCTAATGTAATACTAATTTTTATTGATTAATTTTTTTAAATGATATTTACAGTTTTTTGTCAATATTTTTTATTGTTTTTGGAGTACATTAGAATACATGTAAAAGCAAATATTAGGATTTTTTTAATCAGGATATAGCCACGCTTTAAAAGCATGGCAATAGATTCAAATTTAGGTACGTTTAAGAAAGCATAGCTCTATCTTTTTCTATTGGCACGCTTTTAAAGTGTAGCCAAAACTAACCCAATAGTCACATTTTAAAAGCATGGCTATAGGGTTATATATAAGCATGGCAATTGATAAAAGTGTGGCAAAATATAAAGTGTACCAATAGATCAACAAAAACGTAACGATAGAACAACCGGCACATTTGCAAATGTGATCTTTTTAAAAGCGTGTCGATAGCTCAAAAAGCATGGCAAAAAATTATCACTATATTTTTTTGTACTTTTTGACACGCTTTAAAAACATAGCAAAATTCTATTTTTATCATACACAATGCGATTTCACTAATTTATATACATGACTGTTGCTTGTAAATTGTTTTAAGTAAAAATAATCTATGTAAAAGTGGTGACTCAATAAATCGGTTTAAGTTAAATTATTAATTTATCCACGTTTTTTGGCCCTAGTAAATCAATTATTTAAGATCAACTGAATTATTATATAAAGTTGTTTTCCTAATAAATCAATTTATGTTAGAACGATTTAGTAGGATCACTACAACATTTTTGCCCTAAGGTAACCCTTATTCGAAGCAACATTTAATAAAAGTTGCCTTAGATAGGCAAAGACAACATTTTTTACGAGTTACTTTTGAGTAAGGCAAAGATAGCAAAATTTTTGGTCACCCATAAAAAAAGTTGCCTTTGATATCTAAAACAACGTTTACAAAATGTTGCAATATAAAAACTTTAAGACAACACTTTTAAATAAAAATACAACATTTTATAAGGGTTGTCAAAAAAATTTAACAAATAACATTTATAAAAAGTTGCCTAAAATTATTCACAGTTAAAAATTTTAGAGAAAAGCTTTTAATCATTTTCCCACAAATTATTTTTCCTATCAAATAATAACTTAAAAAAAAAAACAAATTTGTTTATCAGTGAAAAGAGAATACCCTAAGTCCTAAATAACCAAGCCACTGAGCTAGTAACACTCACACACGATCCCTTTCTCTCATTTCTCCATTGTCAGCTCCAATAATCAACGATGCTAACGGCGACAGCAATTCCTCCATGGCGACGGCGCGGTGCTCTCCTCCACGGCGACGGCTCGGTGCTCTCCTCCACGGCGACGGCGCGGTGCTCATCTCCACGCAGGCTTCTCCATGGCGACGGCGCGATGCGCTCCTCGTTCTGTGCCCAACCACCTCCGGCGAGAAACCCCTCTCCTTTCTCTTCTCCTTCTTCCTCTTCTTCTCTTTTTCTCGCATTCTCCTCTTCGCGAACCGGAGATGCATGCAGAACCATAGCAACCTCTGTTCCGCTGGCGAGCTTTGATGCAACACAGCGACCACCCCTCCGCTGGTCTATTGCTTTGGCAACACGGCGACCACCCCTCAAGTGTAACCTCCTCACCCCTGCCTTGTTACTCTGTTCTTCAATTTCTAGGTTTTTGCAAAAACCCATTTTGCTGTTATCTGATTTAATTCATTACATTTTAGTTGGATTTTAATTTTTACTTAGTAATTTTATTTATTCAAACTTATTTTTGCTAATTAGGTTAATTTAGATTAAACTTAGGATTTTTTTTTATCAGTATTTGTCTTAGTTCATAGGTAATTACGCATGCTATTATGATTCTTGAGTCTGGAATTTCAATTTGTTTGGAATAGCTTGATTGATATTTTGTTGAATTTTAAGTTTTTCACTACTTTTCAGTAGGATTCAAGTTAAAGGGAAAAGAACGAGAAAGAAGGAACAAAAAGAGCAGTTTGTGACACTATTAAAATTTTAATTTTCAACGTGTCTGTTTTTTCTTTAGTTTTCTTCTGAATGCTATTTGATGTCATATATATCATCATTGTTGTCTTGTAGGGAGATGCTGATGTAATATGTGGTGTAGCTTGAGAATTCTGGCTGCTGGAGCATATGGCTTGCCTTAAATTCGACTGCGAGTGTTTTTATGGGGTACTAAACCTTCTGAGGTATTCTAATGTTTTTGAGGTATGTGCAAATTTTACATAGGACTTGTGTAACTGTGTTTTGAATTGTAAAATAACTTTTTAGAGGTGTTTATTAGTCATGGCATGGTGATTGATTGGCATGTTCATTGGTTTCAACTAGCCATAGGTTTGCTGTTAGTTATTTACTATTAAATTGTTTGGATTTAAAAAATCCATTTTATAATTTGAATACTAAATGGATGATTAAGCCTCATTTTTTCTATTTTTTAATTTAAAAAAGCACTACAAAGTTTCATGTTATTTATTCTCATAAATACCTTTGTATATTAGCTTAACATTGGCTCAGATTTAAGATATGATGGAACATTTCTTCTTTAAAAATGGAACAAATTGATGAATGTGTCATTTCAGAATGCTGTTGATCAAGTTCGGTACCTTTTCCCACATCTATATCTCAATTCTGTTGGGTTGGATCATCACAAAGTTGTAAAGGAAGGTCAATTGGTAGAACCTCACTCAGCATAACCATGAATGAATGTTAGAACTTCTCTTCGCCTTGTTTATTATGCTAATGCTAATTTTCTGCACTTGTTACTACTGTGTATCTATATTAGTGTTGTATTTTGAAAACTAAGAAAGACCATGTTAGTGCTTCTCATAACATAAATAACTTTCGCAATTCCCATCTTCATGTGCATACGTAATATATTGAACTATCCTTGCTCTTAACATTATTGGAATTCTGTGGATCTTGTTCTTGTTGCTCATAAGACGTTCTTTATGTTGTTATCCATTTGTTTATCTTTCAATTTGTTGACGTTCTTTATGCTCTTAACATTTGTTTAGTGCTTTCCTGTAATTTTTAGTTTATAATTTTATTGAACTAGATATATGTTATCTATCTTTAGAAGTAATGACTTTATTTTTTCTTTTTTTTTAAATAATATTTTTTATTTGAACATGAATATGATCTAATTGAAATGAATTCCAACAGTGACAAACTTCGGCAATCATATAATGAACTCCTCGAATTCAAGATTGTATTGCAGAAGGTATTTATTTATTTTTCTTCTTGATGTTTTGTAGCAAGCATATTCTCAGTTTAATTTCGAAGTTTAGGGGTGTAGATATGCACCATATTTATCATTATTGACATATTAGTACTCTTTTCTTATTTTTAACCCCCTTATTTAATTCCATCTGGTTTAAGATTTATTAGTGGGATGTTGTTTTTTAAGTTTTAACTGTTGAGTTTTGCATATTCTTGCAATGATGTTTTAGGGGTCAAGATTTTGCTTTTTTGGATATAGGTTTCGTTGCGCCTTACTGACTTGGAGGCAACTTTGGATGCAGGGTTGAGGCACCGCAATAAGGCTCTAGCTTTTGTAGGGGAACATCTATCAGACTAGATAAACATGGTATGATTTTCTTTTTTTCTGTCTTGTTTTTCAACTACAAAGCAGTCCTTTTACTTTTGATACTGCTGCTCGTGATCAAACAAGAGAGAGCATCAATGAGTTCTTGGAAAGTGTTAAAAGCCATGATCTAGCAAAAGCTGAGATTCTCAACATAATCAACATCAGGCCCACTAACATAGTCGAAATTTTTCCCGTAAGTTGCCAATAATGTCACTCAAGTTATATTTGCTCTCAACTTTTTAGTTTTTACCCACTAAACCTTGTCTTTCGCTTTACTAAACTGGTTAGCAGTAACACACTAACATATAAGCAATAGAATATTTCTGAGAATTAATAGATACCTTGACATTATTACATAACTTCTAATACTATGGAAAATGCTTAGCTCTGAATTCATCTTAGTATGATTTGGAAACTCATAAGGAAAAGTGATTAATCATCCTTGAACCCATATCTGAGTCCTTGTAGTCTATAACATAAATGACAAAACCTTGTCTTCTAAGTTCCTTGTTCAATGTGAATTTGGGGTATGTCAATTCTTGATTGGTTGCATTTGTTTTGAAATGAGAAAAGTAATTATAATGGTGCATGAATTATTAAGCCATAGAATCATTCTGCTATGTTATGTCATTTTTATGTTTGACATTGACAATCGATGAACTCGGTGATATGCTTTTGAGTTTGTTGTCTATCTTCACTTGTGTTTAGCATTTATTTGAGTAGTTCTAATTAGAGTTTTGGTGTGCTTTGCTTTTGTTACATAGATCATAGTGTTGTGATACTCGTTTTTCGGATGAAGAGCTCACAGAAATAGTTGAGATTGTGAAGAGAACATTGCCACCACCCCCTGAAGATGCCAATGGTGCTGAAGCAACAAAATCAAATGGTGAGGAAGGTGGGGAACAAATGGAAACAAGTTGATATCCTACTTGTGACCATAGAATTTTGTGAATAGCACCACAGGATCTCAAGCAAGTAGTTCGGTTATAGTTTTCTATTAGTTGGTATGCTGAGATTTAGAATTAGGTTCATTTTTCAAGGGGTGTAAGTGTGTTGATTACTGCCTTATTGGTGATGAAATACACATGCAAGGTGCATTGCCAAATTTGCAATATCGCACAGCAGGAAAATATGTATTTTGTTACTTATGTTTATTTATTTGACTTGGTAACTTAGCAAGTATGTTAATTGGCACATGGAAGATCTTTCTATATATATGCAATATATATTATTAGCTTATTCTCCCTATATTGATTAAATTGAATTTAAATATTTAAATATTGTTAGTGTGTGCTATATATTCTTCAAATGTCATATACATATAACAAAGGTAAAAAATATATTGCTTTAGATGTAAAAAAAGAGAATCTAAGAAAAACTCAATGAAGTGTTGCTTTAAGTATTAGAAAAAGATAACTGCAAATAAACTTAGATAAGTGTTGCTTTAGGTCTATGAAGAAAGTAACTTAAAAAAAATCTGGACAAGTGTTATTTTAGGTATATGAAAAAACAACTAGAAAAAACTTATATAAGTGTTGCTTTAGGTATAAGAAAAGGTAACTTAAAAAAATCTGGACAAGTGTTGCTTTATGTATTAGAAAATACAACTTGTAAAAAGTGTTGCCATAAAGTCTTATCTAAAGCGTTGTGTTTGGGTCCCCTAAGGCAACCCTTTTGTGGAGTTACTTTTCTTGTAGAAAAGGCAACGTTTTTTTAATATTGCTATAAAAAGGGTTCCCTTTGATACACAAAAGCGTTGCCTTAGACCAAAGGTAACGGCCGTATAGCCAACCCCTCAAAAAGCGTTGCGTTTTGTTGGAAAGTGTTGCCTTTGATCAAAGGCAACACTTTTCCGTATTATAGGCAACGTTTTCAAAGGGTTGCCTCAGCCCGAATTTGTTGTAGTGGATATTGTAAATCAATTTAACTTAAATCGTTTTAAGTTACATCAATTTATATAAAAAGACAATTTGAAAATGAAAATTAAAATAAGACGATCTTGTAATATTGGAAGCAAATCAATTTAAAAGCATGATTATTTACCCTTAAATAATATAATTCAAATAATAATAATAATATATATTTATTATCAATCATGTTAAGGTATACACTAAAATAAGTAATTAGTATAAAATATACATTAAAATTAAAATACACATTAAAAGTAAATTAAATTACACATATATTTATAGATAAATATATAGCGACTCGAAAATATTTGGTAACAAAAAAAATTTAGCCAAAATCAACCAAAATTTGTCTTATTTAACATTCATTAATTGCTGTCGCAATAATTAATGAATGCTAAATAAGACAAGTTCTAACTGTTTTTTTTTTTTTGTCTTTCTAATATTACCGATAGCGACTGATATAGTGGTTGATTTTAGTATGCACATAGAATTGTTGATTTATTATATCTCTTAAATTGATCCAAACGATAATGCAACTACTATAAATATATAGATATTTCATTTATAGTGAGAACAAAATTTATTTTAAATTCTACCTATCTCGTTTGCAAATAAAATGTGGACAATTAATTTTTTAATTATCTCATTTAAAGTATAAACGAGATATGTATATATCTATTAAGTTTGTAGTATAATCAACCGTAAAAATATAATTTTTTTTATAATTATATACTTTAATAAATAAAATATTTAATTTATTTATATAAAAAAAATCCTACATATATGAATATAACTCATTAACTAACTTGGAGAAATTATAGAAAAAGAAATTGTATTGCCAAATTATATTATACCACATATGATGGAGAGAACAACTGCTAATGCTCGTCTCTTTATTTATTGCAATAGCAAATGGATATACATATATAGCACTCAGATTTTGAAATGAAATGAAAATGTCATTCTAGATAATGTTATATAATTATTCACCTATGAGATTTATATAATTACTTTTTTGCATGCCCTTCATACATATATATATTATCCTGAATGGGTCGAATAAGTAATGATAATATGCGATTCTTGATTTGAGAATATTGAATGCTATGGCCATCTCCATGTTGGTACATGCATAGTGCCATTCTTCCAAGGTTCATAGCAATTTCTTTGAAACGGTTAGACAAAGGAGAATCATGAGCTTCTTTGTTCATCTTCTTCCATACTATGCTTAACATGGATTTTATGCGCTCACGTGCATCTTTTTCAGAAACTTCATTTTCGTTCATCAAACATTGAATTGACTTAATGAAGTCACCAGTCTCATTCTCACGCTGTCGAGGAAAACAAAACGTAGAATTTATTGGCATAGTTTAAAAGAAATTTTTCTAAAACGAATTAATCTTTTTTTAAAATAAATAAAAATTATTTTATTTTTAAGTTAGAGACAAATTGAGTGTGTCAAGTCCAATTAGAAAATAGCTCGGACGCGATGGGCAGCAGTTCGGGGACTTCCAACCCGATGTGCAAACTAAAATGCAATAGTGTGTTAGGGTGTAATTTAAATCTTAATTGAGACGGAAAAATGGTTATAAAACACATGTGGAGGAAAAAAAAAGGTCCGTGTGTTAGGGTATAATTTGTCCCAAAAAAAAATACGTACAATAGTGTAGGGAGCATCTCTTTCAGTGAAAAAAATTGGATATTGTTAAGTATTTAATTTAATCCTTCGTTATTTTTTGATCTTATTTATAGAATTAAAAATAAAAGATTACATTTTATTCTCTTAATTTTTTTTTTCACTTAAGAAGATCTATTTTCTAATAGTGTATGTAGATAAGATGAATTGCAAAAGTTTTTCTTTTAGAGAAACTAAACAACTCTTATCTTGTGAACTTTAATTTTTAGGTCTAGTCAAATAATTAGTCCAGTTATTAATTCAAAAGCTAGGTAATAAAAACCAATAGATTTCACCAAGAAAAATGAAAAAAAAAATACTATGTTATTTGGGAATAAATGACATGTGTGTGTTAACTTATATTATTTTTTAATCTTGTTTTTGTAACTATTTGGTCTTAGACGTTCACTTATTGTTTGACACGGTTTAAGAATTATGTAAAGAACATGATTGAGAGATATATATAGCAAGGAATTAATTAAGGATATACCTCATATGTTCCCTGGTCATTAGCAAGGCGTAAAATCATTGATGAATATTTGATGACGTCAGAGTACTGAAGCAATTCGTCTTCTCTAAATGATTGTGGAATCAGAACATAAGTGTGAACAAGTATAACAGGTGCACTTATGGAGACCCATGCATTCTCTATGTATTCTTCGAAGCTTGGAGTATATCCACTATGATTCCACTTTTCTTCAATAAAATATGATTTGCATAGATCTATCCACTGAAAATTTTAAAATTTCAATTAGTTCAAACACATACACTATGAATAAATTATGTACAATATTTATTTCTAGAAATATTCTGAGCTACTTTTTGGTGTCACTATACATATATATAGTCAGTAAAAAGTTAAAGCATCCAATAGAAAAAAGAAGGAATGATATATAGGATTCACATTATGTTTTATGACTTATATCTGATGTGTGACTTTTTCCTCAAGTGATACATTACGTTATTAGGAATTAATTAATGTTGTATATTTTGTCAAATAATTTAGACATATAATTGATGTAATGGAGATTTAGAGATGCAACCAATTTTTAAGAATCATTTTGAAACTTAATTCTGCAAATTGGAAAAACAAAAATTTGAAACTAATAGAAAACTAATAGGGATGGTAATAACTAATTAATAGCTTACCGATTTCTGTAGGTATGGAGTGACATTGTACCCATGATCTTGGAAAATTTCATATGCCAACTCATTCACAAAGTTATAAAGTGCTAGGAAACACAATTTCATGTAATCTGGGAGATTATCAATGGTAAATGGATCCCATCTGAAAAAATAACAAAGTTATAAGCATTTTATTTAATTTCTATTGTAAAAATTTCAAATCAAATCATCTAAGGTTGTTAGTAGCTACGCCAAAAGATATGACTGAGTAATAATAATCATTGCTAACCTTTCAATTGCATCTGTAAAAAGCTCCAACTCTTCGAAGGTTCCATAGACATCATAAACATCATCAATGGTGGTGATTAGGGCATTGACCTTTGTTATGACCGTTCTTAAATTCGCAAACTGTGGCTCAAAATTGTTTCCAACAGTCCAAATGTAATTCTCTACCATCCTATCTCTTGCAAAGCTTAACTTGTCACCAAGCCCAGTGTTCTTCCACCATCTTTAAAACAACAAAGGTTTTGGCATTAGTATTAGGAAGTTTTGGAATATTTAATTTATATTATTAAATTGGTCTCTCTCAGAATTTTTGTTTTGGACAAATTAATTTTTAATTAATGAAAAGAATGATAAATTGGTTCCTAATATTTTAGAATATTTCACAAATTATTCCTTTATCTTTTATAATTTTAGACAATTTAATCTGTTATCCATACTATCTTTAGAAAAAAGTATTGCCACTTTTCAAAAAACAAAATATTAGAGACTAAATTCTTTATTATTTTTTATTAAAATTAATTTGTTTAATATTCTAAAATATTAAGAACCAATTTGCCAATTCTTTTATTAGTTTGTAATTATCACCTTTTGATCTAATAATCACTCATTATGTACTTTTTCATATAAAATAATTGTCACTATGTAAAGAAAATATGTATATTTTATCGAAAGACTGTTCCACACTCCTCTAATAAAAGCATGAAAAGTAGTTATTCTGTCTTATTTAAGAAAAATTCTACTTGTGTAATATAATATTCAACAATAATTTTTCCATACTGGACAGCACTTATCTAAATCAATTATAGAGATAAAGATAAGTTAATAATAGAACAAAATGATTGAAGATTAAACAGTGTTAAAGCACCAAATATATTTTCAAATAAACTAATAAAGATGCAGCAATAATGATTGAGTTTGCTAGAAAAAGATCATCACAAACATTAGTCATTACCACTTATTATATATACAAGCACGAAGTGACTACGATGCAGAGTGGTTGCCAGCAGGGAGAAAGAAATACTAATTATTTTAATAAAAAAATTTTAAAAAATTATTAAAATTTATTATTTTTTATCATCAATTAATTATTAACTCAATTTTTATAATTTATTAACCTAATAATATATTTTATCCTATATTTTTAAATATTAATAATTAATTATTAATTAAAAATAATAAATTCTGATATTTTTTATTAATTTTTAAAATAATTTTCATTCCACTAAAACTATCATTTCATCAGTTTTGCTCTCTTTTTTAAATTAGTAGATTTTCTTTTTCTATTCTTATATTATCCCTAAGAATTAATTTAAACTATATGATGCTCATAAATCAATTATACTACATATACGTTATAAATTAGCTATAATCAACTATTGTATACAAAAATATATATTTGACATCTCATAAAAAAATTTTATAATTTTGCTGCATATATTTTAAAAAGGATCTATCCCGCTAGAGAGACAATGGACTATTTGTATAATGTGTACAATAGCTATTGAGTTATGAAATGAATATCCCTATACTATTTAGAATAACCATCCGAGTACAAGGATAATAAACATCTTCTCGAAAAATTAATTTAATTTTTGGGTTCACCAAGGATCGAACTCTTAACGTTTTGGATCTAGCGCTTTAATACCATATCATGATACCACTCATCCCAAAAGCTTCAGTTGATGAAAAAATGTATCACTAATGATTATATCTTTAATACTCCATAAATCTCCATTGTACCCATTGTATAAATATTTCATTAACTCCTCATACTTTCCCTTTTAAAAATTAGTCATCTTTATATATACAGGCTCGGATTCATGCATAGTAATAATGAAGGGGCACTTGCTCCACTCCCATTTTATTTTTTTTAAACCAAATATATATAAAAATATATATATATATATATATATATATATATATATATATATATATGCTACGATTTTAAATGATTTTTTACAAATAAACAACAAATAAATTAAGTCTAATTATTAAAAGCTCTAAATTTACTTTATTTTTCTATTATTTTGACTATTAGTTAACTTAATTAAATTTAGTCTTCTTCTATTCTCAAATTCCAACCGTTACTCATTTATTCTGTTAAACTCTTTTTTTAGTTTCATATTTTCAATCTTCTTTTTCTATTCCTTATTTAGTGGTCATCTTCTCTTCATCAAAAGATAAATTTTAAATTCTCTATTTTGTTTTATATAGCTCTCTATGACTTTATGTATTTTTCAATTTCATTGTTTCTCTTTTTGATATTTTCAATTGCAAATTTTAATTCAAACAATTATAGTTTAGGTATTAATCTATTTTTTTATTCTCTTCATGAATTTATATATTTTATTTTATTCTCAATTTAGTAATTTTTATTATTTATTTGTTTATCTTTCGTTCTATTCTATTATATATAATTATGTTGCATATAAGTTTTTAAAGTGAATTGATCAATTTACTTATAATTTAGAATATATATTTTTTATTTTTAGAAATAGTAATGAAAAATATTTCAAAAGAAAGCTACCACTAGAATCTGAAATCACTTCATTAATTTCTTCTAATAAAAAGAAGTTCTTAGAATTCAATGTGAAAAGTCTAGTAGCTGATCTGGACAGCCAAAATTTTAAATTATGATCCAAATAACAGAGATAAAATGTGCACTTTTATATTTTAAATTTAAATTAATATATATTTTGATAATAATATGTATTATTTTTGCCCCTCAACATAAATTTTTTGGGTCCGTTACTGCATATATATATTAAAAATTAGAATATAAAATATACTTTAATAATATATAAAATAAATATATTTTTACATAAATAATATAATGATTAATTTATAATTATTTTTTAATGTTACGTCTAATATATAGTTTTTTATTTTTATTATGCTACTGTGTATGCAAACAAATTTGTTTATTCATGTATTGTAAGTTTATTATGTTATCATGAAAAATTTAATATTTTAGTAGTTGATTATTTAATTAGTAAATATGTGAATGCATATAATTTAGATCTTATAAAGCGAAAAAATTTGTAAAATAATAAAAAATAAAAGGTTAATCATCATTAATGTTATAACTTTTATAAAATGTGTGTTTTATTATCTTAATTTAAGAATGATTAATTTTTTAATTTACTATTTTATCAATTTCTTTATTTTAAAAGATCTTGATCCGAAGACATATGTATAAATATACACAAATTCTAGTTAATATGTATCTTTAGTTATCAATTTATACTAAAAATTGAAGTCTATATTAATCATACCTTGATGAGACTTTGAGTTCCTCTTGGTATATTGTCTGAAGAATGTTGAAATCCAATTTAGCTAACTGAAGTAAAAGTGGATTCATGTTTTTCTTTTGTTCATATGCATGAATGAACCATTGAGCCTCCCATCTAGGAATTCTCCAATGTAATGGAAGCTCCAAAGCTTGATTAATTAGGAGTGATAAGTAGTGGTCATGATGATCATTACTTTCATCATTATTCTTGCTCAAATATTCTTTGAGATATTTTGAGGTGAAATCTTTAGCTTCATCCAATATAGTTTCATTTTCGAATGAAAGAAATGAGGCTTCATAAAGTGATAGCATTCCCTCAACATCAATTGATGAGTGTTGACTAAAGTTGCCCATTTCATCTTGAAAGCTCAGAAACATATCTACAATATCCATTAAAAAAATTAAATAAATTTTTAGTTCATATAGAAATATACTTTTTTTTTACGCTATAAATAATTTTTTTAGTTTTGATCTTTGAAAAATTGAAGATATTAATTTGTTTTTGATCCTACTACACACAAATTTTGAAGGGACTAAAATTATGAATATTAATAAATCAAATATATAGATAATTTTAGAAAATTAAATTTTTTTTGTCAATATCAATTAACTTTTCAAAAATTATTTTATCCAAAACTCTAGATCCTTAATCATCATAATTAAACCCTCAATGTTAGATTCTAAATGTTTCAAATATTGACTAAAAAATTAGTTAATATGGACTAGAAATTAATTTCTTATATTTTCTGTATTTTTAATTATGGTCTGCAATTTAAAAGCATGAATATAATGTATGTATAAATTGATAAGGGAGTGTCTAGCCATCACTATTAACAAAAAGAGAAAGAAAAGAACCTGTTGATACATCATAACCGTGTTGCCTTAAGAGTCTGAACCCAAGTGCTGTAGCATATAAATTATTATCCTTCTTTGAGTTATCCATCATGTTGTAAATATTGTCCAACATGTTCCTTATTTCATTATTAAAATGATAGGCCACTCCAAGTCTTTGCAAGACATCAATAAGCTCAAGTTGATCAACACTATTTTCCACTTTGAAAAGCATCATTCTTACTTTTTCCCTTAGCATTTGGCTTTTCTCTACGTACACATCTCCCTGCATTCATAAATTGACCACATTGATTAATTAGCTTAATCAATAGCAAAATTGATTTTCTTTTTCCGGCTCAACAATTCGAAGAATAGAACTATATACGGAAAAACCATAAAAAAAACCTAATAAATAAGACCTTTTGGTTTAAGGGTTTAATTTATTTTATTTGAAAAAATATTAATTTTCTGCTTAGTTGTCTTTTGTTTTTATAATTTAGGTAAAAAATTAAAAAATAAAACATAATTCTATACTGTGTTTGAGCAGACATTTCCTAGCTATTATTATAGACCATTTATTTAACTGTTTTTTATTTTTAAATTTAATTAAAAAGTAAAAGATAGTGTGAAGGTAATAAAATCTTATTTCCATATTTTCATGTTTTTCTCCACAAATTTTTTAAAATATAAAATATTGAACATGAAATATAAAATCAAAGCACATATATTTAACTGTCTTATTACAAAATAAATCATGTATGTATTTAATTTCTAATAATATTTAAAAGACAATAAAAAATAGTCTAAATAATAAAAAATTATCTTACTTAATATTTATTAATTATTATTAAAATAATTATATAGTTATAAATTAATAAATATATAATTATAAATATTATATATATAAAATTATGAGTATTAAGTTAAATATTTAACTATTTTTTTCTCTAATATTACCGTTAATTTCTTGAAGTATGAAACCATACCTTATATTCACTACTCAATGACTGGATATAATCATAATGCCAAATAGAGGGTTGAAAAAAGTTCTCAGATCGACGAACAATTGCTTGGCTATTATCAGAAACTTTAGTTGATGCATTAATATTGCATTGAGTTGGAGGAGGGACTCTGAATTTCTTGTTTGCTAGGAATGACGATGAGTTTCTCCTCGGAGGATGAAGCAACATTTTGGTGGACATAGATGGAGTTGAAGAAGCGAGTACAAGTGAAAGATCCATTATAACTGAATAAGATATTTTTTTTTTTCAAATTGTAGAATATCGATGTGATTTTTTTTACTTTGTGAGTGGATTATTATTGTGTGTTTTGCATGTTGGCACTTGGCAGCATAATCAACCATTTATATAGGTGATGAATGCAAACAGAACTTTCTTTATGTTTATATATAATATCGTGTTCCTCGTTTATCAGGCGTGTTAATCGTACTGTATATATAATGATTAACTATAATCACATCACTTCAAAATTAACTCAATGTAGATTTTGTGAGTCTCTTCTCTTTTGTATGTGGTAAACGTTTTAAACGTTTTCATATTGATTATTCAATTTAGTGTTTACTATTTTTAATGAATATAAGATATATAAAAAATATTTAATAAACGTTTAAAATGATATATAAAATATGTGTTCTGACTCATCCCAACAGATGGGATTAATTGTACCTTATCCGCGGGTATTCAACCCGATCTTATCCGTTCGGGTAGGATTACCAATCCAATCCGCAGCGGATAGGATAAGGTGCGGGTAGGGTTCTCGTGCGGGTCAGGTGAGGTACGGGTTGAGCTTCAACTCTATCCGACCAACCCGCACTCTATATATGTTTATATTATATACTTATATAAAAATATATTTTAAGTAAATGTTGAATCAAAGATCTCTCATTAAATGCAAAAGATTCTTAGCCACTAAAAAAAAATCATTAATTGATAATTTAATTTTTTTTACATAAAAATCAATTCTATTTTAAATTATCATCAAGTTATATAATAATGTTGTATATTTTTTGTAACCTGCGGGTAGAGTCGGGTACCCGCGGGTTAAGAGCAGGTAGGGTTAGGGTTGGGATATTCTTAACCCGCGAATAAGATAAGGTTTATATAAAAATCTCAACCTGCGGGTAGGGTTAGGGTTGGATCCAAACCCTACCCTACTCTACTCATTGCCACCCCTAAATGGGGTCTACTAAAGTATTAAATGGACCCATTCTCCATCTGTATAACATGACGTCCTGCACGTGCTTTGATCTCTTGAAGAGATCTTGACAACTAGTGGATATTTCCGAGGGGTTGGATCTTGGCGAAAGAGGGTCCATCCGAATAATTTGGGATAAAAGGAGAGATAATTATTCTCTTCTCAAGTACGCCACTACAACCTCAATTAGCCGCTTCATCATCGTATGGACTCTTACTTTAACATGGAAATGTCCTTGCAGGTGGCTCCATCCGCTGACTAACCGGCAACTCATAGGTTCGATTCCTCACCTCAATCCTCTCATTCAGGTCCTGATCCTCACTTTTAACGATCTTTCCATCAAAACCTAGGCAATAGTCGACTTTTTGGTAGAAGTGGTCGGCAAACCTCCCGAAGCCCCGAACATGTAGTGTGTAAGACCCAAAATTTTTAAAAAATCTTATTATGAACAAATTTTAATTTATTTATTTATTCATTAAAGACTTTAATCTTAGAAATAATTTTATTAAAGGTAATTAAATTAAGTTTAGACAAATTGAGTTTGAATTAAATTAAAATTTTTAGCTAATTTTATAATTTATATTCAAATTATAAAGTTTTGTAGTTGTAAAATAATAAGAATTTTATATGAATTAATTTAAATCATTGAGATTTTAAAATTTAATACTTTAATTTTTATAAATAAAGAAAATTAATTACATTACTTTTAGTTCCTGGATTAGAGTATGTGATACATGTGCATCTTAACTAGTTAGTTTAAGTCTCTTTTTCATCAAATAAATCATGAATCTTGTTTACTAATAAAGTGTTTTTGTAGTTAATTCTCAATTATATTTGCATGCAAAGAATCAATTAACGTTAGTTGAATTTATGTTCATTCATGAATATAAGAATTAAGATTAATGCACTTGTGTATATTATTAGGTGATTTTGTGACTAATAGAATTAAGTTGGTTGCACTTATGTAGATTAGTTCATTTTGTGTTAATTCATGAGATTAAGAACGAAGCTTTGATACAATTATATTTAATGATTTTTTGGAGAATGATGATGAATGGTGTGAGATTCAAGTTGTTCAAAGATGAAATTAGTCTAGAACAAAGAATGGCATTAAAGATTATATTGTGTATTCACGCATGCAAGAAAGTCCCCAGAGACACACCCCAAAGCGTTAGTAACGCGTCATTATTGAAGCGCCACTTTCAACAACGCATGCAACTAGGCTTCCAGTTCCAAGATTCAAGCTCTCTAGCCTTTGCATGGGGTTAGTAACTGGTGGACGAAATTGTGATCACATCAATGTAGTATTCTTTGTTGTTGTATGGAATCATTATTATGGCACTTACGTGTGGACACAACTCCGTTCAACTAACCAGTAAGTGTACTGGGTCGTCCAAGTAATAAACCTTACGTGAGTAAGGGTCGATCCCACAGAGATTGTTGGTATGAAGCAAGCTATGGTCACCTTGTAAATCTCAGTTAGGCAGATTAAAACTGTTTATGGTTTCGGAAATTAATAATAAGAAAATAGATGAAATAATAAAAGGGATAGAACACTTATGCAGATTCATTGGTGGGAATTTCAGATAAGCATATGGAGATACTGTAAGGCTCAAGGACGCCTGCTCTCCTACTGCTTCAACTCAATCCTTCTTACTCCTTTCCATGGCAAGCTGTATGTAGGGCATCACCGTTGTCAGTGGCTACATCCCATCCTCTCAGTGAAAATGGTCCTCTGCGGCTGTCACTCGCATGGCTAATCATCTGTCGGTTCTCAATCAGGTTGGAATAGAATCCATTGATTCTTTTGCGCTTGTCATCACGCCCAGCCTTCAGGAGTTTGAAGCTCGTCACAGTCATTCAATCCCAGAATCCTACTCGGAATACCATAGACAAGGTTTAGACTTTCCGGATTCTCATGAATGCCGCCATCTATCTAATTATACCACGAAGATTCTGTGGGGAATCTAAGAGATACACATTCAAGCTCTGTTGCGTGTAGAACGGAAGTGGTTGTCAATCACGTGCGTTCATAAGTGAGAATGATAATGAGGGTTATCTAATCATCACATTCATCATGTTCTTGGGTGCGAATGAATATCTTGGAATAAGAATAAGAGAGAATTGAATAAAAGAAAATAGAACTGCATTAATACTTGAGGTACAGCAGAGTTCCACACCCTTAATCTATGGTGTGCAGAAACTCCACCGTTGAAAATACATAAGTAAAAGGTTCAGGCATGGCCGAGAGGCCAGCCCCCAAAACGTGATCACTAGATTCAAAATACAATCCAGGATGTCAAATACATTAGTTAAATGTTCTATTTATAATAAACTAGCTCCTAGGTTTACATGAGTAAGTAATTGATGCATAAATCCACTTCCGGGGCCCACTTGGTGTATGCTTGGGCTGAGCTTGATCAATCCACGAGCTGAGGCTTCTCTTGGAGTTGAACTCCGAGTTATGACGTGTTTTGGGCGTTCAACTCCGGATCATGACGTTTTTCTGGCGTTTAACTCCAGACAGCAGCATGTACTTGGCGTTCAACGCCAAGTTACGTCGTCAATTTCCGAATAAAGTATGGACTGTTATATATTGCTGGAAAGCCCTGGATGTCTACTTTCCAACGCCGTTAAGAGCGCGCCAATTGGAGTTCTGTAGCTCCAGAAAATCCATTTCGAGTGCAGGGAGGTCAGAATCCAACAGCATCAGCAGTCCTTTTGTCAGCCTTTTTCAGAGTTTTGCTCAAATCCCTCAATTAAAGTCCAGAAATGTGAATTTAACATAAAAACTAGTGAAAACATCCCTAAAAGTAGCTTGAACTTACTAAAAATTACCTAAAAACAATGCCAAAAAGCGTATAAATTATCTGTCATCACAACACCAAACTTAAATTGTTGCTTGTCCCCAAGCAACTGAAAATTAAATAGGATAAAAAGAAGATAATATACTATAAATTCAGAAATATCAATGAATATTAATTATAATTAGATGAGCGGGACTTGTAGCTTTTTGCTTCTGAATAGTTTTGGCATCTCACTTTTTCCTTTGAAGTTTAGAATGATTGGCTTCTCTAGAAACTTAGAATTTCGGATAGTGTTATTGAATTTCCTAGTTAAGTATGTTGATTCTTGAACACAGCTACTTATGAGTCTTGGCCGTGGCCCTAAGCATTTTGTTTTCCAGTATTACCACCGGATACATAAATGCCACAGACACAAATGAGCGGGACTTGTAGCTTTTGCTTCTGAATAGTTTTGGCATCTCACTTTTTCCTTTGAAGTTTAGAATGATTGGCTTCTCTAGAACTTAGAATTTCGGTGTTATTGAATTTCCTAGTTAAGTATGTTGATTCTTGAACACAGCTATTAATTCTGGCCGTGTTTCCTAAGCATTACCACCGATACATAAATGCCACAGACACATAACTGGGTGAACCTTTTCAGATTGTGACTTAGCTTTGCTAAAGTCCCCAGTTAGTGGTGTCCAGAGCTCTTAAGCACACTCTTTTGCCTTGGATCACGACTTTAACCACTTAGTCTCAAGCTCTTTTCTTGGACCTTCATGACACAAGCACATGGTTAGGGACAGCTTGATTTAGCCGCTTAGGCCTGGATTTTATTTCCTTGGGCCCTCCTATCCATTGATGCTCAAAGCCTTGGATCCTTTTACCCTTGCCTTTTGGTTTTAAGGGCTATGGGCTTTTTCTACTGCTCCTTCTTTATATAATCTTTTTTTCGAATGCTCTTCTTTTCACTCTTTTCTTGGTCAAGAATCATTTATGATTTTTTCAGATCATCAATAACATTTCTCTTTTTCATCATTCAAGAGCCAACATTTTAACATTCAACAACAAGATCAAACACATATGCACTGTCAAGCATTCATTCAGAAAACAAAAGTATTGTCACCACATCATATAATTAACAATTCAGGATAAATTCGAATTCAATTCTGTTTTTGAATTAAAACATTTTTCATTTAAGAGAGGTGAAGGATTAATGGATTTTATTCATAGCTTTAAGGCATGGTTACATACTAATGATCATGAAATAAGACACAAACATAGATAAACACAATACTAAAACCGAAAACAGAAAGAAATAAGACAAGGAATGAATCCACCTCTAGTGGCGTCTTCTTCTTGAAGGACCAATGATGTTCTTCAGCTCTTCTATGTCCCTTCCTTGCCTTTGTTGCTCCTCCCTCATTGCTCTTTGATCTTCTCTATTTCTTGGAGAATGATGGAGTGCTCATGATGTTCCACCCCCTTAGTTGTTCCACATTGTGACTCAAACCTTCTAAGGAAGTGTTGAGTTGCTCCCAATAGTTTTGGAGGAAAGTGCATCCCTTGAGGCATCTCAAGGATTTCTTGATGATGAGCTTCCTCATGCACCTCTTGAGGCCGTGAGACTTCTCTAGCTTGCTCCATCCTTTTCTTGGTGATGGGCTTCTTCAATGGAGACATCTCCTTCTATGATAACTCCAGCTGAGTAACATAGATGGCAAATAAGGTGAGGAAAAGCTAGCCGTGCCATAGGTGAGGGCTTGTCGGCTATTTTTGTAGATTTCATTGGAGATGACCTCATGAACTTCTACTTCCTCTCCAATCATGATGCCATGAATCATGATGGCCCGATCCATTAACTTCAGATCGGTTGCTAGTAGGAATGATGGAGCGTTGAATGAACTCCAACCATCCTCTAGCTATAGGCTTGAGGTCCAGTCTTCTTAATTGGACTGGCTTGCCTTTGGAATCTCTCTTCCATTGAGCTCCTTTCACACAAATGTCCATAAGGACTTGGTCCAACCTTTGATCAAAGTTGACCCTTCTAGTGTAGGGGCGTTCATCACCTTGCATCATAGGCAAGTGAAATGCCAACCTCACATTTTCCGGACTAAAATCCAAGTATTTCCCCTAACCATTGTGAGATAATTCTTTGGACTTGGGTTCATACCTTGGTCATGGTTCCTAGTGATCCATGCATTGGCATAGACTCTTGAACCATTAAGATTCCAACTTGTTGCATGGGGTTGGTTAAGACTTCCCAACCTCTTCTTTGAACTTCGTGTCGGATCTCCGGATACTCATTTTTCTTGAGCTTGAAAGGGACCTCAGGGATCACCTTCTTCTTTGCCACAACATCATAGAAGTGGTCTTGATGGCTCTTGGAGATGAATCTTTCCATCTCCCATGACTCGGAGGTGGAAGCTTTTGCCTTCCCTTTTCCTTTTCTAGAGGATACTCCGGCCTTAGGTGCCATTGGTAATGGAAAAACAAAAAAAAAGCTTATGCTTTTACCACACCAAACTTAAAATATTGCTCGCCCTCGAGCAATAAAGAAAGAAGAGAGAAGAATAAGAAGAAAATATGGTAGAGAGAGAAGTAGTTTCGGCTTTAGGTGAAGAAGGAGGGGTTGTGTTTTGTGAAAATGTAGTAGAATGGAAGGGTATTTATAGGGAAAGGTGGGGAGGTAGGTTCGGTCATTTGGGTGGAAATGGGAGGGAAATTGGTTTGAATTTTTGAAGGTAGGTGGGGTTTATGGGGAAGAGTGGATGGATGTGAGTGGTGAATGGGGTAATTGGGAAGAGGAATTGAGGTGATTGGTGAAAGGTGTTTGGGAAGAGTGATTCGGGATTAGGAGAGTGTGATTAGGATTAAAAGGTAAGGTGGGAATATGTTAGGTGGGGATCCTGTGGGGTCCACAGATCCTGAGGTGATCCTGTGGGGTCCACAGATCCTGAGGTGTCAAGGAATTCCATCCCTGCACCAAATAGGCATGTAAAATGCCTTCGTGCAGCATTTTGGCGTTTAAACGCCCATTGGTGCACATTCTGGGCGTTCAACGCCCATGTAAAGCATGTTTCTGGCGTTGAACGCCAGTTTCATGCTTGTTACTAGCGTTCAGCGCCAGTTTTTTCTCTCTGGGCACATTCCTGGCGTTCAGCGCCAGGATGTTGCTGTTTCTCTGGCGTTCAGCGCCAGAATGGTGCTCTGTTCTGGCGTTGAACGCCAGCCAGATGCATCTTACTGGCGTTGAACGCCAGCCTGTGCGTCCTCCAGGGTGAAAAATTTTTTCTTCTGTTTTTGACTCTGTTTTTAATTTTTTTATTTTTTTTGTGCCTCCTCATGATCATGTACCTAATAAACAAAATAACAATAAAATATAAAATAGTAATTAGATAAATAAATTGGGTTGCCTCCCACAAGCGCTTCTTAATGTCAATAGCTTGACAGTGGCTCTCATGGAGCCATAAGGTGATCAGGTCATGTTGTATAGTTGTCCACACCAAACTTAGAGTTTGGATATGGGATCTTAACACCAAACTTAGAGTTTGGTTGGCCTCTCAACACCAAACTTAGAGTTTGACTGTGGGGCTCGTCTTCTTGACTCTGAACTGAGAGAAGCTCTTCATGCTTACCTCTTTTGTCACAGAGGGATGGCCATGTGCCTTAAACACAAGGTAGTCCCTATTCAATTGAAGGACTAACTCACCTCTGTTGACATCTATCACAGCTTCTGCTGTGGCTAGGAAGGGTCTTCCAAGGATGATGCAATCATCCTCTTCCTTCCTAGTGTCTAAGATTATGAAATCAGCAGGGATGTAAAGGCCTTCAACCTTTACTAACACGTCCTCTACTATTCCATAAGCTTGTCTCAATGACTTGTCTGCCAGTTGTAATGAGAACAAGGCAGGTTGTACCTCAATGATCTCCAGCTTCTCCATTACAGAGAGTGGCATTAGATTTATCCCTGACCCCAGATCACACAGAGCTTTTTCAAAGATCATGGTGCCTATGGTACAAGGTATTAAGAACTTGCCAGGATCTTTCTTTGAGGTAGAATTTTCTGAATCCAAGTATCCAGTTCATTAATGAGCAAGGGAGGTTCACTTTCCCAAGTTTCATTACCAAACAACTTGGCATTCAGCTTCATGATAGCTCCTAAATATTGAGCACTTGCTCTCCAGTTACATCTTCATCCTCTTCAGAGAGTAGTCTTCAGCTCATGAATGGCAGAAGGAGATTTAAGGGAATCTCTATGGTCTCTGTATGAGCCTCAGATTCCTTTTGATCCTTAATAGGAGATTCCTTCTTGCTTGAGGGACGTCCCAGGAGGTCTTCCTCACTAGGATTTTCGTCCCCTCCTCCCTTGTGGTCGGCGCCACTATGTCAATGGCTTTGCACTCTCCTTTGGATTTTCTTCTGTATTGCTTGGGAGAATACTGGGAGGAGTTTCAATGACTTTCTTACTCAGCTGGCCCACTTGTGCCTCCAAATTTCTAATGGAGGATCTTGTTTCATTCATGAAACTGAAAGTGGCCTTTGACAGATCAGAGACTACATTGGCTAAATTAGAAGTGTTTTGTTCAGAATTCTCTGTCTGTTGCTGAGAAGATGATGGATGTGGCTTGCTATTGCCCAGCCTGTTGCGTCCACCATTGTTAAAACCTTGTTGAGGTTTTTGTTGATCCTTCCATGAGAAATTTGGATGATTTCTCCATGATGAGTTATAGGTGTTTCCATAAGGTTCATCCATGTAATTAACCTCTGCCATGGCAGGGTTCTCACTTCTCAGGATCATAAGCTTCTTCAGAAGCTGCCTCTCTAGTACTGTTGGATGCATGTTGCAATCCATTCAGATTTTGAGAGATCATGTTGACCTGTTGAGTCAACACTTTGTTCTGAGCCAATATGGCATTCAGAGTATCAATTTCAAGAACTCCTTTATTCTGAGGCATCCCATTGTTCACGGAATTCCTCTCAGAAGTGTACATGAATTGGTTATTTGCAACCATGTCAATGAGTTCTTGAGCCTCTTCAGGCGTTTTCTTCAGGTGAATAGATCCACCTGCAGAATGGTCCAATGACATTTTCGAAAATTCAGAGAGACCATAATAGAATATATCTAGTATGGTCCATTCTGAAAAACATGTCAGATGGACATCTTTTGGTCAGCTGCTTGTATCTTTCCCAAGCTTCATAGAGAGATTCACCATCTTTTTGTTTGAAGGTTTGAACATCCACTCTCAGCTTGCTCAGCTTTTGAGGAGGAAAGAATTTATCCAAGAAGGCAGTGACCAGCTTATCCCATGAGTCCAGGCTATCCTTGGGTTGTGAATCCAACCATATTCTAGCTCTGTCTCTTACAGCAAAAGGAAAAAGCATGAGTCTGTAGACCTCAGGATCAACTCCATTTGTCTTTACAGTCTCACAGATCTGTAAGAACTCAGTTAAAAACTGGTAAGGATCTTCAGATGGAAGTCCATAAAACTTGTAGTTTTGTTGCATTAAAGCAACTAGCTGAGGTTTCAGCTCAAAGTTATTGGCTCCAATGGCAGGAATGGAGATGCTTCTTCCATCAAACTTGGACGTTAGCTTTGTGAAGTCACCAAGCATTCTCCTTGCATTATTATTATTTTCGGCTGCCATCTCCTTCTCTTGTTCGAAAATTTCTGAAAGGTTGCTTCTGGATTGTTGTAATTTAGCTTCTCTTAATTTTCTCTTCAGAGTCCTTTCAGGTTCTGGATCAATTTCAACAAGAGTGCCTTTATCCTTGTTCCTGCTCATATGAAAGAGAAGAAAACAAGAAAAGAAAGAGGAATCCTCTATGTCACAGTATAGAGATTCCTTTTAGTAGAAAAAGAAGGGGTAGAAGAATGAAGAAGAATTCGGATTTTTTGATGAAGAGAGGTGAAGAGAAGTGTTAGTAAATAAATAATTAAATAGAATAAGAAAAAGAGAAAGAGAATTTCGAAAATAATTTTGAAAAAGGGGTTAGTGATTTTCGAAAATTAGAGATAAGTTGCAATTAAAATTAAAACATGAAACAATTAATTAATTAAAAAGAATTTTTGAAAAAAAGAGAGAGATATTTTCGAAAATAGAAGAGGGAAAAGTAGTTAGGTGGTTTTGAAAAAGATAAGAGACAAACAAAAAGTTAGTTTAGTTGATTGAAAAAGATTTGAAATCACATTTGAAAAAGATAAAAAGATAAGAAGTTAGATAAGTTATTTTGAAATCAAATTTTGAAAAATATAAAATTTTAAAAAGGATAAGATAAAAAGATAAGATAAGAGTTTTAAGAAAAGGATATTTTGAAAAAGATTTAATTTTTTTAAAATGACTTAACCAACAAGAAACTACAAGATAAGATTCTAGAATTTAAAGATTGAACCTTTCTTAACAAGAAAGTAACAAACTTCAAATTTTTGAACCAATCACATTAATTGTTAGCTAATTTTCGAAAATATGATGTAAAGATAAGAAAAAGATTTTTGAAAAATAATTTCTTAAAATTTTCGAAAATAATAAAAAAAATGAAAAAGATATGATTTTTGAAAAAGATTTTGAAAAGATAAGATTTTTAAAATTGAAATTTTGACTTGACTTGTAAGAAACAACTAATTTTGAAAATTTTTGACCAAGTCAACCCAAAATTTCGAAAATTTGGAGGGAAATAAGGAAAAGATATTTTTTTGATTTTTGAATTTTTAATTATGAAAGAGAGAAAAACAACAAAAATACTCAATGCATGAAATTTTTAGATCAAAACAATGAATGCATGCAAGAATGCTATGAATGTCAAGATGAACACCAAGAACACTTTGAAGATCATGATGAACATCAAGAACATATTTTAGAAAAATTTTTTATGCAAAGAAAACATGCAAGACACCAAACTTAGAAATCTTTAATGCATGGAAAGTATGAATGCAAAAATGCACATGAAAAACAACAAACAATACAAAACAAGAAAACATCAAGATCAAACAAGAGGACTTATCAAGAACAACTTGAAGATCATGAAGAACACTATGAATGCATGGGATTTTCGAAAAAAAATGCAAGAAAATTTTTAAAGCATGCATTTGACACCAAAACTTAAAATTTGACTCAAGACTCAAACAAGAAACACAAAATATTTTTGATTTTTATGATTTTCTAATTTTTTTGGATTTTTATTATTTTTTTTCGAAAATATAGTTTGGAAAAACGAAAAATAAAAAGAAAAATTTTGAAAAAGATTTTTGAAAAGAAAATTACCTAATCTGAGCAACAAGATGAACCGTCAGTTGTCCATACTCGAACAATCCCCGGCAACGGCGCCAAAAACTTGGTGGACGAAATTGTGATCACATCAATGTAGTATTCTTTGTTGTTGTATGGAATCATTATTATGGTACTTATGTGTGGACACAACTCCGTTCAACTAACCAGCAAGTGTACTGGGTCGTCCAAGTAATAAACCTTACGTGAGTAAGGGTCGATCCCACAGAGATTGTTGGTATGAAGCAAGCTATGGTCACCTTGTAAATCTCAGTTAGGCAGATTAAAACTGTTTATGGTTTCGGAAATTAATAATAAGAAAATAGATGAAATAATAAAAGGGATAGAACACTTATGCAGATTCATTGGTGGGAATTTCAGATAAGCATATGGAGATACTGTAAGGCTCAAGGACGCCTGCTCTCCTACTGCTTCAACTCAATCCTTCTTACTCCTTTTCATGGCAAGCTGTATGTAGGGCATCACCGTTGTCAGTGGCTACATCCCATCCTCTCAGTGAAAATGGTCCTCTGCGGCTGTCACTCGCATGGCTAATCATCTGTCGGTTCTCAATCAGGTTGGAATAGAATCCATTGATTCTTTGCGCTTGTCATCACGCCCAGCCTTCAGGAGTTTGAAGCTCGTCACAGTCATTCAATCCCAGAATCCTACTCGGAATACCATAGACAAGGTTTAGACTTTCCGGATTCTCATGAATGCCGCCATCTATCTAACTTATACCACGAAGATTCTGTTGGGGAATCTAAGAGATACACATTCAAGCTCTGTTGCGTGTAGAACGGAAGTGGTTGTCAATCACGTGCGTTCATAAGTGAGAATGATAATGAGGGTTATCTAATCATCACATTCATCATGTTCTTGGGTGCGAATGAATATCTTGGAATAAGAATAAGAGAGAATTGAATAAAAGAAAATAGAACTGCATTAATACTTGAGGTACAGCAGAGTTCCACACCCTTAATCTATGGTGTGCAGAAACTCCACCGTTGAAAATACATAAGTAAAAGGTTCAGGCATGGCCGAGAGGCCAGCCCCCAAAACGTGATCACTAGATTCAAAATACAATCCAGGATGTCAAATACATTAGTTAAATGTTCTATTTATAATAAACTAGCTCCTAGGGTTTACATGAGTAAGTAATTGATGCATAAATCCACTTCCGGGGCCCACTTGGTGTATGCTTGGGCTGAGCTTGATCAATCCACGAGCTGAGGCTTCTCTTGGAGTTGAACTCCGAGTTATGACGTGTTTTGGGCGTTCAACTCCGGATCATGACGTTTTTCTGGCGTTTAACTCTAGACAGCAGCATGTACTTGGCGTTCAACGCCAAGTTACATCGTCAATTTCCGAATAAAGTATGGACTGTTATATATTGCTGGAAAGCCCTGGATGTCTACTTTCCAACGCCGTTGAGAGCGCGCCAATTGGAGTTCTGTAGCTCCAGAAAATCCATTTCGAGTGCAGGGAGGTCAGAATCCAACAGCATCAGCAGTCCTTTTGTCAGCCTTTTTCAGAGTTTTGCTCAAATCCCTCAATTTCAGTCAGAATTTACCTGAAATCACAGAAAAATACACAAACTCATAGTAAAGTCCAGAAATGTGAATTTAACATAAAAACTAGTGAAAACATCCCTAAAAGTAGCTTGAACTTACTAAAAATTACCTAAAAACAATGCCAAAAAGCGTATAAATTATCTGCTCATCAGTAACGCAGCCTTGAGGAAGCACTATCAAAAGAGCGCCACAACACTATCCAAGATTCTGGCTCTCCAACCTTACATGGCGTTAGTTACCCCAAAAGCACAAAGCGTTACTTCAAGCAACGCCAGTAACAACTAAAAGTAAAATTAAGCATGCATGCAAAGCGTTAGTAACGCCTCAAGTTCAAAAGCGTTACTTCAGGAGGCGCCTTTGATGCGTGCAAAATGTGGAAATCAAGACACCTGTAAGAACCTAAGTTTTTTTTAAGTAAAATCGTTTTAATAAAATAATAATTTTTAATTATCTAGAATAGGTTTGAAAATATATAAAATATATTTTAAAAATAAAAAGATGAAATTTAAATTTAATGAATTTTTCTGAGATGGAAAATATATCTTTTATGAAAATTTTTTGTAAAAATGTGTAAAGGTGCTTAAGTCAGCAGTATCGGCTCTAGTCTGTCCAGTATCACGTATTTTGAAAAATGAGATTTTGAAAATTGAATTTATTGTTTTGAAAGAACAAAAATAATTTAAAATTGAAAATCGGATACTAATTTTAAAGGTTTTACCCCAAAATAAACCAAACAGACTAAAAATATTTAGCGGGTTGGACCAATCTCAAGTTGGACCCATATCCAACATATAAATACCCTAACTAAGAGGCATTCAGCCTCATTTTTCATAAGAGAGAGAGAGAGAGAGGGACGGTGAGAAGAGAGAAGAGAAGGGTTTGGGGTTTTACTATTCACCCAAACCTTGTTTTGATCATAACTTGAGTTACGGAGTTCCGATTGACAAGCTGTTTACGGTTACGCGTCGCTCTTGTCGAGCCCGTCATTTCTAACTAAGTTTTGTTGGTAAAAAAACAAAACTCAAGCTCCAGTTTTCTACCCTAGCTTTTGTGCATTTTTTGTTCTAGTTCTTGAGTAGATTTTTGTATTTTGTTTGTTTAGGGTGATTTAGCATTGGAATATTGTTAGATTTTGTCCCTAATATCGTTAGGTAAGGTAAGTATCTTCAATCGCTTATGGTTTGATGATTTGGTTAGCCATAGTGTTGATTCTTGTTATGTTATATGTGTATAGCTTGATAGTTGGTGAGTTTTGGAAGTGGTATTGGTGTTTGAGGCTTGTTGATCTTGTTAGAATCAAGCTTTTGGTATTTTGTGTAGATTAGGGATCGGCCAAGGTATGTTTTCGATTTTCTTTATGTAATATGTAATGTTTTGGGACACTTAGATTAGTAGCCTTTAAGATAGGTTTGAATGATGTGGTTGCAAGATTATTTGTATGTATATGTTATGCTTGATCGTGGTTTGGAGGGGGGTTGAATGAGTTTGTATGTAATGATATATGTAGGATGGTAGATAATGATTATTAATGGGTATAATGTCTTTGATGAATTATGATGGTGGGTGTTGATGATTAATGATGAATATTGATGTTGTTGGTAATGGATGAAAAGGGTTGAACGAGTTGATAAGTTGGGATAGTAAGGTTTGGATGTTGTTGGTATGGTTTCTTGAGTGATGTTGGTATTGTTGGGTTGTGAATAATTGGTTTTGAATTGAGAGTTTCGGTAAATTTGAGGTTTAAATATTTTTTGTAAAAACGGTTTAAATATTTTAGAGCTATCTATAAGGTTTTTCATATACTATGTCTTGTTTTGTTCGTATATATGTTTTGTTATCGTGTGTGAACGTTTCGCGTTTCGAAATTCTGCATTATGCAAGTTGGGCTTTTATTCCTTCATTGGGCTTCTAGTATTACTATTTCTTTCTATATATATAATATTATATGAGGCTTAGAACTGTTGTGACACTTTGTTATCCTTTGCTTTACTACGCGAGATAAGGCTTAGGATAATGAGGTGTTACATTCACAATTTTTGTTCTTCCTGTGCGTACGCACACTTTGCCAAACTTTCCTTTGTTGTGTGTACACCCTGCTAAAATCGGTAAATAATTATTTAATAAATTTAATTTTAATTAGGAAACCTAAAATTGCAAAACTAATACCAAAATAGGATAGAACTCTTCAAAACGAGAATTTCGACAATAATTTTAAAGAATTTGGCCTGAGATTGGGCCAAATCGGCCGAACCGGTTGAACCGGACCCAAAATAGGCCCAAAGTCCAACCCAACTCAGCATAAAACACTTAAAAGAACCCCCTCTCTCCTCTCTTAATCATCAAACATGCTGAATGCAGCCATGGGAGGGGAGAAGAAGAAGCAAATCCTAACCTCATCTTCAAACCTTGATAACTTTTGATCCGGAGCTCCGATTGACGAACCGTTTACGGCTCCGCGTCGGCTTGTCGAGCTCTTCAATTCTACTTAAACAAAACAGTAAGTAAATTGCGTTTGCCTAGCTCCATTTCTGCTGGTATATGAATTTCGAGTTTAAGATTTGAGAAACTCCATTCCTTGATGATTTTCATGTTTTGGGGGTCCACTAGACTTGATTTCTTGTGGGTATTGCCCAAGGATCAGTGGGTAAAGGTAAGAGATCTCAAACCCTAATGTAATTTATGAATTTAGGCATTTGTGTATAGAGTTGTTATGTTTGGATGTGTTAATTGTGGTTTAGGTAGTGTGTATGTGAATGTTGATGCTTGTTGGAGGCTTGTTGGTGATCAAGCTTGGTTTGGAGCTGTTTGATTGAGCTTGGAGGGGCTGTACTTTTGAGTTGTGAGGCTGCCTTGTCTGAACTAAGTGATCGGCCAAGGTATGGTTTAAGTTTCGCACGTTTAATATTTACAGTATTGTGAAAACTTAGGTTAGAGGAACCATATGATAAGTTGAATTGTTAATTACATTTAATGAGTAGTTTGTAATATTGTTGGAGTAAATTGTTGAAGAACATAGATTGGAATTATGAGGTATTGAGGTTATTAATTTCATGCTTTTGGACTTGCTTATAATGGGTTGTATTGATGTTGATATTGATGAATTATGGTTGGTAATTGTTAATAAATAGTTGTTATGTCAAGTTGATGGATTAACATGTATGAAGAGTTGATTTATGTTAATGGCATTTAATTGGTATATGTTGATGGAAGGTTGATAAATATATGATAAAAATTGGTATAGGTGAAGAATTGATGTGAACAAAGGAAAGGTTATTGATGTAAGAGGTAAAAGTAGATAATTTTTTATGATCAAGGTTGGTTGAGTTGATTAAAGCTTATATTGGTAATGGTTGTTGATGAATTGAGTTGATATGGTTTTACAATGCAAGTTTTAAATGGTAAGAAACTTAAGTTGGAGAAAAAGAGGTTTTGTTGAAAGTGGTTAAAACCAAATTTTGATGAACTTTGGATGTCCATAATATTCTCCTTAAATTTTGGATTGGGTTGTGGTTTGTTGCAAATAAAAGATGGTTTCAAAAGCTTTTGATTGGTATCAACTTTGTAGAAAATGGAATTTTGTAGAGAAAGTTATGGACGTTGCAAGTTTAGTGTTTAAATTTGAGTTCAGGGTGACCAAACCGGTTTTGACTGTTTTTAAACCAATTTTTCACTTCTAAACCTCCATTTTCTTCCCTTTTAGGCTTAAGGTATGGTACTAAAATCAGTAGCTAGCTGAAGCTAGGAAAATAAGATAACTTGAGAATGAAGTAAGAGGTAAAATAAGGAGTTTTATAAAGAAGATGAGAATGTTAAAGGAAGTTTAATGCCATGGCTTGATAAATGATGACATAATGATTATAAATATGAAATGGCTTATGAATGATGATATTAGAGATACGAGTTCCCTGGGTAAGAGTCGTGGCTCGCCACCACGTGTTCCAGGTTGAATCTCGATACTCTGTTGACCCTACGTCGTAAGGGTGACCGGGCACGTATAAATTTTCGGGTATGGATAGCCCCTATTGAGTGATTATATGATGATTGAATGTGAACTCTATGCATAGACTCTTGGGTATGTGCGACGGGGGACAGTCTAAGGTTTTTGGACTTGTCGGATTGGCTGGATAACCGACAAATGGGCCCCATCAGCCATAGGACAGGCATGCATCATATGCATTTGTTTGTTTCTAATTGTTATGCATTTTCTGGGTTTGCCTAATTGATATATATCACTTGCTACCTGTTATACTTGCTAATTGTATTATCTGCTCATTATTTGTGCGTGAACTTGTTTGATTGCTTGTTTCTGTTGCATATGGATGACGGAGGAACGGAGGAAATGGAGAAAATGGTTTGGTGTTAGATTAGGATTGAAATTGAAAGAGTTAGGTAGATTTAGATTATCTACCCCTCTTTATAGCTTCTGTTTAGTCGTTAAGTTGGATAACTGAATAACGGAGTTCTAGGATTGCCTATGGCATTCTCAGAACCTTATTTATTATATGTGTGGCACTTTTACCATACTGAGAACCTCCGGTTCTCATTCTATATTGTATTGTTATTTTCAGATGCAGGTCGAGAGGCTCCTCGTTAGGCGTCTGGATCTTGGAAAGCGAAGTAGTACTTGGGTGTATTTTGGTTTTCTGTTTGTATATATGTATATATGTATTTAGCTTACTCCCCAAATACTTTGTGTATGCTGCTCCTCTTAGAGGTTGAAGGAGAGATATGAGTTTACTTTGGTATTTTGGTGTGTTTTGGGGATACTTATATATATATATATATTCTCCGGCCAGCCTTAGCTTCGCAGGCTGGGTCAGGGGCTAGTTATGTTGTTTCTTTGGCTCTTCTTTATTCATTTGCTTAACTTTACCATGTTCTTATTAGGTTTCTTAGCACGCAAGTAATCCTTTCCTGAGCGTTGCGCTTTTTATTTTGCGATCTTTGTTTTACCCGTTTTGTTTCAAGGCTCTTAGTATATTATCCTCTTCTCTATTATGTATTTATTCTACTGTTTAGAGGTCTGTAACACCACACTACCTCTATTCTACGACTTAAGCATAAAACTCTGTGTAGTAGGGTGTTACATTATGGTATCAGAGCAGTTCATGCATATAGAGCCTGAGAACGGACTGATTGTGCTTCTATGCATTCTCTGTGTATGTGTTTATGTGCTATTAGGATATATAACTGATATATGTGGCATAAACGTTCATGAACATGCATTTGGGACTTAAAGCACTGAACTTGAGATATTGAAACTGATCAACTTAATATCACCTGTTTGGTGTATATAGAGACCAGATGTCTACTCGCAGACGCAGACGCGGGCCAGGTAGAGGCCGAATAGGCAATGCTATGCCTGAAGCATCAGGAAATACTCCTAACCCTATAGACTTCATGGCTGCATTAGGCAATATGACAGCAGCGATGCAAGCGACAGCTGAAGCCTTGGGAAACCAAATTAATAATGGAAATAATGGCAATAATGATGAGAATGGTCTAATGTCACTGCATTCTTTCTTGAAGGTTCACCCTCTAACTTTCAGAGGGACATCGAATCCTACCGATGCTAATAACTTGATACAGGCCATTGAGCAGGCGTTACAGGCTCAGCAGGTTCCTGATGAACAGTGGGTTGAGTTTGGAACCTACCAGTTGCATGGTGAAGCTCAGCACTGGTAGCAGGGCATGAGGCGTATTTTGCAGGCTGATGGGATTATGATCTCTTGGGAGTTATTCCGGGAAGAATTGTATAAGAAATATTTCCTCACCTCAGTTAGAAATGCTTGAGAACTCGAACTACTTCAGCTTAAACAGGGACAGATGACCATCACTGAGTATACCAGTAAGTTTGAGGAATTGTGCCACTTCTCACGCATCTATCAGGGAGTTCCTGAGGACTTTTCTGAGTGGAAGTGTATAAAGTATGAAGGAGGCCTTAGGAGTGACATTCAGAGTTTTGTGGCACCTATGCAGATTCGGGTGTTTTCTGAGCTGATGAATAGGAGCAGGGTGGCGGAAGATTGTGTTAGAAGGGCTGCAACAGAAAAAGGGAGTCTGAGCATGCCATTCCAAAGGACCACAGGGAGAAACTTTGCACCCAGAGGCAGACAGTTCAAGCATGGTGGCTTTGTCCCTCAGAACTATCAGGGGCAAGGCAACTCTAGGAGGCCTAATACCAGTGCTAATCATGGAAGGAGACAGGGGAAGAAGCCACAGCAGGATATGAGTTACCACAGATGTGGGAAGTATCATTCAGGACCATGCAGGTTTGGGGCTGGAGTTTGTTACTCATGTGGGCAGCCCCGACACTTGGCTAGTAGTTGCCAGAGAAGAATAGGTATGAGACAAGCAGAGTGCAGCAACCAGGAAGGGTATGCACTACTTCTTCAATAGGCGCTGAGGGGTCAGAGGCATTGATCAGAGGTAACTGTGAAATGTGGGTAAAACTTTGAATGCTTTGTTTGATTCTGGAGCTTCGCATACTTTTATTGCATTTGAGAAGGCTGATGAGTTAGCACTAAAAATAGTAGTGTTGGGGTATGATTTAAAGGTATATAATGCCACCCACGAGGCTATAGTGACTAGGTTAGGGTGCCCCCAAGTTTCTTTTCGAATACAAGGGCGTGATTTCGTGCATAACTTAATTTGTTTGCCGATGACTGGTCTTGATCTTATTTTGGGATTGGACTGGTTATCCAAGAACCACATTTTACTAGATTGCTCAGCGAAAACAATGTATTTCATGCCTGAAGGCACAGAAGGGCCAGTTGTGGTGAATAACTACTACCTGAATTCCATGATGGTGAACTGTTCTGGGGTTGAATGTCAGGGAATATTGTTGTTAGCTGTGGGTGTTTCAAGTGATGATCAGAATTTGGAGCAAATCCTGGTTGTGTGTGAGTTTTCGGAGGTGTTCTCTAATGATATTGATGAATTTCCACCAAAACGGGAAGTTGAGTTTGTCATTGATTTAGTACCTGGGGCCGGACCAATCTCGAGTGCTCCTTATAGGATGTTGCCTCTAGAAATGGCCGAATTGAAGTCTCAACTGGAGGATCTGTTGGGTAAGAAGTTTATCCGACCAAGTGTATCTCCGTGGGGTGCGCCAGTATTACTGGTGAAGAAGAAAGATGGAACCATGCACTTATGTATTGACTATAGGCAGCTGAATAAGATTACAGTGAAGAATGAATACCCGTTGCCTAGGATTAATGACCTGATGGACCAATTACAAGGAGCCGGTGTATTTTCTAAGATTGATCTACGATCCGGATACCACCAGATAAGGGTCAGAGATGAGGATATTCCCAAAACTACCTTCAGAACGTGCTATGGTCACTATGAATATACCGTGATGTCCTTCGGACTAACTAATGCTCCGGCGATCTTCATGGATTACATGAATAGAATTTTCCATCCATACCTGGATAAGTTTATTGTTGTGTTTATTGACGACATTCTTATCTATTCTAAGACCGAGGATGAGCATGCGGAGCACTTGCAAACCGTGCTACAAATTCTGAAGGATAAGAAGTTGTATGCCAAGCTATCGAAGTGTGAATTCTAGAAGTCTGAGGTGAAATTTCTTGGTCATGTGGTAAGTAAACAAGGAATAGCAGTGGATCCTGCTAAGATTGAGACGGTGATGAATTGGGAGCGGCCAACTTCAGTGACGGAAATTAGGAGTTTCTTAGGCTTGGCGGGTTATTATCGAAGGTTCATCAAAGGGTTTTCACAGCTCGCTTTACCTTTGACCAAGCTGACCAGGAAGGATGTTCTTTTTGTATGGACTTCTGAGTGCGAGGAGAGTTTCCTTGCCTTAAAGCAAAGATTGACTACCGCCCCTGTATTAGTGTTGCCTGAGCCAAGAGAACCATTCAAGGTGTATTGTGATGCGTCCTTGAAAGGTTTAGGATGCGTGTTGATGCAGCATCATAAGGTTGTAGTTTATGCTTCACGTCAATTAAGGCCACATGAAAGAAACTATCCAACTCATGATTTAGAACTTGCAGCCATTCTCTTCACCCTAAAGATTTGGAGGCATTATCTCTATGGAGTGAAATTTTAAGTCTTCTCAGACCATAAGAGTTTGAAGTACCTGTTTGAGCAAAAAGAATTGAATATGCGTCAAAGGAGGTGGATGGAACTCCTGAAGGATTACGACTTCGAGCTAAACTACCATTCGGGAAAGGCGAATGTAGTGGCAGATGCCTTGAGTAAGAAATCCCTATGTGCTGCTTTGATGATGTTAAGAGAGGAAGAGTTGTTGAGAGCCTTCCAAGGATTGAAACTGGGAATCATAGAAGAGTTTGGGACTTTATGCCTAAGCCAGTTACAAATCTCAAGTGACTTCAAGGCTGAATTGATAAAGGCTCATCAGAATGACCAAGAATTGTATAAGATTTTGCTGGCGATTGAGAAAGGCAAACAACGGAGAGTGTCAAAACATAAAGATGGGTTGTGGAGGTTTAAGGGCCGGATAATTGTGCCAGATATCAGGGATTTGCGATAGAGCATATTGGAGGAAGCTCACAAGAGTGGGTTCTCCATTCATCCTGGAAGCACCAAGATTACCAAGACTTAAAAACGATGTTCTGATGGCCAGGAATGAAAAATGATGTGGCGTTACATGTTTCCAAATGCCTAACTTGTCAGAAAGTCAGGATTGAACACCAAAGGTCAGCAGGAACCCTTTAACCTTTGGAAATTTCACAGTGGAAATGGGAGAGCATTGCTATGGATTTTGTATTGAGCTTACCAAGAACTCGGACAGGTTGTGATGCCATTTGGGTGATTATAGACCGACTGACCAAGTCAGCTCATTTTCTGCCTATTCGGATAAGTTGCACTATGGAGGAGTTGGCGCGCTTATACATAAAGGAGATTGTGAGGTTACATGGCGTACCTTCCACCATTGTATCGAATAGAGATCCTCGCTTTACATTACGGTTCTGGGGTGCTTTTCAGCGAGCTCTTGGCACTCAATTAAGCCTAAGCAGTGCCTATCATCCTCAAACGGATGACCAATCAGAAAGAACAATACAAACCTTAGAAGACATGTTAAAAGCTTGTGTTTTGGATCAACCAGAGAGCTGGGATCGATATATGCCTTTGGTAGAATTTTCTTATAACAATAACTATCATGTAAGTATTGAAATGGCTCCATATGAGGCTTTGTATGGAAGAAAATGCTAGTCTCCATTATGTTGGTACGAAGCAGGAGAAAAGAGCTTGATAGGACCAGAAATGGTAAGTGAAACCACTGAGCAAATAAAGAGAATCCGAAGTCGAATGCTTGAAGCTCAAAGCCGTCAGAAGAACTATGTTGACCGAAGACGGAAGCCTTTAGAATTTGGAGAAGGAGAACACGTTTTCTTGAAGGTTACTCCGACCACTGGAATAGGGAGGTCCATCAAAACCAAGAAGTTAAATCCCCGTTCCATTGGGCCATTTTAAATCCTGAAGAGAATTGGACCAGTGGCTTATAGGATCGCATTATCACCACATCTTTCGAATCTGCATGATGTATTCCACGTATCACAGCTTCGTAAATGCACTTTTGATCCTAGTCATGTCCTAAAGCCGGAATCAGTCTAAGTGAGAGAAGACCTGATGCTTCCAGTAACTCCAGTTAGGATTGATGATACCAGCATCAAGCGTCTGCGTGGAAAGGAAGTTTCTTTGGTGAATGTAGCTGGGAGTTAGGCTGGTATTGAAGAACATACCTGGGAGCTTGAGTCAGAGATGCGGAAGGACTACCCACACCTCTTTTCAGGTAACTCACTCTGAATTTTGAGGACAAAATTCCTAATTAGGTGGGTAGGATATAAACCTCACTAAAATCGGTAAATAATTGGTTAATAAATTGAATTTTAATTAAGAAAGCTAAAATTGCAAAACTAATACCAAAATAGGATAGAGCTATTCAAAACGAGAATTTTGACACTAACTTTAAAGAATTTAGCCCGAAATTGGACCAAACGGGCCGAACCGGATCCAAAATGGGCCCAAGGCCCAACCCAACTAAGCATAAAACACTTAAAAGAACCCCATCTCTCCTCTCTAAATCATCAAACACGCTGAATGTAGCCATGGGAGGGGAGAAGAAGAAGCAAACCCTAACCTCATCTTCAAACCTTGATAACTTTTGATTCGGAGCTCCGATTGACGAGCTGTTTGCGACCCCGCGTCAGGCTTGTCGAGCTCTTTAATTCTATTTAAACAAAACAGTAAGTAAATCGCGTTTGCCTAGCTCCATTTCTGCTGGTATATAATTTTTGAGTTTAAGATTTGAAAAACTCATTTCCTTGATGATTTTCATGTTTTAGGGGTCCACTAGACTTGATTTCTTGTGGGTATTGCCCAAGGATCAGTGAGTAAAGGTAAGAGATCTCAAACCCTAATGGAATTTTTGAATTTAGGCATTTGGGTATTGAGTTGTTATGTTTGGATGTGTTAATTGTGGTTTAGGTAGTGTGTATGTGAATGTTGATGCTTGTTGGAGGCTTGTTGGTGATCAAGCTTGGTTTGGGGCTGTTTGATTGAGCTTGAAGGGGCTGTACTTTTGAGTTGTGAGGCTGCCTTGGGTGAACTAAGTGATCGGCCAAGGTATGGTTTAAGTTTCGCACGTTTAATATTTATGGTGTTGTGAAAACTTAGGTTAGAGGAACCATATGATAAGTTGAATTGTTAATTGCATTTAATGAGTAGTTTGTAATGTTGTTGGAGTAAATTGTTGTAGAACATAGATTGGAATTATGAGGTATTGAGGTTATTAATTTCATGCTTTTGGACTTGCTTATAATAGGTTGTATTGATGTTGATATTAATGAATTATGGTTGGTGATTGTTAATAAATAGTTGTTATGTCAAGTTGATGGATTAACATGTATGAAGAGTTAATTTATGTTAATGGCATTTAATTGGTATATGTTGATGGAAGGTTGATAAATATATGATGAGAATTGGTATAGGTGAAGAATTGATGTGAACAAAGGAAATGTTATTGATGTATGAGATAAAAGTGGATAATTTTTTATGATCAAGGTTGGTTGAGTTGATTAAAGCTTATATTGGTAATAGTTGTTGATGAATTGAGTTGATATGGTTTTACAATGCAAGTTTTAAATGGTAAGAAAATTAAGTTGGAGAAAAAGAGGTTTTGTTGAAAGTGGTTAAAACCAAATTTTGATGAACTTTGGACATCCATAATATTCTCCTCAAATTTTGGATTGGGTTGTGGTTTGTTGCAAATAAAAGATGGTTTCAAGAGCTTTTGATTGGTATCAACTTTGTAAAAAATGGAATTTTGTGGAGAATGTTATGGACGTTGAAAGTTTAGTGTTTAAATCTGAGTTCAGGGTGACCAAACCGGTTTTGACTGTTTTTAAACCAATTTTTCACTTCTAAACCTCTATTTTCTTCCCTTTTAGACTTAAGGTATGGTACTAAGACCAGTAGCTAGCTAAAGCTAGGAAAATAAGATAACTTGAGAATGAAATAAGAGGTAAAATAAGGAGTTTTATAAAGAAGATGAGAATGTTAAAGGAAGTTTAATGCCATGGCTTGATAAATGATGACATAATGATTAGGATTGAATTAAAAAATAGTTTGGTGTTAGATTAGGATTGAAATCGAAAGAGTTAGGTAGATTTAGAATATATACCCCTGTTTATAGCTTCTGTTTAGTCCTTAAGTTGGATAATTGAATAACGGAGTTCTAGGATTGTCTGTGGCATTCTCAGGACCTTATTTATTATACGCGTGGCACTTTTACGATACTGAAAACCTCCGGTTCTCATTCCATATTGTATTGTTATTTTCAGATGCAGGTCGAGAGGCTCCTCGTTAGGCGTCTAGATCCTAGAAAATGAAGTAGTCCTTGGGTGTATTTTGGTTTTCTGTTTGTATATATGTATATACGTATTTAGCTTACTCTTCAAGTAACTTGTGTATGCTGCTCCTCTTAGAGGTTGAAGGAGAGATAGGAGTTTACTTTGGTATTTTGGTGTGTTTTGGGGATACTTTTGTATGTTTATATGTATATATATCCTCCGGCCAGCCTTAGCTTCGCAAGCTGGGTCAGGGGCTAGTTATGCTATTTCTTTGGCTTTTCTTTATTCGTTTGTTTATCTTTATCATGTTCCTATTAAGTTTCTTAGCACGCAAGTAATCCTTTCCTGAGCGTTGCGCTTTTTATTTTGCGATCTTTGTTTTACCCGTTTTGTTTCAAGGCTCCTAGTATATTATCCTCTTCTCTATTATGTATTTATTCTGCTGTTTAGAGGTCCGTAACACCACACTACCTCTGTTCTACGACTTAAGCGTAAAATCCTGTGTAGTAGGGTGTTACATTGTGCGTACACATGCATGTGTATGTACGCCCAACTTTTGCGTAGTACGTTAAATTGCCTACGTACTACATGAATCATTTAATATTTATGGTTTGTGCGTACATACGGATGTGTGCATACACACACTTACTTTTCCTCCTTTCACGTATTACGCCCTCTTATTTACGTACAACGCCCATTCTTCCCTTTTTTCTTTTCAGGAGCTTTCTTTTCCAGAGAGTTTTATGTTTCCATGAGTCTTCTGTTCCAGGAAGCTTTCTGTTTGCATGCTTTTCATTCTGTTTCTTCTGCTTTTCTTCTTAAGCTTCCTGTAATCAATCAATTCAACTTATCAAAGTAATATTTGTTCTAACCTTAAATTCACTGATTATTTAATAAAAATTCTTAATAAATCACTTGAAATTAAGAAGGAAAAACACTAAAGATGCGCATGCATCACAACACCAAACTTAAAATCTTGCTTGTCCTCAAGCAAGCAATGCAAATAATCATGGCTTAATAAAAAATTCTTAACCTTATGATACAGGAAGAAAGGATTGCAATCTAAATGAGTCTGGACAACCGTTTCACTTATGTCCCACTTCAACACAATTGATCAAAATCTTTCAAAGCTTCTGTTCGGATTAGATTATAGAATCCTTCCTTGAATATCACCTAGAAGCAAGCTTATTTACTTTCTTTCCTTCATTTAAGTTCATTAGGTGCTTTGCACCTTGAGCCTAGTCGTGACTCTTAATATTTTGTTTTCAAACTTTTCGCTTGATACATAAACACCACAAGCACATAATTGAGGAGAACTTTGAACTTATTTTATCTTTTCTCTCTCATTGACCTAGATTTTCTTTTTCTTTAAATATAACTCTTTTCACTTCTTGCTATAAACCAAATTAAAGCCTCACTAAGCTCCAACATCTCCTTTTCTCCAACACCTCCTTATATTTGACAAACTCAAAAAAGCATTCAATATCAATCACAAGGCAAAGTCAAAAGGGTAAAGTACTAAATTGATCCCCTACGTTTGGGCGTAATCCTGTTTTGGTTCTTTAGGTTTAAAATGTCCTATTTAAATCCAAAAAAAGTTTCATTTACCTTCAATGTAGTCCCACCATGAGGTCAAAGTCAAATAATTAACGGAATGTCCTACATGACAACAATATAAGAACAAGTCGATAATCTGGAGAACAAGTACAAGCTCCAAAGGTACAAAATCAACTGTAGATGCATCAATACATTTATTTATCATTCTCTTTAGCTATAAAAAATATTTCATTTAAATTGTAAGAAAAATGATAAACAAATGTATTGATACATCTACGGTTGATTTTGTGTCTCTGGAGCTTGTACTTGTTCTCCAGATTATCGACTTGTTCTTGCACTGCTGTCATGTAGGACATTCCGTTTATTATTTATCTTTGACCTCATGGTGGGACTACATTAAAGCTAAATAAATTTTTTTTGGATTCAAATAGAGCACTTTAAACCTTAAAATATAGGAATTTACTACTTTACTCTTTTAACTATTTGTGCTTTGTTGTGATTGATATTGAATGCTTTTTCGTGTTTGTCAAATGTAAGGAGGTGTTGAAGGAAAGGAGATGTTGGAGCTTAGTGAGACTCCTAGGTTTTAATTTGGTTTGTAGCAAGAAGTGAAAAGAGTTATATTTAAAGAAAAAGAAAAGCTAGGTCAATGAGAGAGAAGTCAAATTTAACAAAGAGATAAGTCATATTAATGGTTTAGATTGACTAGTTGGTTTTGATATTAGAGTTAGGATTTAGGATGTTTAGGACCCGCCTTTTATTATATAGTTGTATTTGATTCTAAAATTCTACTGAAAACTGTCAGGTTCTCACTCGTGGCTATTTACTTCTCTTTTTCTGAATAGCCAACTTCAGGAACAAGCAAAGTTACATTTGGCGAGTTCACTCTATTTTTTGGGTCTTTTCTCTAGTCTTAGTGGTCTTTTCTCACCATTATTGTATTCCTCATGTGTATTCTTTTACTTGAGAAATAAAATTTTATTTTATTTGAATCTTTTTAGCCTGAGAATCAGTTTAGGTGACCTTACCATATATCAGACATTGGGTTTTCTTATTTTCGTATATACTTCTATGAATTTTGTAATTTCCACAAATAATAATTGGAATTTTCATTGAAAACTTTTTCTTCTTCCACTTGTAATGATATTGGTCATATTGCTTTCATAGTCGGTGAAATTTTAATACGTAATGATATTGATCATATTACTTTAATTCTAAAAATGAAACTATATTTTAACAAAAAAAATTACCTTAATAGTATTTGTATCCATAATAATAAATAACTCTCAAGCGCAAACTTTTATCTTATATTTAAATGTATTTGTGTCTAGACTAGTTTTTACATATGGTTAGTTGTATATATGGCACTTTTAAGAATAAAGAGCAAGAGGAAGTTGAAAATTTTGTTTATGAATCACTAAGAGATATCTACAAAAGTTAATCATTAATATTGTTTATAGAAAAATCTTTAAAAAAATCATATAAGATCCAAATGTAAATATTTTAGTTTAATTTTATATTATTTAATGTTATCAATTAGTAATTATTCAATTTCAAAGACAAAATATTTATTCAATATTTTAGTATTGAAAATAATTAAACTTTAGATTTTATTGTGACTTTGTAAATTTTTTATAGTAATAAGCTTTTGTATAACACAACAGAGCATCCAAGAAAATTTGCGTATAAAAATTCAAGCAAATGCAGTAACATTGTAATTCTTAAATCAATTTTTTTTATTATTTACATTTTCTTGAAAGGCAAAGCTATACATACAATAATGTAGAAGGCTAACAAGTAACAAGAATACAAAGTAAAATATGATCAAAATGTTATTAGCTCCACAGAATTTCATATTGAAATTTCATGATTAATAATTTTAAATATAATTTAATAATAATATTAATTATTATTTAACGTTGGTTAAAATAATGTGCATTGTACTAAAGAAATTTTCTTGTGTAATATAAGAAAATTAGCCGAAATATAAATTTAAAAAAGTGTTAAGCAACTTCAGAAATCAAATATAAGTAATCAATTAGATTTAAAGTGTTAAATTAATGAACCTCAGATATTTTATAAGTGATGAAGATTTAAAGACATGAAAATGCTCACTTAAAAAATACGTGAAATAGAACATATGTTTTAAGTTTTAACCATATTTTAAAATGAGCGTATTCAACCAGCTAAATCTTTTTAAAAATAGTTATTCTCTCATTATCTGCAAAATACAATAGAAAGCTACTAGAAAGCGTAATGACCACATTTGTTAAGGTTTGGGATCATATATAACTTAAAAAAAATTAAAAATAAAAAATAAAAAGAAACTTGAAAGAATGCTAAAATGAAGTGTTGTAAAACTTTCTCCAAACATTCGTCTTGTTTTTTTCCTTCTTCTGCAACTTCTTTTTTTAAGAGATTTCAAAGTCATAATCTAGGCAAATTTAATTCATTTCATATCTTCATATTTTATCAAATAATATTATTTAAAAATTTTAAGAGATTTTAAAATCATAATCTAAATAAATAATATCTAAAATTTTTAGGTTAGATTATAGTTCAATTTGAGTCAAAACTTAATCTCACATATAGAAAGAATATCTTTCATATATACTTATTCTAATGGTGAAATTTTTAAATTTCGTTGAATTCTACATAGACATTTTAAGCCAAATCAATATATATCTTCGACACCGTTATTTTTTCATTTAAAATTTATTGCTTTATTGCATTTTGAAATTAGCTTTTTATATATTTATTTTTATCTAAAATACCTCATAAGGTGTTTATCTTAAAATAAACTAGGTATCTCATAATTTTTTCAAAGAATTTGAAAAGTAAAAACTTTCCAAACGAATACGCTAGCATAAGAAAATAGCCAGAGAAAGAGAAGTTATCTATGTAACTGATGTTTTTTACCGATGATCTACAACAAAGAAAAAAAAAAGCAAAGAATGAAAAAATGAAGTAACGATAGAATTGAATTGAAGAGCGAAGAATAAAAAAAGTACTTTCTTGGTGTAGTTAATGACGGAAGTTTTTCGAGAGAGACCGTTAGATCTAATCTTAGGGACAAATAACTGGTTTGAAGTCATTTTAAAAAAAGTCTCATACTCCAGTGTGGGGTTTGCAATCTCCAAACAATAGCAACGCCTGTGGTTCGACGTTGATTTAGAATGTGATTTTTGAGGGATAGAACCCAAATAAAAAATGGCCTCTAATAAAGCATGGCATGGTATTTCCCATCTTCCATAGGTATTTTGTAATTGTTTGGAGCTTTTCACTTTTTATTGGAAGAGGATTTGAAAAAGAGGGAGAGTTGGGAAGGAGAGTGCGAGAATGAAGTAAAAGTGCGAAAGGACGAAAAAGCGGTTATAGCAATAGAGAAGGAGGAAGCTGCTGCCACGGAATAGGAATGGGTGGCTGAATTTAGAAATGGAATTGAAGAGGGATAGGGTTTTGGAGGGTTGGGGGGCTGCTGCCATGGAATAGGGATGGGTATGGTGGTTGAAATTAGAAATGGAATTGAAGAGGGATAGGGTTTTGGAGGGTTCGGGTGCCACATAGGTTCGGATAATAATGAAACAAGTGCATAACCAAAACAGGGTACTTTTGTCACACGGAGGAAAACTTTCGTGGGTATGATAAACCCCATTTGTAGGGTTTATCTTATGCTTCATTTAAGGGATTTTATGACCTTTTACCCACATTTATTCAATGAAATAGCATGGTTTTATAACTTCTCCATTAATTGTGCTTAAGAGTGAAAACATGCATTTTAGGACTTAAAATAGCTAAATCTAATTCTCTTTGATTCCATTAGATGCCTTGATATGTTTGCTAAGTGATTTCAGATTTAGGAGGCAAGGATTGGACCAAGGGAATGAAGGAAAAGCATGTAGAAATGGAGAACTCATGAAGAAATAAAGGAAACACAAAAGCTGTCAAGCCGACCTCTTCGCACTTAATTGGCCATAACTTGAGCTACAGAGGTCCAAATGATGCGGTTCCAGTTGGGTTGAAAAGCTAACATCCGGGGCTTCGAAAGATATAAGATTTTCCATAGTTGCTACACGTATGGTGACGCGTATGCGCACTGTACGCGCACGCATCGTTGCTGCCATATGGTCCACTTAAAGCAATACGTGGCCAGCGAATTCTAAAGCCTTGTGGGCCCAATCCAACTCATTTCTGATGCTATTTAAGCCAAGGATTGAAGGGGGAATGAGGATACTTTTTCATTAGTCATAGTTTAGTAGTTAGAGTTAGTTTCTAGAGAGAGAAGCTCTCACCTCTCTCTAGGATTAGGATTAGGATTAGTTCTTAGATCTAGGTTTTAATCTTTGCTTTCTTCTACTTCTGCCTTTCAATTCTTTATTGTTACATTCATCTTCCTCTATTCTTTTGTTGTAACTTCCTTTATGTTGTTCTTATACTTTGTTGTAGATCTACTTTTGTTCCTCCTATTCTCTTTCAATTCAATTAGAGGTAATTCATAATAATTGTGTTCATTTGATTTGTTGTTGTTTAATTCCTTGCAATTGAGTAGTGTAGATTTACTTTTCTTGCAATTTTACTATGCTTTCCTTTTATGCCTTCCAAGTGTTTGATGAAATGTTTGGTTGGATTTTAGAGTAGAATTTTATACTCTTGGTTTGGAAAGGTAACTTAGGAACTCTTGAGTTACTAATGTCCAAGTAATTGATGATTGGGAGTCATTTACTCTAGTTCTCACTAATTGAATTAGTGGAGAGTTAGGACTTATGGACTATGATTGATATAGCTCATTTGACTTTCCTTTACTACTAGTTAGAGGATGATTTAATGAGATTAATCCTTGCCAATTCTCATATTGTGGTTAGTGATTAGGATAGAGATCCTTGACCACCAACCCTTGCCAAGACCTTTTTAGCCATTAGTTTACTTTCTTGCCATTTATCTTTCATGCCTCTTATCAAAACCCCAAAAATAATTCGTAACCAATAACAAGACACTTTATTGTAATTCCTAGGGAGAACGACCCGAGGTTTGAATACTTTGGTTTATAAATTTTAGGGGTTTGTTTTAGTGACAAACAACTTTTTGTATGAAAGGATTAGCGATTGGTTTAGAAACTATACTTGCAACGAGAATTCATTTGTGAATTCTAAACCGTCAAAAATTCAATCATCAGAGTACAAGATCAGTTTCGATCTATCATGGGTACATATGCCAGCGTTATCATCTTTTATAGGTACAAATGGTCATTTATTCATTTTTTGTTAGTCCACATTTAGGTTCAATTTGGGTCAACAGCTTAATTAAACTCTTTTTAAAAAAATAACTTCAACAATAAATTGTTATATTAAAAAATAGTTTATAAATAAATTATTTTGTATTTGAGTTTTTAGTTCAAAAGTACTTATTTTATTAAAATATGATAAAAAATAGTATTATGAGAGAAGTCATTTTTTATAACTTCTCTATAAGTTCCTAAATAATTTCTTAGAAAGCTATAATTTAATTTTAAAAATTGTACTAAACATTAATACTATTATTTTTCATAAATAAAAAATTTTAAAAATTACTTTTAAAACTTTTCAAACAGAGCTTTTTATACTTATTATTCGACAAACACACTCTAATATAGCGTCTACTATTTAAAAAAAAATACATTAGTTCCTGATACGACAAAAGAACAAATTTAGTTTATTATCTTTTTTAAAATTTCAAATAGTTTAATCAATATTAGATACTAATTAATTTTTTATTTTATTAGAAACTAATATGCAAAGATTAATTTGCCAAATTTATTTTGAAGGACAAATTTGTACACTGCAAGGTTTATCAAATGACCATTTTAAAAGTTTGTTTTATATCTTATGAAATTTTTTTAGCCTACGTGTACACGAAAATAGCCATTAATTAGTCGCTGTGTATAGAAATATGTATTTAATATCTTATAAAAAAAATTATTATACTATTATAAATAGATTTAATTGTAGGCTTTTTTGCAAGTTTAATTGTTATATTATAACATATTTGATAATTCTGTTGATTGATTAATTATTTTGTTGAACAATGTGTCTATAGAAATGCATAAATATACACAAATACAAAGCGTTGATTTAGCGTATATATATATATATATATATATATATATATATATATTAATGACATATTTTTTATATGCTAAAATAGTGGAGTTACTTTACCATAAAATATTAATTCCAAGATGATTCATCCATAAAATAGTGGAGTTACTTTAGCGCGTTTTAAGATAGAAAGATACTACGGCCCAACCCAACAATCACGAATCCAAATAAAGACAGCTCAGTGATTTGCGAATGAGAGCATGCAAAGCACGCTAATTGCGTTGGAGAAAACGTTTCATTCAAATTTAAAACATTTTAAGAAACCAATCTATTTAAATTAATAATAAAATATATATATATATATAATTAAATGAAATATTAAATTTAAAATTTTTAATATAACAAAAATTTTTAAAAATTAATAATTTTTTTTTACTTGTATGCTCACTAATCTAAAACAAATGAGTTAAACCGTCTATTTCTTTAATTTTCTATTTTTTCATTATTTAAAACAGTTCATTTTTGAGAGTTCAATATAAACAATGGAAAAAAGTTTGAATTTTTTTAATCCAATCATCTAACTAAAACACTCATAAATATTCCGCGATTTAACTAGTAACAAAATATATTATTTTTTATTTTTTAAATCGATCAAAATTAAATTATTAATATTATTTTATTATCTTAAAAAAATTATATTTTTATACGTATAAATAATTATATCACGTTTACAATATAAATTAATTAATTATGAGTATATCTTATTTATAATATAAATGAGATATGAGTGTACAGGGGCGGAGCTAGATAAAATATTAGAGGGGGGCCAAAAATATTTATCCAATAAACTAAGACTAAAATAAAATTTTAAGGGGGGCTAAACTAAAATTTACATATAATTTACATGTAAAAAATTAAAATTAGGGGGGCCATCGCCCCCCTTTCCCACCACCTAGCTTCGCCCCTGTGAGTGTACATATGATATGTATTAAAAATTTGTGTTTTATTTTATTTATGATGTAAACGAAATATTTTTATAATTAATTTGATTATATTATAAATGAGATAAATAGTAGAATATAAAAACGTAAATAATGTCTAAATTACTTATTTTAGTAAATAAAGTATTTAAAATATTTATTTAAAAAAATTTAAGAAACAAATAAGAGACAAAGATACATTCTTGTCATTAGTCCGAATAAACGGAAGGAAAAACAAAATAATGTAATTCAATCTAAATTATAGATTTTGATCAAAGATTAAGTTTTACAATGATGTTACATGTATAAGTTATTTTAGTAATTAAATTAGTTCATTAATAATAAAAAATATTCTCAAAATAACATGCGTACATACGCGCTTTATTAACGTCAAATTAGAGCGCGCATTGTATTTTTCTCACTTTTCGCAGCACAAATTTTTGAAGCATAGCACACTAAATTTTGTGCATAACACAACTTATCAATATAGTCCACAAATTTTTGCACATAACACATAAATTTTTAGAACATAATACACAAAATTTTGTACAAATTTATAGATATAGTTAAGAGTGTTCATGATTCAGTTTTTCACATAGAAATTAATTTAAACCAGTTTATAATATAATACACTAGTTTAAACTAGTTCATAAGCATAAAATTAATTTTAATTTAATAAACCAGTTTAAACTAATTTTTATGCTAAAACTAATTTTTAACATATAAAAAATCATATTTAACCCCTCTTCCTCTTTTTTCTTCACCTTTCTCCTCTCTCTCTCAACTTTTTTTCTTTCTCTCTTTATCAATATTTATCTTTACTTTAACTTATTTTTTTATCTTTATTTTTTTCACTTTGATACAAAATTTTTTTGTTTATTATCTTCTTTTTTATAAAATCGTTTATTTTAATATGGTCATAAATTGATCAAACTGAAATTGTATATTTATAAATACACTGTAACACAAGACTGTCAATAATTTATACTAAGAAAATTGGCTAAATTGATTTTTTCAAACATCTCTAGATATAATATACAAATTTTTGCATATAGTACTCAAATTTTTTTACATAACACACAATTTTATATATAGTATACAAATTTTTGTTGCAAATGTATTTTGTAGATATATATGTTTAAAATGAGCACAACAATTATGTGCTTATTGGATATATCATATTTATATAGACCATTAGATTATATTAGATGAAAATTAAAGATTAATATAAAAGAAAAGCATTAATGGACTCTAATAAATACAGAATATTCTAGTACATAATAGAATGCTTTAATAGACAATATTTTAAATGACAACAAAATTTTTTAATTTTAAATAATTAAATATAAAATATATAAATACAAAATATATGAGTATTTTTTATTCACTAAGATTAATTATTATGCAAGAAAATTTGATAATATCAAAAAATTATATTAAAATGATATTTTAAACGATAATATAAAAATATAAATAATTAAAATTTAATTTTATATTACTTGACAAATAATTAAATTATTATATCTAAAATTTATTAACTAACCACTTTTGTTAAAGATATTTTATATAAATATAATTTTTCATCAAAATATTTTAAAAATATAATTTATCTAAAATATTATATATAATACATGAAAATATTAACTTTTTCATTTTTTAAATTTTTTTTAGAAAAATAGAATAAATAATATAATTTTAAATACATACCTATCACATTATATATTTACTTATATTAATAAGATCTAAACTAATCAAACTTACGTAATTAAAAATATAAAACATATAAAACATATAAATATTTTTTATTCATTAAAATTAATTATTATGCAAAAATTTTTCTATAATATTAAACAATTATATTAAAATGATATTTTAAACTAAAACATAAAAATATATAATAATTAAATTTTATTTTATAGTAACTCATATAAAATTGATATATATTCTTTTATTTTTTAAAGTCTCTAATATATATGCCACCTCATAATTCTCTCATCTAGTCTTTCTTATTCATATTTATTTTTGTTGTAAGATTAAGTAGATAATCATTTAAAATTATTTTTTAAATTTAACATTTATAGTTTCATATATATAATATTTATAATTATATATTTATAATAAGATCATTTTTTTAATTTTTATTATTTCCAAATATTTTTTTAATTTTCTAGTTAAATTTTTTATTCTCTAACTCAACAAGACTTATATATATATATATATATATATATATATATATATATCTGTGTGTGTGTGTGAAAAATTGGTGTACAAATGTCTTTCACAAAATATTTTTCATCATATATAATTTATTAAAAATATATTTTGTTAAATCCAAGAGTAAAATATATAATTTTTAGTTTTAATGTTATAAATTTAATATGTTATATACTTTTAATGTTATCATAGTATTATAACTATTTATTATATAAAAAATTAATAGATGGTATATATATATATATATATATATATATATATATATATATATATATATATGATTTTACTTTTAGATGTCGTAATACCTAACCACCTCAGTGACCGCATATATTTTAGAAGAAATATCCTGTTAATTTTAATATTTTTCACATGAAAAAGAACCTGATTACAAATTAAAAGCAGTGCAGAGATCTAATTGAAAAGAAAAAAATATAAAAACCTAATTAAAAATTTGATAAAACTATAAAAACCACCAGAATAATTAAATCTTAAAATAATTAATTCAACCCTAAACAATTACTAAAAGTGATTAAATTAGTTAACCTAATCCTAAATAATCACTAAAAGTGATTAAAATAATCCTAAACAATTTCTAAAAGTGGTTAAAGTAATTAACCTAATCCTAAACAATCACTAAAACTGATTGATAATAATTAACCTAATCCTAAATAATTACTAAAAGTGATTAAAATAATTAAAATAATACTAAACGATTAATTAATATATACTCAATTAATTACCGATAGTAGCTATCTCTGATTGGGTATGTTGATTAATATATATTTAATTAATCAATTAATTAATCAAAATATAGTCTACATAATTATACCCTGCAATGTCGTTATCACCAAACAAAAGCAACCTAGCTTCTAGGAAACTTGCTGCGGGATCAGGGACGGATCCAGAAATGATATTATGGGGGGGCCAATAACACATATAATATTAAAAATTATGTAAAAAAATTATATAATATAAGATGTATTACAAAAATATATTGACAGAGAATATATTTTAAAGTAAAAAGAAATATGTGTATATTTTTTACTAACGAAATGGTCGATTCTTCATATCATAAAATTCACCGATAATGGAATTTGTGTAAAATTTTTTCAGTAATTTTCTTTTCAATATAATTAAAAGAAAATTATCAAGAAATTCATCTTTTATTTTGTTTCTAAGTTATTTTTCACAATATTCATAGTTGAAAAAGATCTCTTAATTGTAGCAGTTAAAACAGAGAGAATTAATACCAAATGAATAAAAAAAGACGGCTACAAGAAGAAAAAGAATTCACTTTATGATATTTGAAATTTTTTATTTAATTAAAAAATATTAGTAATAATATCTTTTTCAGATTTCTTTAATATTATTACTTACTTTTTAGATATTAAAAATTATTAATATTTAAATTAGACTGAATTTTTATTTATACTAGACTAAATACTAAATATTTTTTTTAAAAAAATAAATTATACATAATAACTTATTACTCTTAAAAAAAGTTGGGGGGGCCGAGGCCGCCACTCGCCCCCCCTTATGTCCGTCCCTGTGCCGGATAATCAATAGGGTTTAAAATATACACAAAATCCATGCAGCGACTAATATATAGTCTCCATGAATCGAACAATAATTAAATTGAACTCATACATCGTGGGCTATACATGGGTTTTACGCGGCAACAACTTTTTCGCCTAAAACGTGGTAAATGTTTTGGTATAAGTTAAACTTTTTGAAACTTAAAACCGAAGATGAAACAATTATTTATACATAAGTTCGGTTAATAAATCGTGGGTAATATCCTGATTTTACATTTTAGTTTAAAACTTGTATAGATTTCATAATTTATATTAAAAATAAAAGACAAAATTATAGCCATTTTACTTTTAGAATAATCTAATAATTTTAGTATTACAGTAATTTAAATAAATAAATTATCCCAGAATACACTAAGTATGAATAAAAACTTTAAGAACACTGTTTATTCATAATATTTAAAATTTGCTAATAAAACTTTAAAAAGATAAAGAAAAAATAGTGTTGCATTCGGCCCAGCTGGCATGCTGGCCGGTTCGGCCCACGAACAACTCGACCTGTGCAGTGGGGTTGACAAGCATAACCCATTCGGATGGTGACCCGGATACTTGCACTTCTGCTGTCAACCACATGCACTATAACAATATAGATTATTTTTTAGGGTTATAATGTGTAAAAGAAAATTAAAATTTGTCAAAAAAACAAATTTTGACACTATTTTAACTATGAAAATATGTTAATAAAAGTTTTGTCAAAAATAGTATTTTTAACATATAAATGATTGTGAAAAAAATTTAAATCTTATTTTGATAAATATTGACTGTCAAAAATAATTTGTTAGAAAATTTTGAGAACATATTTTCTGTGATACTTATTAATTGTCAAAAATACTATTTATTTTGACACTTATTGACTATAAAATATTCTCAACAAAAAATTTTAACAAAGAATGAGATGAGATCTTGAAACTAAAGAATAAATTGAGATTTTGAAGATAAAGAAAGAGTAGTATAATCCTAAACTGAGAGCAGTGTGATGTCAAAATTAACAGAGTCCAAAGAAGAAGAAAAATAGTGGAGTAAATTGAAAACAAATGAGTGTCAAAATTGAGGAGTAATTTTCTACGGTCAAATTATTCATCAAGAAAACATAGAAAATTTGACATTTGTGATATTTGTCAAAAATATATATTAATTTTGACATTTAATTATGGTGTTAAAAAATAAAGTGGCAAAATAACTCTATTTTCTTGTAGTGATGACAACTGGGACAGAAAGCTTCCTGAAAGGAAACCTCTCCTGTGAAATCCCCCTACTGACAGGGTATATATGGGGAGGGTCCTACCCCTCCCCCAAGGTACATCACTATCACCTTTACCGTTACCACCACCTGAATCATTTTTAACTTGGGCGTCGGAGTGTCATTGCAGGTAGCTTCCCCCTCACTTCACAAAGAACTTGGGAGGTCGTCAGTACGAACATCACGCTCCCCATACCCAGATCCAGACCGAGTCCCACCTTCACACCCAAAGAACGTCCTCGACCCGTCCGGAACCCGAGCAACCGAACAAATAGAGATGATGAATAATTTTTGTGTGTATTTTTTATTAGTTTACAAATGGTTGGAGCCAATGATGGACCCAAAAAATTTTAAAAGTGAGGGCAAAAATATATATACTAAAATAAATTTTATTGAACATTATTAATTATACTAAAAATATAATAGAGATATAAAAATTAAAAAGATTTAGTAAACAATTTCATTCTTCAAATACTATTCATTATTTATACTTTATAAAAAAAATATTTCTAAAACTTGAGCTTAAAACATCTTAATTAAATTATAAATAACTTGTTATTTTAACTAATTTTACTTTCGATTATTTTTATACACATTTAATAATAAAAAATTGATCAATCACTTGGCACGTTAGCGCCTAATAATACACTAGTATTTATAATTTAAAGTTAGAATTATATATAAATACCAAAAAAATTAAGCCTGTATATGAAAAGTATGTTTATATAAAATAATAGAAACTGAATTTATAATTTTTTTTCTTTCTTTATAAAATAATTAAATTTTTTCTTTATTTTTTAAATAATTTTGAGATAATGTCAAACTAAAGATTTTATGCATCTCTTTAATTATTTATTGTAATTAAAATATTTTTTATTATTATTTCTAAAAATAAAAAATATATTCTAAATTAATAAATTGATCCATTCACTTTAGAAATTTATATGCAACATAATTACTTATAATAGAATGAAAGATAAAAAAATAAATAATAAAGATCAATAAATTGAGAATAAAATAAAATATATAAAGTCATCAAGAGAATAAAAAATTAGATTAATACCTAAATTATAATTGATTGAATTAAAATTTACAATTAAAAATATCAAAAAGAGAAATAATAAAATTGAAAGATACATAGAATCATGGAGAACTATATAAAAAAGTATAGAAAATTTGTAATTTACCTTTTGATGAAGAGAAGATGATCATCAGATAGGGTATAAAAAAAGAAGGTTAAAAATATAAAACCAATAAATAATAAAAGATTTGGTGTCTTACTATTTTGTTTTCTTTTCATTTCAATATTGATAATAATTTAAAAAGAAACTAAGAGAATTTAAAGGAATAAAGGATTGACGGTTGTAACTTGAGAATGAGAAAACACTAAATTTAAATAAGTTTACCAATAGTTAAATACTGGAAAGATAAAAAATTAAGTTTGGAATTTTGAATAATTAAGCTTAATTTATTTATAGTGTAGTCATTTAAAATTTAGAATGAGATCATATTATATATAGATATAATTTAAAAAATAAAATAAAATTTTAGTGGGGGCAAGTGCCCCCTCATCTCCTATATAGGTTCCTGCGTGATTGGAGCTACATATATACATTAATTTTTTTTAGATATTAGTAAAACTTTAATATAACACTCAACTATTAAATTTTATGATACTTTTTAAAATTGAGATGCAACAATACGTCTCTCGAAATTTTGAAAAATACCATAAAATTCTATTTTTTAAAGACTTATATGTAAAAGTAGACTTATATATATATATATATATATATATATATATATATATATAATTCATGAATAAAATTTTGAAGTCACTCATATTTTTAACTTTTAAAAGTGTTATATATAATTGACCATGTATAAAAAGTAGTTTGTTTAAGTACCACTAAATTTGAGATAAAGTATTGCTTTGAAGTTTTTTTTTAATTTTTATGACAAAAGAAATTAAGATAAAGTATTATTTTAATCGTTAATGTTTGAACTAATTCCAAATTTCAATCTTAACGTTTGAAATGTCTTAATTTTATCGAAAATATCATATTTCATCATATTTTAGTTCTTTGGTTAAAATTAATTTTTTTTTCAAAAATATCATTTTCTCCATTATGATTTTCTTCTAAAGAACGGCAAATTAAAAATTATAATTGTAGTGACCATAGTGATGGTTATAATAATTTAAATATAAAAGTGACGAAATTATAAAAAAAAATAATAATAATAATAATAATAGAAAAAACTTATATTTTTAAAAGGCTAAAATAAAGACATAATAAAAGATTTGAAATAAGAGTAGGACATTTCAAACATTAGAGATGAAAATTAGGATTTAGCAAATAAAGTTAGTGATTGAAATAGTATTTTGTCCAAGATATTATTATAAAAAATTATCTTTATTAAAATCTAATTAGGAAAAATTTGTTTATTGATACCATATTTATCTATAAAATCAAAGCAATGCAATATGACCAATGTTATTACATATTAAAACTTCAAATTATTTTCAAGCCTCATAACTTATAGCTTCAAATTATTACAATGACTATTAGATTGGTCAATATTTCTTAGTAATATCTCTGAGACACCAACTTTATGTATTAGTTTGTGTTAGAGTAAATCAGAATAACTTATGTTATTCAATTATTCCAACCAAAGAAAAAAAAAGAATGAATATGGTTTTTTTTTGAAAAACTCTTTTAAAGACATGTAATTCAAAAAAATTAGATAAAAAAATGAATGAACTCATCAAAAATATAGTATGAAAAAAGAAGAGTATAATATCTTATGAAAAATAAAATTTTGTTCACTATTTTTATTGTCTCCTATTAGACCATCTCCAACCCTTCAATAATCATTCACAAATCGTTTTCCTCTTGTGATGAGTACTTGGCACTTTTCTAATGTGTCATTCATACGCCTACACTTCAAAAATTTAGCTTTGTCAATGAGTATTCGTTGTTTAAGCTTTTTAAGATAAAACTTTGAATATAATTTATTCATTATGAAAGGCAAAAAATTTTGTTGTTTCCTTACATGGGCTATGTACTGTATACTTTTAAATAGTTACATATAGGTATGACTCCTTATTTTCATCAAATATCTTAACTATTATAAATTTGTCTATGTCATTTAGAGTTTGTGACTTGTATCTATTATGCATAAACAAAACAGTATGTGCATACGAAAGTCTTCTTTTTCTAAAACTCTAGTACAAACATCTGAAAACTAAAATGACAAATTAATAAATCATATCTATACTATAGGATTTTAATAAGATGTAATATATAGATAGTAGACTTACATGCTATAATCTTAACAAATATTTTTTCCTCTTTCAAGTCTTCAAACAAATTATCAAGCCTATTGTTGAAAGCACTACCCAATAAATTAAGATGGACTTTTGCATTCAAACATATACGAGCCACTTTTTTCCTTAACACATATTACTACAAGAAAAATAATCTATTGTCACGCTTTGAAAGCATGCTGAAAAGTATAAGAAAATATAGCAACAGCCTCTCGTCACGTTTTTTGAACTATCGACGCGTTTTTAAAAAGGTCATATCTACAAGTGTGTCAGTTTTTCTATCGCCACGTTTTTGTCAATTTATTGGTACGCTTAATTTTTTGCCAAGTCCAATTGTTGCAATGCTCCCAGATTGGCAATACAGGTTCATCTCAAAACGGAAATGGAATGAAACTAGTGAAGAAACCATATTTGTTATTAGATATTTGTTACTAGTGAAGAAACGGAAATGGAATGATAATTATTAGTTATAAGAATAGGGCTCTTTGCTTGTGTCTAATTTCATCACTTCTTTCTCTGATAGCTTGTTTTTTTATTTTTTTTTTTTGACAAAGAAGTGACCGAAAGTTTAAGAGAGAAGAGAAAGTAAAAAGAAAAGCATTCAATGGATTTGAACAAATGAATTAAAATGAATTAATTTTACTTCCCTCTTGCTTTGAGCGGCGTGGATCATCATTAAGTTGCCATCAAATCAATTTCTCTTTCTCTTTCATGGTCCCAATGTCTGCATTAACTCCTCTTAATAAAAATTTGAATTCCACCAAGTAAAGGATGTGGAAGCCGTTGGAAGCATGCAATAGTTTAAGGAAAATGGATTTCATCATGTTAAATGAGTACAAATAAATATTGTGCCCCATTTCCTTTTCTTTGATTTCGGACCAAGCTAGTGGATCTTTTCTTTAAAGTTGATTTGGACTAATAATTAAATTTGGCCCACTAAGAGTAATAATAATTCAGCCACAACATTTAACATTTTTATAACCAAGGCTGATTCTTTTTCAATATCTTGGGCTTGCTATTTTTTTGGCCCAATAGCAAAATCTGCACAGCAAAATTATTTAATTAACACATATGAACCATAATCAAATTAATAATTTTGCAATTAATCATATTAATATTGTTTAGTCATCACTAATTTAATTTAGAGTTTTCCAAATTCATCGGTTCTTGATTTTGATTTTAGGGTTCACTGCTGCTATTCTTGATTTTAATTTTAGAGTATTTGCATTCTGAAGTTTTGTTGTAGCAGCCATCATTGAGCAGCCTCTCCTAGTCGAGCAATAACATCCCGAGCACTCTCTTGCTACCGGTTCAATTTATTTCTGCTTGTTCAATTTATTTCTAAGTTGCTACCTTGCTGGGTTTAGAAATTCTGTTAATAGTTGAATTGAATGATTCTGTTGAAAATGGAACAATTCAGCTTGTTCAATTTATTTCTGAGTTGCTGCCTTTCTGGGTTTAGGAATTTTGTTAATACTGTCTTATTCTGCCTTGCCAATTTTGTTAATAGTTGAATTGAATAATTCTGTTGAAGAATGTTTAAAAAAATAAAGAAACTATTTTTCTATCTATTTTAAAAGCTGTAATCTTGTGTTCTCTTTGCTGTTATTAGTTACAACTGCTTAATTATGAAATTTAGAATCTAATAAATATGTCATCTTTTTATAGCTTGCATAGATTTAATTTGTTCTCACTTTTTGGTAGAATTGAAAAAAGAAAAAATATGTTCTTATTTGGAATCAAACTTGCCTAAGTATGGAGCTCATCCTTTACAATTTTATTTGATGCATATATAAGATCAAGTAGAAAGGAAAGAAACGAGAGAACCTACTCAAGTAAAGTAGACACAAGATGAATGCAATGTGTATAGATAAATAGTAATAGAAAATAATAAGGAATCCATTTGAAGGGAATATAATGTTGTTGACAATATATATTATGGTAAGAGAAGAATGGAGGTTGTGACTTGTGACAATGTCTTAGATTTTTTGTTATTTGAACTTGTGACAATTTTTTGTGTGATTCAACAGATGGATTTAGAGTCTTAGTTTCCCTTTAGTTAGGCAATCTAATTGATAAGTTATGTTTTTTTGTTGTATACAATAGCACTATATATTATTATATTATGACAATGGAAGAAACTAACCCACCAAATTCGTAAAAACCAAGAAGTTATATGAAATTAGCTATTATATATACCAGTTTCGATTAGAAGGTTTTATTGGCTTTATATTTTTCTACCAACATATACATAATTACATGGGAAAGAATTTGGTGAATTACATGAGAAGTAGTAGTATTCATTGAATAAGCTATCTAGATTTTCTTATGCAAAAAAATGCGGTATCTACTTCATATTGCTCACAACCCAACAACATTGAATATGATATGGCTATGGAATGGTGCTTACTACAAGAAAGAGCAGACAAAACATGGTTAAGATTATTATCAAACATTACATTTAGGTTAATGCGCCTGAAATCATTTTCAAATATGAATTTTGTATTGTATATTTATCATTTATTGTCAGGTTTTTATTCCTTAAGCGACAAGGGGAGGAATTGAGAAAGCTGAAAGCCAAGTTGAAAACTAAAATTTAAATGTCCTGGAACATCTTATTTTATATTTGCTAATTGTTACTATTTCTATTTCTTTAATTCTAAGTTTTGATTTTCTTCCTTATTAGAAGAAATTAGGGGTAAGGACTTCACGGTTTTGATTTGTAAATATGCTCTTGGTCGGTGCTTTACTGATTTGCATAACACGTGTTTAATGAATTGCTTGAATGCTTTTTTTTTCTGTCTATGCATTTATTTAATCCTTACTCAAAATTTCTGAAATGGCTATTAGACACTCATTATCCAAGCTATCTTTGTGACTATTTTGTGATTTGAATGTATTAGTTAAATATATATAGTAGCAGAAGAAAATAAATCTACGATATGTCCAAGTTGAAGCTGATTGGTTTCTAATAACATGTGTTCAAAGCCAACCATCTTTGAACCCTATAATTATCATCTGTATTCTTTAAGTATCCTGTTAATGATATGCCTTGTGTCAATTTCATGCAGATTCGGAACTCTTTACTTCTACATTTAGTGGCAGTCATTTTTTTATTTGATTACGTAATGGTTGTTTGCTTGTGACTTGCTCAACTTTATTTCTGTCATGTGCAGCACATCTATTTTTATTGAATTATTATTTTGAATGAATTTGTCTTCCTTGTTTCTGTAACACCCTAATTAGCCTAAGTTTTACCTCGCGTCATAAAGCAAAGGTTAATCAAAGATTACAACAGTTCTAAGCTCATACATATAATATATAGAAGAATTTATATAATTTAGAAGCCTGATGAAAGGTATAGCTCAAAAACAGGATTTAAAAAGTGCAAAACGTGCTAACGAAGCTTCTAACTTAAAGCACAAGATATGGAGATAATATAACAAAAGATAATAATATAATATCATGAGAATCTAGCCACGGCTTGCGGAGTTTAAGCCAGCTAGCCATGTACAGACCATACAGAAAAATAGGCAGTAAAAACAGGTTATACAAGTTTTGTTCTCTCAAATATAAGCATCTAGGCATAAGAAAATACCAAAGTGAGAGACATATACAAAAGAAACCAAAAAGATTCAAAAAGACGTATCTGGATCCTCTTCTTCTGTCACTAATCATACAACTCACCGAGGTGGTTTGTAACCTGCATCTAAAAACGACAACAGAAATATGGTATGAGAATCGGAGGTTCTCAGTATAGTAACAGTGCCCAATGATGTAGGATATAAGACCCCGAGACGCCAAAGGCAATCCTAGACTCCATATCCATCACAAGATTCAAACTTAAAGCATTCTAAACCAAATAAGCATAATTATATAAGACCTTAACACAACTAAGCAGGGTATTCTATCTTAGGGGATTTTCTAATCTAAACAAACACTGCTGTCCCACAGCCTTCACCAGACTATCCTCCCTGCGATCCCATCGCCATGGCCTTCCTAACCTCCTCAATCCCAGTAGAAGTCACAAGTATACGCAATACAAGTAAAATACAAGTAGAATCATATACATCAATTAATTCAAATAGCAATAGACATGTTATACAAATAGGCAAACCATAGCAAGTCGACAAAGCATACAAACAGATAGATAATACACGTGATGAATGCCTGCCCTTTTGGCTGTGATATCACATTGTCGGTTCAACTGCCAACCCGACACATCTCCATGGAGACGTCGCCCTTCGGAATCATCATATGAGAAACCCCGAGATATAGTGCTCGGATCACTATCCAGGATTGTGCGCCTGTACACTTTGGAGATCCGAAGGGATGTGAGCGGGATCTATTGCCACCGACCTCACATCTCAATGCAACCAGGATGAACTACCGCTCTTACGCCGCCGCCGCTACCTCGAACAGGTGGGATCCATCCTCAGCCCCTATCGGGCGCGTAGTGTCTCACAATATCAATGTAAAAAGTAGTGCAATAGTTTTCAAAAACATTTTCAGTAAAAGATGAATCCATCCCCTCATTCAGAGCCCTCGACTCTTTCCAACCACCGTCAATTCAACATCCCCATTCCTCTTTCTCACTCCACCAAGCCCATCCCTAGTACACTAGAAAACTAAACCTCTGTTTTCTAGTTTTTCACAATAATCATCAACTAAAACCCTTAGCTTATTGCTCATATTTCCATACTCAAAATTAAGCTCAAAAGCCATAAAATGGTGTTATAGAAGCTTACAACCTTGTTGGAAAGGTAGAATAGTTGAAAACAAGTAAAATTTGAGAAATAGCGCGTGTGCGTCTGCACAGGTGTGTGCGTGCACACGCCCAGGAAAGTCTTGAAAGCGTGCGTATGCATAAGAGTGTGCATACGCACAGGTATAAAAACTTGTAAGGTATGTTCACTCGCATAGGGTGTGCTAGCGCTCCCAACAGACGATCCTTCCCGACTTGTGCGTGCGCACAGGGCTATGCGTCTGCACAGGTCGCAATTCTACATTGATGTGTGCGCGCACAAGTTGTGCTAACGCATCAAGCAGAAAGCTTTTTCCTTCCTGTACATACGCACAGGTCTGTGCATCCACACAGAATGAGATTTTCACAGGGGTATGCGTGCGCACATATCAGAAATCCTGAAATTCTGTAACTTTATAGAATTTCAGATTTTCAACACCAACTTTGAATGATCATAACTCCCTCTACAGAATTTCAAATTTTACAAACTTTATACTAATTTGAGGAGTTTTCAACGAACTTTAAATCTAAACCAGTTCCAACAGATTTTGAAATCAGACAAAGTTTATTAAAATCAGCTTTTACCCAATGATCACAAATTACCAACTCTCCCAATTATCATACCTCAAACCAATCAAAACAACACCCAACTCCCCTTTTACAGCATAATTTACCCTCTAGTGTCACTTTTCACCATTAATACCAATCTCTCCATCCTACTTCATTATTCTCAACCTCAATGATCCATTATGTATATAACCTTCCAAACACATATTCACTAATCATCATTTATCACTATAAATCTTCATCATCAACTCAACCATAATTCATATTATTAATCAACAATGTTCATTCATCCAATTCCATCATATCTCACATCATCATTTAATAACATCATCAATACCAATTCATTGTACATCATCAACTAACCAAACATCAACAACATATAAATTTTCAAACCTATCCTATGGGTCACTAGCCTAAGTGTCCATGAATATTATATACTACATTGAGAAAACCAAAACCATACCTTATTCGATCCCCAATATGCATCAAAACCTCAAATTGAGCCCAAGACAAGCTTTTAATCACAATCTAAGCCACCAAGAATCTCCAATAAGCATCAACAAGCTCCAAACTCACCATAATCAAGCTATATATACATAAACCATCATGAATCAACCTAGGACTCATTATAATTAAAATTTCACAAGAGTTTCAATGCCTCTTACCTTTTCCAACAGTTTTGGAAGCCAAAACCAACATCAATCAAAGGCTAGAGTGTACCTAAACACCCAAAAATCACAAAACATTACTTAGCCAAAACCCTAAAAACTCAAAACTTTGAGAAGAAGAATAGAAACAATTTCGTGGTTACCTCTTCAGTTTCTTGTATGGATTTTGTAGAGCTCTTCACAAGGAACACATAACCGCAAACAGTGTGACGATCGGAGCTCCATAGCTCAAGATATGAGCTTGTGAAGTTGAGAGTGAATAGTGTCAATGGAGGGTTTCTTCCCCTTCTTTTCTCAGCTGCGTGTGTGTGTGTGTGTGTGTGTGTGTGTGTGTGTTTGAGTGTGTTATAAGTGTTTGGGTTCATTAATGAACCCTTATATATTTTGGGCTTGGGCCCAACTTGGACCCGGTCCAACCTATTAGCGTTTTTAGCCTGTTCGGCCCAACTTTGGGCCAAACCTTTAACACTAACGACCGGTTTTTTATTTCTAATATTTTTCTAAGGTTTTTGACTATTTTCACTGCTTCTCGTGCAGCACTGAGCAGACTTGAACCGGTTCAACCGGTTCAACTGCCGGTTCGTGATTTTTCACAGTTTTTTGTAGACAACACATTCTCTGACTTAGAAAAACCTACTGAGTCCAAAAATCATATTTAAATCCCCAAATTCTCATCCTAACTTTCCAGAATTTAATTTAGGCATTTAAATAATTTTATCCGTGAAAAATCTGGTTCTTACAGTTTCTTTGGCTGTCTTCTTTCAAAATTGTGGTTCTTATGATTTGCAGATTTGGTAGAGATTCCTAAGTTTCTGGGCATTACAACTACTCTAAATACAGAAGCTAGCCATTCAGGTTAGTTATTTTGATGTTCTGTATTTATATATGTAGCCATTCAACAGTTTTCAATATGCTTACTGTGGGAGAGATCATAAGATGGGTTCTTTTCGCACCAGTGCAGTTTATTAGAGGCACGTCCTATTTCAAAGAGAAAGGTGATACTATTATTGGAGGGACCGTGAATGAGAATGGGGTGCTTCATATTAAGGCCACCAGTGTTGGCTTAGAGGGAGTGCTCTTTCTCAGATTAAAATACTGTTATTGGTGCATCTAAATGTAATATTTTGATGTCTTCTGTATTTTATTAAGAGACTTTACCTGGCCAGTATTATATGTAATGGATATTATATAATATATTTTTATTTGTGTTGTTTAAACAAAAGATATATCTAGTTTATAATATAAATTTTATGTTTAGATTTTTTTGAATTTGCCTTTTTTAGACTTATGTTGTGATTATTGTAATTTTGGGATATGATAAAGCTTAAAAAAAATAAATCTCATAAAACAGAGTAAGCTATAGTCACGGTTTTAAAATAGGTGACCATAAACAAGCTATGGACACGGTTTTATAAAAGGGTGACCATAGAGTAAGCTATGGTCACGGTTTTAAAGTAGGTTGACCATAGATAAGCTATGGTCAAGGTAAAAAACGTGACCATAGATAAGGCTATGGTTATGGTTTTACAAAAAGGTGACCATACAGTAAGCTATGGTCACGGTTTTAAAGTAGGGTGACCATCGGGTAAGCTATGGTCACGGTTTTACATAAGGGTAACCATAGAGCAAGATATGGTCATGGTAAACAAAACATGGTCTAAAGTGTTAGAATTTAAGCACTACAATCATGACCGTAGATCTATGGTCACGCCAGAATAGGTCACGGTGAAAAAACTGGGACTATAGGTCAAAAACCGTGACCATAGACATATGGTCACCCTTTTCACTAGTTCTGTAACGATAGACCTTTTTTTGTAGTGGCTTCATTCATGACCAAGTCATTCATAAAGCCATTGGCCCTATGCCCCTATCAATGTCCAACTACATCACATCATTGCTCTCTTTATCCTCCCTCAAAGTTGTTGTCCCAACAAGTAACATTTTATGATACACTAGTGTTGTATGCTCTTATTAAAGGGATTCACAACTCTTTGGCATACTTGATGATGAGGCACATATATAAGTATGTAAAAAGTGAGAAAAATGCTGCCTTGTCCTTTGTTCTTTTTCTTACAAAATTTTTTGTAGATTATAATGTTGATCTATCTGTTAAAAATGTCGAGGATCATAACTTATTCTTAAAATGAGGTGGTACAGTGAGAAGAAGCTTTGGAGGACAGCCCACTAAACTTCCTAAAGATTTTAGAATGTCGGACTCTCCCACTGATCTGAAGAAGAAAAACAAGGGTTCCAAGATTAAGGTTCTTTCAGGCATTGTTAAGGATGTGATCCATGAAGTCTCCAACTATGCTAATTTGATGGTCATGCGCACCAAAATGCAAAGGAGGGAGAAGCTGACCTTGACTTGGAAATAAGAAAATCCAAGTAAAGGATGGCACTAGTTGAGCAATACTTCAAGGAGCTCCATGACTTTTCCTACTTCTCTATGTTGTTGCTACTATTTTTATGAGACTTTTTAACTTTAATCTCTTGTTTTATTTTTTTTGCATTATGTTACGAATGACTGTAATAACTTTTAACTACCTTTAATTATGGACTGTTAGAACTTATATCTTGCTGCATGTACCTTTTTAGTTTTTCTCCTTGATGATAAAAAGGAGAGAAATTAAAGAGATTAAATTATTTCTTGGTTTTGTGTTTTATGGATGATAAATTTATATTTTACTATAGTTTTTTATTGAAATAAGTGAAATTTATCGATTTAACTTGCATTTAGTCCTTCTAATTACATGCTTTTGTGAAATTTTTTCTAATTTAGCCTAATTGATTAAAACATGTTTTTGGCTCTAAAAATTGTCAAATTAATTTCACTTTTATTCCATTTGATGCTTTAATATATTTGTTCAAGTTGTTCAAGGTTTGGGAGGCAATGATGGCTTTGAAAGATGGATGAAAAGCATGTGGAAGTGGAGATTTAACGAAGAAATAAAGGAGAAGGAAATCATGTGCTGTGCGCATGCACCCACCTGTGTGCACCCACATGTGGCAAAACTCTACTTGGGTGTGTGCGCATGTGGTGGACGAAATTGTGATTCATACTTAAATTGTTGTTCGAAATTGATTCCCCGGTAATGGCCCCAAAAACTTGGTGCTCAATACCATAGTCTAAACATAATTTCACAACTTCGCTCAACTAACCAGCAAGTGCACTGGGTCGTCCAAGTAATAAACCTTACGTGAGTAAGGATCGATCCCACGGAGATTGTTGGTATGAAGCAAGCTATGGTCATCTTGTAAATCTCAGTCAGGCGGATAATAAATGGTTATGGAGTTTTCGAATAATAATAATAAATAAACAGAAAATAAAGATAGAAATACTTATGTAGATCATCGATGGGAATTTCAGATAGGCGTATGAAGATGCTGTGCTCCTTCTGGATCTCTGCTTTCCTACTGCCTTCATCCAATCCTTCTTACTCCTTTCCATGACAAGCTGTATGTAGGACATCACCGTTGTCAATGGCTACATCCCATCCTCTCAGTGAAAAAGGTCCAAATGCTTTGTTACGGCACGACTAATCATCTGTCGGTTCTCGATCATGTCGGAATAGAATCCCTTGATTCTTTTGCGTTTGTCATCACGCCCAACAATCGTGAGTTTGAAGCTCGTCACAGTCATTCAATCCCGAAATCCTACTCGGAATACCACAGACAAGGTTTAGACTTTTCGGATTCTCATGAATGCCGCCATCAATTCTAGCTTATACCACGAAGACTCTAATCTCGCGGAATGGAAGGCTCGGTTGTCAGGTGAGGGTAACCATGCACCGTGCATTAGGAATCCAAGAGATACACACTCTAGCTTTCGCTTGTAGAACAGAAGTGGTTGTCAGGCACGCGTTCATAGGGACGGATGATGATGAGTGTCACGGATCATCACATCCATCAGGTTGAAGTACGAGTAGTATCTTAGAACAGAAATAAGATTGAATTTGAATAAAAGATAGTAGTAATTGCATTAAAACTCGAGGTACAGCAGAGCTCCACACCCTTAATCTATGGTGTGTTGAAACTCCACCGTTGAAAATATATAAGTGATGAAGGATCAGGCATTGCCGAATGGCCAGCCCCCATGAACGTGATCAATAGCCTCCTAAGATGAATAATAGAATAAAACTGAGACCAAAGATGTAACATGGTCAAAAGACCGAATGGTCAAAGACGTCTAATACAATAGTAAAATGTCCTATTTATACTAGACTAGCTACTAGGGTTTATAGAAGTAAGTAATTGATGCAAAAATCCACTTTCGGGACCCACTTGGTGTGTGCTTGGGCTGAGCTTGAACTTTACACGTGCAGAGGCTTCTCTTGGAGTTGAACGCCAAGTTGTAACATGTTTTTGGCGTTCAACTCTGGTTCGTGACGTGTTTCTGGCGTTTGACTCCAGAATGCAGCGTAGAACTGGCGTTGAGTGCCAGTTTGCGTCGTCTAATCCTGAATAAAGTATGAACTATTATATATTTCTAGAAAGCTCTAGATGTCAACTTTCCAACGTTGTTGAGAGCGCGCCATTTGGAGTTCTGTAGCTCCAGAAAATCCATTTCGAGTGCAGGGAGGTCAGAATCCAACAGCATCAGCAGTCCTTTGTCAGCCTCGTTATCAAAGTTTTGCTCAGGTCCCTCAATTTCAGCCAGAAATTACCTGAAATCACAGAAAAACACACAAACTCATAGTAAAATCTAGAAATATGAATTTAGCATAAAAACTAATGAAAATATCCCTAAAAGTAGCTAGATTATACTAAAAACTATCTAAAAATAATGCCAAAAAGCGTATAAATTATCCGCTCATCACAACACCAAACTTAAATTGTTGCTTGTCCCCAAGCAACTGAAAATCAATTAGGATAAAAAGAAGAGAATATACTATAAATCCCAAAATATCAATGAATATTATTCTAATTAGATGAGCGGGACTTGTAGCTTTTTGCTTCTGAACAGTTTTGGCATCTCACTTTCTCCCTTGAAGTTAACAATGATTAGCATCTCTAGGAACTTAGAATTTCAGATAGTGTTATTGATTCTCCTAGTTAAGTTTGTTGATTCTTGAACACATAACTGGGTGAACCTTTTCAGATTGTGACTCAGCTTTTGCTAAAGTCCCCAGTTAGAGGTGTCCAGAGCTCTTAAGCACACTCTTTTTGCTTTGGATCACGACTTTAACCACTCAGTTTTAAGCTTTTCACTTGGACCTGCATGCCACAAGCACATGGTTAGGGACAGCTTGATTTAGCCGCTTAGGCCTGGATTTTATTTCCTTGGGCCCTCCTATCCATTGATGCTCAAAGCCTTGGATCCTTTTTACCCTTGCCTTTTGGTTTTAAGGACTATTGGCTTTTTCTGCTTGCTTTTTCTTTTTCTTTCTATTTTTTTCGCCATTTTTTTTGCAAGCTTTTGCTTTTTCACTGCTTTTTCTTGCTTCAAGAATCAATTTTCATGATTTTTCAGATTGTCAATAACATTCTCTTTGTTCATCATTCTTTCAAGAGCCAACAATTTTAACATTTATAAACAACAAGATCAAAATTATGCACTGTTCAAGCATTCATTCAGAAAACAAAAAGTATTGTCACGACATCAATATAATTAAACTAAATTCAAGGATAATTTTAAAATTCATGTACTTCTTGTTCTTTTGAATTAGAAACATTTTTCATTTAAGAGAGGTGAAGAATTTATGGAATTATTCATAGCCTTAAGGCATAGTTACTAAATACTAATGATCATGTAGGAAAGACACAAACATAAATAACATAAAGCTTAGAAATTGAAAAACAGAGAAAATAAGAACAAGGAATGAGTCCACCTTAGTGATGGTGGCACTTTTTGAAGGACCAATTGTGCTTTTTTGAGCTCCTTTATGTGTCTTCCTTGCCTCTATTGCTTGATCCCTAGTGCTTTTGGTTCTCCTATCCTTAGTTGCTCCCAATAATTGTGTGGAGGAAAATGTATCCCCTGAGGTATCTCAGGGATATCTTGATTTGTAGTTAAATGCTCTTCTACTGAGCTATGGACCCTTGAGATGAGTCTCTCCATCTCCCATCACACAGAGGTGGAAGCAATTGTCTTTTCTTTCCTCTTTCTTGAAGTTTCTCTGGCCTTATGTGCCATCAATGGTTATGAAAAAACAAAAAAGCTATGCATTTACCACACCAAACTTAAAATATTGCTCGCCCTCGAGCAAAAGAAGAAAGAATAGAAGAAGAGGAAGAAGATATAGAGGAGAGAGAGAGATGTTTGTGTTTCGGCCATGTAGGGTGGGTTTGGGTGGAAAGGATGGATGGATCTGAGTGGTGAAGAGGTGATGGGGAAAAGAGATTGAGGTGATTGGTGAAGGATTTTTGGGGAAGAGTGTTTATGGGGAAGAGAGGATGAATGTGAAGAAGGGGAGAGAAGGTGAGTTGAGGTAGGTGGGGATCCTGTGGGGTCCACAGATCCTAGGATGATCTTGTAGGGTCCACGGATCCTGAGGTGTCAAGGATTTACATCCCTGCACCAATTAGGCATGTAAAACGCCTTTGCATACAATTCTGGCGTTTAAACGCTGAAGTGATGCTTATGTTGGGAGTTCAACGCCCAATTACAGCATGTTTCTGGCGTTGAATGCCAGTTCCATGCTTGTTTCTGGCGTTCAGCGCCAGCTCTCCTCAGGGTATATTCCTGGCGTTCAAACGCCAGGATGCTGCTTGTTTCTGGCGTTTAACGCCAGATCCATGCTCTGTTCTGGCGTTGAACGCCAGCCAGATGCTCCTTACTGGCGTTTAAACGCCAGTAAGTCCTTCCTCCAGGGTGTGATTTTTCTTCTGCTGTTTTTGATTCTGTTTTTAATTTTAGTATTTTTTTTCGTGACTCCACATGATCATGAACCTAATAAAACATTAAAGAACAATAAAAGAAAAATAAAATTAGATAAATAAAAATTGGGTTGCCTCCCAATAAGCATTTCTTTAATGTCAATAGCTTGACAGTGGGCTCTCATGGAGCCACACAGGTGATCAGGTCAATGTTGTAAACTCTGAACACCAAACTTAGAGTTTGGATGTGGGGATTCAACACCAAACTTAGAGTTTGGCTGTGGCCTTCCAACACCAAACTTAAAGTTTGATTGTGGGGGTTTTGTTTGACTCTGTACTGAGAGAAGCTTTTCATGCTTCCTCTCCATTGTTAAAAAAGAACACCCTTGGGTCTTAAACACAAGGTAGTTCCTATTCAATTGAAGGATTAATTCTCCTCTGTTAACGTCTATCATAGCTCCTGTTGTGGCTAGAAAAGGTCTTCCAAGGATGATGCATTCATCCTCCTCCTTCCTAGTGTCTAAGATGATAAAATCAGCAGGGATGTAAAGACCTTTAACCTTCATTAACACGTCTTCTACCAATCCATAAGCTTGTCTTACTGACTTGTCTGCCATTTGTAATGAAAATATAGCAGGCTATACCTCAATGATCCCCAGCTTCTCTATTACAGAGAGTGGCATAAGATTTATGCCTGACCCTAGGTCATACAGAGCCTTTTCAAAGGTCATGGTGTCTATGGTACAGGGTATTAAGAATTTACCAGGATCTTGTTTCTTTTGAGGTAAAATTTGCTGAACCCATGTATCTAGTTCACCAATGAGCAAGGGAGGCTCACCTTCCCGAGTCTCATTACCAAACAACTTGGCATTCAGCTTCATGATAGCTCCTAGATATTGAGCAACTTGCTCTCCAGTTACATCTTCATCCTCTTCAAAGGAAGAATAGTCTTCAGAGCTCATGAATGGCAGAAGGAGGTTTAGTGGAATCTCTATGGCCTCTATATGAGCCTCATATTCTTTTGGGTCCTCAATAGGGAACTCCTTCTTGCTTGAGATACGTCCCATGAGGTCTTCCTCATTGGGATTCACATCCTCTCCTTCCTCTCTAAGTTCAGTGATGATTGGATTTTTGACGGTTTAGAATTTCACTAATGAATTCTCGTTGTAAAGTATAGTTCCTAAACCAAAAAATAATCCTTTCATGCAAAAAATTGTTTGTCACTAGTACAAACCCCTAAAATTTATAAATCGAAGTATTGGAACCTCGGGTCGTTCTCCCTAGGACTTACAATAAAGTGTTTTGTTATTGGTTGTGAGTTATTTTGGGGTTTTTGAGATTTTATACAAGAAATATAAATGACAAAGGAAATAAACTAACAACTAACAAAGCTCTTGGCAAGATATGAGAACTAGAAGTCCTATCCTAGTTATCCTCCTCAATTGTGATGAGAATTGTTCATTGCACCCACTTAGTTAACCTCTAACCATGGAGGAAAGTCAAGTGGATGAATCAATTTGATTCCTCAAGTCCTAATCAACTCCTAAAGGAAATACTAGCTTTAGATCTATTCAAATCAATTAGCAATCTCTAATTATCAATCAACAAAGGAATTAGATAACTCAAAAGTCACTAATCACTCTACTAAAGCCAAGAGGAACAAAATCTATACTAAAATCCAACCAAGCATTTTCTCAAACACTTGGAAGGCACAAAAGAAAAGCATAGTAAATCAACAACAAGATTAATTCTAATAACAATCAAATGTAAAGAATTAACAACAACAATTCAAGGAAACCACAATTATCATGAATTACCTCAAATTGCATTATTAAAAGAAAACAAAAGAACAAAAATATCTCAATTACAAAACCTAGAAACAAAATAAGAGAAATTACAACAAGAGGATAGGGATAGAAAGAAGAACCAAAGTGTAGTAATCATCAATTGAAGGTAGAAGTAGAAGGAGACTTGAATTAAACCTAGAACTATGAGATCCTAATCTAACCCTAATTCCTAATCCTAATTCTAGAGAGAAGAGAGAGCTTCTCTCTCTAACTCTAACTACTTCTAAAACTAAACTATGACTAATGATCAAAAGTATGAAAAGTATATTGATTCCTCTTCAATCCTTGGCTTAAATAGCATCAGAAAAGAGTTGGATTGGGCCCACAAGGCTTCTAAAATCGCTGGTCACGAGTTGCATTAAGTGGGTCATGTGCCACCATCGGTGCGTCTGCGTACCGTGCGCGTGCGTGCCTCTATGCGCAATGCAACTATGGCAAATCTTATATCGTTTCGAAGCCCCGGATGTTAGCTTTCCAACCCAACTAGAACCGCATCATTTGGACCTTTGTAGCTCAAGTTATGGTCAATTAAGTGCGAAGAGGTCAGGCTTGACAGCTTTTTGGTTCCATCATTTCTTCATAAGTTCTCCAACTTTACATGTTTTTTCTTCATTCCCTTAATCCAATCTTTGCCTCCTAAATCTGAAATCACTTTAACAAACATATTAAGGCATCTAATGGAATCAAGGTAAATTACATTTATCTATTTTAAGACCTAAAAAGCATGTTTTCACTCTTAAGCACAATTAAAGGAGAATATACAAAACCATGCTATTTCATTGAATAAATGTGGGTAAAAGGTGATAAAATCCCCTAAAATCAATATAAGATAAACCCTACAAATGGGGTTTATCAACCTCCCCACACTTAAACCAAGCATGTCCTCATGCTTAAGCCAATAGAGAAACAAAGGGTATCAACATTTATTCCCTGTAAATAAACTATATGCAACCTAAACTATATGCAACTATCTAAATGGATGCAACTAAATGCAAAATGATTTTACCTACTTGGTTAAAAATAAATCAATCCTCCAAGTCATACATGCACAAGTAGGGCCAAGATCATATAACGATTCATGAATCCTACCAATTCACGTATAAAAAATGAAGTTCAAATAGACTTGCAAGAAGAAAGCTCATGAAAGCTGGAAATCAAGGAATTGAGCATCGAACCCTCACCGGAAGTGTTTGCACTCTAGTCGCTCAGTGTTTGGGGTTGATTCTCTCAATTCTCCCCTAATCATGCTTTCCAAGATTTGTTTTTCTTCTAACAATCAACAATTATTCAATGCACGCATACATGTATCATGAGGTCTTTTCTTTAGGTTGTAATGGGGCTAGGGTCAAGGTAGAATCATATATGGCTAGTGGACTTGGATTTGAATCTTTGATTAACTTAAACTTTTCCACCTAACCTATATAATGACCTATACAATTAAGTACTAATCTAACTACCCATTCCTCACTTTTTCACATACTCATGCATTTTCTTTTCATTTCACAACACTTATGCATTGATTCTTATTGAGCTTCACTTTGGGGCATTTTGTCCCCTTTATTGCTTTTCTTTTTTTCTTTCTTTTTTTATATACATTTTTTCTTTTCTTTTCTTTTTTTTCTTTTTTCACTTTTATTTCTTTTTCTTTTCATTTTTCTTTTTTTCTTTCAAACTATATACAAGAACATCAATGCATAAGGTCTATACATTTAATCAATACATGAGTATGTACCCAATTTTCCAATATAAAAATACAAAACACAAACACATCCTTTTACCTCAACCAATGTCCCTCCCAAGTTTCCCACACTTGAATGATGCTCACACACACTAGCCTAAGCTAATCAAAGATCCAAATAAAGGACATTTATTGTTTTTCGCTTTAGGACTTGTAATGTGCTAAATTAAAGAACAAGTGGGTTAAGCGTAGGCTCAAAGTTGGCTAATAAAGGTTGATAAAAGATAGACTATTTGGGTAAGTGAGCTAATGAAATAATGGCCTCAATCATATAAATGCATGAATACATAAAATAATGGACATAAAGAATCAAACAAATCAAAGATTACAACCATAGAAAGAGAATAATGCACACAAGAAGGAAAAATAAGTGGTTATAAGATGTAACCACACAATTAGGCTCAAATCTCACAAGCTTGTGTTCTTAGCTCAAAAACCATGTTCCAAAATACATTCTTTCAAGCAAGTTCAACAAAATTTTTTCAAATTGGTAGGTTGCCCTAAAACAGTTTCTTGGAAAAGAAATTATCACCATAACCAAGTGGTCCTAATAAGAAAGAGTGGTAAAAATATGTACGAATTCTAACTAACATGCAACCTATCATGCAATGCAATAACTAATCTAACAAAGAAAACTAAGAATTGGTGTTGGACAAGGAAATTGTTACCCACGGAGATCGGTCAGATGACCTCCCCACACTTGAAGATTGCACCGTCCTCGGTGCATGCAAAGAAGAGCAAGGTGGATAGGTTGCTACAATTGATGAGCTCCTTCAAAAGGTTTTGCGGATGACTTGTTTGTTGCCCCATTTAGAAACTTTTCCTTTTTTTTTCTGGTGGCCAACCTAAAAGGAAAGAAAAGGAAAGAAAATTAAGCCTATAACAAAGATATCAAGGCAATTAGAACATAGGCAGGGGCTAATGTCAAATAAGAGTATGATTCCCTACTACATGTTAGCTAAGCATGTGAGTGAGAAAACAATGTAAGCTAAGGCATATCATTAAGCTCGATGCAAGAGTAAAGTTAAAGCATGAAGAGTGTATTGAGCATCAAGTTCAAATGAGAAGAAGTGGATCATGAAAGACAATATGAGGTCATATCAATGCACAAAGACACAAGTCATACAAGATGAAGCATTGATTTAAAAGTTTCATCACCCAACAATATCAAACAAGTCAAGAAGCACCAAAATAATGTAAGAAAGTCTCAACAATTGAGTAGGAAAGTTCAACACCATTATTAAAATGGAAAACTTAGAAAATAAAATGAGAACAAGGTAGAAAAAAACAAAATTGAAATGCAATGAATGAAAATAAGCAAATGCAATAAAAGAAAATGGAGGAAAAGAGAAAAAAAAATTTTGTTTCTTTTTTTTTAATATTTTATTTATTTATTTATTTATTATTATATTATTATTATTTTTTTTATTAAAAAAATTTCATTTATATTTAAAAAATTTTCTAAGAGAGGAAGAAGAAAAAAAAAATTAGAAAGAAAGAAGAAGAGAAGAGGAAAGAAGGAGAAAGGAGGAAGGAGAAAAGCAGGGTGCAAATCCCCGCGCGCGCACAGCGCGCTTACGCGTGGATGCAGCAGGGACAATCCACGCGCGCGCACACAGCGCGCTTACGCGTGGATGAGGTTGTGCTCCCAGCACAATGCTAGCACAAAGCGCGCACAACTCTCTGGTTTTTGTAGCAGAAGTTGCAGAAATGCAATCCGCGCGCGCGCACAGCGTGCTAGCGCGCCGATGCCCTTTTTTTTGGCCCAAAAAGCAGAAAAAAAATGCCCAAGAGCTCCCTATAATGTCTAAAACTCTTCTTTATTCAATCAAATATCAAACAATTCACAAAAATGCAATTTGATTTTAGGATTTATTCATCTACTACTAATGAATACAACATACTAACAACCAATCTTTACAAACAAATCAATATGAAATGAAAATCTACCTACAATGGCAACTCAAATCACTTATTAAACAAAACTAGAAGAGGATGGAAAGAGTTTACCATGGTGGGGTGTCTCCCACCTAGCACTTTTATTTATTGTCCTTAAGTTGGACTTATGGGGAGCTTCTTATCAAGGTGGCCTGTGCTTGTACTCATCTTGGAACATCCACCAATGCTTGGTCTTCCAATAAGCTCCATCATTCAAGATTAATAACTTCAAGCATGGGTGGAGTTCCACACAAGCTATGAGCTCCCAAAGGCAATCCTCATGTATTTCGGGATCCCATATCTTGTTTCTACACCCATCTTTGAGTTGATTATCATTATTCCACTTGGGTGGCATAATCTTGGAATTCTCAAAGAAGCTTCCAAACAACTTCCTAGACCCATGCCTTGGAGGTTGCGCACCCTCTTCAACATCAATATCAAGCTTCTTGGAAGAGTTCTCCATGATGCTACATTCCCATGGACTTTCAACACCTCTTAAATCTTCAACCACCTCTTCCTTTTCTTCAATGATCATAGGCTCCTCCAACTATTCTAACACAAAATTTGACTCCTCCTTCTCCACCGAATTTTCCAATTTCTCCTTCATGCTTTGCTCTTCTTTTGACTTTTCACATGTGGTCACGGAAGTACCTTGAGTATTCAAGCATTGGTGGGCTAAAGTGTGCACCACCTTGGTCAAATTGGTCACAAACTCAAGTGTATCCCGCTTCATGGCGCCATTTTGATGATTGGATTTTTGACGGTTTAGAATTTCACTAATGAATTCTCGTTGTAAAGTATAGTTCCTAAACTAAACAATAATCCTTTCATGCAAAAAATTGTTTGTCACTAGTACAAACCCCTAAAATTTATAAACCGAAGTATTGGAACCTCGGGTCGTTCTTCCTAGGACTTACAATAAAGTGTCTTGTTATTGGTTGTGAGTTATTTTGGGGTTTTTGAGATTTTATACAAGAAATATAAATGGCAAAGGAAATAAACTAACAACAAACAAAGCTCTTGGCAAGATATGAGAACTAGAAGTCCTATCCTAGTTATCCTCCTCAATTGTGATGAGAATTGTTCATTGCCCCCACTTAGTTAACCTCTAACCATGGAGGAAAGTCAAGTGGATGAATCAATTTGATTCCTCAAGTCCTAATCAACTCCTAAAGGAAAGACTAGCTTTAGAGGCATTCAAATCAATTAGCAATCTCTAATTATCAATCAATAAAGGAATTAGATAACTCAAGAGTCACTAATCACTCTACCAAAGCCAAGAGGAACAAAATCTATACTAAAATCCAACCAAGCATTTTCTCAAACACTTGGAAGGCATAAAAGAAAAGCATAGTAAATCAACAACAATAATTAATTCTAATAACAATCAAATGTAAAGAATTAACAACAACAATTCAAGGAAACCACAATTATCATGAATTACCTCAAATTGCATTATTAAAAGAAAATAAAAGAACAAAAATATCTCAATTACAAAACCTAGAAACAAAATAAGAGAAATTACAACAAGAGGATAGGGATAGAAAGAAGAACCAAAGTGTAGCAATCATCAATTGAAGGTAGAAGTAGAAGGAGACTTGAATTAAACCTAGAACTATGAGATCCTAATCTAACCCTAATTCCTAATCCTAATTCTAGAGAGAAGAGAGAGCTTCTCTCTCTAACTCTAACAACTTTTAAAACTAAACTATGACTAATGATCAAAAGTATGAAAAGTATATTGATTTTTCTTCCCTTGGCTTAAATAGCATCAGAAATGAGTTGGATTGGGCCCACAAGGCTTCTAAAATCGTTGGCCACGTGTTGCATTAAGTGGGTCATGTGCCACCATCGACGCGTCCACGTACCGTACGCGTGCGCGCCTCTATGCACGATGCAACTATGAAAAATCTTATATCGTTTTGAAGCCCCGTATGTTAGCTTTCCAACCCAACTAGAACCGCATCATTTGGACCTCTGTAGCTCAAGTTATGGTCAATTAAGTGCAAAGAGGTCAGGCTTGACAGCTTTTTGGTTCCATCATTTCTTCATTAGTTCTCCAACTTTATATGCTTTTTCTTCATTCCCTTAATCCAATCTTTGCCTCCTAAATCTGAAATTACTTAACAAACATATCAAGGCATCTAATGGAATCAAGGTAAATTACATTTATCTATTTTAAGACCTAAAAAGCATGTTTTCACTCTTAAGCACAATTAAAGGAGAATATACAAAACCATGCTATTTCATTGAATAAATGTGGGTAAAAGGTGATAAAATCCCCTAAAATCAATTCAAGATAAACCCTACAAATGGGGTTTATCATTCGGCCATGTTGATTATATCAATTGCCTGGCACTCTCTTTTTGGATTCTCTTCAGTATTACTTGGGAGAGTACTAGGAGGAGTTTCAGTGACTTTCTTACTCAGCTGGCCCACTTGTGCCTCCAGATTTTTGATGGAGGATCTTGTTTCACTCATGAAATTTAAAGTGGCCTTGGACAGATCAGAGACTATATTTGCTAAGTTAGAGGTATTTTGCTCAGAATTCTCTGTCTGTTGCTGAGAAGATGATGGAAAAGGCTTGCTATTGCTGAGCCTGTTTCTTCCACCATTATTAAAGCCTTGTTGAGGCTTTTATTGATCCCTCCATGAGAAATTTGGATGATTTCTCCATGATGAATTATAGGTGTTTTCATAAGGTTCACCCATGTAATTTACCTCTGCCATTGCAGGGTTCTCAGGATCATAAGCTTCTTCTTCAGAAGATGCCTCTTTAGTACTGTTGGATGCATTTTTCCATCCATTCAGACTTTGAGAAATCATGTTGACTTGCTGAGTCAACATTTTGTTCTGAGCCAATATGACATTCAGAGCATAATTTCAAGAACTCCCTTCCTATGAGGCGTCCCATTATTCACGGAATTCCTCTCAGAAGTGTACATGAATTGGTTATTTGCAACCATTTCAATAAGTTCCTAAGCTTCTGCAGGCGTTTTCTTTAGGTGAATGGATCCACCTGCAGAGTGGTCTAGTGACATCTTAGAGAACTCAGACAGACCATAATAGAATATATCTATCATGGTCCATTATGAAAACATGTCAGAAGGACACTTTTTGGTCATCTGCTTGTATCTTTCCCAAGCTTCATAGAGGGATTCACCATCTTTTTGCTTGAAGGTTTGAACATCCACTCTAAGCTTGCTCAGCTTTTGAGGAGGAAAGAATTTAACCAAGAAGGTCATGACTAGCTTATCCCAAGAGTCCAGGCTATCCTTAGGTTGTGAGTCCAACCATGTTCTAGCTCTGTCTCTTACAGCAAAAGGGAAAAGCATGAGCCTATAGACTTCAGGATCTACTCCATTAGTCTTAATAGTCTCACAGATCTGCAAGAACTCATTTAAAAACTGGTAGGGATCTTCTGATTGAAGTCCATGAAACTTGCAGTTTTGTTGCATTAGAGCAACTAGTTGAGGTTTCAGCTCAAAATTATTTGCTCCAATGGTAGGAATTGAGATGCTTCTTCCATCAAACTTGGAAGGTGGTGTAGTATAATCACCAAGCATCTTCCTTGCATTATTATGGTTGGGTTCGGTTGCCATATCCTTTTCTTGTTCGAAAATTTCAGTAAGGTTGTCTCTGGATTGTTGTAATTTAGCTTCTCTTAGTTTCCTCTTCAGAGTCCTTTCAGGTTCAGGATCAGCTTCAACAAGAATGCCTTTTTTCTTATTCCTGCTCATATGAGAAAGAAAAGAACAGAAAAGGAAGAGAAATCCTCTATGTCACAGTATAGAGATTCCTTTATGTTAGTAGAAGAAGAAAGGGAATAAGAGTGAAGAAGAATGAATAATCCAAACATAAGGGTGATGATAGGGGCAGTGATTTGAGATGAAGAGAAGTGTTAGTAAATGAATAAATAAATAAAATAAGATGAGAGACAGAAGTTTTCGAAAATAATTTTGAAAAGGAGTTTATGATTTTCGAAAATTAAGATAAGAAATAAAATTAAAATTAAAATTTAAAATAATTAATCAATTAAAAAGAATTTTGAAAAAGAGGTGAGGTATTTTCGAAAATTAGAGAGAGAAAATTAGTTAGGTGATTTTGAAAAAGATAAGAAACAAACAAAAGTTAATTGGTTAGTTTGAAAAAGATTTGAAAATCAAATTTGAAAAGATAAGAAGATAAGAAGATATTTTGAAATCAAATTTTTGAAAAAGATAAAATTTTAAAAAAATATGATAAAAATATATGATTAAAAAGATATGGTTGGAAAAGATTATTTTTAAAATTAAAATTAATTACTTGACTAACAAGAAATTAAAAGATATTATTCTAGAATTTAAAAATTGAACCTTTCTTAACAAGAAAGTAATAAACTTCAAATTTTTGAATCAATCACATTACTTATTAGTTAAGTTTCAAAAATTTGAAATAAAATAAGAAAAAGATTTTGAAAAAATAGTTTTAAATTTTCGAAAATCATAAGATAAAAGTAAAAGAGATTTGATTTTTTTTTTTGAAAAAGATTTTGAAAAGATAAGATTTTTAAAATTGAAAATTTGACTTGACTTACAAAAAATAACTAATTTTTAAAAATTTTTTGACTAAGTCAACTCAAATTTTTGAAATTTTGAGAGAAAAAAGGAAAAGATAATAAATTTTTTAATTTTTGAATTTTTAATTATGAGAGAGAAAAACAAAAAATGACTCACAACATGAAAATTATGAATCAAAACACATGATGCATGCAAGAGCACTATGAATGTCAAGATGAACACCAAGAACACTTTGAAGATCATGATGAACATCAAGAACATGATTTTGAAAAATTTTTTATGCAAAGAAAACATGCAAGACACCAAACTTGGAAATCTTTAATGCTTAGACACTATGAATGCAAAAATGCACATGAAAACTAATAAAAGACACAAAACAAGAAAACATCAAGATCAAACAAGAAGACTTACCAAGAATAACTTGAAGATCATGAAGAACACCATGCATAGATTTTCGAAAAATGCATAAATTTTTAGAAAAATACAATTGACACTGATGAGCGGATATTTATACGCTTTTTGGCATTGTTTTTAGGTAGTTTTTAGTAAGTTCAAGCTACTTTTAGGGATGTTTTCATTAGTTTTTATGTTAAATTCACATTTCTGGACTTTACTATGAGTTTGTGTTTTTCTGTGATTTCAGGTAATTTCTGGCTGAAATTGAGGGACTTGAGCAAAACTCTGAAAAAGGCTGACAAAAGGACTGCTGATGTTGTTGGAATCTGACCTCCCTGCACTCGAAATGAATTTTCTGGAGCTACAGAACTCCAATTGGCACGCTCTCAACGGTGTTGGAAATTATACATTCAGAGCTTTCCAGCAATATATAATAGTCCATACTTCATTCGGAAATTGATGACGTAACTTGGCGTTGAACGCCAAGTACATGCTGCTGTCTGGAGTTAAACGCCAGAAAAACGTCATGATCCGGAGTTGAACGCCCAAAACACGTCATAACTTGGAGTTCAACTCCAAGAAAAGCCTCAGCTCGTGGATTGATCAAGCTCAGCCCAAACATACACCAAGTGGGCCCCGAAAGTGGATTTATGCATCAATTACTTACTCATGTAAACCCTAGTAGCTAGTTTATTATAAATAGAACATTTAACTATTGTATTAGACGTCTTTTTGACCACGTTTCATCTTTGGTCTCAGTTTTGTTTTATTCTTCATCTTAGGAGGCCATTGAGCACGTTTTAGGGGGGCTGGCCATTCGACCATGCCTGAACCTTTCACTTATGTATTTTCAACGGTGGAGATTCCGCACACCATAGATTAAGGGTGTGGAGCTCTGCTGTACCTCAAGTTTCAATACAATTACTATTACTTTTTTATTCAATTCTCTTTTATTCTTATTCCAAGATATACGTTGCACAACACTTTGATGAATGTGATGATCCGTGACACTCATCATCATTCTCACCTATGAACGCGCGTGTTTGACAACCACTTCCGTTCTACCTTAGGCCGGGCGCATATCTCTTAGATTCCCCAACAGAATCTTCGTGGTATAAGCTAGATAGATGGCGGCATTCATGAGGATCCGGAAAGTCTAAACCTTGTCTATGGTATTCCGAGTAGGATTCTGGGATTGAATGACTGTGATGAACTTTAAACTCCTGAAGGCTGGGCGTGATGACAAACGCAAAAGAATCAAGGGATTCTATTCCAACCTGATTGAGAACCGACAGATGATTAGCCGTGCCGTGACAGAGCATAGGACCATTTTCACTGAGAGGATGGGATGTAGCCATTGACAATGGTGATACCCTACATACAGCTTGCCATGGAAAGGAGTAAGAAGGATTGAAGGAAGAGTGAGTAGTGAAGTAGAGTTTCAAGAGGAACACAGCATCTCCATACACCTATCTGAAATTCCCACTATTGATTTACATAAGTATTTCTATCCCTTTTTATTTTCTGTTTATTATTAATTATTCGAAAACCCATAAAACAATTTAATCTGCCTAACTGAGATTTACAAGGTGACCATAGCTTGCTTCATACCAACAATCTCTGTGGGATCGACCCTTACTCACGTAAGGTATTACTTGGATGACCCAGTACACTTGCTGGTTAAGTTGAACGAAGTTGTGAACCATGGTATTGGCATCATGTCTTTGGCGCCATTACGAGGGAATGAAAAGCAATGAATTTTGCAAAATGGAATAACACATGAATAACAATTTCGTCCACCAAATTTTTGGCGCCGTTGCCGGGGATTGTTCGAGTATGGACAACTGACGGTTTATCTTGTTGCTCAGATTAGGTAATTTTCTTTTCAAAAACTTTTTCAAAATTTTTCTTTTATTTCTCGTTTTTCCAAACTATATTTTCGAAAAAAATTAATAAAAATCCAAAAAAAAAATTAAAAAAATCATAAAAATAAAAAATATTTTGTGTTCCTTGTTTGAGTCTTGAGTTAATTTTTAAGTTTGGTGTCAATTGCATGCTTTAAAAATTTTTCTTGCACTTTTTTTTTTCGAAAATTCCATGCATTCATAGTGTTCTTCATGATCTTCAAGTTGTTCTTGATAAGTCCTCTTGTTTGATCTTGATGTTTTCTTGTTTTGTGTTGTTTGTTGTTTTTCATATGCATTTTTTATTTGTTAAAGTCCATGCATTAAAGATTTCTAAGTTTGGTGTCTTGCATGTTTTCTTTGCATCAAAAATTTTTCAAAAATATGTTCTTGATGTTCATCATGATCTTCAAAATGTTCTTGGTGTTCATCTTGACATTCATAGTGTTCTTGCATGCATCTTGTGTTTTGATCCAAAATTTTCATGTTTTGGGTCATGTTTGTGTTTTTCTCTCTCATCTTTAAAAATTCAAAAATAAAAAATATATCTTTTCCTTTTTTCCCTCCAAATTTTAGAAATTTTGGGTTGACTTGGTCAAAAATTTTCAAAATTAGTTGTTTCTCACAAGTCAAGTCAAAATTTCAATTTTAAAAATCTTATCTTTTCAAAATATTTTTCAAAAATCATATCTTTTTCATTTTTTTTATTTATTTTCGAAATCTTTAAAAATTATTTTTCAAAATCTTTTTCTTATCTTTATATCAAATTTTCAAAAATTAGCTAACAATTAATGTGATTGGTTCAAAAATTTGAAGTTTGTTACTTTCTTGTTAAGAAAGGTTCAATCTTTAAGTTCTAGAATCTTATCTTGTAGTTTCTTGTTAGTTAAGTCATTTTAAAAATTAGATCTTTTTATCTTTTATCTTATCTTTTTCAAAAATTTTATCTTTTTCAAAATGTGATTTCAAAATATCTTATCTAACTTCTTATCTTCTTATCTTTTTAAAATTTAATTTCAAATCTTTTTCAATCAACTAACTAACTTTTTGTTTGTTTCTTATCTTTTTCAAAACCACCTAACTACTTTTTTCTCTCTAATTTTCGAAAATATCTCACCCCTTTTTCAAAAATTCTTTTTAATTAACTAATTGTTTCATGTTTTAATTTTAATTACATTTTATCTCTAATTTTCGAAAATTACTAACCCCTTTTTCAAAATTATTTTCAAAAATTCGCCCTCTCTTTTCTTATTCTATTTAATTATTTAATTACTAACACTTCTCTTCACCTCTCTTCATCTAAAAATCCAAACCATTCTCCTTTCCTTATCCCCTTTCTTCTTCTACTAACATAAAGGAATCTCTATACTGTGACATAGAGGATTCCTCTTCCTTTTCTTGTTTTCTTCTCTTTCATATGAGCAGGAACAGGGAAAAAAGGCACTCTTGTTGAAATTGATCCAGAACCTGAAAGGACTCTGAAGAGGAAATTAAGAGAAGCTAAATTACATTATTCTAAAGGTAACCTTTCAGAAATTTTCGAACAAGAGAAGGAGATGGCAGCCGAAAATAATAATAATGCAAGGAGAATGCTTGGTGACTTCACAAAGCCAACGTCCAAGTTTGATGGAAGAAGCATCTCCATTCTTGCCATTGGAGCCAACAATTTTGAGCTTAAGCCTCAACTAGTTGCTTTAATGCAACAAAACTGCAAGTTTTATGGACTTCCTTCTGAAGATCCCTATCAGTTTTTAACTGAGTTCTTGCAGATCTGTGAGACTGTAAAGACGAATGGAGTTGATCCTGAAGTCTACAGACTCATGCTTTTCCCTTTTGCTGTAAGAGACAGAGCTAGAATATGGTTGGATTCACAACCTAAGGATAGCCTGGACTCCTGGGATAAGCTGGTCACAGCCTTCTTGGATAAATTCTTTCCTCCTCAAAAGCTGAGCAAGCTGAGAGTGGATGTTCAAACCTTCAAGCAAAAAGATGGTGAATCCCTCTATGAAGCTTGGGAAAGATACAAGCAGCTGACCAAAAGATGTCCATCTGACATGTTTTCAAAATGGACCATATTAGATATATTCTATTACGGTCTATCTGAATTTTCGAAAATGTCATTGGACCATTCTGCAGGTGAATCTATTCACCTAAAGAAAACGCCTGAAGAGGCTCAAGAGCTCATTGACATGGTTGCAAACAACCAATTCATGTACACTTCTGAGAGGAATTCTGTGAATAATGGGATACCTCAGAAGAAAGGAGTTCTTGAAATTGATGCTCTGAATGTCATATTGGCTCAGAACAAAGTGTTGACTCAACAGGTCAACATGATCTCTCAAAATCTGAATGGATGGCAACATGTATCCAACAGTACTAGAGAGGCAGCTTCTGAAGAAGCTTATGATCCTGAGAACCCTGCCATGGCAGAGGTTAATTATATGGGTGAACCTTATGGAAACACCTATACCTCATCATGGAGAAATCATCCAAATTTCTCATGGAAGGATCAACAAAAGCCTCAACAAGGCTTTAACAACGGTGGACGCAATAGGCTGAGCAATAGCAAGCCATATCCATCATCTTCTCAGCAACAGACAGAGAATTCTGAACAAAACACCTCTAATTTAGCCAATCTAGTCTCTGATCTGTCAAAGGCCACTTTCAGTTTCATGAGTGAAACAAGATCCTCCATCAGAAATCTGGAGGCACAAGTGGGCCAGCTGAGTAAGAAAGTCATTGAAACTCCTCCCAGTATTCTCCCAAGCAATTCAGAAGAGAATCCAAAAGAAGAGTGCAAGGCCATTGATATAATCAATATGGCTGAATGCACAAGGGAGGAGGAGGACGAAAATCCTAGTGAGGAAGACCTCCTGGGATGTCCCTCAAGCAAGAAAGAGTTTTCTATTAAGGATCCAAAGGAATCTGAGGCTCATATAGAGACCATAGAGATTCCATTAAATCTCCTTTTGCCATTCATGAGCTCTGAAGACTATTCTTCCTCTGAAGAGGATGAAGATGTAACTGGAGAGCAAGTTGCTCAATACTTAGGAGCTATCATGAAGCTGAATGCCAAGTTATTTGGCAATGAGACTTGGGAAAGTGAACCTCCCTTGCTCATTGGTGAACTGGACACCTGGATTCAGAAAATTCTACCTCAAAAGAAACAAGATCCTGGCAAGTTCTTAATACCTTGTTACATAGGCACCATGACCTTTGAAAAAGCTCTGTGTGATATGGGGTCAGGGATAAATCTTATGCCACTCTCTGTAATGGAGAAGCTGGGGATCATTGAGGTACAACCTGCCTTGTTCTCATTACAATTGGTAGACAAGTCATTGAGACAAGCTTATGGAATAGTAGAGGACGTGTTAGTAAAGGTTGAAGGCCTTTACATCCCTGCTGATTTCATAATCTTAGACATTAGGAAGGAAGAGGATGAGTGCATCATCCTTGGAAGACCTTTCCAAGCCACAGCAGGAGCTGTGATAGATGTCAACAGAGGTGAATTAGTCCTTCAATTGAATGGGGACTACCTTGTGTTTAAGGCACATGGCCATCCCTCTGTGACAAAAGAGAGTAAGCATGAAGAGCTTCTCTTAGTTCAGAGTCAAGAAGAGCCCACACAGTCAAACTCTAAGTTTGGTGTTGTGAGGCCACAACCAAACTCTAAGTTTGGTATTAAGACCCCATATCCAAACTCTAAGTTTGGTGTTGGGACTATACAACATTGACCTGATCACCTTGTGGCTCCATGAGAGCCACTGTCAAGCTATTGACATTAAAGAAGCGCTTGTTGGGAGGCAACCCAATTTTATTTATCTAATTTTTATTTTATTCTATATTACTGTTATTTTGTGTTTTATTAGGTACATGATCATGAGGAGTCACGAAAAAAATCAGAAAAATTAAAAATAGAGTCAAAAACAGCAGAAAAAAATTCGAACCCTGGAGGAAGCACAGGCTGGCGTTCAACGCCAGTAAGATGCATCTGGCCGGCGTTCAACGCCAGAACAGAGCATCATTCTGGCGCTGAACGCCAGAAACAAGCAACATTCTGGCGCTGAACGCCAGGAATGTGCCCAGAGAAGAAAAGCTGGCGTTGAACGCCAGGAATGTGCCCAGAGAAGAAAAGCTGGCGCTGAACGCCAGTAACAAGCATGAAACTGGCGTTCAACGCCAGAAACATGCTTTACATGGGCGTTGAACGCCCAGAATGTGCACCACACGGCATTTAAACGCCAGAATGGTGTGCAAAGGTAATTTACATGCCTATTTGGTGCAGGGATGGAATTCCTTGACACCTCAGGACCTGTGGACCCCACAGGATCACCTCAGGATCTGTGGACCCCACAGGATCCCCACCTACCATATTCCCACCTTACCTCCTAATCCTAGTTTTTGTGATTACTCTTCCCCATGTCACACTTCCCAACACTCTTCACCAATCACCTCAATTCCTCTTCCCAATTACCCCCATAAACCCCACCTACCTTCAAAAATTCAAAACCATTTTCCCACCCATTTCCACCCAAAATGGCCGAACATACACTCCCCCCTCTCCCTATAAATACCCTTCCATTCTACTTCATTTTCACACAACACAAACCCCTCTTCTCCCACTTAGCCGAACCTACATCTCTCCTTCTCTACCATATTCTCTTCTTCTTCTTCTTCTCTTCTTTCTTCTCTTGCTCGAGGGCGAGCAATATTTTAAATTTGGTGTGGTAAAAGCATAAGCTTTTTGTTTTTCCATTACCATCAATGGCACCTAAGGCCGGAGAATCCTCTAGAAAAGGAAAAAGGAAGACAAAAGCTTCCACCTCCGAGTCATGGGAGATGGAAAGATTCATCTCCAAGAGCCATCAAGACCACTTCTATGATGTTGTGGCAAAGAAGAAGGTGATCCCTGAGGTCCCTTTCAAGCTCAAGAAAAATGAGTATCCGAAAATCCGACATGAAATCCGAAGAAGAGGTTGGGAAGTCCTAACAAACCCCATGCAACAAGTCGGAATCTTAATGGTTCAAGAGTTCTATGCCAATGCATGGATCACTAGGAACCATGATCAAAGTATGAACCCGAGTCCAAAGAATTATCTCACAATGGTTCGGGGGAAATACTTAGATTTTAGTCCGGAAAATGTGAGGTTGGCATTCCACTTGCCCATGATGCAAGGAGATGAACGCCCCTACACTAGAAGGGTCAACTTTAATCAAAGGTTGGACCAAGTCCTTATGGACATATGTGTGGAAGGAGCTCAATGGAAGAGAGACTCCAAAGGCAAGCCAGTCCAACTAAGAAGACTGGACCTCAAGCCTGTGGCTAGAGGATGGTTGGAGTTCATTCAACGCTCCATCATTCCTACTAGCAACCGATCTGAAGTTACTGTGGATCGGGCCATCATGATTCATAGCATCATGATTGGAGAGGAAGTAGAAGTTCATGAGGTCATCTCAAATGAAATGAAATCTACAAAATAGTCGACAAGCCTTCACCCATGGCACGGCTAGCTTTTCCTCACCTTATTTGCCATCTATGTTACTCAGCTGGAGTTATCATAGAAGGAGACATCTCCATTGAAGAGGATAAGCCCATCACCAAGAAGAGGATGGAGCAAGCAAGAGAGACCCTTCACGGTTCTCAAGAGATGCATGAGGAAGCTCATCATCAAGAAATCCCTGAGATGCCTCAAGGGATGCACTTTCCTCCAAACAACTATTGGGAACAACTCAACACTTCCTTAGAAGATTTGAGCCACAATGTTGAACAACTAAGGGTGGAACATCATGAGCACTCCATCATTCTCCATGAAATAAGAGAATATCAAAGAGCAATGAGGGAGGAGCAACAAAGGCAAGGAAGAGACATAGAAGAGCTTAAGAACATCATTGGTCCTTCAAGAAGAAGACGCCACTAAAGGTGGATTCATTCCTTGTTCTTTATTTCTTTCTGTTTTCGGTTTTTAATGTTGTGTTTATCTATGTTTTGTGTCTTTACTTCATGATCATTAGTATGTAGCCATGCCTTAAAGCTATGAATAAAATCCATTAATCCTTCACCTCTCTTAAATGAAAAATGTTTTAATTCAAAAGAACAAGAAGTACATGAATTTCGAAATTATCCTTGAATTTAATTTAATTTTATTGATGTGGTGACAACACTTTTTGTTTTCTGAATGAATGCTTGAACAGTGCATATGTCTTTTGATCTTGTTGTTTATGAATGTTAAAATTGTTGGCTCTTGAAAGAATGATGAACAAAGAGAAATGTTATTGATGATCTGAAAAATCATGAAATAGATTCTTGAAGCAAGAAAAAGCAGTGAAAAAGAAAGCTTGCGAAAAAAAAAAGTGGCGAAAAAAAATAGAAAGAAAAAGAAAAAGCAAGCAGAAAAAGCCAATAGCCCTTAAAACCAAAAGGCAAGGGTAAAAAGGATCCAAGGCTTTGAGCATCAATGGATAGGAGGGCCCAAGGAAATAAAATCCAGGCCTAAGCGGCTAAACCAAGCTGTCCCTAACCATGTGCTTGTGTCATGAAAGTCCAAGTGAAAAGCTTGAGACTGAGTGGTTAAAGTCGTGATCCAAAGCAAAAGAGTGTGCTTAAGAGCTCTGGACACCACTAACTGGGGACTCTAGCAAAGCTGAGTCACAATCTGAAAAGGTTCACCCAGTTATGTGTCTGTGGCATTTATGTATCCGGTGGTAATACTGGAAAACAAAGTGCTTAGGGCCACGGCCAAGACTCATAAATAGCTGTGTTCATGAATCAACATGCTTAACTAGGAAATTCAATAACACTATCGAAATTCTAAGTTCCTAAAGAAGCCAATCATTCAGAACTTCAAAGGAAAAAGTGAGATGCCAAAACTGTTCAGAAGCAAAAAGCTACAAGTCCCGCTCATCTAATTATAATTAATATTCATTGATATTTTGAAATTTATAGTATATTCTCTTCTTTTTATCCTATTTGATTTTTAGTTGCTTGGGGACAAGCAACAATTTAAGTTTGGTGTTGTGATGAGCGGATAATTTATACGCTTTTTGGCATTGTTTTTAGGTAGTTTTTAGTAAGTTCAAGCTACTTTTAGGGATGTTTTCATTAGTTTTTATGTTAAATTCACATTTCTGGTCTTTACTATGAGTTTGTATATTTTTCTGTGATTTCAGGTAATTTCTGGCTGAAATTGAGGGACTTGAGCAAAACTCTGAAAAAGGCTGACAAAAGGACTGCTGATGCTGTTGGAATCTGACCTCCCTGCACTCGAAATAGATTTTCTGGAGCTACAGAACTCTAATTGGCGCGCTCTTAATGGCGTTGGAAAGTAGACATCTAGAGATTTCTAGCAATATATAATAGTCCATACTTCATTCGGAAATTGACGACGTAACTTGGCGTTGAACGCCAAGTACATTCTGCTGTCTAGAGTTAAACGCCAGAAAAACGTCATGATCCGGAGTTGAACGCCCAAAACACGTCATAACTTGGAGTTCAACTCCAAGAAAAGCCTCAGCTTGTGGATTGATCAAGCTCAGCCCAAGCATACACCAAGTGGGCCCCGGAAGTGGATTTATGCATCAATTACTTACTCATGTAAACCCTAGTAGCTAGTTTATTATAAATAGAACATTTAACTATTGTATTAGACGTCTTTTTGACCACGTTTCATCTATGGTCTCAGTTTTGTTTTATTCTTCATCTTAGGAGGCCATTGAGCACGTTTTAGGGGGGCTGGCCATTCGACCATGCCTGAACCTTTCACTTATGTATTTTCAACGGTGGAGTTTCCGCACACCATAGATTAAGGGTGTGGAGCTCTGCTGTACCTCAAGTTTCAATACAATTACTATTACTTTTTTATTCAATTCTCTTTTATTCTTATTCCAAGATATACGTTGCACAACACTTTGATGAATGTGATGATCCGTGACACTTATCATCATTCTCACCTATGAACGCGCGTGATTGACAACCACTTCCGTTCTACCTTAGGCCGGGCGCATATCTCTTAGATTCCCCAACAGAATCTTCGTGGTATAAGCTAGATAGATGGCGGCATTCATGAGGATCCGGAAAGTCTAAACCTTGTCTATGGTATTCCGAGTAGGATTCTGGGATTGAATGACTGTGATGAGCTTCAAACTCCTGAAGGCTGGGCGTGATGACAAACGCAAAAGAATCAAGGGATTCTATTCCAACCTGATTGAGAACCGACAGATGATTAGCCGTGCCGTGACAGAGCATAGGACCATTTTTACTGAGAGGATGGGATGTAGCCATTGACAACGGTGATGCCCTACATACAGCTTGCCATGAAAAGGAGTAAGAAGGATTGAAGGAAGAGTGAGTAGTGAAGTAGAGTTTCAAGAGGAACACAGCATCTCCATACACCTATCTGAAATTTCCACTATTGATTTACATAAGTATTTCTATCCCTTTTTATTTTCTGTTTATTATTAATTATTCGAAAACCCATAAAACAATTTAATCTGCCTAACTGAGATTTACAAGGTGACCATAGCTTGCTTCATACCAACAATCTCTGTGGGATCGACCCTTACTCACGTAAGGTATTACTTGGATGACCCAGTACACTTGCTGGTTAAGTTGAACGAAGTTGTGAACCATGGTATTGGCATCATGTCTTTGGCGCCATTACCAGGGAATGAAAAGCAATGAAGTTTGCAAAATGGAATAACACATGAATAATAATTTCGTCCACCAGACACCAAACTTAAAGGTTGACTCAAGACTCAAACAAGAAACACAAAATATTTTTTATTTTTATGATTTTATTATTTTTTGTATTTTATTTTATATTTTTCGAAAAACATATAGAAAAAAAAGTAATGAATCCAAAGTCCTCAATCAAAATCCTATGAATTAGACATGGCTTAATAGCCAAACAAGCTAAAACATGTTATATGAAACTCTAGAATTTATTCCTGAAAACTCTGAAAATTTTCGAAAATAGGTGATAAATTTTTGAAAGATTTTTGAAAAATTTTTGAAAATAAAACAAAAAAGGAAATTACCTAATCTGAGCAACAAGATGAACCGTCAGTTGTCCAAACTCGAACAATCCCCGGCAACAGCGCCAAAAACTTGGTGGACGAAATTGTGATGCATACTTAAATTGTTGTTCGAAATTGATTCCCCGGTAATGGCCCCAAAAACTTGGTGCTCAATACCATGGTCTAAACATAATTTTACAACTTCCCTCAACTAACCAGCAAGTGCACTGGGTCGTCCAAGTAATAAACCTTATGTGAGTAAGGGTCGATCCCACGGAGATTGTTGGTATGAAGCAAGCTATGGTCATCTTGTAAATCTCAGTCAGGCGGATAATAAATGGTTATGGAGTTTTCAAATAATAATAATAAATAAACAGAAAATAAAGATATAAATACTTATGTAGATCATCGATGGGAATTTCAGATAGGCGTATGAAGATGTTGTGCTCCTTCTGAATCTCTGCTTTCCTACTGCCTTCATCCAATCCTTCTTACTCCTTTCCATGGCAAGCTGTATGTAGGGCATCACCGTTGTCAAAGGCTACATCCCATCCTCTCAGTGAAAAAGGTCCAAATGCTCTGTCACGGCACAGCTAATCATCTGTCGGTTCTCGATCATGTCGGAATAGAATCCCTTGATTCTTTTGCGTTTGTCATCACGCCCAACAATCGCGAGTTTGAAGCTCGTCACAGTCATTCAATCCCGGAATCCTACTCGGAATACCACAGACAAGGTTTAGACTTTCCGGATTCTCATGAATGCCGCCATCAATTCTAGCTTATACCACGAAGACTCTGATCTCACGGAATGGAAGGCTCGGTTGTCAGGCGAGGGCAACCATGCATCATGCATCAGGAATCCAAGAGATACACACTCTAGCTTTCGGTTGTAGAACGGAAGTGGTTATCAGGCACGCGTTCATAGGGACGGATGATGATGAGTGTCACGGATCATCACATCTATCAGGTTGAAGTACGAGTAGTATCTTAGAACAGAAATAAGATTGAATTTGAATAAAAGATAGTAGTAATTGCATTAAAACTCGAGGTACAGCAGAGCTCCACACCCTTAATTTATGGTGTGTAGAAACTCCACCGTTGAAAATACAAAAGTGATGAAGGTTCAGGCATGGCCGAATAGCCAGCCCCCATGAACGTGATCAATAGCCTCCTAAGATGAATAATAGAATAAAACTGAGACCAAAGATGTAATGTGGTCAAAAGACCGAATGGTCAAAGACGTCTAATACAATAGTAAAATGTCCTATTTATACTAGACTAGCTACTAGGGTTTACAGAAGTAAGTAATTGATGCAGAAATCCACTTCCGAGGCCCACTTGGTGTGTGCTTGGGCTGAGCTTGAACTTTACACATGCAGAGGCTTCTCTTGGAGTTGAACGCCAAGTTGTAACGTGTTTTTGGCGTTCAACTCTGGTTCGTGACGTGTTTCTGGCGTTTGACTCCAGAATGCAGCGTAGAACTGGCGTTGAGCGCCAGTTTGCATCATCTAATCCTGAATAAAGTATGGACTATTATATATTTCTAGAAAGCTCTGGATGTCGACTTTCCAACGCCGTTGAGAGCGCGCCATTTAGAGTTCTGTAGCTCCAGAAAATCCATTCGAGTGCAGGGAGGTCAGAATCCAACAACATCAGCAGTCCTTTGTCAGCCTCCTTATCAGAGTTTTGCTCAGGTCCCTCTATTTCAGCCAGAAATTACCTGAAATCACAGAAAAATACACAAACTCATAGTAAAGTCCAGAAATGTGAATTTAGCATAAAAAATAATGAAAACATCCCTAAAAGTAGCTAGATTATACTAAAAACTATCTAAAAATAATGTCAAAAAGCGTATAAATTATCCGCTCATCAGCATGCACTAGTCTGATCGCCTGCCTCATTTAAAATGGCATATGACTCGCGATTTAGGAGCCATTTTGGCCCATTTCAAACCACTATGGAGCAATATGAAGCAAGATTTGAGGGGGATCAAAAACAACTTATCATACACTCAGTTTTTTTAGGGTTTTAGACCTTGAATTCTAGAGAGAGAAGCTCCAACTTCTCTCTAGAATTCAAGAGTTTCCTATGAATTTTCTTTTAATTCTAGATTTTAGTTTTGTTTATTTATAGTTTTTAGTTTATAATTTCTTATTTTGTTACTCTTGTTTCTTAGAATTTCTCGTTACTTACTCTATTTTGCTATTTTAGTTTATGAATTTTTGTTGAATTTATGTTTCTCATGAATGACTTTGATGTTTCATGCTTTATTCTTACTTCTTTGAGATGTTATTATTACTTTCTTGAATTGGATAGTTGTAATATTATTATTATTGCAATTTATGAAATTTTATGTTTATGCACTCTAGGTGTTTAATAAAATACTTGAACTAGTTATAGAGTAAATTTTCATTTTTGGCTTGGTTGGGAACTTGGGTGAACTCCCAATTATTGTTTTTGATTTATGACATCTTTTAACAAAACTTTGATAGTATTAAATTCCGATTTATAACTATCTACGATAAATCTTGAGCTTTCTAACTTGTGAATTTCTATATCGGTTCTTAGAACTCATCAATGGACTTATGAATAAACTTGGTTTTTGGCTTTATGGTTTTAACCTTTGGTATCTCTCTTGCTTTGCTTTGACACCTATTTTTTGTTTTTGCTAGCTCTGGTAGGTGCTGACATTTGTGTGCTATCTTATCTCATTTTTACTCTGTTACCTAATAGTCACATGCATCATGATTTATCTAGCATTTTTATGTTATATGTATATTGTTTTGGTATATACTCTAATACCACAACTTTGTGATCTTATTCTCGATTGGCTAGATGCTCATAAATAGGAGGACGTTAGTAAAAATTTAGGAAAATCACTCATTATTCTCTCCTTTGTTTTAGTTTAATTATGTTTGTCATCAAAAAAAAAAATTGTTGAGTCAAGAATTGAATATTTACCTTGTGATGATAAACTTAATTTATAACTTCTTATTATACGTATTTCTTTTATGAGCATTGTAGGTATTAATAGATTGACAATCAAAGATCACAATTAAGCAATCCCTAATTCAAGCAAATCAGCACATAATTGAGTGATACACTCAAAGAATCATATCATCTATTATAGAGAAGCTGCTGCACTTGAAATTGAAAAATAAAGAAGGAAAGATTATACTCAATGCCAATAAATAGAGCATTGATGTGTGCAACGGCTAATCTGATCAAAAGAAAAACTATCGCAACATTCAAGAAGAGATATCAAACTCTATATATAAGAATTCATCTAAGGAAGAGGGTAACCAATTCGAACTAAATTTGATCATATACACACAAAAGCTATTTTCTATTTTGTTTGAGTTTCAAAAGTGTACTAGCATTAGAGTGCACTTGGTTCTCCTTATCTAGGTTGGATTAGTACTTAGAAGTTACTAAGTTCGGGATTAGCACATGAGTCTCTTGAAATTGGTGTTTGTAATCAATCTTGATTATAATGAAAATTCTACCATTCTTGTGGTGGAGACTGAACGTAAGTTACATTACACTCCGTAGCTAAACTAAGATATATCATGGTATTACGCTTCTTTATTCCTCTTCTCTGCAACCTTAATTTATGTTCTATTCTACTACCGTAGAACGAAATAAAAACAAAAATAATCTCCTAAATTTAGTATGTTATATAATCTATTTTATTAAGCATTAAAAGTGGTTCTTTAATTCAATTTCCTTTTTCACTCTCTTGGAACCTTCATATTTAATATTACCAAATATAACTAATGTGAAGTAATATGATTGCATTTGACTTCACTTTGGTTTTGTTTTAATTTGAGATTATATATTATTCAAGTATCAAAATGAATAAATTTTAATAGTAAAAACAAAAATAAAACTTATTTATTTATATCTTATCCAAAGTGAAAGAAATTTGATAAAAAGGGTTAGGCCGTAGAGTGAGGTTTCTTTTTTTTTTGGTAGATGTTGCCCACAATCAACTAGTTCTTCCAGTCCCTTGTTAACCTTCGCTTTGCCGTAGGAGTGTTTAATTTGTTTAGGTTAGATTGGGTAAAAAGTTTTTTCATAAGTGGACCCGAACCGATTAAATTCGAATTGGATCGGTTGGAATAATTGGGTATCTGATGAAAATTAAATTTAAAACAAATTGCGAAAAAAAGGATAAAAATGAAAAAAAATCTGTAAGTATGTAATAGTGAAAGGAAAACCATAATACATGATTAAATTCATACTTTAATAAAAATCATCTAATATCCATTATTTGATAAACTTTAAATCTTTAAAAGTTTAACCAAAAAAATCACAAAATAAACCATATAACATTAGTCATTGAGTCTTTAAGCCTCATAAAATAAACTAACAAGTACATAAGTTAGGAAAATTTTTAAATGTTTCAAGAACACTAGTATTTCAATGATGTTAACTGTTGATATTAATTAATATATATTATAACTTTTTATAATTGAGATTAATAATTAAAATCACTAGAGCACTGATACTCCAAAAACATTTGAAATTCTTCCCATAAGTTATTAAGTCATAAATTGAACACATAAAAAAATTGGTACTAAACGGGTACAGAGCCGCTGTTTCAAATGGTTTTGATTGGATAATCGTACTCTCTATGCCCCTTCAGAAGCAAAACCTCCGCCCGGAGAATAATATATTTTTTATCGTTATTTTATTTGGTAATTTGATATATGACAGTTATTTTGATTTGGGTAAGCATACGCATGAACCATTATTTGGAAAATTAATTTGACTCGCATTATAAAAGGTTACTTATGTCTTTTTACATAGAAAAAATATTTGGACCTATTCAATCTATAAGGAACATAATAAACATTAACTCAATATTTTTTATATTAAACATTCAACTTTAAGAAAAATTTGATAACAAATACTTCTTTATCAAGATCCGACATAGCCTGAGTAAGGCATTTCCTTAAAATGCATACTTTTAGCGAAATTAGTAATAAAAAGTTAGACTTTTATCCTTGATATTTTTACTGAACGTCATTTTTTAATAATTTATTTTATTAGTGGTTGAGTTTGAAAAACTTAAAATATAATAATGATTAAATATTATTTAAAATTAATTAATTGCAAAATTATTAAGTTGTTTTTTTCATTTTATTGATTAATAATTTTGTTAATGTGTAGATATGATTATTGGGCTGAAAACATCATGGTCCAGTAAATTGAGAAAACATTCAGTCTTTGGTACAAAGATGTTTTAAACATTATGGCTGGATTATTATTATGTTGATTGGGCTAGGAAATTATTGAACAAACCCAAAAGAAATGCTTCTGTATGACCCATCAATTGATTGGTCCGAATTTGAAAGAAAGAAGAATGAAGTGAATCATGTTTGGTTCGGTTACCCACTCCTCTCTTTGATGGAATTCAAATTTAATTAACTTGATTTAATTGCATTGGTAATAGGAAAGAGAAAGTTGAAATTGATTTGATTGCTTTTATTGCCTCACATGTTACTATGCATAGAGGATGGGAAGTGGATTTTAATTGATTTTAATTTCACTCATTACTTCCAAAGTTATTTCTCTTTCTTCTCTCTTTTCTCTCTCGTTTTCGAATGTCATTTCCATCAGGGAAGGAAGATGGAAGAAGTTATTAGACATTGCAGAGAAGCTATGAACAAGCAAGAGGCTAAGGTGATGATGGCCTTAGCACAAAGAAGATCTACATCATGGCGTGGCTGAGATTTTTACCACTAAAGGCAAGATGTGGAAAAGAAACTTCAAGATCTCCATGCCTAAAGTGGTAGCAATCTGTTTCGGTCAGAGAAGAAGATCTCTGAGGTGAAACTCGTTTCTACTTTTTGTTCATCCATCACAGAAGGTAGCTACTGTAGCTACGTGGAGGAAGAAACAAAAATGGAACAGATGGAGCTGTCAAGAATCAAGAGTTCATCCAGGGTCAGAATTCTTTCTTGGGGACAAAGTTAAGATGGAAGGCTCAGATTGATGAAGCTTGATGAGAAGGGATGGGAGAGAGGTACATGCATGTTGATTTGCTTTCGGTTTTTCCTCTCTCTTCTCTCTGTCTGAACTGGCTATGTGTTGGAGAAAAAGTTGGTGGCTTGGTTGAACCGGTTTCAACCTTGGAAGCTTCCCCTTCTATAATAAGGGTGAACGACCAAGGGTTGAAATAAGGAGTGCAAGAACAGAGTTCTCATAGCTACCTAAGATAACAGAAGTTCTTCTCCTTCAATGTATTCATATTGTATTTTCTTTAGTTTTTTCTGTCTGAGTCCCATGGTGAAAAAGGCAAACAGTGTGAGGTTTGTAAGAAAAAGTCAATGAGTGAAAAAAAAGTAGAGTGTACAAAATTAAAAAAAAAAGTCATAGATGTGTTAGAGGTCCTTTGTACATCTGTGTTGTGTATCATGATTCTGTGGGAATCCCATTGAAAGTTGGGTTAGCACTTTGCGGTTGAAAACTTGATAGGTGACCAAGTCAAGTTCAGTTTGGGGATAGATTCTGAACTTGTCCCAGATAGGAATGGGTAGTTCCTAGGAAAGAATTGGTGTATGTAATCAAGCAGATTATAGTGAAATTCCGTCATATTTGTGATAGAGACTAGATGTAGGCCGCATTGCACTTAGCAGCTGAACCAGGATACTTCTTGGTGTGATTCTCTCTTCTCTTCTACTCCATTTCCGTTTCTATTACAAAGGAGACAAAATTGAAAAATATCTCCTGACTGATTACGAGACAAAAATAAAATGTCTCTTGACTGGTTATGAGACAAAAAGCAGAAAAATCCTCTGAAGCTATTCTAAAAGGCAGAAAGTAACACTCAGCAAAAAGGGGCTAAGATTCAACTCCCCCTTCTCTTAGACACTGATTACCATCAATTGGTATCAGAGCTTGGTCTCAAAGAGATCAAACTTTGCAGCTTGGAGAAAAGATCCTGATGGCGGCTAACAGTGGCTCAAATCTGGTTGCCTACACTCTGACAGAAGGGCAGTCAAGTAACTGACCCCCATTCTTCAATGGAAAGAACTACAGTTACTATAAAGAAAGAATGAAGATTTTTGTTCAGTCTGTAGACTACAGACTCTGAAAGATTATCCTGGAAGGACCACAATTTTCAACCATTACAGGAGCTGATGGAGTAGTGACTCTCAAGCGTGAAGCCGAATGGACTGAGGAAGAATGAAAGAAAGTAGAGCTCAATGCTGGTGCGGTGATTTAACAATCACAGACTAACTAGCAAGTGCACCAGGTCGTACCAAGTAATACCTCAGGTGAGTGAGGGTCGATCCCACGAGGATTGATGGATCAAGCAACAATAATTGAGTGATAGACTTAGTCAGGCAGACAGAAAGTAATGTTTGGGCAATATAAAAGACATTAAACAATATAAAGAATATTGAAGGAAGGCAAGTAAATAAATTGGGAAGAAAATATGGAGAAAATAGAGTTATCTATTCTTTCGGATTAACTTTTCTTACTAACTATTTTAATCATGTAGGATTTAATTTATGGCAAACTATATGTGACTAGACCCTAATTCCTTAGACCTTTCTAGTCTCCTCTAAAATTCATTAACTGCCAATTCCTTAGTCAATTAATTCCAATTAAAAGATGCATGATCCAATTCCAGTTTATATGCCACAAAAACTCTAATTACCCAAAAATAAAAGGATTATATGTCACATATCCCGTTAAATCCAGATAATTAAAATTTAGGAGAATATGTTTTCAAGCTTTTGTTCAAGTAAAGAGCTTTTCCAAGTTTTACAAGAACTCAAATAGAAAGAGGGTCATACTTCTGTTCCACCCAAATTCATAAGATAAAGAGCGAAAACAATTCTTAAATTATAAATCCATACATGAATTAAAATAGAAAAAGTAATAAAATCAATCCATACAAATAGACAGAATTCGTAACCTTAACAATGGAGGATTAGTTACTCATGGTTCAGAGAAGAAAATAAGGATTCTGATAAAATGTATTTTGGTAGTCTGGAATTGAATGAAAAGTTCAATGTTGCATATCCTTTTATATCTAATCCTAATAAATTTAAAATCTATCTTCTAAAACTAAAATAATATATTTTCCTAAAAGTAATATTTGAATTTAAATCAGAATAATCAGCAAGTCTTCAGTTGATGGGTGGGGACCACTTGTTTCGTCCATTCCGCAGCTTATAATATGTGTTTTATGGGCTGAAAACTGGGTCAAAACAGCCCAGAAATTGCCCCCAGCATTTTTTTGCATTTTCTGCATGTCAATCACGCGTACGCGTCAATTGTCTTTTTCACAAGTCATGCGGACGCATCAGTCACGCGCATGCATCACCATGGAAAGCTCCAAATCACGCGCACGCATTGCTCCTCGCTGCCATCTCCTTTGATTCTTGTGCTGCAGAAACTCCATAAAATCCAGCTGAATGTTACCTAAAATAAACGAAATTTCAAAAGACTCAAAGTAGCATCCATATTGTCTAAAAGATAATTAATTCTTTATTAAACTCAACAAATTAGATGCAAATTCACTAGGAAAAGATAGGAAAGATGCTCACACATCACAACACCAAACTTGAATTGTTGCTTGTCCTCAAGCAACCAAAATTAATATAGGCTTAGGATGTGAATTTGCATGAGAATGAGGGTTCGATTAAGCCCATGTCTCTTCTTATAGTGGGGTTTACAACTGCAATCCTGAATAGTTTTGGCATCTCACTCTCCTTTGAATCAGAAGAATGTTACTGTCATCTGGAATTAGAATCCGGATAATATTATGAATTCTCTGATCTTTTGTAGCTCAATTTAATCCTTGAACACATCAATTTTTCTTTGGTGCTTTGCACCTTGAGCCTAATCGTGACTTTAAATGTTTTGTCTCAAGCTTTACTTGACATAGAAACACCACAAGCACTTAACTGGAGAACTCTTTTTAAGTTCTAAATATTTTTTTTATTATCCCCAGACAGTGGTGCTCAAAGCCTTTGGCGTACTCTGCAATTGATCTCAACTCTAAATATTTTGTCTCAAGGATTACTTGATACAAGAACACCACAAGCATGTGACTAGGAAAACAACTCTTTGAGCTTTTAATCATGTCTGACCTCCCTAGTCATTGATGCTCAGAGCCTTGGACCTTGCTTTTATTTTTATTTTGCTGTTTCTTTTGCTTCAAGGATTAAACTTTCATTAATTTCAGAGAAATCATAATAATTCCCTAAATTTCTGTTCCTTGTACATCAACATTCTTTGATTCAAATTTAAATATGCATTCTTCATGTCATGCATTCATAATTACAATTAATACCACCACATTTAAGTAAATAAGACTATTCTTCATTATAAACTTACTTTCTCATGCAATGCATCATTTCTGTATTTTTTATTTGAATTCAAGCTCAGTGAGTGATACATGAGACATCTTTTCGGAAGTAAAGCAATTAAGAGAAAACTAAACTAGACCTAGGATTCTAACTAATAAGGGATCATGCAATAAACAAAGCAAAATAGCAGAAAATCAGAACATAATATAGTAAAAGTGGGAAGGAATATAGAATGAAAGGAACTCAACCACCTTAGTTATCCTAGCGGTCGTTTTATTTTTCAGGTTGTTCTCCTTCGTGAAGATGATTTGCCTCTGGTGCACGAAATTGCAATCACACTTTTGCAATCCCGCACAACTAACCAGCAAGTGCACTGGGTCGTCCAAGTAATACCTTGCGTGAGCAAGGGTCGATCCCACGGAGATTGTCGGCTTGAAGCAAGCTATGGTTATCTTGTAAATCTTAGTCAGGATATCAGAAATCATCAGGATTGATTGTGAAAAGCAAAAGAACATGAAATAGGTACTTGTTCAGCAGTAATGGAGAATAGGCTGAGGCTTTGGAGATGCTCCATTTTCTGAATCTCTGCTTTCCTACTGTCTTCTTCATCAAACACGCAAGGCTCCTTCCATGGCAAGCTGTATGTAGGGTTTCACCGTTGTCAATGGCTACCTCCCATCCTCTCATTGGAAATGTTCAACGCACCCTGTCACGGCGCGGCTATCCATCTGTCGATTCTCAATCAGGCCGGAATAGAATCCAGTGATTCTTTTGCGTCTGTCACTAACGCCCCACCTTCAGGAGTTTGAAGCACGTCACAGTCATTCAGTCATTGAATCCTACTCAGAATACCACAGACAAGGTTTAGACCTTCCGGATTCTCTTGAATGCCGCCATCAGTTCTAGCTTATACCACGAAGATTCTGGTTAAGGAATCCAAGAGATATCTACTCAATCTAAGGTAGAACAGAGGTGGTTGTCAAGCACATGTTCATAATTGAGAATGATGATGAGTGTCACAGATCATCACATTCATCCGGGTTAAGAGCAAGTGATATCTTAGAATGGAAGCAAGCATGAATGAATAAGAAACAGTAGTAATTGCATTAATCCATCAAGACACAGCAGAGCTCCTCACCCCCAACCATGGGGTTTAGAGACTCATGCCGTGGAATGTACACAAAGAAACGTGTAAAAATGTCATGAGGTACAGATACAATGTCAAAAGATCCTATTAATAGCAAAACTAGTATCCTAAGGTTTACAGAAATGAGTAAATGACAGAAAAATCCACTTCTGGGCCCACTTGGTGTGTGCTTGGGCTGAGCAATGAAGCATTTTCGTGTAGAGACCTTTTCTGGAGTTAAACGCCAGCTTTTATGCCAGTTTGGGCGTTTAACTCCAACTTTTATGCCAGTTCCGGCGTTTAACGCTGGAATTTCTGAGGCCGAATTGCTACGCCGATTTGGGCCATCAAATCTTGGGCAAAGTATGGACTATCATATATTGCTGGAAAGCCCAGGATGTCTACTTTCCAATGCCGTTGAGAGCGCGCCAATTGGGCTTCTGTAGCTCCAGAAAATCCACTTCGAGTGCAGGGAGGTCAGAATCCAACAGCATCTGCAGTCCTTTTTGGTCTCTGAATCAGATTTTTGCTCAGAACCTCCAATTTCAGTCAGAAAATACCTGAAATCACAGAAAAACACACAAACTCATAGTAAAGTCCAGAAAAGTGAATTTTAACTAAAAACTAATAAAAATATACTAAAAACTAACTAAAAGATACTAAAAACATACTAAAAACAATGCCAAAAAGCGTACAAATTATCCGCTCATCACAACACCAAACTTAAATTGTTGCTTGTCCCCAAGCAACTGAAAATCAAAATAGAATAAAAAGAAGAGAATATACTATAGACTCCAAAACATCAAAGAAATATAGTTCCAATTAGTTGAGCGGGACTAGTAGCTTTTTGCCTCCGAACAGTTTTGGCATCTCACTCTATCCTTTGAAGTTCAGAATGATTGGCATCTATGAGAACTCAGAACTCAGATAGTGTTATTGATTCTCCTAGTTAAGTATGATGATTCTTGAACATAGCTAGTGTATGAGTCTTGGCTGTGGCCCAAAACACTCTGTCTTCCAGTATTACCACCAGATACATACATGCCACAGACACATAATTGGGTGAACCTTTTTAGATTGTGACTCAGCTTTGCTAAAGTCCCCAATTAGAGGTGTCCAAGGTTCTTAAGCACACTCTTTTTGCCTTGGTTCACAACTTTATTTCTTTCTTTTTCTTTTTCTTTTTCTTTTCTTTTCTCTCTTTTTTTTTCGAAAAAAAAAATTTTTTTTTTGTATTCACTGCTTTTTCTTGCTTCAAGAATCATTTTTATAATTTTTCAGATCCTCAATAACAGTTCTCTTTCTCCTCATTCTTTCAAGAGCCAACAATTTTAACATTCTTAAAACAACAAATTCAAAAGACATATGCACTGTTCAAGCATTCATTCAGAAAACAAAAAGTATTGTCTCCACATCAAACTAATCCAACTAGTTTCAGAGATAATTTTCGAAATCCTGTACTTCTTGTTCTTTTGTGATTAAAGCATTTTTTCATTTAGGAGAGGTGATGGATTCATAGGACATTCATAGCTTTAAGGCATAAACTTTAAATTTTATTAATTATGAATTAAAACAAAGACTCAAAAATAGATATAAGAAAAAAGAAAAAAAAACGCAAAAATAGGCTCCTAATGATAGAGGTTTTCACAGAGTTAGGACTCAACAACCTTGATTTTGAGAAGTGGATGCTCCCTCAGCTTGAGAGGAGAGCTTTTGGCGTTTCATCTCTTGGATTTCACGCCCCTGCTTCTCTTGTTCCTTCAGCAATTTGCAGAGCATGCAGTTCTGATTCTGCTGTTCTTCCTTAAGTTGCTCCATAGTTTCTTGCAACTTGGTGATAGATGCTTCTAGGCTGGCCCAGTAGCCAATTTCAGGAAATTCAGGGAGGAACTCCTGCGCCCTCCTTTTGATAGAGTTTTCTTGCACTTGTCCTTCCATTGACTTCTTGGTGATTGGATGTTCAATGGGTATGAATTCATCTACTCCCATCTTCACCCCAGCCTCTTTACAGAGCAAGGAGATCAAGCTTGGGTAAGCCAGTTTGGCTTCAGTGAAATTTTTATTTGCAATTGTGTAGATCTCACAGGCAATCACATGATGAACCTCCACTTCTTTTCCAAGCATAATACAATGAATCATCACTGCTCTCTTGATGGTAACCTCAGAACGGTTGCTAGTGGGCAGTATGGAACGCCCAATAAAGTCTAGCCAACCTCTTGCAATTGGTTTGAGGTCTCCCCTCTTGAGTTGGTTTGGGACACCCTTAGAATTGGTTATCCACTTAGTTCCAGGGAGGCATATGTCCTCTAGAACTTGATCCAACCCTTTATCTACTCTCACCATTCTCCTATTAAAGGAGTCAGGATCATCTTGCAGTTGAGGTAACTTGAAAATTTCTCTTATTTTGTCCAGATGGAAGTACATAACTTTCCCTCTGACCATGGTTCTGTAGGTATGGTAAGCGGTTCCAGTCATTCTCTGCTTATCTGTCAGCCACAGATTTGAGTAGAATTCCTGAACCATGTTCCTTCCAACCTTTGTCTCAGGATTGGTTAGAACTTCCCATCCTCTGTTTCGAATTTGCTCTTGGATCCCCGGATATTCATCTTCTTTCAGATCAAATTTAACTTCCGGGATCACTGACCTCAGACCCATTATTTTGAGATAATGGTCTTCATGTTCTTTAGTTAAGAACTTCTCTTGATTCCAAAGATTCTTTGGATTAGTCTCTTTCTTTCCTCTTAAATTGGTTTGTTTTCCCTTAGGAGCCATGATCTTGATGAATCTTGGCTTAGTGATCACGGAAAAGCACACCAAACTTAGAGGTTTGCTTGTCCTCAAGCAAAAGAAAAGAGAGAAGAGAGGGGGAGGAAGAGGAAATTCGAAAGGTGTGGTGGAATGAGGGAGCCAAACGTGTATTTATAAGGTGGGGAGGGGAGTTTTCGAAAAAAAAGAGAAATTTGAAAGGAGATTTGAGAAGATTTGGAAAGAAATTGAGAAAAGGGTGAAATTTTTGAACAATGTTTGTAATTGATTTGAAATAAATTTGAAGAATGGTTTTGATTTTTGAAGATTTGAAAGTGAATGATGAATGATTGAAGTGTGATTTTGTAGAAAAGTATGGGTAAGAAAAGGAAAGTTTGAAAAAATTTGATTTGAAAACAAAATTGTGGTCCCCCCACCTTGCTGGCGTTAAACGCCCAGAATGGCACCCATTCTGGCGTTTAACGCCCATTTGTTGCCCCTTTTGGGCGTTTAACGCCCAGCCAGGTGCCCTGGCTGGCGTTAAACGCCAGAAATCCTTTATCACTGGGCGTTTTTCTGAACGCCCAGGATGCTGCACACCTGGCGTTAAACGCCCAGAATGGTGCCCATTCTGGCGTTTAACGCCCAAAATGGCACCATTCCTGGCGTTAAACGCCCAGAATGGTACCCATTCTGGCGTTTAACGCCCAAAATGCCCCTTACTGGCGTTTTTTCGCCAGTAAGCTCATTTTCTCTGCTTTTTGAGCTGAATCCTTCTGTAACTCTGTGAATTCCTTCATTTTTGATACTTGCCTCTGTAAGAACTAATCATATAACCTCCTAATGACTGGGTTGCCTCCCAGCAAGCGCTTCTTTACTGTCTTTAGCTGGACCTTCACTGAGAATCACTCAAGTCTCAGTTTTGAGCATTCTTGCTCAAAATTGCTCTCAAGATAATGCTTGATTCTCTGTCCATTAACAATGAACTTTTTGTCAGAATCAATTTCTTGAAGCTCAACATATCCATATGGTGACACTCCTGTGATCACATACGGACCCCTCCACCGGGATTTGAGTTTTCCTGGGAACAATTTGAGCCTGGAGTTGAAGAGCAGAACTTTTTATCCTGGCTCAAAGACTCTGGTTGACAATTTCTTGTCATGCCACTTCTTTGCCTTTTCCTTATAAATTTTTGCATTTTCAAAGGCATTGAGTCTGAACTCCTCTAGCTCATTTAACTGGAGCAATCTTTTTTCACCAGCTAACTGAGCATCCATGTTTAGGAATCTGGTTGCCCAGTAGGCTTTATGTTCCAGTTCCACAGGCAAATGACAGGCCTTCCCATACACCAGTTGGTATGGAGAGGTTCCTATAGGAGTCTTGAATGCTGTTCTGTATGCCCACAGAGCATCATCCAAGCTCTTTGCCCAATCCTTTCTTCGGGCTATCACAGTCCGTTCTAGGATTCTTTTTAGCTCTCTGTTAGAGACTTCAGCTTGCCCATTTGTCTGTGGATGATACGCAGTTGCCACTTTATGGCTAATTCCATATCTAACCATAGCAGAGTATAGCTGTTTGTTGCAGAAATGAGAGCCCCCATCACTGATTAGTACTCTGGGAACACCAAACCTGCTGAAGATGTGTTTCTGGAGGAATTTTAGCACGGTCTTAGTATCATTAGTGGGTGTAGCAATTGCTTCTACCCACTTAGATACATAGTCCACAGCCACCAGAATGTAAGTGTTTGAGTATGATGGTGGGAATGGACCCATGAAGTCAATTTCCCATACATCAAACAATTCTATCTCTAATATCCCTTGTTGAGGCATGGCATATCCGTGAGGCAGGTTACCAGCTCTTTGGCAGCTGTCACAGTTACGCACAAACTCTCGGGAATCTTTATAGAGAGTAGGCCAGTAGAAGCCACACTGGAGGACTTTAGTGGCTGTTCGCTCACTTCCAAAATGTCCTCCATACTGTGATCCATGGCAATGCCATAGGATCCTTTGTGCTTCTTCTCTGGGTACACATCTGCGGATCACTCCGTCAGCACATCTCTTAAAGAGATATGGTTCATCCCAGAGGTAGTACTTGGCATCTGAAATTAATTTCTTTCTTTGCACTCTGCTGTACTCCTTGGGTATGAACCTCACAGCTTTATAGTTTGCAATATCTGCAAACCATAGAGCTTCCTGAATGGCAAAGAGTTGCTCATCTGGGAAGGTCTCAGATATCTCAGTAGAAGGGAGGGACGCCCCAGCTACTGGTTCTATTCGGGACAGATGATCAGCTACTTGGTTCTCTGTCCCTTTTCTGTCTCTTATTTCTATATCAAACTCTTGCAGAAGCAACACCCATCTGATAAGCCTGGGTTTTGACTCCTGCTTTGTGAGTAAGTATTTAAGAGCAGCATGGTCAGTGTACACAACCACCTTGGATCCTACTAGATAAGATCTAAACTTGTCAATGGCATAAACCACTGCAAGCAATTCTTTTTCTGTGGTTGTGTAATTCTTCTGTGCATCATTTAGAACACGGCTAGCATAGTAAATGACATGAAGAAGTTTGTTATGCCTCTGTCCCAACACTGCACCAATGGCATGGTCACTGGCATCACACATTAATTCAAATGGCAATGTCCAATCTGGTGCAGAGATGACTGGTGCTGTGACCAGCTTAGCTTTTAGGGTCTCAAATGCCTGCAGACACTGTGTGTCAAACACAAATGGTGTGTCAGCAGCTAGCAGGTTACTCAAAGGTTTTGCAATTTTCGAAAAATCCTTTATAAAGCTTCTATAAAATCCTGCATGCCCTAGAAAGCTTCTGATTGCCTTAACATTGGCAGGTGGTGGTAATTTTTCAATTATCTCTACCTTTGCCTTATCCACCTCTATTCCCCTGCTTGAAATTTTGTGCCCAAGGACAATTCCCTCAGTCACCATAAAGTGACATTTCTCCCAGTTTAAAACCAGGTTAGTCTCTTGGCATCTTTTCAAGACAAGTGCTAGGTGGTTAAGACAGGAGCTGAATGAGTCTCCATACACTGAGAAGTCGTCCATGAAGACTTCCAGAAATTTCTCTACCATATCTGAGAAGATAGAGAGCATGCACCTCTGAAAGGTTCCAGGTGCATTGCACAGACCAAAAGGCATCCTTCTGTAGGCAAACACGCCAGAAGGGCAAGTAAATGCTGTTTTCTCTTGGTCCTGAGGATCTACTGCAATTTGGTTGTAACCTGAATAGCCATCCAAAAAGCAGTAGTAGTCATGACCAGCTAGTCTTTCTAGCATTTGGTCTATGAATGGTAAAGGGAAGTGATCCTTTCTGGTGGCTGTATTGAGCCTTCTGTAGTCAATACACATGCGCCACCCTGTGACTGTTCTTGTAGGAACCAGTTCATTTTTTTCATTATGAACCACTGTCATGCCTCCCTTTTTGGGGACAACTTGGACAGGGCTTACCCAGGGGCTATCAGAAATAGGATAAATAATCCCAGCCTCTAGTAATTTAGTGACCTCTTTCTGCACCACCTCCTTCATGGCTGGATTTAGCCTTCTCTGTGGTTGAACCACTGGTTTGGCATTATCCTCCAACAGGATCTTGTGCATGCATCTAGCTGGGCTAATGCCCTTAAGATCACTTATGGACCACCCAAGAGCTGTCTTGTGTGTCCTTAGCACTTGAATCAGTGCTTCCTCTTCCTGTGGATTCAAAGCAGAGCTTATGATCACTGGAAAAGTGTCACCCTCTCCCAGAAATGCGTACTTCAGGGATGGTGGTAGAGGTTTGAGTTCAGGTTTGGGAGGTTTATCCTCCTCCTGAGGAATTTTCGAAAATTCCTTTGCTTCCTCTAGTTCTTCTTGATCAGGTTGAGCATCTTTGAAGATGTCCTCAAGCTCTGATTCTAGGCTTTCAGCCATATTGATCTCTTCTACCAGAGAGTCAATAATGTCAGCGCCCATGCAGTCATTTGGTGTGTCTGGATGCTGCATAGCTTTTACAGCATTCAACTTGAACTCATCCTCATTGACTCTGAGGGTTACTTCCCCTCTTTGTACATCAATGAGAGTTCGTCCAGTTGCTAGGAAAGGTCTTCCTAGAATGAGAGTTGCACTCTTGTGCTCCTCCATTTCCAGCACCACAAAGTCAGTGGGAAAGGCAAAGGGCCCAACCTTGACAATCATGTCCTCTATTATGCCTGATGGGTGTTTAATGGAGCCATCAGCAAGTTGGAGGCATATCCTGGTTGGTTTGACTTCTCCAGCCAACCCAAGCTTTCTGATAGTGGATGCAGGTATTAGATTGATGCTTGCTCCAAGATCACATAAAGCTGTCTTGGTGCAAGCACCTTCTAATGTGCATGGTATCATAAAGCTTCCAGGATCTTGAAGCTTTTCTGGTAAGCTTTTCAGAATGACTGCACTGCATTCTTCAGTGAGAAACACTTTTTCAGTTTCTCTCCAATCCTTCTTATGACTTAAGATCTCTTTCATGAACTTAGCATAAGAGGGTATTTGCTCAAGTGCCTCTGCAAACGGAATCTTTATTTCAAGAGTTCTTAGATAGTCTGCAAAGCGGGCAAATTGCTTATCCTGTTCCGCTTTGCGGAGTTTCTGAGGATAAGGCATCTTGGCTTGATATTCTTCAACCTTAGATGCTGCAGGTTTATTCCTTACAGAAGTGGTTGAAGAAGCCTTGTTAGAGGGATTACTGTCAGCACTCTCAGGTGTCTGATCCTCCCTTGGCGTCTGAACGCCAGGATTGGGTGGAAAATGGGCGTTAAACGCCAACTTTTCCCCCTTTTCTGGCGTTTGAACGCCAGAACTGGGCAGGGAATGGGCGTTTAACGCCAGCTTTTCCCCCTTTTCTGGCGTTTGAACGCCAGAACTGGGCAAGGAATGGGTGTTTAATGCCAGCTTTCCTTCCCTTTCTGGCGTTTGAACGCCAATAACATTCCTCTCTGGGCTCTTACTGTCCTCAGAGGGATTTTGAACAGTGGTTTGGTTATCCTCTGTCAATTGTTCCTTGTTTGGCTTTTTGCTCTTTTGAGCAGTGTTATTCAGTGTCTTCCCACTCCTCAGTTGAACTGCTTGACATTCCTCTGTTATCTGTTTAGATATTTGCTGTTTTGCTTGATTCAACTGCAGTTCTATGCTCTTGTTAGCAACCTTAGTATCATGGAGCATTTCTTTAAATTCTGCTAACTGTTCAGTCATCAGGAGCAATTGTTGATTAAGCTCATTCATCTGTTCTTGAGGATTAGGGTCAGTGACCAATGCCATGACTTCCTCCTTTGGAACGAACTCATTCCCAGAATATAAGTATTGGTTTCTAACAACAGTGTCTATAAGCTCTTGAGCTTCTTCAATTGTCTTCCTCATGTGTATAGATCCACCAGCTGAGTGGTCTAAAGACATCTGAGCTTTTTCTATGAGCCCATAGTAGAAGATGTCTAACTGTACCCACTCTGAAAACATTTCAGAGGGGCATTTTCTAAGCATACCTCTATACCTCTCCCAGGCATTATAAAGGGATTCATTATCCTCTTGTTTAAAGCCTTGGATGTCCAGCCTTAGTTGTGTCATCCTCTTTGGAGGGTAAAAATGATTCAGGAATTTGTCTGACAACTGTTTCCATGTCTTTATGCTTGCTGTAGGTTGGTTATTCAACCACCTTTTAGCTTGATCTTTTACAGCAAATGGAAACAGTAATAGTCTGTAGACATCCTGATCTACCTCTTTATCATGTACTGTGTCAGCAATTTGTAAGAACTGTGCCAGAAACTCAGTAGGTTCTTCCTGTGGAAGACCGGAATACTGGCAATTTTGCTGCACTATGATGATGAGTTGAGGATTTAGCTCAAAGCTGCTTGCTTTGATGGGAGGTGTACAGATGCTACTCCCATATGCAGCTGTAATGGGGTTAGCATATGACCCCAGAGTCCTTTTGGACTGATTAATCCCACTTGAGTCCATAATGGACAAGAGGGAAATGATAATGATTGCAAATAGATAAATTTTGTTTTTTTTTTTTGGATTAAACGAAAAAAATAAAATAAAATAAAAGGAAATAATAAATAAAAAAAATTTCGAAAATCAATTAGTTAATTAAAAAGATTTTGAAAACAGCAATTAAAAAGATATGATTGAAAAATTTTTATGAAAAAGATTTGATTTTTGAAAAGAGGAAAGAGAAAAACACAAAAAGACACCAAACTTAAAATTTTTAGAAAATCAAACACTAATTTTCGAAAATTTTAAAGGAAAATACAAAGAGGACACCAAACTTAGAATTTTTATGAATCAAAAAGGGGACTAAGAACATGCAAAAACGAAAATCCTAAAAGAAAAACAAAAGCATGCAATTGACACCAAACTTAAAATATGAAACTAGACTCAACTAAAAGACTCTAAACCAAGAAAACAGTCCTAATCTAAGCAACAAGATAAGCCATCAGTTGTCCAAACTCGAACAATCCCCGGCAACGGCGCCAAAAACTTGGTGCACGAAATTGCAATCACACTTTTGCAATCCCGCACAACTAACCAGCAAGTGCACTGGGTCGTCCAAGTAATACCTTGCGTGAGCAAGGGTCGATCCCACAGAGATTGTCGGCTTGAAGCAAGCTATGGTTATCTTGTAAATCTTAGTCAGGATATCAGAAATTATCAGGATTGATTGTGAAAAGCAAAAGAACATGAAATAGGTACTTGTTCAGCAGTAATGGAGAATAGGCTGAGGCTTTGGAGATGCTCCATCTTCTGAATCTCTGCTTTCCTACTGTCTTCTTCATCAAACACGCAAGGCTCCTTCCATGGCAAGCTGTATGTAGGGTTTCACCGTTGTCAATGGCTACCTCCCATCCTCTCATTGGAAATGTTCAACGCACCCTGTCACGGCGCGACTATCCATCTGTCGGTTCTCAATCAGGCCGGAATAGAATCCAGTGATTCTTTTGCGTCTGTCACTAACGCCCCACCTTCAGGAGTTTGAAGCACGTCACAGTCATTCAGTCATTGAATCCTACTCAGAATACCACAGACAAGGTTTAGACCTTCCGGATTCTCTTGAATGCCGCCATCAGTTCTAGCTTATACCACGAAGATTCTGGTTAAGGAATCCAAGAGATATCTACTCAATCTAAGGTAGAACAGAGGTGGTTGTCAGGCACATGTTCATAATTGAGAATGATGATGAGTGTCACGGATCATCACATTCATCCGGGTTAAGAGCAAGTGATATCTTAGAATGGAAGCAAGCATGATTGAATAAGAAACAGTAGTAATTGCATTAATCCATCAAGACACAGCAGAGCTCCTCACCCCCAACCATGGGGTTTAGAGACTCATGCCGTGGAATGTACACAAAGAAACGTGTAAAAATGTCATGAGGTACAGATACAATGTCAAAAGATCCTATTAATAGCAAAACTAGTATCCTAAGGTTTACAGAAATGAGTAAATGACAGAAAAATCCACTTCCGGGCCCACTTGGTGTGTGCTTGGGCTGAGCAATGAAGCATTTTCGTGTAGAGACCTTTTCTGGAGTTAAACGCCAGCTTTTATGCCAGTTTGGGCGTTTAACTCCAACTTTTATGCCAGTTCCGGCGTTTAACGCTGGAATTTCTGAGGCCGAATTGCTACGCCGATTTGGGCCATCAAATCTTGGGCAAAGTATAGACTATCATATATTGCTGGAAAGCCCAGGATGTCTACTTTCCAATGCCGTTGAGAGCGCGCCAATTGGGCTTCTGTAGCTCCAGAAAATCCACTTCGAGTGCAGGGAGGTCAGAATCCAACAGCATCTGCAGTCCTTTTTGGTCTCTGAATCAGATTTTTGCTCAGAACCTCCAATTTCAGTCAGAAAATACCTGAAATCACAGAAAAACACACAAACTCATAGTAAAGTCCAGAAAAGTGAATTTTAACTAAAAACTAATAAAAATATACTAAAAACTAACTAAAAGATACTAAAAACATACTAAAAACAATGCCAAAAAGCGTACAAATTATCCGCTCATCAGCCTCCCTTTGGTGCCATAAGAATAAACAGAAAACTTCTAAGAGAAGCGTCAACACGAAACTGAAAGGTTTGCTTGTCCTCAAGCAAAGAAGAACTGAAAACAAAAAGAAACAATTGTTATAATGAAAGAAGAAGAAAAGGATAAAAGAACAAGAGAGAATTAAGATTGGGAGAGAGAGAAAGAAAATTAAAACTGGGTGGCGAACTAGTTAATTATGCGGCGCAAGCAACGCGTACGCGTGTGGCGCGAAAATTTCATAATGACGCGTTAGCGTCAGGCACGCGTTTGCGTGCCCTTGGTTTTGTGAGATTCGTGCAAAGCCAGCCGTGCGCATGCATAACTCTCTGTTTGCGTGGCTTGGGCACCAATATTTTCATACGACGCGTGCGCGTCATGCACGCGCACGCGTGCATGAACATTTGTGCAAATGACGCGCACGTGTCAGGGACGCATATGCGTGAACAAGTTTTGTGCTTCTAGCACACTTCCAGCCCCTAACCAGCACAACCTTCTGCCCAAACACATATTTACGTCAAATTTCAAGGTCACACGTACGCGTTACTGACGCGCACGCGTAGAACGCGAAAAGTGCAAACGACGCGCACGCGTAGATTACGTGTACGCATGATGCAACTTATGCTTCCAGCGCTACTCCCGCTCAACTCTCTATCAAATTTTATTTTTCACGCACATGCATATGACGCGTACACGTCAGCGACGCTTGTGTGTCATGTGCTCCTTTTTTCTCCGGTTCCTGTTCTAAAATAGCTGCATGATCAGAAAATTAGTAAGAACTCAATAAAAATCAAATAAGTAAGAAAATTACTACTACAAAAAATAACTAAGGATACGAAATTATCGGGTCACCTCCCGACAAGCGCTCTGTTACCGTCACTAGATTGACGGTCAGCTCCTCTAAGGAGGAGGATCATAGGGGCTCAGCTCTTCACCCCTTACTTTGAACTTCTTTCCTGTGTCTCCATAACGTAGCTCAATATGCTCTAGAGAGAGGATTCTGATCACTGTATAAACCCATGCTGGATTGCTGGTCAACACCACCTTCATTCTTGGGGAGAAACTTTCAGTGGGGATCTTTTTGTTTCTCCATCCTCTGGGTACTTTTTTCTTTTTGGGAACATCCTCCTTGGTAGATGATGCATTCCCAACACCAAACTTAGATTTGATGTCAGGAGAAAGTTTATTGATTATTGCCAAAGGAGGTTTGAGCTGTAGATTCTGCTGTGTATCATCAGGGGGTTTTTGAAGGGTTGGATCAATAAGCTCAGTCTGCATGCACCTCTCTTCTTCACCTGCTGAATGTACATCTTTGAAAACATGAAAGACTAGTTGCTAATTATGCACTCTAAGCACTAATTTGCCCACTTCTACATCAATCAGAGCTCTTTCAGTGGCTAGGAATGGTCTTTCTAGAATTATAGAGGTATTCTCATCCTTCCCCGTGTCAAGAATCAAAAAGTCTGCTGGGAGGAAGAACTTACCCACTTTGACCAAGATATTCTCCACTAATCTGTATGCAGGCTTCATAGATTTGTCTGCCATCTATAATGCTATCTTTGTGGGTTGTGCCACTTGGATTTGTAGCTTCTTCATCACAGATAAGGGCATTAGATTTATGCTTGCCCCCAGATCACATAGGGCTTTCTCAAAGGTTGTGCTCCCAATGGTGCATGAAATTTGAAAGCTCCCTAGATCTGACATCTTTCTTGGCAAGTTATTCTGAATTACATCACTACATTCTTTAGTCAGGACTACTGTCTCATGTCCCTTTAAATGTTTTTTCTTTGACAACAGCTCTTTCATAAACTTGACATAGATATGCATTTGCTCCAAAACCTCAGCAAAAAGAATATTGATTTGTAACTTTCTGAAGACTTTCAAGAACTTTGAGAACTGCTTGTCCTTGGTCTCCTTTTGAAGACTCTGAGGATATGGCATCTTAGGCTTGTACTCAGGAGCCTTTGGCAATGTAGAATGAGCATCAAGAGAGTCTGGGAATGGGTTGTCCGCACGTTTTGGAGGGGCGTGCTCTACTTCTTCCTTCTTCTCCTCTGGAGCTTCTTTTTCAACTAACTCTTCATTGACCATGGTCTCAGAGCCAGCTACTTTACCACTTCTCAGTTGAATAACTTTGCAATCTTTGTCAACTAGCTCCTCATCAACTTGTGCTTCCATACTTGCCACTTGTCCACTTATCAAGGTGATAACCTTCCATTCCTTTCTTGGATTTGGAATTGTGTTACCGGGAAGGCTATTAGTGGTCCTCTGATCAATTTCATTAACTCTGGTGGCTATTTGACCTATATGAATCTCCAAATTCTTGATTGATGCTCTGGTTTCCTATGCAAAACTCCTCATCATTTCACAATTAGAATCTTCTTGGGATTTAGAATTTGCCTGTGGAGGTGATTGTTGTTGATGAAATTGAAATTGGCGGTTATTGTAATTGTTCTGTTGGAAGCCGTCCTGAGAATTATCGTTGATGTTCTGAGGTCTCTGACGTTGGTCTCTCCACCCAAAATTTGGGTGATTTATCCAACCTTGGTTATAGGTCTGAGAATAGGGATCATTATTGGGATTTCTAGGGACACTCCCCATGTAATTGACCTGTTCAGAAGAGGGTTGAGCATAATCATAATTATCATTTTGCACAAAGTTACCTGTCATGTCATAAGAGACCTCTTGAGGTGGATTTTGGGTGTTGATAACTGAGACTTGCATGCCACCCATGTGTTGAGTAAGTAGACTTATTTGCTGAGACATAAGCTTGTTCTGAGTAAGAATAGCATTAAGAGCGTCTACTTCCATAACACCCTTCTTCTGAGGAGCCTCAGAGTTCACAGAATTCCTGTTAGATAAGTATAAATATTGGTTGCTAGCAACCAATTCAATAAGCTCAATAATCTCCTCCGGTGTCTTCTTCTTGTGCAATGAACCTCCTGCAGAATTATCTAAGCACATCTTGGACATTTCACCCAAACCTTCATAAAAGATATCTAGTTGGGTCCATTTGGAGAACATGTCCGGAGGATATTGCCTAGTAGCTTGTATCTCTCCCAAGCTTCATACAGAGTTTCACCATCCTTTTGCCTGAAGGTCTGAACCTCCACCCTAAGCTTAGTCAGCTTCTTTGGTGGGAAAAATTTAGTGAGAAACTCAGTAACAACCTTGTTCTAAGTATCCAGACTCTCTTTCGGTTGGGAATCTAGCCATAGCTTTGCTTCATCCCTCAGAGCAAATGGGAAGAGCATGAGTTTGTATACCTCTGGGTTCACTCCATTTATCTTCACAATATCACAAATCTATAGAAAATTAGAAATAAACTGATTTGGGTCTTCGTGAGGAAGACCATAATACTGGTAGTTTTGTTGCATTAGGTTGACCAATTATGGCTTCAACTCAAAGTTGTTTGCAGTTATAGGAGGCACTGGTGCACGAAATTGTGATCCTCAATGGCGCCATCAACATGGTACACTCAATTGCAATCTCAACTGTTTATCACAACTTCGCACAATTAACCAGCAAGTGTACTGGGTCGTCCAAGTAATAAACCTTACACGAGTAAGGGTCGATCCCACGGAGATTGTTGGTATGAAGCAAGCTATGGTCACCTTGTAAATCTTAGTCAGGCAGATTCAAATGGTTATGGATGATATACGAATAAGGCATAAAGATAGAGATACTTATGTAATTCATTGGTGAGAATTTCAGATAAGCGTATGGAGATGCTTTGTCCCTTCCGTCTCTCTGCTTTCCTACTGTCTTCATCCAATCCTTCTTACTCCTTTCCATGGCAAGCTGTATGTTGGGCATCACCATTGTCAGTGGCTACAATCTCGTCCTCTCAGTGAAAATGTTCAACGCACCCTGTCACGGCACGGCTAATCATCTGTCAGTTCTCAATCAGGTTGGAATAGAATCCATTGATTCTTTTGCGTCTGTCACTAACGCCCAACCTTCAGGAGTTTGAAGCTCGTCACAGTCATTCAATCATTGAATCCTACTCAGAATACCACAGACAAGGTTTAGACCTTCCGAATTCTCTTGAATGCCGCCATCAATTCTAGCTTATACCACGAAGATTCCGATTAAGGGATCCAAGAGATAAACATTCAAGCCTTGTTTGCTTGTAGAACAGAAGTAGTTGTCAGGCACTCGTTCATAAGTGAGAATGATGATGAGTGTCACATAATCATCACATTCTTCATGTTCTTGGGTGCAAATGAATATCTTAGAACAAGAATAAGCTGAATTGAATAGAAGAACAATAGTAATTGCATTAATACTCGAGGTACAGCAGAGCTCCACACCTTAATCTATGGTGTGTAGAAACTCCACCGTTGAAAATACATAAGTGATAATAGTGATCATTGGCTTCAGCCCCAGAGAGGGAACCAGAAGAACCAAGATCTGATCTAAGATCTAAAGTGATCAAAAGATGAAAATACAATAGTAAAAGGTCCTATTTGTAGAGAACTAGTAGCCTAGGGTTTATAAAGATGAGTAAATGACATAAAAATCCACTTCCGGGCCCATTTGGTGTGTGCTTGGGCTGAGCATTGAAGCTTTCATGTGTAGAGAATTTTCTTGGAGTTAAACGCCAGCTTTTGTGCCAGTTTGGGCGTTTAACTCCCATTCTTGTGCCAGTTCCGGCGTTTAACGCCGGGCAATTTTGAGCTGATTTGGAACGCCAGTTTGGGCCATCAAATGTCGGGTAAAGTATGGACTATTATACATTGCTGGAAAGCCCAGAATGTCTACTTTCCAACGCCATTAAGAGCGCGCCAATTAGGCTTCTCTAGCTCCAAAAAATCCACTTTGAGTGCAGGGAGGTCAGAATCCAACAGCATCTACAGTCCTTTTCAGCCTCTGAATCAGATTTTTGCTCAGGTCTCTCAATTTCAGCCAGAAAATACCTGAAATCACAGAAAAACACACAAGCTCATAGTAAAGTCCAGAAAAGTGACTTTTAACTAAAAACTAATAAAAATATAATAAAAACTAACTAAAACATACTAAAAAAAATGCCAAAAAGCGTATAAATTATCCGCTCATCAGGCACCACAATGTTTTTTCCATAAAGATCTGCGGTAGGAGCAGAGTAAGAGCCAAGTACTCTCCTTTGTTGCTCATTCCCATTCGGGTTTGCCACATTGGCATTAGCAGCATCATTGGGATCCATAGTGGATTCTGCATCCTTGTAAAGTCTTGCTTGTTGTAAACGGTGCCAAAAACTTGGTGCGGTGATTTAACAACCACAGACTAACCGGCAAGTGCACCGGATCGTACCAAGTAATACATCAGGTGAGTGAAGGTCGATCCCACGAGGATTGATGGATCAAGCAACAATAATTGAGTGATAGACTTAGTCAGGCAAACAGAAAGCAATGTTTGGGCAATATAAAAGACATTAAACAATATAAAGAATATTGAAGGAAGGCAAATAAATAAATTGGGAAGAAAATATGGAGAAGATCGTAAAGGTTTCAGAGTTATCTATTCTTCTGGATTAATTTTTCATACTTACTATTTTAATCATGTAGGATTTAATTTATGGCAAACCGTATGTGACTAGACCCTAATTCCTTAGATCTTTCTAGTCTCCTCTAAAATTCATTAATTGCCAATTTCTTGGTCAATTAATTCCAATTAGAAGCTGCATGATCAAATTCCAGTTTATATGTCACAAATACTCTAATTACCCAAAAATAAAATGATTATATGTCACGTATCCCGTTAAATCCAGATAATTAAAATTTAGGAGAATATGTTTTCAAGCTGTTGTTCAAGTAAAAAGCTTTTCCAAGTTTTACAAGAACTCAAATAGAAAGAGGGTCATACTTCCATTCCACCCAAATTCATAAGATAAAGAGCGAAAACAATTCTTAAATTATAAATCCATACATGAATTAAAATAGAAAAAGTAATAAAATCAATCCATACAAATAGACAGAGCTCCTAACCTTAACAATGGAGGATTAGTTGCTCATGGTTCAGAGAAGAAAATAAGGATTCTGATAAAATGTATTTTGGTAGTCTGGAATTGAATGAAAAGTTCAATGTTGCATATCCTTTTATATCTAATCCTAATAAATTTAAAATCAATCTTCTAAAACTAAAATAATATATTTTCCAAAAAGTAATATTTGAATTTAAATCAGAATAATCAGTAAGTCTTCAGTTGATGGGTGGGGACCATTTGTTTCGTCCATTCTGCAGCTTCTAATCTGTGTTTTATGAACTGGAAACTAGGTCAAAATAGCCCAGAAATCGCCCCCAGTGTTTTTCTACGTTTTCTACATGTGGTGCATGTCACGCGTACGCCTCAGTTACGCGTATGCGTCGATGGTCTTTTTCGCAAGTCACCCAGACACGTCGGTCACGCACACGCGTTGTTGTGCAATTCTTCAAATCATGCGTACGCATCAGTCATGTGCACGCGTCGCCATGGAAAGCTCCAAATCGCGCGCACGCGTCAGTCATGCGTACGTGTCGCTCCTCGCTGCCATCTTCTTTGATTCTTGTGCTGCAGAAACTCCACCAAATCCAACCAAATGTTACCTAAAATAAACAAATTTTCAAAAGACTCAAAGTAGCATCCATATTGGCTAAAAGATAATTAATTCTTTATTAAACTCAACAAATTAGATGTAAATTCACTAGGAAAAGATAGGAAAGATGCTCACGCATCAAATGCCAAAGCTATCAACTTGCTCAACTGTGCAGTCAGCTTCGAGGAATTCCGACGAGTATCAAGATGCACAACGGCAAAGGAAATCTAGGACAAACTTCAAATCACTCATGAAGGCACAACCCTAGTAAAGAAGACCAGAATAGACATGCTGAACAGAGAGTACGAAATGTTTGCAATGAAGAAAGGAGATACGATAGATGAGTTGTTCGAAAGATTCAACGTCATCATCACTACCTTGGATGCTTTGGACATCACATATCCTGAGTCTGTGCTTGTGAGGAGAATTTTGAGATGTCTCACAAAAGAGTGAAAAACAAAAGCAATAGTGATAGCTGACAGTAGCAACATTGATAATATGACATATGATGATTTGAGAGGGAATTTGCTAGCTTTTGAAAACACTTATTTGAAAAAGGATACAAAAAAGAAAGGAATTGCCCTCAAATCTATTTCTGAACCCCTGGTTGATGAATCCAGTGATAACTCTTCTGAAAATGAATTTTTTTTGTATGAAAAAAAAATTCAGAAAAATGGTGAAGCTAAAGAAGCGAGGCAAAGGAAGAAGCTCAAAGAAGACAAAGTAGGATCTCATCAAAGTGTTCTGCTACAACTGCAACGAGGATGGGCATTTCAAATCAGATTGCCCTAAACTGAAGAAGGAGGATAAACCAAACAAGGGAAAGAAGAAAGGACTGCTGGCTTCTTGGGAAGAGTTAGAAAATGATTCTGACGAAGATGAAGAATCAGAAACCAAGTCTCAAACTTGCCTAATGGCAGATCACGTAGAGCAGGTAGTATTTCATAACCCTGACACTGAAGATCTTCATCTCATGATTGATCATCTTTCTGAAAAAATCAAATGCTTCCTAAATGAAAACCAAGATCTTGAGTCTCAAATTACTATTCTAAAAGCTGAAAATGGTTTTCTCAAAAATAAATTAAGGGAAGCTGAAACTGCTGTTAATCTTGTTAAAGAAAACAAGCAATTAAAAGCTCAACTAAAAAGTTGTGAATACCACCATTCTGTGACTACAAATTTGAATAATTTTGAAGAAAATGAGTGGCTACATAAAGAAATAAAAAGGTTTAAGAAGACTTAGCCAACTTTACTCAAATTTCTGAAAATCTAAATCAACTCTTGGCTAGTCAAAAACCTCTTTATGATAAAGCTGGGTTGGGTTTTCATAAAACTGCAAAATTTGCTGAAAAGCCTTCTTTTACAAACATGGCATCATCTTCAAATGACATAAGGTTTCAAAACCCGACAAGCTTTAAAAAAAAGCAACTCAAAGATTTTGTAGACTTTGCAATCGCAATGGACATTTTGCTATTCAGTGCTTCTTTGGTGAAAGAATGATTAGAAATAAGGTTTGCAAAGTTATTTTTTATTATAATGACTTAGGACAAAGAAGATGGTTTGATGTCAAAGGATCCAAAAAGATTTGGATACTTAAGGTCACTTGAGCTTGTTTTGTAGGTTTGCCTAGCATCCAAGCGGAAAGACAACATGTGGTATATGGATAGTGGGTGCTCTAGGCATATGACCGGAAAGGCAACATTCTTCATCAAGCTTGATGAGTATGATGGAGGGTTTGTCACTTTTGGTGATAATGGAAAAGGAAAGATAGTGGCCATAGGTAAAGTTGGTAAGAGTTTTTATTCCTTCATAAATGATGTCTTACTTGTTGATGGTTTGAAACACAATTTACTAAGTATTAGTCAATTATGTGATCTTGGTTATGAAGTTATTTTTAGAAAATTGGATTGCTTAGTTATTTGTAAAAAATCTGAGAAAATCTTGTTTGAAGCTAAAAGGTGTAATAATGTGTATGGATTGACTCTTGAGCATTTAAAAGATCAAAAAGTGATATGCTTTACATCACTTGAATCTAAAAAATGGCTTTGGCATAAGAAATTAGATCATGCAAGCATGTACCAAATTTCTAAACTTATTAAGAAAAACTTGGTGAGAGGAATTTCTAACATTAAATTTGATAAGGATATTACTTGTGATGCTTGTCAACTAGGCAAACAAGTAAAATCCTCTTTTAAACCAAAATATGGAATTTTCACTAAGAGGCCATTAGAAATGTTGCACATTGATCTTTTTGGTCTAACTAGAACTCAAAGTTTAGGAGGCAAACATTATGGCTTGGTGGTGGTGGATGACTACTCTAAATTCGGTTGGGTTCTCTTCTTAGATCATAAGAATGATGCTTTCCATGCTTTTTCAACTCTTTGTAAAAAGATTCAAAATGAAAAGGATTTGAAAATTGCCCACTTGAGAAGTGATCATGGAAAGAAATTTGAAAATCAATATTTTGAAAATTTCTGTGATGTTTTTGGCATTACACACAACTTTTCATGTCCTAGGACTCTGATGAGCGGATAATTTGTATGCTTTTTGGCATTGTTTTTAGTATGTTTTTAGTATCTTTTAGTTAGTTTTTAGTATATTTTTATTAGTTTTTAATTAAAATTCACTTTTCTGGACTTTACTATGAGTTTGTGTGTTTTTCTGTGATTTCAGGTATTTTCTGACTGAAATTGAGGGTCCTGAGCAAAAATCTGATCCAGAGACTGAAAAGGACTGCAGATGCTGTTGGATTCTGACCTCCCTGCACTCGAAGTGGATTTTCTGGAGCTACAGAAGCCCAATTGGCGCGCTCTCAACGGCATTGGAAAGTAGACATCCTGGGCTTTCCAGCAATATATAATAGTCCATACTTTGTCCAAGATTTGATGGCCCAAACCCGCGTAGCAATCCGGCCTCAGAAATTCCAGCGTTAAACGCCGGAACTGGATTAAAAGTTGGAGTTAAACGCCCAAACTGGCATGAGAACTGGCGTTTAACTCCAGAAAATGTCTCTACACATAAAAGCTTCAATGCTCAGCCCAAGCACACACCAAGTGGGCCCGGAAGTGGATTTTTCTGTCATTTACTCATTTCTGTAAACCTTAGGATACTAGTTTACTACTTATAGGACCTTTTGACATTGTAATCAGAACCTTATGACCTCATAACATTTTGTACACGTTTCTTCCACAGTATGAGCCTCTAAACCCCATGGTTGGGGGTGAGGAGCTCTGCTGTGTCTTGATGGATTAATGCAATTACTACTGTTTCTTATTCAATCATGCTTGCTTCCGTTCTAAGATAACACTTGTTCTTAATCCGGATGAATGTGATGATCCGTGACAATCATCATCATTCTCAACTATGAACATATGCCTGACAACCACCTCTGTTCTATCTTAGATTGAGTAGTTATCTCTTGGGTTCTTTAATCGGAATCTTCGTGGTATAGGCAGGACCTGATGGCAGCATTCAAGAGAATCCGGAAGGTCTAAACCTTGTCTGTGGTATTCTGAGTAGGATTCAATGATTGAATGACTGTGATGTGCTTCAAACCTGTAACCTACTGGGCGTTAGTGACAGACGCAAAAGAGTGATTCTATTCCGGTAGGGGAGGGAACCAAACCGGTGATTGGCGGCACTGTGACAGAGTGCTTTGCATTAGCTTTCACTGCGCGGATGGGAGGTAGCTGCTGACAACAGTGAGACCCTACACGAGCTTGCCATGGAAGGAGACATGCGTGTTTGATGAAGAAGACAGTAGGAAAGCAGAGATTCAGAAGATGGAGCATCTCCAAACCTCAACCCATTCTCCATTACTGCAGTACAAGTAACCATTACATGTTCTTTTGCTTTTTACAATCAATCCTGATAATTTCTGATATCCTGACTAAGATTTACAAAATAACCATAGCTTGCTTCAAGCCGACAATCTCCGTGGGATCGACCCTTGCTCACGCAAGGTATTACTTGGACGACCCAGTGCACTTGCTGGTTAGTTGTGCGGGATTGCAAAAGTGTTATTGCAATTTCGTGCACCAAGTTTTTGGCGCCGTTGCCGGGGATTGTTCGAGTTTGGACAACTGACGGTTTATTTTGTTGCTTAGATTAGGACTGTTTTCTTTTTGTTGGTTTAGAGTATTTTAGTTGAGTCTAGTTCATATTCTAAGTTTGGTGTCAATTGCATGCTTTTTGTTTTTCTTCTTTTAATTTTCGAATTTTTTTCTTGTTCTTAGTTCCTTTTTGATTCATAAAAGTTCTAAGTTTGGTGTCCTCTTTGTGTTTTTCCTTTAAAATTTTCGAAAAAATTAGTGTTTGATTTTCTAAAATTTTAAGTTTGGTGTCTTTTTGTGTTTTTCTCTTTCCTCTTTTTAAGAATCAAATCTTTTTCATAAAAAATTTTTTCAATCATATCTTCTTAATTGCTGTTTTCAAAATCTTTTTCTTTACTAATTGATTCAGTTCCCAATTTGCTTTGATCTTATTTTATTCTTAATTTTCGAATTTTATTTTATTTTCCTTTTGTATTATTTTATTTTATTTTAATTTTTCGGTTATTTCAAAAAAAAAATAATAAAAAAAAAATAAACAAAATTTATCTCTTTGCAATTACTCTCATTTCCCTTTTGTCTATTATGGACTTAAGTGGAATTAATCAGTCCAGAAGGACTCTGGGGTCTTATGCTAACCCCATTACAGCTGCATATGGGAGTAGCATCTGTATACCTCCCATCAAAGCAAGCAGCTTTGAGCTAAACCCTCAACTCATTATCATAGTGCAGCAAAATTGCCAGTATTCCGGTCTTCCAGAGGAAGAACCTACTGAGTTTCTGGCACAGTTCTTACAAATTGCTGACACAATACATGATAAAGAGATAGATCAGGATGTCTACAGACTGTTACTGTTTCCATTTGCTGTAAAAGATCAAGCAAAAAGGTGGTTAAATAACCAACCTACAGCAAGCATAAAGACATGGAAACAGTTATCAGAAAAATTCCTGAATCATTTTTACCCTCCAAAAAGGATGACACAGCTAAGGCTGGACATCCAAGGCTTTAAACAAGAGGATAATGAATCCCTTTATGATGCCTGGGAGAGGTATAGAGGTATGCTAAGAAAATGTCCCTCTGAAATGTTTTCAGAGTGGGTACAGTTAGACATTTTCTACTATGGGCTTACAGAAAAAGCTCAGATGTCTTTAGACCACTCAGCTGGTGGATCTATACACATGAGGAAGACAATTGAAGAAGCTCAAGAGCTTATAGACACTGTTGCTAGAAACCAATACTTATATTCTAGCAATGAGTTCGTTCCAAAGGAGGAGGTCATGGCACTAGTCACTGACCCTAATCCTCAAGAACAGATGAATGAGCTTAATCAACAATTGCTCCTGATGACAGAACAGTTAGCAGAATTTAAAGAAATGCTCCATGATACTAAGGTTGCTAACAAGAGCATAGAACTGCAGTTGAAACAAGCAAAACAGCAAATATCTAAACAAATAACAGAAGAATGTCAAGCAGTTCAACTTAGGAGTGGGAAAACACTGAATGCCACTGCTCAAAAGAGCAAGAAATCAATTAAGGAACAGTTGACAGAGGATGACCAAGCTACTGTTCAAAATCCCTCTGAGGACAGTAAGAGCCCAGAGAGGAAGATTATTGGCGTTCAAACGCCAGAAAGGGGAGGAAGGTTGGCGTTAAACGCCCATTCCTTGCCCAATACTGGCGTTCAAACGCCAGAACAGGGAGGAAAGCTGGCGTTAAACGCCCATTCCCTGCCCAGTTCTGGCGTTCAAACGCCAGAAAAGGGGGAGAAGTTGGCGTTTAACGCCCAAACTTTATCCACTCCTGGCGTTCAAACACCCAAGGAGAATCAGGCACCTGAGGGTTCTGGTAATTATCCCCCTAACAAGGCTTCTTCAACCACTTCTGTAAGGAATAAACCTGCAGCATCTAAGGTTGAAGAATATCAAGCCAAGATGCCTTATCCTCAGAAACTCCGCAAAGCGGAACAGGATAAGCAATTTGCCCGCTTTGCAGACTATTTAAGGACTCTTGAAATAAAGATTCCTTTTGCAGAGGCACTTGAGCAAATACCCTCTTATGCTAAGTTCATGAAAGAGATCTTAAGTCATAAGAAGGATTGGAGAGAAACTGAAAAAGTATTTCTCACTGAAGAATGCAGTGCAGTCATTCTAAAAAGCTTACCAGAAAAGCTTCAAGATCCTGGAAGCTTTCTGATACCATGCACATTGGAAGGCACTTACACCAAGGTAGCCTTATGTGACCTTGGAGCAAGTATTAACTTAATACCTGCATCCACTATCAGAAAGCTTGGGTTGATTGGAGAAGTCAAACCAACCAGGATATGCCTCCAACTTGCTGATGGCTCCATTAAACACCCATCAGGCATAATAGAGGACATGATTGTCAAAGTTGGGCCATTTGCCTTCCCAACTGACTTTGTGGTGCTGGAAATGGAGGAGCATAAAAATGCAACTCTCATTCTAGGAAGACCTTTCCTAGCAACTGGACGAACTCTCATTGATGTACAAAAGGGGGAAGTAACCTTGAGAGTCAATGAGGATGAGTTCAAGTTGAATGCTGTAAAAGCTATGCAGCATCCAGACACACCAGAGGACTGCATGGACGCTGACATTATTGACTCTCTGGTAGAAGAGATCAATAAGGCTGAAAGCCTAGAATCAGAGCTTGAGAACATCTTCAAAGATGCTCAAACTGATCAGGAAGAGCCAGAGGAGGCAAAGGAATTTTTGAAAATTCCTCAGGAGGAGAATAAGCCTCCTAAGCCTGAACTCAAACCACTACCATCATCCCTGAAATATGCATTTCTGGGAGAGAGTGACACTTTTCCAGTGATTATAAGCTCTGCCTTAAATTCACAGGAAGAGGAAGCACTGATTAAAGTGCTAAGGACACACAAGATAGCTCTTGGGTGGTCCATAAGTGATCTTAAGGGCATTAGCCCAGCTAGATGCATGCACAAGATCCTGTTGGAGGATAATGCCAAACCAGTGGTCCAACCACAGAGGAGGCTAAATCCTGCCATGAAGGAGGTGGTGCAGAAAGAGGTCACTAAATTACTAGAGGCTGGGATTATTTATCCTATTTCTGATAGCCCCTGGGTGAGCCCTGTCCAAGTTGTTCCCAAAAAGGGAGGAATGACAGTGGTTCATAATGAAAAAAATGAACTGGTCCCTACAAGGACAGTCACAGGGTGGCGTATGTGTATTGACTACAGAAGGCTCAATACAGCCACCAGAAAGGATCATTTTCCTTTACCATTCATAGACCAAATGCTAGAAAGACTAGCTGGTCATGACTATTACTGCTTTTTGGATGGCTATTCAGGCTATAACCAAATTGCAGTGGATCCCCAGGACCAAGAGAAAACAGCATTCACCTGCCCTTCAGGCGTGTTTGCCTACAGGAGGATGCCTTTTGGTCTGTGCAATGCACCTGCAACCTTTCAGAGGTGCATGCTCTCTATCTTCTCAGATATGGTAGAGAAATTTCTGGAAGTCTTCATGGATGACTTTTCAGTATATGGAGACTCATTTAGCTCCTGTCTTAACCACCTATCACTTGTCCTGAAAAGATGCCAAGAGACTAACCTGGTTTTAAACTGGGAGAAATGTCACTTTATGGTGACTGAAGGAATTGTCCTTGGGCACAAAATTTCAAGCAGGGGAATAGAGGTGGATAAGGCAAAGGTAGAGGTAATTGAAAAATTACCACCACCTGCCAATGTTAAGGCAATCAGAAGCTTTCTGGGGCATGCAGGATTCTACAGAAGGTTTATCAAGGATTTTTCGAAAATTGCTAAACCTCTGAGTAACCTGTTAGCTGCTGACACACCATTTGTGTTTGACACACAGTGTCTGCAGGCATTTGAGACCCTGAAAGCTAAGCTGGTCACAGCACCAGTCATCTCTGCACCAGATTGGGCATTACCATTTGAATTAATGTGTGATGCCAGTGATCATGCCATTGGTGCAGTGTTGGGACAGAGGCATAACAAACTTCTGCATGTCATTTATTATGCGAGCCGTGTTCTAAATGATGCACAGAAGAATTACACAACCACAGAAAAAGAATTACTTGCAGTGGTTTATGCCATTGACAAGTTTAGATCCTACCTAGTGGGATCCAAAGTGATTGTGTACACTGACCATGCTGCTCTTAAATACTTACTCACAAAGCAGGATTCAAAACCCAGGCTTATCAGATGGGTGTTGCTTCTGCAAGAGTTTGATATAGAAATAAGAGACAGAAAAGGGACAGAGAACCAAGTGGCAGATCATCTGTCCAGAATAGAGCCAGTAGCTGGGGCGTCCCTCCCTTCTACTGAGATCTCTGAGACCTTCCCAGATGAGCAACTCTTTGCCATTCAGGAAGCTCCATGGTTTGCAGACATTGCAAATTATAAAGCTGTGAGGTTCATACCCAAGGAGTACAGTTATGTGCAAAGAAAGAAACTAATTTCAGATGCCAAGTACTACCTTTGGGATGAACCATATCTCTTTAAGAGATGTGCTGACGGAGTGATCCGCAGGTGTATACCCAGAGAGGAAGCACGAAGGATCCTATGGCACTGCCATGGATCACAGTATGGAGGACACTTTGGAAGTGAGCGAACAGCCACTAAAGTTCTCCAGTGCGGCTTCTACTGGCCTACTCTCTATAAAGATTCCCGAGAGTTTGTGCGTAACTGTGACAGTTGCCAAAGAGCTGGTAACCTGCCTCATGGATATGCCATGCCTCAACAAGGGATATTAGAGATAGAGCTGTTTGATGTATGGGGAATTGACTTCATGGGGCCATTCCCACCATCATACTCAAACACTTACATTCTGGTGGCAGTGGACTATGTATCTAAGTGGGTAGAAGCAATGCTACACCCACTAATGATACCAAAACCGTGCTGAAATTCCTACAAAAACATTTTCAGCAGGTTTGGCGTCCCTAGAGTACTAATCAGTGATGGGGGTACTCATTTCTGCAATAAACAGCTATACTCTGCTATGGTTAGATATGGAATCAGCCATAAAGTGGCAACTCCGTATCATCCACAGACAAATGGGCAAGCTGAAGTCTCTAACAGAGAGCTAAAAAGAATCCTGGAACGGACTGTGATGTCCGAAGAAAGGATTGGGCAAAGAGCTTGGATGATGCTCTGTGGGCATACAGAACAGCATTCAAGACTCCTATAGGGACCTCCCCATACCAATTGGTGTATGGAAAGGCCTGTCATTTGCCTGTGGAACTGGAACATAAAGCCTACTGGGCAACCAGATTCCTAAACATGGATGCACAGTTAGCTGGTGAAAAAAGATTGCTCCAGCTAAATGAGCTAGAAGAGTTCAGACTCAATGCCTTTGAAAATGCTAAGATCTATAAGGAAAAGGCAAAGAAGTGGCATGACAAGAGATTGTCAACCAGAGTCTTTGAGCCAGGACAAAAAGTTCTCCTCTTCAACTCTAGGCTCAGACTGTTTCCAGGAAAACTCAAATCCCGTTGGAGGGGTCCATATGTGATTACAAAAGTGTCACCATATGGGTATGTTGAGCTTCAGGCTATTGATTCTGACAGTAAGTTCATTGTTAATGGACAGAGGATCAAACACTATCTTGAAGGAAATTTTGAGCAGGAATGCTCAGAACTGAGACTTGAGTGATTCTCAGTGAAAGTCCAGCTAAAGACAGTAAAGAAGCGCTTGCTGGGAGGCAACCCAGTCATTAGGAAGTTGTATGATTAGTTCTTACAGAGGCAAGTATCAAAAATGAAGGAATTCACAGAGTTACAGAAGGATTCAGCTCAAAAAGCAGAGAAAATGAGCTTACTGGCGAAAAAAACGCCAGTAAGGGGCATTTTGGGCGTTAAACGCCAGAATGGGCACCATTCTGGGCGTTTAACGCCAGTAATGGTACCATTCTGGGCGTTAAACGCCAGAATGGGCACCATTCTGGGCGTTTAACGCCAGGTGTGCAGCATCACTGGGCGTTCAGAAAAACGCCCAGTGAGGAAGGTTTTCTGGCGTTTAACGCCAGCCAGGGTACCTGGCTGGGCGTTAAACGCCCAAAAGGGGCAACAAATGGGCGTTAAACGCCAGAATGGGTGCCATTCTGGGCGTTTAACGCCAGCTTGGTGGGGGGACCCATTTTTTGTTTTCAACTCAGATTTTTTCAAACTTTCCTTTTCTCACCCATACTTTTCTACAAAATCACACTTCAATCATTCATTATTCACTTTCAAATCTTCAAAATCAAAACAATTTTTCAAATCTATTTCAAAATAATCCCAAATCTTCTTCAAAAACTCACCCTTTTCTCAAAAATCTTTCATATCTTTTCAAATTTCCTTTCAAATCTCTCTTTTGTTTTCGAATTCTCCTCCCCCCACTCTATAAATGAACGTTCCTCACCCCTCCTTCCTCACACCATTCGAATTTTCTCTCCCTCTCTCTCTCTCTTCTCTTATTTCTTTTCTTTTTGCTTGAGGACAAGCAAAACCTCTAAGTTTGGTGTGCTTTTCCGTGATCATTAAGCCAAGATTCATCAATATCATGGCTCCCAAGGGAAAACAAACCAACTCAAGAGGAAGGAAAGAGACCAATCCAAAGAATCTTTGGAATGAAGAGAAGTTCTTAACCAAAGAACATGAGGACCATTATCACAAAATAATGGGACTGAGGTCAGTGATCCCGGAAGTTAAATTTGATCTGAAAGAAGATGAATATCCGGAGATCCAAGAGCAAATTCGAAACAGAGGTTGGGAAGTTCTGACCAATCCTGAGACAAAGGTTGGAAGGAACATGGTTCAGGAATTCTACTCAAATCTGTGGCTCACAGATAAGCAAAGAATGACTGGAACCGCTTTTCCTACCCACAGAACCATGGTCAGAGGGAAAGTTATGTACTTCCATCTGGACAAAATAAGAGAAATCTTCAAGTTACCTCAACTACAAGATGATCCTGATTCCTTCAATAGGAGGATGGTGAGAGTAGATAAGGGGTTGGATCAAGTTCTAGAGGACATATGCCTCCCTGGAACTAAGTGGATAACCAATTCTAAGGGTGTCCCAAACCAACTCAAGAGGGGAGACCTCAAGCCAATTGCAAGAGGTTGGCTAGACTTTATTGGGCGTTCCATATTGCCCACTAGCAACCGTTCTGAGGTCACCATCAAGAGAGCAGTGATGATTCACTGTATTATGCTTGGAAAAGCAGTGGAGGTGCATCATGTGATTGCTTGTGAGATCTACACAACTGCAAATAAGAATTCCACTGAAGCCAAATTGGCCTACCCAAGCTTAATCTCCTTGCTCTGCAAAGAGGCTGGGTAAAAATGGGAGTAGATGAGTTCATACCCATTGAACATCCAATCACCAAGAAGTCAATGGAAGGACAAGTGCAAGACAACTCTATCAAGAGGAGGACGCGTGAGTTCCTCCCTGAATTCCCTGAAATTGGCTACTGGGCCAGCCTAGAAGCATCCATCAACAAGCTGCAAGAGACTATGGAGCAACTGAAGGAAGAACAGCAGAATCAGAACTGCATGATCTGCAAATTGCTGAAGGAACAAGAGAAGCAGGGGCGTGATATCAAGGAACTGAAGCGCCAAAAGCTCTCCTCTCAAGCTGGGGGAGCATCCACTTCTCAAAATCAAGGTTGTTGAGTCCTAACTCTGTGAAAACCTCTATCATTAGGAGCCTCTGTTTTTTTTTTTTTTCGTTTTTATTATTATCCTTTTTCCTTTATTTTTAGTCTCATCTTACATCTATATTTGAGTCTTGTTCTTAATTAATAAAATTAATAAAGTTTATGCCTTAAAGCTATGAATGTCCTATGAATCCATCACCTCTCTTAAAAGAAAAATGCTTTAATCACAAAAGAACAAGAAGTACAGGATTCCGAAATTTATCTCTGAAACTAGTTGAATTAGTTTGATGTGGTGGCAATACTTTTTGTTTTCTGAATGAATGCTTGAACAGTGCATATGTCTTTTGAATTTGTTGTTTTAAGAATGTTAAAATTGTTGGCTCTTAAAAGAATGAGGAGAAAGAGAACTGTTATTGAGGATCTGAAAAATCATCAAATTGATTCTTGAAGCAAGAAAAGCAGTGAAAAAAAAATATATATTTCGAAAAAAAAAAAAAAAAAGAGAAAGAAAAAAAAAAAAAAAAGAAAAAAAAAAGAAGGAAATAAAGTTGTGATCCAAGGCAACAAGAGTGTGCTTAAGAACCCTGGACACCTCTAATTGGGGACTTTAGCAAAGCTGAGTCACATCTAAGAAGGTTCACCCAATTATGTGTCGTGGCATGTATGTATCCGGTGGTAATACTGGAAGACAGAGTGCTTTGGGCCACAGCCAAGACTCATACATTAGCTATGTTCAAGAATCAATACTTAACTAGGAGAATCAATAACACTATCTGAGTTCTGAGTTCTTATAGATGCCAATCATTCTGACTTCAAAGGATAGAGTGAGATGCCAAAACTGTTCGGAGGCAAAAAGCAAACTAGTTGATCATCTAATTGGAGCTATGTTTCTTTGATATTTTGGAGTCTATAGTATATTCTCTTCTTTTTATCCTATTTTGATTCTCAGTTGCTTGGGGACAAGCAACAATTTAAGTTTGGTGTTGTGATGAGCGGATAATTTGTATGCTTTTTGGCATTGTTTTTAGTATGTTTTTAGTATCTTTTAGTTAGTTTTTAGTATATTTTATTAGTTTTAATTAAAATTCACTTTTCTGGACTTACTATGAGTTTGTGTGTTTTTCTGTGATTTCAGGTATTTTCTGACTGAAATTGAGGGTCCTGAGCAAAAATCTGATCCAGAGACTGAAAAGGACTGCAGATGCTGTTGGATTCTGACCTCCCTGCACTCGAAGTGGATTTTCTGGAGCTACAGAAGCCCAATTGGCGCGCTCTCAACGGCATTGGAAAGTAGACTCCTGGGCTTTCCAGCAATATATAATAGTCCATACTTTGTCCAAGATTTGATGGCCCCAAACCCGCGTAGCAATCCGGCCTCAGAAATTCCAGCGTTAAACGCCGGAACTGGATTAAAAGTGGAGTTAAACGCCCAAACTGGCATGAGAACTGGCGTTAACTCCAGAAAATGTCTCTACACATAAAGCTTCATGCTCAGCCCAAGCACACACCAAGTGGGCCCGGAAGTGGATTTTTCTGTCATTTACTCATTTCTGTAAACCTTAGGATACTAGTTTACTACTTAGGACCTTTTGACATTGTAATCAAACCTTATGACCTCATAACATTTTGTACACGTTTCTTCCACAGTATGAGCCTCTAAACCCATGGTTGGGGGTGAGGAGCTCTGCTGTGTCTTGATGGATTAATGCAATACTACTGTTCTTATTCAATCATGCTTGCTTCGTTCTAAGATAACACTTGTCTTAATCCGGATGAATGATGATCCGTGACAATCATCATCATTCTCAACTATGAACATATGCCTGACAACCACCTCTGTTCTATCTTAGATTGAGTAGTTATCTCTTGGGTTCTTTTAATCGGAATCTTCGTGGTATAGGCAGGACCTGATGGCAGCATTCAGAGATCCGGAAGGTCTAAACCTTGTCTGTGGTATTCTGAGTAGGATTCAATGATGAATGACTGTGATGTGCTTCAAACCTGTAACTACTGGGCGTTAGTGACAGACGCAAAAGAGTGATTCTATTCGGTAGGGGAGGGAACCAAACCGGTGATTGGCGGCACTGTGCAGAGTGCTTTGCATTAGCTTTCACTGCGCGGATGGGAGGTAGCTGCTGACAACAGTGAGACCCTACACGAGCTTGCCATGGAAGGAGACATGGTGTTTGATGAAGAAGACAGTAGGAGAAGATTCAGAGATGGAGCATCTCCAAACCTCAACCCATTCCATTACTGCAGTACAAGTAACCATTACATGTTCTTTTGCTTTTTACAATCATCCTGATAATTTCTGATATCCTGACTAAGATTTACAAAATAACCATAGCTTGCTTCAAGCCGACAATCTCCGTGGGATCGACCCTTGCTCACGCAAGGTATTACTTGGACGACCCAGTGCACTTGCTGGTTAGTTGTGCGGGATTGCAAAAGTGTTATTGCAATTTCGTGCACCAGACTCCTCAACAAAATAGGATAGTTGAAAGAAGGAATAGAAGCCTTCAAGAAATGACTAGGGCTATGCTTTGTGAAAATGATGTTCCAAAATTTTTGTGGGCTGAAGCTGTAAATACAGCTTGTTATATTTTGAATAGGACTATCATTTGAAAAGGTTTAAAGAAAACTCCTTATGAGCTATGAAAAGGAACCCTACCAAATCTTAAGTATTTCCACATTTTTGGATGCAAATGTTTTGTACTTAACAATAAATAAAATCTTGGAAAATTTGATCCCAGATCTTATGAAGGAATGTTTGTTGGATATTCCACCACTAGCAAAGCATTTAAGATTTATCTCAAGGAACATAGAACCATAGAGGAATCCATACATGTGTCCTTTTGTGATACTAATTCAATTCCCAACGCCTCTTTAGATGATGATGCAGGAAGTGAAGGTGATATGAACCATCAACCAAGTCAAGAAAATCCTAAAACTGTCCCAAGTGAAGAACTTGTCCGTCCAGAAAGGTCTCATCAGAATGGAGAAGACATTTCAATTTTGTCTCCTAAACAAGCTAGAGAATCCGGAACAGAACAGTCTGCTAAAGCTCATCAAGGCAGAACCTTACCTCAAAGGCCAAGGGAATGGAAGTTTTTGAAGGGTTACCCTCATGATTTTATCATTGGTGATCCTTCCCAAGGCGTAACCACTAGATCCTCAAGCAAGAAGCAATTGGAACCAAGCAATGTTACTCTCTTGTCCCAATTAGAACCTCTCAACATAAAGCAAGCTCTTGAAGACCCCTCATGGATTAAAGCTATGGAAGAAGAGCTAGCTCAATTTGAAAAGAATGAGGTTTGGACTCTTGTACCACATTCAAATGGTAAGAAGGTAACCGGTACAAAGTGGATATTTAAAAATAAATTGGGTGAGGATGGTAGTGTTGTTCGTAACAAGTCTAGATTAGTGGCCCAAGGTTACGATCAAGAGGAAGGAATTGATTTTGATGAGTCTTTTATCCCGGTAGCAATAATGGAAGCAATTAGGTTGCTTATTGTCTATACTGCCCACAAGGGGTTTAAAATGTTCCAAATGGATGTCAAATGTGATTTTCTTAATGGCTTTATAGATAGGGAAGTATTTGTGGCTCAAACCCCCGGTTTTGAAAGTAAAGAATTTCCAAATCATGTTTTTAAACTTTCAAAGGCTCTTTATGGCTTAGGCAAGCTCCAAGAGGTTGGTATGAAAGGCTTAGTGCCTTCTTGTTGGAAAATAAATTTCAAATGGGTACCACCGATACAACTTTGTTTATAAAAGAATCTAATAAGAATATTTTACTTGTTCAAGTTTATGTAGATGAAATAGTGTTTGGTTCGACCAATGAAACCTTATGTGAAGAGTTTGGAAAACTTATGGCTAGTGAGTTTGAAATGAGTTTAATGGGAGAATTAACCTTCTTTCTTGGTCTCCAAATTAAGCAAACTCCTACTGGTATTTTTATTCACCAAGAAAAATATGCAAAAGAATTAATCAAGAAATTTGGCCTTGAAAATTCCAAACCAATGGGAACACCTATGCATCCAAATACTAAACTTGAAAAGGATGAAAATGGCAACGATGTGGATGAAACACGGTATAGAGGAATGATAGGTTCTCTCATGCATATTACATCCTCTAGGCCGGATATTGTTCAACGTGTGGGTGTGTGATCAAGGTTTCAATCTCACCCAAAAGAGTCCCATCTTTCGGCCGTCAAAAGAATCATTAGATACATTAAGGGAATATGTGATTTTAGCTTATAGTATCCTAGATCTAATGATTTTTGTTCAATAGGATTTTGTGATGTAGATTATGCGGGTGATCGGGTGGATAGAAGAAGCACATCCGGAATGTGTTGCTTCCTTAGAAGCTCACTCAATATGTGGTCAAGCAAGAAACAAGCCACTGTTGCACTATCCACGGCTGAAGCTAAATATATATCTGCCTCTGATTGTTGTTCTCAATTAATTTTGTTAAAAACTCAGTTAGAGGATTATAAATTGAAAATTAATAGTATACCCCTATTTTGTGATAATATGAGTGCAATAAACATTTCAAAAAATCTTGTTTGCACTCTAGAACCAAGCACATTGAAGTGAGATATCACTTTATTAGGGAACATGTGCAAAAAGGAACTATTGATATCCAATTTGTAAAATCTGAAGAACAACTTGCTGATATTTTCACTAAACCACTGTGTGAAGATATGTTTTGCTCATTAAGGAATAGTTTGAGAATGTTAGATTTGAATTCTTTTGAAAAATTGTAATTTTATTGATTCTGGTTGATTTTGTCTCGTAGGCAGCCAGGAGACAAAACTGGGCATATGTTGGAGATGTTTTGAAATAGGGGGAGACTGAACTTTGATGACTTCGGACTTAAGCCCAATAAACCTTCCATGATCCATTCCTTGATTCTAGCCCGTTCTCTTTCTTGTTATTTTTTAAAATACTCCTTTGGGAAGTTATCACATCATATCTTCAAAGGGGGAGTTCATGTCAAATCAAAATCCGTTCTTCCCTTATTTTCTCCCACGTTTCAAAGAAAAGGGTTGTCAGTTACTTGTTTTAATTTTTAAAATTCCCTTTGATTGAAAACCGTTTCATTAAATGCACATTATTATAAATGATCCTCTTTTCTCTCAACATTTAATGCGGTTATAACCTCTCCCCACCTTCCAATCTATTCGGCCATCTCTTCATCTTCTCACTCTCTACTTCATCCTCTTTCATCATGAGAAAGAAGTTGGCTACTAGAAGAAGCAACTGAACCAAGAATCCTCCAGTCTCTTATGCTCCTCAAACACACACTCATATTCATATACACTCATCCTCTTCTCCCTCTTCTCACTCAACCGATACCATGAGGAAGAAGGTGATTCATCAAAGAACCTCTTCACGCAAGAAAAATGCAAAAGATAAGGGGCCAATGCCCGAAGAAGATGAAGCATCTTAGTCCTCTCCTCCACCCTCACCTCCACGGCGCTCTACACCACATCCTTCCGGCAGAACTACACCTTCTCAACGTTCGAAGGGCTACATTCTTTGCAACACTCGAGAACCACCAAACTTGGATTCTCTTGATTTCAAAAATAAGTTTGGTAAAAATCATTCTCACTTTGATCCTGCTTGGTTCATGTCATGCGCTGCTTATGAATTTCATTCTAAAGTTTTAGTGAACCGCCATCTGTGTGCCTCATATGCGGTGAGTTTGGAGAATCTGTCTACAAAGGGTGCTGATTTTACTGGACTCTTTGATTCTCTCAAATGGACTCCACTGTTTAAGATTCACAAGCCGGTATACTCAAATCTGGTTTGCGAGTTTTATGTAAACATGATGTATCATGATGGAGCTTTACATTCTTATGTCAAGAAGGTGCATTTGACTTTGAACAGAGAGAATGTTAGTGCTGCCTTAGAGTATGATGATGAAGGAGCCAGAGAGTATATTTCTGGCAAATGGGACTCTCAGTGTGGGATTTCTCTTTAGATTGCCCTGACTCAAGTCTGTGAAAACTTTTCTGCTCTGGATGGAACTGTTCTGACCCACAAGGCTTTCGAACCTATGAGAGCACTACTTCATCGCATCATCAACCACATTCTGATGTCCCAGAGCGGTTCCTATCAGAAAGTAACTGTCTGTGATACCCTAGTTTTATTTGCTATTCTTAGTTCTTCATCAATTTCTTTTGCTTATCTTATGGTGCAACACAAGTGGGATTGTGTTCGCAGTGATAAGAAGGCAAATCTGCCTTATGGTATTTTTCTGACATTCATTTTTAAATATTTCAATGTTGATTTAATCAATGAGCCTGTAAAAAACAGGGTTTCTACCTTAAAAGGGGCGGGATTTCTGAGTTCATGAAAGGGAAAAAGGGAAAAAGGGAAATGGCATCTGATAGTGAAAGTGAATATCATCCTTCTAAATCTTCCAAACTATCTGAATCTGTCAAAGAGGTGCTGAATGAGTTCTCTCATATGTCCAATCTGATGATCAAATCTTCCAAGGAGGCTAGAAAACAAGCTTATGAAAATGAAAAAGCCTGGACTAAGTGTAATGAGATGATCACTCTGCTGCTCAAAAGCCTTGAAAAAAGCATGGCTCCTTCGGATGAAGAAGATGATTCCCTTGGCTCAGATATTAATCTTTCTGATGTTTGATGTCCTCTTTGCTGCTCATATCTTTGAACTCTGTTCTTTTAATTGTTCTTTTGTTTAGTGTCTTTTGAACTGTTTGTTGATGGATGACTGTACTCGAATACTTTGAACTCTTTTGTTTTTGTTAATCAAATATTCTGTATATCCATCATGCTGGTTTTCTAACTATTTTGCAGGTTCCCCTCTTGATGACAAAAGGGGAAGAAAAGTAGAAAAAGGGATGATCTAATGATAAAGGGCTGATCTAATGATATGCTGATTTCAGTTTTGATGATTATTGCCTGCCAATTTTTTTTATCTGATATGTTGGATGAATTTTATGTTGCTAGATATTTTTGCTTGATTGAATTGTTCGGCAGAATATATTTATTTTGAACATGTTGATATAAAGTAGGTTGAGTCTTGGTTATTTGTTGCAATGTACTCTGAAAGTACTCAGGCATAACTTTATGCTTATTTTTTGTGAGCAGAAAGTTATCTAAAAGATAACAAATCAAGTTTTGATTATCATTATACATCTGCTAAAAAATCAAGTTGTTCAACATTTTATTAACGTTCCATATGTTAAATACATCATACTTTGGAACTGTATTAAGCTTACTTTAAGCATGTTACAGGTAATGCTTCCACTGATAAAATTGCACATATTAAGGGGGAGATATGTGACAAATGAAAAGGGCGAGAATTCAAAATCTTCAAGGGATTTTTCTTAATTCCTAACCTTTTCAATTCTTTTCCTTAACAATGTTTGTCATCACGGGGAAATTGTTGAGTTTGGAAAACTTAAAATATAATGATGATCAAACATTGTTTAAAATTAATTAATCGCAAAATTATTAAGTTGTTACTTTCATTTTGTTGATTAATAATTTTGCTAATGCGTAGATTTGATTATTGGGCTGAAAACATCATGGTCTAATGAGTTGAGGAAACATTCAGCCTTTGGTACAAAGATGTTTTAAATATTATGGCTGAATTATTATTATGTTGATTGGGCTAGAAAATTATTGAACAAACCCAAAAGAAATGCTTCGATATGACCCATCAATTGATTGGTCCGAATTTGAAAGAAAGAAGAATGAAGTGTAGCATGTTTGGTTCGGTTACCCAATCCACTCTTTGATGGAATTCAAATTTAATTAACTTGGTTTAATTGCATTGGTAACAGGAAAGAGAAAGTTGAAATTGATTTGATTGTTTTATTGCCTCACACGTTACTATGCATAGGGGATGGAAAGTGGGTTTTAATTGATTTTAATTTCGCTCATTACTTCCAAAATTATTTCTCTTTCTTCTCTCTTTTCTCTCTCTTGTTTTCGAATGTCATTTCCATCAGGAAAAGAAGATGGAAGAAGTTATTAGACATTGCAGAGAAGCAATGAACAAGCAAGAGGCTAAGGTGATGATGGCCTTAGCACAAAAAAGATTTACAGCATGGCGTGGCTGAGATTTTTACCACTAAAGGCAAGATGTGGAAAAGAAGCTTCAAGATCTCCATGCCTAAAGTGGTAGCAATCTGTTTCGGTCAGAGAAGATCTCTGAGGTGGAGGTTGTTTCTACTTTTTGTTCATCCCTCACAGAAGGTAGCTACTGTAGCTAAGTGGAGGAAGAAGCAAAAATGGAACAGATGGAGCTGTCAAGGATCAAGAGTTCATCAAGGGTCAGAATTCTTTCTTGGGAAAAAAGTCAAGATCGAAGGCTCAGATTAATGAAGCTTGATGAGAAGGAATGAGAGAGAGGTACATGCATGTTGATTTGCTTTCGATTTTCCCTCTCTCTTCTCTTTGTCCGAACCGACTATATGTTGGAGAAGAAGTTGGTGGCTTGGTTGAACTGGTTTCAACCTTGGAAGCTTCCCCTTCTATATTAAGGGTGAACGGCCAAGGGTTGAGACAAGAAGTGTAAGCACAGAATTCTCATAGCTACCTAAGCTAACAAAAGTTCTTCTCCTTCAATGTGTTTCATATTATATTTTCTTTAGTTTTGTCTGTCTGAGTCTCATGGTAAAAAAGGAAAACAGTGTGAAGTTTGTAAAAAAAAGTCAATGAGTTGAAAAAGGTAAAGTGTACAAAATTAAAGAAAAAGTCATAGATGTCTTAGAAGTTCTTTGTGCATCTGTGTTGTGTATCATGATTATGTGGGAATCCCCTTAAAAGTTGGGTTAGCACTTTGCAGTTGAAAACTTGATAGGTGACCAAGTCAAGTTCAGTTTGAGGATAGATTTTGAACTTGTCCCAGATTGGAATAAGTAGTTCCTAGGGAAGAATTGGTGTATGTAATCAAGCAGGTTATAGTGAAATTCCGTCAAAGTTGCAATGGAGACTGGATGTAGGCCGCATTGCACTGAGCAGTTAAACCAGGATACTTCTTGGTGTGATTCTTTCTTCTCTTCTACTCCATTTCCGTTTCTATTACAAAGGAGACAAAATTAAAAAATATCTTCTAATTGGTTACGAGATAAAAAGAAAATATCTGTTGACTGGTTACGAGACAAAAAGCGAAAAAATTTCCTAAAGCTATTCTAAAAGACAGAAAGTAACACTCAACAAAAAAGGGCTAAAATTCAAACTCCTCTTTTGCTAAAATTCAAACCCCTTTCTCTTAGCCACTGATTATCATCATTAGTTATTTGTTAACTAAACCGCTAATCGTGGAACATAATTTTTCTAGTTTTTTGGTAAAAATTCAAATGCAATTGATTTCACATAAAATTGATAACTAAAAGCAATCAAATTATTTGACTTATTTGATTAAATTTTTATCTAACCACTCAATTTTTAACTTCACGTGAAGTTAATTAAAGTTAATTACACCTGAATTTCTAGCTAATTTTTTTTTGGTACTGATTACGTTTATTCTATTTAAACCAACTTGTGAACTCAAGATAACTAGCTAACTTGCTTGTGAACTTTAGTGAATCCAACTTTAACTTGGGCTTTGATGCGCTTGGCTCTCGTCTGCACCACTTCCAAGACATCATACAAGTACAACTGCCCATATAGTGATGTCTTCAATTTTATTTTATATTTTACCAGTGTACATGATGTGATCATTAACCTCACATCTTATAAAAACAATATAGGATCAAAACCGAAAAATTCCCATGACCTACGCAAGCTACAAATTTTAACCTAACTCAAGACCAGCTAAAATTGCGACATCAATGACAACAGCCAAAACAGATTATTGTGTGATCAGTTGCGTGCTCCCACCAATGCCATGTGCCCTATAAGGTCCAGCACTCGGTTGCTGAAAGACAACCAGTCAGAGCATATTAGCATAGATAAAAAATTACTGCTTCTAAAAAGTGTGTTATTGTGAAAGCAAATATAGAAGCTGTTGCATTCACATACCTGTACCCCCACTCATTGTCATACCACGTAACCAGCTTCATGAACGAAGCACTGAGCCCGATACCTGCCTTAGCATCAAAAATACTTGACCTGTTCAAAATAATTTTCATTTAGGATAAGCACCTTATTAAACAAATGGAGGGACCAATTGAGTAGTAATTCTAATCTAAGATCAAAGGAATATATGTGAAGGTTTAGTTTTATGTCTCGCACATTAAATCTAACATGTTTATACAAGTGCGAATGTCTCGACTAAAACTAAGATATTGCTTTTAGGCCTCTCGCTTCTGAAAAGGGAATATATGTAAAACCCTCTTCCATTTTATTTATAAATGAAACTAGATATAGACAAGACCAAATCCAAGCCAGTAAGTCAAAATTTACCTCGAGTCACCAACAAAGTCATTAGAGACCACATCCTCATCTGTGTACCCAAGAATTCCTTTCAATGATCCCTCTGAGGCATACCTTCAATTTTTAACAATATCAAATTCAAAATTCAATCAAATCCAAAAGAATAGAGAAAAATCCAAACTCAAAAATTGTTAAAAGCCAGAGTAAAAACAAATTAGTAAACATACTTTATCGCTGCTTTCACATCTTCATAGGAAGCATTCCTTTTAAGCCGACAGGTTAAATCCACAACAGAAACATTTGGGGTAGGGACACGGAATGCCATCCCAGTGAGCTTTCCATTCAACTCAGGAAGAACTTTTCCAACGGCCTTTGAGTTCATGAACACAAACCAAACCTCATAACCTATATTAAAAATTGTAAGCATACATTATCTTCAAAGTCGTCATCGTCTTACCTTAGCAGCACCAGTTGAGCTTGGAATTATATTTTGAGCTGCTCCTCTTCCCCCTCGCCAATCCTTCATGGAAGGACCATCTACAGTTTTTTGTGTTGCTGATTGACAGTAATGAAAATCATATTAAGCCCCGTGTCAGCATATAATGTCATAGTTAAATAAACAAAAATAATTATATAGAAGAAATAAGATGTGATTAACTGATATGTAAAAGAGACCTGTTGTTGCATGTACAGTTGTCATCAAACCTTCAACAATACCAAACTCCTCATGAACCACCTGAGGATTAGATGGAGGAATGTTTAGACAATCATTTTACATGATTTTGTAAAGTAGGTAACGAAATTAAGGATGGATGTAGAAGCGAACACCACATTAAATTTTTTAAATAGCAATTTTAGTTTCCAAATCATCTGATATGCTTTTATCTCCATTCCATCTCTCCTTACAAGATATCTTATAAGGAAGAGGAACTACTACTAGTCACTAGACTATAGAGTATGGATTCATCTGGTTTAATGGATTAGATCAGCACTATACACCGGATGTTCACTGCTCTACAGTAGTTTGATACCTTAAAAATTGGCAGAGGATGGCAGTATTGAAAAGGTTTGATAGTGTTTCAATCGATGAGTTGTGATTTTCACTAGCTTTCTCTACAACATTCAAAGGGCAAGCCCCAATACACATAAAAAGCACAACTGCTGGATCCAACAGCCAAAAATAAGAATATAGTAAACTTCACCTTTCATGTCTATAAAACAATGATAGAAAGCCTTCTAACAGGCTTGCCCTGTTTGGAAGTCACATAATGTTAGGGACTTGGGTATTAGTTGGGGTGCCCTTTCAAGAGAGTGGTTCCCTTTCACAACTAGCTTTTAAGATGGGATTTTCCCACTTTTCTTAGGTACTTAACAATAATACTAGAGCCTTGGTTGTCGGCGCCATGAAAAGAGCTAACTATAGGCTAGATTAAGGTGAATACCAATTATTAATAACCGGTAGCAAAGTGGCTACCGCTGGGTCAGTGTCAATAGAGTGAAGCCGCCATAGACATCGGCTCTCTAGGGTCGGTGCCTTATTAGGGACATGGGTATTATGGTTATGGAGTGTCAAGTCCCACATCGGATAGTATGGAATGCTTGATGTTGTATTTAACGAAAGTGATTCTTCCCCTTTAACAACTAGGTGCAGTCTCCCACTTTCCTAAAGTACTTAACACACGAGCAATAAGATTTTTCAAACTTCTAATCATGCTTGCTGAAGCTCTAAATCCTAAATCTTTCTACCCTTTAAATTACAAGCCAAAGCATTAAACATCGTCATTAACTCATTATACAGAAAAGCATTACAGGATATCAAATCTTACCTTGGCAAGAGGAGCAAGGCAATTTGTAGTACAGCTTGCATTAGAAACTATGTCCATGTTTGGATTGTATGTCTTCTCATTCACTCCTACCACAAACATTGGTGCATCAGCAGATGGAGCTGATATTATGACTTTCTTTGCACCAGCCTACAGTATAATAAGATAAAGCCAAATTAAGATTTCAAGCTAACAGAGAGGAGAGAGAAATACATAGGTAATTGAAAATATAAACCTTCAAATGGGAAGAAGCTTTCTCCACTGTTGTGAAAACTCCTGAAGATTCAACAACAAAATCAGCCCCAAAATCACCCCAAGGGATCTCCGCTGGATCTCTGAGTAGAAAAATAAAGTGCTCAGGTAAATCAAAATTTGCAAGTCATTCATTGACACCTCCACTGACATCTTAAACGAATGAATCACATCTATATTTTAACTCAACACACCTTTTGCTCACAACCTTAACCTGCTTCCCATTTATTTCCAAAGTAGAATCATCAAGAATCTTAATGGTTCCCTTGAAAGGCCCATGAGTAGAATCATACTTGAACATGTAAGCCTGAGAGAGAGAAGATAAAAATTATAAAGATAACCAAATTAAGCAGCGCAAATGAAATGAATAATATAGCTACAAAATGAAACCAATCATATCGCGGCAAGGTTGACCCAAAAAAACTATATACAACAATAAAAAAAAGAATTTGTGAAGAGGGGAAGTACAAAAGTCTATTAACTGTACAACCAGTCCAATTTCTCAAAAGATTGTCCAAGCAACAAGGTGGACTTCAAGTGGCAGAACATCACAATTGAATCAGGTAGAAACAGAACATAAGATAAGATGGCTCTGGCAACAGCGTAAGCTTCAAATATAGAGAAATCTAAAATATAAATTTAAATCTTAAGCAACCAAATAGGATTTCTTCCACAGTAGTGAATAAAATAAAATAATTAGGATGTTTGGGGAGATGCATACATGCATATGTTGTACACATACTATGTTAAACATATATTAGATAAAGTGTTCCTTTTGTCCCTGAAGTTTTTAAAAGAATTGTATGGTGTCGTGTCACTGATAAAAGAAATGTATGTTGTTGTGTCACTAACGCGTTGCAAGTTTGCAACCGTCAGATGGTGTTAGCGACACGTCAGTCTAGGATTGCCACGTCCTATGTTGTTCAATCCAAGAGCATAATTGAAACATTGAAACATTAGGGATGAAATTGAAGTATTTAATTTTGATGCACTGACAGTGTAAAACATTTTCTACAATTGTCCAATCACATCTGTTCTTTTGAATGATCGTTTACGTGGTCAATGTTCAAAGTAGTTATTTTTGTTGATGTGGCATTACATGATTAGATGTAATGACAGTGCATTAAAACTACTTTACAATGACAGTGCATTAAAACTAAATTCAAAATTGAAACCAAACGTTAAAAGATAAAATTGAAATAAGATATAAATGTTGTATCAGCAATTTTTATCCCAATCCAATTCAAATTTACAAATATTAAGAGATCCACAGTCCTATCGGATCTTAACCGATCCGATCCGTAGGTAAGATCGGAATAGTGGATTTTATAGATGTATCTCAATGTCCAATCCGCAAATCTAAATAAATAATTAAAAAATATTAAAAACAAATAAAAATATATATTAAAAATTTGGTGTAATTTTCTATTTGTGTTGTACACTTGAAATGCTTGAATGTAAAAACTTATATTATTACTTGTTGATTCTTGTTGATGGAATGCTAGACAATTTTAATTGTTATTGTTAAGACAATGAAAACCAAAAAAGTTAATTATTATTCATACATGTTTAGTTGTTTTATTTCATTTATTTAAGAAAATATTGGTTAATTTTTTTAAAGTAAAGAGATTAAAAAGAGTAAAAAAATACCTTTTTTAACTCTATTTGGGAAAAAGGTTAGAAATCCTTTTTTATCTGCCAATCATATCCAATATCTGATTGCGGATCGGATCGAAGCGAGCCCCAAACACGCAAATATTCAATCCGATCCGAAGTTGAGTGTGGATCGGATTAGATATAGTCCAAAACCAATTGGAACCAATTTGATCTGATCTACATACACCCCTAAATGACGAAGACAAAAATAGTATTTACTACTCAGCATGGTTTTGAAAATCAGACCGGACCGACCGGTCAGACCGGTTTGATTGGGAACCGGAAGCAATTATAGTTCAGTTCAGCAAACAAAACTGCTAAATCAAAAACCACTTGAGAACCACTGAGTAGTTGAACTGAATTGGGACCTGACCGGTTTTCCAAAAACGACATTGTTTAGTTATTTTTAGAAAAAAAGGGAACGTTGAAGCAGGTTTGGTCTTCCCTCTTCTCCTCTCATCACTCAAGGTTTCTCAAAAATAAAGAACCTCTCCCTCAAAGGAAATCCTAGCCTCCTCTACCGCCACCACTGCCGCCGTTCTTCTCACTGTCGCCGTCCATCGCGCTCAAGATCTTCGTCTGTTCATCGTGCTCCATCCCCTCTTCTCATTCGCCAGTCGCTAGCTCCTTTGTCGTGCTCCAACCCCTCATACTGCTCAGTTGAGCTTTGCCCACCATCCCTCGTCGTCGTCTGTCAAGTCGTCCGTCGTGCTTGTCCCTCGAAGCCTCGAACCCATCACCATTCGTCTCATCGTTCTCGAAGCTTCGAACCCCTACCTAGATTCACCAATTGCCAACGTTCGCATCCACAGGACCTATTCTGCCGCTCTTCGTCCGTCGTCCTCATCGTGGTTGTCGCCAGGTCGCCGTCGTCTGTCACATTTAATTGCTCTTCCTCAAACTCCTCACTGCCCTCACTTAGCGAAGGTAATGGTTGCTCTGCTCAGTGCTCAAACTCATTCTTGGTTGATTAACTTTGCTCTGTCACTGCTTGATGATGACTCTGCCTGCCACTACTCAAACTCCATTATGTATCACTCAATTAAATGGTCATTTATAATCTGTTGTATTTCTAGAGATTTGTTGTTGCTGTTGTAGAACTCAATGGTGCACTTTATGCCACTGCTAGATATAGTGGAGTTGATTATTTGAATTAAGATTTTGGATTCATTTCTGCTTCTTTCATCATATCAATAATAGATATTATATTTTCCTTCGGTATTAGTAGAATGATCCTTCTTAATAATTTTAGGTCTGCTGAAAGATTTGACCCTAGGGAACATTGATGGACCAAAATATCAGACATGAAAACAAGGGGAGGCTGCCACTCAATAGTTGTGTTGAATGAGAAATTGTGAGTTCAACCTTTTTATTACCTTCAATTTTAACTTTGCTAATCTGTTAAAGACTAGCACTATTTTCTTTCCTAGTAACAACCTGTGACTGATTTTGCACTATTATGAACTTATCCATTCACCTTACACGCACTTGGTGACTGATTTTGCTGTTGTTCTTAAAGAGTCTATACATGTAATTGGAAGAGTCAAGGTTGAAGAGAACATTGTGGAAACTATACATGTGTCCACTAACACTTATCTTAATTGTAATTCATTGGCACTTGTTCTATGCTGTGCTAATTGAATGTGTCTATGTATAATCATTGAAACTTGTTATGAACTTATCTATTCATTAGTGTATTTATTTATATTTTATTTATTATTTTATTATAAAATGATTATTCCAGTTGAACCACGGTTAAACCGGTTGAACCAGTGAACCAGTAACTATACCAATTTGATGACTAGTCCGGTTTATAGAACCTTGCTACTCAGTAAATGCATTTAAAAATAAAAACTGAAAGTGTATCACTTTGGTTGAGACTTACTTTAATACAATGACATTTTTTATTAAAAATAAAAATTATGATAAACACCACATATACTTATTTAGTAAAATAGTTTTTGAAATGTATCATTTTTATTATATAAAAATACCTCGAATACTTTTAAAAATATTTGTATAGAATTTACTAATAAGAATATGAAAATCACATATTTTTTTAATAAAACTCATTTAATGAGGATGTTAACAATATGACTTTTATTTACAAAACATTTACTGAGTAGTAAATACTATTTTCCCCTCATCTTTTATATTTTATTTCAATTTTATCCTTAACATTTGGTTTCAATTTTATTCCTAGCGTTTCAATTTGTTACAATCATATACCTGGGTTGGACATCATATAACGTAACAATCCTACGTTGACATGTCACTAACACATCATCTGAGCACGTCATCCGAGTGTTGCCACACATCAGTGACACATCAGCATACAATTGCCACATCAGCATCTTCGTTAGCGGATGTTAACCCAAAAGTATACTTGAAACATATTTGAAACATTAGAGACAAAATTAAAACAAGTTAGACGTTAAAGGTATTTTTGAAACTTTTCGAAAACTTCAGGAATCAAGAGAGTATACTTTACCCTATGTTAAATTAACTCAAATATGTAGAACCACCTAATTTTGATCATGAGCAAAACCACAAGATAATTGAACATACATACCATATATTTAGCATCAATGAAAGGATCATTAATTGCTACGACATCAATATCATCCCTTGAAGTAGCTATACGTAATACCAACCTTCCAATTCTACCAAAACCTGCACGATTCAGCACAAAGATGCGTATGTTCTCTTCAGAATGCATTTCATGCTAAGAGTATGCTCCGTGTTTTAAAACAAAGTACATGCCATTTTAAGCACTGTTAAAATAAAAGCAGTCTCTTGAAAAGCAAATAAAACTTTAAAGTAGTTGTATTAACCCAAAACAATAAAGTAAACCAGCCAAAAACTTGAGGTTTAAACACTCAAGGATTATGCTCTCACAAAAATCTACAACACCAAAATTGAATGATGACAATAAATAATAAAAGAACAAATTGCACAACTCCAAATACACCAAAAACCACAAATACAATTTAAGGAATCTTAAGCATGCTCTTTAACCTGATTATTTCCAGCTACTAAACCGTCTAACTAACAAATCAGAATACTTTTTTCATGTTCAGACAACTGATTTGCTAGTTCTTGAGTACTCTAGAGTCTAGATCATAAGTTGAAGATCATATTCAACTGCTGTTTCATATTATTAACACGGAAATGAGTTGAACACATTTTTATCAGGATTTCACATAAACTGTCCGTTTGTGTTCAACTGGATCCTATGATGTTGAATAGGACCAGTCAGATTTTATCAAATGTAAAGTCATCAAAATGGCCACCATTTTCATCTAAAGCAATTCAAAAGTTGAAAAGATTATAAGTAGTTTTTGAAAAATGTCATTCTCATATGACAGCAGCTCCTTTGAATATACAGGTTGAGCAAGCCCTATGTCTGCAATTGATACAACATGTCAAAAAAGAAAGGCAATAGATTGTCAAGGCTCCCATATAGTTTCCTTATAAACGTATTGTGGAAGACAAAGCTTAAGACTATCACCAATGCAAAAATTTTATATGCAATATTGGAGGTGTCTGCAAGCAGATACAAGAAATAAAAAGAGAATCTTCATCACAATAAACTTACCATTAATCCCAACTCTTATCTTCCCAGAGCTCCTTGATTCTAAACAGACCAAAGCCAAGTAAGAATCAAGAAATTGTATTATAATTACTCTATTCTACACACTTACAATTGCCATATTCTTACTCTGTACGGGAAGAGGGATTTCAGTTGCTGTTGCATTGATAGGCTGGAGACTTTGGGCATTGCAGTTTCTGTGGAAATAACAATACATCAGAATCACAAATAGCAAAACTACATACTATTGAAGGACCAGAAAGGGGGAAAGGAGAAAAAAGAAGAGCCCTAAGTGAAAAGTTCAAGCCACTCAACTGTAACACTATAGATTCACATGGAATTGAAGTTCCAAATATGCCATTCTGTAACTTGTTCGCCTTTAAATTGTAAAAGGAAACATTGCCTGAAACCTGAATCGCACGTAGAGATACATTAATCAACTGTTTTACTGAGAAAATACAGTATATATACATTCACACAAGGAATGCAGTATCCCTGACATTATCAGAGGAAAAGAAAAGTGTGCTTGGTTTGCATTATATGCTTGTTATCTTCCACTGGATGCTTTCCTTAATAATTATAAAAACGTCACCGTTCCTTATATTCTCAAACTTCTGTCAACAAGATGGCCAATTAAGTGACAAGAAGATGAAACTAAGGCGCCCCTTTGGTAGCAAAATGAAAAATTATCAACCGAAATTGCACAAAACAAGTCAAAATGATCTCTAAGTTTCTAAACAATTAGAGGGAAAGCACTTGGCAGGGAATTAACCCAGCTCATAAGTTATTTTCAACTTGATTCATAAAGATTTCAATATGAAGTGTTATAGCTCATGAGTCCAAGTTGAGCTTTATGATTGGTAATAATATTCCTGTTAACATTAGCGACACTATGCTGTGTATCTAACTTGAAGTCATGAACTATCTCATTGAGTGCTCAAACTCCTATGAAGTTTTCAGTACCTGAGATCAAACAAAAAATTAGGCTCATTTCTTTACCGAATCAGCTCAACTGGAGTCACTCAGTCACTTCCACCAAAATAAAAAACTCACCAGCAGAAAACTGATCTGCACTAATCGTTTAAAAAGAGTCGGCTCAAAGAATCATCATTTATCTTTGTAATAATTATTATTACACATTTTTTAAAATTTAAACAAAAAAAAAGTTCTGAATAGACATCAGCTCAAGCAAAAAGGAAAAAGACAAAAGAAAATATCAGATACCAGCTTTCAGTGTAAACTGTAAATCATTTAAAGCATTGAAAGCAAAGCACTATCAAGGTTCCAATCCAGGAGTCAACAGCATAAATTTATTCAACATCTCTCATATTCACAAGCGGAACACCACGCAGAAAATAAAAATTAAACACGAAATAAAACGCTGCAGCTACTTTTCCTTCTCCTCTGTTTTCTTCTTAATCAGAGGCAAGCGAATTTCAAATTAAGTTTAACTAAAAGTCAAAACAAAAAAAGTTTCCCGCCCCGTTTCCTGAGAAAAAGCAGGAAAAACAGACAACCGAAGAAAACGAAAGAAACGGAACGTTAAGAAGGTCGAAGACGGAGAAGAGAGAGACCTTGACGCGAGCGGAGGGAGAGAGGAGCGCAGATCTGAGAATGGAAGAAGCGGCCATTGGTGAGAATAGAAAACCCTAAAGCCGGAAGAAAGAGAAGAATGGAGGCTCGCGCTCTCTTTCTTTCTTTGTGTGTGTGACAGTTTTTGCACCAACAACCAAGAACACTAGTATAATATGGAAAGAAAGAGAGAGAAAGCGAGAGAAAATTTTCAATAGTAGAGAATAATATATGTGCGAAATGCGAATAATATGGTGCGTGTTTTTCTTTTTTATTTTTTAGTTTTTCTTTTTTAATGCAATTTTCTTTAGCCAGCGGAGGTTCTGAGGAGAAACGAGGAACCTACTAGCTACGACAGGTCTATTTATCTCTCAAACGTTGCCATTGGGGTCGTTCATAGATGGAGACTGGGTTTTAACCTATGAAGCATAACATAGAATTCGATGGTTCCACATTTGGATCATTAATACTTTGTTTGGATGTTGGAAAAAAATAAGAAAAAAGAAAATAAAAAAAATAAATTATTTGTATATTATTTGAATAAATAAAAAGAAAATAAAAAAAATTTGTTTGGATGATAAAAAAATGATAGTGTAAAATTACATTAATATTCTTATTATAAAATAAAGTATAAATATTTTTATTTATTTATAATTTATTACATTTTATAAATATTATAAAATGTTATAATTTTATATATTTGATGTAAATTATTTATCTAATATATATAATGTTCAAATATGAATCTTTATTATAATAATATATTAAAACTAAATTTATATTAATAATTATTAATAATAATATGATTAAAGGTAGTATTAGAAATACAAAAATATAGCATCTTTTTTTTTATTTTTTGCTTGTGATGGAAAGAAAATTTGTTCAGTGGAACCCACACAAAAAAACTTTTTTCTTTCTATTTTTTTTGATAACCAAATAAAGATAAATATCATTTTTCATCCATTTTCTTTCCATTCATTTTCTATCAAACCAAATATAGTGTAAATGATTTAGTGATAAAACAAATTTTTTAAATTTTTAATAATTGATAAAAAAAATTTATTTAATTTTAATTATAACTTAATCCTTTATATTATTTAATTACAAAATCTATCCCGTATTTTATAAATTATTATTTTATTATTCATCTATCATGTTTATTAACAATTAAAAATAAAAACAACAATAAAATAGATCTTTCATTAATCATGATTTCTATAAATATTTTGACAATGCGAATCAACGAATTTTTTATCCTTGATCCGTTACGTCGGTAACATTATGGAAATCGTATTTCTTGGTAATTAAATCGATTGAATGGCGCACGACAATATGAGTTTTTTCAAAATTCAGTCGATTGGAGATCTAAAATAATCGATTGAATTGCACTATAAAATGTGAATTTTTTCTTATTCAATCGATTGGTAGTGTTATCTAATCAATTGAATTTCGCAAAGCGATAAGGGTATTTATCTTATTCAATCGATTGGCATAGTGTTAGACAAAAATATTATTTTTATAAGAAAATGATGAAAAAAAATAATTAGTCATATGGTTATGTTTCTGTATATGATATTTATATTTATTTTAATTAAAATTAAACAGTTTGGTTATTTATTTAGATTTTTTGAATCTACTTATACTAAAATTAAGTGTTCCTCCAACTAATGGAAGTGAGGTGTCGATTCTTCATAAATCCATTTTCTCTCCAAAATGAATGTATTTAATGAATAATGCATAATTATACTAATTTAGAAAAATATCTTTATTATAATTATATAAAATCAATATTTAATACATTATTAAACTACTTATCAATTATCAATCGAAAATATTTGTAATCATTTTAATATAATAATAATAATAATAATAATAATAATAATAATAATAATAATAATAATAATAATAATAATAATAATAATAATAATAATCTACTTCTACTTAATAATATATTAAAATTGGATTTTTTCCTAACTAATAAAAGTGAGATGTCAATTTCTCATAAATTCATTTTTCCTCCAAAATGAAAGCACTATTTCTCTTCTAAATTTATTTTGGAAAAATATCTTTATTATAATTATATTACAATTATATTACAATTAGCATTTAATGAATAATGCATTATTATACTAATTTAGAAAAATATATTTATTATAATTATATAAAATCAATATTTAATACATTATCAACTAATGAAAGTGAGGTGTCAATTCTTCATGAATTAATTTTTCTCCAAAATGAAAGCACAATTTTCTCTTCTAAATTTATTTTAGAAAAATTATAATTCCACACTAAATATATGTGATAAATTAAAAAAATTTGGCAAGTTAATGGAATCAAATCATATTTCTATAACATATATAAGAATGTATATTTCTATTATATAAAAATTAGATTTCTGCACTTAATGATAGAGCTGACATGGCATGCTTCTGAGCATGTTTCTTAATTTATTTTTTATAACTCATTAAATACAATTTATTATAGTAAATTAATTATATCAACTAATTGATTTGATTGGATATTTAAATATTACACAATTTATTATATTATATCAATCAATTAATTGTAATTTATTATATCAATTATTTTAATTCATTAATTTATAAGGTACATAATAACATAGATGATTTGTTACTTATACTGATTAAATACAATAAATACAGATTAATTTAGTTAAAAAAATTAATGTCTTCTATATTTTTCTATTTATTTTTTTAATTCATTAAATCCAATCAATTATTATAAATTAATTATATATACTAATTAATTCAATCAATTATTTCTTAATTTATTTTTTTGAAATCAATAAATCAAATAAAATCAATTATACTAATTATTTGTACCAACTAATTATATTTTTTATTCCTTTCATTTTTATTTTACCACTATAAAAGACCCATATATGCTAGAAAAAAAATCATTTATTTACCAATTACTCTTTCATTGGGTAGCTTTTATAACAATTCTTTTTCTTCTTTTGAGGTGTCGTCGCAAGAAAGCAACTATCATTGACACAAACCACCACACACTCTCCAACTCCTGTGCTCATCATTCAGAGTAATATATGATATGTTATTCATGAAGCATTTATAAACCACGGTGTTATCATGTATGCATAAATAAACAAAATTTTGTATTTAAAATTAAGAAATTTACCTGTTTGTGTGGTATATTGTAGTGTGAAATTACTTTTAATTTGTGTTGTGCAACGATGTTATGGTCCAATCTATGATTTTATTTCATCCTTTTCTCTTATATATCAATTTGACGTATTTTTATTTATTATTATTGAAACGGATGTGATATGAAATTTAAAAAAAAAATACTTTCACACTCAATTTATTTTATTGTAATCTTCTATATTTTCCATTTTCTTTCTATTCATTTTATTTTCTTTTTAAATATCATATAATTTATTATAATTTATACCAATTAATTAATTATAATTCATTATATTAATTAGTTTAATTCATTAATTTATAATATGCATGATAAAATAGATCATTTGTAACTTATAATGTTAATTCTTCTAAAATCTAAATCTGAATAATTATATTTTTATTTTTTGTTATGAACAAAATATTATTAATAATGAATAATAATTAATCACTCATACTTTTAATTAAAGTATTTGGATAATTTTTATATTTATTAATATTAATTTTTTATCATTTTTTGTAAATAAACTGTATTATAATTTTATGTTAGTTCATAAATGATTAACGATTGATGTTCATGAAACTATGTTACTCTAAATTTTATATTTTACAAATATTTTATTTAAATATAATTTTTTAAACATAAAAATTTATTATTTTTAATAATATCATACCTTTACTTTTTTTTTAATTATTCTAAAAGAATTTTTATCGAATACTAATTAAAGTGATCCTTCCATTTGTTTTTACTAATCTATTATCTAACAATTATATAAAATTAACATTGTATTAATGAATTTAATATTAAAGTTAATTTGACTTTTTATTTAGAGTATTTTTTTATTTTTTTTAGTCTAATCAACCAAAACTATCCAATTATGAATAGTCATTTCTATCTTATATTATATTATTAATTAATTAAAATTACTAAAATATAATAATATAGTTCTGTTTTTTATTTTTATATTTAGTCCAATCCATTTAAACTATATAATAATCACTTCAATTTTTATATTTTATAATATAATACTACATACATTAATAGTAAAATAACATAGTAAATTGTCATATTTTAATATTAAATATAAAATTAATACTACAAAAATCTACTTAATATACTGCAATTGAATTTTCTCCCAACTAATGAAAATGAGGTGTCAATTTCTCATAAATTTATTTTTTTCCCAAAATGAAACTATTATTCTCTCTTCTAAATATATTTAAGAAAAATATCTTTATTATAATTATATTATAATTATATTACAATTATATTACAATTAATATTTAATGAGTAATGCTCATGATTATACTAATTTAGGAAAATATCTTTATTACAATTATATAAAATCAATATTTAATACATTATCAACTAATAAAAGTGAGGTGTCAATTCCTTATGAATTTATTTTCTCTCTAAAATAAATGCACTATTTTCTCTTCTAAATTTATTTTAGAAAATATCTTTATTATAATTATATTACAGTTAGCATTTAATGAATAATGCATACTTATATTAATTTAATAAAATATATTTATCATAATTATATAAAATCAATATTTAATGTATTATTAAATTAATTATCAATCAAAAATATTTTTAATCATTTTAATTATATTGATATAATTCTAAGAGGAGTGCTACACATACAAGTCATTTTTGTTTACAAGTCTTACAAGTTGGACCTAACACGCGCGTTACTGAATCATCTTCGCGTGTTTCATCTTCGTTTCCTTTTTTACGAAAAAGAAGAAGAAGAGACACAGAGAAAGAGGAAGAAGAAAAAGAGGCAAAAAAAAAACGTGAAAACGGCGTGAATATAAATGACTTGTATGATTTGTATGGAAAAGCGTTCTTTCTTTGCCTTCGATCTCCTTCTGTTTTTTTCGATTTGCATGGTTTCTAAAATCAAGCTTTGAAATTGTTTTGAAGATGATGGAACTTTAGAAATACACCTGAACGATTACAAAAATACACCTAAACAATTACAGAAATACATCCAAAGCATTACAGAAATACACCCAAACAGTTACAGAAATAAACCAAAGGATTACAGAAATACACCCAAAGGATTACAGAAATACACCCAAAGGATTTAAGAAATACACCCAATATAGGGGGAGACAGTATATTACTATATTTCTTCTTGAAATCTTTTAATGTTTTGCTGGTTAAGAATGAGGCACATGATAGAGACAATCTAGAAAAAAAAATCTAGAAGAACAGTAAAACAGTACCTTGAATAATGTTTCTTCGTTTTTCTGGTGATTTTGATGAAGGAGAAAGAGAAAACGAAAAGAGGAGAAGAAATTTCAATAAAAAAAGAGGGAGGAAGAGGTAGTGTTGATGACGATGATAACGAGAGAGAAAAATTACGAAAAAGAAGAAGAAGAAGAAGAAGAAGAAGAAGAAGAAGAAGAAGAAAAGAAGAAGAAGAAGAAGAATATAAAAAAAGTGAAACGGCGTGAATATAAATGACTTGTATGACTTGTATTAAAAATCACTTGTATGTAGAGAATTACTCTAATTCTAATTCTCATTCATTATGTAATAATTTTATTTATTTAAAGTCTTAATTAAATTCGATATAATTGTACCAAGTATCTACAATTAATAGTAACATAATACTATAATTTTAAGTTGTATAATAAAATAAAAAAGAACGTAGTAATTTATATTTGCTTCCTATATAGCAATAATATTATATATATTTATATATCTCCTCTTTTAGCTCTTTCCTAAAAATATTGGCATATAATTAATGTAGATAACATATATATTGAGCAAGTATCTCCATTGAATTAATCATAAAGGTTAATAAAACATAATGGCATAATTTTTATCTAATTGTAGCAAGTATCTCCACTAAAAATATTGGCAAATTATTATTGTGTATAATTAATGTGTGTGTCTATATATATATATATATATATATATATATATATATATATATATATATATATATATATATATATATATAATGAGTAATAGCGAATTTTTACAATTTTTATCGTTTAAAGAATTCATAATTCATATATTGTTCTTCTTTTATTTTTTATTTTTTATACCTAATGGCTACTAGCTACGATTTTATCAATAGTATTACCTATGGTAGATTATGTGATGAAATAGTTTGGAAAATAAATGCAAGAATTATAAGGTTATGGAAAGTCTCATCCAAATTTGACAAGAGTAAGACAACTTACATAGAAATGGTTCTAATGAATGTTAAAGTTAGTTGATTATTTTTCATGATTTTTTCAAGTGATACTAGGTCCAATTTATAAATATTTTTTGTTCGTATTTTAAATTTATTTGATAAGTAAACCCTTGCAATCAAAGATATTGCCATTTAATAGCTTTATAAGTGCTAATAGTTTTTATATTTAATTTGTTTTACAGTGTGATAAAATTTATTGTTCAATCAAGAATTATTTGGCAAAGATATTTGAGAATGAACTGATTGAGGAGAAGGTCTATATTTTCTCAGATTTCGTGATTGAGGAATCAAGCGAAATTTATCTTCCGACTGCACACGTGTGTAGAATAACTTTTAAGAAGGAGTCACGTATAATAAATATGGTCGATGATCATAAAATTCCTTACAATTATTTCAATTTTCTTACTCATACTGATAAATTGAAACAAACAAATGAACAATCCAGCTTATTTAGTACATATATTAATCTACACAAAACTTTTTTTTTTGCCAAGAAATTATATAATAGCATCATTTTATCGATAACATAAATTTTAATAGTTTATTTATGCAAATGTTTAAAATTGTATTGCGACTTTTTAAAGGTATGTCCTTTTATGAATATATTGTTAGTTTTATCGTTTAATATAAAATAAATTGGTAAAAGTTATTTAATTTATAAGTAATTTATTATGTTATTCATTTATTTGTCCTTAATTTGATATTTTTAATTCTTTTTTTAATTAGATGTTATTGGATTCTTGACTGAAAAAGAAGAACTTATATCATGGTCAAAAATAGGAAGTGACCATTACATTGTGGTTGGTCTTCGTGATTTGGAGTATGTGAAATTTTAATATTTCACAATGAGATTTTATTTTGTAACAATTATTTATACATATACAAAATATTTTATCTTTTTCATTATATATTACTACTTATTTCTCTTAATTCTTGCTTTTATTTAGAAATAAGAAAAAATAAAGTACATACTGTGAGATCAATTTACAACCCAATTATTCAATTATCTATTTGATCACCAAACAACCGAATCATACTTATTCTTCAATTAACAAAATTTAATAAAGGCATTGGTAAGCATATTGGATTACCTTTTATTCACTACAAAATTCTTGCTTGTTTGTGGAAGATTTTTAGTGGGGGTTATTATAAACCTCCATAATATATTTTAATAGTGACTATTTTTAAAATCTCCCTAAATCATTAACAATAACTCCCACAACCCAATCAATACTAAAAAAAACTTCTAGCTCAAATAAATATCAGCCCAAAACAAGAAATAAAAAAAAAGAACATTCAGAATTGGGCTCAGAGAGAGAGAGGAACCTCTGTGAAACCCTAAAATCTCCATGTCACTACCGCCATTCATCTCCTTGCCGCCGTCGTCTCCGATCCTCCGTCAAAACGTTGCCGCTGGAGTTATGAATGGAGATCGTGGAGCCTCTGAATTTTTGTTGACCTCTCAGTGACGATTTGATTCAAATTGTTGAGGTAATGGTTTAAATCTTCCGCTTCTACGTCGTCTTCCACCACGGGTTGTGCCGCTGGTTCTGCTTTTCCTCCGGCGGCTTAAAGCACTAAGAGTGCGGTTTCGGCACGGATTCGATGGTGTGGTTTGGGCGCGAATTCGGTAGTGCTAGCTGAGGAGATCAAGAAGGCGAGCTAGTGAGTCTCTGTAAGCTTCGATTGAAGATATGTTCAAAGCTATCAGATCTCGTGGACTGATTTTCATGTCGTGTCGAGTCATTACAATGAGGATTTGTTCCTAATTTTTTCTCGTTCTTTGCTTTCTTCAATTCTTCAAATTTTTTCAAAGATACTAGTTTTTGTGATAATTTGATGATATAGTTTTAGCAAAGTTATACACAAATCCTATTTCTTATGTTCTAATGTACTCTTTTCTTTTGTAAATTTTTCAGGCCAAGGCAGATGATTTGATATATATTTAGTTAAGTTGATTTGATATATTAAGTTAAGTTGATTTGATATATTATAAAGGTGAAGAGACATAAATGGAAAATCGTTATTCTCTATTAAAAATTTTGATTTTTCTTGAAGTAAAAAGGGTGTTAGGGTTCATAGTTTAGGTGATCATTAGGTTCAATTATTTTCATTAGAGGTTATTCTCTTTTATCGATGCAGATTTGTTTTAACTATGAATTGCTTAAAAGAATATAAATTCTTCACTTTATTACAACTGTAGTGATGAACTGATGATTGGCCTCATTCCTAGTGAAATAAATAGCTATTGCTATTGCTTAAGATAGTTTATCCTTCTTGATTTTTTTTTCTTGTGAAAGAACTTGCAAATACCAATAAAAGTGCAAGAGCTAAATGACTAGTTGCTTTCCAGTTTCCATTATTCATATTTTTTCCTTTATAAGGTTTGAAGCTGCCTTTTGATGTGTTTTTTTCTTTCATTTCTTGTAGTAATTAGCCTCATGTCATAAAAGAATATGCTTTGTGGTTTGGTGATCTTAATGACTTGAAGATTCTACCAGATGCAGGCCAAGATCTTTATATTAGAATTCTTGCTTCAGAGTTAGGTATGTAATACATTTACTTGGCCTTAAACTGCTCTTAATCTTTCTCTAATTCTGAATTATATTATATGGTTTATCTTTGTGTTTTGTACTGTGACATTAAACAATTCAAGAGACAAAAAATGGATGCAAGGGCAAGATACAAATTGCAGTTTGGGACACAATTGGCGTATTATGTGGCATGCTCTTCGCTTCATGTTTGATATGGAATGGACGAAAAAATGTCACTCTGAAAGGTAAATAATTCTCCTTTCTTTTTTATTGTGCAGTAACTTATTGAATTATTATCATTATAATGGAGAGTAATTATTAATTTGTCTTAAGATAATTTAGAGACCAATATAGAATTAATGGATCATATCAAGAAAGAACAAGAGGAGGATCCAGAGCTTCTATTGTATGACCTATCAGTTATAGCTTTTTGCATTGATAACTTTTTAGACAAAAATAAGCTTGGAGAAGGTGGTTTTGGATCTGTGTTTAAGGTAAGAAACATATTACTTTTTTCAAGGATATTAGAATAGCAAAATGAAAAACTTTAAGCTAATTTGCAATTGATAAATGGCAGGGTACATTGGAAAATGGACAAAGAATAGTAGTTAAGAGGCTCTCAATCGGTTCTGGACAAGAGATCAAAGAATTTAAGAATGAAATTGCATTAATTAATGAAGAGAAATTACTTATATATGAATATATGCCTAATAAAAGCCTGGATGTTGTTATATTTGGTACAAAATCTAGAATTTAGATGCATGCTAAAATTAATATTAGCTGTAAAAATTCTTGCCTTAATATTAGCTGTAAAACTTCTTGCTTTGATATGTGTAAAACATGCTAAAATTAATAATAGCACAAGAGAATTTTCTTATTTTTCTTGTTAATCTTTTTTCAGCTTTGTTGAAAATTTCCTTGTTTGTGCAACTGGAAAAGAACCAAACTGCTGTGGCATGAGTCAATGTCCATGAACTTAAATGGCACTGAAGGTAAGAATAAGATCTCTCAAGAGTTTCATCTTTTTTCAAATTAATTGTGAAATTGTGTAATTGTTTTTATGCCGACATCAATAATGGATGTCTCTGCCTTATAGTTCTCGGTTTCGGCCTTGTTCTTTGGTGGAAGTACAAGCACAATCAACAAGCATTTTTTGATGTTAAAGGTACTTTCCAATTAGCATCATAGTTAGCATTTTCTTCTTCTTTAATACTATAATAGTTCCTTCAATTCTTGTACAGCTAGGAGTCTGTTACTTATCCACTGACTTCCCTCACGCCCACTTCTTAAGGGTTCGCTTTTTTACTTTTCTTCTTCTCCACTTCCTCCATTTTCATTTCAATTACTTTACTGTGTGCTTGGTTTTGCTTGATTATTGGTGTGAAGGTTGAAGTGGAAGAACAACCAGAGATATCCGAGGCTTATTCCGTCTCTGCTGTCCCGTTCTTTGTCTTCTTCAAGGTAATTTGCACCTTTTTCTCTCTTGAATAAAAAACTCTGCTAATAGTTAATTGCTCGATAAATAGTTAAACGGCACCATAGCTGAATCAATCAAGTGTAAGGATCAAGGACAACTTATAATTCTCTGTATTTCAATCTATTGGTTTGATTTGACACGACTTGTATTGATCCCATCAATGATAATGTTTCTACTTTCATGATCAATTCGGTAGTATAGTTTGTTGCAGTGTGCTTGTAGTTGATTGGTTTGGACACATTCACATTACTTTTAACCACTGATGGTGACTTACACATATCTTGATTTATATAGTTGCAAAAAGCTGCATTTATATATCTTGATTTGAACAGAGCATGCTAATTAGTTTGCACTAGTCACATGTTAATGTGTCACTTACACAATGTTTATTATCATGCATTTTTCAACATATAAATAATTTCATCTATTTGTCTTTTAATGATAAGTCAAATGCTAATGCATAATCCTTCTACATCTATTTCAGCACTAGTCACATGTAAATGCAACTGATTTGTGATCTGAAGCCTTTGAAAATGAGTTCGAACAACATGCATCTCTGAGGTTTGTACTTGTACTATTTTCAATTTTAATGTTAATTATTTTTAGCCTTTTGTATTTGTTTCTTTATTGCTTTTCAGTAGCTGAAATAGAAAATATGTAATCTGCAAATTCAAAAAAGAATAGAAGAAATGGTTAGTGCTGGTTTGGACACTAGTTCACTTGAGATATATATTTATGTACATAGTGTTCTCTAATTATTATATGTTTAATACATGTTATTTTTAATATTTTGTTGTTGTAATTAATGTGATTGAAAAATGATGGTAATATATTATATTGATTGTTTTTTAAGTATTTCTTTTGTTTAAATATGTAATATTTTAATTTTCTTTTACATTTTTAATGTCTTGCTTAAGTATTTCTTTTAAATAGTAAATGATTAGTATAATAATGTAATTCTAACATCCAGATTAATATTTTAAGAATAATATTGATAGGTTTGTAGAGGTTTAAAACCCTACAGAATAGCTATTTTTTTTTAAATGGAAAATTTCTTTTGTGGGGGTTTTGAACTGCTACGAAAATTAACCAAGAACTGTCACAAAATGCTAGCACAGAACCCCCACAAAAAGGATAGAAAACCGCCACTAAATGATATTGTGGGGGTTGTGAAAAATCGCCACAAAAAAGCTCGTGGCACCTCAAATTTTGGGGGTTTTGGAAACTGCCACAATCCTTTTTGAGGGGGTTTGAAACCTCCACAAATAGAAAAAAAAACTGCCACAAATAAACAAAAACCTTGTAGTGATTTAACATATTTGTTTATGTTTTATTTGTAATCATATTATATCTATTTTTACGAATATATCTTTTTAGAAAATACTCTTAGTATTAGTATGTGGTATTTTAAATAAATATTAGAGGTTTTAAATTATACAAATGTTTAAAATTATATTGTGACTTTTTTAAAGGTATATCATTTTATTAATATATTGTTAGTTTTATCGTTTAATATAAAATAAATTGGTAAAAGTTTTTTAATTTATAAATAATTTATTATGTTATTCATTTATTTGTCCTTAATTTGATACTTTTAATTCATTTTTTTCAATTAGATGTTATTAGACTCTTGACCGGAAAAGAAGAGCTTATATCATGATTAAAAATAGAAAGAAGTGACCATTACATTGTGGTTGATCTTCATGGAATATGTAAAATTTTAATATTTCACAATAAGATTTTGTTTTGTAACAATTATCTATACATATACAAAATATTTTATCTTTTTTTATTATATATTACTACTTATTTCTCTTAATTCTTGCTTTTATTTAGAAATAAGAAAAAATAAAATACATACTGTGAGATCAATTTACAACCCAATTATTCAATTATCTATTTGATCACCAAACAACCGAATCATACTTATTCTTCAATTAACAAAATTTAATAAAGGCATTGGTAAGCATATTGGATTACCTTTTATTTAACATATTTGTTTATGTTTTATTTGTAATCATATTATATCTATTTTTACGAATATATCTTTTTAGAAAATACTCTTAGTATTAGTATGTGGTATTTTAAATAAATATTAGAGGTTTTAAATTATACAAATGTTTAAAATTATATTGTGACTTTTTTAAAGGTATATCATTTTATTAATATATTGTTAGTTTTATCGTTTAATATAAAATAAATTGGTAAAAGTTTTTTAATTTATAAATAATTTATTATGTTATTCATTTATTTATCCTTAATTTGATACTTTTAATTCATTTTTTTTCAATTAGATGTTATTGGACTCTTGACTGGAAAAGAAGAGCTTATATCATGATTAAAAATAGAAAGAAGTGACCATTACATTGTGGTTGATCTTCATGATTTGGAATATGTAAAATTTTAATATTTCACAATAAGATTTTGTTTTGTAACAATTATCTATACATATACAAAATATTTTATCTTTTTCATTATATATTGATATTACTCTTATTTCACTTAATTCTTGCATTTATTTAGAAATGATAAAAAATAAGGTGCACACTATGAGATCAATTTACAACTCAATTATTCAATTATCTATGTGATCACTAAACAACCGAATACATACTTATTTTCCAATTTGCAAAATTTAATAAAGGTATTGGTAAGCATATTGGTTTAACTTTTTATTTAACATATTTGTGATATCTATTTTTACGAATATATCTTTTTAGAAAATACTCTTAGTATTAGCATATGGTGTATATTAAATAATATTAGTGGTTATAAACTATTTATTATTTATTAGAGAACTTTGTGCATTATAATTCTCTAATAATTTGTTGTTCATTTTAAACTGATTTTGATATGTTCTTACTTCATGGTAAAATAACAAATAAAAATTTGTTAGTGAAAAGTATTACTAGATTATTTATGGTCACATTGGGTATATATGTCTGATTTATTAAAAAAATTTGATTACTAAAACCAATTAATAACTATTTTAGAGTTGATACACTTAACACTAGATTAAAAAAATGAACAATGCGTAACATGTTACTTTTTTATTAATCAAATTATTATAATTAAAATTAATTTTAATAAAACAACTTAAAATTATAATTTCAATCTTATCACGTGCATGGTACGGGTTATTACACTTGTTAACATCAAGAAAGGAGTGCGGGAATAATTACAGATACAATTCAAATTTTCCGGAAATAATGTACAAAGGGTTACTATCAATTGACATTAGGTTAGTCTATAAATAACGCTTTAAGAACACATTGTAAGCAGTTCAGTTCTTTTGGAAAACACTTAGAAATCTAAAACGCTTTCGGTCCTTGGGCATCACAAGGTAAAATTGGGAATCTTAAATAATTCTTCTAAATTCAAATACTTGTAATTTGTTTCTTTCCAGTTTTTATTAATAAAATTTTTCTATTTTTACTTGTTCCTCTCTTTTACATTTATGTTTCTTTCTTCATCTTCTCTTTAATTTCTTGTTTGCTTTAATTTTCGTAATTTACTTTGTCTCCATCACCTCGCATTTCTTTATTTATTTCTTACTTTGAATTCTTTTTAATTCTTATTGACGATGCAATTGCAACATTAAGATACCTACATTTTCTTTTAAATATTAACAAAATTTGAGTAAAACAAATTGGCACTCCTAGTGGGACATTGTTAATAGATTGTAGTTTATGAAAAGAAAAAATCAAGAGTTTTGAATATGCATGTGGTTACGTATTGGGAAGATTGTATTTCTAGAGACCAAGGAATCAGTGTCAATTGACATGCCAAATACATCTGCAGCATCTTCTTCTACTTCCAGCGATGAGACTAGAGAAAATGAGTTTGGAAATTCTCCCGTAATTTCAAATGCAGAGCCTACCTTGCTGTTAGTGAGGCATGATGGCATTGGCCATGCCCATCCATAGTTAAATACAACTCACATAAATACCCTGGGGTGGCCATCTTATGGCTTGCCATCGGGGTGTGTCCCTCCCATGGTGACACAGGGATTGTCTGTGCTTCTCTACTTAACTTTTCAAAATCCATATGGCACGTCAAATGTACCTATTTTTGGGGTATCAGGTTCACATATATCACAACAAAACTTTTCACATGCTATTAATACAGGAAATAACAATACATTTAATTCTACTACACCTACTGTTACTAGGGTAGAAAATTCCAGGCTTGTGTTTTCTGACATGTCAAGAGAAATGCCTGTTAATCAACCTAATCAAACTGTCAGATCTTTAGCAAATATTAGACAATAGATAGATGAAAGCTTATGAGCAGATATTTTATACGCTTTTTGGCATTATTTTCATAGTATTTTAGTTATGTTTTGTTGAGTTTTATTATGCTTTAGTAGGTTTTAGTGTAAAATTCAAATTTTTGGATTCTACTTTGAGTTATTGTATTTTCTGATGATTTCAGGTATATTTTGGCTGAAATTGAGGAGTTTTGGCAAAGTCCGAGTCAGAGGCGAGGAAAACGTAACAGATGCTGTCAGATTCTAACCTCTATGCATTCAAACGAGCATTTCTGGAGTTAGAAAAGTCCAAATGATACATTCTTAATGGCATTGAAAAGCTAACTTCCAGAGCTTTCCGGAAATATATCATGGTCTATACTTTTTTTTGAAGAAGCCTGCCCATAATGGGCGTTGAACGCCCAAATCATTCCCTTTTTGGTGTTCAACACTCCAAGAGGACTCAAGCCAGCGTTACACTCCCAAAGCACCCTCTTCCTGGAGTTCAATGCACCCAAGGAGCACAAGGTAGCGTGGATTACCCCTCTAATGGGAATTTAACACCCATTCCTCAAGTTGGACGCCAAGCTCAGCCCAAGCACTTAACCAAAGTGGGCCCAATAGTGGATTTTTGTACCTCTAGTCTAGTCTATCATATCTTTTATACTTCTTAATTATTAGATTAGTATATATAGGCAAAGATCACCCATGTTTAGGATCTTTGGCCTCATTTTCAGTCTTAGAACATTTGACATTGTTTTCTGTATAATATGAGTAACTAACCTCCTAAGTTAAGGTTAGGAGCTCTGCTGATTCTCATGGATTAATAATTTACTGTTTCTATTTCAATACATGTCTAATTCTATTTTTTTATGCATTCTCATTCATCAATCTTATGAATCAAGGGTGAAACGTGACATTCATCCCTGTTCTACATGGGTTCCGTGCAAGTCCTGACCCGGATAGCATTGAGCTGCAGCTAAAGAATACACCGCGGATTCCATGAGAGTACCTGGGCTGATTTTGGATACGTGACATGAAATCCCATTGGTCCTGTGGTTACTAATGTCTCTGTGGTGCTAAGTGATGAGAGAACTTTTGCGTGGTCCAGAATTCAGAATAAATTCCCGTCGCAAGTATAGCTTCTAAACCAACAAAAGTCCTTTCATGCAAACGTTTTGGTTGTCACAAGTAACAAACCCCTAAATAAATTGATAACTGAAGTATTTAAACCTCGGGTCGTCTTCTCAAGGAATTGCAGGAAGGTATGTTCTTAGTATTGGTTATGGAGATTGTAAAATTGGGGTTTCAAGAATGAGGAGTGAATATGGCAATTAATTTAAATAGCAATCAAAATAAATAAATACTGTAAAGCACACTTTTGGTAAGGTATGAGAAATTGGAAGTCCAGACTTAGTTATTCTTAGCAATAATAATGAAAGTTGAATCTTAATTCCACTTAGTTAACCTTTGCTAAAGCAAAGGAAAGTCAAGGGACTAAGTAGTTTGATCTTCGAATTCTATTTATTTCCTAAGAAAAGGTTGGGATTATTGAAGTTCAGTTCAATTAGCAAAGATAACAGTTATCAATTATGTTGAGCTAAGATAACTCCTGAGTTACTGATTTCTTAACCAAGACCAAAAGGAAAGGGAATTAAATCTACTGGAATAAAAATGTCTTCAGATTGAGAATAATCAATAACATAAACAAAAGAAAGCAATATTAAACTGAAATACCTCAAATATCATTAAATAAGGAAATCATCATAAATGTGGCATAAGCCAAATAGGCAACATAACTAATATAAACATTAAAGTATCTGAAAATAAGAGATAAATATAAAGTAGAAGAACATTGAACCTGGGATTGAGAGTCACTCCTAAAACTAAGAGAAGTCCTAAATCCTAATCCTAAAGAGAGAGGAGAGAACCTCTCTCAAAACTAAATCTAAATAATGAAAGTAACTAAAAATGCGAGCTCCCCCTGAATGGATGCATTCCCCCACTTCATAACCTCTGGTCTATGCCTTCTGGACTTGGATTTGGGCCAAAAAGGGCTTCAGAATTCGCTATGAGCATTTTCTGCAATTTCAGGTGCGTGGCCTCTGTCACGCGTCTGCGTGGGTCACGCGGTCGCGTCGATTGGAGTTTTCTTTGTCGCGCGGTTGCGTTAGTCATGCAGCCGCGTCATAGGTGTTCTTCTTTAGGCGCGCGGTCGCGTCAGTCATGCGGCCGCGTCGCTACTTTTTCGAGCTTGGTATGCGGCCGCGTCGTCCATGCGGTTGCGTGGATACCAGTTTCTCCAAAACTCCGTTTTATGCTTTCCTTCCATTTTTGTATGTTTCCTTTTTCATCCTTTAAGTCATTCCTGCCTTAGAAGATCTGAAACTACTCAACACACTAATCATGGCATCGAATGGAAATAAAGGTAATTAAAATAATTAATTTTAAAGCATAGGAAACATGTTTTTCACATACATCACATAATAAGGAAGGGAAAGTAAAACCATGCAATTAATATGAATAAGTGGGTGAAGGATTGAATAAATCACTCAAACTAAGCACAAAATATATCACAAAATATGGGTTTATCACTAAGGCTGGAGTTAGAAAAGCAACATTCTCTGATCCGGAAGATCCGACCTTGTTTGTGGCATTTTGAGTAGGATCACAAAAGGGTGTGGATTGCTTAGAGCTTCATCTTCGGCTATAGTGAGAAACCATGAGTTAACTTGATGAGAGGACATGAATTGCTCGAATATGGTGGCCTGCTATGGTTTAGAAGAGATTAACTTGATGAGAGTACATGAGTTAATCACTTTCGGCTGCCTGTAACACCCTACCATACAGAGTCTTATGCTTAAGTCATAATTCAGAGATGGCAAGGCATTACGACTTCTAAAATAAAAATTTAGTACGTATAGTAGTATGAATGATTGATTATAACTAGGAGCCTTTGTAGAAAAAGGGGTAAACAAAAATCGCAACTCGAAAGCGCAACACTCCGATCGATAACGTAACGAACAAAGGATAAATCAACGCGAGATTATATATATACAAAGGAGTGTCAAAAATAGGAATATCAAGACTCAAAATCCGGCAGCGAAGATAACCGGTCCGAGCATAGCAATATATACATATGATAAAATAAGGAAACCCCAAAGGAAACCCAAAGGGACACAAATACAGAAACCTATTCTCCAAAATCTCCCATAAGAGGAGTCATCACAGTTTGTATTATTTAATGAAGATAAAAGTATCTAAGCAAAACATATAATCCAAAACAGAGTCCCGAGAACAAAGGATCTTCGCTAATCCAGAAGTCTCCAGCATGTCTCGGCGAGAAACCTCACGTCCTACATCTGAAAACCACAAAATCCGCATAGGTGAGAACCAGAGGTCCACAGCATGGTAACAGCTTCCACATATATAATACATAATAATAGAGGAAAGTCGAACGCAATCCTAGAACTTCCCCCAGATAATTCAAGGCTTATAAACAAGCTAAACCATAAAGGGCATCTGACTAAAGATTCTTCAGTCTAAATAATACTTCCCTTTCCAATTCCTTCACACCTCCCAACCACCAGAAGGAGTATAGTATAGCAAACACAGTTATATCAGACAAGAGATATACAAACAGGAACAAGTAAGGCATTTAGACAAATAGCAGGTAATATGCAGTCAAATAGGCAATCTCAATCAATTCACATAGTATGCATATGATGAATGCCTGTCCCTAGTGGCTGATGATATCATCTGTCGGTTATAGAGCCAACCTGACAAGTCCTGGTAGCTAACCAATGGACTGTCCCTCTGTCGTGTCTCCCCAACTCGAGTTATACTCAATATAAATTTGATCATAATCATGATCCATAACTATCACCCTCACTGGTGAATATTTACAGGGGTGAGCTCATCCGGGACTTTCACAATGTCCGGCCACCCTGACGACATAGAGTCAAAAGAGCTTCGAGTCTCAACCTGGAGCACGTGGTGGCTAGCCACTACTTCCTCCCAGGGAAACTCTCATCTCCAACAGTGGAAGTGCAACATTCACAATTCATTCAACAGCATATATGTATTTATACTTAGCCATAATCATGGCTCCGCCGTAACACGGCAATAATCTAGCCTTCTGGCTCACGGTTAAATCCATAACCAGCCAATTCATTAACAATTACGGCCCTTCGGCCCATGGCATAACAAGCACTTCCACCACCATCCTCTGCATCTCACATAATCATGCTTGATCCTCATTGATCATTCATTTTTCCCTTGCTTCACTCGCAAGTCACCACATCCCCTAGCTCCTTTTTCTCATTGCTAGGCTTATCATAATGATTTAAGACATAAGTGGTGAGATCGGAGGCTTAAAAGTATGAAATTTGGCTTTTAAAACTCAAAAATCAACTTTGGGATGAAAACCGGGCCATGCGTACGCGCACTCCACGCGCACGTGTGGATGGCCACAAAACTCATCGACGCGTATGCGTCATGCACGCTAACGCGTGGATTGAAAAATAGCCAATCGACGCGCACGCGTTAGCCACGCATAAGCGTGGGTGCTTTCGTGCCCCAGGCACAAAACTGGCACAACTCTCTAGAAAATGGCTGGGCATTGGGTGCAGCACATCGGTGCGCCCGCGCACACCACGTGCACGCGTGGATGGCGCTTTCTAGAAAAACGGCGCGTACGCGCCAAGTGCGCCTACGCGCGGGGGTCATTCTGCTAAAAATTTTCTAAGTTAAAAGCTGCAGAATTCACAGATTCAACCCCCAATCTTCCAACGGACATAACTTTCTCATTTTAAATCGTTTTTCACCCGTTCTTCGAACGGCATGGACATCCCGGATCCAATTTCATTTCTAAATAGATTTGGCACAAAACAGAGATCCGTAGTCCAAGTTATGTCCCATCAAAGTATGCCCAAAACCAAGTTTTCCTTACAAAACCACAAGGTGCCATTTGCAAAACAAGCCATTTTCAACTCTTTTCAAAATCAATCAAAACATGGCAATTTCATCCATTTTCTTTGAAATCAATAAAAATATATCAAATTCAACCTCAAGCCTCCTCAACTCACACATTGACACTTTACCACAATTCACAAAAATTACTATCCCATCATTTTAACCCACTTCACCCAAGTGGCTCAAACTCAAATACATTGACATATCATATACTCTTCCTCATGCCAATTTTCAACAACACCAATTCCAATAAATCATCATTGTACACAATCAATATCATACTCACCATCAACATGGTTTCACCCACAATTCAACCATAATCAATCATCAAGCATATATCACAACATGCATATTTCTCATACATCATACCATCAAGGCATCAATAATCATCATCACATATATGACCACATCATATATTTCAACCATTCAACAACATCAACAATTCAATGCCTATCTTAGGGCCTCTAGCCTAAGTATTTCCTACCATATTACATATTAGATACGGGAAACCGAGACCATACCTTAGCCGATTTCCCAAGCTCAACCGGAGCACTTCGAAACCACTTTTTCCTCAAGCTCTCAAGGCCTCAACACCTCCAAGAATAGAGTTTTCACCACCAAATCCCTTTTCAAGCTTTTCAATATCACTAATCAAGCTCCAATATTCACATATACACAACCTAAGCCACAATCATCATACCCATACACAACATCTCAATACCCAAACATCATAGAACAACAAATTACACTAGGGTTGAGAATCTTACCACACCCAAGGTCCAAGGAGACAAGATTAACCTTCTCCTTCAAGAGGGTTGGGTCCTATAACATCAAAGAGTCCAAAATCTCAACATTTTTGCTCATGAAACTCGAAATCAAAGCTGGAAATTCGAAGAGCAAACCATGGCTTACCTCAAGATTAATTGTATGGGTTTTGTAGAGCTCTTCGCGATGAACGCGTGGTCGCAACGGGGCGGCAATCGGAGCTCTAGATCAAAAGTTATGGTGGTTTGAAGATCAAGTGAGAGATAGAAGTTTGAGAGAGTATTCTTCTCTTCCCTCCACCATTTCAGCGTGTGTGAGTGTATAGTGAGGAGAGAGGTGCTGAAAACTAGGGTTTTGATTTAGTTATGTTGGGCCAAGGGCCCACTTTAGGTCTGGTTGGTCCGGTTTGGCCCGTTCGGTCCAATCTTGGTCCGATTTCTATAAAATTGGTACCGAAATTCTCGTCTCAATCTCCTCTATCACATTTAGCCATAAAAATCACATTTTGGGCTTTCTAGAATAAATTCTCATTTATGGGTTAATTAGTCGTTAATTAACTGGGTTTTATATTCTACTTACCTAATTGGGAATTTTGCCCACAAAATTCAAATGCAATTACCTGAGAATAAGTGCGGATAATCCATTCGCATTTCCGACTCAAGTTCCCAAGTGTGTTCCTCAATACCGCCTCGACTCCATGCCACTTTGACTATTGAAACCTCTTTTTCACGCAACCGTTTGATACTAGTATCATCAATTCTGACCGGAGCTACTGGAAGCGTCAAATCTTCTCTTAACTGAACCGATTCAGGTTCTAACACATGGCTAGCATCAGGAGTGTACTTCTGAAGCTGCGACACGTGAAACACGTCGTGCAGATTCGAAAGATGATGTGGTAGAGCCATCCGATACGCCACCGGTCCAACCCTCTCCAGTATTTGAAATGGACCAATGTATCGAGGATTCAACTTCTTTGCTTTAATCGCCCTACCTACTCCCGTGGTTGGAGCAACCTTAAGGAAAACATGGTCTCCTTCCTCAAATTCCAAGGGCTTTCGCCTCTGATCGGCGTAACTCTTCTGGCGACTCTGCGCCGTAAGCATCCTATCTCGGATTTTCTTGATTTGTTCAGTGGTCTCAGCTATCATTTCCGGCCCCAACAAGCCTTTCTCTCCAGCTTCATACCAACATAGCGGAGATTGATATTTCCTTCCATACAAGGCCTCTTACGGAGCCATTCTGATGCTCGCATGATAACTATTATTATATACAAACTCCACTAACGGCATATATCGACCCCAACTCGCCGGTTGGTCCAAAACACAAGCTCTCAACATATCCCCTAGTGTTTGGATCGTCCTCTCGAATTGACCATCTGTTTGAGGATGGTAAGCCGTGCTCAAGCTTAGTCGGGTTCCAAAAGCTTTTTGAAATGCACCCCAAAACCTTGAAGTGAAACGAGGATCTCTATCAGAGATTATAGTAGCAGGTACACCATGAAGTCTCACAATCTCCTTTATGTATAACCGTGCTAACTCCTCAAGGGTGTAAGTCATACGAATGGGTAAAAAGTGAGCTGACTTTGTCAGTCGGTCCACAATCACCCAGATAGCATCAAAACCAGCCCTAGTCCTTGGCAATCCTGACACAAAGTCTATTGCAATACTTTTCCACTTCCATTGTGGAATCTCTAAAGGTTGCAACATCCCGGCAGGTCTTTGATGTTCAATCTTAACCCTTTGACAAGTTAAGTACCTTAAAACATATTCCGCCACATCATTTTTCATACCCGGCCACCAAAACATCGCCTTTAAGTCATGGTACATCTTAGTACTTCCCGAGTAAATGGAGAATCCACTTTTGTGTGCCTCCTTTAAGATATCCTGCCTCAAAGTGCCAACATCCGGCACAATGATCCTACCCTTGAATCTCCATAACCCATCTTTTTCTTCCGACATTCTCCACTGTTTTCCCTGCTCAATGGCTGGTAACACCTTCGACAATGCGTCATCATCTTCATGAGCCTTCAGGAGTTCGGACTTAAAGTCACTCGAGATCTGTAATCGATTCAAACACAGAGTCCCAGACATTTCTTGAACACCAATTTTCAGACTCTCAAACTCCTTGAGCAACATTTCTTCTTGAAGTGCCATCCTAGTAGCATACAACGACTTCCGACTCAACGCATCCGCTACTATATTCGCCTTTCCCGTATGGTAATTCAACTCAAAGTCGTAGTCCTTCAACAATTCCATCCACCTCCTCTGCCTCATATTAAGCTCTTTCTGATCAAAGAGGTACTTCAAGCTCTTATGATCAGAGAAAACATGGAACTTAACCCCATAGAGGTAATGCCTCCACACCTTTAGTGCAAACACGACTGCAGCAGGCTCCAAATCGTGCGTAGGATAATTAACTTCATGCGGTCTCAACTGCCGTAAGGCATACGCCACCACATGATGATGCTGCATCAGCACGCACCCTAGACCCTTCAATGAGGCATCACAGTACACCTCAAATGGCTCGTTCGGCTCAAGTAACACTAACACAAATGCAATGGTCAACTTTTTCTTCAATGTCTGAAAGCTTTCCTCGCACTCAGGAGTCCAAACAAATGGAGTGTCTTTGCGAGTTAACTTTGTCATTGGCAAAGCTATCTGTGAAAAGCCCTTGATAAACCTTCGGTAATAGCCAGCTATGCCCAGAAAACTCCTTATCTTTGTTACGGTGGCTGGTTGCTTCCAATCCATCACAGCCTCCACCTTAGTTGGATCTACGGCTATTCCATTTTTACTCACCACGTAGCCCAAAAACTTCACCTCACTCTTCCAAAACTCACACTTAGACAGTTTTGCATAGAGTTTCTTCTCCTTTAGAATCTGCAACACGATCCTCAAGTGTTCCGCATGCTCTCCTTCAGTCTTGGAGTAAATCAGTATGTCATCAATGAAGACAACAACGAATTTATCCAGAAATGGACGAAAAACTCTATTCATATAATCCATGAATACTGCTGGAGAGTTTGTCAACCCAAAAGACATTACAGTGTACTCGTAATGACCATATCGAGTTCTGAAAGCGGTCTTAGGGATATTCTCACCCCTCACTCTTATCTGGTGATAACCGGATCACAAATCGATCTTGGAGAAAACTCTAGCTCCTTGTAACTGATCCATGAGATCATCAATTCTCGGCAATGGGTACTTATTCTTTATTGTGACCTTGTTCAGCTGCCTGTAATCCACCCAGAGCCGCATACTCCCATATTTCTTCTTTACCAGTAACACTGGAGCACCCCACAGAGAGACACTTGGTCGGATAAAATTCTTACCCAACAAATCCTCTAACTGAGACTTTAGCTCATCCATCTCTAACGGTGACATCCTATAAGGAGCACTTGAGATTGGTCCCGCCCCAGGCACCAACTCAATAGCAAACTCAACCTCTCGGTTAGGTGGAAACTCATCAATATTATCGAAAAACACTTCCGGAAACTCACACACAACCAGAATCTGTTCCAACCTTTGATCATCACCTGAAACACCCGCGGTTAACAATAGGATACCCTGACATTCGGTTCCAGAACAGTTCACCATCATCGAATTCAAGTAATAATTATTCACCACGACCAGCCCTTCTGTATCCTCCGGCATAAAGTACACCGACTTTGTAGAACAATCAAGCAAGACATGGTTCTTAGATAACCAGTCCAATCCCAGGATAAGATCAAGACCGATCATCGGCAAGCAGACTAAATTATGAACAAAATCACGCTGCTTAAACCTAAAGAAAACTTTCGGGCATCCTAACCTAGTTACCATGGCTTCATGGGTAGCATTATACACTTTTAGGTCATAACCTAAGGTTACAATCTTCAGTCCTAACTCATGGGCTTTCTCAAATGCAATGAATGAATGCGATGCTCCCAAATCAAATAAAGCATTTAAAGTTTGGCCAGCCATTTCACAGTTACCTCGAATGAGTGTCTCGGATCCCTCGGCACCTATAGCTGAGGTGGTGAACACCCAACCAGTCTGTTGTGCTTTCCCTGCACCTTGTTTCTCCTTCTCCAGACAATTTGGGACCTTATGTCCCACCTTACCACAGAAATAGCACAAACCCCATCCGGCCATGCATGGGGCTCTTGGATGGTGACTTCCACACCTAGCACAAGCTTGCTCATTCTGTGGCTGCTTCCCAAACCTTTTCTCTTGGGAGTTGTTGTTGTTGGGCCTCCTGAAAGAACTGCCCCTCTTGAAAGGTGGACCTCTAGGTGCAAAGCTCTTCCCTCGGTTTTGTGGGAATGATCCCTTGTGACTCCCTCTCTCATCAACTGCCTTTTTCCCACACTCTTCAGCAATCCTACACTTGTTCACTAACACAGCGAAAGTTCTGATCTCCATTGGTCTTTGAGCTCCATTTCCATCGTTGCCATGGTTGTTCATCTGTTGTCCAAGAGCCTCTGCAGTGGCCCGTATAGCCGCAGCCATGTTCTCCAATGCCGCCATAAGGTCTACCGGGTTATTTGAGTTGGTGCTCGATCCCGAAGGGTTATTACGACCTCTCCCACGGCCTCTACTGCGTCCACGAGGTGCCATCTGGTCCCTATACACACCAAACAATCGATATTAAGTTGATCAATATCAATATCGGAAGTTTAGTGCTTCAAGTCCCAAATGCTTGCTCAAGAACGTTTATGCCAACTATATCAAGTAGATATACTAATAGCACATAAAACACACACAGAGAATGCACAGAAGCATAATTAGTCAATCCCTCAGGCTCTTCAGGAACGAACTGCTCTGATACCATAATGTAACACCTTACCATATAGAGTCTTATGCTTAAGTCATAATTCAGAGATGGCAAGGCATTACGACCTCTAAAATAAAAATTTAGTACGTATAGTAGTATGAATGATTGATTATAACTAGGAGCCTTTGTAGAAAAAGGGGTAAACAAAAATCGCAACTCGAAAGCGCAACACTCCGATCGATAACGTAACGAACAAAGGATAAATCAACGCGAGATTATATATATACAAAGGAGTGTCAAAAATAGGAATATCAAGACTCAAAATCCGGCTGCGAAGATAACCGGTCCGAGCATAGCAATATATACATATGATAAAATAAGGAAACCCCAAAGGAAACCCAAAGGGACACAAATACAAAAACCTATTCTCCAAAATCTCCCATAAGAAGAGTCATCACAGTTTGTATTATTTAATGGAGATAAAAGTATCTAAGCAAATATATAACCCAAAACAGAGTCCCGAGAACAAAGGATCTTCACTAATCCAGAAGTCTCCAGCATGTCTCAGCGAGAAACCTCACGTCCTGCATCTGAAAACCACAAAATCTGCATGGGTGAGAACCAGAGGTCCCCAGCATGGTAACAACTTCCACATATATAATACATAATAATAGAGGAAAGCCGAAGGCAATCCTAGAACTTCCCCCAGATAATTCAAAGCTTATAAACAAGCTAAACCATAAAGGGCATCTGACTAAAGATTCTTCAGTCTAAATAATACTTCCCTTTCCAATTCCTTCAAACCTCCGAACCACCAGCAGGAGTATAGTATAGCAAACACAGTTATATCAGACAAGAGATATACAAACAGGAACAAGTAAGGCATTTAGACAAATAGCAGGTAATATGCAGTCAAATAGGCAATCCCAATCAATTCACATAGTATGCATATGATGAATGCCTGTCCCTAGTGGCTGATTGATGAGCGGATAATTTATACGCTTTTTGGCATTGTTTTTAGTATGTTTTTAGTATGATTTAGTTAGTTTTTAGTATATTTTTATTAGTTTTTGGTTAAAATTCACTTTTCTGGACTTTAATATGAGTTTGTGTGTTTTTCTGTGATTTCAGGTATTTTTTGGCTGAAATTGAGGGACCTGAGCAAAAATCTGATTCAGAGACTGAAAAGGACTGCAGATGTTGTTGGATTCTGACCTCCCTGCACTCGAAGTGGATTTTCTGGAGCTACAGAAGCCCAATTGGCGCGCTCTCAACGGCGTTGGAAAGTAGACATCCTGGGCTTTCCAGCAATATATGATAGTCTATACTTTGCCTAAGATTTGATGGCCCAAACCGGCGTTCAAAGTCACCCTCAGAATTCCCAGCGTTAAACGCCGGAACTGGCACCAAAGTGGGAGTTAAACGCCCAAACTGGCATAAAAGCTGGCGTTTAACTCCAAGAAGAATCTCTACACGAAAATGCTTTAATGCTTAGCCCAAGCACACACCAAGTGGGCCTGGAAGTGGATTTTTATGTCATTTACTCATCTTTGTAATTCTTAAGCTACTAGTTTCCTATAAATAGGACCTTTTACTATTGTATTTTACATCTTTTGATCACTTTAGATCTCTAGATCATCTTTTGATCATGTTTTTATGATTGAACCCTCTTTGGGAGGCTGGCCATTCGGCCATGCCTAGACCTTGTTCTTATGTATTTTCAACGGTGGAGTTTCTACACACCATAGATTAAGGTGTGGAGCTCTGCTGTACCTCGAGTATTAATGCAATTACTATTGTTCTTCTATTCAATTCCGCTTGTTCTTGTTCCAAGATATCACTTGTTTTTCAACTTGATGAATGTGATGATCCGTGACACTCATCATCATTCTCACCTATGAACGTGTGACTGACAACCACCTCCGTTCTACCTTAGATTGGGTAAATATCTCTTGGATTTCCTTAATCGGAATCTTCGTGGTATAAGCTAGAATTGATGGCGGCATTCAAGAGAATTCGGAAGGTCTAAACCTTGTCTGTGGTATTCTGAGTAGGATTCAATGATTGAATGACTGTGACGTGCTTCAAACTCGCGATTGTGGGGCGTTAGTGACAGACGCAAAAGAATCACTGGATTCTATTCCGACAGGATCGAGAACCGACAGCTGGATAGCCGTGCCGTGACAGGGTGCGTTGAACATTTCCACTGAGAGGATGGGAGGTAGCCACTGACAACGGTGAAACCCTTGCATACAGCTTGCCATTGAAAGGAGTAAGAAGGATTGGATGAAGACAGTAGGAAAGCAGAGAGACGAAAGGGACAAAGCATCTCCATTCGCTTATCTGAAGTTCTCACCAATGAAATACATAAGTATCTCTATCTTTATCTTTATGTTTTATTCATCATCTATACCCATTTGAGTCTGCCTGACTAAGATTTACAAGGTGACTATAGCTTGCTTCATACCAACAATCTCCGTGGGATCGACCCTTACTCGCGTAAGGTTTATTACTTGGACGACCCAGTGCACTTGCTGGTTAGTTGTGCGAAGTTGTGTTTATGCCATGGTATTGAGCACCAAGTTTTTGGGGCCATTACTAGGGATTATTTGAGTTATGAAAAGTAGTGATCACAATTTCGTGCACCAAGTTTTTGGCGCCGTTGCCGGGGATTGTTTCGAGTATGGACAACTGACGGTTCATCTTGTTGCTTAGATTAGGTATTTTTTCAGAGTTCTTAAGAATGAATTCTAGTGTTTCAAGGTGATGTTCTTATCATCACCAAAGCTGATTGATTCTCATCAATTTAGCTCTTGAATGCAATGTCCTGCTGAAACTTGGCTATCCATGTCTAATTCCTTTAGACTGAAGCTTTAGACTAACATTGCATGATTCCTGGGATTCTTATTAAGAATTTTGATATCTTTATTTTCTTTTCCACTTAATTTTCGAAAAAACCAAAAAAATTACAAAATCATAAAAAACCAAAAATATTTTATGTTTCTTGTTCAGTCTAATGTCTCATTTTAAGTTTGGTGTCTTGCATGCATTGTTTATTTGATCTTGGTTCTATTTTCAAGTCAATAGTACAGGGAACTGAAGATTCAGAACATGCAGTAGAGGAATTACACAGAAAAAGCTGGGCGTTCAAAACGCCCAGTGAAGAAGGACAGACTGGCGTTTAAACGCCAGCCAGGGTGCCTGGTTGGGCGTTTAACGCCCAAAAAGGTAGAGCATTGGGCGTTAAACGCCAGAATGTGCACCATTCTGGGCGTTTAACGCCAGGATGGCACAAGAGGGAAGATTCTGTTTTTAATTCAGATTTTTTTCAAGTTTTCAAAGTTTTTCAAAATCAAATCTTTTTCAAATCAAATCTTTTCAATCAAATGTTTTCAAAATCAATTTCTCTCCTTTTTTAAAAGATACTTGCTAACAATTAATGATTTGATTGAACATTTTAAGTATGTTACCTTTTCTGTTGAGAGAGGTTTAATGTTTGAATCATATCTTTTCTTGTTAGGCAAGTCATTAATTTTTAAAATCAAATCTTTTTAATTTGTTTTTCAAATCATATCTTTTAATCATATCTTTTTAAAACATAACTTTTCAATCATATCTTTTTCAAAATCTTTTTCAAAAAATCACTTGATTTCTTTCCCACTTTTAGTTTTCGAAAATTATCAATCAATTTTTCAAAATATTTTTAAAAATCTTTTTAATTAATTTTCGAAAAATCTCTTCCCCTCTTCTCACATCCTTCTATTTATGGAGTACCACTCCTCCTCAATGCACAATTCGAACTCTATCCAACTAAGTTCGAATTCTTCTACCTCTTTCTTCTATTTTTCTGTTCCTCTGACACCTCAAGGAATCTCTATACTGTGACACTGTCAAGACAAATGGGGTTGACCCTGAGGTCTACAGACTTATGCTATTCCCTTTTGCTGTAAGAGACAGAGCTAGGACATGGTTGGACTCACAACCTAAAGAAAGCCTGAACTCTTGGGAAAAGCTAGTCAATGCCTTCTTGGCAAAGTTCTTTCCATCTCAAAAATTGAGTAAGCGTAGAGTGGAAGTCTAAACCTTCAGACAGAAGGAAGGAGAATCCCTCTATGAAGCTTGGGAAAGATACAAACAATTGATCAGAAAATGTCCTTCTGACATGCTTTCTGAATGGAGCATCATAGGTATTTTCTATGATGGTCTCTCTGAACTGTCCAAGATGTCATTGGATAGCTCTGCTGGAAGATCTCTTCATCTGAAGAAGACGCCTACAGAAGCTCAAGAGCTCATTGAAATGGTTGCAAATAACCAATTCATGTACACTTCTGAAAGGAATCCTGTGAACAATGGGACAAATCAGAAGAAAGGAGTTCTTGAGATTGATACTCTGAATGCCATACTGGCTCAGAACAAAATATTGACTCAGCAAGTCAACTTGATTTCTCAAAGTCTGTCTGAAATGCAAAATGCACCAGGCAGTACTAAGGATGCTTCATCTGAAGAAGAAGCTTATGATCCTGAGAACCCTTCAATGGAAGAGGTGAATTACATGGGAGAGCCTTATGGAAACACCTATAATTCTTCATAGAGAAATCACCCAAATCTCTCATGGAAGGATCAACAGAGACCTCAACAAGGTTTCAACAACAATAATGGTGGAAGAAACAGGTTTAGCAATAGCAAGCCTTTTCCATCATCTTCTCAGCAACAGAGAGAGAATTCTAAGCAGAACCACTCTGACTTAGCAACCATGGTCTCTGATCTAATCAAAACCACTCAAAGTTTCATGACTGAAACAAGATCCTCCATTAGGAATTTGGAGGCACAAGTGGGACAGCTGAGCAAGAAAATTACTAAACTCCCTCATAGTACTCTTCCAAGCAATACAGAAGAAAATCCAAAAGGAGAGTGCAAGGCCATCAACATGGCCGAATTTGGAGAGGAGGAAGAGGCAGTGAACGCCACTGAGGAAGACTTCAATGGACGTCCACTGGCCTCCAATGAGTTCCCTAATGAGGAACCATGGGAATCTGAGGCTCACATTGAGACCATAGAGATTCCATTTGATTTACTTCTGCCATTCATGAGCTCTGATGAGTATTCTTCCTCTGAAGAGGATGAGTATGTCACTGAAGAGCAAGTTGCTAAATACCTTGGAGCAATCATGAAGCTAAATGACAAGTTATTTGGAAATGAGACTTGGGAGAACAAACTTCCTTTGCTCACCAAAGAACTGGAAGACTTGTCTAGGCAGAGATTACCTCAAAAGAGACAAGATCCTGGGAAGTTTTCAATACCTTGTACCATAGGCACCATGACCTTCAAGAAGGCTCTGTGTGACTTAGGGTCAAGTGTAAACCTCATGCCTCTCTCTGTAATGGAGAAGCTAGGGATCTTTAAGGTACAAGCTGCAAGAATCTCATTAGAGATGGCAGACAATTCAAAGAAACAAGCTTATGGACTTGTAGAGGATGTTCTGGTAAAGGTTGAAGACCATTACATCCCTACTGATTTCATAGTCCTAGAGACTGGGAAGTGCATGGATGAATCCATCATCCTTGGCAGACCCTTCCTAGCCACAGCTAAGGCTGTGATTGATGTTGATAGAGGTGAACTGATCATTCAAGTGAATGAAGAACCCTTTGTGTTTAAGGCTCAAGGATATCCCTCTGTCACCATGGAGAGGAAGCATGAAGAGCTTCTCTCAAAACAGAGTCAAACAGAGCCCCCACAGTCAAACTCTAAAGTTTGGTGTTGGGAGGCCACAACCAAACTCTAAGTTTGGTGTTGAACCCCCACATTCAAACTCTAAGTTTGGTGTTGGGAGGTTCCAACATTGCTCTGAGTATCTGTGAGGCTCCATGAGAGCCCTCTGTCAAGCTACTGACATTAAAGAAGCGCTTGTTGGGAGGCAACCCAATGTTATATTTTATCTATTTTCCTTTGTTATTTTATGTTTTCTGTAGGTTGATGATCATGAGAAGTCACAAAATCAATTGAAAAAAACAAAAACAGAATGAAAAACAGGAAGAAAAATAGCACACCCTGGAGGAAGAACCTACTGGCGTTTAAACGCCAGTAAGGCTAGCAGATGGGCGTTTAACGCCCAGTCTGGCACCATTCTGGGCGTTTAACGCCAGAAAGGGGCACCAGACTGGCGTTAAATGCCAGAAAAGGGCAAGCACTTGGCGTTAAACGCCAGAAATGGGCACCAGCCCGGCGTTTAACGCCAGAATTGGCTCAAAACGCATTTTTGCATGCCATTTGGTACAGGGATGACTTTTTCTTGACACCTCAGGATCTGTGGACCCCACAGGATCCCCACCTACCCCACCACTCTTTCTCTTCTTCACCCATTCACCAATCACCTCAACCACTCTTCCCCAAAAACCCTTCACCTATCAAATCCCATCTTTCTCTTCACCACTCACATCCATCCTTCATAAAACCCCACCTACCTCACCATTCAAATTCAAACCACTTTCCCTCCCAAACCCACCCATAATGGCCGAACCCTACCCCTCTCTCCACCCCTATCTAAACCCATCTTCACTCCTTCATTTTCACACACCCTAAATACTACTTCTTCCCTTTTTGGCCGAACCACAAAGCCATCTCCCTCTTCTCCATTTCTTCTTCTTCTACTCTCTTCTTTCTTCTTTTGCTCGAGGACGAGCAAACCTTTTAAGTTTGGTATGGTAAAAGCATTGCTTTTTGTTTTTCTATAACCATTTATGGCATCCAAGGCCGGAGAAACCTCTAGAAAGAGGAAAGGGAAGGCAAAAGCTTCCACCTCCGAGTCATGGGAGATGGAGAGATTCATCTCAAGGGTGCATCAAGACCACTTCTATGAAGTTGTGGCCTTGAAGAAGGTGATCCCCGAGGTCCCTTTCAAACTCAAAAAGAGTGAATATCCGGAGATCCGACATGAGATTAGAAGAAGAGGTTGGGAAGTTCTTACCAACCCCATTCAACAAGTCAGAATCTTAATGGTTCAAGAGTTCTATGCCAATGCATGGATCACCAAGAACCATGATCAAAGTGTGAACCCGGACCCAAAGAATTGGCTTACTATGGTTCGGGGGAAATACTTGGATTTTAGTCCGGAAAATGTAAGGTTGGCATTCAACTTGCCCATGATGCAAGGAGAGAAACATCCTTACACAAGAAGGGTCAACTTTGATCAAAGGTTGGACCAAGTCCTCACTGACATTTGTGAAGAGGGTGCCCAATGGAAGAGAGATTCAAGAGGGAAGCCGGTTCAATTAAGAAGGCACGACCTCAAGCCCGTGGCTAGGGGATGGTTGGAGTTTATCCAACGCTCAATCATTCCCACTAGCAACCGGTCCGAAGTTACTCTAGACCGGGCCATCATGATTCATAGCATCATGATTGGAGAGGAAGTGGAAGTTCATGAGGTTATAGCCCAAGAACTCTATAAGGAGGCGGACAAGTCCTCTACCTTGGCAAGGTTAGCCTTTCCTCATCTTATTTGTCACCTCTGTTATTCAGTTAGAATGGACATAGAAGGAGACATCCTCATTGATGAGGATAAGCCCATCACTAAGAAAAGGATGGAGCAAACAAGAGACCCCACTCATCATGAAATCCCTGAGATACCTCAAGGGATGCACTTTCCTCCACAAAACTATTGGGAGCAAATCAACACCTCCCTAGGAGAATTAAGTTCCAACATGGGACAACTAAGGGTGGAGCACCAAGAACATTCCATCCTCCTCCATGAAATTAGAGAAGATCAAAGAATCATGAGAGAGGAGCAACAAAGACAAGGAAGAGACATTGAGGAGCTCAAGCACTCCATAAGACCTTCAAGAGGAAGAACAAGCCGCCATCACTAAGGTGGACCCGTTCTTTAATCTCCTTGTTCTTTATTTTTCTGTTTTTCGAAAATTATGCTTTATGTTTATCCATGTTTGTGTCTTATGATCATTAGTGTCTATGCCTTAAAGTTATGAATGTCCTATGAATCCATCACCTTTCTTGAATAAAAAAATTGTTCTTAATTGAAAAAAGAAAAGAATTGCATGAATTTCAAATTTTACAACAGATTAATTATTTTGATGTGGTGGCAATGCTTTTGTTTCTGAATGTATGCTTAAACAGTGCATATGTCTTTTGAATTTGTGGTTCATGAATGTTAAAGTTGTTGGCTCTTGAAAGAATGATGAAAAAGGAGACATGTTACTGAGGATCTGAAAAATCACAAAAATGATTCTTGAAGCAAGAAAAAGCAGTGAATACAAAAAAAAAAGAAAAACAAAAAAAAAATAGAAGAGAAAAAGAAAAAGTAAGCAGAAAAAGTCAATAGCCCTTTAAACCAAAAGGCAAGGGTAATAAAAAGGATCCAAGGCTTTGAGCATCAGTGGATAGGAGGGCCTACAGGAATAACATCCTGGCCTAAGCGGCTAAACCAAGCTGTCCCTAACCATGTGCTTGTGGCGTGAAGGTGTCAAGTGAAAACTTGAGACTGAGCGGTTAAAGTCGTGATCCAAGGTAAAAAGAGTGTGCTTAAGAACCCTGGACACCTCTAATTGGGGACTCTAGCAAAGCTGAGTCACAATCTGAAAAGGTTCACCCAATTATGTGTCTGTGGCATGTATGTATCCGGTGGTAATACTGGAAGACAGAGTGCTTTGGGCCACGGCCAAGACTCATAAAGTAGCTGTGTTCAAGAATCATCATACTTAACTAGGAGAATCAATAACACTATCTGGATTCTGAGTTCCTAAAGAAGCCAATCATTCTGAATTTCAAAGGATAAAGTGAGATGCCAAAACTATTCAGAGGCAAAAAGCTAAAAGCCCCGCTCATCTAATTAATACTGATCTTCATAGATGTTTTTAGAATTCATTGCATATTCTCTTCTTTTTATCTTATTTGATTTTCAGTTGCTTGGGGACAAGCAACAATTTAAGTTTGGTGTTGTGATGAGCGGATAATTTATACGCTTTTTGGCATTGTTTTTAGTATGTTTTTAGTATGATTTAGTTAGTTTTTAGTATATTTTTATTAGTTTTTAGTTAAAATTCACTTTTCTGGACTTTACTATGAGTTTGTGTGTTTTTCTGTGATTTCAGGTATTTTCTGGCTGAAATTGAGGGACCTGAGCAAAAATCTGATTCAGAGACTGAAAAGGACTGCAGATGCTGTTGGATTCTGACCTCCCTGCACTCGAAGTGGATTTTCTGGAGCTACAGAAGCCCAATTGGCGCGCTCTCAACGGCGTTGGAAAGTAGACATCCTGGGCTTTCCAGCAATATATGATAGTCCATACTTTGCCCAAGATTTGATGGTTCAAACCGGCGTTCAAAGTCACCCTCAGAATTCCCAGCGTTAAACGCCGGAACTGGCACCAAAGTGGGAGTTAAACGCCCAAACTGGCATAAAAGCTGGCGTTTAACTCCAAGAAGAGTCTCTACACGAAAATGCTTCAATGCTCAGCCCAAGCACACACCAAGTGGGCCCGGAAGTGGATTTTTATGTCATTTACTCATCTTTGTAATTCTTAAGCTACTAGTTTCCTATAAATAGGACCTTTTACTATTGTATTTTACATCTTTTGATCACTTTAGATCTCTAGATCATCTTTTGATCATGTTTTTATGATTGAACCCTCTTTGGGAGGCTGGCCATTCGGCCTTGCCTAGACCTTGTTCTTATGTATTTTCAACGGTGGAGTTTCTACACACCATAGATTAAGGTGTGGAGCTCTGCTGTACCTCGAGTATTAATGCAATTACTATTGTTCTTCTATTCAATTCCACTTGTTCTTGTTCCAAGATATCACTTGTTCTTCAACTTGATGAATGTGATGATCCGTGACACTCATCATCATTCTCACCTATGAACGTGTGACTGACAACCACCTCCGTTCTACCTTAGATTGGGTAAATATCTATTGGATTTCCTTAATCGGAATCTTCGTGGTATAAGCTAGAATTGATGGCGGCATTCAAGAGAATCCGGAAGGTCTAAACCTTGTCTGTGGTATTCTGAGTAGGATTCAATGATTGAATGACTGTGACGTGCTTCAAACTCGCGATTGTGGGGCGTTAGTGACAGACGCAAAAGAATCACTGGATTCTATTCCGACATGATCGAGAACCGACAGCTGGATAGCCGTGCCGTGACAGGGTGCGTTGAACATTTTCACTGAGAGGATGGGAGGTAGTCACTGACAACGGTGAAACCCTTGCATACAGCTTGCCATGGAAAGGAGTAAGAAGGATTGGATGAAGACAGTAGGAAAGCAGAGAGACGGAAGGGACAAAGCATCTCCATTCGCTTATCTGAAGTTCTCACCAATGAAATACATAAGTATCTCTATCTTTATCTTTATGTTTTATTCATCATCTATACCCATTTGAGTCTGCCTGACTAAGATTTACAAGGTGACTATTGATGACATGTCATCATATACCCATTTTCTATGCTTTTTCATACAAGAAATTGATGATTTGTGCTTAAATATTGAATGCTTTTTGTACTTAAATGATATATTTTCTTGATATTTTAATTTTATAAATCTTGTAGGAAATAAGAAGAAAAAGAAGCAAAGAAGCACAAAAAAAGGAGAAAAAAGAGCTTTGGTGTACACTTTGAAGTTGGGGTACACTTTGGAGCCTTAGGCCACGCTTTTAAAAGCGTGGCCCATGACCAAATCAAGGAAGGAAGCAGCCAGCACGCACACTGCCCTGCCCTTGCCAAGGGCAGGGCAGAATCGTGATGCACATTGAGGATTGGAAGCAAGAATTTCGCTAAGGTAAAATCTGGGCGCTCACAGCATGACCATGCCTCCTTCAAAGGGCTATAACTTGAACTACAGACGTCCAATTGATGTGCTTCCAGTTGCGTTGGAAAGCTGACATTCAGAGATTTCCAACAATATATAGCAATCCATATTTGGCGAACAATTGAGGCAGGAACGAGAGGCATCTTTAAGGGCCAAAAATAAGCAAAAATAAACCAAGGAAAAGAAGTAGCGTGTGCATCCACCAAGTATCGAACGCGGAGCTTCATTTTTTGGAAACATTGCCCTGCCCTCCGCAAGGGCAGGGCAGCATTTTGTGGTGCACACAGGCGCACCATTCTGGCACACCAAGGCATCCTTCGGCAGCACCAGCAGCACGCACAAGCACCAAACTGGCGCACCAGATTTTTCTGCCCTGCCCTCCACAAGGGCAGGGCAGCATCTTCACACACCAAGCCCGCATCACGCACGCACCAAGGGCGCAAGCAACATTTTCTGCCCTGCCCTCCACAAGGGCAGGGCAGCCTCCTGGGAGTGTCATGGGCCAAATTCAATCAAAATTCAATTCAAATTCCCTTTGAACTCAAATCTTCACCAATTGAACCAAGGCCATCCAAGACCCATTTCCCTCAAATCCAAAGCAAGCAAAGCCCACTCAACATGACTCAAAGGCACATGGATCAATTAGATTAGGATTTTTATTTTGTTTTAATTTCATTTTCATTTTCACTTTGTAAAGCCTATATAAAGGCATCAATTAGAGCTCGATTAGAGAGGGAAAAAAAAGGAGGCGAGACCCACTAAGGAATATTAGGATTTGAGAGCTCTCTCTTAGTTTTCATTTTCATTTTGGATCTTGGATTGAGAAGTGAAGGAATTCTGTTTCATTCTCCCTCTGAGATTTCTCTTGTTTGCCTTGCTGCAAAATTTTAGTGAATTGCAATTTGAATCACAGTTCTCTTACTGCTTTCATCTTTAATTTTTCTGCATCTTGTTTGCTGTTGGATCAAGGAAGGGATTGAGATCTAGACTTGTTTTCTAGTCTCTTTGATTCCCTGAGGTCAATTTTATTTTGCAATTTAGCTGAGATCTTTGCTACTCTTCTATTTTTTTTACTGTTTCATTGAAATTGTCAAATGCTCTTTGAGATTTGAGAATTGATCTCAGTCTTCTACTACGTTTACTTTTCTGTAATTTCCTTTCCTGCATTCTGCACTTTCACATTTCTGTTCACATTGAGCTTGATTTAATTTCCTGCACATTTACATTTTCCGCAATTTAAATTTCCAATTGCTTAATCTATTGCTTCCTTTAATTTCCAGCACCCACTCCCCTTTACATTTGATGCAATTTACAATTCTTGCAATTTAAGTTTCAGCTATTTTACTTTCTTGTCCTTTAAGTTACTTGCAATTTTACTTTCTGCAACTTTAAATTCCCTGTCATTTATAATTCTGTTGGCTACACTTCATCCAAATTCACCTCAATGTTAGCTTGACTAAACTAATCACCCACTAAAATTGCTTGATCCATCAATCCCTGTGGGATCGACCTCACTCTAAGTGAGTTATTACTACTTGATGCGACCCGGTATACTTGCCGGTTAGATCTATGTGTTTGGAAAATTTGTTTTCCACAAAAACACCATCAAGTTTTTGGCGCCGTTGCCGGGGATTGATTTAGATCAACAATGATTAAGTGGGTGAGAAGTCTAGATCAAGCATTTTTTTTATTTTTGTTCTCTGATTCAAATTGAAACCAAGGTGTTTGTGTTTTTGCCTCACTAAGCAAAACTCATATCTGATATGAGTAATTTTCATTGGTGTTGTGTTCTACAAAATTCAAATGGAGTTCACCTCATCTTTTAATCAACTAAACTTCATAGGATATTGCCCACCATCACAATATGATTCAAGTCATTATTCTAATGATGGTTGGGAATATCACCAAGAAGATACAGATTCTGAGCACTCCAATCCATAGAGCTATGCTTCAGAACCACAAGATGAGCAAGAAAACCATATGGGATATTTTCTTCCACCACAAAATGATGCTAGTCATGATTCTACTGGTGGCTGGGAAGGAAATTCTAATGCTCCATATGATATTCATCCAAAGATATCATCACTTGACCATGCTTCAACAGAAAGCCTCTATCAAAATCCACCACCCACACAAACTTCCTTGAACCAAAGCCTCTCAAAGCTTGAGACCATGTTTGAAAAATATGAGAGGGAGGCACAGATATCCTGGAACGAGCAAGAGAATTCATTCAAAAACATGGAAATAATGTTAGCTCAATTGGTGAGTGCAACAAGGAAAGAGGAAAAACAAGAGGAAGAGGCTACTGAGTCAAGTGAATTTTTAGTGAAGAAGGAAGAGGTGGTGGAAATATTTGAACCTGAAACTGCACTTGAGATGACAAGAGCACATGACAACTCACAACTCTCACAAACTTCCCTGGACCAAAATGCCTCAACACTTGAATCCATGATTGAAAGGTATGAAGAGGAGATGAAGAAAGCTTGGGAAGATCAACAAACCTCCTCTATGAAAGAGCTATTAAAGCAAATGTTGAGTGTAAAAGAGGAAGTGGAAGAACAAGCTAGTGAGGAGGATAATCAAGAACGTCCAAACTCAAGGAAAACAGAGAGGCACATGAAGGATAAGCTCATTGAACCACCAATTCAAAAGGCTCTGGATGAAGATCAAACTCCAAAAATCACACAGCAACCAATTCATGAATCCAAAGAAGTGAAGGCAACTAGCAAGAACACCAATTCTGTCCCTAATCCAGCAAGCAAAATCAATCAAGACATTTGCAAAAGAAAGCTTGCTGAGGAGAGGCCAAGAAAGGGGACAAAAGCTGAAACTTCTCCCCCCATGAAATCATTCCTCTTAACTAATTGGAAGAAGAGGAAGAAAGTGAAGAACAACATGTCAAGCTAATGACACTAAAAGAGCACTTGTTGGGAGGTAACCCAACCGTAGGTATAATTTCTTCTCTGCTTTGTTTTTGTTCTTTACTTTGTTTAAATTCAATAAATGGGCATATGGTTACATTCTAAGTTTGGTGTTGCCTTGCAACAAAATTGTTTTCAATCTTTTTGGATGATTGCATCAAATCAAAAATGAAAGTGACACACCAAGATTCTAAGTTTGGTGTGCCACTTATTTTTCTATGCAATTCATTCAAGCAACACTACTTGTCTGCATAATCATAATGCCTCTGCAGTTTTATTTTTTTCTTTTAATTTGACACTTTTTCATTCTACTTTCTTTAGTCATTTTTCTGTTTGCTTTCATTTTAGTTTGCTTATTTACTGTGTTTGTTAATACTTTACCAAGAGAGCTTTATTCATGACAGATTATTGGCTTGGTGATTGTCTTTAACATACAACAGTTTCATTTAGTTTTGTTTTAAATAAAATTGACATATGATTGCATTCTAAGTTTGGTGTTGCTATGCAATAAAAATTTGCTTCCAATCTTTACTAGATACTTGCATTAATTCCAAGTGAAAGTGTCACACTAAGTTTGGTGTGCCACTTATCTTTTATGCAATGTATTGTGCTCACCTTCTTATGCTTGCAATCAAAATGTCGCTGTCTCTTGTGCCTTGATTGTTATTTTTCATTTTGCTTGCTTAGAACACATGTACTACTAACTTTTCATTGTGTAAGACATTCATGATCCATCTTAGCCCCATAGCCATTGTTCTAATTGTTGTTTGAGGATGATCAAGCATTCTGAGTTTGGCAAGGGAAAGAGGAAGAATAGAGGAAAAAGGACAACAATAATGAAGATGAACTACAAGGTTGTAGAGTTCCTTTTCTTCTAATTTGTTTCCAGCACTTGAATTGCATGATTGTCTTATTATCTTCTCTGTTTACATGTGTGTATGAATAAAGCATAGCTTGAATCTTGATTTGTAATATGTTGCTGTGACATTATGACTACCAACTTGAGTTTTGTGAATCCAAAAGCAAAAAAGCATCATGATCATAAACAAACAAGGAATTAAAGAAGAATTTAGCATGTGCATACAAGTATTGGAAAGCTAGTATGATTGATTGTTTCTCAATTGCATTGGATTTTATTTAATTGAAGTTTTTCATCTAGTACATTTTGTGAAATCTTTTGAAATCATGAAAACCTTGAAGAAGCAAATACAATTAAAGCAAGAAAAGAAAAAGGGAAAGAATGAGAAAGCTGAAGGCTCTGAGTACCAATGGCAATTTATTTGCTAAGTGCTTGTGGTGTTTATGTATCAAGCCAAATGCTTGAAAACAAAACACTTAGAAGTCAAGGCTAGGCTCAAGTGCAAAAGCACTCCCTCAAAGCTCAAGGCTCTGAGCATCAATGATTAGAGAGTCAAGAAAAGAAAAGAAAAAATGAGCTTAATGAAGTCCTCTAATTAAATGCTTGTGGTGCTTATGTATCAAGTGGTAATACTTGAAAACAAAGCATTTAGAAGTCGTAGCTTTGTTATTAACTCATGGGGCAAAGCACCCAAAAGGAGAAAAAAAAAATCAAAAGCTTGTTTCAAGGAAGAATTATAAGAAAAAGATTTCATAAAATAAGCTAGATAGAAGCATCAATCATTTACATCTCTTTTGTAATTGTAGCATGCATAGAAAACTAGCTTGCCATGAACATTGAGTTGCTATTCTTCTTACCTTGGATTGTCAATCTTTATTGCATGATTCTTTTCTTGCTTGGGGACAAGCAAGATTTAAGTTTGGTGTTGTGATGACATGTCATCATATACCCATTTTCTATGCTTTTTCATACAAGAAATTGATGATTTGTGCTTAAATATTGAATGCTTTTTGTACTTAAATGATATATTTTCTTAATATTTTAATTTTATAAATCTTGTAGGAAATAAGAAGAAAAAGAAGCAAAGAAGCACAAAAAAAGGAGAAAAAAGAGCTTTGGGGTACACTTTGAAGTTGGGGTACACTTTGGAGCCTTAGGCCACGCTTTTAAAAGCGTGGCCCATGACCAAATCAAGGAAGGAAGCAGCCAGCACGCACACTGCCCTGCCCTTGCCAAGGGCAGGGCAGAATCGTGATGCACATTGAGGATTGGAAGCAAGAATTTCGCTAAGGTAAAATCTGGGCGCTCACAGCATGACCATGCCTCCTTCAAAGGGCTATAACTTGAGCTACAGACGTCCAATTGATGTGCTTCCAGTTGCGTTGGAAAGCTGACATTCAGAGATTTCCAACGATATATAGCAATCCATATTTGGCGAACAATTGAGGCAGGAACGAGAGGCATCTTTAAGGGCCAAAAATAAGCAAAAATAAACCAAGGAAAAGAAGTAGCGTGTGCATCCACCAAGTATCGAACGCGGAGCTTCATTTTTTGGAAACATTGCCCTGCCCTCCGCAAGGGCAAGGCAGCATTTTGTGGTGCACACAGACGCACCATTCTGGCGCACCAAGGCATCCTTCGGCAGCACCAGCAGCACGCACAAGCACCAAACTGGCGCACCAGATTTTTCTGCCCTGCCCTCCACAAGGGCAGGGCAGCATCTTCACACACCAAGCCCGCATCACGCACGCACCAAGGGCGCAAGCAACATTTTCTGCCCTGCCCTCCACAAGGGCAGGGCAGCCTCCTGGGAGTGTCATGGGCCAAATTCAATCAAAATTCAATTCAAATTCCCTTTGAACTCAAATCTTCACCAATTGAACCAAGGCCATCCAAGACCCATTTCCCTCAAATCCAAAGCAAGCAAAGCCCACTCAACATGACTCAAAGGCACATGGATCAATTAGATTAGGATTTTTATTTTGTTTTAATTTCATTTTCATTTTCACTTTGTAAAGCCTATATAAAGGCATCAATTAGAGCTCGATTAGAGAGGGAAAAAAAAGGAGGCGAGACCCACTAAGGAATATTAGGATTTGAGAGCTCTCTCTTAGTTTTCATTTTCATTTTGGATCTTGGATTGAGAAGTGAAGGATGATGTGTGGAAAACGATCCAACACAAAACTCACCGGCAAGTGTACCGGGTCGCATCAAGTAATAATAACTCACATGAGTGAGGTCGATCCCACAGGGATTGAAGGATTGAGCAATTTTAGTTTAGTGGGTGATTTAGTCAAGCGAATCAAGTTTTGGTTGAGTGATTTGTGTTTAACAAGAATTAAATGACAGTAAATGTAAAGGGGGAAGGGAAAAGTGCAGTAAAATAAAGAACAGGAAAGTAAAAGTGCAGAAACTTAAAGAGCAAGAAAGTAAATGACTGAAACTTAAAGTGCAAGAAACTTAAATTGCAGTAACTTAAATGGCAAGAAAGGTAAATGGCTTGAATATAAAAGGGAATTGAGGAATGGGATTGCAAGATCTAAACAAAGAAGAAATAAATTGCAGCAATTGATTGAGCAGAATTTGAATCAGAAGTAAAGAGCATTCAAACAGAAAGGAAATAAAATGCAGTAAAGGTTCACAGAAGAACCCAAAATGAATTGTGATCTCAGGATCCCAAGGGCTTAGGTAGCAGAGCCTAAAACCCAATTTCCTTCCCAGATCTGAATTATCTAAGCAATTGACAGAAAATTAAAGAAGAAGCAATAGAAGAACAGAATTGAAACTGAATTATGCAGAAAACAATTTGAGAAGAGTTTGAATGGGAATTGGGACAGAATTTCCCCAATTTCACACACCCAAAACTCAAAAACAGAAGAGTAGAATTGCCCAAGGGAAATGAGGAAGGAGATCAGTCAATTCTCCCTTGATCCTCTTAGTGCTCGGACAAGTCTCTCAAGAAAGCTCAAAGAAAGTGAAGCTCAAAATAAAAATTCAAAGTTCAAAGTAAATGTAGCTAAAAGGGTTCAAAGTAAAGGTCCTAATTCAATCAAACTAACTCCTATTTATACACTTTCTATTCTTGGATTTTGGGATTTGGATGGGCTTTTGAGTTGGTGAAGAAATGAATTCAAATGAATTTTTAATTTGAATTCTGGCCCAAAAAGTCACTCCCAGGAGGCTGCCCTGCCCTTGTGGAGGGCAGGGCAGAAAATTGAAGCTTGGTGCGTGGATTTGGTGCGGCCATGTGCGAGTCTGGCACGAGTTTGGTGCGCCAGAGGCTGCCCTGCCCGCACCAAGGGCAGGGCGGGAAAGTTGGTGCTGCCAAATTGAGGATTGCGTGCGGATGATGCTGCCAGGAACAAAACTTGGTGCGCCAGAGTTGATTTTAGTGCGTGGGACGCTGCAAAAACGCTGCCCTGCCCGCGCCAAGGGCAGGGCAGGAACGGTTTGGTGCGCCAGGGACGAGTTGGTGCGCGCGGATCGTGCCAAGGAAGGAATTGGTGCGCGCGTTGGTGCTTCTTGATGCGCCATACTCACGATTCTGCCCTGCCCGCGCCAAGGGCAGGGCAATGACCCTTCCTTCATGGCCCGTGTTCGAAACTGGGCGGAGGCATGCGCTACACTAATTTTCCTTGGTTTCTTGGCACGGTAGTCATCCTTAAGTCTTGGCTTCCTCATGGTTCCTTGTTCGAACCTTGTAGCATGCATGGGTGACCTTTTCCCTTTGATTTTCTTCCTTATGGTGCCCGATTCTGCCCTCCACAAGGGCAGGGCAATGTTCTCCTTCTCTTGGCTCCAAGGCATCATTTTGTGCTCTGCCCTTGGAGTGGGCAGGGCAGGGTTGCCTTCATTGTTTGGTCACTTTATGTTGCTCTCCTAGAGGGCATTCTGCCCTTGTGGAGGGCAATGTTGCTTCCCCCATTGTAATGCGGCACGCTTCTCTCCTCTTTGGCCACGCTTTCCTTCTCTTGTGTCACGCTTCTTAGGCCACGCTTTTCATTTTCTTTTCTTTTCTTCACCTACAATAAACCAAACAACCACTCAAAGTATCACTAAATTCAAGAGGCTTATAAATCAATTAAAATTCAATTAAAATAAGCTTAAACCTCATGGATTAACATTAATTTCATGGTGGTTGCTTGATTTAAAGAGTTTATGCATTTTCACTCCAAATCACTTACTTAGGATGCAAGAAAGTGCATAAATGCTAACAAAACAAGTGAAATTAGCTTGAAAAATGGGTATATGATGACTTGTCATCACAACACCAAACTTAAACCTTGCTTGTCCCCAAGCAAGCATCAAAACTAAGAGTAAATGAAATGAACAAGAAAAGAATGCATATCCTTATTATGCAGATAGCAGAACTTGATCTATGGGGCATTTATGCAGACAATGACAACTCATTTATTGTTACTGCTGCATAATACACATTTTTGCATCAAAGGTTTGCTAGACTTGCTGTTATAAGACTCACTTTGTTACTCTCTCCCTTGCTAACTTTTCTTGGCTTACAAAGCTTAACAAGCTTATTATTCTTTCATAGGTTGGGTGTCAAATGCTGCAGCATAGCCTTTGGCTTTATTTTTTTTTTCTTTCTTTTTGCTCAACATCTCTCCACCACAGACACTTGGCTTGCTAATTCTTCCTAGGATCATTGATGCCCAGCATCTCTTTGGATCACTAAGTGCTTTGTATCTAAGTTGCTCTTTATTGTGGATTTTCAATTGGCCATCCCAAATCAGTTGATCTAAGTGACCGGGTTTCAAAATACCCCTTAGAATTTACTCATCCAAGCAGATCTCAGTACAAGAACACCACAGGCATTTGTCCTAAGGTTCAAGCTATTGGTGTCCAACCTTTATTCTTTGTTTTTCTTGCCATTTTGGCTTTTTCTTTCCCTTTTTCTTTCTATTTTTGTTACCAAGGGTTGTTTCATTCTTAATAAAAGTCTTTGTAACAGCAAGCTAACTCACAATTAATGAGAATGATATTATGCAACACTTATTCCATGAGTCATGCATTTAATCAAACACATATGCCACCACCAACTTCCATTCATACTCATGCAACATTGGATATTTCACTTTTCAATTCAAACCAAACTCTTTTATTCAAGCATATGGGAAACAAAGCAACATTTAAGCTAAGTGATGGATACAAGCATTATGCAGACTTGGCATTTTCAACAAACAATTTCACTTGCAACTATATAAACACTTTAGCAAGACCTACAAAGGTTCCCAAATTCAAAACATCACACAACAGCATGGATTAAGTTCAGATACAACCTTTGAAGTTGCAGCTCTTTGATTTTTCCTTCTGTTGTGTCCTCTTTGAGTTAAGATGCATAATGTCTTCAATTATTGACTCTTGTCCTGCATAATCCTCAAAGTTGCTTGCTTCTCAAGCCTTTAAGTGCATGGTTAATGTGCATACATTAAATGTGGCTCCTGGATTTATTTTGGTGTGGGAACACCAAACTTAATTGTTTGCCACTGTCTCAGATACAACAAGTTAACCATATTTGAAACCATGTATCCTTGCTAAAGGTTAATGGAATTAAAGCTAGAAAACAATTCAATAGTTGAATAATATGTTTGATTGCTTGGAGCTAGAATCATGCAAGAGGTGAGAATGTGTTTTTAAATGATATTTTTGGTGGAACACCAAACTTAGAAGTTTTCGTTCTCCCTCAAATTGTTTTGGTGTGCAACACCAAACTTAGCTCCGTGCGATGCATACCAATTATTCAACATTTTTATTGAAAAGCTATGAAAAAGATAACTACCTCAGGTTGGGTTGCCTCCCAACAAGCGCTCTTTTATTGTCATTAGCTTGACATCTTCATTTTTGCTTCAAGAGGGGTTCAGGTTTTGGACCTCCTTTTCTTTGTTCCATTGCCCACCTAAGTACAGCTTTGCTCTATGACCATTTGCTGTAAATTGACTCTTTGTTGCTTCATCTAGCAACTCAATACTCCCATAAGGAAAAACCTTGGTCACCAAGTATGGACCAGTCCATTTAGACTTAAGCTTGCCAGGGAATATCTTGAGCCGTGAATTATACAAGAGTACTTGTTGTCCAGGTTTGAACTCCTTCTTCAAAATTTTCCTGTCATGCCATCTCTTAGCTTTCTCCTTGTATATCTTGGTATTTTCATAGGCTTCTAGCCTAAACTCATCTAGCTCATTCAGCTGCAACAATCTTTTCTCTCCTGCTGCTTCAGAATCCAAATTTAGAAGTTTAGTGGCCCAAAAGGCTTTGTGCTCAAGCTCTACAGGGAGATGACAAGATTTGCCATATAGTAGTTGGAATGGAGACTTCCCAATAGGAGTTTTAAAAGCTGTTCTGTATGCCCAAAGTGCATCTTCCAACTTCCTAGCCCAATCCTTTCTTGTGCTACCAACTGTTTTTTCTAGGATCTTCTTTAGTTCCCTGTTTGCTAATTCTGCTTGACCATTGGTTTGGGGATGATATGGTGTGGCTACCTTGTGAATAACTCCATATTTGTGGAGAAGTTTCTCCATTTGTCTATTACAAAAATGGCCACCACCATCACTGATGAGACCCTTGGGTACTCCATATCTAGTGAAGATGTGCTTTTTCAAGAATTGAAGAACCACTTGTGCATCACAGGTAGTTGTGGCTATGGCTTCCACCCATTTTGAAACATACTCTACTGCTACCAAGATATATCTGAATGAATAAGAAGGAGGGAAGGGTCCCATGAAATCAATGCCCCATAGATCAAACAATTCTACTTCCAAAATGAAGTTCTGTGGCATCTCATTCCTTTTTGTTATTCCCCCTGCTCTTTGGCATTCATTACATTGATGGACAAATTCCCTGGCATCTTTGAAAATGGTTGGCCAATAGAACCCACTTTGTAGTATCTTTGCTGCTGTTCTCTCTGGACCAAAGTGTCCGCCGTACGCAGAGCCATGGCAATGCCACAATATATCTTTTATTTCACTCTCAGGGACACATCTTCTAATTATTCCATCAGAACATCTTTTGAATAAGTAAGGTTCATCCCACAAGAACTTCTTTGCTTCATTGATTAACTTCTTCATTTGTTGCTTAGTGAATTCTTGAGGTATCTTCCTTCCCACTTTGTAATTAGCTATATCAGCAAACCATGGTGTTTGTTGGATTTGCATGAGATGTTCATCTGGGAAGCTTTCATTTACAGGTAATGAAGCCTGTTGAATTGTCTCTGGTGGTAGCCTTGACAAATGATCAGCAACCAGATTTTCAGTGCCTTTCCTGTCCCTCACCTCAATGTCAAATTCTTGTAAGAGTAGAATCCATCTGATAAGCCTTGGTTTAGCATCCTGTTTTGACATCAAATACTTGAGAGCAGCATGATCAGTATAAACCACAATTTTAGCCCCTATCAAGTACGATCTAAACTTATCAAATGCATAGACCACAGCTAACAATTCCTTCTCTGTTGTGGTGTAATTTTTTTGAGCTTCATTTAATACCTTACTTGCATAATATATGACATGATGCAAGTTTCCCTTTTTCTGTCCAAGTACAGCACCAATTGCAATTTCACTTGCATCACACATAAGTTCAAAAGGTAAATTCCAATCCGGGGGTGTGATGATTGGTGCTGTTGTGAGTTTATGTTTTAAAGTTTCAAAAGCATGCTGGCAATTTTTATCAAAAACAAAAGGTTGATCATTCATCAAAAGGTTACTCAAAGGTTTAGCTATTTTAGAAAAATCTTTGATAAACCTTCTATAAAATCCTGCATGCCCCAAGAAACTTCTAACAGATTTCACATTAGTTGGTGGAGGGAGTTTTTCTATTATTTCCACTTTTGCTTTGTCAACCTCTATTCCTCTTCTTGAAACTTTATGACCAAGAACAATCCCCTCAGGTACCATGAAATGGCACTTCTCCCAATTTAAAACTAAATTAGTTTCTTGGCACCGTTTCAAGACAAGAGTTAGATGGTTTAAGCAAGTATTGAAAGTGTCACCAAAAACAGAGAAGTCATCCATGAAAACCTCTAAAAATTTTTCAACCATATCTGAGAAAATGGAAAGCATACACCTTTGAAAAGTGGCTGGGGCATTGCATAATCCGAATGGCATTCTTCTATAGGCAAAAACTCCAACTGGGCATGTGAATGAAGTCTTTTCTTGGTCTTTTGGATCCACCACTATCTGATTATACCCAGAATAGCCATCAAGGAAGCAATAATAAGCATGGCCAGCCAACCTTTCAAGCATTTGATCAATGAAGGGAAGTGGGAAGTGATCTTTGCGTGTGGCATCATTCAACCTTCTATAATCAATACACATTCTCCACCCTGTCACAGTTCTGGTGGGAATGAGTTCACTCTTCTCATTAATAATAACTGTCATCCCACCTTTCTTTGGTACCACTTGAACTGGGCTTATCCATGGGCTATCAGAGATGGGATATATGATTCCTGCATTCCATAATTTCATTACTTCCTTCTGGACAACTTCCTTCATTGCAGGGTTGAGTCTTCTTTGAGGTTGGATTACTGCTTTGGAATTGTCCTCCAAAAGAATCTTATGCATGCATACTGTGGGGCTGATGCCTTTCAGGTCATCAATGGTCCATCCCAAGGCATCCTTGTGAGCTCTGAGAACATCAAGAAGCTCTCCTTCTTCTTTCTTTGTCAAAGCCGAATTGATGATCACCGGGAGGCTTTCTGAAGTGCCAAGGAATGCGTATTTGAGATGAGATGGTAATGGCTTCAGTTCTTGCTTTTGCACCTCTTCTTTCTTGCTTAGTTCCACCTCTTTATTTATGAAAGCTTCAGCCACATGTTCCTCTGTTGTCTCTTGATTATCTTTTTCTTGCTCATGCTGATCGATGTCTAACATTTCTTCCACCAGGCTCTCTATCATGTCTACCCTCAAATGATCTTCTTTCTCTGGGGGGTGTTGCATTGACTTAAAAACATTGATGATCATTTGCTCATTGTGTACTCTGAAAATCATCTCTCCTTTTTCCACATCAATAATGGTTCTTGCAGTTGCTAGAAATGGTCTGCCTAAGATGATTGAATTGTTGCCTTCCTCATCGGTATCTAGGATTACAAAATCTGCAGGGAAGACAAACTCTCCAACCTTCACTAGCAAATTTTCCACAATTCCATTTGGTATCTTGATTGATCTGTCTGCCATGACTAGTGACATCTTGGTGGGTTTGAGTTCTTCTATTGCCAACTTCTTCATCATGGACAAGGGCATTAAGTTGATACTAGCTCCAAGATCACAAAGGGCTTTGTCCAAGGATAGTTTGCCTATAGTGCATGACACTACAAAACTCCCTGGATCCTTGAGTTTTGGTGGGATTCCCTTTTGGAGCACGGCACTACATTCCTCACTAAGCATCACCGTTTCCTTCTCATTCCAATCTCTTTTCTTGTTGATGAGCTCTTTTAAGAACTTGGCATACAGGGGCATTTGCTCCAAAGCCTCTGCCAAAGGTATGTTAATTTCCAACTTCTTGAAAGTCTCAAGAAATTTGTGGAAGTGCTGGTCCTTTGTTTCCTTGTGAAATCTTTGTGGATAAGGGAGTGGGGGTGTTGAGCTCTCCTCCACTTGATGCTGTTTTGGAGTTGGTTCCTTCAAGATCTTCTTTCCTTTCTTCAAATTCTGTGGCTTGTTGTCTTCCTCTGTGAGCTGTTCTGGAGCACTCTTGCTTATTGTGTCTTTGTTAATGGTTTCATCATTCTTTGTTGGCTCAGTGTCATTCTCCATAAGCTTCTTTGTTGCTCCTTGGCTACCATCTGTTAACACCCTTCCACTTCTTAGTTGCACCACCTTGCATTCTTCCTTTGGATTGGGAATGGTATCACTAGGTAGTGAACTTGATGGCTTCTCAACAGAGATCTTCTTAGAGATTTGTCCAATCTGCCTTTCTAGGTTCTTCATGGAGGCTTCTTGATTCTTGGTTGTCAATTCTTGGCTCTTCATTAGTTTCTCCATGAGTAGCTCTAGATTGGTGATTCTTTGTGAGTCTTGAGAGATGGTTTGATTTTGGGGTGTTGATGGATGAAGATAAGTGTTTTGGTTAGTTGGGTAGCTATTGGGTGGGTATTGGTTAGAATTTGGGTAGTTGTTTTGTGGTTTTCTGTATGAGTTTTGGTTAGTGTTTGGCTGGGGGTTGTGGTTTGTGTTTTTCCAATTGTTTTGGCCTGTGTTTCTTTGCCATGGTTGTTGGTTTTGGTTATGGTTGTCTCCCCATCTGAGGTTGGGATGGTTCTTCCAAGATGGATTGTAGGTATCACCATAGACTTCATTTGTTCCAGGATTTTGGTTATGCATGTATTGGACCTGCTCTTGTTGTTGTTCTTCTTGGGTTTCTTCACTTTGCACCCAAGTGGTTGGAGGTTGGCTTGTGGTGCTCACTGCTGCCACTTGCAAGCCATCAATCCTTTTGGCCATTTGTTCAAATTGTTGTTGGATCTGCTGCTGCATCATCTTGTTTTGAGCTAAGATTGAATCAACTCCTTCCAACTCCATTACTCCTCTTCTTTGTGATGGTTGGCGTTGTCTTTGATGAACAAAGAAATATTGGTTGTTGGCCACCATCTCAATGAGGTTTTGAGCTTCCTCTGTGGTCTTCATGAGTTGTAAGGATCCTCCTGTAGAATGATCAAGAGCTTCTTGAGCTTTAAGAGTGAGTCTTTCATAGAAGTTTTGCAACTTATCCCATTCAGTAAACATTTCTGGGGGACATTTCCTCAATAGAGCCTTATATCTTTCCCATGCTTCATATAAGTTCTCGGCTTCCAATTGAGTGAATGTTTGAACCTCTGTCTTCAACCTTAGGACTCTTTGAGGGGGGTAGAATTTGGCAAGAAACTTGCTCACCAAGTCATCCCAAGTGTTGATGCTTTCTTTTGGAAAGGTTTCTAGCCATTGAGTTGCTTTATCCCTGAGAGAGAATGGGAAGAGTAGCAACTTGTAGCTATCAGGGGGCACACCATTTGTTTTCACTGTGTCACAGATTCTCAAGAAAGTAGACAAATGTTGGTTTGGATCCTCCAAAGGCCCTCCTCCAAAAGAACAATTGTTTTGCACCAGAGTAATGAGTTGTGGCTTGAGTTCAAAGTTGTTTGCATTGACATTGGGAGGAAGAATGCTACTCCCACAATGCTTGGCATTTGCAAATGTGTATGAAGCCAAGACTCTTCTCTGATGTTGATTATTATTGGCTCCTTCTCCTGGTTGATTGGTATCTCCTTCCATGTCTTGGAATTCCTCCTCAGATTCTTCTTCTCCCACAATATTCTTCCCTCTTTCAGCTCTTCTTATTCTCCGAAGAGTCCTTTGATCAATTTCAGAGATGATAGGAGAAGATCTTCCTATACCTGACATACAAACACACAACAATAAACACACAAACCCAGAAATACAATGGAACTTCAATCTGTAGTCTTAGAATGAAGTTTTAGTTAGTTTAAGCAAAAATTCAAACAGTTAGTGTGTTAGTAAGAATTAGAATAACAGAAAAGAAAAAGTGCTTAATCTAGACCTCCACTTCACTTAATCATTGTCAATCTATTTCAATCCCCGGCAACGGCGCCAAAAACTTGATGTGTGGAAAACGATCCAACACAAAACTCACCGGCAAGTGTACCGGGTCGCATCAAGTAATAATAACTCACATGAGTGAGGTCGATCCCACAGGGATTGAAGGATTGAGCAATTTTAGTTTAGTGGGTGATTTAGTCAAGCGAATCAAGTTTTGGTTGAGTGATTTGTGTTTAACAAGAATTAAATGACAGTAAATGTAAAGGGGGAAGGGAAAAGTGCAGTAAAATAAAGAACAGGAAAGTAAAAGTGCAGAAACTTAAAGAGCAAGAAAGTAAATGACTGAAACTTAAAGTGCAAGAAACTTAAATTGCAGTAACTTAAATGGCAAGAAAGGTAAATGGCTTGAATATAAAAGGGAATTGAGGAATGGGATTGCAAGATCTAAACAAAGAAGAAATAAATTGCAGTAATTGATTGAGCAGAATTTGAATCAGAAGTAAAGAGCATTCAAACAGAAAGGAAATAAAATGCAGTAAAGGTTCACAGAAGAACCCAAAATGAATTGTGATCTCAGGATCCCAAGGGCTTAGGTAGCAGAGCCTAAAACCCAATTTCCTTCCCAGATCTGAATTATCTAAGCAATTGACAGAAAATTAAAGAAGAAGCAATAGAAGAACAGAATTGAAACTGAATTATGCAGAAAACAATTTGAGAAGAGTTTGAATGGGAATTAGGACAGAATTTCCCCAATTTCACACACCCAAAACTAAAAAACAGAAGAGTAGAATTGCCCAAGGGAAATGAGGAAGGAGATCAGTCAATTCTCCCTTGATCCTCTTAGTGCTCGGACAAGTCTCTCAAGAAAGCTCAAAGAAAGTGAAGCTCAAAATAAAAATTCAAAGCTCAAAGTAAATGTAGCTAAAAGGGTTCAAAGTAAAGGTCCTAATTCAATCAAACTAACTCCTATTTATACACTTTCTATTCTTGGATTTTGGGATTTGGATGGGCTTTTGAGTTGGTGAAGAAATGAATTCAAATGAATTTTTAATTTGAATTCTGGCCCAAAAAGTCACTCCCATGAGGCTGCCCTGCCCTTGTGGAGGGCAGGGCAGAAAATTGAAGCTTGGTGCGTGGATTTGGTGCGGCCATGTGCGAGTCTGGCACGAGTTTGGTGCGCCAGAGGCTGCCCTGCCCGCGCCAAGGGCAGGGCGGGAAAGTTGGTGCTGCCAAATTGAGGATTGCGTGCGGATGATGCTGCCAGGAACAAAACTTGGTGCGCCAGAGTTGATTTTGGTGCGTGGGTGACGATTAGATTTTTGACGGTTTAGAATTTCTCAAATAAATTCTCGTTGTAAAGTATAGTCTCTAAACCAATCGCTAATCCTTTCGTACAAAAATTTGTTTGTCACAAGTACAAACCCCTAAAATCTATAAACCGAAGTATTTAAACCTCGGGTCGTTCTCCCTAGGACTTACAATAAAGTGTCTTGTTATTGGTTGTGAATTATTTTGGGGTTTTAGATGAGAAACATGAATAGTAAATGGTAAGAAAACTTTATTAACAAAATGGTCTTGGCAAGGTTTGGTTGTCAAGGGTCTTCATCATTATCACTAGCCACAAGTATGGTAGTTGCAAGGATTAATCCCACTTAGTCATCCTTAAATCAATTAACAAAGGAAAGTCAAGTGAGTTATATCAATCCTAGTCCATAAGTCCTAGCTTTCCACTAATTGGATTAATGAAGGCTAGAGTTAATGGCTATCAACTAGCAATCAATTGGACACTAGTGACTCAAGAAATCCTAAGTTACCTTCTCAAGCCAAGAACATAAAATCCTACTCTAACATCCTCTCAAGCATTTCATCAAACACTTGGAGGGTAATGAAAGAAAGCATTCTTATTTGTAAGAATAAAAGGAATCAACAACTAACAATTACAAAGAATGAACAAAACAACAATCAACAACATCACAATCACATGAATTACCTCAAATTGCATTATTAAAAGAAAACAAAAGAATAACACTAGATCCACAACAAAAATGAAGAATTGCAAGAATTAAAGTATATAACTAGAGAGAGAGAGAAGAGAAGAGTAAGAATTAACAAGTGAAAGGTAAATCAAAGCATGAATTAAACCTAGATCTAAGGAAGGGGATTAACCTAAACCTAATCCTAATTCTAGAGAGAAGTGAGAGCTTCTCTCTCTAGAAAACTACTTCTAACTAAAACTAAACTAATTTCTATGTGTGTGTGTGTCATCCCCCTTCAATCCTTGGCTTTTTATGTGCATTTTGGCGCCAAAGTTGGTTGCTGAAACCTTCCCAAAATCGCCAGGCACGTGTTACATAAATGAAGTCATGTGCCATCATCGGCGCGTGCGCGCATGGTACGCGTGCGCGCCCTTGGCTTGTTTCGCAATGTGCGCGCGAGCGCCTTGTGCGCGTACGCGTGCTTGGCCGAAATCAATTCTTTGGCTTTTTGTACTTCTCTCCACTTGCATGCTTCCTTCCTTGCCTTCTTTGATCCATGCCTAGCCTATTTCAATCCTGGAATTACTAGCAAACACATCAAGGCATCTTATGGAATCAAAGAGGAAATAGAATTCATCAAAATAAGGCTTAAAAAGCATGTTTTTACACTTAGGCACAAATATGGGAGAGATAACAAAACCATGCTAATTTATAGGCTAAATGTGACAAGAGGTTATCAAAATACTCTAAATTCAATACAAGACAAACCCTCAAATTGGGGTTTGTCAACCTCCCCACACTTAAGCCTTAGCATGTCCTCATGCTAAAATAAGAAGGAACTAAGGGTTATGACATTTATTGAATGCAACTAAACTATATGAATCCTATCTAAATGCAACTACCTAAAATAAATGCAAATGCTCAATTCAAACACATCAACTTGCCAAGAGAGTATGTATAAGCACAAGGGCTAGGCAATAGGAATTAATTCCAAACCACAATTGCATTGAATTTCCAAAAAGAATTTAAACTTGCAAGAATATAGATAATATGGGTGAACACATGTAGTTGAACTTTTGAACCCTCACCGGATGTGTATCCGCTCTATTCACTCAAGTGTTTAAGGGTCAATTCACTCAATTCTCTTCTAATCAAGCTTTCCAAGATTTGATTTTCTTCTAACAATCAACATTTATTCAATGCATGCATACATTCATCATGAGGTCTTTCATTTAGGTTGTAATGGGGTTAGGGTCAAGGTAGGATCATTTATGGTTAAGTGTACTAGGATTTGAATCTTTGATTAGCATAGACTTTCCCTCCTAACCTATTTAATGACCTATACAAATGCAAGCTATCCTAACTACCCATTCTTCACTTTTTCTTACATACTCATGCATTCTTATTTGATTCATAACACATATGCATTGATTCCTTTTTATTGACTTCACTTTGGGGCATTTTGTCCCCTCTTTATTATATATACTTTTTTTCTTTTTCATCATCATTCATTTTTTTTTCTTTATTTTTTTTTCTTTTTCTTTTTTTTTCTTTTTCATTCATTCTCTTTTTTTTTCTTTATTACATACAAGAACATCAATGCATAAGGTCTTTACATTTAATCAATACATGAATATGTACCCAATTCCTAAACATGAAAGTATACTACCCCTCTTATCCCATCCAATGTTCCCAAGCCTCACCAAACTTGAATAATAAACACTCTCACTAGCCTAGGCTAATCAAAGATCCAAACAAGGACTTTTTCATTGGTTTTCCGCCTTGGGCTTGTAATGTGCTAAATTGAGAATAAGTTGGTTGAACATAGGCTCAAATTGGCTAACAATGGAGAGTAAAAGGTTGGCTATTTGGGCAAGTGGGCTAAAGAAGTAATGGCCTCAATCATATAAATGCATAAATACAAGAAATATATGGATATATAGAATCAAGCAAATCAAGGATTACAATCATAGAAAGAGAACAATTTCACACAAGAATGGAAAATAAGTGGTTATAAAATGTAACCACATCAATAGGCTCAAGTCTCACAAGCTTGTGTTCTTAGTTCAATACATGCTTCACAAAGTATGAAATTCAAGCAAGTTTTCAAAAATTCTCTTTCAATCAATTGGGTTAATGCCCTATATTTAAACTTCTTGAAAAATCTCAATGTTTGACTAAGCATTGTTGTGATTGAAAAGTTCAAAATTTTCTTAGTTCACCCTTTTCTTTTTCATTTAAAACCAATATATCATGCAAAAGGGTAGCTAAATATTTGCAATTCGAGTATGATTCTTATCACAACTACAAACTAAAAACAAAGATAAACAAAATGTATAAAGAAGAATCCAACTAAAAGTATGGAATCTATCATCCAAAACATCTAAAAATATCCAAAAGCATCAAAATATCTAAAATTCAAAATAAGCAATAAAAGTATCCCAAAGCAACTAAAAATGCATCCAAATATATACAAAATGTGCAAAATAGGATAACTAGGCTGAAAAAGTTCACCGGTTCCCAAATAGTGCTACCGGTGCCCTCCCCACACTTAAAACCAAGCATCGTCCTCGATGCTAAACCGGAGGATCAGTGGGAGGTACAACGATAGGCTCAGGCTCGGACTGTGGGACCGGCTCCTCATGAATCTCTAGTGGCTCTGTAGTGGCAGGGGAGTCCTGCTGGACCGGCGCCTCTGCAACCTCCTCCTGATGATCCTGATCATCGGAGGCCGGAGAATCGGGAAGCGGAGGTAGGTCAGCACCCAAAGAAATCAATGCCTGGTCCATCCGATCTAACCGGCGTCGAACATGGCGTCGCTCTCGCTCCAAGAACCGGAAAAGACGCTGAACTAGGAGATAAGTAGGCTCAGGGGCAGCTGGAGGATCTGTAGATGATGATGGAGCTGCAGCAGTAGAGGATGATGGGGCAGCCGTAGGGGCAGAAGGTGAAGGCGTCCCCACGGTAGCTCTAGCCCGAGATCGGCGCCGAGCAAGTGGCTTCTCGTGCACCCAACCACCCCAGGGGATAGTAACCTCCCTGTCATCAGCATCAGTGGGTGGTGGTCGCACATCATCATCCAACCACGGAACATCTGCCAGGGCCGCCATACTCGTGACCAATGTAGGAAATGGAAGTAGGCCACGAATATGCGCCCGCCACATACACTGTCTGATCAGTCTAGGGAAAGAGACTTCCTTCCCCTCCATAACACACCCAATAAGTAAAAGCATCTCCATAGGAATCTCAGAGAAGTGGGTGGTGGGAAGGACATAGCAGGCAAAGATCATCTGCCAAGTCTTGGCCTCCCTAGTCAAGTGGGTAAACAACATCCCCTTCGGCTTGGTGTTGTTGGCATCCATAACCCAAGTAGCCTCTGGTACCCCAATAACAGTCCTGAGCGCCTCATAATTAAAGGTCATACTGTGAATGGCTAACTCAGCCTGCTGATGGGCACACAACTCATCCGGAACATGCCGGCACTGTAGTGCCTCCTCAATGGCAGTCTCAGTGATCATAATCTCCCTACCCCTCACCTGAACCGAATCTAATGTCGGACGGAAGAAGTTGCAGTAGAATTCCTTCACCCAAGACACATTAATATCCCCCAAATCCCGGTCGACAAAGTCAATACCCAAATCAATGATCCGACCGGAGATAGGACGTCTCACATCCATCGGGAGAAGCAACTTCTTCTCAATGTTGAGCTTTGTAGTCCGATACTTTGAAAATCGGAGCTCACAGTAGAGATTAGGGAATTTGTCCGGATTGGTGGAAGGTAACTGCTGATTTTCTTTGTCCACATCATTCAATGGGTTCTTAGCATAATGCTTGTAGGTGGATGGAATGGAAGGGGTAGAGTGTTTTCTCTTCTTTGAGGTAGTGGCTACGGCTTTGCCTTTATCCGACATCCTGAAAAGAAATATGATAGGATATAATAAGGCATTTAGCATTTAACAAGGAAAGCATGCTTAGGAGACAATTGTCAAAAAGAAACAACCATGATGTTGTAATGAATAGGTAAATGTGAACAAATAAACCAAGAAAGCAAATATCATTAAAAGTAACAACTCACATTCAAAATGCAAGAATATCATCATAATTTCGAAAGAATTGTTAAAAAGGGTCAAAGGTGAGCAGGAGTTAGAGAATTTAGTAGGTTAAAGAAAGTGGATTAGTAATATGATGAGATTTATGCACAGTGAACGGAAAAGTTGTGGTTCATGTTCACAAAGAATATGCAAACCCGGAAAGTCAAAGAGAAACGGGATGTTGCCCAAAATTGGATTAAAGACCAAAATGAACTAATTTCCTTGAAAATTGGGCAGCATTCCGGCTTAAAATTGGACGTTCCCGGATAGCAAAGTAGCACAATTAGCATAAAAACAACATCAAATAGGCAAAATATCAAAAATCTCAACAGTGGTAAGTCATTCAGTCCAAAATCAACACACAACATCCAAATAAGCACACAGCAATGGAAGCACGAACGGAGCACTTATCAGGCCTAGAATCCTCTATCCAGCCCTAGCTACCTAACCGCAATTATTTCTAACTAATCTAACATGCAAAATCTGCATTCAACTAATTAACATGCAAGAGACTAACTAACATATATGAACAATAAAAAGAAAAACAGAAAAAAAATGCAGAAACGGAGTAGGAACCTGGGAGCAGAGAGGAACGAAGAAGAGAAAGGAAACTGGGGGGTGGTGCTAGGAACTGCGCCGCCGTGAGCGGTGGCCGGAAGTGGCAGAAAAGAGGCGGTGGGGGTGCTGCGGCCTAGAGAGAGAGAAGAGAGGGAGCGGATGAGAGTAGGAAAGGGTGAATGAATGAGAGAGAGACCGTGAGTAGTGGCGGCTGCGGTGGTCGGCGGCGGTGGTGGTCGCGGACCGAGGGTGAAAATGAGAAATGGAAGGGAGGGAGGGAGAGAGTGTGAGCGAGTGGTGGTGAAAGAGGGAGAAAAGAAAGGGTTGGTGGGAACAGTGGCGGAAGTATGTGGAGCTGCGGCCGCCGGCGCTGCTGCTGCGACGGACGTTGGAGGAGAGAAGAGGAAGAAGATGAAATGAGGAGGGGGAGAAGTGCGCTGTGGCGCAACGCTCTTCGCGTATTAGGGTTCCCATTTTTTTGAATCGGCGCGGGCGCGCACCATGCGCGTCCGCGTCCATTGAGTAAACTAGGGATCTGCGCGTGCGCGTAAAGCGCACCTGAACGTGGATGAGCAAAATGGGAAAGGACGCGTGCGCGTACAACACGCGCACGCGTGCATGGAGTTGGGCTATAGGCATAGAGTTGGCCCAACTCAGGCCTAACTCTCTGGAGAATGGCCTGGAAGTGGCGTTATCGGATCGGCGCGCACGCGGCATGTACGCGTCCGCGCGCATCGAGAGGAATGGAGATCCACGCGTGAGCGTGCAGTGCGCTCTAGCGTGGAATGGCAGAAGAGGTATGGGCACGTGGGCGTAAAGTGCGCGCACGCGTATAGTTGATTGGGCCTGAGGCTTAGAGTGGGCTTGAGGCACGCCCAACTCTCGGGTCCGTGGCCTAGAGTGGTGGCAGCACGCATGGATGCGTGCGCGGCGAGTGCGCGCTCGCGTAAATTGTTAAGGTATGCATTGGCGTGTCGGCGCGATGTGCGCGCTCGCGCATACCGAGTTGGGCCTGGGGCTTAAAGCTAGCCCAGAGCTGGCTTAACTCTCTGGAATGTGGCTCGAAATCTTGCGGCAGCAAATCGGCGCGGACGCGGCAAGTGTGCGTCCGCGTAAATATCCATGTTCTGAGAAACGGCGCGCACGCACCTAGTGCGCGTCCGCGTGGGTTGAGTTGGGCTCAAGGCATGATGTTTGCCCAAGGGAGGCCCAACTCTCGGGAGTGTTGGCTCGTGGGGCATCCACGAAAGGACGCGTGCGCGTGCATGGTGCGCTCGCGTCCACCCCTTTCTCTCCTTTTTTTTTTTTTTTTTTTTTTTAGATGCTCCCCTTATTGTTCACAACTCTTATTCACTCGACTATCATACAATTCACAAAGATGCAATTTTGACATTATGCATCTACTACTAAACACAACATGTATATGACTAGGCTAACAATTAAATTGTACAAACAAATTTGTATGAAACATTTACCTACAATGGTAACTCAAATCACTTATTAAGTAAATGTAAAAGATTGGAAAGAGTTTACCATGGTGGGGTGTCTCCCACCTAGCACTTTTAGTTTAAGTCCTTAAGTTGGACATTTTGAGAAGCTTCTTATCAAGGCGGCTTGTGCTTGTATTCATCCTTGAACCTCCAAGGATCTTTGCTCCTCAATTGGTTGACAGAATGTCCAACCATCTTTATTAAGCTTGGGCAGATTTCTATCCAAGATATGAGTCCCCATAGTTGGTTGACATGCTTCGATCCGGGATCCCATATCTTATTCTCACATCCATCCGTTAGTTGAGTCTCATGATTTTGTCGGATGAGCGGATGGCATAAATGTGATTGACACAAAGAATTCTCTTTATTCCACCAATGCTTCCTTCTAGATCCATACAAAGTGATCCTTGTCCCAACATCATCCCTATATCTTGAGGTCTTGACCTTAATGAGCTTAACACCTACTTTCCAACCACTACACAACTCATTCTTACTTTTAATTCCACAAAGAGTTCTAAGTTGACCATCATTTTCAATCAAACCATATTCAAGTGAGAAATTAAAGCTTAGAGATAGAGATGTTACCCACTTAAATGTTGTGTTGGATGGCGCTTTAGGAAGGAAGGCTTCCCCACACTTAGACAATGCAAGGTCCACTTCCTTGTGCTTCTCTTTGATTGTTTCCACCTCTTCAGAATTTTCTTCAATTTCAACCTCATCGTCTTTGTTACGTGGCTTGGTGTTGTCTTCAAGAGACTCATCTTGTCTAATGAGAGGCGATTCAATTTTGGATAAAAATTCATTGATGAATGAGTTCATCTCTTGATCAACCTCTTCATATTCTTCAATTTCAATATACACCATGCCATTTCCGTCTTCCTTGGGAGGTTGTGCACACTCTTCTATAATTTGAGCTTCATGTCCAATGGGCGAGGGTTCCATTGTAGAGAGGAATTCATCCATGATTGAATCCATCTCTTGATAAGCTTCTTCCAAGTCTCCAATGATGACATGCCTTGGAGGTTGCGCACCCTCCTCAACATCAATGTCAAGCTTCTTGGAAGAGTTCTCCATGATGCTACATTCCCATGGACTTTCAACGTCTCCTAAATCTTCGACCACTTCTTCCTTTTCTTCAATAACCATAGGCTCCTCCAATTGCTCTAATACAAAATTTGATTCCTCCTTTTCCACCGAATTTTCCAATTTCTCCTTCATACTTTGCTCTTCTTTTGACTTTTTACATGGGGCTACGGAAGCACCTTGAGTGTTCAAGCATTGGTAGGCTAAGGTAGACACTACCTTGGTCAAGTTGGTCACAAACTCAAGTGTATCCCGCTTCATGGCCTCTTGTCCTTGAAGTAACAAAGTGAGAGAATCGTCCATTGGGGCTTGTGGTGGGTAGGAAGGTTCATCATTTTGGAGAGAGGGTGCATAATAGGAAGGTGGTTCTTCTTGGTAAAATTGTGGAGATTGTGTGCATTGAGGTGGTTCTTGGTAGTAATCTTGATAGGGTTGTGGTGGTTCTAAGGATTCTTGCTCATAATGGTCATAAGAGTATGGTAGGGATAGTTGGTCATATGATGGATATGGATCATAGGAAGGCGCTTGGTATAGAAAGGCTTGTGAGAATGGTTGAGGTTCATGTTGAGGATAGGATTCATAGGCGTATGATGGTGGTTGTTGAGTGCCACAAAAAGAATCATCATAGCCATTAAATTGGCATGCATTAGGATGGAAGTTATACCTATAAGTATCCGGAGGTTGTTGCCAATAGGAGTGATCAATTCCTCGAGGCTCCTCCCATCTTTGTTGGTTCCATCCATAATGAGTGTCATCATTGAGGTGCACGTTTCCTACAACACAATTAGAACCAAGCTCAAAGCCAAAGTGAGAATTCATATTGAGAGAACAAAATAAAACTAACAAAAATTAAGAAACAAACAAAAGATAACCTATTCACAATATTCACATATGTACAATAACCAATAACACAACACCATTGCAAGTCCCCGGCAACGGCGCCATTTTGACGATTAGATTTTTGACGGTTTAGAATTTCTCAAATAAATTCTCGTTGTAAAGTATAGTCTCTAAACCAATCGCTAATCCTTTCGTACAAAAATTTGTTTGTCACAAGTACAAACCCCTAAAATCTATAAACCGAAGTATTTAAACCTCGGGTTGTTCTCCCTAGGACTTACAATAAAGTGTCTTGTTATTGGTTGTGAATTATTTTGGGGTTTTAGATGAGAAACATGAATAGTAAATGGTAAGAAAACTTTATTAACAAAATGGTCTTGGCAAGGTTTGGTTGTCAAGGGTCTTCATCATTATCACTAGCCACAAGTATGGTAGTTGCAAGGATTAATCCCACTTAGTCATCCTTAAATCAATTAACAAAGGAAAGTCAAGTGAGTTATATCAATCCTAGTCCATAAGTCCTAGCTTTCCACTAATTGGATTAATGAAGGCTAGAGTTAATGGCTATCAACTAGCAATCAATTGGACACTAGTGACTCAAGAAATCCTAAGTTACCTTCTCAAGCCAAGAACATAAAATCCTACTCTAACATCCTCTCAAGCATTTCATCAAACACTTGGAGGGTAATGAAAGAAAGCATTCTTATTTGTAAGAATAAAAGGAATCAACAACTAACAATTACAAAGAATGAACAAAACAACAATCAACAACATCACAATCACATGAATTACCTCAAATTGCATTATTAAAAGAAAACAAAAGAATAACACTAGATCCACAACAAAAATGAAGAATTGCAAGAATTAAAGTATATAACTAGAGAGAGAGAGAAGAGAAGAGTAAGAATTAACAAGTGAAAGGTAAATCAAAGCATGAATTAAACCTAGATCTAAGGAAGGGGATTAACCTAAACCTAATCCTAATTCTAGAGAGAAGTGAGAGCTTCTCTCTCTAGAAAACTACTTCTAACTAAAACTAAACTAATCTCTATGTGTGTGTGTCATCCCCCTTCAATCCTTGGCTTTTTATGTGCATTTTGGCGCCAAAGTTGGTTGCTGAAACCTTCCCAAAATCGCCAGGCACGTGTTACATAAATGAAGTCATGTGCCATCATCGGCGCGTGCGCGCATGGTACGCGTGCGCGCCCTTGGCTTGTTTCGCAATGTGCGCGCGAGCGCCTTGTGCGCGTACGCGTGCTTGGCCGAAATCAATTCTTTGGCTTTTTGTACTTCTCTCCACTTGCATGCTTCCTTCCTTGCCTTCTTTGATCCATGCCTAGCCTATTTCAATCCTGGAATTACTAGCAAACACATCAAGGCATCTTATGGAATCAAAGAGGAAATAGAATTCATCAAAATAAGGCTTAAAAAGCATGTTTTTACACTTAGGCACAAATATGGGAGAGATAACAAAACCATGCTAATTTATAGGCTAAATGTGACAAGAGGTTATCAAAATACTCTAAATTCAATACAAGACAAACCCTCAAATTGGGGTTTGTCAGTGGGACGCTGCAAAAACGCTGCCCTGCCCGCGCCAAGGGCAGGGCAGGAACGGTTTGGTGCGCCAGGGACGAGTTGGTGCGCGCGGATCGTGCCAAGGAAGGAATTGGTGCGCGCGTTGGTGCTTCTTGATGCGCCATACTCACGATTCTGCCCTGCCCGCGCCAAGGGCAGGGCAATGACCCTTCCTTCATGGCCCGTGTTCGAAACTGGGCGGAGGCATGCGCTACACTAATTTTCCTTGGTTTCTTGGCACGGTAGTCATCCTTAAGTCTTGGCTTCCTCATGGTTCCTTGTTCGAACCTTGTAGCATGCATGGGTGACCTTTTCCCTTTGATTTTCTTCCTTATGGTGCCCGATTCTGCCCTCCACAAGGGCAGGGCAATGTTCTCCTTCTCTTGGCTCCAAGGCATCATTTTGTGTTCTGCCCTTGGAGTGGGCAGGGCAGGGTTGCCTTCATTGTTTGGTCACTTTATGTTGCTCTCCTAGAGGGCATTCTGCCCTTGTGGAGGGCAATGTTGCTTCCCCCATTGTAATGCGGCACGCTTCTCTCCTCTTTGGCCACGCTTTCCTTCTCTTGTGTCACGCTTCTTAGGCCACGCTTTTCATTTTCTTTTCTTTTCTTCACCTACAATAAACCAAACAACCACTCAAAGTATCACTAAATTCAAGAGGCTTATAAATCAATTAAAATTCAATTAAAATAAGCTTAAACCTCATGGATTAACATTAATTTCATAGTGGTTGCTTGATTTAAAGAGTTTATGCATTTTCACTCCAAATCACTTACTTAGGATGCAAGAAAGTGCATAAATGCTAACAAAACAAGTGAAATTAGCTTGAAAAATGGGTATATGATGACTTGTCATCAAAGGAATTCTGTTTCATTCTCCCTCTGAGATTTCTCTTGTTTGCCTTGCTGCAAAATTTTAGTGAATTTCAATTTGAATCACAGTTCTCTTACTGCTTTCATCTTTAATTTTTCTGCATCTTGTTTGCTGTTGGATCAAGGAAGGGATTGAGATCTAGACTTGTTTTCTAGTCTCTTTGATTCCCTGAGGTCAATTTTATTTTGCAATTTAGCTGAGATCTTTGCTACTCTTCTGTTTTTTTTACTGTTTTATTGAAATTGTCAAATGCTCTTTGAGATTTGAGAATTGATCTCAGTCTTCTACTACGTTTACTTTTCTGTAATTTCCTTTCCTGCATTCTGCACTTTCACATTTCTGTTCACATTGAGCTTGATTTAATTTCCTGCACATTTACATTTTTCGCAATTTAAATTTCCAATTGCTTAATCTATTGCTTCCTTTAATTTCCAGCACCCACTCCCCTTTACATTTGATGCAATTTACAATTCTTGCAATTTAAGTTTCAGCTATTTTACTTTCTTGTCCTTTAAGTTACTTGCAATTTTACTTTCTGCAACTTTAAATTCCCTGTCATTTATAATTCTGTTGGATACACTTCATCCAAATTCACCTCAATGTTAGCTTGACTAAACTAATCACCCACTAAAATTGCTTGATCCATCAATCCCTGTGGGATCGACCTCACTCTAAGTGAGTTATTACTACTTGATGCGACCCGGTATACTTGCCGGTTAGATCTATGTGTTTGGAAAATTTGTTTTCCACAAAAACACCATCAACTATAGCTTGCTTCATACCAACAATCTCCGTGGGATCGACCCTTACTCGCGTAAGGTTTATTACTTGGACGACCCAGTGCACTTGCTGGTTAGTTGTGCGAAGTTGTGTTTATGCCATGGTATTGAGCACCAAGTTTTTGGGGCCATTACTAGGGATTATTTGAGTTGTGAAAAGTAGTGATCACAATTTCGTGCACCACTGATGATATCATCTGTCGGTTATAGAGCCAACCTGACAAGTCCTGGTAGCTAACCAATGGACTGTCCCTCTGTCGTGTCTCCCCAACTCGAGTTATACTCAATATAAATTTGATCATAATCATGATCCATATCCTCACCCTCACTGGTGAATATTTACGTGGGTGAGCTCATCTGGGGCTTTCATAGTGCCCGGCCACCCTGACGACATAGGGTCAAAAGAGCTTCGAGTCTCAACCTGGAGCATGTGGTGGCTAGCCACTACTTCCTCCCAGGGAAACTCTCATCTCCAACAGTGGAAGTACAACATTCACAATTCATTCAACAGCATATATGCATTTATACTTAGCCATAATCATGGCTCCGCCGTAACACGGTAATAATCTAGCCATCCGGCTCACGGTTAAATCCATAACCAGCCAATTCATTAACAATTACGGCTCTTCGGCCCATGGCATAACAAACACTTCCACCACCATCCTCCGCATCTCACATAATCATGCTTAATCCTCATTGATCATTCGTTTTTCCCTTGCTTCACTCGCAAGTCACCACATTCCCTAGCTCCTTTTCTCATTGCTAGGCATATCATAATGATTTAAGACATAAGTGGTGAGATCAAAGGCTTAGAAGTATGAAATTTGGCTTTTAAAACTCAAAAATCAACTTTGGGATGAAAACCGGGCCATGCGTACGTGCACTCCAGGCGCACGTGTGGATGGCCACAAAACTCATCGACACGTATGCGTCATGCACGCTAACGCGTGGATTGAAAAATAGCCAAGCGACGCGCACGCGTTAGCCACGCATAAGCGTGGGTGCTTTCGTGCCCCAGGCACAAAACTGGCACAACTCTCTAGAAAATGGCTGGGTATTGGGTGCAACACATCGGCGCGCCCGCGCACACTACGCGCACGTGTAGATGGTGCTTTCTAGAAGAACGGCGCATACGCGCCAAGTGCGCCTACGCGCGGGGGTCATTCTGCTAAAAATTTTCTAAGTTAAAAGCTGCAGAATTCACAGATTCAACCCCCAATCTTCCAACGGACATAACTTTCTCATTTTAAATTGTTTTTCACCCGTTCTTCGAACGACATGGACATCCAAGATCCAATTTCATTTCTAAATAGATTTGGCGCAAAACGAAGATCCGTCGTCCAAGTTATGTCCCATTAAAGTATGCCCAAAACCAAGTTTTCCATACAAAACCACAAGGTGCCATTTGCAAAACAAGCCATTTTCAACTCTTTTCAAAATCAATCAAAACATGCCAATTTCATCCCTTTTCTTTGAAATCAATAAAAATATATCAAATTCAACCTCAAGCCTCCTCAACTCACACATTGACACTTTACCACAATTCACAAAAATTACTATCCCATCATTTTAACCCACTTCACCCAAGTCGTTCAAACTCAAATACATTGACATATCATATACTCTTCCTCATGCCAATTTTCAACAACACCAATTCCAATAAATCATCATTGTACACAATCAATATCATACTCACCATCAACATATTAGATACGGAAAACCGAGACCATACCTTAGCCGATTTCCCAAGCTCAACCGGAGCACTTCCAAACTACTTTTTCCTCAAGCTCTCAAGGCCTCAATGATGAGCGGATAATTTGTACGCTTTTTGGCATTGTTTTTAGTATGTTTTTAGTATAATCTAGTTAGTTTTTATTATATTTTTATTAGTTTTTAGTTAAAATTCACTTTTCTAGACTTTACTATGAGTTTGTGTGTTTTTCTGTGATTTCAGGTATTTTCTGGCTGAAATTGAGGGATCTGAGCAAAAATCTGATCCAGAGACTCAAAAGGACTGCAGATGCTGTTGGATTCTGACCTCCCTGCACTCGAAGTGGATTTTTTGGAGCTACAGAAGCCCAATTGGCGCGCTCTCAACGGCGTTGGAAAGTAGACATCCTGGGCTTTCCAGCAATATATGATAGTCCATACTTTGCCCAAGATTTGATGGCCCAAACCGGCGTTCAAAGTCACCTCAAGAAATTCCAGCGTTAAACGCCGGAACTGGCACCTAAATGGGAGTTAAACGCCCAAACTGGCATAAAAGCTGGCGTTTAACTCCAAGAAGAGTCTCTACACGAAAATGCTTCATTGCTCAGCCCAAGCACACACCAAGTGGGCCCGGAAGTGGATTTTTATGTCATTTACTCATCTCTGTACACCCTAGGCTACTAGTTTTCTATAAGTAGGACCTTTTACTATTGTATTTTCATCTTGAGATCTTTGAATCTTTTGATCACTGGGAGGCTGGCCTCACGGCCATGCCTAGACCTTGTTCTTATGTATTTTCAACGGTGGAGTTTCTACACACCATAGATTAAGGTGTGGAGCTCTGCTGTACCTCGAGTATTAATGCAATTACTATTGTTCTTCTATTCAAATCCGCTTGTTCTTGTTCCAAGATATCACCTGTTCTTCAACTTGATGAATGTGATGATCCGTGACACTCATCATCATTCTCACTTATGAACAAAGTGACTGACAACCACTCTTGTTCTACAAGCATACGAGGCTTAGTGAATATCTCTTGGATTCCTGATACACGATGCATGGTTGATCGCCTGACAAACGAGTGCTCGCCTGACAAACGAGCCAGCCATTCCGTGAGATCAGAGTCTTCGTGGTATAGGCGAGAACTGATGGCGGCATTCAAGAGAATCCAGAAGGTCTAAACCTTGTCTGTGGTATTCTGAGTAGGATTCAATGATTGAATGACTGTGACGTGCTTCAAACTCCTAGCAGGCGGGGCGTTAGTGACAGACGCAAAAGGATCGATGGATTTTATTCCGGCCTGACCGAGAACCGACAGCTGATTAGCCATATGCTGTGACAGAGCATGGGAACATTTTCACTGAGAGGATGGGAGGTAGCCACTGACAACGGTGAAACCCTACATGAGCTTGCCATGGAAAGGAGTAAGAAGGATTGGATGAAGACTGTAGGAAAGCAGAGAGACGGAAGGGAAGGCATCTTCATTCGCTTGTCTGAAGCTCTTACCAATGATATACATAAGTATCTCTATCTTTATCTTTATGCTTTATTCGTTTATCACTATACCCAATTGAGTCTGCCTGACTGAGATTTACAAGGTGACCATAGCTTGCTTCATAGCAACAATCTCCGTGGGATCGACCCTTACTCGCGTAAGGTTTATTACTTGGACGACCCAGTGCACTTGCTGGTTAGTTGTGCGAAGTTGTGTTTATGCCATGGTATTGAGCACCAAGTCTTTGGAGCCATTACTAGGGATTATTTGAGCTGTGAAAAGTATTGATCACAATTTTGTGCACCAAGTTTTTGGCGCCGTTGCCGGGGATTGTTTGTGTATGGACAACTGACGGTTCATCTTGTTGCTTAGATTAGGTACTTTTTTTTTCTTCAGAGTTCTTAAGAATGAATTCTAGTGTTTCATGATGATCTGTTGAAATCTGGCTGGCTGTGAAGCCATGTCTAATCTTATTGGACCGAAGTTTCAACTAATCATCACAATAGCTTGTTGATTTCTATCAATCTTGCTGTTGGAGCAATGATCTGCTAAGGCTTGGCTGGCCATTGGCCATGTCTAGTGTTTTGGACCGAAGCTTTCCTTGAAAGCTTGGCTGGCTGTGAAGCCATGTCTAATTCCTGGACCGGAGTCTTAGACTAGCATTGCAATGATTCCTGGAATCCAAACTGAGAATTCTGAAACCTTTATTTTCTATTTCCATATAATTTTCGAAAAAAAGCACAAAAATTTTTTTAAAATCATAAAAACCAAAAAGATTTTATGTTTCTTGTTTGAGTCTAGTGTCTAAATTTAAGTTTGGTGTCTTGCATGCCTTGTTTATTTGATCTTGGTTCTATTTTCAAGTCAATAGTACAGGGAACTGAAGATTCAGAACATGCAGCAGAGGAATTACACAGAAAAAGCTGGGCGTTCAAAACGCCCAGTGAAGAAGGACAGACTGGCGTTTAAACGCCAGCCAGGGTTCCTGGTTGGGCGTTTAACGCCCAAAGAGGTAGCATTTTGGGCGTTAAACGCCAGAATGGATACCATTCTGGGCGTTTAACGCCAGGATGGCACTAGGGGGAAGATTTTGTTTTCAAAATCAATTTTTTTCAAGTTTTCAAAGTTTTTCAAAATCAAATCTTTTTCAAATCATATCTTTTCAATCAAATGTTTTCAAAATCAATTTCTTTCCTTTTTCAAAGATACTTACTAACAATTAATGATTTGATTGAACATCTCAAGATTGTTGCCTTTTCTGTTGAGAAAGGTTTAATGTTCAAATCATATTTTTTTCTTGTTAGGCAAGTCATTAATTTTTTTAAAAAATCATATCTTTTAAAATTGTTTTCAAATCATATTTTTTTTAAAATTTGTTTTCAAATCAAATCTTTTCAATCATATCTTCTTAACCACATCTTTTTCAAAATAGTTTTCAATCAAATCTTCTTAATTTCTAAATTTCAAAATCTTTTTCAAAAATCACTTGATTTCTTTTTTACTTTGAATTTTCGAAAATTATCAATCAATTTTTCAAAATGTTTTCAAAATCTTTTTAATTGAATTTTCGAAAATCTTCTTCCTCTCTTCCCACATCCCTCTATTTATGGAGTACTACTCCTTCTTAATGCACAATTCGAACTTCATCTAATTAAAGTTCGAATTCTTCCCCTTCTTCTTTCTTCTATTTTTCTTTTCCTCTGACACCTCAAGGAATCTCTATACTGTGACATAGAGGATTCTATATTTTCTTGTTCTCTTCTCTTTCATATGAGCAGGAGCAGAGACAAAGGCATTCTTGTTGAAGCTGACCCTGAACCTGAAAGGACCTTGAAGCGGAAGCTAAGAGAAGCCAAGGCACAACTCTCTGTTGAGGACCTGACCGAATTCTTCAAAGAAGAAGAACCCATGGCAGCCGAAAACAACAACAATGCCAACAATGCAAGGAAGGTGCTGGGTGACTTTACTGCACCTACTCCCGACTTCTATGGGAGAAGCATCTCTATCCCTGCCATTGAAGCAAACAACTTTGAGCTTAAGCCTCAGTTAGTTTCTCTAATGCAACAGAATTGCAAGTTCCATGGACTTCCAATGGAAGATCCTCATCAGTTCTTAGCTGAGTTCTTGCAAATCTGTGACACAGTCAAGACTAATGGGGTTGACCCTGAGGTCTACAGACTGATGCTATTCCCTTTTGCTGTAAGAGACAGAGCTAGAATATGGTTGGACTCACAACCTAAAGACAGCCTGGACTCATGGGAAAAGCTAGTCAATGCCTTCTTGGCAAAATTCTTTCCACCTCAGAAATGGAGTAAGCTTAGAGTGGAAGTCCAAACCTTCAGACAGAAGGATGGTGAATCCCTCTATGAAGCTTGGGAAAGATACAAACAATTAATCAGAAAGTGTCCCTCAGACATGCTTTCTGAATGGAGCATCATAGGTATTTTCTATGATGGTCTCTCTGAACTATCCAAGATGTCTTTGGATAGCTCTGCTGGAGGATCTCTTCATCTGAAGAAGACGCCTACAGAGGCTCAAGAGCTCATTGAAATGGTTGCAAATAACCAATTCATGTACACTTCTGAAAGGAATCCTGTGAACAATGGGACAGGTCAGAAGAAAGGAGTTCTTGAGATTGACACTCTGAATGCCATATTGGCTCAGAACAAGATATTGAATCAACAAGTCAATTTGATTTCTCAAAGTCTGTCTGGAATGCAAAATGCACCAAGCAGTACTAAGGATGCTTCATCTGAAGAAGAAGCTTATGATCCTGAGAATCCCTCAATGGAAGAGGTGAATTACCTAGGAGAACCCTATGAAAACACCTATAATTCTTCATGGAGAAATCACCCAAATTTCTCATGGAAGAATCAAGAGAGACCTCAACAAGGTTTCAACAACAACAATGGTGGAAGAAACAGGTTTAGCAATAGCAAACCTTTTCCATCATCTTCTCAGCAACAGACAGAGAACTCTAAGCAGAACCCCTCTGACTTAGCAACCATGGTCTCTGATCTAATCAAAACCACTCAAAGTTTTATGACTGAAACAAGGTCTTCCATTAGGAATTTGGAAGCACAAGTGGGACAGCTGAGCAAGAAAATTACTGAACTCCCTCCAAGTACTCTTCCAAGCAATACAGAAGAAAATCCAAAAGGAGAGTGCAAAGCTATAAACATGGCCGAATCTGGAGAGGAGGGAGAGGAAGTGGACGCCACTGAGGAAGGCCTCAATGGGCGTGCACTGACCTCCAATGCGTTCCCCAATGAGGAACTATGGGAATCTGAGGCTCAAAATGAGACCATAGAGATTCCATTGGACTTACTTCTGCCTTTCATGAGCTCTGATAAGTATTCCTCCTCTGAAGAGGATGAGTATGTCACTGAAGAGCAAGTTGCTAAATACCTTGGAGCAATCATGAAGCTAAATGACAAGTTATTTGGAAATGAGACTTGGGAGACTGAACCTCCTTTGCTCACCAAAGAACTGGATGACTTGTCTAGGCAGAAATTACCTCAAAAGAGACAAGATCCTGGGAAGTTTTCCATACCTTGTACCATAAGCACCATGACCTTCAAGAAGGCCCTGTGTGACTTAGGGTCAAGTGTGAACCTCATGCCTCTCTCTGTAATGGAGAAGCTAGGGATCTTTGAGATACAAGCTGCAAGAATCTCACTAGAGATGGCAGACAACTCAAGAAAACAAGCTCATGGACTTGTAGAGAATGTTCTGGTAAAAGTTGAAGACCATTACATCCCTACTGATTTCATAGTCCTAGAGACTGGGAAGTGCATGGATGAATCTATCATCCTTGGCAGACCCTTCCTAGCCACAGCAAAGGCTGTGATTGATGTTGATGGAGGTGAACTGATCATTCAAGTAAATGAAAAATCCTATGTGTTTAAGGCTCAAGGATATCCCTCTGTCATCATGGAGAAGAAGCACGAAGAGCTTCTCTCAATTCAGAGTCAAACAGAGCCCCCACAGTCAAACTCTAAGTTTGGTGTTGGGAGGCCACAACCAAACTCTAAGTTTGGTGTTGAACCCCCACATTCAAACTCTAAGTTTGGTGTTGGGAGGTTCCAACATTGCTCTGAGTATCTGTGAGGCTCCATGAGAGCCTTCTGTCAAGCTACTGACATTAAAGAAGCGCTTGTTGGGAGGCAACCCAATGATTATATTTTATATATTTTCTTTTTTTATTTTATGATTTTTGTAGGTTGATGATCATAAGAAGTCACAAAATCCATTGAAAAAGCAAAAACAGAATGAAAAACAGGAAGAAAAACAGCACACCCTGGAGGAAGAATTCACTGGCGTTTAAACGCCAGTGAGTCTAACAGTTGGGCGTTTAACGCCCAGTCTGGCACCATTCTGGACGTTTAACTCCAGAAAGGGGCACCAGACTGGCGTTAAACGCCAGAAAAGGGCAAGAACCTGGCGTTAAACGCCAGAAAAGGGCAAGAACCTGGCGTTAAACGCCAGGAATGGGCATCAGCCCGGCGTTTAACGCCAGAAATGGCTCAAAACGTGATTTTTGATGCCATTTGGTGCAGGGATGACTTTTCCTTGACACCACAGGATCTGTGGACCCCACAGGATCCCCACCAACCGCACCACTCTCTCTCTCTTCTTCACCCTTCACCAATCACCTCATTACCTCTTCCCTAAAACCCCTTCACCTATCAAATCCCATCTTTCTCTTCACCACTCACATCCATCCTTCATAAAACCCCACCAACCTCACCCTTCAAATTCAAACCACTTTCCCTCCCAAACCCACCCCATATGGCCGAACCCCATCTCCCCTCTCTCCTATAAATACCCTTCTTCACTCCTTCATTTTCACAAAACCTAAACACCACTTCCCCCCTCCTTGGCCGAATACATAAGCCATCTCCTTCTCCCTCATTTCTTCTTCTTCTACTCTCTTCTTTCTTCTTTTGCTCGAGGACGAGCAAACCTTTTAAGTTTGGTGTGGTAAAAGCATTGCTTTTTGTTTTTCCATAACCATTTATGGCATCCAAGGCCGGAGAAACCTCTAGAAAGAGGAAAGGGAAGGCAAAAGCTTCCACCTCCGAGTCATGGGAGATGGATAGATTCATCTCAAGGGTGCATCAAGACCACTTCTATGAAGTTGTGGCCTTGAAGAAGGTGATCCCCGAGGTCCCCTTTTCACTCAAAAAGGGTGAATATCCGGAGATCCGCCATGAGATCCGAAGAAGAGGTTGGGAAGTGCTTACCAACCCCATTCAACAAGTCGGAATCTTGATGGTTCAAGAGTTCTATGCCAATGCATGGATCACCAAGAACCATGATCAAAGTGTGAACCCGAATCCAAAGAATTATCTTACTATGGTTCGGGGGAAATACTTGGATTTTAGTCCGGAAAATGTAAGGTTAGCATTCAACTTGCCCATGATGCAAGGAGATGAACATCCTTACACTAGAAGGGTCAACTTTGATCAAAGGTTGGACCAAGTCCTCACAGTCATATGTGAAGAGGGCGCACAATGGAAGAGAGATTCAAGAGGCAAGCCGGTTCAGTTGAGAAGGCATGACCTCAAGCCCATGGCTAGAGGATGGTTGGAGTTCATCCAACGCTCAATCATTCCTACTAGCAACCGGTCTGAAGTTACTCTAGACCGGGCCATCATGATTCATAGCATCATGATTAGAGAAGAAGTGGAAGTTCATGAGGTTATAGCCCAAGAACTCTATAAAGTGGCGGACAAGTCTTCCACCTTGGCAAGGCTAGCCTTTCCTCATCTCATTTGTCACCTCTGTTATTCAGTTGGAGTTGACATAGAGGGAGACACCCCTATTGATGAGGACAAGCCCATCACTAAGAAGAAGATGGAGCACACAAGAGACCCCTCTCATCATGAGATCCCTGAGATACCTCAAGGGATGCACTTTCCTCCACAAGACTATTGGGAGCAACTAAACACCTCCCTAGGAGAATTGAGTTCCAACATGGGACAACTAAGGGTGGAGCACCAAGAGCATTCCATCCTCCTCCATGAAATTAGAGAAGATCAAAGAATCATGAGAGAGGAGCAACAAAGACAAGGAAGAGACATTGAGGAGCTCAAGCACTCCATATGACCTTCAAGAGGAAGAACAAGCCGCCATCACTAAGGTGGACCCGTTCTTTAATCTCCTTGTTCTTTAATTTTCTGTTTTTCGAATTTTAGTGCTTATGTTTATCCATGTTTGTGTCTTATGATCATTAGTGTCTATGCCTTGAAGTTATGAATGTCCTATGAATCCATCACCTTTCTTAAACAAATGTTCTTAATTGAAAAAGAAAAGAATTGCATGAATTTTGAATTTTATAACAGTTTAATTATTTTGATGTGGTGGCAACACTTTTGTTCTCTGAATGTATGCTTGAACAGTGCATATGTCTTTTGAATTTGTGGTTCATGAATGTTGGCTCTTGAAAGAATGATGAAAAAGGAGACATGTTACTGAGGATCTGAAAAATCATCAAAAAATGATTCTTGAAGCAAGAAAAAGCAGTGAATACAAAAAAAAAAGAGGCGAAAAAAAAACCGAAAAAAAAGGGGAAAGAAAGAAAACGAAAAAGAAAGAAAAAGAAAGAAATAAAGTTGTGATCCAAGGCAAAAAGAGTGTGCTTAAGAACCCTGGACACCTCTAGTTGGGGACTCTAGCAAAGCTGAGTCACAATCTGAAAAGGTTCACCCAATTATGTGTCTGTGGCATGTATGTATCCGGTGGTAATACTGGAAGACAGAGTGCTTTGGGCTACAGCCAAGACTCAATAAGTAGCTGTGTTCAAGAATCATCATACTTAACTAGGAGAATCAATAACACTATCTGGATTCTGAGTTCCTAAAGAAGTCAATCATTCTGAATTGCAAAGGATAAAGTGAGATGCCAAAACTATTCAGAGGCAAAAAGCTAAAAGCCCCGCTCATCTAATTAATACTGATCTTCATAGATGTTTTTGGAGTTCATTGCATATTCTCTTCTTTTTATCTTATTTGATTTTCAGTTGCTTGGGGACAAGCAACAATTTAAGTTTGGTGTTGTGATGAGCGGATAATTTGTACGCTTTTTGGCATTGTTTTTAGTATGTTTTTAGTATAATCTAGTTAGTTTTTATTATATTTTTATTAGTTTTTAGTTAAAATTCACTTTTCTGGACTTTACTATGAGTTTGTGTGTTTTTCTGTGATTTCAGGTATTTTCTGGCTGAAATTGAGGGATCTGAGCAAAAATCTGATCCAGAGACTCAAAAGGACTGCAGATGCTGTTGGATTCTGACCTCCCTGCACTCGAAGTGGATTTTCTGGAGCTACAGAAGCCCAATTGGAGCGCTCTCAACGGCGTTGGAAAGTAGACATCCTGGGCTTTCCAGCAATATATGATAGTCCATACTTTGCCCAAGATTTGATGGCCCAAACCGGCGTTCAAAGTCACCTCAAGAAATTCCAGCGTTAAACGCCGGAACTGGCACCTAAATGGGAGTTAAACGCCCAAACTGGCATAAAAGCTGGCGTTTAACTCCAAGAAGAGTCTCTACACGAAAATGCTTCATTGCTCAGCCCAAGCACACACCAAGTGGGCCCGGAAGTGGATTTTTATGTCATTTACTCATCTCTGTACACCCTAGGCTACTAGTTTTCTATAAGTAGGACCTTTTACTATTGTATTTTCATCTTGAGATCTTTGAATCTTTTGATCACTGGGAGGCTGGCCTCACGGCCATGCCTAGACCTTGTTCTTATGTATTTTCAACGGTGGAGTTTCTACACACCATAGATTAAGGTGTGGAGCTCTGCTGTACCTCGAGTATTAATGCAATTACTATTGTTCTTCTATTCAAATCCGCTTGTTCTTGTTCCAAGATATCACCTGTTCTTCAACTTGATGAATGTGATGATCTGTGACACTCATCATCATTCTCACTTATGAACAAAGTGACTGACAACCACTCTTGTTCTACAAGCATACGAGGCTTAGTGAATATCTCTTGGATTCCTGATACACGATGCATGGTTGATCGCCTGACAAACGAGTGCTCGCCTGACAAACGAGCCAGCCATTCCGTGAGATCAGAGTCTTCGTGGTATAGGCGAGAACTGATGGCGGCATTCAAGAGAATCCGGAAGGTCTAAACCTTGTCTGTGGTATTCTGAGTAGGATTCAATGATTGAATGACTGTGACGTGCTTCAAACTCCTAGCAGGCGGGGCGTTAGTGACAGATGCAAAAGGATCGATGGATTTTGTTCCGAGGGTTACCTGAAACGTGTAGCTCGGTCGTCTGGAGAGGCCCGAGGTGGGGGTCAGGGACCCGAGCTTGATATGTAGAGTGGTTGGTGGTTGTACCTGCAATGACACTCCGATGCTTAAGTTAGCATGGGTCCAAGCAGAGAAGTGTAGAATGTGGAATGAATGAAATACCTGGGTGTTCCAGTGTATTTATAGTAGTTTGGCCGTGATCTTCCCTGGATAAGATATTCTTATCTTATCTTATCTTTGGGAGTTTTATCTCTATCTTTGTGGAACCGCCTTTTCTAGGCCCTTTCGGCCTTTAGGTTTTGGGCTGCGTTCCTTTTGATGGGCCTTCCTTTGCTTGATTTGTCCGAGGTCCGACCTTTAGGCGTGGGCCTTAGGGAGAGGTCGGACCTTTTCATGGATTTGCCGAGTTGGAGGAGCCCGGTCAGGGTATGAACAGTGCCCCTGCCCGAGTTCGTCCTTTTTGGGAGGTCGAGCTCGGGCATAGTAGTTTTTCAAAATTCAAAAATGGCCGTTTCTGCATTTATTGCATTTTACCGTTTCTCCTCGATTTCCGTTCGGGCTCTGTGAAGGCATTATTTATTTGCTCCCTTCCTTTTTCTTCGTTTATTCTGTTCCTTTCCTGTTTTTCTAAGTTTCGCCATCTCCTTTTTCGAGCACCGCTTCTCTTTCTTTGTTTCTTCTTCCCCGAATCTTTCCGTGTGTCTTTCCGGGGTTTCTTCTGCGCCGCCGCTTCGTTCTCCTTGCTTCGGAGCTCTTCGCCTTCGTTTTCTTTCTTCCAGGTTTGTTCTCCTGTTTCTATTTTCTTGTGATCATATGCTTCTGTTCTTTGTGTGGCTCTTTGTTTGTTTCTTTTTCTTTATGCCTGGGTTGCCCCGAAAAGAGGCGCCGCCATTTGCTTTGCTTGTATATGGGGGGGGGGGCTCTTTTGTTTTTCCAGTACTTTGTTCCGGGTTGCCGCATTTTCTTTGTTGGGTTTTTGTTTCTTGCTTGGCTGAACGGGTTTTTCGCTGTCTGCTTTATGTGATTTTTGCTTGCTGTTGTATTTCTTCTTTGTAGGTAAGAGTTTTATGTCTCGAAAGGTTCTTCAGGCGATGTCGACCAAGATTCCAAGTGGTCTTGGTTGGGTAGACCCTCTTCCTCTAAAAGTCCCTTCTGTGGTAGATTCTGAATATTTGGCTAGGTTCCGTAGGCATTGTAGTATATGTGAGAATAGAGAGTCTGAGAGGGATTATGAACTAGTAGCCCCGGATTCCGAGGAGAGAGTTTGTTTCCCGCCTTTAGATAGTTCCGAGAAGCTCTTCTTTTATGCTTATGATTGTTTTTTCTCTAAGCTGAGTGTCCGACTTCCTTTTACCGACCTGGAGTCCGAGGTGTTGTGGTCTTGTAACCTTGCCCCTACGCAGCTCCATCCAAATTCTTGGGCGTTTTTAAAGCTGTTTCAACTCTTGTGTCAGTTTTTGGGCGTCGCTCCCTCTATTTCTCTTTTTTCCTACTTGTTTGTGTTGACGAAGCCGGGGTCGGGTGGAGGGAAGGTGTCTTGGGTCTCTTTTAGGGCTAACCAGGGAAGGAAGTTTTGTACCCTTTATGATGAGTCCTTTCACGATTTCAAGAACTTTTATTTCAAGGTCCGGGCTACTGGAGACGTCCGACCTTTCTTTTTGGATGAGAGTGGGGAGCCTTCTTTTCCTCTTTGTTGGCAGGAGAATGTAGTGTCTGCTAAGTATACTTTTGAGAGTCTAGATGAGGTTGAGCAAGCTTTTGTGGGTGTGGTGAGCAGTTTATGGGGTCGGGCGCCTCACTTGGACACGAAGAAAATGTTGGGAGATCCAAGCCTTCTCCGTTCTGAGTTAGGTAGTTTCCCGACCTCTCCGAGATTCTTTTTTTTTCAGTATTTTGGTTTTGCTTGTTTTTGGTGGAATTTCTGTTGTGGTAATCCTTTTCTTTTTATTTCTGCAGAGATGTCTTCTCAGGCGGATTCCATGAAGTTCCTTCGTCGGACGTAGAAGTCTGTGGCTGCTCGGAATATCGAGGCTGAGGCTTCTGCCCGATCTTCCCCGCAGAAGACTACTGCGGGTGTTCAGACTCGGTCGAAGACTATTCCGACTCCCCAGTTCCGAGCTATAAATCAAGACCCTCCGACCTCCGGGCCTGCTACCTCTTCTCCTCCCCTGTTCTCGGGTCCTCCTCCCAAGAAGCAGAAGACCTCTCAAGAGCTTGCGGGTTTTAACGATAACGATTTCGATGCTCTTGGTTGGATTGAACAGCATATTCTCCCTCAGACTTTTATTTCTACTGATGACGTGTCTATGGAGCACCATTTTCAGTATATGGCGCGGAGTTGTGTTCGGATGGCCAGTCTTCATGCTGCTATTGCCCGGGAGTTCAAGAAATCCCCCATTGGTGCGACCAGCTCCCGACTTGAGAAGGCTCAGTCTGAGTTTGAGAGGATTACTGAGCTGAAGGCTGCTAGGATTACTGAGCTGGAGGCCTCTCTGGAGAAAGAGAAAGCTAAAGCTACCGCGGCTGTGGCGGCAGCAAAAGCATCTGAGGAGATGGCGAAGGCGGCGACGGAGAATTATACTCGGGTATACGCCGAGCTTGTGGAGACAAAGGAGAAGTTGCAATCTGCTCGGGATGATTTTTACGAGCTAGAGGGTCATGTGGCCAAGGGTATGGATGCCATGTTTGGAAATTTGAAGGATCAGGTCCGGGTTCTTGCTCCTGACCTGGATCTGAGTTTGTTTAGTACGGATAACGTTGTTGTGGAGGGAAAGATTGTTCCTGCTCCCAACGAGGATGAGGTTCCGGTGTCCGACCTTAATGTTCCGGTTGTGAACCCGACTTCACCTTTGGCCGGGGATGGATCTGGTGTGGAGGTTTCAAACCGAGATGATGGTGCTGTCAAGGCTGTCCCGATTTCTATGGTTCTTCCTCCGCAGCCTTCTACCGATGTGGAATCCGGAAAGGGCCTTGATCCTCTGTAATCTTTTATTTTTGGTTCTTTGCCCGGCCTGTGGGCTCTTTTGTTTTTGGATGGTTTCTGTGAACGCTTTGGACGCTTTTCTGCTTTTAGCTACTTGTAGTAACTTTTTAGCTTATTATGCGGTGTTTTGCTTTGACTTTTTGTTCCGCTTTTATGCTTTTTAGTTGTTTTTTGGATAACAACTTTTTAGCTAGCGCCTGAAACTTCGTTTTTATCCTTTCTTTCGATTTCGTTTCTTCGCTTGTACTTTTTTAGTTGTTTTTGGATAACAACTTTTTTTTAGTAAGCGTTTTCGAAATCTTCGTTTTATCCTTTCCTTCGATTTCGTTTCTTCGCTTGTACTTTTTTAGTTGTTTTTTGGATAACAACTTTTTAGTAAGCGTTTTCGAAACTTCGTCTTATCCTTTCCTTCGATTTCGTTTCTTCGCTTGTACTTTTTTAGTTGTTTTTTGGATAACAACTTTTTAGTAAGCGTTTTCGAAATCTTGGTTTTTGCTGTTTTTAAGGCTTCTTTCTTTGATCCGGGCTTTTTCTCGGACCTCGGGCGTTCGAGTACCTCCCTTTGTTGGGTCCGACCTTGTTTGGTCGGCCTTTTAAGTTATTTTTGTAATCTCTTTTTATTTGGCTTTTTGAGCCTTTTCAGAGTTGCTTTATAACTTCTCACATTAATTTGAACCTCGTCGCTTTATCTTTGCCGACCTTGTGTGGTCTCTTGGCAAATGATTTTTTGCGTTTTGCCGAGCATAAATTAATGCGCCTTGGCGGGGTACTTTCTAGGACTTGTTTCATTCATGAGGAAGGAGAAAAGAAAATAGAAAAATTTGATTAGTATTAAAAAAGAAGGAATATTTACAGAGTGTTTACCCTTGACTAGGTCGGGTGTCTTTATTTAACCGGGTGTCTCATTAAAAAACCCTTGTAGGGAAAAAGAGTACACCTCGGGTTAAATTTTTCTAGCTATAGTACCGTCTTAGATTGCAGGCGTGCCAGGCCCTGGGCAGCTCAGTGCCTTCTAGGTCGGATACTTTGTAGTAGCCTGTCCCTAAGACTTCTGTTACTTTGTAGGGTCCTTTCCAATTTGCAGCTAGCTTTCCTTCTCCCGACTTTTGTGTTCCGATGTCATTTCGGATTAGAATTAGGTCGTGAATGGAGAAGCTTCGCTTTATTACTTTCTAATTGTATCTGAGTGCCGTTCGCCGTTTTAAGGCTTCTTCTTGGATTCGGGCTCTTTCTCAGACTTCGGGGAGGAGGTCGAGTTCTTCCCTTTGTGCCTGCGGGTTACCTTTTTCGTTGTAGAAGATGGTTCTAGGTGACCCTTCCTCTATTTCGATAGGAATCATTGCCTCCATCCCATAGGCTAGTCGGAATGGTGATTCTCCCGTTGTAGAGTGTGGAGTTGTCCGATATGCCCATAGCACCTGGGGAAGCTCTTCGGCCCATGCCCCTTTGGCTTCTTGGAGTCTCCGTTTTAATCCGGCCAAGATAACTTTATTTGCAGCCTTTGCTTGTCCATTGGCTTGTGGGTGCTCGACCGAGGTGAATTGCTGTTTGATTTTTAGTTCGGCCACCAAGTTCTGAAAACTTGTGTCCGTGAATTGTGTTCCATTGTCTGTTGTGATGGAGTAGGGGACTCCGAACCTTGTGACAATGTTTTTGTATAGGAATTTGCGACTTTTCTGAGCCGTAATGGTGGCTAAGGGTTCAGCTTCGATCCACTTTGTGAAGTAGTCGACCCCTACTATGAGGTATTTAACTTGCCCCGGTCCTTGGGGGAATGGGCCGAGTAGGTCAAGTCCCCATTTTGCGAAGGGCCATGGTGCGGTGATGCTGATAAGGTCTTCGGGTGGTGCCTTGTGAAAATTGGCGTGTTTTTGGCAGGGGGGGCATATTTTCACAAATTCCGTGGCGTCTCTTTGTAAGGTTGGCCAGTAGAACCCGGCTCGGACTATTTTTTTGGATAATGCCCGAGCTCCGAGATGGTTCCCACACATGCCTCCGTGGATTTCTTCGAGGACGTTCTTTGTTTCTGAGGTCGGGATGCACCTAAGGAGGGGATTTGAGAATCCTCTTCTGTATAATACGTCGTGAATTAGCGTATAATTCTGGGCGTCTTTCGTGAGTCTTTTAGCTTCCTTTCTTTCGGCGGGAAGAGTTTCCGACTTCAGGTAGTTGAGTATGGGGGTCATCCATCCTTGCTGTTGGCTGGATATATTTAGCGTTTCTTCCCCTCTTAGCACGGAAGGAGATTGTAAGGTTTCCTGGAGGAGACTTCTGTTGTTGCCTCCGGGCTTGGTGCTGGCGAGCTTTGAGAGGGCGTCTGCCCGGGTGTTTTGTTCCCGAGGTATGTGCCGGATCTGTATTTCTGAAAAGTGGCGTAATTGTGCCTGTGTTTGGTCCAGGTATTTCTTCATAGTTGGGTCTTTGGCCTGGTAGCTTCCATTTACTTGTGATGTGACGACCTGGGAGTCACTGAAGATCGTGATTTTCTGGGCTCCGACCTCTTCGGCTAGCTTTAGACCTGCTAGTAGGGCCTCGTATTCGGCTTGGTTGTTTGAAGCTTGGAACTCGAATTTTAGGGATAGTTCTATCCGCGTTCCTTGGTCGCTTTCGAGTATAACCCCGGCTCCGCTTCCTGTTTTGTTTGAGGACCCGTCGACATACAGGTTCCATGAGAGTGGGGTTCCAGGGGTTTCAGTGTATTCTGTGATGAAGTCAGCTAGATACTAAGATTTTATGGCAGTCCGGGCTTCATAGTGGAGGTCGAACTCGGACAGTTCCACCGCCCATTGTAGTATTCGTCCTGCCAGGTCTGTTTTTTGCAGGATGTGTCTCATGGGTTGGTTTGTCCGGACTTTGATGGTGTGGGCTTGAAAGTAGGGGCGGAGCCTCCGAGCTGTGAACACTAGGGCGTAGGCGAATTTTTCTATCTTCTGATAGTTTAATTCGGCCCCTTGTAGTGCTTTGCTTACAAAGTATATGGGACGTTGTCCTTGGTCATTTTCTCGTATTAACGCAGAAGCGACTGCTCGATTTCCAACCGAGAGGTATAGTACGAGTTCTTCTCCTTTTAGAGGTCGGGTTAGGATTGGTGGCTGCCCGAGGAATTCCTTGAATTCTTGGAAGGCTTTTTCGCACTCCGGGGTCCATGAGAAGGGTTTCCCTTTCTTTAGGAGCGAGTAGAGAGGTAGTGATTTTATCGCTGATCCTGCCAAGAATCTTGATAGGGCGGCTAGCCTTCCATTCAGTTGTTGTACTTCTTTGACACACGTCGGGCTCTTCATATTGAGTATTGCTTGGCATTTGTCCGGGTTTGCTTCGATGCCCCTTTGAGTCAGCATGAAGCCTAAGAATTTTCCGGCTTCTGCGGCGAAGGTGCACTTTGTCGGGTTAAGTCTCATGTTGTGTTTTCTGAGGGTGCCGAAGACACTGGTGAGGTCGGTCAGCAAGTTTCTGTCTTCCTGTGTTTTTACCAGCATGTCGTCGACGTACACCTCCAGCTGTAGTCCGATGTGCTCTGAGAACACTTTGTTCATTAGCCTCTGGTAGGTTGCCCCTGCGTTCTTCAGCCCAAAGGGCATTACTACGTAGCAGTAGTTTGCTCTTGGGGTTATGAACGAGGTCTTTTCTTGGTCGGGTTCGTACATCGGGATTTGATTGTATCCCGAGTATGCGTCCATGAAGGAGAGATATCTGTAGCCTGAGGCTGCGTCTACTAAGGTGTCGATGTTTGGTAGTGGATATGGGTCTTTGGGGCAGGCTTTGTTGAGATCCGTGTAATCGACGCACATCCTCCATTTTCCGTTAGGCTTTTTTACCAGGACCACGTTTGCGAGCCATAGGGGGTATTTCACTTCCCTAATGAACCCTGCATCTAGCAGTGCTTGTACCTGTTCTTCTATTGCTTGCATGCGCTCGGGTCCGAGCTTCCGGCGTCTTTGTTGGACCGGTCTGGATCCCGGGTATACTGATAGCTTATGGCACATCAGGTCGGGGCTTATGCCTGGCATGTCGGAGGCTTTCCAGGCGAAGAGGTCGGAGTTCTCCTTTAAGAGGGTTATGAGTCCCTCTTTTAGGCCTGCTTCGAGGTTTGCTCCTATGTTTGTTATTTTTTCAGGTGTGTTCCCAATCTGGATTTTTTCGGTTTCTCCCTCTGGTTGCGGCCGAAGATCTTCTCGGGCTTGAACTCGTCCGAGTTCTATTATGTTGATCTCCTTCCCTTTTAGGCTCAGGCTTTCGTTGTAGCATCGCCGCGCTAGTTTTTGGTCGCCTTTTAGGGTAGCTATTCCTTTTGTGGTAGGGAATTTCATACAGAGGTGTGGGGTCGAGACTATAGCTGTCAGTCTGTTTAGGGTTGGTCGCCCGATGAGGGCATTGTATGCTGAAGTGACGTCGACTACAATGTAGTCGATGCTCAATGTTTTAGATTGCTCGCCTCTTCCAAAGGTAGTGTGTAGCGAGATGTATCCTAAGGGATGGATCGGGGTGTCCCCTAGCCCAAATAGGTCGGTGGGATAGGCTTTTAGCTCTTTTTCTTCAAGTCCGAGCTTGTCGAAGGCTGTTTTAAACAGGATATCTGCTGAGCTTCCCTGGTCAATCAGGGTTCGATGTAAGTTGGCGTTTGCTAGGATAATGGTGATTACCATTGGATCGTCGTGCCCGGGTATTATCCCTTGGGCATCTTCTCGGGTAAATGAGATAGTAGGTAATTCGGGCAGGGGACTGTCTTCTCGGACATGATAGACTTCTTTGAGGTGTCTTTTTCGTGAGGATCTGGATGTTCCTCCGCCTGCAAATCCTCCATTTATCATATGTACGTGCCTTTCGGGGGTTCGCAGGGTTTGTTCGGCCCGACCTTCGTTATCTCCCCGCCTTCTCTTCCTGGTCTCTTCTCCTTTCTCTGCTATGTATCTGTCGAGTTTTCCTTCTCTGGCTAGCTTTTCTATAACATTTTTTAGGTCGTAGCAGTCGTTAGTAGGATGACCGTAGAGTTTGTGATATTCACAGTACTCGGACCGATCTCTCCCCGCTCTCTTGTGTTTTAGAGGTCGGGGTGGGGGGATCTTTTCGGTGTGGCATACTTCTCTGTAGACGTCTACTAGGGAGATTCGGAGGGGGGTGTAGTTGTGGTACTTCCGTGGCTTGTCCGAGTTGGGTTCTTCTTTCTTCTTCTGTTCCCGATCTCGATCTCGGAGTGGGTAGGTTGATTCCTTCCTAGAAGAGTCTCTCAGCTGGGAGGTTTCCTCCATGTTGATATATTTTTCTGCCCGCTCCTGCACTTCGTATAGGGAGGTCGGGTATCGTTTGGATAGGGATTGGCTAAACGGCCCCTCTTTTAGGCCGTTTGCTAGTCCCATGATGGCTGCTTCAGTGGGTAAGTGTTGTATGTCCAGGCAGGCTTTGTTGAATCACTCCATGTATTCTCGGAGGGTTTCTTGGTTACCTTGTTTGATCCCGAGTAGACTGGGGGCATGTTTCGTCTTGTCCCTTTGAATAGAGAACCTTGTTAGGAATTTTTTGGTCAGGTCTTCGAAGCTGGTGATTGATCTTGGTGGCAGGTTGTCGAACCACTTCATGGCTGACTTGGTGAGAGTGGTGGGGAAGGCTTTGCACCGGATCGCGTCGGAGGCGTCGACTAGGTACATTCAACTTCTGAAATTGCTGAGGTGGTGACTTGGATCGGTGGTGCCGTCGTAGAGATCCATATCGGGTGGTTTGAAGTTTCGCGGTACTTTCTCCTTCATGATCTCTTGCGTGAAGGGATCATGGTTGCCTTCGGGGGTGGTGCCGCGTTCTGTCCGGCCTTTCAGGTTGGCCTCTATTTTCCGCAGTTTTTCTTCTAATTCTCTGCGCTTTCGAGTCTCCCTCCTCAGATCTTGTTCAGTTTCTTTCTGTTTCTTTATGTCCTCTTCGAGTCGTTTCAGTCGGTTTTGTTGTGCCTGGAGTGCTTCTAGAATTTCCGAGCTCTTTTCTTTTTCGGGATTTTGTGGATCTTTGTTTGGGAGTGATGTCTTGGGGTGATTCTGTTTGTTTCCTCCTGGAGTGCGTGGTGATAGAGGGCTGTCCGGACGTTCTCCGGTGTCAATTTCTTCCTCTTGTTCAGATGCAGCGCGGTCATTGTTGTGAGGGTCGTCCGCCATGGTAGAGGGATGACTTCCAGGTCCCCGACAACGGCGCCAATGTTCCGAGGGTTACCTGAAACGTGTAGCTCGGTCGTCTGGAGAGGCCCGAGGTGGGGGTCAGGGACCCGAGCTTGATATGTAGAGTGGTTGGTGGTTGTACCTGCAATGACACTCCGATGCTTAAGTTAGCATGGGTCCAAGCAGATAAGTGTAGAATGTGGAATGAATGAAATACCTGGGTGTTCCAGTGTATTTATAGTAGTTTGGCCGTGATCTTCCCTGGATAAGATATTCTTATCTTATCTTATCTTTGGGAGTTTTATCTCTATCTTTGTGGAACCGCCTTTTCTAGGCCCTTTCGGCCTTTAGGTTTTGGGCTGCGTTCCTTTTGATGGGCCTTCCTTTGCTTGATTTGTCCGAGGTCCGACCTTTAGGCGTGGGCCTTAGGGAGAGGTCGGACCTTTTCATGGATTTGCCGAGTTGGAGGAGCCCGGTCAGGGTATGAACAGATTTTATTCCGGCCTGACCGAGAACCGACAGCTGATTAGCCATATGCTGTGACAGAGCATGGGAACATTTTCACTGAGAGGATGGGAGGTAGCCACTGACAACGGTGAAACCCTACATGAGCTTGCCATGGAAAGGAGTAAGAAGGATTGGATGAAGACTGTAGGAAAGCAGAGAGACGGAAGGGAAGGCATCTTCATTCGCTTGTCTGAAGCTCTTACCAATGATATACATAAGTATCTCTATCTTTATCTTTATGCTTTATTCGTTTATCACTATACCCAATTGAGTCTGCCTGACTGAGATTTACAAGGTGACCATAGCTTGCTTCATAGCAACAATCTCCGTGGGATCGACCCTTACTCGCGTAAGGTTTATTACTTGGACGACCCAGTGCACTTGCTGGTTAGTTGTGCGAAGTTGTGTTTATGCCATGGTATTGAGCACCAAGTCTTTGGAGCCATTACTAGGGATTATTTGAGCTGTGAAAAGTATTGATCACAATTTTGTGCACCACTCAACACCTCCAAGAACAGATTTTTCACCATTAAATCCCTTTTTAAGCTTTTCAATGTTACTAATCAAGCTCCAATATTCACATATACACAACCTAAGCCACAATCATCATACCCACACACAATATCTCAATACCCAAACATCATAGAACAACAAATTACACTAGGGTTGAGAATCTTACCACACTCAAGGTCCAAGAAGACAAGATTAACTTTCTCCTTCAAGAGGGTTGGGTCCTATAACATCAAAGAGCCCAAAATCTCAACATTTTTGCTCATGAAACTCGAAATCAAAGATGGAAGTTCGAAGAGCAAACCGTGGCTTACCTTAAGATTGATTGTATGGGTTTTGTAGAGCTCTCCACGGTGAACGCGTGGCTACAAACGGTGCGGCAATCGGAGCTCTAGATCAAAAGTTATGGTGGTTTGAAGATCAAGTGAGAGATAGAAGTTTGAGAGAGTATTCTTCTCCTCCCTCCACCATTTCAGCGTGTGTGAGTGTATAGTGAGGAGAGAGAGTGCTGAAAACTAGGGTTTTGATTTAGTTATGTTGGGCCAAGGGCCCACTTTGGGTCCGGTTGGCCCGGTTTGGCCCGTTCGGTCCAATCTTGGTCCGATTTCTATAAAATTGGTACCAAAATTCTCGTCTCAATCTCCTCTATCACATTTAGCCATAAAAATCACATTTTGGGCTTTCTAGAATAAATTCTCATTTATGGGTTAATTAGCCATTAATTAACCGGGTTTTACACTTCCATTGAATGAATCATTCGTTATTAAAATAGATAGTAAGAAAAGTTAATCCGGAAAGAATACGTATCTCCGAAGCCTTAACTGAATCTCTATCACTGTTTTCACATCAATCTGGTATTTCTTTCTTTACTTTCGTTTATGATTTCAAAAAATAACCATCTTTTCTAATCGCTTGACTAAGATTTGCTAGATAGCCATTGCTTGCTCAATCCGAAAATTCTCGTGCGATTCGATACTCACTCACCTGAGGTATTACATGGATGACCCAATGCACTTGTCGGTTCAGTTGTGCAGAGTTTAATTCCGCATGCCAAGTTTTTGGCATCGTTACCGGAGATTGTTCGAGATTGACAAACTACCGGACTATCTTGTTGCTTAGATTAGGTACTTTTTACGGTTTAGCTGCTCTTTTACTTGTGTTTCTTGTATTTTTTTCCAAAAAAAATTATCTTTAATAATCTTTTTCTTTTCTTTTGTTTGAGTCTTATGTCAGCTTTTAAGTTTGGTGTCCCTTTTGTTTTCATACTTTCTTTAATTTTCGAAATTGTTCTTGCTTTCCTTCTTGGTGTTCGAAAATTTTTTGGTGATTTTTCTTGTTTGATTTCAAAATTTAAGTTTGATGTCTTTTGGTATTTTTCTTATAATTTTTAGTGTCCTTGAATTCAAAATTTTTAAATTTGGTGTCCCTTAGTTGTTTTTCTCTTTCTTTAATAAGTCTAAAAATTCAAAAATATTTTTTATCTTTATTCAAAATTTTGAAATCTTTATATATCTTCCCTTATCTTGGTTTAAAAATTTTAAGTTTGGTGTTTTCTTGTTAGTAAAGTCTAAATTTAAAAATTTTAAATCTTATCTTTTTAAATCTTTTTCAAATCTTTATCATATCTTTCTTTTTAAATTTAAAACTTTCTTTATCTTAAATATTTTAAACTTGATTTCAAAATCTTTTAATTTTTAAGTCTTATCTTTTCTTAATCTTTTTAAAATCTTTGATGTGCGGAAAACAATCCGACACAAAACTCACCGGCAAGTGTACCGGGTCGCATCAAGTAATAATAACTCACATGAGTGAGGTCGATCCCACAGGGATTGAAGGATTGAGCAATTTTAGTTTAGTGGTTGAATTAGTCAAGCAAACAAGTGTTGATTGTGTGAATTTGTGTTGACAGAATATAAATTGCATAGAATGTAAAGGGGGGTGGGTGATTTGCAGGAAATTAAAGGGAATAAAAAGAAAAAGAGCTGAATCTTAAAGTGCAAGTAATGTAAATTGTGGAAACTTAAAGTGCAAGAAATATAAATGGCTTGAATTATAAAGGGAATCGGGAAGTGGATTTGCAGAATTTAGACAAGGAGAAGTAAATTACAATAAACAGAAAAGTAGAAGAGATATTTAAAATGAAAATTCTAGATCTCAGAACCCAAGAGACTAGATAACCAAGTCTAGATCTCAATGCCTTCCTAGATCAAAACCACAATTCAATTGCAAGAGAATTTAAAATCAAACAGAAGAAGAACTAAATTTAAATTTCAATATTTCAAGAGTGCAGTAAATCAAAACAGAAAGATGGATCTCAAGGTGAGATTGAGACAGAATTTCCTCAACTCTCAACACCCAAGACTCAAATAAAACTTTGCAGGAAAGTAAACAAGACAACCCAGAGGAAGAGAATTCAATTCTCCTCCCAGAAACTCTCTCAAATGTCAAGTAATCTCTCAAAAACTCCTCAGCAAAAATCCCAATTCAAAAAGCTCTCTTCAAAACTTAAATTCTAATCTATTTATACACTTTCTTCTAATGATCTTCAAGCCTTGAATTGGGCCTTGGCCTTGATGGAATTGGGTTGATAGTAGCCTCCGTTGATTGCTCTTGGTGTTGGGAAGAAATCCACTTGTGAACTGGGCCATGTAGCTTTCACGTTTGAGCCAACGTTTGAGGTCAAACGTTGACTCAAACGTTGCCATGTGAACAATTATGCAGAGGCCCAAAATGCTGTCATCCACGTTTGGCTCAACGTTTGAGGTCAAACATGAGCTCAAACGTGGATCTCCCCATGCCTTCTTTTTGGCCAACGTTTGGCCCAACGTTTGAGGTCAAACGTTGGCGCAAACGTTGCTCAATTAGCTCATCAATCATGGGTGTTCTTCCATGCTCCTTTTTGCCAAAATGTAGCCAACGTTTGACCTCACGTTTGAGGTCAAACGTTGGCTCAAACGTCGCTGCCCAGAAGCTCTATCTTTCTTCTTTTAGGCGCCAACGTTTGCCTCAACGTTTGAGGTCAAACGTTGGCGCAAACGTTGCCTTCCAAGAGTTTCTTCTTCAGCCAACGTTTGCCTCAACGTTTGAGGTCAAACATTGGCTCAAACGTTGGTTCTTCTCCAGGGCATTCTTCATCTTCTTGCAACCTCCTTCCAAGCTTTGTTTCACCTATCATCAACCAATTAAAAACATCAAAGCTATGCTTCAAATCATGAGATTGTTTCTCTTCCATAATATATGACAATTATAGCACAAAATCTCATGAAAATGCATCATTTTTTACATGATTGATTGAGTCAAAGATATCATGAATTTCAACCCAATTGGCTTACTTATGGCTTAAGAAAGTGCATAGAACTAAATGAAAACAAAGAAAAAGACTAGTAAAACTAGGCTAAGATGACTTGTCATCAATCTTCATCTTATCTTTCTCTTTAAATTTTAAAACTTACTTATGTTGAGTTAAATACAATTAATTTAATGATGATGACAACATTGATTTATTGGGTTTAATTATTTCATTTAGTGATGCAGGCCCAAAATAATTATGCAGCAGCCTAAACCAATGAAACAAAAAAATCAAATGTGCTGAAGTATATTAAACCCACAACCAAGCCTAATGCAAATTGAAACAAAGAAAAGTTTTGTTCAACTGGGAATCTATTTGTTTCAGGTATAGCAACAAGGAAGAAAAGAAAATAGGCCCAAGAATGAAGAAAGTGGTTACTGTTTAGATCTGCTTTGAATCAATGGCTACAATTGTTTCTTGGAGGTAAAGTACAAATTTGAGGGCTTGAATTTATCAAATCCATTAAAAATCTGTTTTCAAGGAAGGTGTATTACTTGTCTCTGATTTCAAATCCCTAATTTTTGAGGCTGATGAAAGAAAGAAGAAGCTAACTTTGTGAAGTAAGCCCTAGGTGTTGAGACATGGTATATTCAAATAGGAAAATCACTTTAGTTTGAAGGCAAGGAGAGAGAACCAGAATCTGAGTTGCAATGAGAGCATTCCTAGTGAGAGTTCAACGCTTTGAACCGTGTTTCTACATCAAAGAAACTTACCGCTAAAATGAAGAACAATCATAGAGTGTTCTGAAGTTGGTTCATTTGATAGCTTTAAGGTTGTAATCATCATCTTCTTCATGGTTTACTGGTTTATTATTCAGTTTCAATGTTTATCTTTCTCTATTTTCTCTTGAGTGGAAAAAGGCTTAAATGAGAGGCATTTGAAAAAAGCTAAATAGAGAGAAAAGGCGAAGAGAGAAACTTGGAGAGAAAAGCCAAAGTTGATTTCAGATTTTTATTTGTTTGTTTTTCTGCTTTGCATCTTGTATCTAATGTATCCCTTGCTAAGTTGGATAAGTACTTAGTGTAGTGAGAGTCTAGGATGTTGCCTAGCCAAATCAAGCTTATGTTAAAGTGTAGTTTGTCCCAGATAGGATTATGGTGAATCCTAGAGAATTGGTGTTTGTAACACTTGAAAGTATAGTGAAAATTCCACAAACGTTGTGGTGGAGACTAGATGTAGGTTGCATTGCACAAAGCAACTGAACCAGGATATATGCAAGTGCCATTTTCTTCTTCACTGCACTATTTTGTCTCTCTGCAATTTTTGAGACAAATGCCTAACCCATCACGCAGTCAAATAGAAGCAAAGTTTTATTTTCTGGATTCAAGGGTTAATCAATCAACTTAAAAGAAGGCCATAGATTAAACCCCCTTTCTCTAGGCCATCAAGACAAAAAGAAGGTGGAGTTAAATGCCAAAGCCATCAAGTTGATGCACGATGCTATTATCTTTGAGGAGTATAGAAAGGTATCTAGATGCAAGACGGCAAAAAAAATCTGGGAGAAACTCCAAGTTACACACGAGGGCACCAAACAAGTCAAAGAAACAAGAATCGATATGCTACGAAAAGAATATGAGATGTTCACCATGAATGATGGGGAAAGCATTGATGAGATGTTTGATAGATTTTCAATCATCATCAATAGCTTTGATGCTATGGGCTTGACACACACGGAACAAACTCTAATGAGAAAAGTCCTTAGAAACCTTACAAAAGAATGGGAAACAAAAGCCACTGTTCTAGCTGAGAGCAACAACCTGAGTCTTTTAACCTATGATGAGTTGAGAGGGAAACTCTTAGCATATGAAGCCACACACACCAGTCAAGACACAAAGTGTAACACCCTAATTAGCCTAAGCTTTACCTCGCGTTGTAAAGCAAAGGTTAATCAGAGATTACGACAGTTCTAAGCTCATACATATAATATATATATATATATATAGAAAGAACAATATAATCTAGAAGCCTAATGAAAGATATAGCTCAAAAACAGGATTTCAAAAGCGCAAAACGTGCTAACGAAGCTACTAGCTTAAGGTACAAGAAACATATATAAGATAACATATATAAGTATATAATATCATAAGAAACTAGCCACGGCTTGCGGAGTTTAAGCTGGCTAGCCATATACAAACCATACATGAGACCAGACAGTAAAAATAGCTTATACAAGTTTTGTTCTCTCAAATACAAGCCTCTAGGCCAAACAAAATACAAAAGTGAGAGACATGTACAAATAAATCAAAAGACTCAAAAGAAGTATCCAGATCCTCCGCTTCTATCACCAACCAGACAACTCACCGAGGTGCGTTGCGACCTGCAGCTGAAAAATACAACAGAAATATAGTATGAGAACTGGAGGTTTTCAGTATGGTAACAGTGCCTCGTGATGTAGGATATAAGACCCCGGGATGCCAAAGGCAATCCTAGACTCCATATCCACCACAAGAATTCAAACTTAAAGCACTCTAAAACAAATAAGCATATTACATAAAACCTTAACATAACTAAATAGGGTACTTTATCTTAGGGAATTTCTATTCTAACCAAACACCATTGTCCCACAGCCTTCACCAACCTACCCTCCATGCGATCCCATCGCCACTGCCTTTCGAACCTCCTCAATCCCAGTAGAAAATCACAAGTATATACAATGCAAGTAAAACACAAGTAGAAATATATACAGCAATTAATTCAATTAGCAATTAGGCATGTTATACAAATACGCAAACCATATCAAGTCGACACAGCATACAAGCCGATAGAAAATGCACATGATGAATGCCTGTCTTATTGGCTGTGATATCACATTGTCGGTTCAACTGGCAACCTAACACATCTCCATAGAGACGTGGCCCTTCAGAATCATCATATGGGAATCCCCGAGATATAGTGCCCGGATCACTATCTAGGATATCGCGCCTGCACGCTCTACTGATCCGAAGGGATGCAAGCGGGATGAACCACTGCCCTTACGCCGCCGCTACTACCTCGAACGGGCGGGATCCAATCACAGCCCCTGCCGGACGTATAGCGTCTCATAATTTCAATAAAAGCAGTACAGTGGTTTTCAAAAACATTTTCAGTATAAGATGGATCCATCACCTCATTCAGAGCCCTGACTATTCCCAACCACTGTTCATTCACATTTCAGTTTTGAACTCAATAGTTCCTCAATTCTCATCTCATACATCAACCGTTCATCAAATACCATTGAACCACCATCAGTACGCTAGAAACCTAGACCTCCGTTTTCTAACTTTTTCCAAATAATGTAATCTAAATCCTTTAAACCCTCTCCCATGTTTCAAGTATTCAAAATATGCCCAAGAGTCTTAAAATGGTGTTATAGAAGCTTACAACCTTGTTGGAAAGGTGAAATAGTTGAAAATAAAGTTTAAATTTGTGAAATAGTGCGTGTGCGTCCACACGGGGTGTGCGTGCGCACGCTCAGGAAGGTTTTTAACGTGTGCATATGCATAAGGGTGTGCGTACACACAGAAAATGAAATTTGTAAAGTCTGTTCACGCGCACAGGGTGTGTGATGAGCGGATAATTTGTACGCTTTTTGGCATTGTTTTTAGTATGTTTTTAGTATGTTTTAGTTAGTTTTTAGTATATTTCTATTAGTTTTTAGTTAAAATTCACTTTTCTGGACTTTACTATGAGTTTGTGTGTTTTTCTGTGATTTCAGGTATTTTCTGGCTGAAATTGAGGGACCTGAGCAAAAATCTGATTCAGAGGCTGAAAAGGAGTGTAGATGCTGTTGGATTCTGACCTCCCTGTATTCGAAGTGTATTTTCTGGAGCTACAGAAGCCCAATTGGGGCGCTCTCAACGGCGTTGGAAATTAGACATCCTGGGCTTTCCAGCAATATATAATAGTCCATACTTTGCCCGAGATTTGATGGCCCAAACTGGCGTTCCAAATCAGCTCAAAACTGCCCAGCGTTAAACGCTGGAACTGGCACAAGAATGGGAGTTAAATGCCCAAACTGGCACAAAAGCTGGCGTTTAACTCCAAGAGAAGTCTCTACACGAAAATGCTTCAATGCTCAGCCCAAGCACACACCAAGTGGGCCCGGAAGTGGATTTTTATGTCATTTACTCATATTTGTAAACCCTAAGCTACTAGTTCTCTATAAGTAGGACCTTTTGCTATTGTATTTTCATCTTTTGATCACTTTAGATCTTAGATCAGATCTTGGTTCTTCTGTTTCCCTCTCTGGGGCTGAAGCCAATGATCACTTTTGTTCTTATGTATTTTCAACGGTGGAGTTTCTACACACCATAGATTAAGGTGTCGAGCTCTGCTGTACCTCGAGTATTAATGCAATTACTATTGTTCTTCTATTCAATTCAGCTTGTTCTTATTCTAAGATATTTATTTGCACCCAAGAAAATGATGAATGTGATGATTATGTGACACTCATCATCATTCTCACTTATGAACGAGTGCCTGACAATCACTTCTGTTCTACAAGCAAACAAGGCTTGAATGTTTATCTCTTGGATCCCTTAATCGGAATCTTCGTGGTATAAGCTAGAATTGATGGCGGCATTCAAGAGAATCCGGAAGGTCTAAACCTTGTCTGTGGTATTCTGAGTAGGATTCAATGATTGAATGACTGTGACGAGCTTCAAACTCCTGAAGGCTGGGCGTTAGTGACAGACGCAAAAGAATCAATGGATTCTATTCCAACCTGATTGAGAACCGACAGATGATTAGCCGTGCCGTGACAGGGTGCGTTGAACATTTTCACTGAGAGGATGGGAGGTAGCCACTGACAACGGTGAAACCCTACATACAGCTTGCCATGGAAAGGAGTAAGAAGGATTGGATGAAGACAGTAGGAAAGCAGAGAGACGGAAGGGACACAGCATCTCCATACGCTTATCTGAAATTCTCACCAATGAATTACATAAGTATCTCTATCTTTATCTTTATGTTTTATTCATACATCATCCATAACCATTTGAGTTTTCCTGACTAAGATTTACAAGGTGACCATAGCTTGCTTCATACCAACAATCTCCGTGGAATCGACCCTTACTCGCGTAAGGTTTATTACTTGGACGACCTAGTACACTTGCTGGTTAGTTGTGCGAAGTTGTGATAAAGAGTTGAGATTACAATTGTGCGTACCATGTTGATGGCGCCATTGATGATCACAATTTCGTGCACCAGTGTGCGAGCGCCCCCAACAGATGACCATTCCCAACTTGTGCATGCGCACAGGGCTGTGCGTACGCACATGTTGCAACTCTTCATCGGTGTGCGCGCGCATAAGCTGTGCTAACGCTGCAAGCAGGGAGCCTTTTCCTGCCTGTGTGCCCGCACAGAATAAGATTTACGCAGGGTTGTGCATGCGCACATGGCTGTGCGTGTGAACATATCAGAAATCCTAAAATTCTGCAACTTTGCATAATTTCAGATTTTTAACACCAACTTTGAATGATCATAACTCCCTCTACAAAATTCCAAATTTTACAAACTTTATATCGATTCGAAGAGTTTTTAACGAACTTTAAATTTAAACCAATTCCAACAGATTTTGAAAATCGAGGCAAAAGTTATGATAAGACAAAGTTCATAAAAATCAACTTTCTCCCAAAGTTCACACAAACCTCAATTTACTAACCTTCCTGACCCAAACCAACCAAAACTTCATTAACTCTATCCCCAAATCAGATTTTATCATTTGCTATACTTCAAATCACCACTCCACCATATATAATCATCAATTCCCTTTATCAAAAACATAATAATACCCTTACTAACCATCATTATCATCAACTTCAACATCAATCTCCAGTATCATGTATTATCATGCCACACTTTCACCAACATAGCCAAATACTCATCAATTCATTATAAATTATCATATCTCAATATTAAATACCCATCAACCATTATTTACCAACATAACAATATTAATTCATCATACATCATCAACAACCACTTTAATTCAAACCTATCCTATGGGTCACTAACCTAAGTGTCCATGAATATTATATACTACATAGAGAAAACCAAAACCATACCTTGGTCGATTCCCAATATGTCCAAAACTCAAAATTGAGCACCAAATGAGCTTTCCAACCACAATCCAAGCTTCCAACAATCACCAACAAGCTTCAAACTCACAATAATCAAACTATATATGCATAAACCACCACAAATCAACCTAGGGCTCCATTTAAACATAATGTCACAAGGGTTTAATGTCTCTTACCTTTTTCAACAGATTTGATAGCCAAAATTCAATGCTAATCAAGGATTAGAGTGAACCTAAACATCCAAAATCACAAAAACTCACTTAATCCAAAATCCTAAAAACCCGAAATTTTGAAGAGAGAAACTGGGAAGATTTAGTGGTTAACTCTAGAGTTTCTTGGATGGGTTTTGTAGAGCTCGTCACAAGGAATGCGTAGCCGCAAACAGTGCGGCGATCGGAGCTCTGTAGCTCAAGATATCGCGAAAAGAAGAGAAGTGTGAATAGTGAAAATGGAGGTTCTCTTCTCCTCCTTAGCAGCTGCGTGAGTGTTGTGTTTTTGAGAGAGTTATGGCTGATGGGTTCACACCCATTTATATGTTGGGCTTGGGCCCAACTTGGGTCCGGTCCAACCCGTTAGCATTTTCAGCCCGTTTGGCCCAACTTTGGGCCAAACTTTTAAAATTAACGCCCGGTTTTTGACTTCTAATATTTTTCTAAGGTTTTCGACTGTTTTCACTGCTTCTCGAGCAGCACTGAGCAGATTCAAACTGGTTCAACCGGTTCACAGTTTTTCACGGTTTTTCACAGAAAACACATTTTCTAACTCGGAAAGACCTACTGAGTCCAAAAATCATATTTAAATCCCTAAATTCTCATCCTAACTTTTCGGAATTTAACTTGGGCATTTAAAAAATTTTATTCACGTAAAATCTGGTTCTTACACAAAGAAAAAAGGAGTGGCCCTAATATCAAAAGTTGAGTCTTGGGAGAGTGATTCAAGTGACAGTTTTTCATATGACGAACTTGTCTTTTTTGCTTGGAGATTAAGAAGGTTAATGAGGAGCAAAGGCAAGTACAAGGGATCAAGTTCAAAGGAGCAAAAGAAGGATCTCAACAAGGTCACTTGCCATCACTGTAATGAAGTGGGACACCTGAGTTATCAAACTCATTATTGATTGAAAATTGGAATTCTTCAAGAATTAATTCGAGTTCCAATAACTCTAGCCTTTCCCAAGGAAAGACTAGGACCTGAGGAATCAAAATTAATTTATCCACTTAACTTACCTTCATAGTTAGAGGTTAACAATGTGGGAGAAAAAGCCAATTCTCATCACAATTGATAAGAATAACTGGGATAGGACTTTGATAAACCATTATTTTATAGTTTATATTGTGTTTAATTATGTGGTTTTATCATGATCCTTACCCACTTATTCATTAAATTAGCATGTATTTAGATTTCCTTCCTGAATTTATTACATGGTTGAAAACTGCTTCTTAGAGACTTTAATTATGTATTTTTAATTCTCCTTTATTCCATTCGATGCCGTGATCTGTGTGTTGAGTGTTTCAGGCTTTACAGGGCATGAATGAATGGGAGATTGGAAAAGAAGCTGGCAAAAATGGAAGGAACACAAGAATTTGAGGAGATAACCAGCGAGAAGTGACGCGGTCGCATGGCTCAGACTTCTAATTCTCATACCTTGCCAAGAGCTTTATTAGTTATTATTTTAACGACTTGTTATTTTACATTACTTGTTCCTTATTTTAAAAACCCAAAATTATACTGTTTTCTTTAACCAATAATAAATCATACCTTCCTTCAATTTCTTGAGAAGACGACCCGAGGTTTGACTACTTCGGTTTATAAATTTATTGGGTTTTGTTACTTGTGACAACTAAACTTTTGTATGAAAGGATTCTCTGTTGGTTTAAAAACTATACTTACAATGCGATTATATTTGCAAAATTCTTTACTGATAGAAAATCCGATCGTCAAAATGGCGCCGTTGCCGGGGAATTGCAAACGTGTGCCTTATTATTGGTTATTGTAAATATTTTTCAAAAAAAAATTTCAGATATTTATTTTAAAATTTTTTATCTTATCTTTTTTTCAAAAATCAAATCTTTTTCTAAATTTTAAACCTTAAATCAATTTTTGCATCATAATATCAATCACTTTCGGCATCATGCAATCAAAAACCATTGTTCTAATTGCAATAAAAATAGTCATTCTTTTTCTCAATGTTTTATTGACAAAAGAATTGTAGGAAATAAAACATACAAGGTTACTTGTGATTTTAATGAACTTGGGCAACTAAGGTGGATTAACTTCAAAGGATCCAAATTAATTTGGATACCTAAGGTTGATTGAAATTGTATGCAAATTTGTCTAGCATCCAAGAAAAAGAAAGATATGTGGTACTTGGATAGTGGGTGTTCTAGGCACATGACTGGAAGGTCAACTTTATTCATCAAACTGAACAAGTATGATGGAAGTTTTGTGACCTTTGGAAATGATGAAAAAGGTAAAATTGTTGCTGTTGGAAAAGTAGGTAACAATCACTCTACATTTATTGATGATGTCTTTTTGGTTAATGGTTTTAGGCATAATCTTTTGAGCATAAGTCAATTGTGTGATTTGGGTTATTTGATGATTTTTAAAAGATTGGAATGCTGTGTTGTAAGTGAAAAGACCAATGATGTATTGTTTATGGCTAAGCTTTGTGATAATCTGTATGGACTTACTCTTGATGAACTAAAAGGATCAAAATGTAGCTTGTTTTCATTCTAAAGAATCTGAAAAGTGGCTATGGCACAAGAGATTAGGCCATGCTAGCATGTTTCAAATAAACAAGCTTGTCAAGAAAGGATTAGTAAGAGGTCTTCCTTTGATAAGATTTGACAAAGACATCACTTGTGATGCTTGTCAAATGGAAAAACAAATTAAGAGTTCATTTAAATCAAAGGAAGACATCTCTACTAAAAGACCACTTGAACTGCTACATATTGATTTATTTGGTCCAACAAGAACTCAAAGTTTGGGTGATAAACATTATGGTTTAGTAATTGTGGATGACTACTCTAGGTTTGGTTGGGTTTTATTTCTTGCACACAAAAATGAAGCCTTTTCGGATTTTGAAATTTTTAGCAAGAAAATTCAAAATGAAAAGGTTTTAAAGATTGTCTCAATAAGAAGTGATCATGGAACTGAATTTGAAAACCAATTATTTGAATCCTTTTGTGAGGACTTTGGAATATCACACAATTTCTCTTGTCCAAGAACATGCAACAAAACGGTGTTGTTAAAAGAAGAAACAGAAGCATTTTAGAAATGACAAGAGCTATGCTTTGTGAAAGTAATGTCTCAAAATTCCTTTGGGTTGAAGCGGTTAATACTGCTTGCCACATTTTGAATAGAACCTATCATAAGGAAATTCTTGAAGAAAACTCCTTAAAAACTTTGGAAAGATCACCCACCAAATTTAAATTACTTGCATATCTTTGCATGCAAATGTTTTGTTCTAAATAACAAAGATAATCTAGGAAAATTTGATCCAAAGGCATATGAGTGTTTATTTGTAGGATACTCCACAACTAGTAAGGCACATAGAGTTTATTATCAAGATGCTAGAATTATTGAGGAGTCCATACATGTTATATTTTGTGATACTAACTTGGTTCAAAGTAGTTTGGAAGATTGTATTGCAGGAAATCATGTTCAAAAGGATGATGAAAAGGCCCAAAATCATGAGCGTGAAAATTCTGAACAAAATGAATTAGAAATTGCAGCTGCAGAAAATCCTGTAGGAAACAATTTTGTTTTGTCTCATAAAATTGGCGAAAATCCTGAAACCACCAGTTCATTGAATACCTCAGTGACCGAATCTGCTTTTAAGTCCACAAAACCTCGTGAATGGAGATTCTTAAAGAACTATCCATAGGAATTTGTCATTTGGGATATCTCACAAGGTGTCAAAACTCGTTCCTCCACTAGAAAAGCAAATAAAGAAACAAATATTGCTTTTCTCTCTCAAATGGAGCCTTAAAACATCAAAGAAGCTCTTGATGACTGATGATCGAATTTTTGATTGTATAGAATTCACAAATGAAATCTCGTTGAAAGTATAGTTTCTAAACTAATAAAGAATTTGCTCATACAAAAACTTGGTTATCACAAGTAACAAACCCCAAAAATATAAACCGAAGTATTCAAACCTCAGGTCGTCTCTCAAAGGAATTGCATGGAAGTGTTCTTGTTATTGGTTATGAAGTATAATTTGGGATTTTTGAATAAGGAAACAAGAAATGTGAATGGCAAAAGAAATAAACTAACAACTAGAAAAGATCTTGGCAAGGTATGAGAATTGGAAGTCCTATCCTCATTATCATCTTCAATTGTGATGATAATTATCCATTGCTTCACTTAGTCAACCTTTAACTATGAAGGAAAGTCAAGTGAAGATAATCAAATTGGATCCACAAGTCCTAGTCTAATCACAATGAAAGACTAGCTTTAGTGACATGCAATTCAATTAGCAACTTCCAATTATCAATCAACAAAAGCATTAGATAACTCAAGAGTCTTCAATTACTCAACCAAAGCCAAGAGGAGAAAAACCTAGCTCATAACTAAAAGAAGCATTTCAACAAACACATAGAAGGCAACAAAAGTAAACATCACAAATTGCAAGGATTAAAGGAACTACAACTAATCAAGGCAAAAGATCAACAATAGAAAACTAAAGCAAACATAAAAAGACAAGGAAATCATAAATTGCATTGAAAAGGAAATGGAGATCTACATAAGAATTCATGAACTACAACTAACAATACAAGAGAAGTAGAATGCTACAACTACAAGAGAATAATTAAAGATGAAAAAGGAAAATTAAAGCAAGAGAGAAGAAGTAGATCTAGATCTAAACCTAATCCTAATTCTAGAGAGAAGAGAGAGCTTCTCTCTCTAGAAACTAACTCTAACTACTTCCAAAACTACTTAATGACTAACTCCCCCTTGACTCCTCTTGATTTTTGCATGAAATAGGATTAGAAGTGAGTTGGATTTGGGCCTGGGAAGCCCATAATTCACCCCTAGAATTTTCACTTTAATGAAGTCACGTGCGAACATCGACGCGTACACATGGGTCACGCCTACGCGTCACTTGACATTTTCCATCCACGCGTATGTTTCATGTATCCGTACGCGTCGCCATGTGACTTCACTTTCCACACTTATGCGTTTGCTGCTCGTGCACGTCGATAAGTTGATAAACCACTATTTTATGGTTTATATTGTGTATAATTATGTGATTTTATCATGATCCTTACCCACTTATTCATTAATTTAGCATGCATTTATATTTCCTTCCTGGAATTATTACATGGTTGAAAACTGCTTCCTAGAGACTTTTTATTATGCATTTTAGTTCTCCTTTATCCCATTCGATGCCGTGATCTATGTGTTAAGTGTTTCAGGCTTTATAGGGCATGGATGAGTTGAAGATTGGAAGGGAAGCTAGCAAAAATGGAAGGAACACAAGAAATTGAGGAGACAACCAGCAGAAGTGACGCGGCCGCATGGTGATAAACCCATATTTCGTGAGTTCTTTTGTGCTTAATTTGAGTGATTTATATAATCCTTCACCTACTTATTCACATTAATTGCATGGTTTTACTTTCCCTTCCTTGTTTCCATTCGATGCCGTGATTAGTATGTTGAGTAGTTTTAGATTTTCTAAGGCGGAATGACTTAGAGGATGGAAAAGGAAACATACAAAAATGGGAGGAGAAAGCAAAACGGAGCTTTAAGGAAACTGGTGTTCATGCGATCGCATGGACGACGCGATCACGTGCCAGAAGCGAAGATTCAGTGACACGGCCGCATGACTGACGCGACCGCGCGCCTTAAGCAGAACGCACATGACGCGGTCGCATGACTGACGCGACCGCATGGCAAGGAAAAGCTCCGAATGATGCGACCGCGTGACCCATGCAGACGCGTGACAGAGGCCACGCACCAGAAAATTACAAAACACGCCCCAGCGAGTTCTAAACCCCTTTTTGGCCCAAATCCAAGTCCAGAAAACATAGATCAGAGGTTATAAAGTGGGGGAATGCATCCATTCATAAGGAGGCTTTTCATAATTTACTTTTCCATGATTTAGATTTAGTTTTGAGAAAGGTTCTCTCCTCTCTTTCTTAGGATTAGGATTAGGACTTCTCTTAGTTTTAGGAGTGACTCTCAATCCCAGGTTCTTTATTTTTATTTAATTTATGAACTCTTCCATGTTACATATAATTTTTTTAATTAATGTTATTTGATGTATTTCCATTCATGATTGCTTTCTTTTATTTACATGATTACTGCTTCCCATCTGAAGACAATTTTTATTCAGTAAATTTACTATTTTCTTTTTGGCTTTGGTTGAGACATTGGTAACTCTTGAGTTATCAAACTAATTGTTGATTGAAAATTGGAATTAATTTGCCACTTAACTTACCTCCATAGTTAGAGGTTAATAAGGTGGGGGAAGAATCCAATTCTCATTACAATTGATAAGGGTAACTAGGATAGGACCTCCAGTTCTTAATACCTTACCAAGAGTTTATTTTTATTGCTATTATTTTATTTCCTCTGCTATTTACTATTGTTGCTTTTTATCTCATACTTTAAAAACCCCCAATTTACAATCTCCATAGCCAATAATAAGAACATACCTCCCTGCAATTCCTTGAGAAGACGACCCGAGGTTTAATACTCGGTTATCAATTTTAAAGGGGTTTGTTACTTGTAACAACCAAAACGTTTGTACGAAGGGATTTTTGTCGGTTTAGAGACTATATCTACAACGCGACTGTTTTTATGACATTCTTTACTGGCAAAAATCCTAACGTCAAAATGGCGCAGTTGCCGGGGAATTGCAAACGTGTGCCTTATTATTGGTTATTGTAAATAATTTTCAAAAAAAAATATTTATCTTTTTTTAAAATCTTATCTTTTTCAAAATATTTTATTTTTATTGATTTTTATTTTGTCTCACTACTATGAACTCTCACCCCTTTGGCTATGAGTCTGGTTACAATAATGTTGCAGGAAGAAGAAATTACAATGAGAACAGGCATCAAGGTTGGAACAATCAAAGATGGGAGGAGCCACAAGGATTTGATAAACCCTCATGGCAATAGCTACCTCCAATGGACTATCAACAACCACCACCATATGCCTATGAACCCTTTCCTCAACATAACTTTGGACCACCATACTCACAAGCCCCTTTCCGCCATTCACCTCCATATGACCCTAACCCTCAACCACCATACCAACCACCTTATGAACCATATATAGAACCACCCCAATTCCAACCCAATTACTCACAAGAACCACCACTTCAATATTCACCATCTCCATATCCATCAATCCAAGAGCATTATGATCCTACTTATGAAAACCGAGTGCATCAAGAGGCAAAGGATCGTCTCAAGGAAACAATGGATCGATTTCAGGCAACCACTCAACAACTTGGGCAAGTATTAATTCAATGGGCTTCTAGATGCTTAAATACACAAGGATCAGCCACAGCCCCATGTGGACAGTCTAGTGAAGAGCGTAGCATGAAGGAGATACTAGAAACCCCAGTGAACAAGACAGAGAATGAATTCGTACTAGAACAAGTTGAAGAAGCTGTCATTGTTCAAGAAGAAGAAGAAGTGGTTGAAGACTTAGGAGATGCAGAACCTCCATGGGAAAGTCAAGACATCGAGCCTCCTTCTAAGACGGTTGAAATTGATGCTGAGGAGGGTGTACAACTTCCAATGCATATCACAGTTGAAGACTTGGAAGAGGTTGATCAAGAGATAGAGATTCAAGAAGAAGAAGCACAACCTCCCATGCCCTTGGAAAGCAATGAAAAGGAGATTGAATTGAAAGAGAGCTACCAAGAGGAAGAGGTTGAAATTGAAGAAGTTTACAAAGAGGTGGTAATTATCAGAGAAGAGCACAAGGGAGTGGAGCTTGCAATTTCATTAAAGATACCTCCCCCTAAGTCGCCATCATCCTTCACAACATTCAAGTGGGTAAAATTCATATCCCATAGCTTTCTAATCCCACTTGAATATGGGCTACTGGAGACCTATGGTCAACTTAGAGCTCTTTGCGGCATTAAGAGCAAGAAGAAGATGGTCAGTGGTAAGAATTGTCCTGCAAGGTTCATCATGGTTGGAAGCTTTAAGTTTAAACGTAAAGGTTGGTATATAGCTCAACTGAATAGGTCTAGGAAGTTGTTTGGCCGCTTACGTGATAATTCAGATTGCTTGCCACCCGGATGGAACAATATTGCTCAACCAAAAGACGGGTGCAAGGGCAAGGTCTGGGACCCCAGAATCCATTCTACCAATCACCACTCTTGGGGCCTTGTCACTTGCTTTAACTTGCTTGAAGGCTTCCTGCGCCTTGTTTGGGATCCCGGAGGCTATTGGAAGTACAAACATTGGTGGGAATTCCTGGATCAATACAAGCACAAGCCACCCTATTAGGAAGCTCATCAAATGTCCAACTTAAGGACTATAACTAAAAGTGCTAGGTGGGAGACAACCCACCATGGTATGATCATTCATTTTTTATTTTTATTTAGTTTTATTTGCTTTTGAGTTTTATTTTATTTTATTATATTGAACCTGGAGTTTTGCATCACATTTATATTAACACTGCATTCTGCATTTTATTTCCAAAAACAAAGCGAGCACACGACGCGACCGCATCAGCGACGCGTCCGCGTCGCAAGGAGATGAGAGAATAATAAAGTGAACAGAGAGTTACGCAGGAGCAGGGCTGGAGGCGCGCTATTAGCACAAATTGACTCCACGCGAATGCGTCGATGACGCATCCGCATCATTTGGAAAAATAGCCTCCCACGCGACCGCGTCACCCACGCGGCCGCGTGACCTGAAATCGGCGTAAAAATGGTGTATGGCCAAAAGTTGAGCTGGAATTGGGCTGGACCCGTGCTAGCAGCACAAGCCCTGCCACGCGAACGCGTCACCCACGCGTCCGCGTCATATTGGAAATAAGGCCACCCGCGCGATCGCGTCGACCATGCGACCGCGTCACCCTGGATTTTGGCAATACTGACGTTTTGAACAGAGAGTTGTGCGGCCGCGAGGCTGCACTCGCGCCACTAGCACAAATCGAGTCACGCGATCGCGTGCCCCACGCGTCCGCGTCCCCCAACCTTATCGTGCACCACGCGACCGCGTCACCCACGCGACCGCGTCGCCAGCGTCGCACAACCTATCCAGATTAGTGCCAATTTTCTTATCCTCTCTTTTCTAATCCTAATTTCTTCCTTCTCTCTCCTTTCTCACTTTCTTTTTCTTCTTCTCCTCCTTTTTCCCTCTCATTTTATTTTATTTTATTTGCATACTTTCATTCATTGCATATTTTTATTTTTCTAAATTTATTCTTTTACCATTGGTGTTCAAATATTTTTATTCAACTGTTATTTCTTCTCTGGTATTATCTTGGTGCTTATGACTTGTTTTATTCTGGTTAGGTAATATTATTTAAATCAATGCCAATCTTTTATACCTGTATTACTTTTGTATTGATTTTTAATTTATATTATCTTTCCTTCCCCACTCTCTCCCCCATTGTTGCATATTCTGCACCACTGGTATGCCATGGCTTCTATTGTTTTCTTACATGTTGTAGCTACCATGTGAATGAGACCCTTTTCATCTGGCATTAACCCAACCATACTCCATCTTTTAATTTCTATCTTTATTTTCGGGTTACTTTTCTTCCCTTTTTTTCTTTCAGGATGGCCACCAGGAAGAGAACCAGAAGACGATCACATGGGAGAGACAAACAAGTCCATCAGCACAATCCTTAAAGAAAAGCATCAGTTGGAACAGCCCATCCACCTGCACATCTCAGCATGCACAGAGGACGGTGCAATCTTTAAGTGTGGGGAGGTCGATACCGACTTCCATGGGTTAGTCACTTCATATTTTAGCACCAATGTTTAAATTTTCTTTGTAGTTCATTATTGCATTTGCATGATTGATTGCATATTTGTTTGATTTTTTTGCATATTTTACCACTTGGTTGAAGTAATATTTTCTTTTTCAAGAAAATTTTTAGAGAATTTCACTAATTTGAATAAAATTTTTTTTGTTACACTTGTTTGAAGAAATATTATTTTGGAACATAGTTTAAAGCTTGAACACACAAAACCAGTGAGATTTTGAGCCTATTTGATTGGTTGCATTTTATCAACTAATATTTTATTTTTGGTGTGTGTTTTTCACTCTAAAATTGTGATCTTTGTCTTGCTTGATTCTATATTTCCATTGTTTAATGTATGCATACACTTATATGATTGAGGCCTTGTTTCACTGAGCTTACATACCCATATGGCCTTAACCTTTTCATTATCTATTGCAAACCAATTTTGAGCCTATTTTACCCCTTTGTTCTATATTTTAGCACATCGTTAACTCTAAGCGAAAAACAATAATGTCCTTAATTTGAATCCTTGGTTAGCTTAGACTAGTGAGAATGCTTATGAATTAAGTGTGGGGAAGAGTGGGTTTGGAAACATCTGGTTTGAGAATTGAGTATGTGAGAATTTTCTGAAAATGTGAAAAAATGTTTAGGACATGTTCATGCATTCAATAAATTAATCATATGCATAAAAAAAGCAAATAAGAAAAAGGGGACAAAATGCCCCAAAGTAAGTAGTGAAGGCAATGCATATGTACTGTACTTAAAATTAGAATGCATGAATATGTGGAAAACATGGTTAATGGATGGCTAGATGTTGTATTATGATTACATAGATTGTTTAAGTTAGGTGGGAAAGTTTCAGTTAAATAAGGATTCAAATTTTAGTCCACTTAGCCAAATACAATCCTACCTTGACCCTTGCCCCATTACAACCCTTAAAAGACCTCTTGATTTGTGTATTGGTGCATTAAATTTTTGTTGATTGTTAGATGAAGAGCAAGCTATAGAAAGCAAGATTAGTAGAGAATTGAGAGAATTGACCCTAGACACTTGAAAGTTAAAATGATATACACTACCAAGGGTTCAGTGCTCAATTCTATGTTCCCTGCTTTCATGAGCTATCTTCTTCTTGCAAGTTATTTGTATTGTATTTTGTGATTTGAATTAGTGAAATCCAGTTCATATTTGTCTTGAAGAACTTATTTATTTTTAACCAAGTAGGTAAAAACAATTTGCATTTAGTTGCATTTAATTTAGGTTGCATTGCATTCCATCACTTTAACCTTAATTATTTACCTTGGATTTAGCATGAGGACATGCTAGTGTTTAAGTGTGGGGAAGTTGATAAACCCATATTTCGTGAGTTCTTTTGTGCTTAATTTGAGTGATTTATATAATCCTTCACATACTTATTCACATTAATTGCATGGTTTTACTTTCCCTTCCTTATTATGTCGTATTGTGAAAAACTTGTTTCCTAAGCTTTAAAAATTAATTATTTTAATTACCTTTATTTCCATTTGATGTCGTGATTAGTATGTTGAGTAGTTTCAGATTTTCTAAGGCGGAATGACTTAGAGGATGGAAAAGGAAACATACAAAAATGGAAGGAGAAAGCAAAACGGACCTTTAAGGAAACTGGTGTTCACGCGATCGCATGGACGACGCGATCGCGTGCCAGAAGCGAAGATTCAGCGATGCGGCCGCATGACTGACGCGACCGCGTGCCTTAAGAAGAACGCACATGACGTGGTTGTATGACTGACGCGACTGCGTGGCAAGGAAAAGCTCCGAATGACGCGACCACGTGACCCACGCGGACGCGTGACAGAGGCCACGCACCAGAAAATTACAGAACACGCCCCAGCGAGTTCTAAACCCCTTTTTGGCCCAAATCCAAGTCCAGAAAGCATAGACCAGAGGTTATAAAGTGGGGGAATGCATCCATTCATAAGGAGGCTTTTCATAATTTACTTTTCCATGATTTAGATTTAGTTTTGAGAGAGGTTCTCTCCTCTCTCTCTTAGGATTAGGATTAGGACTTCTCTTAGTTTTAGGAGTGACTCTCAATCCCAGGTTCTTTATTTTTATTTAATTTATGAACTCTTCCATGTTACATATAATTTTCTTAATTAATGTTATTTGAGGTATTTCCATTCATGATTGCTTTCTTTTATTTACATGATTACTGCTTCCCATCTAAAGACAATTTTTATTCAGTAAATTTACTATTTTCTTTTTGGCTTTGGTTGAGACATTGGTAACTCTTGAGTTATCAAACTCTTGTTGATTGAAAATTGGAATTAATTTGCCACTTAACTTACCTCTATAGTTAGAGGTTAATAAGGTGGGGGAAGAATCCAATTCTCATCACAATTGATAAGGATAACTAGGATAGGACCTCCAGTTCTTAATACCTTGCCAATAGTTTATTTTTATTGCTATTATTTTATTTCCTCTGCTATTTACTATTGTTGCTTTTTATCTCATACTTTAAAAACCCCCAATTTACAATCTCCATAGCCAATAATAAGAACATACCTCCCTGTAATTCCTTGAGAAGACGACCCGAGGTTTAATACTCGGTTATCAATTTTAAAGGGGTTTGTTACTTGTAACAACCAAAATGTTTGTACGAAGGGATTTTTGTCGGTTTAGAGACTATATCTAAAACCGCGACTGTTTTTATGACATTCTTTACTGGCAAAAATCCTAACGTCACATGGCTCACGCGTTCGCGCGGAAGAGGAGAAATCGCGGTGACGCGGCCGCATGGCTCACGCGACCGCGCGAAAAGGAAAAGCACAAGTGACGTGGAGGGGTGGACGATGCGAACGCGTGGCACGGAAAAACGCGAATGACGCATCCGCGTGGACAACGCGATCGCGTGACATGCGCGATCTGCATAATCTGTAGATTTCGCTGGGGGCGATTTATGCCCTATTTTGACCCAGTTCTCGGCCCAGAACAGCAGACTAGAGCCAGAGAACATCCAGAAATGAAGAACAACATTCATTCTACACAGTTTTGAGTTTTTAGATCTAGTTTTACTCCTCCTCTAGGTTTTCTCTCTACACAATTGATACTCTTAGGATATTATTTTTCTACTACTTTTGCATTGGGATATTGAGAAGAGTCATTACCTCATTAAGACTTCGTCATTCTAGTTCGTTTTCTTTACTTGGCTTTACTCTTCCATGTCCTTTGCTTTGTTAATTTTACCATTGGAATATTATTAGGATTTATTCAATATAAGGATTATTCTTATTTTAATTGGATTATTTTTTATTTCTATTTACAATGTCTTTCTTTAATTTCTTCTCATATGTTATGAATTTTGCATTCACAATGAGCGAGTAGTTCCCTAACTTGATGGGGAGTTGATTGAAAGGAACCAATTGAGTTGGAAGGCTTGAAAGAAAGATTGTAATTGGGTTTACTGTTGGATTGCCTTCTAGTCACTAACACCAATCCCTTTTGATTAAGTGGGTTGCAATTTGTGAACAAATGTAGCATTCCAACCTGTTTGATTTTCCTTTGCCTAGTAAAGGATAACAAAACAGAATAACTTTTAATTATCAATTAATCTTGAGAGCATTCCAACTATAATAGGGATTTCAACTAATCAACTCCCAGTCAAGACTTTTATTTACATTATTCAAATTCATCAATTTAATTTCCTGTTATTCAACTCAAACTTTTTTGAAAACATCTGATTAATAAAATAGCACACCTTTCTGCAACTCGTTGGGAGACGACCTGGGATTCATACTCCCAGTATTTAAAATTTGAATTTCTGTGACATATTTCTAAATTGATAAGTGGATTTCCAGTGAGTTAAGAACTATACTTGCAACGTACACATTTTAATAATTTTTAATTCACCAATTTTCGCTGCATCAATTTTTGGCGCCGTTGCCGGGGAGTTGCAATAGTGTGTTAATTTATTGATTGGTATTTATTTCTATTGCAATTTTTTCTTTCATTTTATCACTATGAACTGCACGTTTCTTTTGTTAAATGACGCGTTCGCTTCCTGATCCAAGCTTGCTAGCATTTGACCCTGAAATTGAAAGAACTCTTTCACATATAAGGCGAGCTAGGCGTAGGCGACTCCTCTTTGAGGACGAACCTGAACCGTCATTTAAGGAAGAAACAACCCCCCTTTCTACTGATCCAGTTCATTTACGTGCAGGTGACATGGCAGCACCCAGAAGAGTCACCATCCAGGAGGAAGGAGCCCCTGATTTTACGCTCCAACCATTCCAGGCGCACCACCCAGCAGTAGCTGTAGATTTTGAAATAAAATCTTCACTACTCAACTTGATGCCCAAATTTCATGGCTTACCTGCTCAAGAGCCTATCAAGCATCTCAGAGATTTTCAGACCGCTTGCTCTACTGTTAAGCGTGATGGAGCTGATGAAATCTCTATTCTATTAAAAGCCTTCCCGTTTTTTCTGGAAGGAAAGGCAAGAGAGTGGTACTACACTCAGCCCAGAGAAACTATTTCCAATTGGGATACACTTAGGAGAGAATTTCTGGATAAATTTTTTCCAGCTGATGTTGCTGATAAGCTAAGGAAGGACATGTCTATGATCGTCCAGGAGAAATCTGAGACCCTCTATGAATACTTGGAATGCTTCAATACACTTTGAAATGCATGTCCCCATCATATGATTGACAAGATAGTCTTACTCGGTTACTTTACACAGGGTCTGAGACCTCAAGATAGGACTACACTGGAAGGTGCTTGCAATGGTTCTATGAAAAAGCACAAGACTACGGACGAAGCATGGCAATTGATCAGAGACTTAGCTGACTCTACTAGGAATCATAGGCAGAGACTAAGTCGGTCAAGAGCTGTTGCGGAGGTATCCACTGATACAGAGACTATCGCTATAGCCCAGAACCTATGTGAAATTACTAACTTGCTGAAACAGATGCAACTGAATCAACAACAACCTCAGCAAGTTCAGCCTTCTCCACCACAGCACAGCCAGCAGTTAATCCCACAAAGAGTGTGCGGCATCTGTGCAGATTATAGTCACTATACCGATGAGTGTCTGCAGCTCCAACCAGAAGACAATACTGTAGCAGCCACTCACAACTTTTATGACCGCCCCAATCAAAGGTACAATCAAGGTGGCAACTATAACCAAGGATGGCAGGATAATTCCAACCAAGGCTAGAGAGACAATTCTAACCTGGGTTGGAGGGACAATTCTAACAGAGGAGGCAGAAATAACAATGGAAATCAGAGGTGGAATAATAATAACAACAGGTAGCAGAATCAACCTTATAGAGCACCTCATTTAAGACAACCTCAAGCCCCTCAGCAAACCTCTCAGACCACTAGCATCTCTTTATCTCCTAATGCTGACTTACTACAAGCCATTGATCAGAGACATCAGGCTATGGAAGATAGTATTAAAGCAACTCTAAATACTTTTGCTTCTACTTTACAAACTCTTGTCTCACAGATGGGATCAATGCAAAATTCCAGTAACCAGTCCTCAAGCTATGGTGGACTCCCCTCTCAACCATTCCCCAACCCAAAGGGTGGTATTAATGCCATCACCCTAAGGTCTGGAACCACACTGCAGGAGAGAAGTCAGGAGGAGCCAAGCCCACCAGAACACGCCTCAGCTGAAGAGGTTGTGGAATTAGAAGATGTTGAAGAGAAAGAGAACATACAGGACATAGCTGAGAGAGAAGAAGCTCAATCACAGGAGAAAGCACCAAAAGGCGCAGACACTGCCGAAAACACCACTCCCATTCCATTTCCACAACTTGCAAGGAAGCCTAGGAAGCAGTTGGAACCTGACCCTAAGATGGTAGAAATCTTCAAAAAGGTTGAGGTAACTGTTCCCTTTTTTGATGTCATTCAACAGGTACCTAAATATGCAAAGTTTCTAAAAGATTTATGTATACATAAGGACAAAATTAATGAATTAGAAACTATTCCTTTAGGAAGTTCCATATCTGCTTTAATGGGAAGTTTACCTGAAAAATGTAGTGACCCAGGTCCTTGTATATTTAGTTGTACTATTGGTGGTGTAGTAATTTATGATTGCATATGTGATTTGGGAGCATGTGTTAGTATTATGCCTTTATCTGTATATGATGTTTTAAGGCTCCCTCCCTTAAAAAGGTCGGCAGCTCGTTTTGTGTTGGCAGATAAAAGCATTATTACAGTTGCTGGAGTTGCTGAAGATGTTTTAGTGAACATTAAAGGGCTCACATTTTCCACTGATTTCTATATCTTGGAGATGCCCAATAATGACTCAGATAAGCCATCATCAATCCTACTTGGCAGACCATTCCTGAAGACATCAAGATTCAAATTAGATGCTTTTTCAGGAACATATTCTTTTGAAATAGATGGCCGAATAGTAATCTTCAATTTGAATGGAGTCACAAACAACCCTCCAGAAGATCATTCCATCTTCCAGTGTGATGTCATAAATGAAACTGTAGCTGAAATTCACCAGGAAGAGCTGGAAGAAAAGTACACAGAACAAAGTCCAAGTGTGGGGACTCTATTAGCTAACAATAAGGACACTTCTGGATTTTCACAAGCTCCAGACAATCCAGAGCCTGCCCATGACCAGAAGATTGAGTTGAAACCTCTCCCTCCATATCTCAAATACGCTTATCTTGAAGAAGGGCAGAAGTTTCCAGTTATTATTGCACAGGATCTCACTCTTGAACAGGAAGAGCAGCTACTTAATGTGCTGAGGAAGCACAAGAAAGCAATTGGGTGGAGTTTGGCAGACATCGTAGGCATCAACCCTCAAGTATGTGAGCACAGAATATTTTTAGAGGAAGGAGCAAGACCTGTCCGCCAACCCCAGAGAAGACAGAATCCCACTATTTTGGAAGTTGTCAAAAAGGAAGTGACCAGACTATTGGAAGCGGGTATCATTTATCCCATTTCAGACAGTGAATGGGTTAGCCCAGTACAAGTGATGCCCAAGAAGTTTGGAGTCACTACAGTGAAGAACGAGCATGAAGAGCTCATAGCGACCAGAGTACAGAACGCTTGGAGAGTCTGCATTGATTACAGGCGTCTCAACCAAGCTACTCGCAAGGATCACTACCCTCTTCCATTCATTGATCAAATGCTGGATCGCCTGTCAGGTAAATCATATTATTGCTTTTTAGACGGTTACACAGGTTATTTCCAGATTCATATAGCTCTTGAGGATCAGGAAAAGACTACTTTTACATGTCCTTTTGGGACCTATGCTTACAAGAGAATGCCCTTTGGCTTGTGCAATGCACCAGCTACTTTTCAGAGGTGCATGATGAGTCTTTTTTCTGATCTCATTGAGGACTGTATGGAAGTTTTTATGGATGATTTTAGCGTTTATGGTGATTCTTTTAGCCTTTGCTTAGATGGATTATCTAGAGTATTAGATAGATGTGTCAATACAAACCTTGTATTAAATTTTGAAAAATGTCATTTTATGGTTAAACAAGGGATTGCATTAGGACATGTTGTATCTAATACTGGTATTTCTGTAGACCCAGCAAATGTGAATGTTATTTCCAGTTTACCTTACCCCTCCTTTCTGAGGGAAGTCCGTTCGTTCCTTGGCCAAGCAGGTTTTTATAGGAGATTTATTAAGGACTTCAGTAAGGTAGCACTTCCCTTATCCAGATTGCTGCAGAAGGATATTGAGTTCGAGTTCAGTGAGAATTGTAAGCAAGCGTTCAATAAGCTGAAGACCAACCTGACTCAAGCTCCCATTGTGAGAGGACCAAACTGGAGCCAGCCATTTGAAATCATGTGCGATGCTTCCAACCATGCAGTAGGAGTAGCGCTGGCTCAGCGTGAAGGTAAGGATCCTTTTGTTATTGCTTATGCGTCTAAAACTTTAGACGCTGCCCAGTCCAATTATACTACTACTGAGAAAGAGCTTCTTGCTATTGTTTTTGCTCTGGACAAATTCCGAGCTTATCTACTTGGTACTAGAGTAGTAGTGTATTCGGACAATCCATCTTTGAAGTATCTATTAGCTAAAAAGGAGTCCAAACCAAGGCTCATACGTTGGATATTGCTTTTACAAGAATTTGATTTAGAAATAAAGGATAGGAGTGGTAATCAGAATCTAGTGGCAGACCACTTGAGTCGCCTTGAGCACATTAAGGATGATTCTACTCCTATAGATGATAATTTTCCATTTGATAACCTGCAAGCAGTATATGAGGTAGCACCTTGGTACGCACTTGTAGCTAATTATCTAGTTAGCCGCACATTTCCTCCACATTTTTCTAAGCATCAAAGGGACAAGCTGAAAAGCGAGTCTAAATATTATATATGGGATGACCCATATTTGTGGAGATGTGGTGCTGATCAGGTAATTAGACGTTGTGTACCTCAATCAGAATTCCAGTCTATTTTGTAGGCCTGTTACTCATCTGAGAGTGGAGGACATTTTGGCCCTCAAAGAACAGCTAGAAAGATCTTAGACTGTGGATTCTGGTGGCCTACTCTTTTTAGAGACGCTGCTGAGTTTTGTAGATCTTGTCTTCCATGCCAAAAATTTGGTAATATATCCAGGAGGGATGAGATGCCTCAACAATTTATGCTTTTTTGTGAAATTTTTGATGTTTGGGGCATTGACTTCATGGGTCCGTTCTCAAATTCTAATGGTCAATTTTATATATTGTTAGCTGTGGATTATGTTTCCAAGTGGGTGGAAGCAATTCCCACCCGCACTGATGATGTTAACACTATTGTTTCCTTTGTGAGAAACCATATTATTTGCCGCTTTGGATCACCACGAGCAATCGTGAGCGATCAAGGCACCCATTTCTGTAACAGGAGACTAATAGGATTGATGAAGAAGCATGGGATAATTCATAAGGTTGCAACAGCATACCATCCTCAGACCAATGGGCAAGCTGAGGTGTCAAACAGAGAGATAAAGCGTATCTTGCAGAAGATAGTCAAACCTCATAGAAAAGACTGGAGCACCAGGCTGCAAGATGCACTATGGGCATACAGGACAGCATACAAAACACCCATTGGAATGAGCCCTTTCCGCTTAGTTTATGGAAAAGCTTGTCATCTCCCAGTTGAAGTAGAGCACAGAGCCTTTTGGGCAGTCAAGGAGTGCAACATGGGAATTGAGCAAGCTGGAGCTGAAAGGAAGTTGCAACTGCAAGAATTGGAGAGCCTTCGCCTAGAAGCTTATGAGAACTCAAGAATATACAAGGAAAAGATGAAGGCTGTACATGATCAGCACATTAGGAGGAAAGAGTTCCAACCTGGGGATTTAGTCCTCCTTTACAAATCCCAACTAAGACTCATGCCAGGCAAGTTGAGATCGAGATGGGAAGGTCCATACAGAGTAGAGAAGGCTGAACCATACGGAGTTTATCACCTAAGCCACCCTTCACACTCTGTACTTATTAAAGTTAATGGACAACGTCTGAAGCTGTACCATGGAGAGAAGCTGCAGAAAAATAAGGAGCTTGAGATCTTCCTCTTGGAAGATCCCCAGAGGCCAGAAGATTGAGCTACTGGAGCGTCCAACTTACGGACGTTAAAGCAAAGTGCTAGGTGGGAGACAACCCACCATGGTATGATCGTACTTTTCTTTCTATCTTTAGTTTTTCCTAGTCAATAACTCTTCTCTTTCTTAGCACCTTCATGCATCTGCATTCGCATTTTATATATATATAAAAAAACAAGAGCTGCGCGACGCGACCGCATTAGCGACGCATCCGCATCGCAAGAAGAGGTGAGAAAATAAAAAGCGTACAGAGAGTCACGCCGGAGCATGGCTGGAGGTGTGCCAATGGTACAAATCATCCCACGCGACCGCGTCACTGACGCGTCCGCGTCACATGGGATTCATGGCCTTCCATGCGATCGCATGCCCCACGTGGCCGCGTGCCCTGGATTTCAACGTAAAAGGGTGCACAACCAATTATTGTGCTGGAGTGGTGCTGGATTGGTACTGAACGCACAATTCTACCCACGCGACCGCGTCACATTCCTCTACAAGCCCACTCACGCGATCGCATGCCCCACGCGATCGCGTCACCTCAGTTTTGGCAAATTTATCAATTTGAACAGAGAGTCGTGTGGCCGCGAGGCTGTACTCGCGCCAGAAGCACAATATGGGTCACGCGACCGCGTGACTGACGCGACCGCGTCATCTACCTTACAGCACAATCACGCGAACGCGTGCTCCACGCGACCGCGTCGCTTGCGCCGCACAGCTCCACCAAAACTGCCAAATTATCTTATCTTTCTCTCCTCCAAATCCTAATTTTTCTTTTCCCTCCTTATTTCTCCATTCTCCCTTCTCCCTTCTATCCCACCCTTCACTCTCTCTTTCTCTCACCTCCATTAACAAGATTTTCTTTTCTTCTTCCCTTCTTCCCTTTTTATCATTCTTCTTATTTTAGATGTTATTTTCTTTTCTTTTCTTTTTCTTTTCTTTATCATTATTTTCTTTCTTCTTCTTTCCTTTTTACATGGTGCTAGCATATTTATTTGAGCCATCATTCCTCATTATTTGCTTATGGATTATTGTAAATTGTTTGGCACTTATATCTTATTTTCACAAAAAGATTGCTTGCATGTTTACTTTAATACTTTCTATGCCTTATTTACCATGCATGCTATGAGTTTGTGAAAAGGCCCATATGGCATCATGTACTTTTCTACATTATCCTATTCTACTACTCCATGCATGTTTTTCACAAAAATTCCTTTACTATTTTATTAATCCAATTTAATTGCCAATACAAATTGTTAATTTGTTACGAAGTGATGCTTGATCTATGCTACTCATGCCCTTGCCGGCATGCCAATAATAATCTTGCATCTACTTCCCTTTTTATGCACCTATCCTATTTCCTTTCTTGATCTTTTCACATGTTGTCTAGACCATGTGTTTATTTCAGTCATCTTCACCGTGCACTGTTTATTACCCACTCCATCTCCTTCCTTGCTTTGTTTCTTTGGATCTAACTTACTTTCTCTTCCCTTTTTCAGAATGGCCACCAAGAAAGGCAAAGAGAAGGCTACCCCTAAACCCACAGCAAGGAAAGGAACGAAGAGAGCATTAGTGGCAGAACCTTCTTCAACTGCAGTCAAGCCCTCAACAAAGAGAATTAAAAGGATTATCAAGGTTGATGAAAAGGAACGAGCCTTCCCAGCCAAGGACACTGCACGATTCCCAAATCGCTACTGTGAGTAGATGTTTCCTATTCTGGCAGCTCGAAATTACAACAACGAACACCTTCTTATCCTTCCGCCTCATATCGTTGAATTTGTTGAGCCACAAATTACACATAGACATTGGGGATTTTTACTGAGACAGCCACGACAGGTTAATCTTTCTTGGGTTGTTGAGTTCTACTCCAACATCCACCTGTCGACTCTGCAGTCTATCTATTTACGCCAGAAGCAAGTCCCCATTACAGAAGAAGCCATACAGTAAGCCTTAGATCTCCAACCTGCTCCAGAAGGATTGGACGCTTTTCAGAAAGCCGCAACCAAGCGCCAGGCATACACTTTTGACTGAGACGCTGTTCTCAGAGTTATTGCTCGCCCTGGCAGCAAATGGATCTTTGGATACCATCGTTCCTGTCCTAAGGGAATCTCGGCTTCCGTCCTTACCTTAGAGGCTCACGTATGCGCACAGATCATGTCCCATTACGTCTTTCCGAGTACTCATGAGTCCTCCTTCACTGCAGACATGGCCGTTCTCCTATGGTGCATCCTCACAGACCAGCCTCTCAATTTACCGCGACATATCCGGAATGCTATGGAACATGTGCAGATCGCGGGCAACCTACCTTTTCCCGCATTGGTCTCTGATCTCATCTCAGCAGCCGGAGTATCCTACAGAGCTGGGGACACCAAAGCCATTCTTCCACGGGATGATCAATATGTTCCTAACGGGAAATATCTCAGGCCACAACTTGCCACTACCAGCCAGTCCACAGAGGATGCTGCAGCTCCTCCACCATCTACCAGTCAACTGCTACATCAGATACTGAAGCGGTTGCACCAACATGAAAAGAAAGCAAAGCTCCGTGAGCACCGCAACCAACGCCGATTCAAACACCTCAGGGAGCTGCTTCGAGGAGATTGCAGAGACTCAGACACCCCGGACTCCACGTCCTTCACCAGCACAGGGAGCCATGACGGCCCCGACTGTGGAGACACTACCACCAGCCCACCATTGTTCCTGACAGATGGCACCAAGGACGGTGCAAAGCCTTAAGTGTGGGGAGGTCGGTCAGTACCTGATGATGAGCGGATAATTTATACGCTTTTTGGCATTGTTTTTAGGTAGTTTTTAGTAAGTTCAAGCTACTTTTAGGGATATTTTCATTAGTTTTTATGTTAAATTCACATTTCTGGACTTTACTATGAGTTTGTGTGTTTTTCTGTAATTTCAGGTAATTTCTGGCTGAAATTGAGGGACTTGAGCAAAACTCTGAAAAAGGCTAACAACAAGGACTGCTGATGCTGTTGGAATCTGACCTCCCTGCACTCGAAATGGATTTTCTGGAGCTACAGAACTCCAAATGGCGCGCTCTCAACGGCGTTGGAAAGTAGACATCCAGAGCTTTCCAGAAATATATAATAGTTCATACTTTATTCGGAAATTGACGACGTAACGTGGCGTTGAACGCCAAGTTCATGCTGCTGTCTGGAGTTAAACGCCAGAAAAACGTCATGATCCGGAGTTGAACGCCCAAAACACGTCATAACTCGGAGTTCAACTCCAAGAGAAGCCTCAGCTCGTGGATTGATCAAGCTCAGCCCAATCATACACCAAGTGGGCCCCGGAAGTGGATTTATACATCAATTACTTACTCATGTAAATCCTAGTAGCTAGTCTAGTATATATAGGACCTCTTACTATTGTATTAGACATCTTTGGTCTCAGTTTTATTTTATTCTTCATCCTAAGAGGCTATTGATCACGTTTTGGGGGCTGGCCATTCGGCCATGCCTGAACCTTTCACTTATGTGTTTTCAACAGTGGAGTTTCTGCATACCATAGATTAAGGGTGTGGAGCTCTGCTGTACCTCAAGTTTCAATACAATTACTATTACTTTTTATTCAAGTCTCTCTTATTCTTATTCCAAGATATTCATTCGCACCCAAGAACATGATGAATGTGATGATTATGTGACGCTCATCATCATTCTCACCTATGAATGCGCGTGATTGACAATCACCTCCGTTCTACTTGCAACCGAGCTTGAATGTATATCTCTTAGATTCCCCAACAGAATCTTCGTGGTATAAGTGATGAGCGGATAATTTGTATGCTTTTTGGCATTGTTTTTAGTATATTTTTAGTATGATCTAGTTAGTTTTTAGTATATTTTTATTAGTTTTTAGTTAAAATTCACTTTTCTGGACTTTACTATGAGTTTGTGTGTTTTTATGTGATTTCAGGTATTTTCTGGCTGAAATTGAGGGACCTGAGCAAAAATCTGATCCAGAGACTCAAAAGGACTGCAGATGCTGTTGGATTCTGACCTCCCTGCACTCGAAGTGGATTCTCTGGAGCTACAGAAGCCCAATTGGCGCGCTCTCAACGGCATTGGAAAGTAGACATCCTGGGCTTTCCAGCAATATATAATAGTCCATACTTTGCCCAAGATTTGATGGCCCAAACCGGCGTTCAAAGTCACCTCAAGAAATTCCAGCGTTAAACGCCGGAACTGGCACCTAATTGGGAGTTAAACGCCCAAACTGGCACTGAAGCTGGCGTTTAACTCCAAGGAGAGTCTCTACACGAAATTTCTTCATTGCTCAGCCCAAACACACACCAAGTGGGCCCGAAAGTGGATTTTTATGTCATTTACTCATCTATGTACTAGTTTTCTATAAGTAGGACCTTTTACTATTGTATTTTCATCTTGGTTCTTCTGGTTCCCTCTTTGGGGGCCGAAACCAATGATCACTTTTGTTCTTATGTATTTTCAACGGTGGAGTTTCTACACACCATAGATTAAGGTGTGGAGCTCTGCTGTACCTCGAGTATTAATGCAATTACTATTGTTCTTCCATTCAATTCCGCTTGTTCTTTATCCAAGATATCACTTGTTCTTCAACATGATGAAGGTGATGATTGACACTCATCATCATTCTCACCTATGAACAAGGTGACTGACAACCATTCTTGTTCTACAAGCATTCGAGGCTTGGTGAATATCTCTTGGATTCCTGATTGCACGATGCATGGTTGATCGCCTGACAACCGAGTGCTCGCCTGACAAACGAGCCAACCATTCCGTGAGATCAGAGTCTTCGTGGTATAGGCAGGACCTGATGGCAGCATTCAAGAGAATCTGGAAGGTCTAACCTTGTCTGTGGTATTCTGAGTAGGATTCAATGATTGAATGACTGTGACGTGCTTCAAACCTGTAACCTACTGGGCGTTAGTGACAGACGCAAAAGAGTGATTCTATTCCGGTAGGGGAGGGAACCAAACCGGTGATTGGCAGCACTGTGACAAGAGTGCGTGCATTAGCTTTCACTGCGCGGATGGGAGGTAGCTGCTGACAACAGTGAAACCCTACACGAGCTTGCCATGGAAAGGAGTAAGAAAGGATTGGATGAAGGCAGTAGGAAAGCAGAGAGACGGAAGGGAAGGCATCTTCATACGCTTGTCTGAAGCTCTTACACCAATGATATACATAAGTATCACTATCTTTATCTTCTATGTTATTTTCGTTCATCATCATATACATTTGAGTCTGCCTGACTAAGATTTACAAGATGACCATAGCTTGCTTCAATGCTAACAATCTCCGTGGGATCGACCCTTACTCACGTAAGGTATTACTTGGACGACCCAGTGCAATTGCTGGTTAGTTGTGCGAAGTTGTGTAATGCCATGGAATTGAACCACCAAGTTTTTGGAGTTCATGACCAGGGATTATGAGAGTTGTGAAAAGTATTGTTCACAATTTCGCGCACCAAGTTTTTGGCGCCGTTTGCCGGGGATTGTTCAAGTTTTGAGCAAGCTTTTGGTAACAATGCCTGGGATTGTTCTAGTTTGGACAACTGACGGTTCATCTTGTTGCTTAGATTAGGTATTTATTTTTTTTCGAAATTCTTGAAGATGAATTCTAGAGTTTCATGATGATTTGTTGAAATCTGGCTGGCTGAGAAGCCATGTCTAATCTGATTGGACCGAGGTTTCAACTTATCACCACAAGAGCTTGTTGATTCTCATCAATTTTGCTCTTGGAGCAGTGATCTGCTAAGATTTGGCTGACCTTTGGTCATGTCTAGTGTTTTGGACCGAAGCTTTCCTTGAAAGCTTGGCTGGCTGTGAAGCCATGTCTAATTCCTGGACCGGAGTCTTAGACTAGCATTGCACTGATTCCTGGAATTCTCATCAAGGATTTTGATACCTTTTCCCTCTTAATTTTCGAAAAACACAAAAAAAAAAAGAATTTTTACAAAATCATAAAAACCAAAAAAATTTGATGTTTCCTGCTTAAGTCTAGTGTCTCATCTTAAGTTTGGTGTCAATTGCATGCATTCATTCATGTGTCTTAAGGATCCTCAAGTAATTCTTGATGATTTTTGTGTTCTAATCTTTGAATTCTATTGACTTGAAGCATTTTGTGTGTCTCATATGCATTCTCATATTGTTAGTGTCAGTAGTATACAAACTGCTAAGTTTGGTGTCTTGCATGCATTGTTAATTGATTCCTTTTGCATTTTGATTATTAAAAATCCAAAAATATTTTTAATTTGTGTCTTTTCAAGTCAATGATACAAAGAATTGAAGATTCAGAACATACTGCAGAGGAACTATACAGAAAAAGCTGAGCATTCAAAAATGCCCAGTGAAGAAGGCAGACTGGCATTTAAACGCCAGCCAGGGCACCTGGTTGGGCGTTTAACGCCCAAAGAGGTAGCATTTTGGGCGTTAAACGCCAGAATGTATACCATTCTGGGCGTTTAACGCCAGGATGGTGCTAGGGGGAAGATTCTGTTTTCAAAATCAATTTTTTTTCAAGTTTTCAAAGTTTTCCAAAATCAAATCTTTTTCAAATCATATCTTTTCAATCAAATGTTTTCAAAATCAATTTCTTTCCTTTTTCAAAGATACTTACTAACAATTAATGATTTGATTGAACATTTTTTGCCTTTTCTATTAAGAACGGTTTTATGTTTCAATCATATCTTTTCTTGTTAGGCAAGTCATTAATTTTTAAAATCATATCTTTTCAAATTGCTTTCAAATCATATCTTTTAAAATTGTTTTCAAATCATATCTTCTCAATCACATCTTTTTAAAACCATAACTTTTCAATTAAATCTTTTTAACCACATCTTTTTCAAAATAGTTTTCAATCAAATCTTTTTAATTTCTAATTTCAAAATCTTTTTCAAAAATCACTTGATTTCTTTTTCACTTTTAATTTTCGAAAATTATCAATCAAATTTTCAAAATGTTTTCAAAATCTTTTAAATGAATTTTCGAAAATTCTCTTCCTTCCTTCCCACATCCTTCTATTTATGGAGTACCACTCCTTCTAAATGCACAATTCGAACCTTATCTAATTAAAGTTCGAATTCTTCTTCTCCTTCTTCTTTCTATTTCTCTTTCCCTCTGACATTTCAAGGAATCTCTATACTGTGACATAGAGGATTCCACACTTTCTTTTTCTCTTCTCTATCATATGAGCAGGAGCAGAGACAAAGGCATTCTTGTTGAAGCTGACCCTGAACCCGAGAGAACCTTGAAGAGAAAGCTAAGAGAAGCCAAGGCACAACTCTCTTTAGAGGACCTGACCGAATTCTTCAAGGAAGAAGAACACATGGCAGCCGAAAACAACAACAATGCCAACAATGCAAGGAAGGTGCTGGGTGACTTCACTGCACCTACTCCTGATTTCTATGGGAGAAGCATCTCTATCCCTGCCATTGGAGCAAACAACTTTGAGCTTAAGCCTCAATTAGTTTCTCTAATGCAACAGAATTGCAAGTTCCATGGACTTCCAATGGAAGATCCTCATCAGTTCTTAGCTGAATTCTTGCAAATCTGTGACACAGTCAAGACTAATGGGGTTAACCCTGAGGTCTATAGACTGATGCTATTCCCTTTTGCTGTAAGAGACAGAGCTAGAATATGGTTGGATTCTCAACCTAAAGAAAGCCTGGACTCTTGGGAAAAGCTAGTCAATGCCTTCTTGGCAAAGTTCTTTCCACCACAAAGATGGAGTAAGCTTAGAGTGGAAGTCCAAACCTTCAGACAGAAGGATGGAGAATCCCTCTATGAAGCTTGGGAAAGATACAAACAATTAATCAGAAGATGTCCTTCAGACATGCTTTCTGAATGGAGCATCATAGGTATTTTCTATGATGGTCTCTCTGAACTATCCAAGATGTCTTTGGATAACTCTGCTGGAGGATCTCTTCATCTGAAGAAGACGCCTGCAGAAGCTCAAGAATTGATTGAAATGGTTGCAAATAACCAATTCATGTACACTTCTGAAAGAAATCCTGTGAACAATGGGACTAGTCAGAAGAAAGGAGTTCTTGAGATTGACACTCTGAATGCCATAGTGGCTCAGAACAAGATATTGACTCAACAAGTCAATTTGATTTCTCAAAGTCTGTCTGGAATGCAAAATGCACCAAGCAGTACTAAGGAAGCTTCATCTGAGGAAGAAGCCTATGATCCTGAGAACCCTTCAATGGAAGAGGTGAATTACCTAGGAGAACCCTATGGAAACACCTACAATTCTTCATGGAGAAATCACCCCAATTTCTCATGGAAGAATCAAGAGAGACCTCAACAAGGTTTCAATAACAATAATGGTGGAAGAAACAGGTTTAGCAATGGCAAGCCTTTTCCATCATCTTCTCAGCAACAGACAGAGAGTTCTAAGCAGAATACTTCTGACTTAGCAACAATGGTCTCTGATCTAATAAAGACCACTCAAAGTTTCATGAATGAAACAAGGTCCTCCATCAGAAATTTGGAAGGACAAGTGGGTCAGCTGAGCAAGAAAGTTACTGAACTCCCTCCTAGCACTCTCCCAAGTAATACAGAAGAAAATCCAAAAGGAGAGTGCAAAGCCATAGACATGGCCGAATATGGAGAGGAAAGAGAGGAGGAGGACGCCACTGAGGAAGACCTCAGTGGGCGTGTACCAATCTCCTCTGAGTTCCTCAATGAGGAACAATGGGAATCTGAGGCTCAAAATGAGACCATAGAGATTCCATTGGACTTACTTCTGCCATTCCTGAGCTCTGATGAGTATTCTTCCTCTGAAGAGGATGAGTATGTCACTGAAGAGCAAGTTGCTAAATACCTTGGAGCAATCATGAAACTGAATGACAAGTTATTTGGAAATGAGACTTGGGAGGAAGAACCACCTTTGCTCACCAAAGAACTGGATGACTTGTCTAGGCAGAAACTGCCTCTAAAGAGGCAAGATCCTGGGAAGTTTTCTATACCTTGTACCATAGGCACCATGACCTTCAAGAAGGCCTTGTGTGACTTAGGGTCAAGTGTAAACCTCATGCCCCTCTCTGTAATGGAGAAATTAGGGATCCTTGAGGTGCAAGCTGCAAGAATCTCATTAGAGATGGCAGACAATTCAAGAAAACAAGCTCATGGACTTGTAGAGAATGTTTTGGTGAAGATTGAGGACCATTACATCCCTACTGACTTCATAATCCTAGAGACTGGGAAGTGCATGGATGAATCCATCATCCTTGGCAGACCCTTCCTAGCCACAGGGAAGGCTGTGATTGATGTTGATAGAGGAGAGTTGATCATTCAAGTGAATGAAGAATCCTTGGTGTTTAAGGCCCAAGGACATCCCTCTATCATCATGGAGAGGAAGCATGAAGAGCTTCTCTCAAAACAGAGCCAAGCAGAGCCCCCACAGTCAAACTCTAAGTTTGGTGTTGGGAGGCCACAACCAAACTCTAAGTTTGGTGTTGAACCCCCACATTCAAACTCTAAGTTTGGTGTTGGGAGGTTCCAACACGGTTCTGAGTATTTCTGAGGCTCCATGAGAGTCCTCTGTCAAGCTAATGACATTAAAGAAGCGCTTGTTGGGAGGCAACCCAATGTTTTATGGTTAACTATTTTCTTTTGTTATTTTATCTTTTTTTTTTGTAGGTTGATGATCATAAGAAGTCACAAAAACAATGAAAAAAGCAAAAACAGAATGAAAAACAGGAAGAAAAACAGCACACCCTGGAGAAGAAGAAGCTGGCGTTCAGACGCCAGTAATGCTAGCTGTTGGGCGTTTAACGCCCAGTCTGGCACCATTCTGGGCGTTTAACGCCAGAAAGGGGCACCAGACTGGCGTTAAACGCCAGTAAAGGGCAACAACCTGGCGTTAAACGCCAGGAATGGGCACCAGCCCGGCGTTTAACGCCAGAAATAGCTCAAAACGTGATTTTGAGCAACATTTGGTGCAGGGATGACTTTTCCTTGACACCACAGGATCTGTGGACCCCACAGGACCCCACCATCACTCTCTCTCTTCTTCCCCCATTCACCAAAAAAACCCTTCACCTATCAAATCCCATCTTTCTCTTCACCACTCACATCCATCCTTCATAAATCCCCACCAACCTCACCCTTCAAATTCAAACCACTTTCCCTCCCAAACCCACCCTCCATGGCCGAACCATTACCCCCTCTCTCCTATAAATACCCTTCTTCAACCTTTCATTTTCACACAACCTAAACACCCTTTCTTACCCTTCTTGGCCGAACACACCACCTTCCCCCTCTTCCTAATTTCTTCTTCTTCTACTCTCTTCTTTCTTCTTTTGCTCGAGGACGAGCAAACATTTTAAGTTTGGTGTGGTAAAAGCGTTGCTTTTTCATAACCATTTATGGCATCCAAGGCCGGAGAAACCTCTAAAAAGAGGAAAGGGAAGGCAAAAGCTTCCACCTCCGAGTCATGGGAGATGGATAGATTCCTCTCAAGGGTGCATCAAGTCCACTTCTACGAAGTTGTGGCCTTGAAGAAGGTGATCCCCGAGGTCCCCTTTTCACTCAAAAAGGGTGAATATCCAGAGATCCGCCATGAAATCCAAAGAAGAGGTTGGGAAGTTCTTACCAACCCCATTCAACAAGTCGGAATCTTGATGGTTCAAGAGTTCTATGCCAATGCATGGATCACCAAGAACCATGACCAAAGTGTGAACCCGAATCCAAAGAATTATCTCACTATGGTTCGGGGGAAATACTTGGATTTTAGTCCGGAGAGTGTGAGGGTGGCGTTCAACTTGCCTATGATGCAAGGAGATGAGCACCCTTACACTAGAAGGGTCAACTTTGATCAAAGGTTGGACCAAGTCCTCACAACCATATGTGAAGAGGGCGCACAATGGAAGCAAGATTCAAGAGGAAAGCCGGTTCAATTGAGAAGGCATGACCTCAAGCCCGTGGCTAGAGGATGGTTAGAGTTCATACAACGCTCAATCATTCCCACTAGCAACCGGTCCGAAGTTACCATAGACCGGGCCATCATGATTGGAGAAGAAATAGAGGTTCATGAGGTTATAGCCCAAGAACTCTATAAGGTGGCGGACAAGACCTCCACCTTGGCAAGGTTAGCCTTTCCTCATCTCATTTGTCACCTCTGTTATTCAGTTGGAGTTGACATAGAAGGAGATACCCCCATTGATGAGGACAAGCCCATCACCAAGAAAAGGATGGAGCACACAAGAGACCCCTCTCATCAAGAGATCCCTGAGATGCCTCAAGGGATGCACTTTCCTCCACAAAACTATTGGGAGCAAGTAAACACCTCCCTAGGAGAATTGAATTCCAACATGGGACAACTAAGGGTGGAGCATCAAGAACACTCCATTCTCCTCCATGAAATTAGAGAAGACCAAAGAATCATGAAGGAGGAGCAACAAAGACAAGGAAGAGACATTGAGGAGCTCAAGCACTCCATAGGATCTTCAAGAGCAAGAAAAAGCCGCCATCACTAAGGTGGACCCGTTCCTTGATTTCCTTGTTCTTTATTCTTCTGTTTTTCGATTTTTATGCTTATGGTTATCCATGTTTGTGTCTTGTGATCATTAGTGTCTTAGTGTCTATGCCTTAAAGTTATGAATGTCCTATGAATCCATCACCTTTCTTGAATAAAAACGTGCTTAATTGAAAAGGAAAGAATTGCATGAATTCTGAATTTTATAATAGTTCAATTATTTTGATGTGGTGGCAACACTTTTGTTCTCTGAATGTATGCTTGAACAGTGCATATGTCTTTTGAATTTGTGGTTCATGAATATTGGTTCTTGAAAGAATGATGAAAAAGGAGACATGTTACTGAGGATCTGAAAAATCATTAAAAATGATTCTTGAAGCAAGAAAAAAAGCAAAAAAAAAAAAAATTCGAAAAAAAAAAGAAAAGAAAGAAATAAAGTTGTGATCCAAGGCAAATAAGAGTGTGCTTAAGAACCCTGGACACCTCTAATTGGGGACTTTAGCAAAGCTGAGTCACAATCTGAAAAGGTTCACCCAATTATGTGTCTGTGGCATGTATGTATCCGGTGGTAATACTGGAAGACAGAGTGCTTTGGGCCACGGCCAAGACTCAAGAAATAGCTATGTTCAAGAATCATCATACTTTACTAGGAGAATCATTAACACTATCTGGATTCTGAGTTCCTAAAGAAGCCAATCATTCTGAATTACAAAGGATAGAGTGAGATGCCAAAACTATTCAGAGACAAAAAGTTAAAAGCCCCGCTCATCTAATTAATACTGATCTTCATAGATGTTTTTGGAGTTCATTGCATATTCTCTTCTTTTTATCCTATTTGATTTTCAGTTGCTTGGGGACAAGCAACAATTTAAGTTTGGTGTTGTGATGAGCGGATAATTTGTATGCTTTTTGGCATTGTTTTTAGTATATTTTTAGTATGATCTAGTTAGTTTTTAGTATATTTTTATTAGTTTTTAGTTAAAATTCACTTTTCTAGACTTTACTATGAGTTTGTGTGTTTTTCTGTGATTTCAGGTATTTTCTGGCTGAAATTGAGGGACCTGAGCAAAAATCTGATCCAGAGACTCAAAAGGACTGCAGATGCTGTTGGATTCTGACCTCCCTGCACTCGAAGTGGATTCTCTGGAGCTACAGAAGCCCAATTGGCGCGCTCTCAACGGCATTGGAAAGTAGACATCCTGGGCTTTCCAGCAATATATAATAGTCCATACTTTGCCCAAGATTTGATGGCCCAAACCGGCGTTCAAAGTCACCTCAAGAAATTCTAGCGTTAAACGCCGGAACTGGCACCTAATTGGGAGTTAAACGCCCAAACTGGCACTGAAGCTGGCGTTTAACTCCAAGGAGAGTCTCTACACGAAATTTCTTCATTTCTCAGCCCAAACACACACCAAGTGGGCCCAGAAGTGGATTTTTATGTCATTTACTCATCTATGTACTAGTTTTCTATAAGTAGGACCTTTTACTATTGTATTTTCATCTTGGTTCTTCTGGTTCCCTCTTTGGGGGCCGAAACCAATGATCACTTTTGTTCTTATGTATTTTCAACGGTGGAGTTTCTACACACCATAGATTAAGGTGTGGAGCTCTGCTGTACCTCGAGTATTAATGCAATTACTATTGTTCTTCCATTCAATTCCGCTTGTTCTTTATCCAAGATATCACTTGTTCTTCAACATGATGAAGGTGATGATTGACACTCATCATCATTCTCACCTATGAACAAGGTGACTGACAACCATTCTTGTTTCTACAAGCATTCGAGGCTTGGTGAATATCTCTTGGATTCCTGATTGCACGATGCATGGTTGATCGCCTGACAACCGAGTGCTCGCCTGACAAACGAGCCAACCATTCCGTGAGATCAGAGTCTTCGTGGTATAGGCAGGACCTGATGGCAGCATTCAAGAGAATCTGGAAGGTCTAACCTTGTCTGTGGTATTCTGAGTAGGATTCAATGATTGAATGACTGTGACGTGCTTCAAACCTGTAACCTACTGGGCGTTAGTGACAGACGCAAAAGAGTTATTCTATTCCGGTAGGGGAGGGAACCAAACCGGTGATTGGCAGCACTGTGACAAGAGTGCGTGCATTAGCTTTCACTGCGCGGATGGGAGGTAGCTGCTGACAACAGTGAAACCCTACACGAGCTTGCCATGGAAAGGAGTAAGAAAGGATTGGATGAAGGCAGTAGGAAAGCAGAGAGACGGAAGGGAAGGCATCTTCATACGCTTGTCTGAAGCTCTTACACCAATGATATACATAAGTATCACTATCTTTATCTTCTATGTTATTTTTGTTCATCATCATATACATTTGAGTCTGCCTGACTAAGATTTACAAGATGACCATAGCTTGCTTCAATGCTAACAATCTCCGTGGGATCGACCCTTACTCACGTAAGGTATTACTTAGACGACCCAGTGCACTTGCTGGTTAGTTGTGCGAAGTTGTGTAATGCCATGGAATTGAACCACCAAGTTTTTGGAGTTCATGACCAGGGATTATGAGAGTTGTGAAAAGTATTGTTCACAATTTCGCGCACCAATAAGCTAGATAGATGGCGGCATTCATGAGGATCCGGAAAGTCTCACCTTGTCTGTGGTATTCCGAGTAGGATCCTGGGAATCCGGAAAGTCTAACCTTGTCTGTGGTATTCCGAGTAGGATTCCGGTATTGAATGACTGTGACGTGCTTCAGACTCGCAAGTGTTGGGCGTTAGTGACAGACGTAAAAGAATCAATGAATTCTACTCCAGCCTGATTGAGAACTGACAGATGATTAGCCGTGCCGTGACAGAGCATTTGGACCTTTTTCACTGAGAGGATGGGATGTAGCTATCAACAAGGGTGATGCCTCCAGACGATTAGCCGTGCAGTGACAGCGCATAGGACCATTTTCCCGAGAGGATTAAAAGTAGCCATTGATGATGGTAATGCCCTACGAACAGCTTGCCATGGAAAGGAGTAAGAAGGATTGGATGAAAGTAGTAAGAAAGTTGAGATTCGAAAGGATTCTAGCATCTCCATACGCCTATCTGAAATTTCCACTATTGATTTACATAAGTATTTCTATCCCTTTTATTTTCTATTTATTATTAATTTTCGAAACCCATAACTATTTAATCTGCCTATCTGACAAATACAAGGTCACCATAGTATGCTTCATACCAACAATCTCCGTGGGATCGACCCTTACTCACGTAAGGTATTACTTGGACGACCCAGTGCACTTGCTGGTTAGTTGTGCGAAATTGTGGAAAAATTATATAGAAACATTGGTGTTGGCATCATGTTTTTGGCGCCATTACCAGGGAATGAACAAGCAATGAATATTAACACATGAACAACAATTGCACCAAGTTTTTGGCGCCGTTGCCAGGGATTGTTCGAGTATGGACAACTGACGGTTCATCTTGTTGCTCAGATTAGGTAATTTTCTTTTCAAAAAGTTTTCAAAAATATTTTTTATTATTTTCGTTTTTCCAGCTTTGTTTTCGAAAAAAACTTAATAAAAATAAAAAAAATCATAAAATCATAAAAATAAAAAATATTTTGTTTCTTGTTTGAGTCTTGTGTCATGTTTTAAGTTTGGTGTCAATTGCATGCTTTAAAAATTTTTCTTGCATTTTTCGAAAATCCATGCATTCATAGTGTTCTTCATGATCTTCAAGTTGTTCTTGATAAGTCTCCTTGTTTGATCTTGATGTTTTCTTGTTTTGTGTCTTTTCTTGTTTTTCATGTGCATCTTTGCATTCATATTTTCCAAGCATTAAAGATTTCTAAGTTTGGTGTCTTGCATATTTTCTTTGCATAAAAAATTTTTCAAAATTATGTTCTTGATGTTCATCATGATCTTCAAAGTGTTCTTGGTGTTCATCTTCATATTCATAGCATTCTTGCATGCATTCATTATTTTGATCTAAAAATTTCATGCATTGAGTATTTTTGTTGTTTTTCTCTCTCATAATTAAAAATTCAAAAATAAAAAAATATCTTTTCCTTATTTCCCTCCAATTTTCGAAATTTTGGGTTGACTTGGTCAAAAATTTTTAAAATTAGTTGTTTCTTACAAGTCAAGTCAAAATTTCAATTTTAAAAATCTTATCTTTTCAAAATCTTTTTCAAAAATCATATCTTTTTCATTTTTTTTTCTATTTTTCGAAATTTTTAAAAAATTATTTTTCAAAAATCTTTTTCTTATCTTTATATCAAATTTTCGAAAATTAGCTAACAATTAATGTGATTGGTTCAAAAATTTGAAGTTTGTTACTTTCTTGTTAAGAAAGGTTCAATCTTTAAATTCTAGAATCTTATCTTGTAGTTTCTTGTTAGTTAAGTCATTTTAAAAAATTAAATCTTTTTCAAAATATCTTTTTCTTAAAAACTTTTATCTTATCCTTTTCAAAATTTTATATTTTTTCAAAATTTGATTTCAAAATATCTTATCTAACTTCTCATCTTCTTATCTTTTTAAATTTTGATTTCAAATCTTTTTCAATCAATTAACTAACTTTTTGTTTGTTTCTTATCTTTTCCAAAACCACCTAACTACTTTTCCCTCTCTAATTTTCGAAAATACCTCTCTCCTTTTCAAAAATTCTTTTTTTAATTAATTGTTTCAAATTTTAATTTTAATTTTAATTTTATCTTTAATTTTCGAAAATTACTAACCCCTTTTTAAAATTATTTTCGAAATTCTTTTTCTCTTTCCTCCTTCTATTTAATTATTTGTTTACTAACACTTCTCTTCACCTCTCTTCATCTAAAAATCCGAATTCTTCATCATTCTTCTACTCCCTTCTTCTTTCACTAACATAAAGGAATCTCTATACTGTGACATAGAGGATTCCTCTTTCTTTTCTTGTTTTCTTCTCTTTCATATGAGCAGGAACAGGGATAAAGGCACTCTTGTTGAAATTGATCCAGAACCTGAAAGGACTTTGAAGAGAAAATTAAGAGAAGCTAAATTACAACAATCCAGAAACAACCTTTCAGAAATTTTCGAACAAGAGAAGGAGATGGCAGCCGAAAATAATAATAATGCAAGGAGAATGCTTGGTGACTTCACAAAGCCAACGTCCAAGTTTGATGGAAGAAGCATCTCCATTCCTGCCATTGGAGCCAACAACTTTGAGCTGAAACCTCAGCTAGTTGCCTTAATGCAACAAAACTGCAAGTTTTATGGACTTCCATCTGAAGATCCTTATCAGTTTTTAACTGAGTTCTTGCAGATCTGTGAGACTATAAAGACGAATGGAGTTGATCCTGAAGTCTACAGACTCATGCTTTTCCCTTTTGCTGTAAGAGACAGAGCTAGAATATGGTTGGATTCACAATCCAAGGATAGCCTGGACTCATGGGATAAGCTGGTCACTGCCTTCTTGGATAAATTCTTTCCTCCTCAAAAGCTGAGCAAGCTGAGAGTGGATGTTCAAACCTTCAAACAAAAAGATGGTGAATCCCTCTATGAATCTTAGGAAAGATACAAGCAGCTGACCAAAAGATGTCCATCTGACATGTTTTCAGAATGGACCATTTTAGATATATTCTATTATGGTCTCTCTGAATTTTCGAAAATGTCATTGGACCATTCTGCAGGTGGATCTATTCACCTGAAGAAAATGCCTGAAGAGGCTCAAGAGCTCATTGACATGGTTGCAAACAACCAATTCATGTACACTTCTGAGAGGAATTCCGTGAATAATGGGATACCTCAAAAGAAAGGAGTTCTTGAAATTGATACTCTGAATGCCATATTGGCTCAGAACAAAGTGTTGACTCAACAGGTCAACATGATCTCTCAAAATCTGAATGGATGGCAACATGCATCCAACAGTACTAGAGAGGTAGCTTCTGAAGAAGCTTATGATCCTGAAAACCCTGCCATGGCAGAGGTTAATTACATGGGTGAACCTTATGGAAACACCTATAACTCATCATGGAGAAATCATCCAAATTTCTCATGGAAGGATCAACAAAAGCCTCAACAAGGCTTTAACAATGGTGGACGCAACAGGCTGAACAATAGCAAGCCATATCCATCATCTTCTCAGCAACAGACAGAGAATTCTGAACAAAACACCTCTAATTTAGCCAATGTAGTCTCTGATCCGTCAAAAGCCACTTTCAGTTTCATGAGTGAAACAAGATCCTCCATTAGAAATCTGGAGGCACAAGTGGGCCAGCTGAGTAAGAAAGTCATTGAAACTCCTCCCAGTATTCTCCCAAGCAATACAGAAGAGAATCCAAAAGGAGAGTGCAAAGCCATTGACATAGTCAATATGGCCGAATGCACAAGGGAGGAGGAGGACAAAAATCCTAGTGGGGAAGACCTCCTGGGACGTCCCTCAAGCAAGAAGGAGCTTCCTATTAAGGATCCAAAGGAATCTGAGGCTCATATAGAGACCATAGAGATTCCATTAAATCTCCTTCTGCCATTCATGAGCTCTGAAGTCTATTCTTCCTCTGAAGAGGATGAAGATGTGACTGGAGAGTAAGTTGCTCAATATTTAGGAGCTATCATGAAGCTGAATGCCAAGTTATTTGGTAATGAGACTTGGGAAAGTAAACCTCCCTTACTCATTAATGAACTGGATACTTGGATTCAGAAAATTCTACCTCAAAAGAAGCAAGATCCTGGCAAGTTCTTAATACCTTGTACCATAGGCACCATGATCTTTGAAAAAGCTCTGTGTGATCTGGGGTCAGGGATAAATCTTATGCCACTCTCTGTAATGGAGAAGCTGGGGATCATTGAGGTACAACCTGCCTTGTTCTCATTACAACTGGCAGACAAGTCATTGAGACAAGCTTATGGAATAGTAAAGGACGTGTTAGTAAAAGTTGAAGGCCTTTACATCCCTGCTGATTTCATAATCTTAGACACTAGGATGGAAAAGGATGATTGCATCATCCTTGGAAAACCTTTCCTAGCCACAGCAGGAGCTGTGATAGATGTCAACAGAGGTGAATTAGTCCTTCAATTAAATGGGGACTACCTTGTGTTTAAGGCACATGGTCATCCCTCTGTGACAAAAGAGAGTAAGCATGAAGAGCTTCTCTCAGTTCAGAGTCAAGAAGAGCCCACACAGTCAAACTCTAAGTTTGGTGTTGTGAGGCCACAACCAAACTCTATGTTTGGTGTTAAGACCCCATATCCAAACTCTAAGTTTGGTGTTGGCAACTATACAACATTGACTTGATCACCTTGTGGCTCCATGAGAGCCACTGTCAAGCTATTGACATTAAAGAAGCGCTTGTTGGGAGGCAACCCAATTTTATTTATCTAATTTTATTTTATTCTATTTTATTGTTATTTTGTGTTTTATTAGGTACATGATCATGAGGAGTCACGAAAAAATCATAAAAATTAAAAACAGAATCAAAAACAGCAGAAGAAAAAATTTACACCCTGGAAGACGCACAGGCTGGCGTTCAACGCCAGTAAGATGCATCTGGCTGGCGTTCAACGCCAGAACAGAGCATCATTCTGGCGCTGAACGCCAGAAACAAGCAACATCCTGGCGCTGAACGCCAGGAATGTGCCCAGAGAGGAAAAACTGGCGCTGAACGCCAGTAACAAGCATGAAACTGGCGTTCAACGCCAGAAACATGCTTTACATGGGCGTTGAACGCCCATAATGTGCGCCAATGGGCGTTTAAACGCCAGAATGGTGTGCAAAGGCATTTTACATGCCTATTTGGTGCAGGGATGGAATTCCTTGACACCTCAGGATCTGTGGACCGCACAGGATCCCCACCTACCTCGCCCTCTCTCTTTCCATTCATGGTCATCCCTTTTGTTTTTCATTCACCACCTACATCTATCCACTCTTCCCCATACACCCCACCTACCTTTACAATTCAACTTCTCTTTCCCACCCAATCCCACCCATATAGCCGAATCCATCTCCCCTCACTAACCTCCATTTTCTTCTTCTTCTTCTTCTCTTCTTTCTTCTCTTGCTCGAGGGCGAGCAATGTTTTAAGTTTGGTGTGGTAAAAGCATAGCTTTTTTGCTTTTCCATTACCATTAATGGCACCTAAGGCCAGAGAAACCTCAAAGGGAAGACAAAAGCTTCCACCTCTGAGTCTTGGGAGATGGAAAGACTCATATAAAGCCGTCATAGCTCAGTGGTAGAACATGTGGCTGCAAATCAAGAGATCCCTGAGATACCTCAGGGGATAAGTTGTCCTCCACACAAATATTGGAAGCAACTAAGGGTAGAAACACCAAAATTACTAGGAATCATTCAACAGAAGCAAGGAAGAGACATAGAGGAGCTCAAAAAGCACCATTGGACCTTCAAGAAGGCGCCACCCTCACTCAGGTGGATTCATTCCTTGTTCTTATTTCTTTCTATTTTTCGGTTTTTAATGTTGTGTTTATCTATGTTTTGTGTCTTTACTTCATGATCATTAGTATGTAACCATGCCTCAAAGCTATGAATAAAATCCATTAATCCTTCACCTCTTTTAAATGAAAAATGTTTTAATTCAAAAGAACAAGAAGTACATGAATTTCGAATTTATCCTTGAATATAGTTTAATTATATTGATGTAGTGACAATACTTTTGTTTTCTGAATGAATGATTGAACAGTGCATATGTCTTTTGATCTTGTTGTTTATGAATGTTAAAACTGTTGGCTCTTGAAAGAATGATGAACAAAGAGAAATGTTATTGATGATCTGAAAAATCATGAAATTGATTCTTGAAGCAAGAAAAAGCAGTGAACAAGAAGAAGCTGGCGAAAAAAAAAAGAGGAGTAGAAAAAGCCAATAGCCCTTAAAACCAAAAGGCAAGGGTAAAAAGGATCCAAGGCTTTGAGCATCAATGGATAGGAGGGCCCAAGGAAATAAAATCCAGGCCTAAGCGGCTAAACCAAACTGTCCCTAACCATGTGCTTGTGTCATGAAGGTCCAAGTGAAAAGCTTGAGACTGAGTGGTTAAAGTCGTGATCCAAAGCAAAAGAGTGTGCTTAAGAGCTCTGGACACCTCTAACTGGGGACTCTAGCAAAGCTGAGTCACAATCTGAAAAGGTTCACCCAGTTATGTGTCTGTGGCATTTATGTATCCGGTGGTAATACTGGAAAACAAAATGCTTAGGGCCACGGCCAAGACTCATAAGCAGCTGTGTTCAAGAATCAACATGCTTAACTAGGAAAGTCAATAACACTATCCGAAATTCTAAGTTCCTAGAGAAGCCAATCATTCTAAACTTCAAAGGAAAAAGTGAGATGCCAAAACTGTTCAGAAGCAAAAAGCTACAAGTCCCGCTCATCTAATTATAATTAATATTCATTGATATTCTGGAATTTATAGTATATTCTCTTCTTTTTATCCTATTTGATTTTCAGTTGCTTGGGGACAAGCAACAATTTAAGTTTGGTGTTGTGATGAGCGGATAATTTATACGCTTTTTGGTATTGTTTTTAGGTAGTTTTTAGTAAGTTCAAGATACTTTTAGGGATGTTTTCATTAGTTTTTATGTTAAATTCACATTTCTGGACTTTACTATGAGTTTGTGTGTTTTTCTGTAATTTCAGGTAATTTCTGGCTGAAATTGAGGGACTTGAGCAAAACTCTGAAAAAGGCTAACAACAAGGACTGCTGATGCTGTTAGAATCTGACCTCCCTGCACTCGAAATAGATTTTCTGGAGCTACAGAACTCCAAATGGCGCGCTCTCAACGGCGTTGGAAAGTAGACATCCAGAGCTTTCCAGAAATATATAATAGTTCATACTTTATTCGGAAATTGACGACGTAACTTGGCGTTGAACGCCAAGTTCATGCTGCTGTCTGGAGTTAAACGCCAGAAAAATGTCATGATCCGGAGTTGAACGCCCAAAACACGTCATAACTCGGAGTTCAACTCCAAGAGAAGCCTCAGCTCGTGGATTGATCAAGCTCAGCCCAATCATACACCAAGTGGGCCCCGGAAGTGGATTTATACATCAATTACTTACTCATGTAAACCCTAGTAGCTAGTCTAGTATATATAGGACCTCTTACTATTGTATTAGACATCTTTGGTCTCAGTTTTGTTTTATTCTTCATCCTAAGAGGCTATTGATCACGTTTTGGGGGCTGGCCATTCGGCCATGCCTGAACCTTTCACTTATGTATTTTCAACAGTGGAGTTTCTGCATACCATAGATTAAGGGTGTGGAGCTCTGCTGTACCTCAAGTTTCAATACAATTACTATTACTTTTTATTCAAGTCTCTCTTATTCTTATTCCAAGATATTCATTCGCACCCAAGAACATGATGAATGTGATGATTATGTGACGCTCATCATCATTCTCACCTATGAACGCGCGTGATTGACAATCACCTCCGTTCTACTTGCAACCGAGCTTGAATGTATATCTCTTAGATTCCCCAACAGAATCTTCGTGGTATAAGCTAGATAGATGGCGGCATTCATGAGGATCTGGAAAGTCTCACCTTGTCTGTGGTATTCCGAGTAGGATCCTGGGAATTCGGAAAGTCTAACCTTGTCTGTGGTATTCCGAGTAGGATTCCGGTATTGAATGACAGTGACGTGCTTCAGACTCGCAAGTGTTGGGCGTTAGTGACAGACACAAAAGAATCAATGAATTCTACTCCAGCCTGATTGAGAACCGACAGATGATTAGCCGTGCCGTGACAGAGCATTTGGACCTTTTTCACTGAGAGGATGGGATGTAGCTATCAACAAGGGTGATGCCTCCAGACGATTAGCCGTGCAGTGACAGCGCATAGGACCATTTTCCCGAGAGGATTAAAAGTAGCCATTGATGATGGTAATGCCCTACGAACAGCTTGCCATGGAAAGGAGTAAGAAGGATTGGATGAAAGTAGTAAGAAAGTTGAGATTCGAAAGGATTCTAGCATCTCCATACGCCTATCTGAAATTTCCACTATTGATTTACATAAGTATTTCTATCCCTTTTATTTTCTATTTATTATTAATTTTCGAAACCCATAACTATTTAATCTGCCTATCTGACAAATACAAGGTCACCATAGTATGCTTCATACCAACAATCTCCGTGGGATCGACCCTTACTCACGTAAGGTATTACTTGGACGACCCAGTGCACTTGCTGGTTAGTTGTGCGAAATTGTGGAAAAATTATATAGAAACATTGGTGTTGGCATCATGTTTTTGGCGCCATTACCAGGGAATGAACAAGCAATGAATATTAACACATGAACAACAATTTCGTGCACCACCTGACTTCCGGAGGTAAATTCTCTTCCCTAGCACCAATAAATTAGGATATTTTAGTTAGATTTTCTTTTTCTTAGAATAGGTTAGTGATGAGCGGATAATTTGTACGCTTTTTGGCATTGTTTTTAGTATGTTTTTAGTAGTTTTAGTTGAGTTTTTAGTATATTTTTATTAGTTTTTAGTTAAAATTTACTTTTCTGGATTTTACTATGAGTTTGTGTGTTTTTCTGTGATTTCAGGTATTTTCTGGTTGAAATTGAGGGACCTGAGCAAAAATCTGATTCTGAGACTGAAAAGGACTGCAGATGCTGTTGGATTCTGACCTCCCTGCACTCGAAGTGGATTTTTGGGAGCTACAGAAGCCCAATTGGCGCGCTCTTAACGGCGTTGGAAAGTAGACATCCTGGGCTTTCCAGAAATATATGATAGTCCATACTTTGCCCAAGATTTGATGGCCCAAACCGGCGTTCAAAGTCACCCTCAGGAATTCCAGCGTTAAACGCCGGAACTGGCACCTAAATGGGAGTTAAACGCCCAAACTGGCATAAAAGCTGGCGTTTAACTCCAAGAAGAGTCTCTACACGAAAATGCTTCATTGCTCAGCCCAAGCACACACCAAGTGGGCCAGGAAGTGGATTTTTATGTCATTTACTCATCTCTGTACACCCTAGGCTACTAGTTTTCTATAAGTAGGACCTTTTACTATTGTATATAGGGATAGAGAGAGAAAGCTTTTGATCATGTTTTTATGATTGAACTCACTTTGGGAGGCTGGCCATTCGGCCATGCCTAGACCTTGTTCTTATGTATTTTCAACGGTGGAGTTTCTACACACCATAGATTAAGGTGTGGAGCTCTGCTGTACCTCGAGTATTAATGCAATTACTATTGTTCTTCTATTCAATTCCGCTTGTTCTTTGTCCAAGATATCACTAGTTCTTCAACTTGATGAATGTGATGATCCGTGACACTCATCATCATTCTCACTTATGAACAAAGTGACTGACAACCACTTCTGTTCTACAAGCAAACAAGGCTCTAGTGTTTATCTCTTGGATTCCTGATACACGATGCATGGTTGATCGCCTGACAACCGAGTGCTCGCCTGACAAACGAGCCAGCCATTCCGTGAGATCAGAGTCTTCGTGGTATAGGCGAGAACTGATGGCGGCATTCAAGAGAATCCGGAAGGTCTAACCTTGTCTGTGGTATTCTGAGTAGGATTCAATGATTGAATGACTGTGACGTGCTTCAAACTCCTAGCAGGCGGGGCGTTAGTGACAGACGCAAAAGAATCAATGGATTCTATTCCGGCCTGAACGAGAACCGACAGCTGATTAGCCTATGCTGTGACAGAGCATAGGAACATTTTCACTGAGAGGATGGGAGGTAGCCACTGACAACGGTGAAACCCTTGCATAAGCTTGCCATGGAAAGGAGTAAGAAGGATTGGATGAAGGCAGTAGGAAAGCAGAGAGACGGAGGGGAAGGCATCTTCATATGCTTATCTGAAGCTCTCACCAATGATATACATAAGTATCTCTATCTTTATCTTTATGTTTTATTCATATATCATCTATACCCATTGAGTCTGCCTGACTGAGATCTACAAGGTGACCATAGCTTGCTTCATACCAACAATCTCTGTGGGATCGACCCTTACTCACGTAAGGTATTACTTGGACGACCCAGTGCACTTGCTGGTTAGTTGTGCAAAGTTGTGTAGTGATCACAATTTCGCGCACCAAGTTTTTGGCGCCATTGCCGGGGATCGAACCCGGGTCACCCGCGTGACAGGCGGGAATACTCACCAGAAAACAAAAAGTATTGTCACCACATCAGTTAGTTGCATGCATGTTCTACTTGATTGAAAAGACAATAAGTTTCTTCTAAAAAAAATATCTTTAGAACAAAATTTCACTAATTCTGATCATAATTTTTAGGATAAATCTGCTTGAAGTTGTATTTGAAACATGATTTTTGAGCTAAAGAACACACAACCTGTGAAAATTTGAGCCTTTATGCATGGTTACATTATTTAACCATAATATTTTATTCTGTGGTGTTTACTTCTCTATGATTGTAATCTATATTTTGTCTCATCCTATATGTCCAATAGTTATTATGTTTATATGCTTGCATGTGATTGAGGCCATTATTTGTTTAAACTCACTTATCCAAATTAAGCCTACCCTTTTTAATTACCTTTGTTAACCACTTTGAGCCTTAAAATCCCATTTGTTTTGTATTTTACCATATTACTAGCCTTAAGCAGAAAAATAATTGTATATCCCAAATTGAATCTTTGGTTAGCTTAAGATAGAATTGTGTATGCTAGTTAAGTATGGGAATTTGTGGGAACAAAAATTATTAAGGGAATGTGTCATGATAATATAATAGGAATTTGGGTACCTACTCATGTGAAACTATAAGAATTACAAATCTATGTGCATTGATAAGCTATGTTTATTTTTTTATATAAAAAAAAAATTTGATACATGAGTATGGAAGGTAAAAGGGAATTCTGGGTAGCTAGGTATGAATTCTAAAGTTATATAAAATATATAGGTTGGGTTAAAGCTGGGTTAATTAAAGATTCAATTTATAAGCTCACTTAACCATATATATATATATATATATATATATATATATTATATATATATATATATATATATATATTATATCCCTATCCTTACCTTGGCCCTATCACAACCTTAAAAAGACCTCATGATGTTTGCATTGGCATATAACTGTTGTTGAATGGTTAGGAGAAAAACAAAAGTTAGAGAGCATAATTAGAGAAGGATAGAGTGATTACCCTATACATTAGAGGGATTAGAGCATATATACATCATCAGTGAGGGTTCTATGCTTAAATTTTCATGTTCCCTGCTTTCATGAGTTATCTTCTTGCACTTTTATCTGTTTACTGTATAGTGATAGAATTAATGGAATTTGATTTGTAATTGTTTTGAAGAGCTTATTTACTTTGATCAAGTGGGCAAGAATCATATAGTTGCATTTGTATATATATAGGTTGTATTGCATTGCATGAATTTCTACATGTTCATACTCATTTATCTTATCTCCTTCAATTAAGCATGAGGACATGCTAATGTTTAAGTGTGGGGAGGTTGATAAACCACTATTTTATAGTTTATATTGTGTATAATTATGTGGTTTTATCATGATCCTTACCCACTTATTCATTAATTTAGCATCCATTTATATTTCCTTCCTGGAATTATTACATGGTTGAAAACTGCTTCCTAGAGACTTTTTATTATGCATTTTAGTTCTCCTTTATCCCATTCGATGCCGTGATCTGTGTGTTAAGTGTTTCAGGCTTTATACGGCATGGATGAGTGGTGCACGAAATTGCAATAACACTTTTGCAATCCCGCACAACTAACCAGCAAGTGCACTGGGTCGTCCAAGTAATACCTTGCGTGAGCAAGGGTCGATCCCACGGAGATTGTCGGCTTGAAGCAAGCTATGGTTATCTTGTAAATCTTAGTCAGGATATCAGAAATTATCAGGATTGATTGTGAAAAGCAAAAGAACATGAATTTGGTTACTTGTTCAGCAGTAATGGAGAATAGGCTGAGGCTTTGGAGATGCTCCATCTTCTGAATCTCTGCTTTCCTACTGTCTTCTTCATCAAACACGCAAGGCTCTTCCATGGCAAGCTGTATGTAGGGTTTCACCGTTGTCAATGGCTACCTCCCATCCTCTCAGTGAAAATGTTCCTATGCTCTGTCACAGCATGGCTAATCAGCTGTCGGTTCTCGGTCAGGCCGGAATAGAATCCATCGATCCTTTTGCGTCTGTCACTAACGCCCCGCTGCTAGGAGTTTGAAGCACGTCACAGTCATTCAATCATTGAATCCTACTCAGAATACCACAGACAAGGTTTAGACCTTCCGGATTCTCTTGAATGCCGCCATCAGTTCTAGCTTATACCACGAAGATTCTGGTTAAGGAATCCAAGAGATATCTACTTATCTAAGGTAGAACAGAGGTGGTTGTCAGGCACATGTTCATAGTTGAGAATGATGATGAGTGTCACGGATCATCACATTCATCCGGGTTGAGAACAAGTGATATCTTAGAATGGAAGCAAGCATGATGAATAAGAAATAGTAGTAATTGCATTAATCCATCAAGACACAGCAGAGCTCCTCACCCCCAACCATGGGGTTTAGAGACTCATGCCGTGGAATGTACACAAAGAAGCGTGTAAAATGTCATGAGGTACAGATACAATGTCAAAAGGTCCTATTAATAGTAAACTAGTATCCTAAGGTTTACAGAAATGAGTAAATGACAGAAAAATCCACTTCTGGGCCCACTTGGTGTGTGCTTGGGCTGAGCAATGAAGCATTTTCGTGTAGAGACCTCTTCTGGAGTTAAACGCCAGCTTTTATGCCAGTTTGGGCGTTTAACTCCAAGTTTTATGCCAGTTCCAGCGTTAAACGCTGGAATTTCTGAGGCTGAATTGCCACGTCGGTTTGGGCCATCAAATCTTGGGCAAAGTATGGACTATCATATATTGCTGGAAAGCCCAGGATGTCTACTTTCCAATGCCGTTAAGATCGCGCCAATTGGGCTTCTGTAGCTCCAGAAAATCCACTTCGAATACAGGGAGGTCAGAATCCAACAGCATCTGCAGTCCTTTTCAGTCTCTGAATCAGATTTTTGCTCAGAACCTTCAATTTCAGTCAGAAAATACCTGAAATCACAGAAAAACACACAAACTCATAGTAAAGTCCAGAAAAGTGAATTTTAACTAAAAACTAATAAAAATATACTAAAAACTAACTAAAAGATACTAAAAATATACTAAAAACAATGCCAAAAAGAGTATAATTATCCGCTCATCACAACACCAAACTTAAATTGTTGCTTGTCCCAAGCAACTGAAAATCAAATAAGATAAAAGAAGAGAATATACTATAGACCCCAAATTATCAATGAAACTTAGCTCCAAATTAGATGAGCGGGACTAGTAGCTTTTTGCCTCCGAACAGTTTTGGCATCTCACTCTATCTCTGAAATCAGAATGATTGGCTTCTTTAGGAACTCAGAATCCAGATAGTGTTATTGATTCTCCTAGTTAAGTATGATGATTCTTGAACACAGTTACTTTATGAGTCTTGGCTGTGGCCCAAAGCACTCTGTCTTCCAGTATTACCACCGGATACATACATGCCACAAACACATAATTGGGTGAACCTTTTCAGATTGTGACTCAGCTTTGCTAGAGTCCCCAATTAGAGGTGTCCAGGGTTCTTAAGCACACTCTTTTTGCTTTGGATCACAACTTTTATTTCTTTCTTTTTCTTTCTTTTTCTTTCTCTCCTTTTTTTTTCGAAATTTTTTTTTTCACTGCTTTTTCTTGCTCCAAGAATCATTTTTATGATTTTTCAGATCCTCAATAACATGTCTCTTTTTTCATCATTCTTTCAAGAGCCAACAATTTTAACATTCATGAATAACAAATTCAAAAGACATATGCACTGTTCAAGCATACATTCAGAAAACAGAAAGTATTGTCACCACATCAAACCAATTAAGCTAGTTTCAAGGATAAGTTTCGAAATCCTGTACTTCTTGTTCTTTTGTGATTAAAGCATTTTTCATTTAAGAGAGGTGATGGATTCATAGGACATTCATATCTTTAAGGCATGAACTTTAAATTTTATTAATTATGAATTAAGAACAAGACTCAAAAATAGATATAAGATTAGACTAGAAAATAATAAAAAAAAATGCAAAAATAGGCTCCTAATGATAGAGGTTTTCACAGAGTTAGGACTCAACAACCTTGATTTTGAGAAGTGGATGCTCCCTCAGCTTGAGAGGAGAGCTTTTGGCGTTTCATCTCTTGGAGTTCACGCCCCTGCTTCTCTTGTTCCTTCAGCAATTTGCAGAGCATGCAGTTCTGATTCTGCTGTTCTTCCTTAAGTTGCTCCATAGTTTCTTGCAACTTGGTGATAGATGCTTCTAGGCTGGCCCAGTAGCCAATTTCAGGAAATTCAGGGAGGAACTCCTGCGCCCTCCTTTTGATAGAGTTTTCTTGCACTTGTCCTTCCATTGACTTCTTGGTGATTGGATGTTCAATGGGTATGAATTCATCTACTCCCATCTTCACCCCAGCCTCTTTACAGAGCAAGGAGATTAAGCTTGGGTAAGCCAGTTTGGCTTCAGTGGAATTTTTATTTGCAATTGTGTAGATCTCACAGGGAATCACATGATGAACCTCCACTTCTTTTCCAAGCATAATGCAATGAATCATCACTGCTCTCTTGATGGTGACCTCAGAACGGTTGCTAGTGGGCAATATGGAATGCCCAATAAAGTCTAGCCAACCTCTTGCAATTGGTTTGAGGTCTCCCCTCTTGAGTTGGTTTGGGACACCCTTAGAATTGGTTATCCACTTAGTTCCAGGGAGGCATATGTCCTCTAGAACTTGATCCAACCCTTTATCTACTCTCACCACTCCTATTAAAGGAGTCAGGATCATCTTGCAGTTGAGGCAACTTGAAGATTTCTCTTATTTTGTCCAGATGGAAGTACATAACTTTCCCTCTGACCATGGTTCTGTAGGTATGGTAAGCGGTTCCAGTCATTCTCTGCTTATCTGTCAGCCACAGATTTGAGTAGAATTCCTGAACCATGTTCCTTCCAACCTTTGTTTCAGGATTGGTTAGAACTTCCCATCCTCTGTTTCGAATTTGCTCTTGGATCCCCGGATATTCATCTTCTTTCAGATCAAATTTAACTTCCGGGATCACTGACCTCAGACCCATTATTTTGTGATAATGGTCTTCATGTTCTTTGGTTAAGAACTTTTTCTTGATTCCAAAGATTCTTTGGATTATTCTCTTTCTTGCCTCTTAAATTGGTTTGTTTTCCCTTAGGAGCCATGATATTGATGAATCTTGGCTTAGTGATCACGGAAAAGCACACCAAACTTAGAGGTTTGCTTGTCCTCAAGCAAAAGAAAGAAGAGAAGAGAGAGAGGAAGAGGAAATTCGAATTGTGTGGTGGAATGAGGGGTCCAAACGTGTTCTTATAAGGGGGGAGAAGAAGAGATTTCGAAAAGAAAAAAAAATAAGAATTTGAAAGAAAATTTGAGAAGATATGGAGAGGATTTGAGAAAAGGGTGAGTTTTTGAAGAAGATTTGGGATTAATTTGGGATAGATTTGAAGAATGGTTTTGATTTGTGAAGATTTGAAAGTGAATGATGAAAGGTTGAAGTGCATTTATGTAGAAGAGTATGGATAATAAAAGGAAAGTTTTGAAAAAATCTGAGTTGAAAACGAAATTGTGGTCCCCCCACCTTTCTGGCGTTAAACGCTCAGAATGGCACCCATTCTGGCGTTTAACGCCCAATTGATGCCCCTTTTGGGCGTTTAACGCCCAGCCAGGTGCCCTGGCTGGCGTTAAACGCCAGAATTCCTTTATCACTGGGTGTTTTTCTAAACGCCCAGGATGCTGCACACCTGGCGTTAAACGCCCAGAATGGTGCCCATTCTAGCGTTTAACGCCCAAAATGGCACCATTCCTGGCGTTAAACGCCCAGAATGGTACCCATTCTGGCGTTTAACGCCCAAAATGCCCCTTACTGGCGTTTTTTCGCCAGTAAGCTCATTTTCTCTGCTTTTTGAGCTGAATCCTTCTGTAACTCTGTGAATTCCTTCATTTTTGATACTTGCCTTTGTAAGAACTAATCATATAACCTCCTAATGACTAGGTTGCCTCCCAGCAAGCGCTTCTTTACTGTCTTTAGCTGGACCTTCACTAAGAATCACTCAAGTCTCAGTTTTGAGCATTCCTGCTCAAAATTGCTCTCAAGATAATGCTTGATTCTCTGTCCATTAACAATGAACTTCTTGTCAGAATCAACATCCTGAAGCTCAACATATCCATATGGTGACACTTCTGTGATCACATACGGACCCCTCCACCGGGATTTGAGTTTTCCTGGGAACAATTTGAGCCTGGAGTTGAAGAGCAGAACTTTTTATCCTGGCTCAAAGACTCTAGTTGACAATTTCTTGTCATGCCACTTCTTTGCCTTTTCCTTATAAATTTTTGCATTTTCAAAGGCATTGAGTCTGAACTCCTCTAGCTCATTTAACTGGAGCAATCTTTTTTCACCAGCTAACTGAGCATCCATGTTTAGGAATCTGGTTGCCCAATAGGCTTTATGTTCCAGTTCCACGGGCAAATGGCAGGCCTTCCCATACACCAGTTGGTATGGAGAGGTTCCTATAGGAGTCTTGAATGCTGTTCTGTATGCCCACAGAGCATCATCCAAGCTCTTTGCCCAATCCTTTCTTCGGGCTATCACAGTCCGTTCTAGGATTCTTTTTAGCTCTCTGTTAGAGACTTCAGCTTGCTCATTTGTCTGTGGATGATACGGAGTTGCCACTTTATGGCTGATTCCATATCTAACCATAGCAGAGTATAGCTGTTTGTTGCAGAAATGAGAGCCCCCATCACTGATTAGTACTCTGGGAACACCAAATCTGCTGAAGATGTGTTTCTGGAGGAATTTTAGCACGGTCTTGGTATCATTAGTGGGTGTAGCAATTGCTTCTACCCACTTAGATACATAGTCCACTGCCACTAGAATGTAAGTGTTTGAGTATGATGGTGGGAATGGCCCCATGAAGTCAATTCCCCATACATCAAACAATTCTATCTCTAATATCCCTTGTTGAGGCATGGCATATCCGTGAGGCAGGTTACCAGCTCTTTGGCAACTGTCACAGTTACGCACAAACTCTCGGGAATCTTTATAGAGAGTAGGCCAGTAGAAGCCACACTGGAGGACTTTAGTGGCTGTTCGCTCACTTCCAAAATGTCCTCCATACTGTGATCCATGGCAATGCCATAGGATCCTTTGTGCTTCTTCTCTGGGTACACATCTGCGGATCACTCCGTCAGCACATCTCTTAAAGAGATATGGTTCATCCCAGAGGTAGTACTTGGCATCTGAAAGCAATATCTTTCTTTGCACACTGCTGTACTCCTTGGGTATGAACCTCACAGCTTTATAATTTGCAATATCTGCAAACCATAGAGCTTCCTGAATAGCAAAGAGTTGCTCATCTGGGAAAGTCTCAGAGATCTCAGTAGAAGGGAGGGACGCCCCAGCAACTGGTTCTATTCGGGACAGATGATCAGCTACTTGGTTCTCTATCCCTCTTCTGTCTCTTATTTCAATATCAAACTCTTGCAAAAGCAATACCCATCTTATAAGCCTGGGTTTTGAATCCTGCTTTGTGAGTAAGTATTTAAGAGCAGCATGGTCAGTGTACACAATCACTTTGGATCCTACTAGATAAGATCTAAACTTGTCAATGGCATAAACCACTGCAAGTAATTCTTTTTCTGTGGTTGTGTAATTCTTCTGTGCATTATTTAGAACACGGCTAGCATAATAAATGACGTGCAGAAGTTTGTTATGCCTCTGTCCCAACACTGCACCAATGGCATGATCACTGGCATCACACATTAATTCAAATGGTAATGCCCAATCTGGTGCAGAGATGACTGGTGCTGTGACCAGTTTAGCTTTCAGGGTCACAAATGCCTGCAGACACTGTGTGTCAAACATAAATGGTGTGTCAGCAGCTAGCAGGTTACTTAAAGGTTTTGCAATTTTCGAAAAATCCTTTATGAACATTCTGTAGAATCCTGCATGCCCCAGAAAGCTTCTGATTGCCTTAACATTGGCAGGTGGTGGTAATTTTTCAATTACCTCTACCTTTGCCTTATCCACCTCTATTCCCCTGCTTGAAATTTTGTGCCCAAGGACAATTCCCTCAGTCACCATAAAGTGACATTTCTCCCAGTTTAAAACCAGGTTAGTCTCTTGGCATCTTTTCAGGACAAGTGCTAGGTGGTTAAGACAGGAGCTGAATGAGTCTCCATATACTGAGAAGTCATCCATGAAGACTTCCAGAAATTTCTCTACCATATCTGAGAAGATAGAGAGCATGCACCTCTGAAAGGTTGCAGGTGCATTGCACAGACCAAAAGGCATCCTTCTATAGGCAAACACGCCAGAAGGGCAAGTAAATGCTGTTTTCTCTTGGTCCTGAGGATCTACTGCAATTTGGTTGTAGCCTGAATAGCCATCCAAAAAGCAGTAGTAATCATGACCAGCTAGTCTTTCTAGCATTTGGTCTATGAATGGTAAAGGGAAATGATCCTTTCTGGTGGCTGTATTGAGCCTTCTGTAGTCAATACACATGTGCCACCCTGTGACTGTTCTTGTAGGAACCAGTTCATTTTTTTCATTATGAACCACTGTCATGCCTCCCTTTTTGGGGACAACTTGGACAGGGCTCACCCAGGGGCTATCAGAAATAGGATAAATAATCCCAGCCTCTAGTAATTTAGTGACCTCTTTCTGCACCACCTCCTTCATGGCTGGATTTAGCCTCCTCTGTGGTTGGACCACTGGTTTGGCATTATCCTCCAACAGGATCTTGTGCATGCATCTAGCTGGGCTAATGCCCTTAAGATCACTTATGGACCACCCAAGAGCTGTCTTGTGTGTCCTTAGCACTTGAATCAGTGCTTCCTCTTCCTGTGGATTCAAAGCAGAGCTTATAATCACTGGAAAAGTGTCACCCTCCCCCAGAAATGCATACTTCAGGGATGGTGGTAGAGGTTTGAGTTCAGGTTTGGGAGGTTTATCCTCCTCCTGAGGAATTTTCGAAAATTCCTTTGCTTCCTCTAGTTCTTCTTGATCAGGTTGAGCATCTTTGAAGATGTCCTCAAGCTCTGATTCTAGGCTTTCAGCCATATTGATCTCTTCAACCAGAGAGTCAATAATGTCAGCGCCCATGCATTCATTTGGTGTGTCTGGATGCTGCATAGCTTTCACAGCGTTCAACTTGAACTCATCCTCATTGACTCTCAAGGTTACTTCCCCTTTGTGTACATCAATGAGAGTTCGTCCAGTTGCTAGGAAAGGTCTTCCTAGAATGAGAGTTGCACTCTTGTGCTCCTTCATTTCCAGCACCACAAAGTCAGTTGGAAAGGCAAAGGGCCCAACCTTGACAATCATGTCCTCTATTATGCCTGATGGGTGTTTAATGGAGCCATCAGCAAGTTGGAGGCATATCCTGGTTGGTTTGACTTCTCCAGTCAACCCAAGCTTTCTGATAGTGGATGCAGGTATTAGATTGATGCTTGCTCCAAGATCACATAGGGCAGTCTTGGTGCAAGCGCCCTCTAATGTGCATGGTATCATAAAGCTTCCAGGATCTTGAAGCTTTTCTGGTAAGCTTTTCAGAATGACTGCACTGCATTCTTCAGTGAGAAACACTTTTTCAGTTTCTCTCCAATCCTTCTTATGACTTAAGATCTCTTTCATGATCTTAGCATAAGAAGGTATTTGCTCAAGTGCCTCTGCAAACGGAATCTTTATTTCAAGAGTCCTTAAATAGTCTGCAAAGCGGGCAAATTGCTTATCCTGTTCCGCCTTGTGGAGTTTCTGAGGATAAGGCATCTTGGCTTGATATTCTTCAACCTTAGATGCTGCAGGTTTATTCCTTACAGAAGTGGTTAGAGAAGCCTTGTTAGAGGGATTACTGTCAGCACTCACAGGTGTCTGATCTACCCTTGGCGTATGAACGCCAGGAATGGGTGGAAAATGGGCGTTTAACGCCAGCTTTTCCCCCTTTTCTGGCGTTTGAACGCCAGAACTGGGCAAGGAATGGGCGTTTAACGCCAGCTTTCCTTCCCTTTCTGGCGTTTGAACGCCAATAGCACTCCTCTCTGGGCTCTTACTGTCCTCAGAGGGATTTTGAACAGTGGCTTGGTTATCCTCTGTCAATTGTTCCTTGTTTGGCTTTCTGCTCTTTTGAGCAGAGGTATTCAGTGTCTTCCCACTCCTCAGTTGAACTGCTTGACATTCTTCTGTTATCTGTTTAGATATTTGCTGTTTTGCTTGATTCAACTGCAGTTCTATGTTCTTGTTAGCAACCTTAGTGTCATGGAGCATTTCTTTAAATTCTGCTAACTGTTCTGTCATCAGGAGCAATTGTTGATTAAGCTCATTCATCTGTTCTTGAGGATTAGGATCAGTGACTAATGCCATGGCTTCCTCTTTTGGAACGAACTCATTGCTAGAATATAAGTATTGGTTTCTAGCAACAGTGTCTATAAGCTCTTGAGCTTCTTCAATTGTCTTCCTCATGTGTATAGATCCACCAGCTGAGTGGTCTAAAGACATCTGAGCTTTTTCTGTGAGCCCATAGTAGAAGATGTCTAACTGTACCCACTCAGAAAACATTTTAGAGGGGCATTTTCTAAGCATACCTCTATACCTCTCCCAGGCATCATAAAGGGATTCATTATCCTCTTGTTTAAAGCCTTGGATGTCCAGCCTTAGCTGTGTCATCCTCTTTGGAGGGTAAAAATGATTCAGGAATTTGTCTGATAACTGTTTCCATGTTTTTATGCTTGCTGTAGGTTGGTTATTCAACCACCTTTTAGCTTGATCTTTTACAGCAAATGGAAACAGTAATAGTCTGTAGACATCCTGATCTACCTCTTTATCATGTACTGTGTTAGCAATTTGTAAGAACTGTGCCAGAAACTCAGTAGGTTCTTCCTGTGGAAGACCGGAATACTGGCAATTTTGCTGCACTATGATAATGAGTTGAGGATTTAGCTCAAAGCTGCTTGCTTTGATGGGAGGTGTACAGATGCTACTCCCATATGCAGCTGTAATGGGGTTAGCATATGACCCCAGAGTCCTTTTGGACTGATCAATCCCTCTTAGGTCCATAATGGACAAAAGGGAAATGATAATGATTGCAAATAGATAAATTTTGTTTTTTTTTTAAATAAAATAAAACAAAAGAAAATTAAAATAAAAATTCGAAAATCAAAAAGAAGACAAGATCAAAGCAAATTGAGAACTAAATCAATTAGTTAATCAAAAAGATTTTGAAAACGGCAATTAAAAAGATATGATTGAAAAATTTTTATGAAAAAGATTTGATTTTTTTTTTGAAAAGAGGAAAGAGAAAAACAACAAAAAGACACCAAACTTAAAATTTTTAGAAAATCAAACACTAATTTTCGAAAATTTTAAAGGAAAACACAAAGAGGACACCAAACTTAGAATTTTTATGAATCAAAAAGGGACTAAGAACATGCAAAATCGAAAAATTAAAAGAAAAACAAAAGCATGCAATTGACACCAAACTTAAAATATGAAACTAGACTCAACTAAAAAGACTCTAAACCAACAAAAATAAAACAGTCCTAATCTAAGCAACAAGATAAGCCGTCAGTTGTCCAAACTCGAACAATCCCCGGCAACGGCGCCAAAAACTTGGTGCACGAAATTGCAATAACACTTTTGCAATCCCGCACAACTAACCGGCAAGTGCACTGGGTCGTCCAAGTAATACCTTGCGTGAGCAAGGGTCGATCCCACGGAGATTGTCGGCTTGAAGCAAGCTATGGTTATCTTGTAAATCTTAGTCAGGATATCAGAAATTATCAGGATTGATTGTGAAAAGCAAAAGAACATGAATTTGGTTACTTGTTCAGCAGTAATGGAGAATAGGCTGAGGCTTTGGAGATGCTCCATCTTCTGAATCTCTGCTTTCCTACTGTCTTCTTCATCAAACACGCAAGGCTCCTTCCATGGCAAGCTGTATGTAGGGTTTCACCGTTGTCAATGGCTACCTCCCATCCTCTCAGTGAAAATGTTCCTATGCTCTGTCACAGCATGGCTAATCAGCTGTCGGTTCTCGGTCAGGCCGGAATAGAATCCATCGATCCTTTTGCGTCTGTCACTAACGCCCCGCCTGCTAGGAGTTTGAAGCACATCACAGTCATTCAATCATTGAATCCTACTCAGAATACCACAGACAAGGTTTAGACCTTCCGGATTCTCTTGAATGCCGCCATCAGTTCTAGCTTATACCACGAAGATTCTGGTTAAGGAATCCAAGAGATATCTACTTAATCTAAGGTAGAACAGAGGTGGTTGTCAGGCACATGTTCATAGTTGAGAATGATGATGAGTGTCACGGATCATCACATTCATCCGGGTTGAGAACAAGTGATATCTTAGAATGGAAGCAAGCATGATTGAATAAGAAACAGTAGTAATTGCATTAATCCATCAAGACACAGCAGAGCTCCTCACCCCCAACCATGGGGTTTAGAGACTCATGCCATGGAATGTACACAAAGAAGCGTGTAAAATGTCATGAGGTACAGATACAATGTCAAAAGGTCCTATTAATAGTAAACTAGTATCCTAAGGTTTACAGAAATGAGTAAATGACAGAAAAATCCACTTCTGGGCCCACTTGGTGTGTGCTTGGGCTGAGCAATGAAGCATTTTCGTGTAGAGACCTCTTCTGGAGTTAAACGCCAGCTTTTATGCCAGTTTGGGCGTTTAACTCCAAGTTTTATGCCAGTTCCAGCGTTAAACGCTGGAATTTCTGAGGCTGAATTGCCACGTCGGTTTGGGCCATCAAATCTTGGGCAAAGTATGGACTATCATATATTGCTGGAAAGCCCAGGATGTCTGCTTTCCAATGCCGTTGAGAGCGCGCCAATTGGGTATCTGTAGCTCCAGAAAATCCACTTCGAGTGCAGGGAGGTCAGAATCCAACAGCATCTGCAGTCCTTTTCAGTCTCTGAATCAGATTTTTGCTCAGAACCTTCAATTTCAGTCAGAAAATACCTGAAATCACAGAAAAACACACAAACTCATAGTAAAGTCCAGAAAAGTGAATTTTAACTAAAAACTAATAAAAATATACTAAAAACTAACTAAAAGATACTAAAAATATACTAAAAACAATGCCAAAAAGCGTATAAATTATCCGCTCATCAATGAGTTGGAGATTGGAAGGGAAGCTAGTAAAAATGGAAGGAACACAAGAAATTGAGGAGACAACCAGCGAGAAGTGACGCGACCGCATGGCTCACGTGTTCGCACGGAAGAGGAAAAATCGTGGTGACGCGGCCGCATGGCTCACGCGACTGCACGGAAAGGAAAACCACAAGTGATGCGGAGGCGTGGACGACGCGAACGCGTGGCACGAAAAAACGCGAATGACTCATCTGCGTGGACGATGCGATCGCGTGACATGCGCGATCTGCGTAATCTGCAGATTTTGCTGGGTCGATTTTGGGCCCTGTTTTGACCCAGTTCCCGGCCCAGAACAGCAGACTAGAGCCAGAGAACATGCAGAAATGAAAAACAACATTCATTCTACACAGTTTTGAGTTTTTAGATCTAGTTTTACTCCTCCTCTAGGTTTTCTCTCTACACAATTGATACTCTTAGGATATTATTTTTCTACTACTTTTGCATTGGGATATTGAGAAGAGTCGTTACCTCATCAAGACTTCGTCATTCTAGTTCGTTTTCTTTACTTGGCTTTACTCTTCCATGTCCTTTGCTTTGTTAATTTTACCATTGGAATATTATTAGGATTTATTCAATATAAGGATTATTCTTATTTTAATTGGATTATTTTTTATTTTTATTTACAATGTCTTTCTTTAATTTCTTCTCATATGTTATGAATTTTGCATTCACAATGAGCGAGTAGTTCCCTAACTTGATGGGGAGTTGATTGAAAAGAACCAATTGAGTTGGAAGGCTTGAAAGAAAGATTGTAATTGGGTTTACTGTTGGATTGCCTTCTAATCACTAACACCAATCCCTTTTGATTAAGTGGGTTGCAATTTGTGAACAGACGTAGCATTCCAACCTGTTTGATTTTCCTTTGCCTAGTAAAGGATAACAAAACAGAATAACTTTTAATTATCAATTAATCTTGAGAGCATTCCAACTATAATAGGGATTCCAACTAATCAACTCCCAGTCAAGGCTTTTATTTACATTATTCAAATTTATCAATTTAATTTCCTGTTATTAAACTCAAACCTTTTTGAAAACATCTGATTAATAAAATAGCACACCTTTCTGTAACTCGTTGGGAGATGACCTGGGATTTATACTCCCAGTATTTAAAATTTGAATTTCTGTGACATATTTCTAAATTGATAAGTGGATTTCCGGTGAGTTAAGAACTATACTTGCAACGTACACATTTTAATAATTTTTAATTCACCAATTTTCGCTGCATCATAAGTGTATCCCAAATCCTTGATTTTCTATGATTTCTCCACTTTGCATGCTTTTCTCTTTACTCCTTTGATCCATTCCTAGCCTTTTCATCCTGAAATCACTAACAAACACATCAAGGCATCTAGTGGAATCAAAGGTGAATCAAAATGAATCAATTAAAGGCCTAAAAAGCATGTTTTCACACTTAAGCACAAATTAGGAGACAATCATGAAACCATGCCATTTCATTGAATAAATGTGGTAAAAGTGGATAAAATCCACCTAAATTTAGCACAAAATGTACCACAAAATAGTAGTGCATCAATGACCCCTCTTAGGTAAAGGCAATGGAGGAAGAGCTTCATGAGTTTGAAAAGAACCAAGTTTGGACATTAGTCCCAAAGCCAAGTGATAAGAAAGTGACAGGCACCAAGTGAATATTCTGGAACAAGCTAGGTGAAGATGGAAGCATTGCTAGAAATAAAGCAAGATTAGTAGCACAAGAATATGATCAAGAAGAAGTAATAGATTTTGATGAATCATTTGCCTCTATTGCCCGAATGGAAGCAATAAGACTTCTTCTAGCTTATGCTGCTTATCGTGGTTTTAAATTGTATCAAATGGATGTGAAATGTGCATTCTTGAATGGTGTGATAGATAGAGAAGTGTATGCGGTACAGCCACCTGGTTTTGAAAATAAGAAATTTCCTAACCATGTTTTCAAACTTTCTAAGTCCCTTTATGAGTTAAGACAAGCCCCTAGGGTTTGGTATGAAAGACTTAGTTCTTTTCTTTTGAAAAATGGTTTTCAAAGAGGTACCATAGACACTACTCTATTTATTAAGAATTCTAATGATTCTTTCATTCTAGTCCAAATTTATGTTAATGACATTATATTTGGATCAGCCAATGAGACCCTTTGTACTGAATTTGGAAAACTCATGACAAGTGAATTTGACATGAGTATGATGGGTGAAATTAATTTTTTCCTTGGGCTACAAATTAAGTAAACTGAAAATGGTATTTTTATTCATCAAGAAAAGTATTCCAAGGAATTAGTTAAGAAATTTGGTATGGAAAATGCCAAACTCATGGAAACTCCCATGCACCCTAACTCCAAATTAGAAAAGGAGAAACTAAGAAAGATGTTGATGAGACTAGGTATAGAGGAATGATTGGATCTCTTATCTACCTAACTTCCTCTAGACCTGACATTGTGCATAGTGTTGGAATGTGCTCAAGATTCCAATCAAAACCAAAAAAATCACATCTTTCAACAGTTAAAAGGATCATTAGATATGTACATGGCACATCTAACAATGGTTTATGGTATCCTAGGTCTGATAAATTTTTTGTAGTTGGTTATTGTGATGTAAACTTTGCTGGAGACAGAATTGATAGAAGAAGTATATCTGGCATTTGCTGTTTTCTAGGTAGATCCTTGATTGTTTGGTCAAGCAAGAAGCAGTCAACAGTGGCTCTTTCCACTACAGAAGCCGAATACATTGCTGCATCTTCTTGCTGTTCCCAATTGTTGTGGTTAAAAACACAATTAGCTGATTATAAATTGAATGCTGATAATATTCCCTTATTTTGTGATAACATGAGTGCCATTAATATTTCTAAAAATCCTGTTTTGCACTCTAACATACTATTTTGCAGGTTCTGTTTTTGTTTTATTTTTCCCACCTTGATGACAAAAGGGGGAGAAAAATACATATACGAGGGTTGATAAGTGGTGCACGAAATTGTGATCACTACTTTTACACAAAACAATCCCCGGTAATGAATCCAAAAACTTGGTGCTCAATACCATGGCATAAACACAACTTCGCACAACTATTCAGCAAGTGCACTGGGTCGTCCAAGTAATAAACCTTACGCGAGTAAGGGTCGATCCCACGGAGATTGTTGGTATGAAGCAAGCTATGGTCACCTTGTAAATCTTAGTCAGGCAGACTCAAATGGGTATAGTGATAAACGAATAAAGCATAAAGATAAAGATAGAGATACTTATGTACATCATTGGTGAGAGCTTCAGATAAGTGTATGAAGATGCTTTCCCTTCCGTCTCTCTGCTTTCCTACTGTCTTCATCCAATCCTTCTTACTCCTTTCCATGGCAAGCTTATGCAAGGGTTTCACCGTTGTCAGTGGCTACCTCCCATCCTCTCAGTGAAAACGTTCCTATGCTCTGTCACAGCATATGGCTAATCATCTGTCGGTTCTCGGTCAGGCCGGAATAGAATCCAGCGATTCTTTTGCGTCTGTCACTAACGCCCCGCCTGCTAGGAGTTTGAAGCACGTCACAGTCATTCAATCATTGAATCCTACTCAGAATACCACAGACAAGGTTAGACCTTCCGGATTCTCTTGAATGCCGCCATCAGTTCTCGCCTATACCTCGAAGACTCCGGTTAAAGAATCCAAGAGATAAACACTAGAGCCTTTGATGCTTGTAGAACAGAAGTGGTTGTCAGTCACTTTGTTCATGAGTGAGAATGATGATGAGTGTCACGGATCATCACATTCATCAAGTTGTAGAACAAGTGATATCTTGGACAAAGAACAAGCGAAATTGAATAGAAGAACAATAGTAATTGCATTAATACTCGAGGTACAGCAGAGCTCCACACCTTAATCTATGGTGTGTAGAAACTCCACCGTTGAAAATACATAAGAACAAGGTTTAGGCATGGCCGAATGGCCAGCCTCCCAAAGTGATCAAAAGATCTCTAGAAAAAGGTTCCAAAGATCAGAAGATTCTAAGATGTAAATACAATAGTAAAAGGTCCTATATATAGAAAACTAGTAGCCTAGGGTGTACAGAGATGAGTAAATGACATAAAAATCCACTTCCGGGCCCACTTGGTGTGTGCTTGGGCTGAGCAATGAAGCATTTTCATGTAGAGACTCTTCTTGGAGTTAAACGCCAGCTTTTATGCCAGTTTGGGCGTTTAACTCCCATTTAGGTGCCAGTTCCGGCGTTTAACGCTGGGATTTCTGAGGGTGACTTTGAACGCCGGTTTGGGCCATCAAATCTTGGGCAAAGTATGAACTATCATATATTGCTGGAAAGCCCAGGATGTCTACTTTCCAACGCCGTTAAGAGCGCGCCAATTGGGCTTCTGTAGCTCCAGAAAACCACTTCGAGTGCAGGGAGGTCAGAATCCAATAGCATCTGCAGTCCTTTTCAGTCTCTGGATCAGATTTTTGCTCAGGTCCCTCAATTTCAGCCAGAAAATACCTGAAATCACAGAAAAACACACAAACTCATAGTAAAGTCCAGAAAAGTGAATTTTAACTAAAAACTAATAAAAATATACTAAAAACTTAACTCAAACTACTAAAAACATACTAAAAACAATGCCAAAAAGCGTACAAATTATCCGCTCATCACAACACCAAACTTAAATTGTTGCTTGTCCCCAAGCAACTGAAAATCAAATAAGATAAAAAGAAGAGAATATGCAATGAATTCCAAAAACATCTATGAAGATCAGTATTAATTAGATGAGCGGGGCTTTTAGCTTTTTGCCTCTGAATAGTTTTGGCATCTCACTTTATCCTTTGAAATTCAGAATGATTGGCTTCTTTAGGAACTCAGAGTCCAGATAGTGTTATTGATTCTCCTAGTTAAGTATGATGATTCTTGAACACAGCTACTTATTGAGTCTTGGCCGTGGCCCAAAGCACTCTGTCATCCAGTATTACCACCGGATACATACATGCCACAGACACATAATTGGGTGAACCTTTTCAGATTGTGACTCAGCTTTGCTAAAGTCCCCAATTAGAGGTGTCCAGGGTTCTTAAGCACACTCTTATTGCCTTGGATCACAACTTTATTTTTTCTTTTTCTCTTTCTTTTTCGTTTTTTTTCGCTTGCTTCTCTTTTCTTTTTTTTTTTTGTATTCACTGCTTTTTCTTGCTTCAAGAATCATTTTTATGATTTTTCAGATCCTCAGTAACATGTCTCCTTTTTCATCATTCTTTCAAGAGCCAACCAATCATGAACCACAAATTCAAAAGACATATGCACTGTTTAAGCATACATTCAGAAAACAAAAGTATTGCCACCACATCAAAATAATTAAACTGTTAAAAAATTCAAAATTCATGCAATTCTTTTCTTTTTCAATTAAGAACATTGTTTATTTAAGAAGGGTGATGGATTCATAGGACATTCATAACTTTAAGGCATAGACACTAAGATACTAATGATCATAAGACACAAACATAGATAAACATAAGCACTAAAATTCGAAAAACAAGAAAACAAGGAGATTAAAGAACGGGTCCACCTTAGTGATGGCGGCTTGTTCTTCCTCTTGAAGGTCTTATGGAGTGCTTGAGCTCCTCAATGTCTCTTCCTTGTCTTTGTTGCTCCTCTCTCATGATTCTTTGATCTTCTCTAATTTCATGGAGGAGGATGGAATGTTCTTGATGCTCCACCCTTAGTTGTCCCATGTTGGAACTCAATTCTCCTAGGGAGGTGTTTAGTTGCTCCCAATAGTCTTGTGGAGGAAAGTGCATCCCTTGAGGCATCTCAGGGATCTCATGATGAGAGGGGTCTCTTGTTTGCTCCATCCTTTTCTTGGTGATGGGCTTGTCCTCATCAATAAGGACGTCTCCCTCTATGTCAACTCCAACTGAATAACAGAGGTGACAAATGAGGTGAGGAAAGGCTAACCTTGCCAAGGTGGAGGACTTGTCCGCCACCTTATAGAGTTCTTGGGCTATAACCTCATGAACTTCCACTTCTTCTCCAATCATGATGCTATGAATCATGATGGCCCGGTCTAGAGTAACTTCGGTCCGGTTGCTAGTGGGAATGATTGAGCGTTGGATAAACTCCAACCATCCTCTAGCTACGGGTTTGAGGTCATGCCTTCTCAATTGAACCGGCTTCCCTCTTGAATCTCTCTTCCATTGTGCGCCCTCTTCACATATGACTATGAGGACTTGGTCCAACCTTTGATCAAAGTTGACCCTTCTAGTGTAAGGATGTTCATCTCCTTGCATCATAGGCAAGTTGAATGCCAACCTCACATTTTCCGGATTAAAATCCAAGTATTTCCCCCGAACCATAGTAAGCCAATTCTTTGGATCCGGGTTCACACTTTGATCATGGTTCTTGGTGATCCATGCATTGGCATAGAACTCTTAAACCATCAAGATTCCGACTTGTTGAATGGGGTTGGTAAGAACTTCCCAACCTCTTCTTCGGATCTCATGTCGGATCTCCGGATATTCACTCTTTTTGAGTGAAAAAGGGACCTCGGGGATCACCTTCTTCAAGGCCACAACTTCATAGAAGTGGTCTTGATGCACCCTTGAGATGAATCTCTCCATCTCCCATGACTCGGAGGTGGAAGCTTTTGCCTTCCCTTTCCTCTTTCTAGAGGTTTCTCCGGCCTTGGATGCCATAAATGGTTATGGAAAAACAAAAAGCAATGCTTTTACCACACCAAACTTAAAAGGTTTGCTCGTCCTCGAGCAAAAGAATAAAGAAGAGAGTAGAAGAAGAAGAAATGAGGAAGAAGTGAATGGCTTTGTATTCGGCCAAAGAGGAGGAGAGGTGGTGTTTAGGTGGTGTGAAAATGAAGAGGTAAAGAAGGGTTTATATAGGAGAGGGGAGGGGTAGGGTTCGGCCATTATGGGTGGGTTTGGGAGGGGAAGTGGTTTGAATTTGAGTGGTGAGGTAGGTGGGGTTTTATGAAGGATGGATGTGAGTGGTGAAGAGAAAGATGGGATTTGATAGGTGAAGGGTTTTGGGGAAGAGTGGTTGAGGTGATTGGTGAATGGGTGAAGAAGAGAGAGAGTGGTGGGGTTGGTGGGGATCCTGTGGGGTCCACAGATCCTGAGGTGTCAAGGAAAAGTCATCCCTGCACCAAATGGCATTCAAAATCACGTTTTGAGCCATTTCTGGCGTTAAACGCCGGGCTGGTGCCCATTTCTGGCGTTTAACGCCAGGTTCTTGCCCTTTCCTGGCGTTTAACGCCAGTCTGGTGCCCCTTTCTGGCGTTAAACGCCCAGAATGGTGCCAGACTGGGCGTTAAACGCCCAACTGCTAACCTCACTGGCGTTTAAACGCCAGTAGGTTCTTCCTCCAGGGTGTGCTGTTTTTCTTCCTGTTTTTCATTCTGTTTTTGCTTTTTCAATTGATTTTGTGACTTCTCATGATCATCAACCTACAAAAAAACATAAAATAACAAAAGAAAATAGATAAAATATAACATTGGGTTGCCTCCCAACAAGCGCTTCTTTAATGCCAGTAGCTTGACAGAGGGCTCTCATGGAGCCTCACAGATACTCAGAGCAATGTTGGAACCTCCCAACACCAAACTTAGAGTTTGAATGTGGGGGTTCAACACCAAACTTAGAGTTTGGTTGTGGCCTCCCAACACCAAACTTAGAGTTTGACTGTGGGGGCTCTGTTTGTCTCTGATTTGAGAGAAGCTCTTCATGCTTCCTCTCCATGGTGACAGAGGGATATCCTTGTGTCTTAAACACAAAGGATTCTTCATTTACTTGAATGATCAGTTCACCTCCATCAACATCAATCACAGCCTTTGCTGTGGCTAGGAAGGGTCTGCCAAGGATGATGGTTTCATCCATGCACTTCCTAGTCTCTAGGACTATGAAATCAGCAGGGATGTAATGGCCTTCAACTTTTACCAAAACATTCTCTACAAGTCCATGAGCTTGTTTTCTTGAGTTGTCTGCCATCTCTAGTGAGATTCTTGCAGCTTGCACCTCAAAGATCCCTAGCTTCTCCATTACAGAGAGAGGCATGAGGTTTACACTTGACCTTAAGTCACACAGAGCCTTCTTGAAGGTCATGGTGCCTATGGTACAAGGTATGGAAAACTTCCCAGGATCTTATCTCTTTTGAGGTAATTTCTGCCTAGACAAGTCATCCAGTTCTTTGGTGAGCAAAGGAGGTTCATCCTCCCAAGTCTCATTTCCAAATAACTTGTCATTTAGCTTCATGATTGCTCCAAGGTATTTAGCAACTTGCTCTTCAGTGACATACTCATCCTCTTCAGAGGAAGAATACTCATCAGAGCTCATGAAAGGCAGAAGTAAGTCCAATGGAATCTCTATGGTCTCATTTTGAGCCTCAGATTCCCATGGTTCCTCATTGGGGAACTCATTGGAGGTCAGTGCACGCCCATTGAGGTCTTCCTCAGTGGCGTTCACTTCCTCTCCTTCCTCTCCAAATTTGGCCATGCTTATGGCCTTGCACTCTCCTTTTGGATTTTCTTCTGTATTGCTTGGGAGAGTGCTAGGAGGGAGTTCAGTAACTTTCTTGCTCAGCTGTCCCACTTGTGCCTCCAAATTCCTAATGGAGGACCTTGTTTCAGTCATGAAACTTTGAGTGGTTTTGATTAGATCAGAGACCATGGTTGCTAAGTCAGAGGGGTTCTGCTTAGAGTTCTCTGTCTGTTGCTGAGAAGATGATGGAAAAGGCTTGCCATTGCTAAACCTGTTTCTTCCACCATTATTGTTGTTGAAACCTTGTTGAGGTCTCTCTTGATTCTTCCATGAGAAATTTGGATGATTTCTCCATGAAGAATTATAGGTGTTTCCATAGGGTTCTCCCAGGTAATTCACCTCTTCCATTGAAGGGTTCTCAGGATCATAAGCTTCTTCTTCAGATGAAGCATCCTTAGTACTGCTTGGTGCATTTTGCATTCCAGACAGACTTTGAGAAATCAAATTGACTTGTTGAGTCAATATTTTATTCTGAGCCAGAATGGCATTCAGAGTATCAATCTCAAGAACTCCTTTCTTCTGATTTGTCCCATTGTTCACAGGATTCCTTTCAGAAGTGTACATGAATTGGTTATTTGCAACCATTTCAATTAGCTCTTGAGCTTCTGTAGGCGTCTTCTTCAGATGAAGAGATCCTCCAGCAAAGCTATCCAAAGACATCTTGGATAGTTCAGAGAGACTATCATAGAAAATACCTATGATGCTCCATTCAGAAAGCATGTCAGATGGACATTTTCTGATCAATTGTTTGTATCTTTCCCAAGCTTCATTGAGGGATTCTCCATCCTTCTGTCTGAAGGTTTGGACTTCCACTCTAAGCTTACTCAATTTTTGAGGTGGAAAGAACTTTGCCAAGAAGGCATTGACTAGCTTTTCCCATGAGTCTAGACTTTCTTTAGGTTGTGAGTCCAACCATGTCCTAGCTCTGTCTCTTACAGCAAAAGGGAATAGCATAAGTCTGTAGACCTCAGGGTCAACCCCATTAGTCTTGACAGTGTCACAAATTTGCAAGAATTCAGCTAAGAACTGATGAGGATCTTCCAATGGAAGTCCATGGAACTTGCAATTCTGTTGCATTAGAGAAACTAATTGAGGCTTAAGCTCAAAGTTGTTTGCTCCAATGGCAGGGATAGAGATGCTTCTCCCATAGAAGTCGGGAGTAGGTGCAGTAAAGTCACCCAGCACCTTCCTTGCATTGTTGTTGTTTTCGGCTGCCATGTGTTCTTCTTCTTTGAAGAATTCGGTTAGGTCCTCTACAGAGAATTGTGCCTTAGCTTCTCTTAGCTTTCGCTTCAAGGTCCTTTCAGGTTCAGGGTCAGCTTCAACAAGAATGCCTTTGTCTTTGTTCCTGCTCATATGAAAGAGAAGAGAACAAGAAAATATAGAATCCTCTATGTCATAGTATAGAGATTCCTTGAGGTGTCAGAGGAACAGAAAAATAGAAAGAAGAAGTAGAGAATTCGAACTTAGTTAGATAGAGTTCGAATTGTGCATTGAGAAGGAGTGGTACTCCATAAATAGAAGGATGTGGGAAGAGAGGAAGAAATTTTCGAAAATCAAGTGGAGTATTTTGAAAACGTTTTTAAAAAAAATTAATTAATTTTCGAAAATCAAGAGTCAAGAAATTTTTGAAAAAGATTTTTGAAATTAGAAATCAAAAAGATATGATTTGAAAACTATTTTGAAAAAGATGTGATTAAAAAGATATGATTGAAAAGTTATGGTTTTTAAAAAGATATGATTGAAAAGATATGATTTTGAAAACAATTTAAAAAGATTTGATTTAAAAATCAATGACTTGCCTAACAAGAAAAGATATGATTCAAACATTAAACCTTTCTCAACAGAAAAGGCAACATACTTAAAATGTTCAATCAAATCATTAATTGTTAGTAAGTATCTTTGAAAAAGGAAAGAAATTGATTTTGAAAACATTTGATTGAAAAGATATGATTTGAAAAAGATTTGATTTTGAAAAACTTTGAAAACTTGAAAAAAAATGATTTTGAAAACAAAATCCTCCCCCTTGTGCCATCCTGGCGTTAAACGCCCAGAATGGTGCACATTCTGGCGTTTAACGCCAAATGCACTACCTTTTTGGGCGTTAAACGCCCAACCAGGCACTCTGGCTGGCATTTAAACGCCAGTCTGTCCTTCTTCACTGGGCGTTTTGAACGCCCAGCTTTTTCTGTGTAATTCCTCTGCTGCATGTTCTGAATCTTCAGTTCCCTGTACTATTGACTTGAAAATAGAACCAAGATCAAATAAACAAGGCATGCAAGACACCAAACTTAAAATTAGACACTAGACTCAAACAAGAAACATAAAATATTTTTGGTTTTTATGATTTTTATAAATTTTTTTTTGTGCTTTTTCGAAAATTATATGAAAATAGAAAATAAAGGTTTCGGAATTCTCAATTTGGATTCCAGGAATCATTGCAATGTTAGTCTAAGACTCCGGTCCAGGAATTAGACATGGCTTCACAGCCAGCCAAGCTTTCAAAGAAAGCTTCGGTCCAAAACACTAGACATGGCCAATGGCCAGCCAAGCCTTAGCAGATCATTGCTCCAACAGCAAGATTGATAGAAATCAACAAGCTCTTGTGATGATAAGTTGAAACCTCGGTCCAATAAGTTTAGACATGGCTTCTCAGCCAGCCAGACTTCAACAGATCATCATGAAACACTAGAATTTATTCTTAAGAACTCTGAAGAAAAATACCTAATCTAAGCAACAAGATGAACCGTCAGTCGTCCATACACAAACAATCCCCGGCAACGGCGCCAAAAACTTGGTGTACGAAATTGTGATCACTACTTTTACATAAAACAATCCCCGGTAATGAATCCAAAAACTTGGTGCTCAATACCATGGCATAAACACAACTTCGCACAACTAACCAGCAAGTGCACTGGGTTGTCCAAGTAATAAACCTTACGCGAGTAAGGGTCGATCCCACGGAGATTGTTGGTATGAAGCAAGCTATGGTCACCTTGTAAATCTTAGTCAGGCAGACTCAAATGGGTATAGTGATAAATGAATAAAGCATAAAGATAAAGATAGAGATACTTATGTACATCATTGGTGAGAGCTTCAGATAAGTGTATGAAGATGCTTTCCCTTCCGTCTCTTTGCTTTCCTACTGTCTTCATCCAATCCTTCTTACTCCTTTCCATGGCAAGCTTATGCAAGGGTTTCACCGTTGTCAGTGGCTACCTCCCATCCTCTCAGTGAAAACGTTCCTATGCTCTGTCACAGCATATGGCTAATCATCTGTCGGTTCTCGGTCAGGCTGGAATAGAATCCAGCGATTCTTTTGCGTCTGTCACTAACGCCCCGCCTGCTAGGAGTTTGAAGCACGTCACAGTCATTCAATCATTGAATCCTACTCAGAATACCACAGACAAGGTTAGACCTTCCGGATTCTCTTGAATGCCGCCATCAGTTCTCGCCTATACCACGAAGACTCCGGTTAAAGAATCCAAGAGATAAACACTAGAGCCTTTGATGCTTGTAGAACAGAAGTGGTTATCAGTCACTTTGTTCATGAGTGAGAATGATGATGAGTGTCACGGATCATCACATTCATCAAGTTGTAGAACAAGTGATATCTTGGACAAAGAACAAGCGGAATTGAATAGAAGAACAATAGTAATTGCATTAATACTCGAGGTACAGCAGAGCTCCACACCTTAATCTATGGTGTGTAGAAACTCCACCGTTGAAAATACATAAGAACAAGGTTTAGGCATGGCCGAATGGCCAGCCTCCCAAAGTGATCAAAAGATCTCTAGAAAAAGGTTCCAAAGATCAGAAGATTCTAAGATGTAAATACAATAGTAAAAGGTCCTATATATAGAAAACTAGTAGCCTAGGGTGTACAGAGATGAGTAAATGACATAAAAATCCACTTCCGGGCCCATTTGGTGTGTGCTTGGGCTGAGCAATGAAGCATTTTCGTGTAGAGACTCTTCTTGGAGTTAAACGCCAGCTTTTATGCCAGTTTGGGCGTTTAACTCCCATTTAGGTGCCAGTTCCGGCGTTTAACGCTGGGATTTCTGAGGGTGACTTTGAACGCCAGTTTGGGCCATCAAATCTTGGGCAAAGTATGGACTATCATATATTGCTGGAAAGCCCAGGATGTCTACTTTCCAACGCCGTTGAGAGCGCGCCAATTGGGCTTCTGTAGCTCCAGAAAATCTACTTCGAGTGCAGGGAGGTCAGAATCCAACAGCATCTGCAGTCCTTTTCAGTCTCTGGATCAGATTTTTGCTCAGGTCCCTCAATTTCAGCCAGAAAATACCTGAAATCACAGAAAAACACACAAACTCATAGTAAAGTCCAGAAAAGTGAATTTTAACTAAAAACTAATAAAAATATACTAAAAACTTAACTCAAACTACTAAAAACATACTAAAAACAATGCCAAAAAGCGTACAAATTATCCGCTCATCAATAAGACATAGGGCTTACTGAAATTATTGGATATTATTTATGATTAGTTTTATGTTTGTGAATTGAACTGTGTTTGTGAACTGAACTTGTTTGACTTTAAGCCATTTGAAGTTCATGGATATTTATGTTTTTTTTGTTGTTGTGCTTATACTTGTGCTGTTTAATCCTAGATAAGCATGTATATACATTGGATTATTTTGCTGCCATTATTGATTGTATCCTCAGGTTAAGTGATAAGCATACATTAAAGGGGAGCAACTCTTATGAAAGAAAGGGGGAGCACATCAAGTTAATTTGGTTTCATCAAAGGGAAGTCTCTGAACCTTTTTAATTCAATTCTTCTGATTATTACCTCATATATAATGTTTGTCATCAAGGGAGAGATTGTTGAGTTAAAAATACAATTAATTTAATAATAATGACAAACATTGATTTATTAGGTTAAATATCTAATTGGGTTTAATTATTTCATTTAGTGATGCAGGCCCAAAATAATTGTGCAGCAGCCCAAACCAATGAAACAAAGAAATCAAATGTGCTGAAGTATATTAAATCCACAACCAAGCCTAATGCAAATTGAAACAAAGTAAAGCTTTGTTCAATTGGGAATCTATTTGTTTAGGATATAGCAACAAGGAGGAAAAGAAAACAGGCCCAAGAATAGCCAAGCCCAAAAGAGGTGGTCCACATCCATATCTATTCATTTAACTTAGTTACTAACTAAGTATTTCAAGTCACATTTGCTTCTGAACCTTTCCACCACCACCGAACCAAAATTCCATCTTTTCTCTTTTCTCTCTCTTTCACATCACCAACGTGGTTTCTCAAAAGCAAGAAATCAGCAGCTGGAATGCCTGATGTCCTTTGGGTATAACACAGAGAAGAAAAAGAGAGTTCTTCATTGCAAGCTTTGTCTTTCAGATAATACAAAATGAAGAAAAGAGAAAGAAGCTTCTTGAAGAAAAGGTCAAATCAATGAAGCTAAAAGCAGAGGGCTCCTCTAGCTTGATCAGAAGATAAAGGTAGATTGTTTCCACTTATGTGCATGTTTATAGCTTGATTGAAACCTACCTTCTTCTACACATACCGTTTCGAAAAAAGATGAAGAAAGTGGTTACTGTTTACATCTGCTTTGAATCAATGGCTACAATTATTTCTTGGAGGCAAAGCACAAATCTGAGGGCTTGGATTTATCAAATCCATTGAAAATCTATTTTCAAGGAAGGTGTATTACTTGTCTCTGATTTCAAATCCCTGATTTTTGGGGCTGATGAAAGAAAGAAGAAGCTAACTTTGTGAAGTAAGCCCTAGGTGTTGAGACAAAGCACATTCAAATAGGAAAATCACTTTAGTTTGAAGGCAAAGAGAGAGAACCAGAATCTGAGTTGCATTGAGAGCATTTCTAGTGAGAGTTCAATGCTTTGGACCGTGTTTCTACATCAAAGAAACATACCGCCAAAATGAAGAACAATCATAGAGTGTTTTGAAGTTGGTTCATCTGATAGCTTTAAGGCTATGATCATCATCTCCTTCATGGTTTACTGGTTTATTATTCTATTTCAATGTTTATCTTTCTCTGTTTTCTCTTGAGTGGAAAAAGACTTAAATCAGAGGCATTTTAAAAAACCCAAATAGAGAGAAAAGGCAAAGAGAGAAATTTGGAGAGAAAAGCCAAAGTTGATTTCAGATTTCTATTTGTTTGTATTTCTGTTTTGCATCTTGTATCTGGTGTATCCCTTACTAAGTTGGGTAAGCACTTAGTGTAGTGAGAGTCTAGGATGTTGTCTAGCCAAATCAAGCTTATGTTGAAGTTTGGTTTGTCCCAGATAGGATTATGTTGAATCCTAGGGAATTGGTGTTTGTAACACTTGAAGGTATAGTAAAAATTCCACCAACGTTGTGGTGGAGACTGGATGTAGGTTGCATTGCATAGAGCAACTAAACTAGGATATATGCTGGTGCCATTTTCTTCTTCTCTACACTATTTTGTCTCTCTGCGATTTATGAGACAAAACTAAATTGTCTCCTGCATAACCCATCACGCAGTCAAACAGAAGCAAATTTTTATTTCCTGGTTTCAAGGGTTCATCAATCAACTTAAAAGAAGGCCATAGATTCAACCTCCCCTTCTCTAGGCCATCAAGAATCTTCAACTTATCTTATCTTCTTTTTAAATTTAAAACTTTTAAATTTTAAATCTTTACCTTCTTTTACAATTGAATTTCAAAATCTTTGTTTGACTTTTTCTTTCTTTTATTTTCGAAAACTACCTTTAAAATTTTCAAATCTTTTAAGTTAATTAGTGGTCCTAGCCTTTAATTTTCTTTTATTTTCTTTTATTCTTTCCAAATCATTTAAATAAAAAAAAGTAAAACAAAAAATTTTTATTCTAATTTTCCTTTTTATTCCTTAAATTCGAAATCCACTGCCCCTCTATTTCGAATTCCATCTCTTCCTCTACCTTCATTCTTTTTCTTCTTTAGATATCTCACTGGGAGTTCTCTACACTCTAACGTAGAAACTCCAATTCTTTCTCCTTCTTGGTTTTATTTTTCTTGTTTATGAGCAGGAACAGAGATAAAGCACCTCTCTTTGATCCTGATCCTGAACCTGAGATGACCTTAAGGAAGCACTTACAACAAGCTAAAGCATAGCATTCCGGAGGAAACCTCACAGAGCTTTTCGAACAAGAAGTTTAAAATACAGATATGGCAGCCAATCCTAATGATGGAGGAGACACAAGAAAGGTCCTTGGATCTTACACTGCAACCAATTCTGATTTCTATGGGCGCAGCATCTCCATTCCGGCCATTAATGCCAACAGCTTTGAGTTGAAGCCTCAATTGGTTATGCTAATGCAGCAAAATTGCAAATTTCATGGACTTCCACAAGAAGATCTAAATAAAATCATATATGACTTTCTGCAGATATGTGATACTGTTAAGATCGATGGAGTGGATCCTGAGGTTTACAAGCTTATGCTTTTCTCCTTTGCTGTAAGGAACAGAGCTAGGCTTTGGCTGGATTCTCAACCTAAGGAAAGCCTAGACTCTCAGGAGAAGGTGGTCAACGCATTCTTGACCAAGCTCTTTCCACCTCAAAAGCTGAGCAAGCTTAGGGTGGAAGTTCAAACCTTCAGACAGAAAGAGGGTGAATTCCTCTATGAAGCATGGGAGAGGTACAAGCAACTGATCAGAAGGTGCCCTCCTTACATGATCTCAAACTGGACCATGCTAGATATCTTCTATGATGGCCTTTCTGAGATGTCTAAGATGTCATTGGACTACTCTGCTGGTGGATCACTCCACTTAAAGAAAACATTTGAAGACGCACATGAACTCATTGAAATAGTTACAAACAACCAATTCATATACACTTCTGAGAGGAACTCTGTGAACAATGGGGTAGCTCAGAAGAAAGGAGTTCTGGAGGTAGACACTCTGAATGCCATATTGGCTCAGAATAAAATTCTGACCTAATAGGTCAATATGATCTCTTCGTATTTGACTGGAATGCAAGTTGCAGCTTACAGCACTCAAGAAGCCTCCTATGACGGAGATGTCTATGATCCAGATCAACCCATGATGGAGGAGGTTAACTATATAGGAAATTCCTTAGGGAATTCCAACAATGAGCCTTATGGAAACACCTACAACCCATCATGGAGGAATCATCCCAACTTTTCATGGAGTGATCAACAGAATCCTCAGCAAGGCTTCAACAACAATCAAGGTGGAAGAAACCAGAATAGGTTCAATAACAGACCATTCTCACCTTCTCAGTAAGAGATGGAGACTTCTAAGCAGAGCCTCTCTAACTTAGCTACCATAGCCTCCGATCTCTCTAAGACAACTCACAGTTTCATGATAGAGACTAGGTCCTCCATCAGAAATCTGGAGGTACAAATTGGTCAGCTAAGTAAGAGGATCCCTGAGATGCCTTCTAACACTCTTCCAAGTAACACTGAAGTGAACCCAAGAGAAGAATGCAAAGCCCTCAATATTGGAGCTGAGGCCAAACTAAAGAGGAGCTTCTGGCATTGAACGCCAGCAAAGGAGTAGCTGGGCGTTCAACGCCTATTAGGGAGCAGTCATTGGCGTTGAACGCCAACATATGGCACCCAAATTCAGAGAATCCTCTAAAAAAACGAAAGAAAAAGCAATTGATTTCGCTTTCGAACCTTGGGAAATGAAGAGATTCCTCACCAAAGCTCATCAAGACCACTTCTATGATGTGGTGAAGCACAAAAAGGTGATCCCCAAGGTCCTCTTTAGGCTCAAAAAGGATGAGTACCCGGAGATCCAATAAGAAATCTGTAAAAGAGATTGGGAAGTTCTAACCAATCCTATCCCAGAAGTTGGAATCTTGATGGTGCAAGAGTTTTATGCAAATGCGTGGGTCACCAAAAAGCATGATACTAGCATGAACCCAAGCCCCAAGAATTGGTGCACCATGGTCCCAGAGAGACTCTTGGATTTCAGCCCAAAAAGTATAAGAGTGGCGCTCAAATTACTACAAATGCAAGGAGACCCACACTCTTACACAAGAAGGGTCAACACCGACCAAAGGTTGGACCAAGTGCTTGGGGACATTTGTGCGGAAAGAGCACAATGGAGGAGGAATGTGCAAGGCAAGTCATACCAACTAGGTAGGCTTGACCTCAAGCCCGTGGCAAGAGGATGGTTGATAAACCACTATTTTATGGTTTATCTTATGCTCAATTGAGTGGTTTTTATCAACTCTTTACTCACTTATTCATACAATTCGCATGTTTTACATTTTCCTTCCTGATTTTGTGCTATGATTGAAAACATGCTTCTTTGATCTTATATTTGCTTATTATTAATCCTCTCTTATTACCATTAGATGCCTTGATATGTGTGTTAAGTGTTTTCAGATATTACAGGGCAGGAATGGCTTGGAGGATGGAAAGGAAGCATGCAAAAGTGGAAGGAATACAAGAAGTTGAAGAAGTTGTTAAGCTGTACAGCCTGACCTCTTCGTACTCAAACGGCTATAACTTTAGCTACAGAGATCCAAACGATGCAGTTCTAGTTGCGTTGGAAAGCTAATATCCAGGGCTTCAATTTGATATATAATATGCCATAGTTGCCCTAATGCTAGGCGAAGCGAACGCGTGCCCCACGCGGCCGCGTCGCAGTGACGAAAATAAGCGTGACAGATTTCTTCTCTAGCGATTTCTGGGCTGTTTTCGACCTAGTTTATGGCCCAGAAAATACAGACTAGAGGCTATAAAGTGGGAGAATCCATTCATTCATAAGGAGGCTTTCATAATTCATAATTTTAGTTTTAGATGTAGTTTTTAGTGAGAGAGGTTCTCTCCTCTCTCTCTTAGGATAGGGATTTAGGACTTCTCTTAGTTTTAGGAGTGACTCTCGATCCTAGGTTCAATGTTTCTTTTTATTTACTTTCTCTTTTATTTGTCTATGAACTTTTCCATGTTACATTTGATATTTCTATTTATTATAATTTGAGGTATTTCTGGATTTATGATTGCTTTATTCTATTTATGATGTCTTCGATTTAATTTAGAATTTTCTCTTTTGGCTTGGGTTAAATAATTGGTAACTCTTGAATTATCAAATAAAGCAGTGATTGAAATTGGCAGATTGCTCTAAAGCTAGTCTTCCCATAGGGATTGACTAGGACTTGAGGATCAAACTAATTATTTCACTTGACTTTCCTTTGTTTTAGTAATAGGACTTTGGTGGACGAAATTGTGATCCATGTTCTAACTATTTTGAGATGAAGGCTTTCTTATGGCACTGGTTAAATTCACAACTCCGTTCAACTAACCAGCAAGTGTACTGGGTCGTCCAAGTAATAAACCTTACGTGAGTAAGGGTCGATCCCACAGAGATTGTTGGTATGAAGCAAGCTATGGTCACCTTGTAAATCTCAGTCAGGCAGATTAAATTTGTTTATGGTTTCGAAAATTAATAATAAGAAGAAATAATAAAAGGGATAGAATACTTATGCAGATTCATTGGTGGGAATTTCAGATAAGCGAATGGAGATACTGTATGGCTCAAGGACGCCTACTCTCCTACTGCTTCAACTCAATCCTTCTTACTCCTTTCCATGGCAAGCTGTGTATAGGGGTTCACCGTTCGACGATGGCTACTTTCAATCCTCTCGGGAAAATGGTCCTCTGCGGCTGTCACTCGCATGGCTAATCGTCTGGAGGCATCACCTGGCCGAAGGCTACATCCCATCCTCGCAGTGAAAACTACGCTCACGCGCTCTGTCACAGCACGGCTAATCACTGGTTGGTTCCTGCGCCTACTGGAGTAGAATCCCTTGATTCTTTTGCGTTTGTCATCACGCCCAGCACTTGCAAGTCTGAAGCACGTCACAGTCATTCATTACCGGAATCCTACTCGGAATACCACAGACAAGGTTAGACTTTCCGGATTCCCAGGATCCTACTCGGAATACCACAGACAAGGTGAGACTTTCCGGATCCTCATAAATGCCGCCATCTATCTAGCTTATACCACGAAGATTCTGTTGGGGAATCTAAGAGATACACATTCAAGCTCGGTTGCATGTAGAACGGAAGTGGTTGTCAATCACGCGCGTTCATAAGTGAGAATGATGATGAGGGTTATCTGATCATCACATTCATCATGTTCTTAGGTGCGAATGAATATCTTGGAATAAGAATAAGAGAGATTTGAATAAAAGAAAATAGAATTGCATTAATACTTGAGGTACAGCAGAGCTCCACACCCTTAATCTATGGTGTGCAGAAACTCCACCATTGAAAATACATAAGTAAAAGGTCCAGGCATGGCCGAATGGCCAGCCCCCATGTGGTCACAAGACCGAATGATCAAAAAAGACCTCTAATACAATAGTTAAATGTTCTATTTATAATAAACTAGCTCCTAGGGTTTACATGGGTAAGTATTTGATGCATAAATCCACTTCCGGGGCCCACTTAGTGTATGTTTGGGCTGAGCTTGTTCAATCCACGAGCTGAGGCTTCTCTTGGAGTTGAACTCTGAGTTATGACGTGTTTTGGGCGTTCAACTCCGGATCATGACGTTTTTCTGGCGTTTAACTCCAGACAGCAGCATGTACTTGGCGTTCAACGCCAAGTTACGTCGTCAATTTCCGAATAAAGTATGGACTATTATATATTGCTGGAAAGCCCTGGATGTCTACTTTCCAACGCCGTTGAGAGCGCGCTATTTGGAGTTCTGTAGCTCCAGAAAATCCATTTTGAGTGCAGGGAGGTCAGATTCCAACAGCATCAGCAGTCCTTTTGTCAGACTTTTTCAGAGTTTTGCTCAAATCCCTCAATTTCAGTCAGAATTTACCTAAAATCACTGAAAAACACAAAAACTCATAGTAAAGTCCAGAAATGTGAATTTAACATAAAAACTAATGAAAACATCCCTAAAAGTAGCTTGAACTTACTAAAAACTACCTAAAAACAATGCCAAAAAGCGTATAAATTATCCGCTCATCAGACTTCCAGTTCTAATATCTTGCCAAAAGTTTTATTAGTTATCAATTTATCAATTCTGTAATCTATTTCTCTTGCTTAAAACCTTTTTCAACCCCAAACACTGCTTTTCCATAACCAATAATAAGAACATACCTCCCTGCAATTCCTTGAGAAGACGACCCGAGGTTTAATACTCGGTTATCAATTTTTAAAGGGGTTTGTTACTTGTGACAACTAAAACATTTGTACGAAGGGATTTCTGTTGGTTTAGAATCTATACTTACAACGCGATTATTTTTATAAAATTCTCTACTAGCAAAAATCCTAACGTCAAAATGGCGCCGTTGCCGGGGAATTGCAAACGTGTGCCTTATTATTGGTTATTGTAAATATTTTAAAAAAAATTTTCAGATTTTTATTTTAAAATTTTTTTATCTTATCTTATCTTATTTTTCAAAATTCAAATCTTTTTCAAAAAAAAAATCATATCTTTTTCAAAATCTTATCCTATCTTTTTTCAAAAATTATATCTTTTTCAAAATCTTATCTTATATTTTTCAAAGTCTTATCTTTTTCAAAATATTTTTTTTGTTAGTTTTTGTTTCTATTTTTTTCTACTACTATGAATTCTCACCCCTCTGGCTTCAAGTTTGATTCCAATGTTATTGTTAGGAATGGACACTATAATGAGACCAGGAATATGCATCAAGGTCAAAGCAATCAAAGATGGACGGAGCCAAGAGGATCTGATCAACCCTTTAGGCAACAACACCTTCCAAGATATCATGGACAAAGACCATTCTGCAATGCATACCAAAATGATAGATATCCTTAACATGACTTTGGACCACCATACTCACAAGCCTCTTTCCACCAAACACCACCATATGACCCTAATCCTTATCCACCATACCAACCACCTTCAGCCAAATCAACCATACACAGAACCACCACCTCAATATACACCATCTCCTTATCCTTATTAAGATGAACCACCTTTCTACCATGAACCCTTTCTCCTAACAAATGAACTCTCCTATCCACCCCAAACCTCCATGGAGAAAGCATTTGCTGATCTAAACTCTACTATACAAGCCCTCGCCAACCAAATCGGACCACTGAATACCTTCAATATTCAACCCTCAAGCTCCAATGCACTTTCATCTCAACTGCATAATAATCCACCCATCCCATCACCACCATCCATAGAAGAGCACCCACATCTATCAATCCAAGAGCAAGATGATCCCGATTATGCTATTGAAATGGAACAAGAGAGAGAGGATCGTCTTCGTGAATCCATACTTCATAAGGAGCTAGAGGAGGCACTAAAGGTGAAGGTAGAAGAGACCCTTGAAGGTGAAGGAGAAAATGAAGGGAGTTGTCATGGAAAGGTAATCGTCAAGGAGGAACAAGAGTCAAAGGATCATTTCAAGGAAACAACAGATCAATTTCATGCAACCTGATGCACGAAATTTTAATCCCAATATCAAAATCAAGATTTCTTATGATTTCGTACCACTAACCAGCAAGTGCACTGGGTCGTCCAAGTAATACCTTACGTGAGTAAGGGTCGATCCCACATAGATTATTGGTTTGAAGCAAGCTATGTTTATTTTATTATTCTTAGTCAGGATATCAATTATAATTATCAGTTTGACTTATTAGAAAAATAAAAGAGTGCGAAATAATTACTTGTTGTGCAGTGATGGAGAATATGTTGGAGTTTTGGAGATGCATTGTCTTCTGAATTCCTGTAATGTAATATTCAACTCAATAGCAAGGTGCAAAGTTCCTTCCATGGCAAGCTCTATGTAGGGTGTCGCCATTGTCAATGGCTACTTCCCATCCTCTCAGTGAAAATGGTCCAAATGCTCTGTCACAGCACGGCTAATCAGCTGTTGGTTCTCGATCATGTCGGAATAGAATCCATTGATTCTTTTGCATTTGTCATCATGCCCAACACTCGCGAGTTTGAAGCTCGTCACAGTCATCCAATCCCAGAATCCTACTCGGAATACCATAGACAAGGTTTAGACTTTCCGGATTCTCATGAATGCCGCCATCAATCTGGCTTATACCACAAAGATTCTGGTTAAGGAATTTAAGAGATACTCATTCAATCTGATATAGAATGGAGGTGGTTGTCAGACACACATTCATGGATTGAGGAAGGTGATGAGTGTCACGGATCACCACCTTCTCCATAATTAAGCGCGAATGAACATCTTAGATAGGAACAAGCATGTTTGAATGGAAAAACATAAACAATTGCATTAATTCATCGAGACGCTGCAGAGCTCCTCACCCCAACAATGGAGTTTAGAGATTCATGCCGTCAAAGAGTATATAAGTCAGATTTAAAAATGTCATGAGATACAAAATAAGTCTCTAAAAGTTGTTTAAATACTAAACTAGTAACCTAGGTTTACAGAAAAATGAGTAAACTAAGATAATTGGTGCAGAAATTCACTTCTGGGGCCCACTTGGTGTGTGCTGGGACTGAGACTTAAGCCTCTCATGTGCTTGGGCTGTTTCTGGAGTTGAACGCCAGGTTGTAACGTGTTTTGGGCATTGAACTTCAACTTGTAACTTGTTTCTGGCGCTGGACGCCAGACTGCAACATGGAATTGGCGTTGAACACCAGTTTAGATCGTCTATCTTCGCGCAAAGTATGGAGTATTATATATTGCTGAAAAGCCCTGGATATCTACTTTCCAACCCAATTGAGAGCCCATCAATTAGACTCCTATAGCTCCAGAAAACCATTCCGAGTGTAGGGAGGTCAGGATCCAACAACATCAGCAGTCCTTTTTCAGCCTAACTCAGATTTTTGCTCAGCTCCCTCAATTTCAGCCAGAAAATACCTGAAATCACAGAGAAACATACAAACTCATCGTAAAGTCCAGAAATATGATTTTTGCCTAAAAACTAATAATATTCTACTAAAAACTAATTAAAACATACTAAAATCTACATGAAATTACCCCCAAAAAGCGTATAAAATATCCGCTCATCAAAACACCAAACTTAAACTGTTTCTTGTCCCCAAGCAACTAGATGAACAAAATAGGATAAAAAGAAATTAAGGAGCAATAAAATCTCCGAGTTTTAAGTGAAGCTCAGATTCTAATTTAGATGAGCGGGGCTAGTAGCTTTTTGTTTCTGAACAGTTTTGGCATCTCACTTTATCCTTTGAAATTCAGAATGATTGGCATCCATAGAAACTCAAAATTCAGATAGTATTATTGATTCTCCTAGTGTAGTATGTTGATTCTTGAACACAGTTACTTTATGAGTCTTGGCCGTGGCCCTAAGCACTTTGTTTTCCAGTATTACCACCGGATACATAAATGCCACCGACACATAATTGGGTGAACCTTTTCAGATTGTGACTTAGCTTTGCTAAAGTCCCCAATTGGAGGTGTCCAGAGCTCTTAAGCACACTCTTTTGCCTTGGATCACAACTTTAATCACTCGGTCTCAAGTTCTTCACTTGGACCTACATGCCACAAGCACATGGTTAGGGACAGCTTGGCTTAGCCACTTAGGCCTGGATTTACTTCCTTGGGCCCTCCTATCCACTGATGCTCAAAGCCTTGGATCTTTTTTACCCTTGCCTTTTGGATTTAACGGCTATTGGCTTTTTTATTTGTCTTGATCCAATAAAATATTGTAATTTTAAAATTTTTTTTCTTTCACTGCTTTTTCTTGCTTCAAGAATCAAATTCATGATTTTTCAGATCAACAATAATATTTTTTGTGTTCCTCATTCTTTCAAGAGCCAATATTCATAAAATTCAAGATAAGAAATATGCACTGTTCAAGCATTCATTCAGAGAACAAAAAGTATTGCCACCACATATAATTAATTATAATTTTTCTTATTAAGAACTCGAAAGATATAAATTACCCCTTTATTCTAAAAATCTACTATTTTATTCATGTTTGATGATGATGAGAAAAATAAATTATAACTTAATTGAGAATAAAATCAGAAATAGATATACTAATTACCGCTACTCCTATATAACTTCTAAGGCAAATTCCTATAGTAACAACTATCACTGAGTTAAAGATAAAATTAGAACTCAACAACCTGTATTTTGGGAAGTGGATGTTCCTCTGGTCTGTGGGGTGCTTGGTCCTTCAAGAATTAATTTCTGACGCTTCAGTTCCCTCAAGTCGCGCCCTTGCTCCTCTTGTTCCCTAAGCAATTTGCAAAGCATGCTATTTTGATTATTATGTTCTTCCTTTATTTGGTCCATAGCTTCTTGCAACTTGGAAACAGATGCCCCAAGATGCTCCCAATATTCAAATTGAGGGATTTCTGGGAGGAATTCTTGTGCTCTTCTCTTGATGGGGTCATCCTGCAACTGTTGTTTTTCCATTGATATTTTAGTGATTGGCCGTTCAACTGAGATATACTCAGTTATTCCCATCCTCACTCCCGCATCTTTGAAGAGCATAGAAATTAAGCTTGGATAAGCCAATTTGGCATCTTTGGAGTTCTTGTTTGCTATTTTGTAAAATTCACATGCGATTAGTTGATGAACTTCTACTTCTCTTCCCAATATAATGCAGTGAATCATCACTGCTCTTTTGACAGTGACTTCAGAGCGGTTGTTAGTGGGCAATATAGAATGCCCAATGAAGTCCAGCCAGCCTCTGGCGACTGGTTCGAGATCTTTTCTCTTGAGTTAATTTGGGATGCCAGTTGTGCTGGTGGTCCACCTGGCTTCAGGGATGCATATATCCATTAGAATCTTGTCAAGGCCCTTGTTTGTTCTCATCATTCTCCTATTAAAGGAGTCTGGGTCATCTTTCAGCTGAGGCAGCTTAAAGATCTCCCTGATTTTGTCAGGGTGGATGTGAACAATTTTTTCTCTGACCAAGGTCTGATAGTCATAAAGGGCAATTTCAGATATTCTCTGTCTGTCTGTTTGCCACAAATTTGCATAGAATTCCTGAACCATGTTCCTTCCCACTATTGTTTCAGGATTAGCTAGGATTTTCCAATTCCTGTTTCGAATTTGCTCTTGGATCTCCGGATATTCATCTTCTTTCAGATCGAACTTGACTTCCGGGATCACTGATCTTAGACCCATTATTTTGTAGTAATGGTCTGAATGTTCTTTGGTTAAGAACTTCCCTTGATTCCAAAGTGGTTTTGGAATACTCTCTTTCTTGCCTCTTGGAGTGGGTTGTTTTCCTTTAGGGCCATGATCTAAGTGAGTATGTTTTTGTGATCACGGATAAACACACCAAACTTAGAGGTTTGCTTGTCCTCAAGCAAAAGAAAAGAAAGGAGAGGGATAGAAAGAGAGCTAGTGTGGAATGGTGGATGAGAAGAGGGAGGCCGAGTGGGGATTTAAAGGGAGGGGGTGTTTTTTTCGAAAATGTTAAAAAGATATATGATAAAAGATATGATTTATAAAAGATAAATATGATAAGAAGAAGATATAATTTTTTAAAAAATTGTGAAAGATATTTGTAAAAGATAAATTTGAATTTTTAGTTTGAAAAAGATTTAAAAAGATAGTTAAGTTTTAAAAGATTTGAAAAAGAGTTGGATTGGATTGAAAAAGGATTTGTTTTTATGGATTAAGATGCATTTGATATTTTGTTGAAAAAGGAATTTTAGAAATTAGGGTTTTTAGAAATTAGGATAAAAATTTTTGGAATTGAAGGACGAGATTTTAAAACAGGTTTATGCAAGAATCATGAAGTTAAAACGTGGAAAATAAAATAAAAAATAAAAAATTGTGAAAAAAAGAAAAAAAAAACAATTTTACCTCTTCCCCACGATCCTGGCGTTTAACGCCCAAATGCTGCATGTTTTGGGCGTTTAACGCCCATTTGCTGCTCCTCCTGGGCGTTCAACGCCCAGCTGTTGCTTCTTTTTGGCGTTGAACGCCAAGAAGTCCTTTGTTACTGGGCGTTTTTCTGAATGCCCAGGACGCTGTCAATCTGGCGTTAGACGCCCAGAAGGTGCTTCTTTCTGGCATTCAACGCCCAGAAGATGCTCCTTTCTGGCGTTTAACGCCTAGATGGCTATCCTTACTGGCGTTGAATGCCCAATGGATGCTTCTTTTGGGTGTTCAACGCCCAAAACAACTTTTACTGGTTTTTTCGAACCAATGAGCTTCTTTTTGCTGTTTTATTCTCTAAATCCTTCTGTAACTCTATGAACTCATGCAAATTGCCATTTTACCTTGAAGAAAATTGACATAAACCTGTAAAAGTTAATTAATTAAAGAAAGAAAAAGCTTTTATAAATGGCTGGGTTGCCTCCTAGCGAGCGCTTCTTTATTGTCTTTAGCTGGACTGTTACTAAGCTTTTAATCAAGCCTCAGTTTGAGCGTTCTTGCTCAAAGTTACCTTCAAGATAATGTTTGACTCTCTGTCCATTAACAATGAAATTTTTATTAGAATCATTATTCTGAAGCTTTACGTATCCATATGGTGACACACTTGTAATCACATATGGACCTCTCCACCGGGATTTTAATTTCCCGGGGAATAATCTGAGCCTAGAATTAAATAGCAGAACTTTCTGCCCTGGCTCAAAGACTCTGGATGATAATTTCTTATCATGCCATCTTTTTGCTTTCTCCTTGTAAATTTTTGCATTCTCGAAAGCATTGAGTCTAAATTCCTCTAGCTCATTTAACTGGAGCAATTGTTTTTCACCAGCTAACTTGGCATCAAGGTTTAGGAATCTGGTTGCCCAGTAGGCCTTATGTTCCAGTTCCACTGGCAAGTGACATGCCTTTCCATACACAAGCTGGTATGGAGAGGTCCCTATAGGGGTCTTAAATGCTGTTCTGTATGCCCACAGAGCATCATCCAAGCTTCTTGCCCAATCCTTTCTACAGTTAATTACAGTCCGTTCTAGGATTCTTTTAAGTTCTCTATTAGAGACTTTAGCTTGTCCATTTGTCTGTGGATAATATGGAGTGGCTACCCTATGGCTGACTCCATATTGAACCAAAGCAGAGTAAAGTTGTTTATTGCAAAAATGAGTTCCCCCATCACTGATTAATACTCTAGGGGTACCAAATTTGCTGAAGATGTGTTTCTGGAGGAATTTTAGCACGGTTTTAGTGTCATTAGTGGGTGTTGCAATAGCTTCCACCCATTTGGATATATAATCCACTGCCACCAGAGTATAAGTGTTTGAGTATGATGGTGGGAAAGGCCCCATGAAATCAATACCCCATACATCAAACAACTCAATCTCCAAGATCCCTTGTTGAGGCATGGCATAACTGTGAGGCAAATTGCCAGATCTTTGGCAACTGTCACAATTAAGCACAAACACTCGGGAATCCTTATAAAGAGTAGGCTAGTAGAAGCCACATTGGAGAACTCTTGTGGCTGTTCGCTCACTTCCAAAATGTCCTCCATACTGTGATCCATGGTAGTGCCAGAGGATCTTCTGTGCTTCTTCTTTAGGCACACATCTACGGATTACTCCGTCTGCACATCTCTTGAAGAGATATGGTTCATCCCAAAGATAGTACTTTGCATCCGTGATCAACTTATTTGATTGCTGCCTACTGTACTCTTTGGGTATGAATCTCACTGCCTTGTAGTTTGCAATGTCTGCAAACCATGGCACTTCTTGGATGGCAAAGAGTTGCTCATTCGAAAAGGTTTCAGAGATCTCAGTAAGAGGGAGGGACGCCCCTTCTACTGGTTCTATTCGGGATAGGTGATCTGCTACTTGGTTCTCTGTCCCTTTTCTGTCTCTTATTTCTATATCAAACTCTTGCAGAAGCAACACCCATCTGATGAGTCTGAGTTTTAAATCCTGCTTTGTGAGTAGATATTTAAGAGCAGCATGATCAGTGTACACAATCACTTTTGATCCTACTAAATAGGATCTGAACTTGTCAATGGTATAAACCACTGCATGTAATTCTTTTTCTATGGTTGTGTAGTTCTTCTGTGCGTCATTTAAAACACGGCTAGCATAGTAAATGACGTGCAGAAGCTTGTCATGCCTCTGTCCCAACACTGCACCAATGGCATGATCACTGGCATCACACATCAATTCAAATGGTAATGTCCAGTCTGGTGCAGAGATGACTGGTGCTGTAACCAGCTTAGCTTTCAGGGTCTCAAATGCCTGCAGACACTCCTTATCAAAGATAAATGGTGTGTTAGCAGCTAGCAGATTACTCAGAGGTTTGGCAATTTTTGAAAAATCTTTTATAAACCTCCTATAGAATCCTGCATGCCCCAGAAAGCTACTGATTGCCTTAAAATTGGCAGGTGGTGGTAATTTTTCAATTACCTCTACCTTAGCTTGATCCACCTCTATACCCTTGTTCGAAATTTTGTGCCCAAGGACAATTCCTTCAGTCACCATAAAGTGACATTTTTCCCAGTTTAAAACCAGGTTGGTCTCTTGGCATCTCTTTAGAATAATTGCTAGATGGTCAAGACAGGAGTTGAATGAGTCTCCAAATACTGAAAAGTCATCCATGAAGACTTCCAGAAATTTTTCCACCATATCAGAGAAAATAGAGAGCATGCATCTTTGAAAGGTTGCAGGTGCATTGCATAGACCAAATGGCATCCTTCTGTATGCAAATACTCCGGATGGACATGTGAATGCTGTTTTCTCTTGATCCTGGGGATCTACTGCAATTTGATTATAACCTTAATATCCATCCAGGAAGCAGTAGTATTCATGACCTGCCAGTCTTTCTAGCATCTGGTCTATGAATGGTAAAGGAAAATGATCCTTTCTGGTGGCTGTATTGAGTCTTCTGTAATCAATACACATACGCCACCCTGTAACTGTTCTTGTAGGAACCAGTTCATTTTTTTCATTATGGACCACTGTCATGCCACCTTTCTTAGGGACGACTTGGACAGGGCTTACCCAGGGGCTATCAGAAATAGGATAAATAATCCCAGCCTCTAGTAATTTAGTGACCTCTTTCTGCACCACCTCCTTCATGGCTGGATTCAGCCACCTTTGTTGTTGAACCACTGGCTTGGTGTCACCCTCTAATAGGATCTTGTGCATGCATCTGGCTGGGCTAATGCCCTTAAGATCACTTATGGACCATCCAAGAGCTGTCTTGTGTGTCCTTAGCACTTGAATTAGTGCTTCCTCTTCCTGTGGCTCTAAGGTAGAGCTTATGATTACAAGAAAGGTATCACCTTCTCTCAGAAATGCATATTTCAAGGATGGTGGTAATGGTTTGAGCTCGAGTTTGGGAGGTTTCTCCTCTTCCTGAGGGATTTTCAGAGGTTCTATTATTCTCTCTGGTTCCTCCAGATTAGGCTGAACATCTTTGAAGATATCCTCTAGCTCTGATTCGAGACTCTCATCCATATTGACCTCTTTTACCAGAGAGTCAATAATATCAACGCTCATGCAGTCATTTTGGGTGTCCGGATGTTGCATGGCTTTGACAACATTCAACTTGAACTCATCCTCATTGACTTTCAGGGTTACTTTCCCTTTTTGAACATCAATAAGGGTTCGGCCAGTTGCTAGGAAAGGTCTTCCCAGAATGAGAGTTGCACTCTTGTGCTCCTCCATTTCTAGCACCACAAAGTCGGTGGGAAAGGCAAATGGCCCAACCTTGACAATCACGCCTGATGGGTATTAAATGGAGCCATCAGCAAGTTTGAGACATATCCGAGTTGGTTTAACTTCATTAGTTAACCAAAGCTTTTTGATGGTAGCTGCAGGTATTAGATTAATACTTGCCCCAAGATCACATAGAGCTTGCATGGTAGAAGTACCTTCTAATGTGCATGGTATCATAAAGCTTCCCAGATCCTTAAGCTTCTCAGGTAAGCTTTTCAGAATGACTGCACAGCATTCTTCAGTGAGGTAAACTTTCTCAGTTTCCCTCCAATCCTTCTTCTGACTTAAGATCTCTTTCATGAACTTAACATAAGAGGGTATTTGCTCAAGTGCCTCTGCAAATAGAATCTTTATTTCAAGAGTCCTGAGATAGTCTGCAAAGCGGACAAATTGCTTATCATGTTCTGCTTGGCAGAGTTTCTGAGGATAAGGCATTTTGGCTTTATATTCCTCAACCTTAGTTACTGTAGGTTTATTGCCTACAGATGTGGGTTGAGAAGCCTTTTTAGAGGGGTTGTTATCAGCACTTGTATGTGTCTGATCTCCCACTGGCGTTCGAATGCCAAGGGTGGAAGCTAGAGTGGCGTTAGACGCCAGCTCCTTGCCTGTTTCTGGCGTCTGAACTCCAGAACTTTGCTTCCTTTGGGCGTTCAACGCCGATTCATTGCCTGTTTCTGGCGTTGAACGCCAGAACTGAGCATGGTCTGGGCATTCAGCGCTAGTTTTCCACCCATTTTCTGGCGTTTGAGCGCCAGAGTTATTCCTCTCTGGGCTCTGACTGTCCTCAGATGGATTTTAGGTGGTTTGCTCATTTCTTGGCTTCCTGCTACCTTGAAGTGAGGTATTTAATGTTTTTCCACTTCTTAATTGAACTGCTTGACATTCTTCTATTATTTGTTTTGATAACTATTGTTCTGTTTGCTTCAGCTGTACTTCCATATTTTTATTAGCCATTCTTGTTTCTTGTAGTATCTCCTTGAATTCGGCTAACTGTTTTGTTAGAAAATCTAATTGCTATTGGGAAGTTCACTGCTTAGGTACAGGTGCTGATTCCTAGCAACTGTATCAATGAGCTCTTGAGCTTCTTCAATTGTTTTTCTCATGTGTATAGATCCACCGGCTGAGTGGTCTAGAGAAATCTGAGCTCTCTCTGTAAGCCCATAGTAGAAGATGTCTAATTGCACCCACTCTGAAAACATTTCAGAGGGGCATTTTCTTAGCATCTCTCTGTATCTCTCCCAGGCGTCATAACGGGATTCATTATCTCCTTGTTTGAAGCCTTGGATGCTTAGCCTTAGCTGTGTCATCCGTTTTGGAGGAAAATAGTGATTCAGGAATTTTTCTGACAGCTGTTTCTATGTCTTTATGCTGTCCTTAGGTTGGTTATTTAACCACCTCTTAGCTTGGTCCTTTACAGCAAATGGAAACAGTAATAATCTGTAGACATCCTGATCTACTTCCATATCATGTACTGTGTCAGTAATTTATAAAAATTGTGCCAGAAACTCTGTAGGTTCTTCCTGTGGAAGACCAAAATACTGGCAACTTTGCTGCACCATGATAATGAGCTGAGGATTCAACTCAAAGCTACTGACTCCGATGGAGGGTATACAGATACTACTCCTATATGAAGCAGTAGTGGGGTTAGCATATGACCCCAGAGTCCTTCTGGACTGTTCATTTCCACTTAGTTCCATAATGGAGCAAGGGAGATGATATGGATGTTGATATTATTTATTTTATTATATATAAAAATTTATTTTTGAAATAATAAAATAAACTAAGATAAAATAAAGACGAAATAAAAATAAAAATAAAAATAAAAAATTTAAAAATATTTTGTGAAGATTTTCGAAAAAAAAATTGAGGAAAGAGAGAAAGTGGTTAGGATATTTTTGAAAAAGATAATAATATATATATATATATATATATATATATATATATATATATTTGAAATCTTAGGGGATAAGATTTGAAAAATTTTGAAATTGAAATCTGAATTTTTTTTTAAATTTCGAAAAAGTAGCTTAAAAATAGTTAGAAAAGATATTTTTTTTTGAATTTTGAATTTTATGATGAAAGAGAAAAATACATAAAAGACACAAGACTTAAAATTTTTAGATCTAATGCTCCTTGTTTTTCGAAAATTTTGGAGATAAAACACCAAGGAACACCAAACTCAAAAATTTTAAGATCAAAACATAAAGAAGACTCAAGAACACTTTGAAGATTCACAAGAATACCAAGAACAAAAGAAAGAACACCAAACTTAAAATTTTTAGAAAACCAAAATAAATTTTCGAAAATTATATCAAAATTAACAAGAAAACACCAAACTTAAAGTTTGGCACAAGATTAAACCAAGAAAAATTATTTTTGAAAAAGATTTTAAAAGAGAAGATACCCAATTGCCAAGAACATAAGCCAACGCTCTAGCCAACTGAGCTATAAATGTAACGTGTTTTAAAGATGTATTATTTTTATAGATAAAAATAAATTTTTTTGAAAGTTAATGTTTTGAAAAAGCATAAGAAAAACAAGAAAAGACATAGAATCAAGACAAACCAAAGTTCAAACAAGAAAAATTGACAAGAACAATTTGAAGATCAAGGAAAAACAAAGAACACTAATTTGAAAATTTAAAGGAAAATATAAGATATGCAATTGACACCAAACTTAGAACAAGACACTAAACTCACGAAAAAATTAAAATTTGATAAAGAAAAATAATATTTTTGAGAAATTTTTGAAAAGGGAATAAAGGACTCAGAATTTAATGACTCTATAGCAACAAAAATAAATTATTCCTAATCTAAGCAACAAAATAAAACTTTAGTTGTTCAAACTCGAATAATCCCCGGCAACGGCGCCAAAAACTTGATGCACGAAATTTTAATCCCAATATCAAAATCAAGATTTCTTATGATTTCGTACCACTAACCAGCAAGTGCACTGGGTCGTCCAAGTAATACCTTACGTGAGTAAGGGTTGATCCCACGGAGATTATTGGTTTGAAGCAAGCTATGTTTATTTTATTATTCTTAGTCAGGATATCAATTATAATTATCAGTTTGACTTATTAGAAAAATAAAAGAGTGCGAAATAATTACTTGTTGTGCAGTGATGGAGAATATGTTGGAGTTTTGGAGATGCGTTGTCTTCTGAATTCCTGTAATGTAATATTCAACTCAATAGCAAAGTGAAAAGTTCCTTCCATTGCAAGCTCTATGTAGGGTGTCGCCGTTGTCAATGGCTACTTCCCATCCTCTCAGTGAAAATGGTCCAAATGCTCTGTCACAGCACGACTAATCAGCTGTTGGTTCTCGATCATGTCGGAATAGAATCCATTGATTCTTTTGCGTTTGTCATCACGCACAACACTCGCGAGTTTGAAGCTCGTCACAGTTATCCAATCCTAGAATCCTACTCGGAATACCACAGACAAGGTTTAGACTTTCCGGATTCTCATGAATGCCGCCATCAATCTGGCTTATACCATGAAGATTCTGGTTAAGGAATCTAAGAGATACTCATTCAATCTGATGTAGAACGGAGGTGGTTGTCAGACACACGTTCATGGATTGAGGAAGGTGATGAGTGTCATGGATCACCACCTTCTCCATAGTTAAGCGCGAATGAACATCTTAGATAGGAACACGCATGTTTGAATGGAAAAACATAAACAATTGCATTAATTCATCGAGACGCTGCAGAGCTCCTCACCCCCAACAATGGAGTTTAGAGATTCATGCCGTCAAAGAGTATATAATTCAGATCTAAAAATGTCATGAGATACAAAATAAGTCTCTAAAAGTTGTTTAAATACTAAACTAGTAACCTAGGTTTACAGAAAAATGAGTAAACTAAGATAATTGGTGCAGAAATTCACTTTTGGGGCCCACTTGGTGTGTGCTGGGGCTGAGACTTAAGCCTCTCACGTGCTTGGGCTGTTTCTGGAGTTGAACGCCAGGTTGTAACGTGTTTTGGGCGTTGAACTCCAACTTGTAACCTATTTCTGGAGCTGGACGCCAGATGCAACATGGAACTGGCATTGAACGCCAGTTTACGTCGTCTATCTTCGCGCAAAGTATGCACTCTTATATATTGCTGGAAAGCTCTGGATGTCTACTTTCCAACCCAAGTGAGAGCGCGTCAATTGGACTTTTTAGCTCCAAAAAATCCATTTCGAGTGTAGGAAGGTCAGGATCCAGCAGTGATGTGTGGAAAACGATCCAACACAAAACTCACCGGCAAGTGTACCGGGTCGCATCAAGTAATAATAACTCACATGAGTGAGGTCGATCCCACAGGGATTGAAGGATTGAGCAATTTTAGTTTAGTGGGTGATTTAGTCAAGCGAATCAAGTTTTGGTTGAGTGATTTGTGTTTAACAAGAATTAAATGACAGTAAATGTAAAGGGGGAAGGGAAAAGTGCAGTAAAATAAAGAACAGGAAAATAAAAGTGCAGAAACTTAAAGAGCAAGAAAGTAAATGACTGAAACTTAAAGTGCAAGAAACTTAAATTGCAGTAACTTAAATGGCAAGAAAGGTAAATGGCTTGAATATAAAAGGGAATTGAGGAATGGGATTGCAAGATCTAAACAAAGAAGAAATAAATTGCAGCAATTGATTGAGCAGAATTTGAATCAGAAGTAAAGAGCATTCAAACAGAAAGGAAATAAAATGCAGTAAAGGTTCACAGAAGAACCCAAAATGAATTGTGATCTCAGGATCCCAAGGGCTTAGGTAGCAGAGCCTAAAACCCAATTTCCTTCCCAGATCTGAATTATCTAAGCAATTGACAGAAAATTAAAGAAGAAGCAATAGAAGAACAGAATTGAAACTGAATTATGCAGAAAATAATTTGAGAAGAGTTTGAATGGGAATTGGGACAGAATTTCCCCAATTTCACACACCCAAAACTCAAAAACAGAAGAGTAGAATTGCCCAAGGGAAATGAGGAAGGAGATCAGTCAATTCTCCCTTGATCCTCTTAGTGCTCGGACAAGTCTCTCAAGAAAGCTCAAAGAAAGTGAAGCTCAAAATAAAAATTCAAAGCTCAAAGTAAATGTAGCTAAAAGGGTTCAAAGTAAAAGTCCTAATTCAATCAAACTAACTCCTATTTATACACTTTCTATTCTTGGATTTTGGGATTTGGATGGGCTTTTGAGTTGGTGAAGAAATGAATTCAAATGAATTTTTAATTTGAATTCTGGCCCAAAAAGTCACTCCCAGGAGGCTGCCCTGCCCTTGTGGAGGGCAGGGCAGAAAAATGAAGCTTGGTGCGTGGATTTGGTGCGGCCATGTGCGAGTCTGGCACGAGCTTGGTGCGCCAGAGGCTGCCCTGCCCGCGCCAAGGGCAGGGCGGGAAAGTTGGTGCTGCCAAATTGAGGATTGCGTGCGGATGGTGCTGCCAGGAACAAAACTTGGTGCGCCAGAGTTGATTTTGGTGCGTGGGACGCAAAACGCTGCCCTGCCCGCGCCAAGGGCAGGGCAGGAACGGTTTGGTGCGCCAGGGACGAGTTGGTGCGCGCGGATCGTGCCAAGGAAGGAATTGGTGCACGCGTTGGTGCTTCTTGATGCGCCATACTCACGATTCTGCCCTGCCCGCGCCAAGGGCAGGGCAATGACCCTTCCTTCATGGCCCGTGTTCGAAACTGGGCGGAGGCACGCGCTACACTAATTTTCCTTGGTTTCTTGGCACGGTAGTCATCCTTAAGTCTTGGCTTCCTCATGGTTCCTTGTTCGAACCTTGTAGCATGCATGGGTGACCTTTTCCCTTTGATTTTCTTCCTTATGGTGCCCGATTCTGCCCTCCACAAGGGCAGGGCAATGTTCTCCTTCTCTTGGCTCCAAGGCATCATTTTGTGCTCTGCCCTTGGAGTGGGCAGGGCAGGGTTGCCTTCATTGTTTGGTCACTTAATGTTGCTCTCCTAGAGGGCATTCTGCCCTTGTGGAGGGCAATGTTGCTTCCCCCATTGTAATGCGGCACGCTTCTCTCCTCTTTGGCCACGCTTTCCTTTTCTTGTGTCACGCTTCTTAGGCCACGCTTTTCATTTTCTTTTCTTTTCTTCACCTACAATAAACCAAACAACCACTCAAAGTATCACTAAAATCAAGAGGCTTATAAATCAATTAAAATTCAATTAAAATTAGCTTAAACCTCATGATTTAACATTAATTTCATAGTGGTTGCTTGATTTAGAGAAGTTATGCATTTTCACTCCAAATCACTAACTTAGGATGCAAGAAAGTGCATAAATGCTAACAAAACAAGTGAAATTAGCTTGAAAAATGGGTATATGATGACTTGTCATCACAACACCAAACTTAAACCTTGCTTGTCCCCAAGCAAGCATCAAAACTAAGAGTAAATGAAATGAACAAGAAAAGAATGCATATCCTTATTACGCAGATAGCAGAACTTGATCTATGGGGCATTTATGCAGACAATGACAACTCATTTATTGTTACTGCTGCATAATACACATTTTTGCATCAAAGGTTTGCTAGACTTGCTGTTATAAGACTCACTTTGTTACTCTCTCCCTTGCTAACGTTTCTTGGCTTACAAAGCTTAACAAGCTTATTATTCTTTCATAGGTTGGGTGTCAAATGCTGCAGCATAGCCTTTGGCTTTATTTTTTTTTCTTTCTTTTTGCTCAACATCTCTCCACCACAGACACTTGGCTTGCTAATTCTTCCTAGGATCATTGATGCCCAGCATCTCTTTGGATCACTAAGTGCTTTGTATCTAAGTTGCTCTTTATTGTGGATTTTCAATTGGCCATCCCAAATCAGTTGATCTAAGTGACCGGGTTTCAAAATACCCCTTAGAATTTACTCATCCAAGCAGATCTCAGTACAAGAACACCACAGGCATTTGTCCTAAGGTTCAAGCTATTGGTGTCCAACCTTTATTCCTTGTTTTTCTTGCCATTTTGGCTTTTTCTTTCCCTTTTTCTTTCTGTTTTTGTTACCAAGGGTTGTTTCATTCTTAATAAAAGTCTTTGTAACAGCAAGCTAACTCACAATTAATGAGAATGATATTATGCAACACTTATTCCATGAGTCATGCATTTAATCAAACACAGATGCCACCACCAACTTCCATTCATACTCATGCAACATTGGATATTTCACTTTTCAATTCAAACCAAACTCTTTTATTTAAGCATATGGGAAACAAAGCAATATTTAAGCTAAGTGATGGATACAAGCATTATGCAGACTTGGCATTTTCAACAAACAATTTTACTTGCAACTATATAAACACTTTAGCAAGACCTACAAAGGTTCCCAAATTCAAAACATCACACAACAGCATGGATTAAGTTCAGATACAACCTTTGAAGTTGCAGCTCTTTGATTTTTCCTTCTGTTGTGTCCTCTTTGAGTTAAGATGCATAATGTCTTCAATTATTGACTCTTGTCCTGCATAATCCTCAAAGTTGCTTGCTTCTCAAGCCTTTAAGTGCATGGTTAATGTGCATACATTAAATGTGGCTCCTGGATTTATTTTGGTGTGGGAACACCAAACTTAATTGTTTGCCACTGTCTCAGATACAACAAATTAACCATATTTGAAACCATGTATCCTTGCTAAAGGTTAATGGAATTAAAGCTAGAAAACAATTCAATAGTTGAATAATATGTTTGATTGCTTGGAGCTAGAATCATGCAAGAGGTGAGAATGTGTTTTTAAATGATATTTTTGGTGGAACACCAAACTTAGAAGTTTTCGTTCTCCCTCAAATTGTTTTGGTGTGCAACACCAAACTTAGCTCCTTGCGATGCATACCAATTATTCAACATTTTTATTGAAAAGCTATGAAAAAGATAACTACCTCAGGTTGGGTTGCCTCCCAACAAGCGCTCTTTTATTGTCATTAGCTTGACATCTTCATTTTTGCTTCAAGAGGGGTTCAGGTTTTGGACCTCCTTTTCTTTGTTCCATTGCCCACCTAAGTACAGCTTTGCTCTATGACCATTTGCTGTAAATTGACTCTTTGTTGCTTCATCTAGCAACTCAATACTCCCATAAGGAAAAACCTTGGTCACCAAGTATGGACCAGTCCATTTAGACTTGAGCTTGCCAGGGAATATCTTGAGCCGTGAATTATACAAGAGTACTTGTTGTCCAGGTTTGAACTCCTTCTTCAAAATTTTCCTGTCATGCCATCTCTTAGCTTTCTCCTTGTATATCTTGGTATTTTCATAGGCTTCTAGCCTAAACTCATCTAGCTCATTCAGCTGCAACAATCTTTTCTCTCCTACATAAATCAAAACGGCAAGCTTAGAATATAATGTAACCGTGGCAACTTATTTGCAATGATAAAATAGGTTGTTTTGGTTTGCTTAATAGTTATTAAAATTTTTTTTTTGTGATCAATTGTGTCCCTTAATTAAAGATGTTAAAGGTTGGTGAACACCAAACTTATCTTTTATCTAGGGGATGGCTTAGCACTTGCAAACCAATCTCACAATTGATGCATTTTTTTTTTAAAAAAAAAATTATTGATGTATGATCCCTTGTCTGTATGGTTTTGAGTCCATGATTGAAAATGATCCTCTGATCATTGTTGCATATGCAGACACCAAACTTAGTGTTTGGTCACATACTTTATCAAAAGACTTATGCATATGCTCTAAAAGACAATATTCTTCTTTGAACAATGAACTTGGGTGTGCCTTAAGGCACACCAAACTTAGAAGTTTGCCATGTGCTTCAAAATGACATATGCATTTACCAGGCATGAAAATTCAAAATCATATTTAGAGGAATCATAGCTTATTAAATGAAAGAGAAGACAGAAATCTTAAACCATGGGTTGCCTCCCATGAAGCGCTCTTTTATTGTCATTAGCTTGACATTGACCTCCCTTTAAGGTGGTTGATGTTGGTGATGTCTCAGCTTGTCACCTCTCACTGTCAGCTTTCTCTGTGTGCTTTGATGTTCAATTTCCATGTGCTCAAGAGAAAGAATTTGGTTGACAGTGTAATAATCTTCTGCTCCCTGCTGTTGGTATATTAATTGCACCTTATCACCCTTAGAAAATCCTTCAGTTGGGATTTTCTTATTCTTCCACCCTTTGTGAGCCTTTTTCTTGCTCTTCACCTTTTCTTGCTTGTTGATCTTTTTTTCTTGACAGTTACTTGAGTTGTGTTGCTTTCCTTCTTGCTGATCACCCCTGCTTCCTTGTGAATCCCCTTTTCTTCTTGTATCTGTTTGTTTTTCTGTTCCATTTCCTTTTCAGTTTATTGCTTTGGAAGGAGATCATCACTCATTCTGCTTGTTTCTTCATCCCTTTGTGATTCTGGGAAGACTTTCAGGATGATGCTCTCCTCATGCATCCTAAGGGTTAACTCTCCTTGCTCTATGTCCACAATGGCTCTAGCAGTGGCTAAAAATGGTCGACCAAGTATTATGGAATCATTTCCATTTTCTGAAGAATCCAGGATCACAAAGTCTGCTGGATAGATGAACTTGCCAACCTTAACTAAAAGGTTCTCAATCAGCCCCTTAGGATAGACTATTGATTGATCCACCAATTCCAAAGTCATCTCTGTTGGTTTCACCTCCTCTATGCCAAGCTTTTTCACTAGAGAATATGGGATTAGATTTATGCTTGCTCCTAGATCGCACATCCCTTTGTTAATGAACAGGTTTCCAATAGTGCATGGTAAGAAGAAACCTCCAGGGTCCTCAAGCTTGGGAGGGAGTCCCTTTTTAATGAGTGCACTGCATTCCTCACTAAGCATCACCGTTTCCTTCTCATTCCAATCCCTTTTCTTGTTGATGAGCTCTTTTAAGAACTTGGCATACAGGGGCATTTGCTCCAAAGCCTCTGCCAAAGGTATGTTAATTTCCAACTTCTTGAAAGTCTCAAGAAATTTGTGGAAGTGCTGGTCCTTTGTTTCCTTGTGAAATCTTTGTGGATAAGGGAGTGGTGGTGTTGAGCTCTTCTCCACTTGATGCTGTTTTGGAGTTGGTTCCTCCAAGATCTTCTTTCCTTTCTTCAAATTTTGTGGCTTGCTGTCTTCCTCTGTGAGCTTTTCTGGAGCATTCTTGCTTATCTTGTCTTGGTTGATGGTTTCATCATTCTTTGTTGGCTCAGTGTCATTCTCCATAAGCTTCTTTGTTGCTCCTTGGCTACCATCTGTTAACACCCTTCCACTTCTTAGTTGCACAACCTTGCATTCTTCCTTTGGGTTGGGAATGGTATCACTAGGTAGTGAACTTGATGGTTTTTCAACAGAGATCTTCTTAGAGATTTGTCCAATTTGCCTCTCTAGATTCTTCATGGAGGCTTCTTGATTCTTGGTTGTCAATTCTTGGCTCTTCATTAGTTTCTCCATGAGTAGCTCTAGATTGGTGATTCTCTGTGAGTCTTGTGAGATGGTTTGATTTTGGGGTGTTGATGGATGAAGATAAGTGTTTTGGTTAGTTGGGTGGCTATTAGGTGGGTATTGGTTAGAGTTTGGGTAGTTGTTTTGTGGTTTTCTGTATGAGTTTTGGTTAGTGTTTGGCTGGGGGTTGTGGTTTGTGTTTTTCCAATTGTTTTGGCCTGTGTTTCTTTGCCATGGTTGTTGGTTTTGGTTATGGTTGTCTTCCCATCTGAGGTTGGGATGGTTCTTCCAAGATGGATTGTATGTATCACCATAGACTTCATTTGTTCCAGGATTTTGGTTGTGCATGTATTGGACTTGCTCTTGTTGTTGCTCCTCTTGAGTTTCTTCATTTTGCACCCAAGTGGTTGGAGGTTGGCTTGTGGTGCTCACTGCTGCCACTTGCAAGCCATCAATCCTTTTGGCCATTTGTTCAAATTGTTGTTGGATCTGCTGCTGCATCATCTTGTTTTGAGCTAAGATTGAATCAACTCCTTCCAACTCCATTACTCCTCTTCTTTGTGATGGTTGGCGTTGTCTTTGATGAGCAAAGAAATATTGGTTGGTGGCCACCATCTCAATGAGGTTTTGAGCTTCCTCTGTGGTCTTCATGAGTTGCAAGGATCCTCCTGCAGAATGATCAAGAGCTTCTTGAGCTTTAAGAGTGAGTCCTTCATAGAAGTTTTGCAACTTATCCCATTCAGTAAACATTTCTGGGGGACATTTCCTCAATAGAGCCTTATATCTTTCCCATGCTTCATATAAGTTCTCGACTTCCAATTGAGTGAATGTTTGAACCTCTGTCTTCAACCTTAGGACTCTTTGAGGGGGGTAGAATTTTGCAAGAAACTTGCTCACCAAGTCATCCCAAGTGTTGATGCTTTCTTTTGGAAAGGTTTCTAGCCATTGAGTTGCTTTATCCCTGAGAGAGAATGGGAAGAGTAGCAACTTGTAGCTATCAGGGGGCACACCATTTGTTTTCACTGTGTCACAGATTCTCAAGAAAGTAGACAAATGTTGGTTTGGATCCTCCAAAGGCCCTCCTCCAAAAGAACAATTGTTTTGCACCAGAGTAATGAGTTGTGGCTTGAGTTCAAAGTTGTTTGCATTGACATTGGGAGGAAGAATGCTACTCCCACAATGCTTGGCATTTGCAAATGTGTATGAAGCCAAGACTCTTCTCTGATGTTGATTATTATTGGCTCCTTCTCCTGGTTGATTGGTATCTCCTTCCATGTCTTGGAATTCCTCCTCAGATTCTTCTTCTCCCACAATATTCTTCCCTCTTTCAGCTCTTCTTATTCTCCGAAGAGTCCTTTGATCAATTTCAGAGATGATAGGAGAAGATCTTCCTATACCTGACATACAAACACACAACAATAAACACACAAACCCAGAAATACAATGGAACTTCAATCTGCAGTCTTAGAATGAAGTTTTAGTTAGTTTAAGCAAAAATTCAAACAGTTAGTGTGTTAGTAAGAATTAGAATAACAGAAAAGAAAAAGTGCTTAATCTAGACCTCCACTTCACTTAATCATTGTCAATCTATTTCAATCCCCGGCAACGGCGCCAAAAACTTGATGTGTGGAAAACGATCCAACACAAAACTCACCGGCAAGTGTACCGGGTCGCATCAAGTAATAATAACTCACATGAGTGAGGTCGATCCCACAGGGATTGAAGGATTGAGCAATTTTAGTTTAGTGGGTGATTTAGTCAAGCGAATCAAGTTTTGGTTGAGTGATTTGTGTTTAACAAGAATTAAATGACAGTAAATGTAAAGGGGGAAGGGAAAAGTGCAGTAAAATAAAGAACAGGAAAGTAAAAGTGCAGAAACTTAAAGAGCAAGAAAGTAAATGACTGAAACTTAAAGTGCAAGAAACTTAAATTGCAGTAACTTAAATGGCAAGAAAGGTAAATGGCTTGAATATAAAAGGGAATTGAGGAATGGGATTGCAAGATCTAAACAAAGAAGAAATAAATTGCAGCAATTGATTGAGCAGAATTTGAATCAGAAGTAAAGAGCATTCAAACAGAAAGGAAATAAAATGCAGTAAAGGTTCACAGAAGAACCCAAAATGAATTGTGATCTCAGGATCCCAAGGGCTTAGGTAGCAGAGCCTAAAACCCAATTTCCTTCCCAGATCTGAATTATCTAAGCAATTGACAGAAAATTAAAGAAGAAGCAATAGAAGAACAGAATTGAAACTGAATTATGCAGAAAACAATTTGAGAAGAGTTTGAATGGGAATTGGGACAGAATTTCCCCAATTTCACACACCCAAAACTCAAAAACAGAAGAGTAGAATTGCCCAAGGAAAATGAGGAAGGAGATCAGTCAATTCTCCCTTGATCCTCTTAGTGCTCGGACAAGTCTCTCAAGAAAGCTCAAAGAAAGTGAAGCTCAAAATAAAAATTCAAAGCTCAAAGTAAATGTAGCTAAAAGGGTTCAAAGTAAAAGTCCTAATTCAATCAAACTAACTCCTATTTATACACTTTCTATTCTTGGATTTTGGGATTTGGATGGGCTTTTGAGTTGGTGAAGAAATGAATTCAAATGAATTTTTAATTTGAATTCTGGCCCAAAAAGTCACTCCCAGGAGGCTGCCCTGCCCTTGTGGAGGGCAGGGCAGAAAAATGAAGCTTGGTGCGTGGATTTGGTGCGGCCATGTGCGAGTCTGGCACGAGCTTGGTGCGCCAGAGGCTGCCCTGCCCGCGCCAAGGGCAGGGCGGGAAAGTTGGTGCTGCCAAATTGAGGATTGCGTGCGGATGGTGCTGCCAGGAACAAAACTTGGTGCGCCAGAGTTGATTTTGGTGCGTGGGACACAAAACGCTGCCCTGCCCGCGCCAAGGGCAGGGCAGGAACGGTTTGGTGCGCCAGGGACGAGTTGGTGCGCGCGGATCGTGCCAAGGAAGGAATTGGTGCGCGCGTTGGTGCTTCTTGATGCGCCATACTCACGATTCTGCCCTGCCCGCGCCAAGGGCAGGGCAATGACCCTTCCTTCATGGCCCGTGTTCGAAACTGGGCGGAGGCATGCGCTACACTAATTTTCCTTGGTTTCTTGGCACGGTAGTCATCCTTAAGTCTTGGCTTCCTCATGGTTCCTTGTTCGAACCTTGTAGCATGCATGGGTGACCTTTTCCCTTTGATTTTCTTCCTTATGGTGCCCGATTCTGCCCTCCACAAGGGCAGGGCAATGTTCTCCTTCTCTTGGCTCCAAGGCATCATTTTGTGCTCTGCCCTTGGAGTGGGCAGGGCAGGGTTGCCTTCATTGTTTGGTCACTTAATGTTGCTCTCCTAGAGGGCATTCTGCCCTTGTGGAGGGCAATGTTGCTTCCCCCATTGTAATGTGGCACGCTTCTCTCCTCTTTGGCCACGCTTTCCTTTTCTTGTGTCACACTTCTTAGGCCACGCTTTTCATTTTCTTTTCTTTTCTTCACCTACAATAAACCAAACAACCACTCAAAGTATCACTAAAATCAAGAGGCTTATAAATCAATTAAAATTCAATTAAAATTAGCTTAAACCTCATGATTTAACATTAATTTCATAGTGGTTGCTTGATTTAGAGAAGTTATGCATTTTCACTCCAAATCACTAACTTAGGATGCAAGAAAGTGCATAAATGCTAACAAAACAAGTGAAATTAGCTTGAAAAATGGGTATATGATGACTTGTCATCAAGCAGCATCAGCAGTCCTTTTTCAGCCTAACTCAGATTTTTGCTCAACTCCCTCAATTTGAGCCAGAAAATACCTGAAATCACATAAAAACATACAAACTTATAGTAAAGTCCAGAAATATGATTTTTTCCTAAAAACTAATAATATTCTACTAAAAACTAATTAAAACATACTAAAATCTACATGAAATTACCCCCAAAAAGCATATAAAATATCTGCTCATCACAACCCTTCATCAACTGAGGCAAGCAATAAATCGATTATCTTCCAGATGTTCAGACATCCAACAGACTCCCATGGCCCCATGTGGAGAATCCAATGAAGAACGTAGCACGAGGGAGACACTAGAGACTCCAGTGGACAATAAGGAGCAAGACTTTATACTGGAACAAGTGGAGAAAGCCATAATAGTTGTAGAGGAAGAAGTGGTTGAAGATTTAGGAGATGCAGAACCTCCATGGGAACCTCAAGTCACTGAACCCTCTTCTAAGGAGTTTGAATTTATTGTTGAGGAAGGAGACTCAAGAAGACTTGTCATGACAGAAGACTTGGAAGAGGTTAATCAAGAGATGGAGATTCAAAAAGAAGAGGCACAACCTCCCATGCCCTTGGTGAGCAATGAAGAAGAGATTGAATTGGCAGAAAGCTACCAAGAGGAAAAGGTTGAGATTGAAGAAGCTTACAAAGAGGTGGAAGTTGTCAGAGAAGAGCACAAGGGAGTGGAGCTTGCAAATTCATTAGAAATATCTCTCCCAAGACCATTACCGTCCAACACAACATTCAAGTGGGTAAAATTCCTATCCTTATCCTTTACTTTCCCACTTGAATATGGGCTACTGGAGACGGATGGTCAACTTAGAGTTCTCTGTGGCATCAAGAGTAAGAGGAAGATGGTTAGTGGTAAGTATTGTCCTGCAAGGTTCAACATGGTTATGTGCTCAAAGTTTAAACGTAAAGGTTGGTGTAGAGCTCAGTTGAATGGGTCTAGGAAGTTATTTGGTAGCTCCCCTGAGGATTCTAGAAAGTTATTTGACAGCTCCCTTGAGGATTCAGATTATTTGCTACTCGGATGGAATCCTGATGATCAACAAGAAGACGGGTGCACAAGCAAAGTTTGGGATCCTGGAGGATATTGGATGTACAAACATTGGTGGGAATTCCTGGATCAGTACAAGCATAAGCCACCATAACAAGGATCTCATCAAATGTCCAACTTAAGGACTTTAACTAAACGTGCTAGGTGGGAGACAACCCACCATGGTATGATCGTTCTCTTTTTAGTTTTAATTTTAGTTTGTTTTTGAATTTTTATTGAACCTGCAATTTTTGCATAACATCCATTGCATTTTGCATTCTGTATACTGCATAAAAAAAAGCCCCACGCGACGCGGCAGTGTCGCTGACGCTCCGCGTCACTAGTGCGTTGGGGAGAAAATAATTGAACAGAGAGTCACGCGAAAGCGTGGCTGGAGGCACGCCTTTAGCATAATTTGACCCCACGCGACCGCGTCATGTGGAACTTTGGCCTCCCATGCGACCGCGTCACCCACGCGGCTGCGTGCCATAAAAATCGACGTCAAAAAGGTGCATGGTCGAAAGTTGTGCTGGAATTGGGCTGGACTCGTGCTAGAAGCCCAGGCCCTCCCACGCGAACGCGTGCCCCACGTGGCTGCGTCGTCTTTCAAAAATGGCCATCCACGCGATCGCGTCACCCACGCGACCGCGTCACCCCGATTTTTGGCAAAATGCAATTCAAACAGAGAGTTGTGCGAATGTGAGGCTACACTTGCGCCACTAGCACAAATCAAGTGACGCGATTGCGTGACCCACGCGTCCGCGTCGCCTGACCTTATTGCGCACCACGCGGCCGCGTCATCCACGCGTCCGCGTCGCCAGCGTCGCACACCTTAACCTAATATGCCAAAATATTTTATCTTTTCTTCCCCAATCCTAATTTTTCCTCCCTCCTTTCTTACTTACTTCTTCTTCCCTTCTTTCCCTCCTCATTCTTCTTATCTTTCATTTTCTTTTACTTAATTGCATACTTTCATTCATTGCATTATTTTCATTGGTGTTAAAAATTTATTTGGGTCATTATTTCTATATTTTACTTGTGGATTATTAGAGGAATTAATTGACAATTATATATTACTTTTTAAAGGGTTGCTTGAATGTTCAATTTAATACTTTCAAATAGCTTATTTACCATGCATGCTATGTGTTTGTGAAAACGCCCGTATGGCATTGTGCACTATTTTTAAGATTTCTTTTAATCTACTACTATAAATGCCTGCTTTTCACAAAACGCTTTTTATATTTTATTAATTAAATATAATTGTTATTACAAACATGTTGTTAGTTTGAAAGACTTGGTAATCTAACTTGGACATTGAATGCTTGATCTATGCTACTCATGCATTTGCCAGCATGCCAATAAACACCTTGCATTCACTTGTTATCATATGCACTAGCTATTTTCCATTGATGACTTTTCACATGTACTCATGAGCGTGTGTTAACGTCATTCTTCTTTATTGTGCATTGATTACCACCTTTCTCGCTCTCTTCCTTGCTCTAACCCTTAGCTCTAAAAGTTACTTTCTTTTTCCCTTTTCAGGATGGCCACCAAGAATGGTAAAGAAAAAGCTACTCCCAAATCACCGGCAAGGAAAGGAACAAAAAGAGCCCCAGTTGAAGCAACCTGTCCACTTGTATATCTTAGCATGCATCGAGGACGGTGCAATCTTTAAATGTGGGGAGGTCGATACCGATCTCCATGGGTTAGCTATTTTCTTCTTTGTAACACCATTGTTTTATTTTCTTTATTTGTTCATTATTGCATTTGCATGTTTAATTGCATGTTTGTTTGATTTTATGCATTTAGCTATTGCTTGGTTAAAATAATAAGCTTTTTTTAAGATCCTATTTTTGAAAAATTTCATTAATTTAAATTGAAAATTTTTGTGTTAAATTTGTTTGAAGTTGTAGTTGGAACATGTTTTTTTTGAGTCAAAGAACACACAACCTGTGAGATTTTGAGTTTATTTACATGGTTACATTATTTAACCATAAATATTTTATTCTTGTATGTTTTCTTCTCTATTATTGCAATCTTTACTTTGTTCCAATCTATATGTCCAATAATTAGTATATTTATATGCTTGCATATGATTGAGGCCATTACTTGTTTTAGCTCACTTATCCAAAATAAGCCTACCCTTTAAATTACCTTTGTTAGCCACTTTGAGCTTTTTAATCCCCTTCTGTTCTATAACCACATCACTAGCCTTAAGCAGAAAAATAAATTAAATATCTCAATTGAATATTTGGTTAGCTTAAGATAAAGATTGTGTATCAACTAAGTGTGGGGAAACTGTGGGAACATGTGTTAATAAGGGAATGTATCATGTTTCTAATTTATTTGAATATTGGGAATTTGGGAACCTACTCAAAAAAAAACCAAAATAGAAAATAAAAAAAAATCCATGTGCATTGACAATGTTATGTTTATTTTCATGATTCAAAAAAAAAAAAGAAAAAAAAATATATATATATATATATATATATATATATGTATATATTCGATAAATAAGGGGACAAAATTACCCCAATATTAAGCTTTAATAGAAAGATCAATGCACATGTGATAAAAGTAAAGAAATACCAAAAGTTTGGTACATGAGTATGTGATATAAAAGTGAGAATTATGGGTAGTTAGGCATGAATTTAGAGTTATATAGAGTATGTATGTGTGTTTATGTGAGAGTTTAGGCTATTCAATGATTCAATTTATAGCTCACTTAGCCATACATATATCTTCACCCTTACCTTGGCCCCGTTATAACCTTGAAAAGACCTCATGATATTTGCATTGGTATACTAAACATTTGTTGATTGGTTAGCTGAAGAACAAAGTTTAGAAAATATGATTAGAGAAGATTAGAGTGATTGACCCTAGACACTTGAGAAATTAGAGTGCATATACACTACCAATAAGGGTTCAGTGCTCAATTCTATGTTCCCTGCTTTCATGAGCTATCTTCTTACAAGTTTACTTGTCTTTTATTATATGATTTGAATTAGTGAAATCTGATTTATGTTTGTCTTGGAGAACTTATTTATTTTTAACCAAGTAGGTAGAAACATTTTGCATTTAGTTGCATTCATAGCTTGCATCTCATACATTCTATCATTCCTCTTCATCTCTTTATAGTTTCTCTTGAGCTTAGCATGATGACATGCTATTGTTTAAGTGTGGGGAGGTTGATAAACCACTATTTTATGGTTTATCTTATGCTCAATTGAGTGATTTTTATCAACTCTTTACTCACTTATTCATACAATTCGCATGTTTTACATTTTCCTTCCTGATTTTGTGCTATGATTGAAAACATGCTTCTTTGATCTTATATTTGCTTATTATTAATCCTCTCTTATTACCATTAGATGCCTTGATATGTGTGTTAAGTGTTTTCAAATATTATAGGGCAGGAATGGCTTGGAGGATGGAAAGGAAGCATGCAAAAGTGGAAGGAATACAAGAAGTTGAAGAAGTTGTTAAGCTGTCCAGTCTGACCTCTTCGTACTCAAACGGCTATAACTTTAGCTACAGAAGTCCAAACGATGCGGTTTCAGTTGCGTTAAAAAGCTAACGTCTGGGGCTTCGATTTGATATATAATTTGTTATAGTTGCCCTGACGCTAGGCGACGCGAATGCGTATCCCACGCGGCCGCGTCGCTGTGACGAAAATCAGCGTGGCAGATTTCTTCTCCAGCATTTTCTGGGCTGTTTTCGACCCAGTTTGCGGCCCAGAAAACACAGATTAGAGGCTAGAAAGTGGAAGAATCCATTTATTCATAAGGAGGCTTTCATAATTCATAATTTTAATTTTAGATGTAGTTTTTAGTGAGAGAGGTTCTCTCCTCTCTCTCTTAGGATAGGGATTTAGGACTTCTCTTAGTTTTAGGAGTGACTCTCGATTCCAGGTTCAATATTTCTTTTTATTTACTTTCTCTTTTATTTGTCTATGAACTTTTCCATGTTACATTTGATATTTCTATTTAATATAATTTGAGGTATTTCCAGATTTATGATTGCTTTATTCTATTTATGATGTCTTCGATTTAATTTAGAATTTTTCCTTTTGGCTTGGGTTAAATAATTGGTAACTTTTGAATTATCGAATAAAGCAGTGATTGAAATTGGCAGATCGCTCTAAAGCTAGTCTTCCCATAGGGATTGACTAGGACTTGAGGATCAAACTAATTATTTCACTTGACTTTCCTTTGCTTTAGTAAAGGTTAACTAAGTGGGGTTAAAATCCAATTCTCATCACAATTGATAAGGATAGGACTTCCAGTTCTAATATCTTGCCAAAAGTTTTATTAGTTATCAATTTATCAATTCTGTAATCTATTTCTCTTGCTTAAAACCTTTTTCAACCCCAAACACTGCTTTTCTATAACCAATAATAAGAACATACCTCCCTGCAATTCCTTGAGAAGACGACCCGAGGTTTAATACTCGGTTATCACTTTTTAAAGGGGTTTGTTACTTGTGACAACCAAAACGTTTGTACGAAGGGATTTCTGTTGGTTTAGAATCTATACTTACAACGCGATTATTTTTATAAAATTCTCTACTAGCAAAAATCCTAACGTCAATGGTCTAAATTTTTTCAACGTTTTATCATCCCAACAAATAACTGTTCTAAGGTTGCCATAGACCGAGCAATAATGATTCATTGCATTATGCTTGGAAATGAGGTTGAAGTACATGAGGTGATACCTCAAGAATTGTACAAGGTGGCGAACAAGCCCTCCACCCAAGCAAGATTAGCATTTCCTCACCTCATATGTCACCTTTGCAATTCATTTGGAATTGTCATAGAAGGAGACATCCCTATTGAGGAGGACAAGCCCATCACAAAAAGAATGATGGAACATATTAGAGAGCCGGCACATGGACCACAGCAAGAGCATGTGGAGCCCCCTCAACCGGAATTCCCTGAGATGCCTCAAGGGATGTATTTTTCTCCCCAAAATTATTGGGATCAACTGAATACCTCTCTAGGAGAATTGAGCTCCAACATGGATTAGCTGAGGTTAGAACACCAAGAGCAGTCCACCATCCTCCATGAAATAAGAGAAGATCAAGGAGCTATGAGGGAGGAGCAATTCAGACAAGGGCGAGACATAGAGGAACTTAAATGCTCCATTGGATCCACTAGAGGGAGCAGTAGCCGCCGTCACTAAGGTGGTCACGTTCCATTAATTCACTTGCCTATGTTATTTTTCTATTTTTCATTGTGTTTTATCTTATTGTCTGTTTACAGTTTCTAGTGCATGATTATCTTTTTATTCTTTCTTAAGCTATGAAATATTCCATTTGTCTCTCACTATGCTTAAAAGAAACAGTTCATTGAAAAAGAAAATTGAGATACATAAACTCGAGTTATATAATAAGAATAGTCCAATTATTTGATGTGGTGACCTTGCTTTTACTTTCTGAATGCATGAATTAATAGTCCATATTTGATGTTGAAGTTAAGAATGTTGGCTCTTGAAAGAATGATAAAAAAGGAGAAGTATTATTGGTAATCTGAAAAATCCAAAAAAAATTGATTCTTGAAGTAAGAAAAAGCAGCGAAAAAAAAAAACAAAAAAAGAGAGAAGAAAGAAAAAGAAAAAGCTGATAGCTCAAAATAAAGGAAAAAGACAAGAGTAAGGATCCAAGGCTTTGAGCATCAATGGTTAGGAGGGTCTAAGGAAACAAAATCTTAGCCTAAAAAGTTCAAATGAGCTGCTTCCCCTAACTAAATGCTTGTGATGTGAAGGTGTCAAGTGAAAAGCTTGAGACTGAGTAGTTTAAGTCATGATCCCAAAAGCAATAGAGTGTGCCTAAGAACTCTGGACACCACTGTCTGGGACTTTAAGCAAAGCTAAAGTCGAATCCAAGGGTTTCCCCAATTAAGTGTCTGTGGCGTTTATGTATCTAGTGGTAATATGGAAAAACAAAATGCTTAGGGTCACGGCTAGGCTAAAAAAGAAGATGTGTTCAAGAATCAAGAAGAACTAAACTAAGAGAGTCAATAATATCATCCGGATTCTGTGTTCCCAAGGATGTCAATGCTTCTGAGCTTCAAAGGAAAGCGAGATGCCAAAACTATTCAGGAGTAAATGGCTATTAGCCCCGCTCATCAATTGGAACTGAGCTTCATTGAAAACTCTGAGATTTATTGTATCTTTCTCTTCTTTTTAATCCTACTTGTTTTTGGTTGCTTAGGGACAAGCAACTATTTAAGTTTGGTGTTCTGATGAGCAGATATTTTATACGCTTTTTGACATTATTTTCATAGTGCTTTAGTTATGTTTTGTTGAGTTTTATTATGTTTTAGTAGGTTTTAGTGCAAAATTCACATTTTTGGATTCTACTTTGAGTTTTTGTGTTTTTTGATGATTTCAGGTAAATTCTGGCTGAAATTGAGGAGTTTTAGCAAAGTCCGAGTCAAAGGCAAGGAAAGCATAGCAGATGTTGTCAGATTCTGACCTCCATGCATTCAAACGAGTATTTATGGAGCTACAGAGGTCCAAATGATGTGTTCTCAACGACTTTTGAAAAGCTAACGTCTAAAGCTTTCTAGCAATATATCATAGTTTATACTTTTCTTCAAAGGAGCTTACCCATAATGGGCGTTTAATGCCTAAATCATTCTTTTTCTGGCGTTTAACGCCCCAAGAGGACTCATGCCAGCATTGAACGGCCAAAGCACCCTCTTCCTGGCAATCAACGCCATCCAAGGAGCACAAGACAGCGTGAATTACCCCCTAATGGGCGTTCAACGCCCATTCCTCATGTTGGACACCAAGCTCAACCCAAGCACTCAACCAAAGTGGGCCCAATAGTGGATTTTCACACCTCTAGTCTAGTCTATCATATCTTTTGTACTTCTTCATTATTAGAGTAATATATATAGGCAAAGATCACCCATGTTTGGGATTTTTGGCCTCATCTTCAGCTTTAGAACATTTGACATTATTTTCTGTACAGTATGAGTAACTAACCTCCTAAGTTAGGGTTAGGAGCTCTGTTGATTCTCATGGATTAATAATATTACTATTTCTATTTCAATACATGTTTGATTCTATTCTCTGATGCATTCTCGTTCTTCAATCTTATGAATTAGGGGTAAAACGTGATATTCATCCCTGTTCTACATGGGTTTTGTGCGAGTCCTGACCCGGATAGCATTGAACTGCAGCTAGAGAATACATCGCAGATTTCAAGAGAGTACCTGGGTTAATTTTGGATACGTGACATAAAATCCCGTTGGCCGTGGGTTACTGAGGTCTCTGTGGTGCTAAGGGTAGAGTCAGAAAAGCAGCATTCTCTGATATGAAAGATCCGACCTTGTCTGTGGCGTTTTGAGTAGGATGACAAAGAGGGGTGGATTACTTAGAGCTTTATCTTCGGCTATAGTGAGAAACCACGAGTTAACTTGATGAGAGGACATGAGTTGCTCAAATATGGTGGACTGCTATGGTTTAGAAGAGATTAACTTGATGAGAGGACATGAGTTAATCACTTACGACTGCCATTGAATGAATTATTTGCTATTGAAGTAGACAGTTGTAAAACCCAGTTAATTAATGGCTAATTAACCAATAAATTAAAATATATTCTAGAGAATAAGAAATGTGAATTTTGTGGTTTAATATGATAGAGAAAATTAAAACGAGAATTTTGACACCAATTTTAAAGAAATCAGCCCAAGATTGGGTCAAACAGGCCAAACCGGGCCAACCAGACCCATGTTGGGCCTAAGGCCCAGCCAAGCTCTCTTTTAATTAGAGAGCTCAGCTCTCTCTGTCCTCGAACAACACACACATGCTGAAATTAGAAAGGGAGAAGGGGGGGAACATAAAACCCTTGTTCCTAAATCAATTTAATCTTCCATTGATCATAACTTTTTATCCGGAGCTCCGATTGACGCATCGTTTACGGCCACGCGACCGCGGTGTTGAGCTCTAAAAAACGCACACAATTATTTTTTAGGTAAGTCACAGTTTCTTCTTTGAATTTACAGCCCTCAATTTTGAAAATTTTGGGTAAAAGGTGTTGAGATTTTTGAGTTTTGATGTTATAGGGTCAAATTAACTTGAGGGGAAGGCTTAGTCTTGCCTCCTTGATCCTTGGGTAAGGTAAGATTCTCAATCCTAAGTTAAACACTTGGAATTTTGTGATTTAGTGATTGAGTTATTGAGTTTGGGTGTGATATTGTGGCTTAGGTAGTATATATGTGTGTATTTGGGCTTGATTAATGATTTTGGAAAACTTTGTAGTGAAGCAATAAGCTTAAAAATCTGTTGGTGAGGCTTTGGGATCTTGAAGGTTGAGTTTGGAAGTGTTCCTGGTTAAACGGGAATCGGCCAAGGTATGGTTTCAGTTTCCTGTATCTAAAATGTAATGTGGTTGTGAAAACATAGGCTAGTGACCCTAAGATAGGATTTTGAAATGTTGATGTAGTTGTTGAGTGATTTGGATTGAGTTGAATATATGAATAATGGTTGAATGATTGTGAGTGGTGCTAATTGTTGGTAAAGTATGTAATGTTGTATGTGATGTGGCTTGTGATGTGGCTTGATATGATTACTTGTTGGTAAAGGTGAGGCTCTTATTAGTGAGCACAATTTGGCATGTGATATGGACATGTATATGTATATATATAGTGGTTGGTGAAATTGAATGTTTGTTGGAAATTTAGATGTGAAGTGTTGAATTATGACTTGAATTTATTGAATTAAGATTTGGTTACATATGGAAGAATTAGTGGGTTGAGGATTGAATGAGAGTTGGAAATGCTTGATGTTGGAATGGTTGAATTTTGGTTGGTCTTTAATGAATTTGAAAGTGTATGTTTTGAATGTTTGAAATTTATGAACTTTGGTAAAAATGAAAATTTGATGAACTTCAACGGATCATATCTCGAGCTATTGTTTTCGGAATTAGATGCTTTTTTATATCAAAGGAATGATAATTTCACAAGCTTTTAAATGGTTTATATTTGGTTGAAATCTAAATTTTGTGGAAGAAAATATGATCGTTGGAAGTTTGGGCCTGAAATATGAATTCTGCAAATTTTACAGAATTTGTGATTTCTGGTTTGTGTGCGCACTCACACCCTATGGATTTTGGGGCTTGTGTGCACGCACACACTTGTGCGTACGCATGCACAGGGAAGTGGCTTCTGCTGGGGGCGCTAGCACACCCTGTGCACGCACACGATCAATAAGGTTTTGCAAGCTGTGCATGCGCACAGCTCTGTGCATACGCACAAGTTGGGAAGGACGTTCTGTTGATGGCGCTAGCATGCCTTGTGCGCGCACTCAATAATGAGAATTTTTCTTTTTGTGCGTACGCACAACCCTGTACGCATGCACGCTTTCTGAAAATACTTCTGGGCGTGCGCACGCACACCCCTGTGCATACGCACACGACCCTGTTCTTTTATAAAGCTTTTGTTTTCAATTCTTTCACTTTTCCAACAAGCTTGTAACCTTCCAAGATGTTGTTTCACGCTTATAAACCCTCATTTTCATCCTTTAAATATGAAATCAATATAAGATGCTTAGTGAATAAGAGGAAGCTAGGGAAGAGGGTAACTTGTGGATGAAGAAAGGGGATATTATGATGAGTTATGATTAATGATGATGATTTGAGTTGTTAAGGAGGATGGTGGAGTGCTGGGTATGATATGATTCGAAGAGCTGAATATGTTTAAGAGCCAAATGGATGTGTGTGATGATGGTTTTTGGCTGATAATGAATTATGATTTTTAAGCTGGATGGCTGAGATAAATGTTAATGTATGGCTGAGATTGAATGCATATATATTGAGTTATTGATATTGTGATTGTTGCACTCCACCTATCTGAGATACGAGTTTCACTGGGTGAAAGCAGTGGCTAGCCACCACGTGCTCTAGGTGGAGACTCGATACTCTACTGACCCTATGTCGTAAGTGTAGCCAGACACTGTGAAAATTTCAGATGAGCTCGCCCCCGTGAATATACACTAGTGAGGGTGTTGGATGTGAATTATGATTTGTGTTGTGGATAACTCGAATTGGGGATGCACGACAGAGGAATAGTCCAATGGTTAGCTACCAGGACTTGTCGGGTTGGCTTTATAACCGACAAATGAGACTCATCAGCCACTTGGACAGGCATACATCATTTGCATTATATGTGATTTGTTTGGAATGCCTAATTGATTGCATCACTACTTGCTAATTGACTAATTGTCATATCTGCTTCCTACTTGTGCATTTCCTTGTCTGAAATAATTGTGTTTGCATATCAAGTTACTGTTGGCAGTTGGGAGGTTCGAAGGATTTGGAAAGGGGATATTTAGTTAGACTGAAGATCCTTAAGTTAGTTGCCTATTTTTATTTCTCATGGTTTAGTATATTTATATGCTTTGGTTATGAATTGGGAGTTCTAGGATTGCCTTCGGCTTTCCCAGGACATTACATATTAGATATTTGGGCACTGTTACCATGCTGAGAACCTCCGGTTCTCACCCATGCAGATTTTGTGGTTCTCAGATGCAGGACGTGAGGCTCCTCGCTGAGGCATGCTGGAGACTTCTATTTTGGCGAAGATCCTTAGCTCTCGAGACTTTATTTTGATCTTATATACTTGTTTAGATACTTATATTCTCCACTGTATATATATTTTGTATTAACTCCTCTTAGAGGATATTTTGGAGAAACAGGTTTTGTAGCTTGTGTTTTGGGTTCTTTTGGGATTTCCTACTTTATATATATATATATATATATATATATATATATATATATATATATATATATATATATATATATGTATGTATACTTTTATGCTCGGACCGGTTACCTTCGCAAACCGAGTCTCGAGCCTTGATATCTGTATTTTTGGCATTCTCCTGTATATGTTCTCGCGTTAGCTTATTCTTTATATGTTTCGTTTATGTATTCAATTGGAGTGTTGCGCTTTTTAATTTAACAGTTTTGATTTACCCATTTTCTTCAAAGTCTTCTAGTTATAAACCTTTTTCACACTACTATATATAATAAATTTTACTTTTAGAGGTCGTAATACCTCGCCACCTCTGTTTTATGACTTAAGCATAAGACTCTGTGATAAACCACTATTTTATGGTTTATCTTGTGCTCAATTGAGTGGTTTTTATCAACTCTTTGCCCATTTATTCATATGATATGCATGTTTTACTTTTTCCTTCCGGATTTTGTGCTATGATTGAAAACATGCTTCTTTTGACTTGAAATTTTACTATGTTTAAATCTCTCTTATTACCATTCGATGCCTTGATATTTGTGTTAAGTGATTTCAGAGATTACAGGGTTGGAATGGCTCAGAGGATGGAAAGGAAGCATGCAAAAGTGGAAGGAATACAAGAAACTGAAGGAATTGCCAAAGCTGTCAGCCTGACCTCTTCGCACTCAAACGGTCATAACTTGAGCTACAAAGATCCAAATGATGCGGTTCCAGTTGTGTTGGAAAGCTAACGTTCGGAGCTTCAATTTAATATATAATTTGTCGTAGTGGCCGTATAGCTAAGCGATGCGAATGCGTGCTCCACGCAGACGCATCGCAGTGACGAAAATCAGCGTGTTTGATTTCATAACTAGCGACTTCTGGGCTATTTCCGGTCCAGTTTCAAGCCCAGAAAATACAGATTAAAGGCTGCAAAGTGGAGGAATGAAGGGAGATGACTAATAACTCACTTTTCATAATTTTAGATGTAGTTTTTAGAGAGAGAGATTCTCTCCTCTCTCTTAGGTTTTAGGAGTAGGATTCCTTTTAAAGGATTTAGGATTTCAACTTCTTCTCAGTTTCAATGTTCCTTTTATTTATTTTATCAATTTAGTTTATGAAATCTTTATGTTTAGATTGATTTTCTTTACTTAATGCAATTTGAGGTATTTCAGATTTATGATTGCTTTCTTTTATTTATGATATAAATAATTTGAATTTTTCCCTTTTGGCTTTGGTTGAGTCATTGGAGACACTTGAGTTATCAAACTCATTGTTGATTGAAAATTGGAATTCTTCAAGAATTAATTCGAGTTCCAATAACTCTAGCCTTTCCCAAGGAAAGGCTAGGACCTGAGGAATCAAAATTAATTTATCCACTTAACTTACCTTCATAGTTAGAGGTTAACAATGTGGGAGAAAAAGCCAATTCTCATCACAATTGATAAGGATAACTGGGATAGGACTTTGATAAACCCATATTTTGTGATATATTTTGTGCTTAGTTTGAGTGATTTATTCAATCCTTCACCCACTTATTCATATTAATTGCATGGTTTTACTTTCCCTTCCTTATTATGTGATGTATGTGAAAAACGTGTTTCCTATGCTTAAAAATTAATTATTTCAATTACCTTTATTTCCATTCGATGCCGTGATTAGTGTGTTGAGTAGTTTCAGATCTTCTAAGGCATGAATGACTTAAAGGATGGAAAAGGAAACATACAAAAATGGAAGGAAATCATAAAACGGAGTTTTGGAGAAACTGGCATCCACGCGATCGTATGGACGACGCGACCGCGTGCCAAGAGTGAAGAAGCAGTGACGCGGTCGCATGACTGACGCGACCACGCACCTAAAGAAGAACACCTATGACGTGGCCGCATGACTGACGTGACCGCGCGATAAGAAAAACTCCAATCGACGCGACCGCGTGACCCACGCGGACGCGTGACAGAGGCCACGCACCAGAAATTACAGAAAACACTCATAGCGAATTCTGAAGCCCTTTTTGGCCCAAATCCAAGTCCAAAAGGCATATATCAGAGGTTATGAAGTGGGGGAATGCATCGATTGAGGGAGAGCTCGCATTTTTAGTTACTTTCCATGATTTAGATTTAGTTTTGAGAGAGGTTCTCTCCTCTCTCTTTAGGATTAGGATTTAGGACTTCTCTTAGTTTTAGGAGTGACTCTCAATCCCAGGTTCAATGTTCTTTTACTTTATATTTATCTCTTATTTTCAGATACTTTAATGCTTATATTAGTTATGTTGCCTATTTGGCTTATGCCACATTTATGATGATTTCCTTATTTAATGATATTTGAGGTATTTCAGTTTAATATTGCTTTCTTTTGTTTATGTTATTGATTATTCCCAATCTGAAGACATTTTTATTCCAGTAGATTCAATTTCTTTTCCTTTTGGTCTTGGTTAAGAAATCAGTAACTCAAGAGTTATCTTAGCTCAACATATTTGATAACTGTTATCTTTGCTAATTGAACTGAACTTCAATAATCCTAAGCTTTTCTTAGGAAACAAATAGGATTTGAAGGTCAAATTAATTAGTCCCTTGACTTTCCTTTGCTTTAGCAAGGGTCAACTAAGCGGAATTAAGATTCAACTTTCATTATTATTGATAAGAATAACTAAGTCTAGACTTCCAATTTCTCATACCTTGTCAAAAGGTTTGCTTTACTGTATTTATTCATTTTAATTGCCATTTAAATTAATTGCCATATTCATCCTTCATTCTCAAAACCCCAATTTACAATCTCCATAACCAATAATAAGAACATACCTGTTCATACCCTGGGTTGAGATGACCGACTCGGGATGTTTAGCGACAAGGCAACCGACCTCTTCAGGTCAGACTATCGGACCTCTTCTCAAAGAGCTCGGCCAAATCAACAGGAAAGCCCAAATAAAGGGCCCAAATAGAGGAACACGACCCAAATCCAGAGGCAATCCCAGCCTACAAAGATAAAGGCGGTTCCGTTGAAGATAAGCTGACCTCACCCAAAGATAAGATAAGATAAGATAAGATAACTAACTTATCTTATCTAGAAAGGTCACTTCTCACCATTATAAATACAATGGAGCACCCAGGTATAACTCATACTCTGATTCTACTCAATACCTGCTTAATACCCTTGCTAACTTAAGTATCGGAGTCCCTTGCAGGTACCCCCCACCCTCCGGGGACACAGGATCAGCACCACCACCAAGTCCAACAAATCGGACACATCAGTTCCGACCGCCGTACACCTGCCGGACACGTCGGCTCCGACCAACACAGAAGATCTCGTCCGAGATCGACCTACAGTTTCAGGTAACCCTCGGAACATTGGCGCCGTTGCCGGGGACCTGGAAGTCATCCCATTAACATGGCGGATGACCATGACAACGACCACGATTCAGGTTTGGAAGACAGAACGCCGCATAAAAACACAGACACAATACTCAAAGCTACTCCAGAAACCCACGGAGACAAAGATTCATCAAATCCAGGAGTAATAGAAACACTTCAAAATCGATTGGAGCAACTTGAGAAAGAAGCCCAACATCGACGTGAAAAAGAAGAAGATCTACGCCGGGAAATAAGGCGGCGCCGAGAATTAGAAGATAAGCTTATAAAACTCGAAGCTGATCTCAAAACCAAAGCTACTCGACCATCCACGGAGGATAGTTCTCAGAAAGATCAAGATCCATTTACCAGAGAAATTATGAAAACCAAAATTCCGAAAGATTTGAAGCTTCCGGATATGACTCTATATGATGGTACCTCCGGCCCCAACCATCATCTCAGCAACTTCAGAAGTAGAATGTACCTCACCGATGCCTCAGATGCAGTTCATTGCAAAGCCTTTCCAACAACTCTCACCAAGACAGCCATTAAATGGTTCGACAACCTACCTCCAAAATCCAACTCGAGTTTCGACGACCTGGCCAAAAAGTTCCTGGCTCGATTCTCCATACAAAAGGACAAACCCAAACACGCACCCAGCTTACTCGGGATCAAGCAAGGAGATCGAGAAAGTCTTCGCAACTACATGGAGAGATTCAACAAAACATGCATGGACATACAAAATCTACCAACAGAAGCTGCCATCATGGGCCTCATAAATGGCCTGCGAGAAGGACCATTCAGCCAATCTATATCAAAAAGATACCCGACATCCCTAGATGAAGTACAAGAACGAGCGCAGAAGTACATTAACATGGAGGAAAATTCTCGACTTGGCGAAGCCTCAAGGTCCGGTTCTGCCTACCGAGATAAAGAATCCAAGAAAAAGGAAGATCACTCCGGAGAGAAAATCAAGAAATATCACAACTACACCCCTCTTAGGGTATCCTTGGTAGACGTTTTCAAAGAAGTCTACCATACGGAAAAAATCCCTCCAGCTCGGCCACTTAAAGGCAAAAGAGGAGGGAGAAATCGGAATGAGTACTGTGAATATCACCGACTTCGAGGGCATTCCACCAATGAATGTTTCGACTTGAAAAACGTCATAGAAAAATTAGTATGAGAAGGAAAGTTAGATCGGTTCTTGGCCAACCGGGACGAAGAACTAAGGAAAAGAAGGAGGGATGAGGACGTCGGACGATCTGAACGATCGCCTCGCACACCAGAAAGACATGTCCACGTGATACACGGCGGATTTGCTGGGGGAGGAATCTCCAAATCATCCCGCAAGCGACACCTCAAAGAGGTATACCATATCGAAGGACAGAAGGAGACGCCAGACATCCCGGCAATCACGTTTACCAAAGAAGATGCATCTGGAATCATCTCGGGACACGACGACCCTATGGTCATCACGATCATATTGGCAAACGCCAACCTCCACCGCACACTAATCCACCTGGGAAGCTCTGCCGACATCTTTTTCAAAACTGCCTTCGACAAACTCGGCCTAGAAGAGAAAGAGCTAAGAGCATACCCAAACATTCTGTTCGGACTGGGAGATGTCCCAGTTCAACCACTAGGATACGTGTCGCTGCATACAACCTTCGGAAAGGGGAACCAATCTAAAACACTCAAGATAGACTATATTGTGGTCGACGTAAGCTCAGCCTACAATGCCCTGATAGGTCGGACAACGTTAAATCAGCTCGGCGCAATAGTTTCGACTCCGCATCTATGTATGAAATTTCCAACTACAGAAGGGATAGCTACAATAAGAGCAGATCAAAAGATGGCGCGTCGCTGTTACAACGAAAGTCTAAACCTCCAAGGCGAAGTAAGAGAGTTCCACACAATCGAGCTCGGTGGAGCTCAGAGACGAGAAGAGCTCTGACCACAACCCGAGGGAGAAGTAGAAAGAGTCCAGATTGGAGACACCTCGAATAAAACAACTAATATTGGCACGATCCTGAAAGGAGATGCAAAAGAATCATTGATACAGTTTCTACGAGATAATGTTGATCTCTTCGCATGGAAAGCTGCCGACATGCCGGGCATAGATCCCAAACTAATGAGCCACAAGTTGGCAGTCTACCCGGGATCCCGACCGATACAACAAAGACGAAGAAAACTTGGGCCAGAATGATCTCAGGCTGTAGAAGAACAAGTACAAGCACTACTAGAGGCAGGGTTTATAAAGGAAGTCAAATACCCACTATGGCTAGCAAACGTCGTTTTGGTGAAAAAATCAAATGGGAAGTGGCGAATGTGCACCGACTACATCGACCTCAACAAAGCCTGCCCGAAAGACCCTTACCCACTCCCAAGCATCGACGCTCTAGTAGATGCTTCATCAGGATACAAGTATCTCTCATTCATGGACGCATACTCAGGGTACAACCAGATACCAATGTATCCGCCAGACCAAGAAAAGACCTCGTTTCTTACACCTAAGGCAAATTATTGCTACATCGTGATGCCTTTCGGCCTGAAAAACGCAGGAGCCACTTATCAAAGGCTAATGAATAAAGTCTTCTCAGATCACATCGGAAAAATCATGGAGGTCTACGTGGATGACATGTTGATAAAGACACAAAGTGAAGAGACATTGCTAACCGATTTGATTCAAGTATTCGATACCATAAGGAAGCACGGCATGCGACTCAACCCGGCTAAATGCACCTTCGCAGTAGAAGCAGGTAAATTTTTAGGATTTATGCTCACACAAAGGGGAATCGAGGCAAATCCAGATAAATGCCAGGCCATACTCAACATGAAGAGCCCAACCTGCGTCAAAGAGGTACAACAACTCAATGGAAGGTTGGATGCCTTGTCCAGATTCCTAGCAGGATCAGCGATAAGATCCCTCCCTTTCTACGCTACCTTAAAGAAGGGAAAGAACTTCGAATGGACAGCAGAATGTGAACAAGCGTTCAAAGACTTCAAAGAATTCTTGGGGCAACCACGTATCCTATCTCGACCACAAGAGGGAGAATTGCTCATACTATACCTCGCAGTAGGAAGTCGGGCAATAGCCTCAGCGCTGATTCGAGAAGACGAAAGAGGACAACAACCCGTCTACTTCATTAGTAAAGCACTACAGGGGTCAGAGCTGAACTACCAGAAAATAGAAAAATTTGCATACGCTCTGATACTCACATCCCAGTGACTTCGCCCATACTTCCAGGCACATACCATCAAAGTTCGGACCAACCAGCCCATAAAAGGGATATTACAGAAAACAGATCTCGCAGGAAGAATCCTACAATGGGCAATCGAGTTGTCCGAGTTTGACCTCCAATATGAGGCACAGACAGCCATCAAATCACAACACCTGGCCGATTTCATCGTAGAATTCACAGACATCCCGGAAATCCCCATAGAGTGGAACATATACGTCGACGGATCCTCAAATAAAACAGGAAGCGGTGCGGGTGTGATAATCGAAAGCAACCAAGGAACTCAACTTAAGCTCTCCCTTAAATTCGGATTCCCGGCCTCGAACAATCAAGCAGAATACGAAGCACTACTAGCCGGTTTGAAGCTGGCTAGGGAGGTTGGAGCTCGGAAACTCAACATCTACAGCGACTCACAAGTCGTTACCTCACAAATAACAGGAAGCTACCAAGCTAAAGACCCGATCATGAAAAAATATTTGGATAGAACCAAAGAACAGCTCGGACAACTCGGAGAATACAGGATCTACCACATTCCCCGTGAGCAAAATGCCCGAGCTGATGCAGTTTCAAATTTAGCCAGCACCAAACCAGGGGGCAACAACAGAATTCTCATCCAGGAGATACTACAGAACCCGTCAATATCGGAAGAAGAAGTCCTAGCCATAATAGGTCAGGATCAAGGATGGATGACCCCCATAATAAATTATCTCAAAACAGAAGCACTCCCTACAGATGAAAAGGAGGCAAAAAGGCTAAAAAGGGAGGCACAGTACTACACTATCATAAACAACACACTATACAAAAGAGGGATATCAACACCTTTACTAAAATGCGTACCGACTTCTAACACAAAGGAAGTCTTGGAGGAAGTGCACAGCGGCATTTGTGGTAATCATCTCGGAGCGCAAGCGCTCACCAAAAAGATACTCCGGGCGGGATTCTATTGGCCAACTCTACAAAAGGAGGCTACAAAATTTGTGAGGACATGCCCACCATGCCAGAAGCATGCCAACTTTCACATCGCCCCACCAGAAAAGCTCATCAGCGTGACCTCGCCCTGGCCATTTGCCAAATGGGGACTCGACCTTCTCGGACCCTTCCCACAGGGATCGGGACAAGTAAAATTTCTCATAGTAGGAGTAGACTATTTCACAAAATGGATCGAGGCAGAACCCCTAGCCAACGCCACTGCTCAAAGAAGTCAAAAATTCCTATATAGGAACATTATTACGAGGTTCGGGGTACCATACTCCATCACTACGGACAACGGTACCCAATTTACAGAGGCAGGCTTCAGAAAACTGGTGGCTAACTTGAACATAAAACACCAGTTCACCTCCGTCGAACATCCCCAAGCCAATAGACAAGCCGAAGCAGCCAACAAAGTCATATTGGCCAGACTAAAGCGGAGGCTACAAGAAGCAAAGGGAGCTTGGGCCGAGGAACTTCCACAAATCTTATGGGCGTATCGAACAACCCCCCCATTCTACTACAAACGAATCACCATTCCGACTAGCATACGAAGCGGAGGCAATGATTCCAATAGAAATCGAGGAGGGATCTCCCCGAGTAGTCCACTACAATGAATGAGTAAACTCCAAACTTCAGAGAGAAGAGCTCGACTTGTTACCCGAGATCCAAGAAAGAGCTCGGATCAGGGAAGAAGCTTTAAAGCGACGAATGGCTTCCAGATACAATCGAAAGGTAGTGCTGAGAAGTTTTGCAGAGAATGATCTCATCCTAATCAGAAACGACATTGGAACAACTCGACCCGGAGAAGGAAAGCTGGCAGCAAACTGGAAAGGACCCTACCGAATGTCCTGTGAATCCATCACCTTTCTTGAATGAAAAATGTTCTTAATTGAAAAAGAGAAGAATTGCATGAATTTTGAATTTTATAACAGATCAATTATTTTGATGTGGTGGCAATACTTTTGTTTTCTGAATGTATGCTTAAACAGTGCATGTGTCTTTTGAATTTGTTGTTCGTGAATGTTGGCTCTTGAAAGAATGATGAAAAAGGAGACATGTTACTGAGGATCTGAAAAATCATAAAAATGATTCTTGAAGCAAGAAAAAGCAGTGAAAAAAAAAGAGAGAAAAAGAATAAAGTTGTGATCCAAGGCAAAAAGAGTGTGCTCAAGAACCCTGGACACCTCTAATTGGGGACTCTAGCAAAGCTGAGTCACAATCTGAAAAGGTTCACCCAGTTATGTGTCTGTGGCATGTATGTATCCGGTGGTAATACTGGAAGACAGAGTGCTTTGGGCCACGGCCAAGACTCATAAAGTAGCTATGTTCAACTTAACTAGGAGAATCAATAACACTATCTGGATTCTGAGTTCCTATAGAAGCCAATCATTCTGAATTTCAAAGGATAGAGTGAGATGCCAAAACTATTCAGAGGAAAAAAGCTAAAACCCCCGCTCATCTTATTAATACTGATCTTCATAGATGTTTTTGGAATTCATTGCATATTCTCTTCTTTTTATCTTATTTGATTTCCAGTAGCTTGGGGACAAGCAACAATTTAAGTTTGGTGTTGTGATGAGCGGATAATTTATACGTTTTTTGGCATTGTTTTTAGTATATTTTTAGTATAATTTAGTTAGTTTTTATTATATTTTTATTAGTTTTTAGTTAAAATTCACTTTTCTGGACTTTACTATGAGTTTGTGTGTTTTTCTGTGATTTTAGGTATTTTCTGGCTGAAATTGAGGGACCTGAGCAAAAATCTGATTCAGAGGCTGAAAAGGACTGCAGATGCTGTTGGATTCTGACCTCCCTGCACTCGAAGTAGATTTTCTGGAGCTATAGAAGCCCAATTGGCGCGTTCTCAACTGCGTTGGAAAGTAGACATCCTGGGCTTTCCTGAAATATATAATAGTCCATACTTTTCCCAAGATTTGATGGCCCAAACTGGCGTTCCAAATCAGCTCAAAACTGCCCAGCGTTAAACTCCGGAACTGGCACAAGAATGGGAGTTAAACACCCAAACTGGCACAAAAGCTGGCGTTTAACTCCAAGAGAAGTCTCTACACGAAAATGCTTCAATGCTCAGCCCAAGCACACACCAAGTGGGCCCGGAAGTGGATTTTTATGTCATTTACTCATCCTTGTAAACCCTAGGCGACTAGTTCTCTACAAATAGGACCTTTTACTATTGTAATCTTATCGGGGTAGCTATCTTTAGTCTTATGCTATCTTAGATCATGGGGGCTGGCCTCACGGCCATGCCTAGACCTTGTTCTTATGTATTTTCAATGGTGGAGTTTCTACACACCATAGATTAAGGTGTGGAGCTCTGCTGTACCTCGAGTATTAATGCAATTACTATTGTTCTTCTATTCAATTCAGCTTATTCTTGTTCTAAGATATTCATTTGCACCCAAGAACATGATGAATGTGATGATTATGTGACACTCATCATCATTCTCACTTATGAACGAGTGCCTGATGATGAGCGGATATTTTGTACGCTTTTTGGGGGTAATTTCTTGTAGATTTTAGCATGCTTCAATTAGTTTTTAGTTAAATATTATTAGTTTTTAAGCAAAAATCATATTTCTGGACTTTACTATGAGTGTGTGTGTTTTTCTGTGATTTCAGGTATTTTCTGGCTGAAATTGAGGGAACTGAGCAAAAATCTGACTTAGGCTGAAAAAGGACTGCTGATGCTGTTGGATCCTGACCTCCCTGCACTCGAAATGGATTTTTTGGAGCTACAGGAGTCCAATTGGCGCGCTCTCAACGGCGTTGGAAAGTAGACATCCAGGGCTTTCCAGCAATATATAATAGTCCATACTTTGCGCGAGGATAGACGACGTAACTTGGCGTTAAACGCCAAGTTCATGCTGCTGTCTGGAGTTAAACGCCAGAAAAACGTCATGATCCGGAGTTGAACGCCCAAAACACGTCATAATCTGAAGTTTGACGCCAAAAAAGGCCTTTACACGTGGAAAGCTTTAGTCTCAGCCCCAGCACACACCAAGTGGGCCCCAGAAGTGGATTTCTGCACCAATTATCCTAGTTTATTCATTTTCTGTAAACCTAGGTCACTAGTTTACTATTTAAACAACTTTTACAGACTTATCTGGTACCTCATGACATTTTCAGATCTGAATTACATACTTTGTGACGGCATGAGTCTCTAAACTCCATTGTTGGGGGTGAGGAGCTCTGCAGCGTCTCGATGATTTAATACAATTCCTTTGTTTTCCATTCAAACACGCTTGTTCTTATCTAAGATGTTTATTCGCGCTTAATTGTGAAGAAGGTGATGATCCGTGACACTCATCACCTTCCTCAACCCATGAACGTGTGCCTGACAACCACCTCCGTTCTACATCAGATTGAATGAATATCTCTTAGATTCCCCAACAGAATCTTCGTGGTATAAGCCGGATAGATGGCGGCATTCATGAGAATCCGGAAAGTCTAAACCTTGTCTGTGGTATTCCGAGTAGGATTCCGGGATTGAATGACTGTGACGTGCTTCAAACTTTAACCTGCTGGGCATTAGTGACAGACGCAAAAGAGGGATTCTATTCCAGTAGGAGCGGGAACCAACCGGTGATTGGCCGTACTGTGACAGAGTGCGTGAGCATTAGCTTTCACTGCGAGGATGGGAAGTAGCCATTGACAACGGTGACACCCTACATAGAGCTTGCCATGGAAGGAACCTGCGTGTGAGAAGAAGATTCCAAGGAAGAGTTGAAGTTCAGAGGACAAAGCATCTCCAAAACTCCAACATCTTTCTCATTACTGCCTAACAAGTAACACTGTTCTCCTCTTTTATTTTTATAATCAAATCTAATAATTTCACTTTTAATCATAAACAAGTAACTCTATTGTTCAAGTAGTCCAAACAATTTTCTTTGACATCCTGACTAAGATTAATAAAATAAGTATTAATTGCTTCAAGCCAATAATCTCTGTGGATTCGACCCTTACTCACGTAAGGTATTACTTGGACGACCCAGTACACTTGCTGGTTAGTTGAACGGAGTTGTGTTCACTCGTGCCAATTTCTAAAATCCAATTACAAGGAAAAAGGATCACAATTTCGTCCACCAAGTTTTTGGCGCCGTTGCCGGGGATTATTGAGTTTGGACAATTGAAGGCTTATTTTATTTCTTAGATTAGGAATAATTTATTTTTATTTTTGTTCTTATTTTTTTTATAGAGTCATTAAATCAATATTGATAGGATAGTTTCTTTTCAAAAATTTCTTTTCAAAATTTATTAATTTTCTTTTAATTAATTGCTAATTTTCGTGAGTTTAGTGTCTTGTTCTAAGTTTGGTGTTAATTGCATATTTTATATTTTCTCTAAAATTTTCGTGTTTTTGCTCTTGGTTCTTCATTGATCTTCAAGTTGTTCTTGTTTATTTTTCTTGTTAGATCTTGAATTTTTCTTGTTTTGTGTCTTTTCTTGTTTCACTTTTGTTCTTTCTAAAGCATTAATTGGAATATTTAGAACAAGTGTTATATTTAATCCAATTGGGTTTACGCTTTGGAACCTTTTTCAAAAACATTTTTTCTCCATTTAATCTTGTGCCAAACTTTAAGTTTGGTGTTTTCTTGTTAATTTTTCTTTATTTTTTGAAAACTTGTGTTGATTTTCTAAAAATTTTTAAGTTTGGTGTTCCTTGGTGTTTTCCCTCCAAAAATTTTCGAAAAATAAGGAGCATTAGATCTAAAAATTTTAAGTCTTGTGTCTTTTGTGTGTTTTTCTCTTTCATCATAAAATTCAAAATTCAAAAAAAAAATTTTATTTTTCTAACTAATTTTGAACTAATTTTTTTCGAAAATCTTTCATAAAAATTCAATTTTCAATTTCAAAATATTTCTACTTTCTTTCATTTATTTTGTTTTTATTTTAATATATTTTTATATATTCCACTTTTATTTATTCCATAACTATAAATTCTCAACTTGTATTCAATATGGAAGCAAGTGGGAATGAACAGTCCAAGAGGACTCTGGGGTCATATGCTAACCCCACTACTGCTTCATATGGGAGTAGTATCTGTATACCCTCCATTGGAGTTAGTAGCTTTGAGCTGAATCCTCAGCTCATTATCATGGTGCAGCAAAACTGCCAGTATTCTGGTCTTCCACATGAAGAACCTACAGAGTTTCTGGCACAATTTCTGCAAATTGCTGATACAGTACATGATAAGGAAGTAGATCAGGACGTCTACAGACTATTACTGTTTCCTTTTGCTGTAAAAGATCAAGCTAAGAGGTGGTTAAATAACCAGCCTAAGAACAGCATAAAAACATGGAAACAGCTGTCAGAAAAATTCCTGAATCACTATTTCCCTCCCAAACGGATGACACAGCTAAGGCTAAGCATCCAAGGCTTCAAACAAGGAGATAATGAATCTCTTTATGATGCTTGGGAGAGATACAGAGAGATGCTAAGAAAATGCCCCTCTGAAATGTTTTCAGAATGGGTGCAATTAGACATCTTCTACTATGGGCTTACAGAGAAAGCTCAGATTTCTCTAGACCACTCAGCTGGTGGATCTATACACATGAGAAAAACAATTGAAGAAGCTCAAGAGCTTATTGATACAGTTGCCAGAAATCAGCATGTGTACCTAAGCAGTGAATCCTCTATAAAAGAAGAAGCTAAAACAGTAACTGCAGAACTCAGTCCAGTGGATCAGGCTAATGAATTCAATCAGCAACTAGGTTTTCTAACTCAGTAGCTAGCCGAATTCAAGGAAATATTACAGGAAACAAGAATGGCCAACAGGAACATGGAAGTACAATTAAAGCAGACAGAAAAGCAACTGTCAAAACAAATAACGGAAGAATGCCAAGCAGTTCAATTAAGAAGTGGGAAAACATTAAATACCTCACTTCAAAACAGCAGGAAACCATGAAATGAACAAGAGGATACTCAAAATCCCCTTGAGGACAGTCAGAGCCCAGAGAGGGATAAAGCTGGTGCTGAACGCCCAGATCATGCTCATTCCTGGCGTTCAACGCCAGAAACAAGCATGGATCTGGCGTTGAACGCCCAAAGGGAGCATGGTTCTGGCGTTCAAACGCCAGTAACAAACAAGGAAGTGGCGTCTAACGCCACTCCAGCTCCCACCACTGGCATTCAAATGCCAGTAGGGAATCAGTCACATACAAGTACTGACCTTTCTAAAAAGGCTTCCCAACCCACTTCTGTAGGTAATAAACCTGCAGCAACTAAGGTTGAGGAATACAAAGCCAAAATGCCTTATCCTCAAAAACTCCGCCAAGCGGAACAGGATAAGCAATTTGCCCGCTTTGCAGACTATCTCAGGACTCTTGAAATAAAGATTCCGTTTGCAGAAGCACTTGAGCAAATACCTTCTTATGCTAAGTTCATGAAAGAAATCTTAAGTCATAAGAAGGATTGGAGGGAAACTGAAAAAGTCTACCTCACTGAAGAATGCAGTGCAGTCATTCTGAAAAGCTTACCTGAGAAGCTTAAAGATCCTGGGAGCTTTATGATACCATGCACATTAGAGGGTAATTGTACCAAGCAAGCTCTATGTGATCTTGGGGCAAGTATCAACTTAATACCTGCATCTACTATCAGAAAGCTTGGTTTAACTGAAGAAATTAAACCAACCAGGATATGTCTTCAACTTGCTGATGGCTCCATTAAGTACCCATCAGGCGTGATTGAAGACATGATTGTCAAGGTTGGGCCATTCGCCTTTCCTACTGACTTTGTGGTGCTGGAAATGGAGGAGCACAAGAGTGCAACTCTCATTCTAGGAAGACCTTTCCTAGCAACTGGCCGAACCCTCATTGATGTCCAAAAAGGGGAAGTGACCTTGAGAGTCAATGAGGAGGAGTTCAAGTTGAATGTTGTCAAAGCAATGCAACATCCAGACACCCAAAATGACTGCATGAGTGTTGATATTATTGATTCTCTGGTAAGAGAGGTCAATATGGCTGAGAGTTTGGAATCAGAGCTAGAGGACATCTTTAAAGATGTTCAGCCTGATTTGGAGGAGTCAGAGAAGATAATAGAACCTCTGAAAATCCCTCAAGAAGAGGAGAAACCTCCAAAACCCGAACTCAAACCATTACCACCATCCCTGAAATATGCATTTCTGGGAGAAGGTGATACCTTTCCTGTAATTATAAGCGCTACCTTAGAGCCACAGGAAGAGGAAGCACTAATTCAAGTGCTAAGGACACACAAGACAGCTCTTGGGTGGTCCATCAGTGATCTTAAGGGCATTAGCCCAGCCAGATGCATGCATAAGATCCTACTGGAAGGTGACGCCAAGCCTGTGGTCCAACCACAGAGGCGGCTGAACCCAGCCATGAAGGAAGTGGTGCAGAAGGAGGTCACTAAATTACTAGAGGCTGGGATTATTTATCCTATTTCTGATAGCCCCTGGGTGAGCCCTGTCCAAGTTGTCCCTAAGAAAGGTGGCATGACAGTGGTTCACAATGAAAAAAATGAACTGGTTCCTACAAGGACAGTTACAGGGTGGCGTATGTGCATTGATTACAGAAGGCTCAATACAGCCACCAGAAAGGATCATTTTCCTTTACCATTCATAGACCAGATGCTAGAAAGACTAGCAGGTCATGAATACTACTGCTTCCTGGATGGATATTCAGGTTATAATCAAATTGCAGTGGATCCCCAGGATCAGGAGAAAACGGCATTCACATGCCCATCTGGAGTATTTGCATACAGAAGGATGCCATTTGGCCTGTGCAATGCACCTGCAACCTTTCAGAGGTGCATGCTCTCAATTTTCTCTGATATGGTGGAAAAATTCCTGGAAGTCTTCATGGATGACTTTTCAGTATTTGGAGACTCATTCAGCTCCTGCCTAAACCATTTAGCACTTGTTCTGAAAAGATGCCAAGAGACTAATCTGGTTTTAAACTGGGAAAAATGTCACTTTATGGTGACTGAAGGAATTGTCCTTGGGCACAAAATTTCGAACAAGGGGATAGAGGTGGATCAAGCTAAGGTAGAAGTAATTGAAAAATTACCACCACCTGCTAATGTTAAGGCAATCAGAAGCTTTCTGGGGCATGCAGGATTCTATAGGAGGTTTATAAAGGATTTTTCTAAAATCGCCAAACCTCTGAGCAACCTGCTAGCTGCTGACACGCCATTTATCTTTGATAAAGAGTGTCTGCAGGCATTTGAGACTCTGAAAGCTAGATTGGTTACAGCACCAATCATTTCTGCACCAGACTGGACATTACCATTTGAACTGATGTGTGATGCCAGTGACCATGCCATTGGTGCAGTGTTGGGACAAAGGCACGACAAGCTTTTGCACGTCATTTACTATGCCAGCCGCGTTCTAAATGACGCACAGAAGAATTACACAACCACAGAAAAAGAGCTACTTGCAGTGGTTTACGCCATTGATAAATTCAGATCCTATTTAGTAGGATCAAAAGTGATCGTGTACACTGATTATGCTGCTCTTAAATATCTACTCACAAAGCAGGATTCAAAACCCAGACTTATCAGATGGGTGTTGCTTCTGCAAGAGTTTGATATAGAAATAAGAGACAGAAAAGGGACAGAAAATCAAGTAGCAGATCACCTGTCCCGAATAGAACCAGTAGAAGGGGCGTCCCTCCCTCTCACTGAGATCTCTGAAACCTTTCCGGATGAGCAACTGTTTGCCATCCAGGAAGTGCCATGGTTTGCAGACATTGCAAACTACAAGGCAGTGAGATTCATACCCAAAGAGTACAGTAGGATGCAATCAAAGAAATTAATCACAGATGCAAAGTACTATCTTTGGGATGAACCATATCTCTTTAAGAGATGTGCAGACGGAATAATCCGTAGATGTGTGCCTAAAGAGGAAGCACAGAAGATCCTTTGGCATTGCCATGGATCACAGTATGGAGGACATTTTGGAAGTGAGCGAACTGCCACAAGAGTCCTCCAAAGTGGCTTCTACTGGCCTACTCTCTATAAAGATTCCCGAGCATTTGTGCTTAATTGTGACAGTTGCCAAAGATCAGGCAACCTACCTCACAGCTATGCCATGCCTCAACAAGGAATCTTGGAGATTGAGTTGTTTGATGTATGGGGTATTGACTTCATGGGACCTTTCCCACCATCATACTCAAACACTTATATTCTGGTGGCAGTGGATTACGTATCCAAATGGGTGGAGGCTATTGCAACACCCACCAATGACACTAAAACAGTGTTAAAATTCCTCCAGAAACACATCTTCAGCAGATTTGGTGTCCCTAGAGTGTTAATCAGTGATGGGGGCACTCATTTCTGTAATAAACAGCTTTACTCTGCTCTGGTACGTTATGGAGTCAACCACAGGGTGGCTACTCCATATCATCCACAAACTAATGGGCAAGCTGAGGTCTCAAATAGAGAACTCAAAAGAATCCTGGAATGGACTGTAATTAACCGTAGAAAGGATTGGGCAAGAAGCTTGGATGATGCTCTGTGGGCATACAGAACAGCATTTAAGACCCCTATAGGGACCTCTCCATACCAGCTTGTGTATGGAAAGGCATGTCACTTGCCAGTGGAACTGGAACACAAGGCCTACTGGGCAACCAGATTCCTGAACCTTGATGCCAAGTTAGCTGGAGAAAGACGATTACTCCAGTTGAATGAGCTAGAGGAATTTAGACTCAATGCTTTCGAAAATGCAAAAATTTACAAAGAGAAAGCAAAAAGATGGCATGATAAGAAATTGTCATCCAGAGTCTTTGAGCCAGGACAAAAAGTTCTGTTATTTAATTCAAGGCTCAAATTATTCCCTGGGAAATTAAAATCCCGGTGGAGAGGTCCATATGTCATTACAAACGTATCACCATATGGATACATAGAGCTTCAGGATAGTGACTCTAATAAAAAATTCATTGTTAATGGACAAAGAGTCAAACATTATCTTGAAGACAATTTTGAGCAAGAGTGCTCAAGACTGAGACTTAATTAAAAACTCAAGTAACAGTCCAGCTAATGACATTAAAGAAGCGCTTGCTGGGAGGCAACCCAGCCATTTCCTAAGTTATTTACTAATTAAATAAATTTTCTTTCTTTACAGGTTTAAGTTCAAGTATCTTCAAAGGTGAAATAACATATGGTTGAAGTCACAAGAGTTACAGGGAAATTTGGAAGCTCACTGGCGTGAAAAAGGCAGTAAGAAATACTTTGGGCGTTAAACGCCCAAAAGAAGCTCCCACTGGGCGTTTAACGCCAGTAAGGGTAGCCATCTGGGCGTTAAACGCCAGAAAGGAGCATCTTCTGGGCGTTAAACGCCAGAAAGATGCACCTTCTGGGCGTTTAACGCCAATCTGCTAGCATTCTGGGCGTTTAGAAAAACGCCCAGTAAAGAAGGACTTCCTGGCGTTCAACGCCAGAAAGAAGCATCACATGGGCGTTGAACGCCCAGGAGAAGCATCACATGGGCGTTAAATGCCCAAACCATGCACCATGTGGGCGTTTAACGCCAAGATGGTGGGAGGAGGTACATTTTCATTTTTTTTACAATTTTTCAATTTTTTTTTATGTTTCAATTCATGATTTCTTGCATGAACATATTTTAAATTATTTCTTTCAATTCCAAAAGTTTTTATCCTAATTTCTAAAATCCCTTTTTCAAAAATATTACATATATCTTAATCCAGAAGGCCAAATGGCTTTCCAATTCAAGCCATCATCTTTTCAAATTTGTTTCCAACACATCAATAATCCCTTTTAAAAATCCTCTTCAAAATTAAATTTTAAATTTATCTTTTAAATTATGATTCATATCTTCTCCTTTTTAAAATTATATCTTTTTCTGATTATATCTTTTAAAATTATATCTTCTATCTTATCTCTTTCTTATTTTTTCGAAAAATTCCCCACCCCCCCTCCCTATATCTTGTGTTCGGCGCCCTCCTCATCATCACCACTCCACACTGCTCTCCTCCTATCCCTCTTCTTTCTTCTCTTTTTGCTTGAGGACAAGCAAAGCTCTAAGTTTGGTGTGGATATCCGTGATCATCAAATTCATGGCCCCAAGAGGAAAGCAACCCACCCAAAAGGGCAAGAAAGAAAGCACTCCAAAGCCACTTTGGAATCAAGGGAAGTTCTTATCTAAAGAACATTCAGATCATTATTATAAAATAATGAGTCACAGATCAGTGATCCCGGAAGTCAGATTTGATTTGAAAGAAGATGAATATCCGGAGATCCAAGAGCAAATCAGAAACAGGCATTGGGAAATTCTGGCCAATCCTGAAACAAAAGTGGGAAGAAACATGGTTCAAGAGTTCTATGGTAATCTATGGCAGACAGAAAGGCAAAGAATCGTTGGAGCTGCTATCTTTGATCATAAAACTGTAGTCAGAGGAAAGATCATTCATACCAATCCTGACAGGATCAGGGAGATATTCAAGATTCCTCAACTAAAAGACGACCCAGACTCCTTTAATAGGAGAATGATGAGGGTCAATAAAGGGTTGGACAAGATTCTGGAGGATATATGCATCCCTGGAGCCAAGTGGACTACCAGCACAACTGGCGACCCAGTTCAACTAAAAAGGGAGGATCTAAAACCAGTAGCCAGAGGCTGGCTGGATTTCGTAGGGCGTTCCATATTGCCCACCAGCAACCATTCTGAAGTAACCATCAAAAGAGCTGTCATGATTCACTGCATCATGTTGGGAAAAGAGGTAGAAGTCCATCAGCTGATCTCATGTGAGCTATACAAAGTAGCAAACAGGAACTCTAAAGACGCCAGATTGGCCTATCCAAGCTTAATTTCTATGCTCTGCAAAGATGCCGGAGTGAAGATGGGAATAACAGAGTACATCCCAGTTGAAAAGCCAATTACTGGAATATCAATGGTCAGGCAACAACAAGATGATCCACATAAGAGGAGAGCACAGGAAGCCCTCCCAGAGCTACCTCAATTCGAATTTTGGGAACATCTTGAAGCATCTATCTCTAACTTGCAAGAAGCTATGGATCAAATAAAGGAAGAACAGAATAATCAAAGTAGCATGCTTTGCAAACTGCTCAAAGAACAGGAGGAGCAAGGGCGTGATCTAAGGGAGCTGAAGCGCCAAAAATTAATCCTTGAACAACACCCCAGAGATTAGAGGAACACTTCCTTCCTCAAAACAAAAGGTTGCTGAGTTCCAATTTTCCTGCTTTAATTTAGTGATAGCGTTTTTTTATTTGAAATTCACCTTAGGAGATATTTAGTAGTAATTAGTATGTCTATTTTGATTTTATTTCCAATTAAGCTATAGTTTATTTTTCTCATCATCATCAGGCATGAATAAAGTAGTAGATTTTATTTTAGAATAAAGAAGTAATCTATATTTTTCGAGTTCTTAATAATAAAATTTATAATTAATTATATGTGGTGGCAATACTTTTTGTTCTCTGAATGAATGCTTGAACAGTGCATAAATTGTATTTTGAATTTGATGAATATTGGCTCCTGAAAGGATGAAGAACACGAAAAATATTATTGATGATCTGAAAAATCATGAAATTGATTCTTGAAGCAAGAAAAAGCAGTTCAAAAAAAAAAAAATATATATATATATATATATATATATATATATATATATATATATATATATATATATATATATATATATATATATAATTACAATCAAAAGGAATAAAAGCCAAGCAGCCCTTAAAACCAAAAGGCAAGGGTAAAAAGGATCCAAGGCTTTGATCATCTATGGATAGGAGGGCCCAAGGAAATAAAATCCAGGCCTAAGCGGCTAAATCCAGCTGTCCCTAACCATGTGCTTGTGTCATGAAGGTCCAAGTGAAAAGCTTGAGACTGAGTGGTTAAAGTCGTGATCCAAAGCAAAAGAGTGTGCTTAAGAGCTCTGGACACCACTGACTGGGGACTCTAGCAAAGCTGAGTCACAATCTGAAAAGGTTCACCCAGTTATGTGTCTGTGGCATTTATGTATCCGGTGGTAATACTGGAAAACAAAGTGCTTAGGGCCACAGCCAAGACTCATAAAATAACTGTGTTCAAGAATCAACATACTACACTAGGAGAGTCAATAATACTATCTGAATTCTGAGTTCCTAAGGATGCCAATTATTCTGAAAATTTAAAGATACAGGGGGATGCCAAAACTGTTCAGAGACAAAAAGCTACAAGCCCCGCTCATCTAATAAATCTGAGCCTCATTTAAAACTCAAAAATATTATTACTTCTTAATTTCTGTTAGAACCTATTTTATTCATCTAGTTGCTTGAGGACAAGCAACAGTTTAAGTTTGGTGTTGTGATGAGCGGATATTTTGTACGCTTTTTGGGGGTAATTTCTTGTAGATTTTAGCATGCTTCAATTAGTTTTTAGTTAAATATTATTAGTTTTTAAGCAAAAATCATATTTCTGGACTTTACTATGAGTGTGTGTGTTTTTCTGTGATTTCAGGTATTTTCTGGCTGAAATTGAGGGAACTGAGCAAAAATCTGACTTAGGCTGAAAAAGGACTGCTGATGCTGTTGGATCCTGACCTCCCTGCACTCGAAATGGATTTTCTGGAGCTACAGGAATCCAATTGGCGCGCTCTCAACGGCGTTGGAAAGTAGACATCCAGGGCTTTCCAGCAATATATAATAGTCCATACTTTGCGCGAGGATAGACGACGTAACTTGGCGTTAAACGCCAAGTTCATGCTGCTGTCTGGAGTTAAACGCCAGAAAAACGTCATGATCCGGAGTTGAACGCCCAAAACACGTCATAATCTGAAGTTTGACGCCAAAAAAGGCCTTTACACGTGGAAAGCTTTAGTCTCAGCCCCAGCACACACCAAGTGGGCCCCAGAAGTGGATTTCTGCACCAATTATCCTAGTTTATTCATTTTCTGTAAACCTAGGTCACTAGTTTACTATTTAAACAACTTTTACAGACTTATCTGGTACCTCATGACATTTTCAGATCTGAATTACATACTTTGTGACGGCATGAGTCTCTAAACTCCATTGTTGGGGGTGAGGAGCTCTGCAGCGTCTCGATGATTTAATACAATTCCTTTGTTTTCCATTCAAACACGCTTGTTCTTATCTAAGATGTTTATTCGCGCTTAATTGTGAAGAAGGTGATGATCCGTGACACTCATCACCTTCCTCAACCCATGAACGTGTGCCTGACAACCACCTCCGTTCTACATCAGATTGAATGAATATCTCTTAGATTCCCCAACAGAATCTTCGTGGTATAAGCCGGATAGATGGCGGCATTCATGAGAATCCGGAAAGTCTAAACCTTGTCTGTGGTATTCCGAGTAGGATTCCGGGATTGAATGACTGTGACGTGCTTCAAACTTTAACCTGCTGGGCGTTAGTGACAGACGCAAAAGAGGGATTCTATTCCAGTAGGAGCGGGAACCAACCGGTGATTGGCCGTACTGTGACAGAGTGCGTGAGCATTAGCTTTCACTGCGAGGATGGGAAGTAGCCATTGACAACGGTGACACCCTACATAGAGCTTGCCATGGAAGGAACCTGCGTGTGAGAAGAAGATTCCAAGGAAGAGTTGAAGTTCAGAGGACAAAGCATCTCCAAAACTCCAACATCTTTCTCATTACTGCCTAACAAGTAACACTGTTCTCCTCTTTTATTTTTATAATCAAATCTAATAATTTCACTTTTAATCATAAACAAGTAACTCTATTGTTCAAGTAGTCCAAACAATTTTCTTTGACATCCTGACTAAGATTAATAAAATAAGTATTAATTGCTTCAAGCCAATAATCTCTGTGGATTCGACCCTTACTCACGTAAGGTATTACTTGGACGACCCAGTACACTTGCTGGTTAGTTGAACGGAGTTGTGTTCACTCGTGCCAATTTCTAAAATCCAATTACAAGGAAAAAGGATCACAATTTCGTCCACCACCTGACAACCACTTCTGTTCTACAAGCAAACAAGGCTTGAATGTTTATCTCTTGGATCCCTTAATCAGAATCTTCGTGGTATAAGCTAGAATTGATGGCGGCGTTCAAGAGAATCTGGAAGGTCGAAACCTTGTCTGTGGTATTTTGAGTAGGATTCAATGATTGAATGACTGTGACGAGCTTCAAACTCTTGAAGGCTGGGCGTTAGTGACAGACGCAAAAGAATCAATGGATTCTATTCCAACCTGATTGAGAACCGACAGATGATTAGTCGTGCCGTGACAGGGTGCGTTGAACATTTTCACTGAGAGGACGGGATTGTAGCCACTGACAACGGTGATGCCCAACATACAGCTTGCCATGGAAAGGAGTAAGAAGGATTGGATGAAGACAGTAGGAAAGCAGAGAGACGGAAGGGACAAAGCATCTCCATACGCTTATCTGAAATTCTCACCAATGAATTACATAAGTATCTCTATCTTTATCTTTATGTTTTATTCATACATCATCCATACCCATTTGAATCTGCCTGACTAAGATTTAAAAGGTAACCATAGCTTGCTTCATACCAACAATCTCCGTGGGATCGACCCTTACTCGCGTAAGGTTTATTACTTGGACGACCCAGTGCACTTGCTGGTTAGTTCTGCAAAGTTGTGATAAAGAGTTGAGATTACAATTGTGCGTACCATGTTGATGGCGCCATTGATGATCACAATTTCGTGCACCAAGTTTTTGGCACCATTGCCGGGGAGTGTTGAGTTTGGACAACTGACGGTTCATCTTGTTGCTCAGATTAGGTAATTTTATTTTATGTTTAAGCTTTTAACTTCTTATTTTCGAAAAATTTCAAAAAAAAAATTTATTTGTTCTTCAGAGTTTTTAAGACTGAATTCTAGAGTTTCATGATGATCTGTTGAAGTCTGGCTGGCTGTGAAGCCATGTCTAATCTTATTGGACCGAGGTTTCAACTTATCATCACAAGAGCTTGTTGATTTCCATCAATTTTGCTGTTGTGAGCAATGATCTGCTAAAGCTTGGCTGGCCATTGGCCATGTCTAGTGTTTTGGACCGGAGCTTTCTTTGAAAGCTCGGCTGGCTAGTAAGCCATGTCTAATTCCTGGACTGGAGTTTTAGACTAGCATTGCAATGATTCCTGGAATTCTTATTAAAAATTTTGAAACCCTTTCTTTTCCACTTAATTTTCGAAAAAAAAAACCAAAAAAAAAAAAATTACAAAATCATAAAAACCAAAAATATTTTATGTTTCTTGTTGAGTATAGAGTCTCATTTTAAGTTTAGTGTCTATTGCATGTTTTTGTTCTTCTTGCATTCATTCATGTGTCTTAAGTGATCTTCAAAATGTTCTTGATGATTTACTTACTCTGATCTTTAATTCTCTTGTCTTGAGTATTTTTGTTGTTTGTCATATGCATTCTCAACTTGTTAGTGTCAGTAGTATACAAACTTCTAAGTTTGGTGTCCTGTATGCATTGTTTATTTGATTTTAGTGGCATTTTGATTATTCCTCATTATTAAAAATCCAAAAAAATATTTTTAATTTGTGTCTTTTCAAGTCAATAATACAGAGAATTGAAGATTCAGAACATACAGCAGAGGAATTATACAGAAAAAGCTGGCGTTCAAAACGCCCAGTGAAGAAGACAAACTGGCGTTTAATGCCAGCCAGGGTGCCTGGCTGGGTGTTTAACGCCCAAAAGGGTAGTGCTTTGGGCGTTAAACGCCAGAATGTGCACCATTCTGGGCGTTTAACGCCAAGATGGCACAAGAGGGAAGATTCTGTTTTCAATTCAAATTTTTTTTCAAGTTTTCAAAATCAATTTCTTCCCATTTTCAAAAATACTTGCTATCAATCAATGATTTGATTCAACATTTCAAGTATGTTGCCTTTTCTGTTGAGAAAGGTTTAATGTTTGAATCATATCTTTTCTTGTTAGCCAAGTCATTAATTTTCAAAATAAAATCTTTTTAAATTGTTTTTCAAATCATATCTTCTCAATCATATCTTTTTAAAACTATATCTTTTTCAATCATATCTTCTCAATTATATCTTTTTAATTTCTTATTTCAAAATCTTTTTTAAAAATCACTTGATTTATTTTCCACTCTTAGTTTTCGAAAATCAATTAGTATTTTTCAAAATGTTTTTTAAAATCCTTTTAATTTATTTTCAAAAATTTCTTCCCCTATTTTCACATCCTTCAATTTATGGACTAACACTCACCCTTAATGCACAATTCGAACTCCATCTTTCTTGATAAGTTCGAATTTTCTACCTCTTCCTTCCATTTTTCTTTTCCTCTGACACCTCAAGGAATCTCTATACTGTGACATAGAGGATTCCATATTTTCTTGTTTTCTTCTCTTTCATATGAGCAGGATCAAAGACAAAAGCATTCTTGTTGAGGCTGACCCTGAACTTGAAAGGACCTTGAAGCGAAAGCTAAGAGAAGCTAAGGCACAACTCTCTGTAGAGGACCTAACAGAAATCTTCAAACAAGAAGAAGACATGGCAGCCGAAAACAACAACAATGCCAACAATGCAAGGAAGGTGCTGGGTGACTTTACTGCACCTACTCCCGACTTCTATGGGAGAAGCATCTCTATCCCTGCCATTGGAGCAAACAACTTTGAGCTTAAGCCTCAATTAGTTTCTCTGATGCAACAGAATTGCAAGTTCCATGGACTTCCATTGGAAGATCCTCATCAGTTTTTAGCTGAATTCTTGCAAATCTGTGACACTGTCAAGACTAATGGGGTTGACCCTGAAGTCTACAGACTTATGCTATTCCCTTTTGCTGTAAGAGACAGAGCTAGGATATGGTTGGATTCACAACCTAAAGAAAGCTTGAACTCTTGGGAAAAGCTAGTCAATGCCTTCTTGGCAAAGTTCTTTCCACCTCAAAAATTGAGTAAGCTTAGAGTGAAAGTCCAAACCTTCAGACAAAAGGAAGGCGAATCCCTCTATGAAGCTTGGGAAAGATACAAACAATTAATCAGAAAGTGTCCCTCTGACATGCTTTCTGAATGGAGCATCATAGGTATCTTCTATGATGGTCTGTCTGAACTGTCCAAGATGTCATTGGATAGTTCTGCTGGAGGCTCTCTTCATCTGAAGAAGACGCCTGCAGAAGCTCAAGAACTGATTGAAATGGTTGCAAATAACCAATTCATGTACACTTCTGAAGGGAATCCTGTGAACAATGGGACGAATCAGAAGAAAAGAGTTCTTGAGATTGATACTCTGAATGCCATATTGGCTCAGAACAAAATATTAACTCAGCAAGTCAATATGATTTCTCAAAGTCTGTCTGGAATGCAAGCTGCACCAGGCAGTACTAAGGACGCTTCATCTGAAGAAGAAGCTTATGATCCTGAGAACCCTTCAATGGAAGAGGTGAATTACATGGGAGAACCCTATGAAAACACCTATAATCCTTCATGGAGAAATCATCCAAATCTCTCATGGAAGGATCAACAGAGACCTCAACAAGGTTTCAACAACAATAATGGTGGAAGAAACAGGTTTAGCAATGGCAGGCCTTTTCCATCATCTTCTCAGCAACAGACAGAGAATTCTAAGCAGAGCCACTCTTACTTAGCAACCATGGTCTCTGATCTAATCAAAACCACCCAGAGTTTCATGACTGAAACAAGGTCCTCCATTAGAAACTTGGAGGCACAAGTGGGTCAGCTGAGTAAGAAAATTACTGAACTCCCTCCTAGTACTCTTCCAAGCAATACAGAAGAAAATCCAAAAGGAGAGTGCAAGGCCATCAACATGGCCGAATTTGGAGAGGAGGGAGAGGCAGTGAATGCCACTGAGGAAGACCTCAATGGACGTCCACTGGCCTCCAATGAGTTCCCTAATGAGGAACCATGGGAATCTGAGGCTCACACTGAGACCATAGAGATTCCATTGGATTTACTTCTACCATTCATGAGCTCTGATGAGTATTCTTCCTCTGAGGAGGATGAGTATATCACTGAAGAGCAAGTTGCTAAATACCTTGGAGCAATCATGAAGCTAAATGACAAGTTATTTGGTAATGAGACTTGGGAGGATGAACCCCCTTTGCTCACCAAAGAATTAGATGACTTGTCTAGGCAGAAACTACCTCAAAAGAGACAAGATCCTGGGAAGTTCTCAATACCTTGTGCCATAGGCACCATGACCTTCAAGAAGGCCTTGTGTGACCTAAGGTCAAGTGTAAACCTCATGCCTCTCTCTGTAATGGAGAAGCTAGGGATCTTTGAAGTACAAGCTGCAAGAATCTCACTAGAGATGGCAGACAATTCAAGAAAACAAGCTTATGGGCTTGTAGAGGATGTTCTGGTAAAGATTGAAGACCATTACATCCCTGTTGATTTCATAGTCCTAGAGACTGGGAAGTGCATGGATGAATCCATCATCCTTGGCAGACCCTCCCTAGCCACAGCAAAGGCTGTGATTGATGTTGACAGAGGAGAATTGATCATTCAAGTGAATGAAGAATCCCTTGTGTTTAAGGCTCAAGCATATCCCTCTGTCACCATGGAGAGGAAGCATGAAGAGCTTCTCTCAAAACAGAGTCAAACAGAGCCCCCACAGTCAAACTCTAAGTTTGGTGTTGGTAGGCCACAACCAAATTCTAAGTTTGGTGTTGAACCCCACATTCAAACTCTAAGTTTGGTGTTGGGAGGTTCCAACATTGCTCTGAGCATCTGTGAGGCTCCATGAGAGCCCACTGTCAAGCTACTGACATTAAAGAAGCGCTTGTTGGGAGGCAACCCAATATCATATTTATCTATTTTTTCTTTGTTATTTTATGTTTTCTGTAGGTTGATGATCATGGGAAGTCACAAAATTAATTGAAAAAGCAAAAACAGAATGAAAAATAGAAAGAAAAACAGCACACCCTGGAGGAGAACTTGCTGGCGTTTAAACGTCAGTGAAGCTAGCAAATGGGCGTTTAACGTCCAGTCTGGCACCATTCTGGGTGTTTAACGCTAGAAAGGGGCACCAGACTGGCGTTAAATGCCAGGAAAGGGCAAGAAGTTGGCGTTAAACGCCAGAAATGGGCACCAGCCCGGCGTTTAACGCCAGAATTAGCACAGAGAGCATTTTTGCTCGCCACTTGGTGCAGGGATGAATTTTCCTTGACACCTCAGGATCTGTGGACCCCACAGGATCCCCACCTACCCCACCCTCTCTTTTCTTCTTCACCCATTCACCAATCACCTCAACAACTCCTCCCCAAAAACCCCTCACCTATCAAATCCCATCTTTCTCTTCACCACTCACATCCATCCTTCATAAAACCCCACCTATCTCACCATTCAAATTCAAACCACTTTTCCTCCCAAACCTACCCATTCATAACCAAACCTTACCCCTCTCTCCACCTCTATATAAACCCATCTTCACCCCTTCATTTTCACACAACCTAAACACTACTTCTCCCCCTTTGGCCGAACCACAAAGCCACCTCCATCTTCCCCATTTCTTCTTCTTCTACTCTCTTCTTTCTTCTTTTGCTCGAGGATGAGCAAACCTTTTAAGTTTGGTGTGGTAAAAGCATTGCTTTTTGTTTTTCCATAACCATTTATGGCATCCAAGGCCGGAGAAACCTCTAGAAAGAGGAAAGGGAAGGCAAAAGCTTCCACCTCCGAGTCATGGGAGATGGAGAGATTCATCTCAAGGGTGCATCAAGACCACTTCTATGAAGTTGTGGCCTTGAAGAAGGTGATCCCGAGGTCCCTTTTAAACTCAAAAAGAGTGAATATCCGGAGATCCGACATGAGATTCGAAGAAGAGGTTGGGAAGTTCTTACCAACCCCATTCAACAAGTCAGAATCTTAATGGTTCAAGAGTTCTACGCCAATGCATGGATCACCAAGAACCATGATCAAAGTGTGAACCCGGACCCAAAGAATTGGCTTACAATGGTTCGGGGGAAATACTTGGATTTTAGTCCGGAAAATGTAAGGTTGGCATTCAACTTGCCCATGATGCAAGGAGATGAACACCCATACACTAGAAGGGTCAACTTTGATCAAAGGTTGGACCAAGTCCTCATAGTCATTTGTGAAGAGGGCGCCCAATGGAAGAGAGATTCAAGAGGGAAGTCGGTTCAATTGAGAAGGCATGACCTCAAGCCGGTAGCTAGGGGATGGTTGGAGTTTATCCAACGCTCAATCATTCCCACTAGCAACCTGTCCGAAGTTACTATAGACCGGGCCATCATGATTCATAGCATCATGATTGGAGAAGAAATAGAAGTTCATGAGGTTATAGCCCAAGAACTTTATAAGGTGGCGGACAAGTCCTCTACCTTGGCAAGGTTAGCCTTTCCTCATCTCATTTGTCACCTCTATTATTCAGTTGGAGTTGACATAGAGGGAGACATCCCCATTGATGAGGACAAGCCCATCACTAAGAAAAGGATGGAGCAAACAAGAGACCACTCTTATCATGAAATCCCTGAGATGCCTCAAGGGATGCACTTTCCTCCACAAAACTATTGGGAGCAAATCAATACCTCCCTAAGAGAATTGAGTTCCAACATGGGACAACTAAGGGTGGAGCACCAAGAACATTCCATTCTCCTCCATGAAATTAGAGAAGATCAAAGAATCATGAGAGAAGAGCAACAAAGACAAGAAAGAGACATTGAGGAGCTCAAGCACTCCATAAGATCTTCAAGAGGAAGAACAAGCCGCCATCACTAAGGTGAACCCGTTCTTTAATTTCCTTGTTCTCTATTTTCCTGTTTTTTGAAAAATCATGCTTATGTTTATCTATGTTTGTGTCTTTTGATTATTAGTGTCTTAGTGTCTTAGTGTCTATGCCTTAAAGTTATGAATGTCCTATGAATCCATCACCTTTCTTGAATGAAAAATGTTCTTAATTGAAAAAGAGAAGAATTGCGTGAATTTTGAATTTTATAACAGATTAATTATTTTGATGTGGTGGCAATACTTTTGTTTTCTAAATGTATGCTTAAACAGTGCATGTGTCTTTTGAGTTTGTTGTTCATGAATGTTGGCTCTTGAAAGAATGATGAAAAAGGAGACATGTTACTGAGGATCTGAAAAATCATAAAAATGATTCTTGAAGCAAGAAAAAGCAGTGAAAAAAAAAGAGAGAAAAAGAATAAAGTTATGATCCAAGGCAAAAAGAGTGTGCTCAAGAACCCTGGACACCTCTAATTGGGGACTCTAGCAAAGCTGAGTCACAATCTGAAAAGGTTCACCCAGTCATGTGTCTATGGCATGTATGTATCCGGTGGTAATACTGGAAGACAGAGTGCTTTGGGCCACGGCCAAGACTCATAAAGTAGCTGTGTTCAAGTTAACTAGGAGAATCAATAACACTATCTGGATTCTGAGTTCCTATAGAAGCCAATCATTCTGAATTTCAAAGGATAGAGTGAGATGCCAAAACTATTCAGAGGCAAAAAGCTAAAAGCCCCGCTCATCTTATTAATACTGATCTTCATAGATGTTTTTGGAATTCATTGCATATTCTCTTCTTTTTATCTTATTTGATTTCCAGTTGCTTGGGGACAAGCAACAATTTAAGTTTGGTGTTGTAATGAGCGGATAATTTATACGCTTTTTGGCATTGTTTTTAGTATGTTTTTAGTATAATTTAGTTAGTTTTTATTATATTTTTATTAGTTTTTAGTTAAAATTCACTTTTCTGGACTTTACTATGAGTTTGTGTGTTTTTCTGTGATTTCAGGTATTTTCTGGCTGAAATTGAGGGACCTGAGTAAAAATCTGATTCAGAGGCTGAAAAGGACTGCAGATGCTGTTGGATTCTGACCTCTCTGCACTCGAAGTGGATTTTCTGGAGCTACAGAAGCCCAATTGGCGCGCTCTTAACTGCGTTGGAAAGTAGACATCCTGGGCTTTCCAGCAATATATAATAGCCCATACTTTGCCCAAGATTTGATGGCCCAAACTGGCGTTCCAAATTAGCTCAAAACTGCCCGGCGTTAAACGCCGGAACTGGCACAAGAATGGGAGTTAAACACCCAAACTGGCACAAAAGCTGGCGTTTAACTCCAAGAGAAGTCTCTACACGAAAATGCTTCAATGCTCAGCCCAAGCACACACCAAGTGGGCCCGGAATTGGATTTTTATGTCATTTACTCATCCTTGTAAACCCTAGGCGACTAGTTCTCTACAAATAGGACCTTTTACTATTGTAATCTTATCGGGGTAGCTATCTTTAGTCTTATGCTATCTTAGATCATGGGGGCTGGCCTCACGGCCATGCCTAGACCTTGTTCTTATGTATTTTCAACGGTGGAGTTTCTACACACCATAGATTAAGGTGTGGAGCTCTGCTGTACCTCGAGTATTAATGCAATTACTATTGCTCTTCTATTCAATTCAGCTTATTCTTGTTCTAAGATATTCATTTGCACCCAAGAACATGATGAATGTGATGATTATGTGACACTCATCATCATTCTCACTTATGAACGAGTGCCTGACAACCACTTCTGTTCTACAAGCAAACAAGGCTTGAATGTTTATCTCTTGGATCCCTTGATCGGAATCTTCGTGGTATAAGCTAGATGGCGGCATTCAAGAGAATCTGGAAGGTCTAAACCTTGTCTGTGGTATTCTGAGTAGGATTCAATGATTGAATGACTGTGACGAGCTTCAAACTCCTGAAGGCTGGGCGTTAGTGACAGACACAAAAGAATCAATGGATTCTATTCCAACCTGATTGAGAACCGACAGATGATTAGCCGTGCCGTGACAGGGTGCGTTGAACATTTTCACTGAGAGGACGGGATTGTAGCCACTGACAACGGTGATGCCCAACATACAACTTGCCATGGAAAGGAGTAAGAAGGATTGGATGAAGACAGTAGGAAAGCAGAGAGACGGAAGGGACAAAGCATCTCCATACGCTTATCTGAAATTCTCACCAATGAATTACATAAGTATCTCTATCTTTATCTTTATGTTTTATTCATACATCATCCATACCCATTTGAATCTGCCTGACTAAGATTTACAAGGTGACCATAGCTTGCTTCATACCAACAATCTTTGTGGGATCGACCCTTACTGGCGTAAGGTTTATTACTTGGACGACCCAGTGCACTTGCTGGTTAGTTTTGCGAAGTTGTGATAAAGAGTTGAGATTACAATTGTGCGTACCATGTTGATGGCGCCATTGATGATCACAATTTCGTGCACCAGCGACCACGATAATGACAATTGTCTGATAAAGGTGAAAACGCGATTCACCCAAAAAACGTTCTAAAGATGCCAACCATTTTCTACAAATCGGCAAAGATGAACACAGAGTAATGTAAGAAGTTATCGAAAGCAATCCAAAAAAAAAGAACCTGACGAGGTCCTACGGATAGCTAATATAATAACTTAAAAGACTGGCCGACGTTCAGAAGTCGGACCAAGTCAACCCAAGTTATAAGTAAACCCTAGAAAGAGGTCTGGCCAACCCTATTAAAGAGGATTACTTTAACTTAGAAGGGCCTGACATAACAAAGTCAGCCCAAAACTAAAAAGTTATACGAATAGTTGGTATGCGAAATTGTGATCACTACTTTTCACAACTCAAATAATCCCTAGTAATGGCTCCAAAGACTTGGTGCTCAATACCATGGCATAAACACAACTTCGCACAACTAACCAGCAAGTGCACTGGGTCGTCCAAGTAATAAACCTTACGCGAGTAAGGGTCGATCCCACGGAGATTGTTGGTATGAAACAAGCTATGGTCACCTTGTAAATCTCAGTCAGGCAGACTCAAATGGTTATGGGTGATATATGAATAAAACATAAAGATAAGGATAGAGATACTTATGTATTTCATTGGTGAGAGCTTCAGATAAGCGTATGAAGATGCTTTGTCCCTTCCGTCTCTCTGCTTTCCTACTGTCTTCATCCAATCCTTCTTACTCCTTTCCATGGCAAGCTTATGCAAGGGTTTTACCGTTGTCAGTGGCTACCTCCCATCCTCTCAGTGGAAATGTTCAATGCACCCTGTCACGGCACGGCTATCCAGCTGTCGGTTCTCGATCATGTCGGAATAGAATCCAGTGATTCTTTTGCGTCTGTCACTAACGCCCCACAATCGCGAGTTTGAAGCACGTCACAGTCATTCAATCATTGAATCCTACTCAGAATACTGATGTGTGGAAAACGATCCAACACAAAACTCACCGGCAAGTGTACCGGGTCGCATCAAGTAATAATAACTCACATGAGTGAGGTCGATCCCACAGGGATTGAAGGATTGAGCAATTTTAGTTCAGTGGGTGATTTAGTCAAGCGAATCAAGTTTTGGTTGAGTGATTTGTGTTTAACAGAAAGTAAATTACAGTAAATGTAAAGGGAAGAGGGAAAACTGCAGTAAATTGAAGAACAGAATTGTAAATGTGCAGAATCTTAAAGAGCAAGAAAGTAAATGACTGAAACTTAAAGTGCAAGAAACTTAAATTGCAGTAACTTAAATGGCAAGAAAGATAAATGACTTGAATATAAAAGGGAATTGAGGAATGGGATTGCAGGATCTAAACGAAGGAAAAGTAAATTGCAGTAATGAAGGTAGCAGAAATTGAATTGGATGCAAACAGAAATTTAAACAGCAAGGAAATTAAAGTGCAGTAAGGTTCATAGAAGAACCAAAAGTGATCTCAGGATCCCAAGGGCTTAGGTAGCAGAGCCTAAAACCCAATTTCCTTCCCAGATCTGGATGAACTAAGCAATTGACAGAAAATGAAAGAAGAAGTAATAGAAGAACCGAATTGAAAGTGAATTATGCAGAAAACAAATTTAAACAGAGCTAGAATGGGAATTGGGACAGAATTTCCCCAATTTCACACATCCACAACTCAGAAAACAAAAGAGTAGAATTGCCCAAGGGAATTGAGGAAGGAGATCAACCAATTCTCCCTTGATCCTCTGAAGTCTCGGCCAATTCTCTCAAGAACAATTCCAAGAGAGTCAAAGCTCCAAAGGAATGTGAAAGTGAAAATTCAAAAGCCGAGGTAAAAGTAAAAATTCAAAAGTGAGCATAAAAATCCTAATTACATCAAACTAAGTCCTATTTATACACTTTCTATTCTTGGATAATGGGATTTGGATGGGCTTTTGGATTGGTGAAGAAATGGATTCAAATTAATTTTTAATTTGAATTTTCGCCCAAAAACCACTCCCAGGAGGCTGCCCTGCCCTTGTGGAGGGCAGGGCAGAAAATTGATGCATGGTGGTGTGATTTGGTGCGGCCTTGGTGCTTGTGATGCGAGTCTGTGCGCGCCAGAGGCTGCCCTGCCCGCGCCAAGGGCAGGGCGGGAAAGTTGGTGCTGCCAAGGTTGAAGCGTGCGTGCGTTGGTGCTGCCAGAGGAGGAATTTGGTGCGCCAGGAAAGGAAATTGGCGCGCGGGACGCGCGTTGGTGCCTTGGAGGCTGCCCTGCCAGCGCCAAGGGCAGGGCAGGATCCTTCCTTCACGTTGTGGGTTCGATCCTGGGAGGAAGCAAACACGCTAGTTATTTTCTTGGTTTCTTGGCACCATAGTCACCCTTAGTTCTTGGCTTCCTCATGGTCCCTTGTTCGAAACTTGTAGCTTGCATGGGTGTCATTTTCCCTTGAATTTCTTTCCTCATGGAGCCCGATCCTGCTCTCCACAAGGGCAGGGCAGAAATTGCTTCTCTTGGTTCCAAGGCATCATTTTGTGCTCTGCCCTTTGGAGTGGGCAGGGCAGAGTTGCCTTTCTTGGTTCGGTCACTTAATGCTGCCCTCCTAGAAGGCATTCTGCCCTTGTGGAGGGCAAGGTTGCTTCCTCCATTGTGATGCGGCACGCTATTTCTTGATTCGGCCACGCTTTCCTTTTCTTGGCTACACTTTTTATGCCACGCTTTTCATTTTCTTTTCTTTTCTTCACCTATAATAAACCAAACAACCACTCAAAGTATCAATAAATTCAAGAGGCTTATAAATCAATTAAAATGCAATTAAAATTAGCTCAAACCTCAATGATTAACATTAAATTCATAGTGGTTGCTTGATTTATAGAAGTTATGCATTTTCACTCCAAATCACTAACTTAGGATGCAAGAAAGTGCATAAATGCTAAACAAACAAGTGAAATTAGCTTGAAAAATGGGTATATGATGACTTGTCATCACAACACCAAACTTAAACCTTGCTTGTCCCCAAGCAAGCATCAAAACTAAGAGTAAATGATATGAATAAGAAAAGAACACAAATCCTTATTATGCAGATAGCAGAACTTCAATTTATGGGGCATTTATGCAGACAATGATACTCACTTATTGTTGCTGCTGCATAATACACATTTTGCATCAAAGGTTTGCTAAACTTGCTGTCATAAGACTCACCTTTTGATTACTCCCTTGGTAACTTTTCTTGGCTTACAATGCTTTAACAAGCTTTTTATTCTTTTAGAGGTTGGGTGTTAAATGTTGCAGCTTAGCCTTTGGCTTCATTTTCTTTTATTTTGCTCAACATCTTTCCACCACAGACACTTAGCTCACTAATTCTTCCTAGGATCATTGATGCCCAGCATCTCTTTGGATCACTAAGTGCTTTGTATCTAAGTTGCTCTTTATTGTGGATTTTCAATTGGTCATCCCAAATCAGTTGATCCAAGTGACCGGGTTTCAAAATACCCCTTAGAATTTACTCATCCAAGCAGATCTCAGTACAAGAACACCACAGGCATTTGTCCTAAGGTTCAAACAATTGGTGTCCAACCTTTATTCTTTGTTTTTTTCTTGCCATTTTGGCTTTTTCCTTCCTTTTTCTTTCTGTTTTTGTTACCAAGGGTTGTTTCATTATTGATAGGAGTCTTTGTAACAGCAAGCTAACTTACAATTGAATGGGAATGATATTATGCAACATTTATTTCATGAGTTATGCATTTAATCAAACACATGTGCCACCACTAACTTCCATTCACACTCATGCAACATTGGATATTTTACTTTTCAATTCAAACCAAACTCTTTTATTCAAGCATATGGGAAACAAAGCAATATTTAAAGCTAAGTGATGGATACAAGCATTGTGCAGACTTGGCAATTTCACAAACAATTTCACTTGTAGCTAAATGAACACTTTAGCAAGAAATACAATGGCTTCCAGATTTGAAACATCACACAGCAGCAAGGATTAAGTTCAGATACAACCTTTGAAGTTGCAGCCCTTTGATTTTTCTTTCTGCTATGTCCTCTTTGAGTTACAATGCATAATGTCTTCAAATGTTGGCTTCTATCCTGCATAGTTCTCAAAGTTGCTTGATTCTCAAGCCCTTAATTACATGGTTAGTAAGCATAGTACTGAGTGTGGCTCTTGGATTGATTTTGGTGTATGAACACCAAACTTAATTGTTTTGCCACTGTCTCAGATGTACCAAATTAACCATAAGTGAAACCATGTATCCTTGCTATAGGTTAAATGAAACAAAAGCTAGAAAACAATTTAACAGTTGAATAATATGTTTAATTGCTTGGAGCTAGAATCATGCAAGAGGTGAGAATGTGTTTTTAAATGATATTTTTGGTGGAACACCAAACTTAGAAGTTTTCATTCTCCCTCAATTTGTTTTGGTGTGCAACACCAAACTTAGCTCCTTGCACAATAATTACTCAACATCTTTATTGAAAAGCTATGAACAGAAACTACCTCAGGTTGGGTTGCCTCCCAACAAGCGCTCTTTTATTGTCATTAGCTTGACATTGAACTCCCTTTAAGGTGGTTGATGTTGGTGGTGTCTCAACTTGTCACCCCTTACTGTCAGCTTTCTCTGAGTGTCTTGATGTTCAATTTCCACATGCTCAAGAGAAAGTATTTGATTAACAGTGTAGTAATCCTTTGTTCCCAATTGTTGATACACAAGTTGTACCTTGTCACCTTTGGCAAATCCTTCTGTTGGGATTTTTCTGTTCTTCCAACCCCTTTTTGGTTTGCTCCTGTGTTTCATCTTTCCTTTTGTTGACCTTTCTTTTCTGGCCATGGGCTTCTTTTGAGGATATCTCTTCTCAGTAGCTAGTATTTCAATATCTTCTTGGGCTTCTTCATTGATTTGCATAATCCTTGGCTTTAGGGTGTTGCTGTGATTTTCCTTGTCAATTTCTTCCTTCAGCTGTGATCCTCCCTTATCAATGTCCACATAGTCTTTCTTCTTTTCACTAAACTGTTCCTCTGGTAGGACCTTCAGAATGACATTCTGATCATGCATTCTGAGAATTAACTCCCCTTTTTCTATGTCTATGATGGCTCTTGCAGTTGCCAAAAATGGCCTTCCTAGTATAACAGAGTCTCCATCATCCTCATCTGATTCTAGAATCACAAAGTCAGCAGGATATATGAGGTTGTCCACCTTAACCAAGAGGTTTTCAACTATACCCCTAGAGTGCACTATTGACTTATCTACCAGCTCCAGGGACATTTGCACTGGTTTAACTTCCTCTATGTGCAACTTTTTCACCAGGGAGGATGGTATTAAATTAATACTTGCTCCCAGATCGCACATTGCTTTAGTAATGGTTAATTCTCCAATGGTGCATGGCAACAGGAAGCTCCCTGGGTCCTCAAGTTTGGGGGGAAGCCCCTTTTGAATCAAGGCCCTGCATTCCTCAGTGATTGCTATGGTTTCTTGCTCATCCCATCTTCTTTTCTTGTTGATGAGCTCCTTTAGAAACTTAGCATACAGGGGCATTTGCTCTAAAGCTTCTGCTAAGGGTATGTTGATCTCCAATTTCTTGAAAGTCTCAAGAAATTTGTGGAAGTGCAAGTCCTTTGTTTCCTTGTGAAATCTTTGTGGGTAAGGCAGTGGTGGTGTTGAGCTCCTCACCACTTGATGCTGTTTTGGAATTGATTCCTCCATGATTTGCTTGCCTTTCTTTAAATTCTGTGGCTTGTTATCTTCCTCTGTGACCTTTTCAGAAGCACTCTTGCTTATCTTGTCTTGGTTGATGGTTTCATCCTTCTTTGTTGGCTCAGTGTCATTCTCCATAAGCTTCTTTGTTGCTCCTTGGTCACCATCTGTCAACACCCTTCCACTTCTCAGTTGCACCACCTTGCATTCTTCCTTTGGGTTGGGAATGGTATCACTAGGTAGTGAACTTGATGGTTTCTCAACAGAGATCTTCTTAGAGATTTGGCCAATTTGCCTCTCTAAGTTCTTCATGGTAGCTTCTTGATTCTTGGTGGTCAGTTCTTGGCTCTTCATTAGTTTCTCCATGAGTACCTCTAGATTGGTGATTCTTTGTGAGTCTTGGGAGATGGTTTGATTTTGGGGTGTTGATGGCTGAAGATAAGTGTTTTGGTTAGTAGGGTGGTTATTGGGTGGGTATTGGTTAGAATTTGGGTAGTTGTTTTGTGGTTTTCTATATGAGTTTTGGTTAGTGTTTGGCTGGGGGTTATGGTTTGTGTTTTTCCAATTGTTTTGGCTTGTGTTTCTTTGCCATGGTTGTTGGTTTTGGGTATGGTTGTCTCCCCATCTAAGATTAGGATGGTTCTTCCAAGACGGATTGTAGGTATCACCATAGACTTCATTTGTTCCAGGATTTTGGTTGTGCATGTATTGGACTTGCTCTTGGTGTTGCTCCTCTTGAGTTTCTTCATTTTGCACCCAAGTGGTTGGAGGATGGCTTGTGGTGCTCACTGCTGCCACTTGCAAGCCATCAATTCTCTTAGCCATTTGCTCAAATTGTTGTTGAATCTGTTGCTGCATCATCTTGTTTTGAGCTAAGATTGAATCAACTCCTTCCAACTCCATAACTCCTCTTCTCTGTGATGGTTGGCGTTGTCTTTGGTGAGCAAAGAAATATTGGTTGTTGGCCACCATATCAATGAGGTTTCGAGCTTCCTCTGTGGTTTTCATGAGTTGTAGAGAGCCTCCGGCAGAGTGATCAAGAGCCTCTTGAGCTTTAAGAGTGAGGCCTTCATAGAAGTTTTGTAGCTTGTCCCACTCAGTGAACATCTCTGGTGGACACTTCCTCAATAGAGCCTTGTATCTCTCCCATGCTTCATATAAGCTCTCGGCCTCCAATTGAGTGAATGTTTGAACCTCTGTCTTCAACCTTAGGACTCTTTGAGGAGGGTAGAATTTGGCAAGGAACTTGCTCACCAAGTCATCCCAAGTGTTGATGCTTTCTTTTGGAAAGGTCTCTAGCCATTGAGTTGCTTTATCCCTGAGAGAGAATGGGAAGAGTAGCAACTTGTAGCTATCAGGGGGCACACCATTTGTCTTCACTGTGTCACAGATTCTCAAAAAGGTGGACAAATGTTGGTTTGGATCCTCCAAAGGCCCTCCTCCAAAAGAACAATTGTTTTGCACCAGAGTAATGAGTTGTGGCTTGAGTTCAAAGTTGTTTGCATTGACATTGGGAGGAAGAATGCTACTCCCACAATGCCTAGCATTTGCAAATGTGTATGAGGCCAAGACTCTTCTCTGATGTTGATTATTGTTGGCTCCTCCTTCAGGTTGAGTGGTATCTCTTTCCATGTCTTGGAATTCCTCCTCATATTCTTCTTCTTCTCCAACAATGTTCTTCCCTCTTTCAGCTCTCCTTATTCTCCGAAGAGTCCTTTGATCAATTTCAGAGATGATAGGGGAAGATCTTCCTATACCTGACATACAAACACACAACAATAAACACACAAACCCAGAAATACAATGGAACTTCAATTTGTGGCTTAGAGTGAAGTTTTAGTTAGTTTGAGCAAAAATTCAAACAGTTAGTGTGTTAGTAAGAGTTAGAATAACAGAAAAGAAAAAGTGCTTAATCTAGACCTCCACTTCACTTAATCATTGTCAATCTATTTCAATCCCCGGCAACGGCGCCAAAAACTTGATGTGTGGAAAACGATCCAACACAAAACTCACCGGCAAGTGTACCGGGTCGCATTAAGTAATAATAACTCACATGAGTGAGGTCGATCCCACAGGGATTGAAAGATTGAGCAATTTTAGTTCAGTGGGTGATTTAGTCAAGCGAATCAAGTTTTGGTTGAGTGATTTGTGTTTAACAGAAAGTAAATTACAGTAAATGTAAAGGGAAGAGGGAAAACTGCAGTAAATTGAAGAACAGAATTGTAAATGTGCAGAATCTTAAAGAGCAAGAAAGTAAATGACTGAAACTTAAAGTGCAAGAAACTTAAATTGCAGTAACTTAAATGGCAAGAAAGATAAATGGCTTGAATATAAAAGGGAATTGAGGAATGGGATTGCAGGATCTAAACGAAGGAAAAGTAAATTGCAGTAATGAAGGTAGCAGAAATTGAATTGGATGCAAACAGAAATTTAAACAGCAAGGAAATTAAAGTGCAGTAAGGTTCATAGAAGAACCAAAAGTGATCTCAGGATCCCAAGGGCTTAGGTAGCAGAGCCTAAAACCCAATTTCCTTCCCAGATCTGGATGAACTAAGCAATTGACAGAAAATGAAAGAAGAAGTAATAGAAGAACCGAATTGAAAGTGAATTATGCAGAAAACAAATTTAAACAGAGCTAGAATGGGAATTGGGACAGAATTTCCCCAATTTCACACATCCACAACTCAGAAAACAGAAGAGTAGAATTGCCCAAGGGAATTGAGGAAGGAGATCAACCAATTCTCCCTTGATCCTCTGAAGTCTCGGCCAATTCTCACAAGAACAATTCCAAGAGAGTCAAAGCTCCAAAGGAATGTGAAAGTGAAAATTCAAAAGCCGAGGTAAAAGTAAAAATTCAAAAGTGAGCATAAAAATCCTAATTACATCAAACTAAGTCCTATTTATACACTTTCTATTCTTGGATAATGGGATTTGGATGGGCTTTTGGATTGGTGAAGAAATGGATTCAAATTAATTTTTAATTTGAATTTTCGCCCAAAAACCACTCCCAGGAGGCTGCCCTGCCCTTGTGGAGGGCAGGGCAGAAAATTGATGCATGGTGGTGTGATTTGGTGCGGCCTTGGTGCTTGTGATGCGAGTCTGTGCGCGCCAGAGGCTGCCCTGCCCGCGCCAAGGGCAGGGCGGGAAAGTTGGTGCTGCCAAGGTTGAAGCGTGCGTGCGTTGGTGCTGCCAGAGGAGGAATTTGGTGCGCCAGGAAAGGAAATTGGCGCGCGGGACGCGCGTTGGTGCCTTGGAGGCTGCCCTGCCAGCGCCAAGGGCAGGGCAGGATCCTTCCTTCACGTCGTGGGTTCGATCCTGGGAGGAAGCAAACACGCTAGTTATTTTCTTGGTTTCTTGGCACCATAGTCACCCTTAGTTCTTGGCTTCCTCATGGTCCCTTGTTCGAAACTTGTAGCTTGCATGGGTGTCATTTTCCCTTGAATTTCTTTCCTCATGGAGCCCGATCCTGCTCTCCACAAGGGCAGGGCAGAAATTGCTTCTCTTGGTTCCAAGGCATCATTTTGTGCTCTGCCCTTTGGAGTGGGCAGGGCAGAGTTGCCTTTCTTGGTTCGGTCACTTAATGCTGCCCTCCTAGAAGGCATTCTGCCCTTGTGGAGGGCAAGGTTGCTTCCTCCATTATGATGCGGCACGCTATTTCTTGATTCGGCCACGCTTTCCTTTTCTTGGCTACACTTTTTATGCCACGCTTTTCATTTTCTTTTCTTTTCTTCACCTATAATAAACCAAACAACCACTCAAAGTATCAATAAATTCAAGAGGCTTATAAATCAATTAAAATGCAATTAAAATTAGCTCAAACCTCAATGATTAACATTAAATTCATAGTGGTTGCTTGATTTATAGAAGTTATGCATTTTCACTCCAAATCACTAACTTAGGATGCAAGAAAGTGCATAAATGCTAAACAAACAAGTGAAATTAGCTTGAAAAATGGGTATATGATGACTTGTCATCAAATACCACAGACAAGGTTAGACCTTCCGGATTCTCTTGAATGCCGCCATCAATTCTAGCCTATACCATGAAGACTCTGATCTCACGGAATGGCTGGCTCGGTTGTCAGGCGAGCGCTCGGTTGTCAGGCGAGCGCTCGGTTGTCAGGCGATCAACCATGCGTCGTGTATCAGGAATCCAAGAGATATTCACCCAATCTAAGGTAGAACGGAGGTGGTTGTCAGTCACACGTTCATAGGTGAGAATGATGATGAGTGTCACGGATCATCACATTCATCAAGTTGAAGAACAAGTGATATCTTGGAATAAGAACAAGCTGAATTGAATAGAAGAACAATAGTAATTGCATTAATACTCGAGGTACAGCAGAGCTCCACACCTTAATCTATGGTGTGTAGAAACTCCACCGTTGAAAATACATAAGAACAAGGTCTAGGCATGGCTGTGAGGCCAGCCCCCCCAATGATCTAAGATCTAAAGTGATCAAAAGATAGCTACCAAGATGTCAAGATACAATAGTAAAAGGTCCTATTTATAGGGAACTAGTAGCTTAAGAATTACAAAGATGAGTAAATGACATAAAAATCCACTTCCGGGCCCACTTGGTGTGTGCTTGGGCTGAGCAATGAAGCATTTTCGTGTAGAGACTTCTCTTGGAGTTAAACGCCAGCTTTTGTGCCAGTTTGGGCGTTTAACTCTCACTTTGGTGCCAGTTCCGGCGTTTAACGCTGGGAATTCTGAAGGTGACTTTGAACACCGGTTTGGGCCATCAAATCTTAGGCAAAGTATGGACTATCATATATTGCTGGAAAGCCCAGGATGTCTACTTTCCAACGCCGTTAAGAGCGCGCCAATTGGGCTTCTGTAGCTCTAGAAAATCCACTTCGAGTGCAGGGAGGTCAGAATCCAACAGCATCTGTAGTCCTTTTCAGTCTCTGAATCAGATTTTTGCTCAGGTCCCTCAATTTCAGCCAGAAAATACCTGAAATCACAGAAAAACACACAAACTCATAGTAAAGTCCAGAAAAGTGAATTTTAACTAAAAACTAATAAAAAGTATAATAAAAACTAACTAAATCTACTAAAAACATACTAAAAACAATGCCAAAAAGCGTACAAATTATCCGCTCATCAATAGTCCCTGAAAGAGATCTGACAAAGATCCAAGAAAGAGGAATACGAAAAATAACTTAAAGGAGACCGACATAACCAAGTCGGACTCCTACCACTAAAAAGTTATACGAATAGTCCTTGAAAGAGATCTGACAAAGATCCAAGAAAGAGGACTACGAAAAATAACTTAAAGGAGACCGACATAACCAAGTCGGACTCCTACCACTAAAAAGTTATACGAATAGTCCCTGAAAGAGATCTTACAAAGATCCAAGAAAGAGGACTACGAAAAATAACTTAAAGGAGACCGACATAACCAAGTCGGACTCCTACCACTAAAAAGTTATATGAATAGTCCCTGAAAGAGATCTGACAAAGATCCAAGAAAGAGGACTACGAAAAATAACTTAAAGGAGACCGACATAACCAAGTCGGACTCCTACCACTAAAAAGTTATACGAATAGTCCCTGAAAGAGATCTGATAAAGATCCAAGAAAGAGGACTACGAAAAATAACTTAAAGGAGACCGACATAACCAAGTCGGACTCCTACTACTAAAAAGTTATCAACGTAATCCCTGAAAGAGACCGAGTAAAGGCCCAGAAAAGGGGATCACAAAAATAACTTTTGAGGGGGACCAACATAAATCGGTCATAAGGTGCTAAAAATACAAACAAAAGCGAGGAAACCGAGAAACAAGTCGGACCCCCCACAGGCACGGCCTCAAAAGGATCCAAGCTACAAAGATAAGTATGCAAACAACTTAAAGGGGCCAGACAGTAAAATTTCAACAGATATCATGTATAATACGATAAAGCTTCAAGAGACCACCACAAAACCAACCTCGAAAGCTACTTTTATTTTTCAAAAAGAGTTGCAAGGCAGACAACTTGAAGCGTCAAGAAGAACAAACAAAACAAAGTTCAAAAGCCCACAAACCGGGCTATTTACACAAAATATCCAGAAAAAAGATCAGCTAAAGATCGGGAGCTTTCCCGGCAGCATCAGTATGAGGAGAAGGAGGACGAGTTTGAAGGGGCACGACATCTACGGTTCCATCATCCCGGTTTAGAATCTGGCAATCCGGATCAGATGCAACGGGAGGAACAGAGGAGATCGACACCTTAAGAGAAGGCACTGGGGGAGGATCAGCCTCATCATCATCCTGGTCATCAGGGACAATCTTACCATCCCTCACGACATTGTCCAGGCTAATGAGAGTCAAGTCGGCATCAGGAGCAACAACTCAGAACTGTTCCATCAGGTTCTCAGAGGCAGCAGTTACGCTACCCACAAGGTGACCTTGAAGCTCACCATAATTAACCCGGGCTGTTTCCAAATCCTCCCGAAGATGCATCAATTCCCTATAAGCCGAGACATAGCTGTCCTTATGTTTCAACGCCATGTCTTCGGCCAACTTCAAAGAAGCAGCAAGGACAATAGAGCTGGTCTTCTCACTCTCCAACTCCCTCTCCACCTTCGCTAACTTCACCTCCAACTCCTCCTTCAAACCCTTGATTCGATCAAATTCCGACTTGGCCTCTTCCATAAAGGATTTTGTGGCATGAATCGGAATCCCCTGAATTGTTCGAAATATAGCGGCACCCATATGAGCCATCATCACACTATTTTTAGTAATAAAATCCAAATGCCAAAGAAGAGACACGTCGTCCATGGAAAGCCCACCAAAGGGGGCAATTTGCTAGTCAACAAACTCAATGGCATCAAAGTCTGGGGCATCCAAGTTAAAGGGCTCGGATGTTTTTTGCTTTTTCAAAGGTGGGGCACCAGAAGCAGTAGCAGAAGTTTGAGGAGGATCGACCTGATGAAACTGGAGAGTAGGAATTACTTTCCTCGGCCCAAAGGTACTCGGCACAGGAGGCTTTAGGGGGACCTGTGAAGATTCCTCGCTGGCCACCTTGGCCGAGATGTTCAGAGCAGCAGTTGCCTTCTTTGCCCTTTTGAAGGCCTTCATAGAGTCATTATTCTTTGACATCTCTACAAAACACAAAAATAGCCACAACAAAGAGTTACAAAAGAGGAAGAAAAAGGAAATAAGTACAGAAACAAGTCAGACAAATAGACAAACAAATACCCAAAGCAGTCCGAACCAAGGACGGATTAGTCAAAAATCTTTTTGTATCAAGATGAGGTGGTTTCCCCCAGAGATCCTCAAGAACAACTACAAAAGCACATTCAACATCATCCAGCATCTCCCAAGTATAGCGAGACACTCTTACATCCTTCTGCCACTCTAGAGGGAAGGAGGGCTCGTCATTTTCATTAAGAAAAAAGGGGCGGGCCCCCTCAACAGCTCGAACTCTAAAGAAGTAATTCTGAAGTCCTTAAAGGACTCATCATACATCGCAAACACTTTATGGCCCTGAGCGGACCGGAAAGAAACCCAATAAGCTTTCTTTTTTGAAGAACCGCCAGGCTTGGCAGATACAAACAAGTAAAGAAACAGAGTCTGGGAAGGTATTACATCTAGTTCACGGTAGAGAAGTTGAAAAATTTTAATAAAACCCCAAGAATTGGGGTGAAGCTGGGATGGAGCAATATTACACGACCACAACAGGTCGGTTTCAAAAACAGTAAAAGGAAAAGTAACATCCAACTGGCTGAAAAAGTATTCATAGGCATAGAAGAAGGGACGCTCCCTCTCAATGGAAGTCGGAAAGCAAACCCTCTCATCAGAATCAGGAGCAACAAGCTCGTAATCCCCCTCGCGAGCATTGTTACCATAAATCCTATGACGCTTCCTCAGCTCTGTGCAAAATTCAGCGTCCACAACGGAAACACACAACAAAACAAGGTAGTCCAGCCAATCGGACATCCCCTCGGGAACTCTGGAAGACATCTCTACAATGTTATTGCGAGAAGACATGGGGCCAACTAAATCCTACAAGTAAGAAAAGAAAATGAGGTTACTACAAATATCTCGGACAAAGGGGAAAACAACTCGGTCAATGCTTCTAAGGCAATGAAAAGCAAGAAAAGGAAAACCCTAAGACTCAAACCAAAGTCCCGGGGCATCCTTTGGAGGCAGCAATAATGCAAGGTTTCCAGAACACATCCTTTGGATTCAAAGCAACAAGCGTTTTTATCAAAGAAAAAACACAGCAAATCATCACAGAGCCTACCAAACAAAACATTCCCAAAGCAACAAAGCATGGGACCATTAAAGACGCAACCTTTTTTGAAAAAAGATCGGACAGGAAGCAATCTCCAAAAAACAGATACAGATCTTTTACCAGTATCAAAAGCAACCAGAAAGCAACAGCAAAGCCCCAGAAAGCCTCAACAGAAATTCCAAGAAAAACCACAAGAAGGAAGATAAGAAAAGCATATCACAGCAACGAGTAAAAGATCGCAAAAGATCCAAACTTTCAAACATGCAAAACCAGAACTTCACCAAAATTAAAGACGAAGCCACGAAGAAGACGAGAAAAGCTATTACCAACCTGGAAAGAACAAGCGAGCTTCAACAAAAAACCAAAGGAGGAAGACGAAATCTGGGAATACGAACAAGAGCAATGTCGCCGGAAGAAACACAAAGACCCCAAGTTCCAACGCCAAATGACGCCGCACCACAAGGAAAACAGAAATGCAAACGAAAAACAAAAAGTGGAGAGAACTAAGAAAAGAAGTTACGAAAAAAGCAAAAGAAGAGAAACCATTTTCGGGGTTTCAAAATCCAAAATAAAAGAGCCTAAAGGAAATGGGGCAATTAATGCTCAAAATTAAAAAGCATTAAACCCTCGCACGTTCCCAAAAAAGCGCCGGTATAAAAGCGCACGTCTTTTAGAAGAAAACGTTCTACATTCAAAAAAGACTCTACAAAGAAAAGGAATCGACAAAATGCTTGAGTTCGACTTCACTTAAGAAGGACCGAATTCAAGGACTCGACCTCCAAAGGAAGAACCGAGCTCAAGCAGGGGCACTGTTCATACCCTGGGTCGAGATGACCGACCCGGGATGTTTAGCGACAAGGCGACCGACCTCTTCAGGTCAGACTATCCGACCTCTTCTCAAAGAGCTCGGCCAAATCAACAGGAAAGCCCAAATAAAGGGCCCAAATAGAGGAACACGACCCAAATCCAGAGGCAATCCCAGCCTACAGAGATAAAGGCGGTTCCGTTGAAGATAAGCTGACCTCACCCAAAGATAAGATAAGATAAGATAAGATAACTAACTTATCTTATCTAGAAAGGTCACTTCTCACCATTATAAATATACTGGAGCACCCAAGTATAACTCATACTCTGATTCTACTCAATACCTGCTTAATACCCTTGCTAACTTAAGCATTGGAGTCCCTTGTAGGTACCCCCACCCTCCGGGGACACAGGATCAGCACCACCACCAAGTCCAACAAATCGAACACATCAGTTCCGACCGCCGTACACTTGCCGGACACGTCGGCTCCGACCAACACAAAAGATCTCGTCCGAGATCGACCTACAGTTTCAGGTAACCCTCTGAACAATACCTGGTGCACGAAATTGCAATAACACTTTTGCAACCCCGCACAACTAACCAGCAAGTGCACTGGGTCGTCCAAGTAATACCTTGCGTGAGCAAGGGTCGATCCCACGGAGATTGTCGGCTTGAAGCAAGCTATGGTTATCTTGTAAATCTTAGTCAGGATATCAGAAATTATCAGGATTGATTGTAAAAAGCAAAAGAACATGTAATGGTTACTTGTATTGCAGTAATGGAGAATGGGTTGAGGTTTGGAGATGCTCCATCTTCCGAATCTCTGCTTTCCTACTGTCTTCTTCATCAAGCACGCATGTCTCCTTCCATGGCAAGCTCGTGTAGGGTCTCACTGTTGTCAGCAGCTACCTCCCATCCGCGCAGTGAAAGCTAATGCACACACTCTGTCACAGTGCTGCCAATCACCGGTTTGGTTCCCTCCCCTACGGGAATAGAATCACTCTTTTGCGTCTGTCACTAACGCCCAGTAGGTTACAGGTTTGAAGCACGTCACAGTCATTCAATCATTGAATCCTACTCAGAATACCACAGACAAGGTTTAGACCTTCTGGATTCTCTTGAATGCTGCCATCAGGTCCTGCCTATACCACGAAGATTCCGATTAAAGAACCCAAGAGATAACTACTCAATCTAAGATAGAACAGAGGTGGTTGTCAGGCACGTGTTCATGGTTGAGAATGATGATGATTGTCACGGATCATCACATTCATCCGGGTTAAGAACAAGTGTTATCTTAGAATGGAAGCAAGCATGATTGAATAAGAAACAGTAGTAATTGCATTAATCCATCAAGACACAGCAGAGCTCCTCACCCCCAACCATGGGGTTTAGAAACTCATGCTGTGGAAGAAAATGTGTACAATGTCATAAGGTCACATCCGGTACTGATTACAATGTAAAAAGGTCCTATAAGTAGTAAACTAGTATCCTAAGGTTTACAGAAATGAGTAAATGACAGAAAAATCCACTTCCTGGCCCACTTGGTGTGTGCTTGGGCTGAGCAATGAAGGAAATTCGTGTAGAGACCTTTTCTGGAGTTAAACGCCAGTTCTCCTGCCAGTTTGGGCGTTTAACTCCAACTTTTATTCCAGTTCCGGCGTTTAACGCTGGAATTTCTGAGGCCGGATTGCTACGCGGGTTTGGGCCATCAAATCTTGGACAAAGTATGGACTATTATATATTGCTGGAAAGCCCTGGATGTATACTTTCCAATGCCGTTGCGAGCGCGCCAATTGGGCTTCTGTAGCTCCAGAAAATCCACTTCGAGTGCAGGGAGGTCAGAATCCAACAGCATATGCAGTCCTTTTCGGTCTCTGGATCAGATTTTTGCTCAGGACCCTCAATTTCAGTCAGAAAATACCTGAAATCACAGAAAAATACACAAACTCATAGTAAAGTCCAGAAAAGTGAATTTTAATTAAAAACTAATAGAAATATACTAAAAACTAACTAAAAGATACTAAAAACATACCAAAAACAATGCCAAAAAGCATACAAATTATCCGCTCATCACAACACCAAACTTAAATTGTTGCTTGTCCCCAAGCAACTGAAAATCAAAATAGGATAAAAAGAAGAGAATATACTATAGACTCCAAAATATCAAAGAAACACAGCTCCAATTAGATGAGCGGGACTAGTAGCTTTTTGCCTCCGAACAGTTTTGGCATCTCACTCTATCCTTTGAAGTTCAGAATGATTGGCATCTATAAAAACTCAGAACTCAGATAGTGTTATTGATTCAGTTAAGTACATTGATTCTTGAACATAGCCAGTGTATGAGTCTTGGCTGTGGCCCAAAGCACTCTGTCTTCCAGTATTACCACCGGATACATACATGCCACAGACACATAATTGGGTGAACCTTCTTAGATTGTGACTCAGCTTTGCTAAAGTCCCCAATTAGAGGTATCCAGGGTTCTTAAGCACACTCTTGTTGCTTTGGATCACAACTTTATTTCCTTCTCTTTTTTTTTTCTTTTCTTTTTCTTTTTTTTTTCTTTTTTTCGATTTTTTTTTTTTGCTTCAAGAATCAATTTGATGATTTTTCAGATCCTCAATAACAGTTCTCTTTCTCCTCATTCTTTCAAGAGCCAACAAATTTAACATTCTTACAAAAACAAATTCAAAAGACATATGCACTGTTCAAGCATTCATTCAGAACACAAAAAGTATTGTCACCACATCAAACTAATTCAACTAGTTTCAGAGATAAATTTCGAAACCCTGTACTTCTTGTTCTTTTGTGATTAGAGCATTTTTCTTTTAAGAGAGGTGATGGATTCATAGGACATTCATAACTTTAAGGCATAAAATTTCACTAATTTTATTAACCAAGAACAAGACTCAAATATAGATATAAAATGAGACTAAAAATAATAAAAAAAACGAAAAATAATAGGCTCCTAATGATGGAGGTTTTCACAGAGTTAGAACTCAACAACCTTGATTTTGAGAAGTGGATGCTCCCTCAGCTTGAGAGGAGAGCTTTTGGCGTTTCATCTCTTGAATTTCACGCCCCTGCTTCTCTTGTTCCTTCAGCAATTTGCAGAGCATGCAGTTCTGATTCTGCTGTTCTTCCTTCAGTTGCTCCATAGTCTCTTGCAACTTGTTAATAGATGCTTCTAGGTTGGACCAGTAGTCAACTCTTGGGAATTCAGGGAGGAATTCCTGCGCCCTCCTCTTGATGGAGTTGTCTTGCACTTGTCCTTCCATTGACTTCTTGGTGATTGGGTGTTCAATGGGTATGAACTCATCTCCTCCCATCTTCACCCCAGCCTCTTTGCAGAGAAAGGAAATCAAGCTTGGATAAGCCAATTTGGCTTCAGTGGAATTCTTATTTGCAATTGTGTAGATCTCACAGGCAATCACATGATGGACCTCCACCTCTTTTCCAAGCATAATGCAATGAATCATCACTGCTCTCTTGATGGTGACCTCAGAACGGTTGCTAGTGGGCAATATGGAACGCCCAATGAAGTCTAGCCAACCTCTTGCAATTGGGTTGAGGTCTCCCCTCTTGAGTTGGTTTGGGACACCCTTAGAATTGGTTATCCACTTAGTTCCAGGGAGGCATATGTCCTCTAGAACTTGATCCAACCCCTTATCTACTCTCACCATCCTCCTATTGAAGGAATCAGGATCATCTTGTAGTTGAGGTAGTTTGAATATTTCTCTTATTTTGTCCAGATGGAAGTATATAACTTTCCCTCTGACCATGGTTCTATGGGTATGGTAAGCAGTTCCAGTCATTCTCTGCTTATCTGTTAGCCACAGATTTGAGTAGAATTCCTGAACCATGTTCCTTCCAACCTTTGTCTCAGGATTGGTTAGAACTTCCCATCCTCTGTTTCGAATTTGCTCTTGGATCTCCGGATATTCATCTTCTTTCAGATCAAATTTAACTTCCGGGATCACTGACCTCAGACCCATTATTTTGTGATAATGGTCTTCATGTTCTTTGGTTAAGAACTTCTCTTCATTCCAAAGATTCTTTGGATTAGTCTCTTTCTTTCCTCTTGAGTTGGTTTGTTTTCCCTAGGGAGCCATGATATTGATGAATCTTGGCTTAGTGATCACGGAAAAGCACACCAAACTTAGAGGTTTTGCTTGTCCCCAAGCAAAAAGAAAAGAAAGAAGATAAGAGAGAGAGAGGGGGAGAGAATTCGAATGGTGTGAGGAAGGAGGGGTGAGGGACGTTCATTTATAGAGTGGGGGGAGGAGAATTTCGAAAACAAAAGAGAGATTTGAAAGGAAATTTGAAAAGATATGAAAAATATTTGAGAAAAGGGTGAGTTTTTGAAGAAGATTTGAGATTATTTTGAAATAGATTTGAAGAATGGTTTTGATTTTTGAAGATTAGAAAGTGAATGATGAATGATTGAAGTGTGATTTTGTAGAAAAGTATGGGTGAGAAAAGGAAAGTTTGAAAAAAATCTGATTTGAAAACAAAATTGTGGTCCCCCCACCTTTCTGGCGTTAAACGCCCAGAATGGTACCCATTCTGGCGTTTAACGCCCACTTGGCACCCTTTTTGGGCGTTTAACACCCAGCCAGGTACCCTGGCTGGCGTTAAACGCCAGAAAACCTTCCTCACTGGGCGTTTTTCTGAACGCCCAGTGATGCTGCACACCTGGCGTTAAACGCCCAGAATGGTGCCCATTCTGGCATTTAACGCCCAGAATGGTACCATTACTGGCGTTAAACGCCCAGAATGGTACCCATTCTGGCGTTTAACGCCCAAAATGCACCTCACTGGCGTTTTTTCGCCAGTAAGCTCATTTTCTCTGCTTTTTGAGCTGAATCCTTCTGTAACTCTGTGAACTCCTTCATTTTTGATACTTGCCTCTGTAAGAACTAATCATACACCTTCCTAATGACTGGGTTGCCTCCCAGCAAGCGCTTCTTTACTGTCTTTAGCTGGACTTCCACTGAGAATCACTCAAGTCTCAGTTTTGAGCATTCCTGCTCAAAATTTCCTTCAAGATAGTGTTTGATCCTCTGTCCATTAACAATGAACTTCTTGTCAGAATCAGTATCCTGAAGCTCAACATATCCATATGGTGACACTCCTGTAATCACATATGGACCCCTCCAACGGGATTTGAGTTTTCCTGGAAACAGTCTGAGCCTAGAGTTGAAGAGCAGAACTTTTTGTCCTGGCTCAAAGACTCTGGTTGACAATCTCTTGTCATGCCACTTCTTTGCCTTTTCCTTATAGATCTTAGCATTTTCAAAGGCATTGAGTCTGAACTCCTCTAGCTCATTTAGCTGGAGCAGTCTTTTTTCTCCAGCTAACTGTGCATCCATGTTTAGGAATCTGGTTGCCCAGTAGGCTTTATGTTCCAGTTCCACTGGCAAATGACAGGCCTTCCCATACACCAGTTGGTATGGGGAGGTCCCTATAGGAGTCTTGAATGCTGTTCTGTATGCCCACAGAGCATCATCCAAGCTCTTTGCCCAATCCTTTCTTCGGGACATTACAGTCCGTTCTAGGATTCTTTTTAGCTCTCTGTTAGAGACTTCTGCTTGCCCATTTGTCTGTGGATAATACGGAGTTGCCACTTTATGGCTGATTCCATATCTAACCATAGCAGAGTATAGCTGTTTATTGCAGAAATGAGTGCCCCCATCACTGATTAGCACTCTGGGGACGCCAAACCTGCTGAAAATGTTTTTCTGGAGGAATTTCAGCACAGTCTTGGTATCATTAGTGGGTGTAGCAATTGCTTCTACCCATTTAGATACATAATCCACTGCCACCAGAATGTAAGTGTTTGAGTATGATGGTGGGAATGGCCCCATGAAATCAATTCCCCATACATCAAACAATTCTATCTCTAGTATTCCTTGTTGAGGCATGGCATATCCGTGAGGCAGGTTACCAGCTCTTTGGCAACTGTCACAGTTACGCACAAACTCTCGGGAATCTTTATAGAGAGTAGGCCAGTAGAAGCCGCACTGGAGAACTTTAGTGGCTGTTCGCTCACTTCCAAAATGTCCTCCATACTGTGATCCATGGCAGTGCCATAGGATCCTTCGTGCTTCCTCTCTGGGTACACACCTGCGGATCACTCCGTCAGCACATCTCTTAAAGAGATATGGTTCATCCCAAAGGTAGTACTTGGCATCTGAAATTAGTTTCTTTCTCTGCACATAACTGTACTCTTTGGGTATGAACCTCACAGCTTTATAGTTTGCAATATCTGCAAACCATGGAGCTTCCTGAATGGCAAAGAGTTGCTCATCTGGGAAGGTCTCAGAGATCTCAGTAGAAGGGAGGGACGCCCCAGCTACTGGCTCTATTCTGGACAGATGATCAGCTACTTGGTTCTCTGTCCCTTTTCTGTCTCTTATTTCTATATCAAACTCTTGCAGAAGCAACACCCATCTTATAAGCCTGGGTTTTGAATCCTGCTTTGTGAGTAAGTATTTAAGAGCAGCATGGTCAGTGTACACAATCACCTTTGATCCCACTAAGTAGGATCTAAACTTGTCAATGGCATAGACCACTGCAAGCAACTCTTTTTCTGTGGTTGTGTAATTCTTCTGTGCATCATTTAGAACACGGCTAGCATAATAAATGACATGCAGAAGTTTGTTATGCCTCTGTCCCAACACTGCACCAATGGCATGATCACTGACATCACACATTAATTCAAATGGTAATGCCCAATCTGGTGCAGAGATGACTGGTGCTGTGACCAGTTTAGCTTTCAGGGTCTCAAATGCCTGCAAACACTGTGTGTCAAACACAAATGGTGTGTCAGCAGCTAACAGGTTACTCAGAGGTTTAGCAATTTTCGAAAAGTCCTTAATAAACCTTCTGTAGAATCCTGCATGCCCCAGAAAGCTTCTGATTGCCTTAACATTGGCAGGTGGTGGTAATTTTTCAATTACCTCTACCTTTGCCTTATCCACTCTATTCCCCTGCTTGAAATTTTGTGCCCAAGGACAATTCCTTCAGTCACCATAAAGTGACATTTCTCCCAGTTTAAAACCAGGTTAGTCTCTTGGCATCTTTTCAGGACAAGTGATAGGTGGTTAAGACAGGAGCTGAATGAGTCTCCATATACTGAAAAGTCATCCATGAAGACTTCCAGAAATTTCTCTACCATATCTGAGAAGATAGAGAGCATGCATCTTTGAAAGGTTGCAGGTGCATTGCACAGACCAAAAGGCATTCTCCTATAGGCAAACACGCCAGAAGGGCATGTGAATGCTGTTTTCTCTTGGTCTTGAGGATCTACTGCAATTTGGTTGTAGCCTGAGTAGCCATCCAAAAAGCAGTAGTAATCATGTCCAGCTAGTCTTTCTAGCATTTGGTCTATGAATGGTAAAGGAAAATGATCCTTTCTGGTGGCTGTATTGAGTCTTCTGTAGTCAATACACATGCGCCACCCTGTGACTGTTCTTGTAGGAACCAGTTCATTTTTTTCATTATGAACCACTGTCATGCCTCCCTTTTTGGGAATAACTTGGACAGGGCTCACCCAGGGGCTATCAGAAATAGGATAAATAATCCCAGCCTCCAGTAATTTAGTGACCTCTTTCTGCACCACCTCCTTCATGGCAGGATTTAGCCTCCTCTGTGGTTGAACCACTGGTTTGGCATTATCCTCCAATAGGATCTTGTGCATGCATCTGGCTGGGCTAATGCCCTTGAGATCACTTATGGACCACCCAAGAGCTGTCTTGTGTGTCCTTAGCACTTGAATCAGTGCTTCCTCTTCCTGTGAATTTAAGGCAGAGCTTATAATTACTGGAAAAGTTTCACCCTCTCCCAGAAATGCATATTTCAGGGATGGTGGTAATGGTTTGAGTTCAGGCTTAGGAGGCTTATCCTCCTCCTGAGGAATTTTCGAAAATTCCTTTGCCTCCTCTGGCTCTTCCTGATCAGTTTGAGCATCTTTGAAGATGTCCTCAAGCTCTGATTCTAGGCTTTCAGCCATATTGATCTCTTCTACCAGAGAGTCAATAATGTCAGCGTCCATGCAGTCCTCTGGTGTGTCTGGATGCTGCATTGCTTTTATAGCATTCAACTTGAACTCATCCTCATTGACTCTCAAGGTTACTTCCCCTTTTTGTACATCAATGAGAGTTCGTCCAGTTGCTAGGAAAGGTCTTCCTAGAATGAGAGTTGCACTTTTGTGCTCCTCCATTTCCAGCACCACAAAGTCAGTTGGAAAGGCAAATGGCCCAACCTTGACAATCATGTCCTCTATTATGCCTGATGGGTGTTTAATGGAGCCATCAGCAAGTTGGAGGCATATCCTGGTTGGTTTGACTTCTCCAATCAACCCAAGCTTTCTGATAGTGGATGCAGGTATTAAATTAATACTTGCTCCAAGATCACATAAGGCTACCTTGGTGTAAGTGCCTTCCAATGTGCATGGTATCAGAAAGCTTCCAGGATCTTGAAGCTTTTCTGGTAAGCTTTTTAGAATGACTGCACTGCATTCTTCAGTGAGAAACACTTTTTCAGTTTCTCTCCAATCCTTCTTATGACTTAAGATCTCTTTCATGAACTTAGCATAAGAAGGTATTTGCTCAAGTGCCTCTGCAAAAGGAATCTTTATTTCAAGAGTCCTTAAATAGTCTGCAAAGCGGGCAAATTGTTTATCCTGTTCCGCTTTGCGGAGTTTCTGAGGATAAGGCATCTTGGCTTGATATTCTTCAACCTTAGATGCTGCAGGTTTATTCCTTACAGAAGTGGTTGAAGAAGCCTTGTTAGAGGGATTACTGTCAGCACTCTCAGGTGTCTGATCCTCCCTTGGCGTTTGAACGCCAGGAATGGGTGAAGTTTGGGCGTTAAACGCCAACTTCCTTCCTTTTCTGGCGTTTGAACGCCAGAACTGGGTAAGGAATGGGCGTTTAACGCCAGCTTTCCTTCCCTTTCTGGCGTTTGAACGCCAGAACTGGGCAAGGAATGGGCGTTTAACGCCAACTTTCCTTCCCTTTCTGGCGTTTGAACGCCAATATTCCTCTCTGGGCTCTTACTGTCCTCAGAGGGATTTTGAACAGTGGTTTGGTTGTCCTCTGTCATTTGTTCCTTATTTGGCTTTTTGCTCTTTTAAACAGTGTTATTCAAGGTCTTTCCACTCCTCAATTGAACTGCTTGACACTCTTCTGTTATCTGTTTAGATATTTGCTGTTTTGCTTGACTCAACTGTAGTTCTATGCTTTTATTAGCAACTTTAGTTTCATTGAGCATCTCTTTAAATTCTGCTAACTGTTCTGTCATCAGGAGTAGTTGTTGATTAAGCTCCATTACCTGTTCTTGAGGATTAGAGTCAGTGACTACTGTCATGACTTCCTCTTCTGGAGAGAACTCATTGCTAGAGTATAGATATTGGTTCCTAGCAACAGTGTCTATAAGCTCTTGAGCTTCTTCAATTGTCTTCCTCATGTGTATAGATCCACCAGCTGAGTGGTCTAAAGACATCTGAGCTTTTTCTGTAAGCCCATAGTAGAAAATGTCTAACTGTACCCACTCTGAAAACATTTCAGAGGGGCATTTTCTTAGCATACCTCTATACCTCTCCCATGCATTATAAAGGGATTCATGATCCTCTTGTTTAAAGCCTTGGATGTCCAGCCTTAGCTGTGTCATCCTCTTTGGAGGGTAAAAATGATTCAGGAATTTGTCTGATAACTGTTTCCATGTCTTTATGCTTGCTGTAGGTTGGTTATTTAACCACCTTTTAGCTTGATCTTTTACAGCAAATGGAAACAGTAATAGTCTGTAGACATCCTGATCCACCTCTTTATCATGTACTGTGTCAGCAATTTGTAAGAACTGTGCCAGAAACTCAGTAGGTTCTTCCTGTGGAAGACCGGAATACTGGCAATTTTGCTGCACTATGATAATGAGTTGAGGATTTAGCTCAAAGCTGCTTGCTTTGATGGGAGGTATACAGATGCTACTCCCATATGCAGCTGTAATGGGGTTAGCATAAGACCCCAGAGTCCTCTTGGACTGATTAATTCCACTTAAGTCCATAATGGACAAAAGGGAAATGAGAATGATTGCAAAGAGATAAATTTTGTTTATTTTTTATTTTTTTTTTGAAATAACCGAAAAAAAATAAAATAAAAAGAAATTTAAATAAAAAAAAAATTCGAAAATCAAAAGGGAAAATGAGATCAAAACAAATTGAGAACTGAATCAATTAGTAAAAAAAAAGATTTTGAAAACAGCAATTAAGAAGATATGATTGAAAAAGTTTTTATGAAAGAGATTTGATTTTTAAAAAGAGGAAAGAGAAAAACACAAAAGACACCAAACTTAAAATTTTTAGAAAATCAAACACTAAATTTTTCGAAAATTTTAAAGGAAAAACACAAAGAGGACACCAAACTTAGAACTTTTATGAATCAAAAAGGGACTAAGAACATGCAAAAATCGAAAATTAAAAGAAAAACAAAAGCATGCAATTGACACCAAACTTAGAATATGAAACTAGACTCAACTAAAAGACTCTAAACCAACAAAAATAAAACAGTCCTAATCTAAGCAACAAAATAAACCGTCAGTTGTCCAAACTCGAACAATCCCCGGCAACGGCGCCAAAAACTTGGTGCACGAAATTGCAATAACACTTTTGCAACCCCGCACAACTAACCAGCAAGTGCACTGGGTCGTCCAAGTAATACCTTGCGTGAGCAAGGGTCGATCCCACGGAGATTGTCGGCTTGAAGCAAGCTATGGTTATCTTGTAAATCTTAGTCAGGATATCAGAAATTATCAGGATTGATTGTAAAAAGCAAAAGAACATGTAATGGTTACTTGTATTGCAGTAATGGAGAATGGGTTGAGGTTTGGAGATGCTCCATCTTCCGAATCTCTGCTTTCCTACTGTCTTCTTCATCAAGCACGCATGTCTCCTTCCATGGCAAGCTCGTGTAGGGTCTCACTGTTGTCAGCAGCTACCTCCCATCCGCGCAGTGAAAGCTAATGCACACACTCTGTCACAGTGCTGCCAATCACCGGTTTGGTTCCCTCCCCTACCGGAATAGAATCACTCTTTTGCGTCTGTCACTAACGCCCAGTAGGTTACAGGTTTGAAGCACGTCACAGTCATTCAATCATTGAATCCTACTCAGAATACCACAGACAAGGTTTAGACCTTCCGGATTCTCTTGAATGCTGCCATCAGGTCCTGCCTATACCACGAAGATTCCGATTAAAGAACCCAAGAGATAACTACTCAATCTAAGATAGAACAGAGGTGGTTGTCAGGCACGTGTTCATGGTTGAGAATGATGATGATTGTCACGGATCATCACATTCATCCGGGTTAAGAACAAGTGTTATCTTAGAATGGAAGCAAGCATGATTGAATAAGAAACAGTAGTAATTGCATTAATCCATCAAGACACAGCAGAGCTCCTCACCCCCAACCATGGGGTTTAGAAACTCATGCTGTGGAAGAAAATGTGTACAATGTCATAAGGTCACATCCGGTACTGATTACAATGTAAAAAGGTCCTATAAGTAGTAAACTAGTATCCTAAGGTTTACAGAAATGAGTAAATGACAGAAAAATCCACTTCCTGGCCCACTTGGTGTGTGCTTGGGCTGAGCAATGAAGGAAATTCGTGTAGAGACCTTTTCTGGAGTTAAACGCCAGTTCTCCTGCCAGTTTGGGCGTTTAACTCCAACTTTTATTCCAGTTTCGGCGTTTAACGCTGGAATTTCTGAGGCCGGATTGCTATGCGGGTTTGGGCCATCAAATATTGGACAAAGTATAGACTATTATATATTGCTGGAAAGCCCTGGATGTGTACTTTCTAATGCCGTTGAGAGCGCGCCAATTGGGCTTCTGTAGCTCCAGAAAATCCACTTCGAGTGCAGGGAGGTCAGAATCCAACAGCATCTGCAGTCCTTTTCGGTCTCTGGATCAGATTTTTGCTCAGGACCCTCAATTTCAGTCAGAAAATACCTGAAATCACAGAAAAACACACAAACTCATAGTAAAGTCCAGAAAAGTGAATTTTAATTAAAAACTAATAGAAATATACTAAAAACTAACTAAAAGATACTAAAAACATACCAAAAACAATGCCAAAAAGCATACAAATTATCCGCTCATCAATACCTCTCTGTAATTCCTTGAGAAGACGACCCGAGGTTTAAATGCTTCGGTTATCAATTTATTTAGGGGTTCGCTCATCAATACCCCTCTCGCTTTGAGTTTGGTTTTAATTTTGTTACAAGGAATGGAAGCTATAACAAGACTATGCATCAAGGTCTAAGCAATCAAAGATGGATGGAGCCACAAGGATCCAATCAACCCTTTAGGCAACAACATCATCCTAGATATCTTGGACAAAGACCATTATACAATGCATACCCAACTGATAGATTTGGTGGATCGCCTTGTAGCTACCAACAAGCCCCACCTTATGCTCAGAGACCATCCTTCCAACACAGCCCCAATCCACCATACTCACAAGCTTTTTTTCACCATTCGCCACCATATGATCCTTATCCACCCCAATGCCAATCCAATTACTCCCAAGAACCACCACTCTCCTACAAACCATGTTCATATTCATCAAGCCAAGAATCACAGGCTCACTTCGAAGAATCAGTAAACCAATTCAATACAACCTTCATCAACTGGAGCAAGCAATAAATCAACTATCTTCAGACGTTCAGCCACTCAACAGACCGCCATGGCTTCATGTGGAGAATCTAATGAAGAATGTATTGTGAAGAAGACACAAGAAACTCCAGTGGACAGCATAGAGCATAACTTCGTATTGGAACAAATAGAGGAAGCTCTCATTATAGCAGAAGAAGAGTTGGTTGAAGATTTAGGAGATGCCGAACCGCCACCTAAATACAGAGTCATGGAAGACCCCGTCAAGGATGTTACAACTGACGCTAAAAAGGAAGTTGCACAACCTCCAATGTAGATATCTTATGAAGAACTAGACAGAGTAACTCAAGACGCATGTTTCTTTAATGATGATAGTCACCAGTCAAGTCCTCCTAGTGATGAACTTGCAGCCGCAAGTGAATTCTTTGAGACTGAAGAATCTTCCCCAAGTGAATACGAAGATGATGCAGAGGTCGAGTTTTCTCAACCTCCTATTTATAACTCAAGTGATGAGGAAGATACGGAAGACCTTGACCAGAACATGGCTGGAATGGAAAAAGTTTGCAAGGAAGTGGAGGAATTCACTGAAGACCACAAGGGAGTAGACATTGCAGAAACACTGGAAACGCTTATCCCAAAGCCATTGCCAGCCAACTCAAACTTCAAATGGGTAAAATCCTTAGCTTTTATCTTTACTTTTCCACTTGAATACGGTTTGCTTGAAACAGATGGCCAGCTTAGAGCTCTTTGTGGCTTTAAGAGCAAAAGGGAAACATCTCGCACTCAGCACTGGTATGCAAGATTCAATGAGGTTTCGCACTTCAATTTGAGGTGCAGAAATTGGTGTTAAGCTCACTTGATAGGATCTCAGAAGCTGTTTGATCACTGCAGTGAGAATTCAGATCACTCATCACCCGGCTGGAAAAATGCAGATCAAGACAAAAACGGGTGTAAAAGTGGAAATTGGGATCCTGGAATCTATTCCGACAGTCGTCACCCCGGGAGCCTGAGTATATGTTTGAAGCTACTCGGAAGCTTTACATGCCTAGTTTGGGACCCCGGAGGATATTGGCATTCCAAACACTGGTGGAGATTTCTTGACGAATTCAAGCACAAGCCACCATAACAGGAAGCTTATCAAATGTCCAACTTAAGGACATTAACTAAAAGTGCTAGGTGGGAGACAACCCACCATGGTATGATCGTTTTTTTCTCATTTTTATTTTTTTTCAAGTTTTATTTATTTTATTGTATTGAACCTGGAGTTTTACATAACATCCATATTAGCATTGCATTCTGCATTCTGCATAAAAAAAGAAAAATGACGTGCGACGCGACCGCATCGATCATGCGATCATGTCAGTTGCGAAAAAACACCTCCCACGCGTCCGCGTCAATCACGCGGCCGCGTGACCTGGAAATCAGCGTAAAGATCCAACGCCCAGAAAGTTGGGCTGGAATCGTGTGGCCATTGTGCGTTTCGCACAAAAGACCTACGCGATCGCGTCACTAACGCGATCGCGTCCCATGCACCAACATTAATCCCACGCGACAGCGTGAGCGACGCGATCGCGTCGCGAGGATAGCACACCACCTCAAAGGAGACAGAGAGTTGGGCTGAAGCGACGCTGGAATTGTGCATTTCGCACGATCTCGAACGACGCGATCGGATTGCCTACGCGATCGCGCCATTCACTATTCACCGATTCCATGCGATCGCGTTAGCCAAGCGATCGCATCAACCACCATTTCACGCGGTCGCGTGGATTCAAATTTATAACCCCCCTGTCACGCGAACCCTATCTGTCGCACCCCCCCAGAAACCCTCTCCTCCCTCTCTTCTTCTCCAAGACCTAACAACCACCCAACCACCACCCAGCCACCACCACCGGCCACCACCGCACCCGCCGACCACCCAAAATCCACCGCCACACCACAACCTTCCTCCTTCCCCCTCTTTCTTCTTCTTCTTCCCCCATTCTCCCTCCACCGCCGCTGCCCTCCCTCCGCAATCGCCACCCACCGCGCCGCCCTCAACAGCCACGCCGCCACCCACCACCACCACCCTCAACCCCCGTCCCAACCCTTCCCGAACCCCCTGCCCCCTAACCAGCAGCCACCGCCGCCGCGCCAACCTCCGTCGCCGCGTCAGCCGCCGTCACCGCCACCCCCAGTCACCTCTCTGCCCCACTCTCCTTCATTCGCCTACCAGGTTCCGTAGAACGCCACCCTTCTATCATTCTTAGTTCATTCCATATTTTTTCTGTTTATGTTTATCATTAGGCTAGTTAGATATGCATGTTGTAGTGGATTCTAGGTTGTTAGGTAGCCTAGGATGTGGTTAGTGAATTTAGGCCTGATAATTGCGCTGTTCGTGTTTCTTGCTTTATGATTTTCGTAATTCTGCTGTTTCTGTGACGTTGTTGTTGTTCATATGTTGTCCTTTCTTGTTTAATGCTGCTTTTTACATTGCCTTTTTCACGTTCATACTCCTTATATGTAATTCTAGCCTTATTTTTTATTCATATGAACTATTCTGTTGCTGTTTATTTTCCGGGACAGTCCAATTTTAGCCGAAATGCTACCCAATTTTCTATAAAATGTTTCCATTCATGTCTTGGTTTTGGCATTTTCAACTGTGCTTTCCTTATACTTCACCAAACCAATTCATGAATGTCAGGGCACGCATTCTTATTCTCTTTGATCTCTTGGTTCATAAATTGCATTTTTTATGTTTGATTCCATTTTTTGCTATTTCTATATCTATCTGAATCAACATCAACCTGTTTTCCTTGTTTGGTTATGTGTTACCTGTAGCTTCTAATTATGGATGCTTGTTACTTAGAAACTTATCCTTATGCCACTTACCTTAACCCATTTTTAACTAACTCACTCATTCTAATTTCTTGAACTCTTTTTCAATTCTAACCAACCTAACATTTTAACACATCTCTTCTGGTTTTTCACTTTCTTTTAACCTTCTAACCATGGCATACTGATAATTTTTCCTACTTAACATACATTCTACTACATTTTGGATTGTGAATTCTGCCTTTCGAACTTTTACCTCTTATACGATCCTTAATGCACATTTACTTAACTCATTTTCCTCTTTCTAATTCTCCTTTGCCACTTTGTATTTCTTTTGACTATTTGCCTATTTGTTTTCCTATTTTTATTATATCCTGGTTTTCTGTTTTTCAGGATGTCGGATTCCCAGAGAAAGGGAAAAGGAAAGGCTACCACTGGCAAACATAAAAGAGGAGATTCATCTATGTCTATCATAGATCTTATGCATGATGCCTCCTGGCGGGAGAAACACTTTACCGCGCAGGAGAAGGCTGACCAGCTACTCCCTGCTACTGATCCCATAAAGTTTGCAAACCAATACTGCGAGTTGAAATATCCGGCGTTTGCAACCTCCAGGAACCTGTACTTAGAGCGGACTCTGAAAATCCCAAAAGAACTCTAGCAATATACCTGTGATCAAATCAAACAAAGAGGCTGGTTCTTCCTAGAGAGAAACCTGACAGAGGTCAATGCATCTTGGGTAAGGGAATTTTACTGCAATTACTTCATAACTTCTCTAGATGCAGTGAACCTAAGAGGAAAGCAGATACTGGTCACTGAAGAGGCCAATGAGGACATTCTGCAGCTCCCACCCAAGTCCGATCAGCCTGATGGGTACAAAAAGGCTGAGGAGGACATGCGTTTCATGAAGTTTGATTGGGATGCTTGATAAACCCATATTTTATGATATATTTTGTGCTTAGTTTGCGTGATTTATTAAACCCTTCACCCACTTATTCATATTAATTGCATGATTTTACTTTCCCTTCCTTATTATGTGATGTATGTGAAAAACATGTTTTCCATGCTTTAAAATTAATTATTTTAATTACCTTTATTTCCATTCGATGCCGTGATTAGTGTGTTGAGTAGTTTCAGATCTTCTAAGGCAGGAATGACTTAAAGGATGGAAAAGGAAACATATAAAAATGGAAGGAAAGCATAAAACGGAGTTTTGGAGAAACTGGCATCCACGCAACCGTATGAACGACGCGGCCGCATGCCAAGCGCGAAGAAGCAGCGACGCGGCCGCATGACTGACGCGACCGCGTGCCTAAAGAAGAACACCTGTGATGCGGCCACATGACTGACGTGACCGTGCGACAAGGAAGACTCCAATTGATGCGACCGCGTGACCCACACGGACCCGTCACAGAGGCCACGCACCAAAAATTGCAGAAAATGATCATAGCGAATTCTGAAGCCCTTCTTCGCCCAAATCCAAGTACAAAAGGCATAGACCAGAGGTTATGAAGTGAGTGAATGCATCCATTCAAGGGGAGCTCGCATTTTTAGTTAGTTTCAATGATTTAGATCTAGTTTTGAGAGAAGTTCTCTCCTCTTTCTCTTTAGGATTAGGATTTAGATTTAGGATTTTATTTGCTTCAAGGATTATCTTTTTATCAGGTTCAATATTCCTTTTTCATCACTTGCTTTCTCAATTTAGTTTATGAATTCTTCCATGTTACAGATTACTCTTTCGAATTAATGTTATTTGAGGTATTTCAGTTTAATATTTCTCTCTTTTATTTATGTCATTGATTATTCCCAATCTGAAGACATTTTTATTCCAGTAGATTTAATTCCCTTTCCTTTTCGTCTTGGTTAAGAAATCAGTAACTCAGGAGTTATCTTAGCTCAACATAATTGATAACTGTTATCTTTGCTAATTGAACTGAACTTCAATAATCCCAACCTTTTCTTAGGAAATAAATAGGATTCGAAGGTCAAACTAATTAGTCCCTTGACTTTCTTTTGCTTTAGCAAAGGTTAACTAAGTGGAATTAAGATTTCAACTTTCATTATTATTGCTAAGAATAACTAAGTCTGGACTTCCATCTTCCCATACCTTGCCAAAAGTTTTGCTTTATAGTATTTACATAATTTAATTGCCATTTAAATTATTTTCCATAGTCATTCCTCATTATCAACCCCAATTTACAATCTCCATAATCAATAATAAGAACATATTTCCCCGCAATTCCTTGAGAAGACGACCCGGGGTTTAAATACTTCAGTTATCAATTTATTTAGGGGTTTGTTACTTGTGACAACCAAAACGTTTGCACGAAGGGATTTCTGTTGGTTTAGAATCTATATCTACAACGCGACTATTTTTATAAAATTCTTTACTAGCAAAAATCTCGACGTCAAAATGGTGCCGTTGCCAGGGAGTTGCAAACGTGTGCCTTATTATTGGTTATTGTAAATATATTTTTTCTTTTACTTGTTTATTTACTTTCTTTCTTCCCTCTTATTTTTGATAGCTACTATGAATTCTCACCCCTCTCGCTTTGAGTTTGGTTCTAACTTTGTTGAAAGGAATGGAAGCTATAACAGGAATATGCATCAAGGTCTCAACAATCAAAGATGGATGGAGCCGAGAGGATCGAATCAACCCTTTAGGCAACAACATCATGCTAGATATCATGGACAAAGACCATTTTACAATGCATGCTCAACTGATAGATTTGGTGGACCGCCTTGTAACTACCAACAAGCCCCACCCTATGCTCAGAGACCATCTTCTCGACATAACTTCGAACCACCACACTCACAAGCTTCTTTTCTCCATTCGCCACCATATGATCCTTATCTGTCCCAACGCCAATCCAATTACTCCCAAGAACCACCACTCTCCTACAAACCATGTTCATATCCATCAAGCCAAGAATCACAGGCTCACTTCGAAGAATCAGTAAACCAATTCAATACAACCCTTTATCAACTGGAGCAAGCAATAAATCAACTATCTTTCAGACGTTCAGCCACTCAACAGACCCCCATGGCTTCATGTGGAGAATCTAATGAAGAATGCGTTGTGAAGAAGACACAAGAAACTCCAGTGGACAGCTGGTGGACGAAATTGTGATCCATGTTCTTTGTATTTGTATGAAATCATTATTATGGCACTGGTTGAATTCACAACTCCGTTCAACTAACCAGCAAGTGTACTGGGTCGTCCAAGTAATAAACCTTACGCGAGTAAGGGTCGATCCCACAGAGATTGTTGGTATGAAGAAAGCTATGGTCACCTTGTAAATCTCAGTTAGGCAGATTAAATTTGTTTATGATTTCGAAAATTAATAATAAAAAGAAATAATAAAAGGGATACTTATGCAGATTCATTGGTGGGAATTTCAGATAAGTGCATGGAGATACTGTATGACTCAAGAACGCCTGCTCTCCTACTGCTTCAACACAATCCTTCTTACTCCTTTCCATGGCAAGCTGTGTATAGGGGTTCACCGTTCGACGATGGCTACTTTTAATCCTCTCGGGAAAATGGTCCTCTGCGGCTGTCACTCGCATGGCTAATCGTCTGGAGGCATCACCTGGCCGAAGGCTACATCCCATCCTCGCAGTGAAAACTACGCTCACGCGCTCTGTCACAGCACGGCTAATCACTGGTTGGTTCCTGCGCCTACTGGAATAGAATCCCTTGATTCTTTTGCGTTTGTCATCACGCCCAGCACTTGCAAGTCTGAAGCACCTCACAGTCATTCATTATCGGAATCCTACTCGGAATACCACAGACAAGGTGAGACTTTCCGGATTCCCAGGATCCTACTCGGAATACCACAGACAAGGTGAGACTTTCCGGATCCTCATAAATGCCGCCATCTATCTAGCTTATACCACGAAGATTCTGTTGGGGAATCTAAGAGATACACATTCAAGCTCGGTTGCATGTAGAACGGAAGTGGTTGTCAATCACGCGCGTTCATAAGTGAGAATGATAATTAGGGTTATCTAATCATCACATTCATCATGTTCTTGGGTGCGAATGAATATCTTGGAATAAGAATAAGAGAGATTTGAATAAAAGAAAATAGAATTGCATTAATACTTGAGGTACAGCAGAGCTCCACACCCTTAATCTATGGTGTGCAGAAACTCCACCGTTGAAAATACATAAGTAAGAGGTTCAGGCATGGCCGAATGGCCAGCCCCCTAAAACGTGATCAATAGCCTCTTAGGATGAAGAATAAAACAAAACTGAGACCAAAGATGTCAAATACATTAGTTAAATGTTCTATTTATAATAAACTAGCTCCTAGGGTTTACATGAGTAAGTATTTGATGCATAAATCCACTTCCGGGGCCCACTTGGTGTATGCTTGGGCTGAGCTTGATCAATCCACGAGCTGAGGCTTCTCTTGGAGTTGAACTCCGAGTTATGACGTGTTTTGGGCGTTCAACTCCGGATCATGACGTTTTTCTGGCGTTTAACTCCAGACAGCAGCATGTACTTGGCGTTCAACGCCAAGTTACGTCATCAAATTCCGAATAAAGTATGGACTATTATATATTGTTGGAAAGCCCTGGATGTCTACTTTCCAAAGCCATTGAGAGCGCGCCGATTGGAGTTCTGTAGCTCCAGAAAATCCATTTCGAGTGCAGGGAGGTCAGATTCCAACAGCATCAGCAGTCCTTTTGTCAGCCTTTTTCAGAGTTTTGCTCAAGTCCCTCAATTTCAGCCAGAATTTACCTGAAATCACAGAAAAACACACAAACTCATAGTAAAGTCCAGAAATGTGAATTTAACATAAAAACTAATGAAAACATCCCTAAAAGTAGCTTGAACTTACTAAAAACTACCTAAAAACAATGCCAAAAGCGTATAATTATCCGCTCATCACAACACCAAACTTAAATTGTTGCTTGTCCCCAAGCAACTGAAAATCAAATAGGATAAAAAGAAGAGAATATACTATAAATTCCAGAATATCAATGAATATTAATTATAATTAGATGAGCGGGACTTGTAGCTTTTTGCTTCTGAACAGTTTTGGCATCTCACTTTTTCCTTTGAAGTTTAGAATGATTGGCTTCTCTAGGAACTTAGAATTTCGGATAGTGTTATTGACTTTCCTAGTTAAGCATGTTGATTCTTGAACACAGCTACTTATGAGTCTTGGCTGTGGCCCTAAGCACTTTGTTTTCCAGTATTACCACCGGATACATAAATGCCACAGACACATAACTGGGTGAACCTTTTCAGATTGTGACTTAGCTTTGCTAGAGTCCCCAGTTAGTGGTGTCTAGAGCTCTTAAGCACACTCTTTTGCTTTGGATCACGACTTTAACCACTCAGTCTCAAGCTTTTCTCTTGGACCTTCATGACACAAGCACATGGTTAGGGACAGCTTTGATTTAGCCGCTTAGGCCTGGATTTTATTTCCTTGGGCCCTCCTATCCATTGATGCTCAAAGCCTTGGATCCTTTTTACCCTTGCCTTTTGGTTTTAAGGGCTATTGGCTTTTTCTACTGCTCCTTCTTTTTTTTTTTTCGCCATTCACTGCTTTTTCTTGCTTCAAGAATCAATTTCATGATTTTTCAGATCATCAATAACATTTCTCTTTGTTCATCATTCTTTCAAGAGCCAACAATTTTAACATTCATAAACAACAAGATCAAAAGACATATGCACTGTTCAAGCATTCATTCAGAAAGCAAAAGTATTGTCACCACATCAATATAATTAAATTAAATTCAAGGATAAATTCGAAATTCATGTACTTCTTGTTCTTTTGAATTAAAACATTTTTCATTTAAGAGAAGTGAAGGATTAATGGATTTAATTCATAGCTTTAAGGCATGGTTACATACTAATGATCATGAAATAAAGACACAAAACATAGATAAACACAACATTAAAAACTGAAAAGCAGAAAGAAATAAGAACAAGGAATGAATCCACCTGAGTGAGGGTGGCGCCTTCTTGAAGAACCAATGGTGCTCTTTGAGCTCCTCTATGTCTCTTCCTTGCTTCTGTTGAATGATTCCTAGTAATTCTTGGTGTTCCTCCCCTTAGTTGCTTCCAATATTTGTGTGGAGGACAACTTATTCCCTGAGGTATCTCAGGGATCTCTTGATTTGCAGCCACATGTTCTACCACTGAGCTATGACGGCTTATATTTAGTCTTTCCATCTCCCATGACTCAGAGGTGGAAGCTTTTTGTCTTCCCTTTGAGGTTTCTCTGGCTTTAGGTGCCATTAATGGTAATGAAAAAGCAAAAAAGCTATGCTTTTACCACACCAAACTTAAAATATTGCTCGCCCTCGAGCAAGAGAAGAAAGAAGAGAAGAAGAAGAAGAAGAAGAAGAAAATGGAGGAGAGTGAGGGGAGAAGGATTCGGCTATATGGGTGGGATTGGGTGGGAAGGAGAAGTTGAATTGTAAAGGTATGTGGGGTGTATGGGGAAGAGTGGATAAATGTGGGTGGTGAATGAAAAACAGAAGGGATGACCATGAATGGAGAGAGAGAGGGCGAGGTAGGTGGGGATCCTGTGAGGTTCACAGATCCTGAGGTGATCCTGTGGGGTCCACAGATCCTGAGGTGTCAAGGAATTCCATCCCTGCACCAAATAGGCATGTAAAATGCCTTTGCACACCATTCTGGCGTTTAAACGCCCATTGGTGCACATTCTGGGCGTTCAACGCCCATGTAAAGCATGTTTCTGGCGTTGAACGCCAGTTTCATGCTTGTTACTGGCGTACAGCGCCAGCTTTTCTTCTTTAGGCACATTCCTGGCGTTCAGCGCCAGAATGTTGCTTGTTTCTGGCGTTCAGCGCCAGAATGGTGCTCTGTTCTGACGTTGAACGCCAGCCAGATGCATCTTACTGGCGTTGAACGCCAGCCTGTGCGTCCTCCAGGGTGAAAAAATTTTTTTCTTCTGTTTTTGACTCTGTTTTTAATTTTTTTTTTTATTTTTTTCGTGACTCCTCATGATCATGTACCTAATAAAACACAAAATAACAATAAAATAGAATAAAATAAGAATTAGATAAAATTAGGTTGCCTCCCAACAAGCGCTTCTTTAATGTCAATAGCTTGACAGTGGCTCTCATGGAGCCACAAGGTGATCAGGTCAATGTTGTATAGTTGTCCACACCAAGCTTAGAGTTTGGATATGGGATCTTAACACCAAACTTAGAGTTTGGTTGTGGCCTCACAACACCAAACTTAGAGTTTGACTGTGAGGGCTCTTCTTGACCCTGAACTGAGTGAAGCTCTTCATGCTTACTCTCTTCTGTCACAGAGGGATGGCCATATGCTTTAAACACAAGGTAGTCCCCATTCAATTGAAGGACTAGTTCACCTCTGTTGACATCTATCACAGCTCCTGCTGTGGCTTGGAAAGGTCTTCCAAGGATGATGCAATCATCCTTTTCCTTCCTAGTGTCTAAGATTATGAAATCAGCAGGGATGTAAAGGCCTTCAACCTTTACTAACACGTCCTCTACTATTCCATAAGCTTGTCTCAATGACTTGTCTGCCAGTTGTAATGAAAACAAGGCAGGTTGTACCTCAATGATCCCCAGCTTCTCCATTACAGAGAGTGGCATTAGATTTATCCCTGACCCCATATCACACAGAGCTTTTTCAAAGCTCTTGGTGCCTATGGTACAAGGTATTAAGAACTTGCCAGGATCTTGTTTCTTTTGAGGTAGAGTTTTCTGAATCCAAGTATCCAGTTCATTAATGAGCAAGGGAGGTTCACTTTCCCGAGTCTCATTACCAAATAACTTGGCCTTCAGCTTCATGATAGCTCCTAAATATTGAGCAACTTGCTCTCCAGTTACATCTTCATCTTCTTTAGAGGATGAATAGTCTTCAGAGCTCATGAATGGCAGAAGGAGATTCAATGGAATCTCTATGGTCTCTGTAAGAGCCTCAGATTCCTTTGGATCCTCAATAGGGAACTCCTTCTTGCTTGAGGGACGTCCCAGGAGGTCTTCCTCACTAGGATTTTCGTCCTCCTCCTCCCTTGTGCATTCAGCCATATTGACTATGTCAATGGCCTTGCACTCTCCTTTTGGATTCTCTTCTGTATTGCTTGGGAGAATACTGGGAGGAGTTTCAATGACTTTCTTACTCAGCTGGCCCACTTGTGCCTCCAGATTTCTAATGGAGGATCTTGTTTCATTCATGAAACTGAAAGTGGCCTTTGACAGATCAGAGACTACATTGGCTAAATTAGAAGTGTTTTGTTCAGAATTCTCTGTCTGTTGCTGAGAAGATGATGGATATGGCTTACTATTGTTCAGCCTGTTGCGTCCACCATTGTTAAAACCTTGTTGAGGTTTTTGTTGATCCTTCCATGAAAAATTTGGATGATTTCTCCATGATGAGTTATAGGTGTTTCCATAAGGTTCACCCATGTAATTAACCTCTGCCATGGCAGGGTTCTCAGGATCATAAGCTTCTTCAGAAGCTGCCTCTCTAGTACTGTTGGATGCATGTTGCAATCCATTCAGATTTTGAGAGATCATGTTGACCTGTTGAGTCAACACTTTGTTCTGAGCCAATATGGCATTCAGAGTATCAATTTCAAGAACTCCTTTCTTTTGAGGTATCCCATTGTTCACGGAATTCCTCTCAGAAGTATACATGAATTGGTTGTTTGCAACCATGTCAATGAGTTCTTGAGCTTCTTCAGGCGTTTTCTTCAGGTGAATAGATCCACCTGCAGAATGGTCCAATGACATTTTCGAAAATTCAGAGAGACCATAATAGAATATATCTAAAATGGTCCATTCTGAAAACATGTCAGATGGACATCTTTTGGTCAGCTGCTTGTATCTTTCCCAAGCTTCATAGAGGGATTCACCATCTTTTTGTTTGAAGGTTTGAACATCCACTCTCAGCTTGCTCAGCTTTTGAGGAGGAAAGAATTTATCTAAGAATGCAGTGACAAGCTTATCCCATGAGTCCAGGCTATCCTTGGGTTGTGAATCCAACCATACTCTAGCTCTGTCTCTTACAGCAAAAGGGAAAAGCATGAGTCTGTAGACTTCAGGATCAACTCCATTCGTCTTTACAGTCTCACAGATCTGCAAGAACTCAGTTAAGAACTGATAAGGATCTTCAGATGGAAGTCCATAAAACTTGCAGTTTTGTTGCATTAAAGCAACTAGCTGAGGTTTCAGCTCAAAGTTATTGGCTCCAATGGCAGGAATGGAGATGCTTCTTCCATCAAACTTGGACGTTGGCTTTGTGAAGTCACCAAGCATTCTCCTTGCATTATTATTATTATTTTCGGCTGCCATCTCCTTCTCTTGTTCGAAACTTTCTGAAAGGTTGTTTCTGGATTGTTGTAACTTAGCTTCTCTTAATTTTCTCTTCAGAGTCCTTTCAGGTTCTGGATCAATTTCAACAAGAGTGCCTTTTTCCCTGTTCCTGCTCATAAGAAAGAGAAGAAAACAAGAAAAGAAGAGGAATCCTCTATGTCACAGTATAGAGATTCCTTTATGTTAGTAGAAAAAGAAGAGGGTAGAAGAATAAAGAAGGAGGTTCGGATTTTTGGATGAAGAGAGGTGAAGAGAAGTGTTAGTAATTAAATAATTAAATAGAAGAAGAAAAGAGAGGGAGAATTTCGAAAATAATTTTAAAAAAAGGGTTAGTGATTTTCGAAAATTAGAGATAAGTTGTAATTAAAATTAAAACATGAAACAATTAATTAATTAAAAAGAATTTTTGAAAAAGGGGTGAGATATTTTCGAAAATTGAAGAGGGAAAAGTAGTTAGGTGGTTTTGAAAAAGATAAGAAATAAACAAAAAGTTAGTTAGTTGATTGAAAAAGATTTGAAATCAAAATTTGAAAAAGATAAGAAGATAGTAAGTTAGATAAGATATTTTGAAATCAAATTTTGAAAAAGATAAAATTTTTGAAAAAGATCAAAATAAAAGATAAAAAGATTTAATTCAAAAATTTTGAAATTGTTTACTTCACTAACAAGAAACTACAAGATAAGATTCTAGAACTTAAAGATTGAACCTTTCTTAACAAGAAAGTAACAAACTTCAAATTTTTGAACCAATCACATTAATTATTAGTGAATTTTCGAAAATATGATGTAAAGATAAGAAAAAGATTTTGAAAATATTTTGAAAAAGATTTTTGAAATTTTCGAAAAATAGAAAAAATGAAAAAGATATGATTTTTGAAAAAAATTTTGAAAAGATAAGATTTTTAAAATTGAAATTTTGACTTGACTTGTAAGAAACAACTAATTTTGAAAATTTTTGACCAAGTCAACCCAAAATTTCGAAAATTTGGAGGAAAATAAGGAAAAGATATTTTTTTGATTTTTGAATTTTTAATTATGAGAGAGAAAAACAACAAAAATACTCAAATGCATGAAATTTTTAAATCAAAACAATGAATGCATGCAAGAATGCTATGAATGTCAAGATGAACACCAAGAACACTTTGAAGATCATGATGAACATCAAGAACATATTTTTGAAAAATTTTTGATGCAAAGAAAATATGCAAGACACCAAACTTAGAAATTTTTAATGCATGGAAAATATGAATGCCAAGATGCACATGAAAAACAACAAACAACATAAAGCAAGAAAACATCAAGATCAAACAAGAGGACTTATCAAGAACAACTTGAAGATCATGAAGAACACTATGAATGCATGTATTTTTCGAAAAATGCAAGAAAAATTTTTAAAAACATGCAATTGACACCAAACTTAAAATTTGACTCAAGACTCAAACAATAAACACAAAATATTTTTGATTTTTATGATTTTCTAATTTTTTTGGATTTTTATTAATTTTTTCGAAAATAAAATTTAGAAAAACGAAAAATAAAAGAAAAATTTTGAAAAAGATTTTTGAAAAGAAAATTACCTAATCTGAGCAACAAGATGAACCGTCAGTTGTCCATACTCGAACAATCCCCGGCAACGGCGCCAAAAACTTGGTGGACGAAATTGTGATCCATGTTCTTTGTATTTGTATGAAATCATTATTATGGCACTGGTTGAATTCACAACTCCGTTCAACTAACCAGCAAGTGTACTGGGTCGTCCAAGTAATAAACCTTACGCGAGTAAGGGTCGATCCCACAGAGATTGTTGGTATGAAGAAAGCTATGGTCACCTTGTAAATCTCAGTTAGGCAGATTAAATTTGTTTATGATTTCGAAAATTAATAATAAAAAGAAATAATAAAAGGGATACTTATGCAGATTCATTGGTGGGAATTTCAGATAAGTGCATGGAGATACTGTATGACTCAAGAACGCCTGCTCTCCTACTGCTTCAACTCAATCCTTCTTACTCCTTTCCATGGCAAGCTGTGTATAGGGGTTCACCGTTCGACGATGGCTACTTTTAATCCTCTCGGGAAAATGGTCCGCTGCGGCTGTCACTCGCATGGCTAATCGTCTGGAGGCATCACCTGGCCGAAGGCTACATCCCATCCTCGCAGTGAAAACTACGCTCACGCGCTCTGTCACAGCACGGCTAATCACTGGTTGGTTCCTGCGCCTACTGGAATAGAATCCCTTGATTCTTTTGCGTTTGTCATCACGCCCAGCACTTGCAAGTCTGAAGCACGTCACAGTCATTCATTACCGGAATCCTACTCGGAATACCACAGACAAGGTGAGACTTTCCGGATTCCCAGGATCCTACTCGGAATACTGATGAGCGGATAATTTGTACGCTTTTTGGCATTGTTTTTAGTATGTTTTTAGTATCTTTTAGTTAGTTTTTATTATATTTTTATTAGCTTTTAGTTAAAATTCACTTTTCTAGACTTTACTATGAGTTTGTGTGTTTTTCTGTGATTTCAGGTATTTTCTGGCTGAAATTGAGGGATCTGAGCAAAAATCTGATCCAGAGACTCAAAAGGACTGCAGATGCTGTTGGATTCTGACCTCCCTGCACTCGAAGTGGATTTTCTGGAGCTACAGAAGCCCAATTGGCGCGCTCTCAACGGCGTTGGAAAGTAGACATCCTGGGCTTTCCAGCAATATATGATAGTCCATACTTTGTCCAAGATTTGATTGCCCAAACCGGCGTTCAAATTCACCTCAAGAAATTCCAGCGTTAAACGCCGGAACTGGCACCTAAATGGGAGTTAAACGCCCAAACTGGCATAAAAGCTGGCGTTTAACTCCAAGAAGAGTCTCTACACGAAAATGCTTCATTGCTCAGCCCAAGCACACACCAAGTGGGCCCGGAAGTGGATTTTTATGTCATTTACTCATCTCTGTACACCCTAGGCTACTAGTTTTCTATAAGTAGGACCTTTTACTATTGTATTTTCATCTTCTGATCTTTGGAACCTTTTTCTTTAGATCTTTTGATCACTTTGGGAGGCTGGCCATTCGGCCATGCCTAGACCTTGTTCTTATGTATTTTCAACGGTGGAGTTTCTACACACCATAGATTAAGGTGTGGAGCTCTGCTGTACCTCGAGTATTAATGCAATTACTATTGTTCTTCTATTCAATTCCGCTTGTTCTTGTTCCAAGATATCACCTGTTCTTCAACTTGATGAATGTGATGATCCGTGACACTCATCATCATTCTCACTTATGAACAAAGTGACTGACAACCACTCTTGTTCTACAAGCATATGAGGCTTAGTGAATATCTCTTGGATTCCTGATACACGATGCATGGTTGATCGCCTGACAACCGAGTGCTCGCCTGACAAATGAGCCAGCCATTCCGTGAGATCAGAGTCTTCGTGGTATAGGCGAGAACTGATGGCGGCATTCAAGAGAATCCGGAAGGTCTAACCTTGTCTGTGGTATTCTGAGTAGGATTCAATGATTGAATGACTGTGACGTGCTTCAAACTCCTAGCAGGCGGGGCGTTAGTGACAGACGCAAAAGGATCGATGGATTTTATTCCGGCCTGACCGAGAACCGACAGCTGATTAGCCATATGCTGTGACAGAGCATGGGAACATTTTCACTGAGAGGATGGGAGGTAGCCACTGACAACGGTGAAACCCTACATGAGCTTGCCATGGAAAGGAGTAAGAAGGATTGGATGAAGACTGTAGGAAAGCAGAGAGACGGAAGGGAAGGCATCTTCATACGCTTGTCTGAAGCTCTCACCAATGATATACATAAGTATCTCTATCTTTATCTTTATGCTTTATTCATTTATCACTGATGCCAAGGCATCTTAGGCTAGTTTCACTAACATTTTGTTGTTAGTTTTAGTTGTTTTATGCATTTTCTTGAGCCTTAAGTAATCATTTGGGCCAAATAGTCATGCTTGTCTTAAATCATTCAAACATGATGATTTTGATGCAAATTTCATGAGTTTTTAGTTAGATTACTTGAATGCTATGAATGTAAGATTTCTCATGAAATTTTGCAAGACTTTGATGCAATTGTTTGGATGATTTCAGGGAAGAAGAGGCTAGGCAAAGAAGCAACAAAATCAATAAAGGAAGCTTGAAGATCACATGTGCCAAGCCATATGATGCTGAAACTGGCGTTTAACCTCCAGTTTAACCTTAAACTGGAAGTTAAACGCCAGAATAAGAAAGGCACCAAAGCTGAAAGTGGCGTTTAACCTTCAGTTTAAGGTTAAACTGAAGGTTAAACGCCAGAATCATGAAAGCTGAGAAAAGAGGAAACTGGCGTTTAACCTCCAGTTTAACCTTAAACTAAAGGTTAAACGCCAGAATGAGAATGGCACAACGGGAGCATTTCCACGTTTAACCTCCAGTTTAACCTCAAACTGGAGGTTAAACGTGTTCGAACCACATTATGCACCAGGAAGCCATTTCCACGTTTAAGCTCCAGTTTGACCTCAAACTGGAGCTTAAACGTGTTCGACATTCACACTCCTGGGCTACCTTCTTCATTCCCACGTTTAAGCTCCAGTTTGACCTCAAACTGGAGCTTAAACGTGTTCGGCGTTTTTGCTCCTCCAGGGTTGCCTTCTCATTTCCACGTTTAAGCTCCAGTTTGACCTCAAACTGGAGCTTAAACGTGTTCGACCAGAATTGCCTCCAGGGTTGCAATCTTCATTTCCACGTTTAAGCTTCAGTTTAACCTTAAACTGAAGCTTAAACGTGTTCGATTAATTACCCTCCTGGGTTGCTTTCTTCCAATTCCAAGTTTAAGTTTCAGTTTAACCTTAAACTGAAACTTAAACTTCAACTTAAACGCCACTCTTTGAAAGGGTTTCTGGGCCAAATATATTGAAGTTTAAGTTAGCATTTGAGCACAAATATTAACTTAAACGTATTATGGTATGAAACCCAATTGAATATCATGGTTTATGGGATTGGGCTTGAAGAATTGATGAGTTTGGAGCATCCATTTGTTGAGTCTTGTGTCATTACTTGTTTATCACTAAGTTTGCTCAATGAATGTTACAGATTTGAATCACAGCCTCATCAGGATTATGGACCATAAACCCAAAGCAAAGGGAATTCAAGGAAAGGCCTCAAAGCCCAAGGAACACAACAGAAGCTCAATTTAGAAAGTGTATAAATAGGATAGAATTTAAGTTAGTTGACACTTTTGACTGGGACATTTTTTTTACACTTCAGAACTTTTTTCATCTTTTGTAATTGAATTCAGAGTTATGACTCACTAAACCCCTTTCATTGGGTTAGGGAGCTCTATTGTAATTCAATGAATCAATAATAGTTTTATCTTCTTCTTCAATCTTTTCTCTTGAATTTTGTTAGAAAGCTTCTCGATCTAACTCCATTGGGTAGTTGTCTTGGGAAAGAAACTACCCATAATTGGAATCCTTCGGAACCTTGGGAAAGGAATGATGGATTCATGCTAGAGAAGCTTTCTCACAGTGAATTGAATTGGGGTTTGGATGGATATTGTGACATGTAATCCTACCAAATTGTGGTTCATGAAACTGTGTGGTATAATCAGTGATCAAGCATCATCTCTTCTTATGAACATTTAAACCAAGGGATTGGGAATTTGTTTATTTTTAGAGAGAATTGGTGAGCCAAGGAATTGGGATCCAATCATATAAGATTGCCAAGCAAGATTCAATGAATGCATTGGTTGAGGAAGAGATGAAGTTGTTTTGATTCGGAGATTTCAATATCTCCTGAACCCAATGAACTCCCCATTTCTGATCTACACTTTCTTTTACATTCTGCCATTAATTTCATGCAATCACCCCCATCCCTTTTTGATTTCAGCAATTTACTTTCTCGCACCTTAATTCTCGAAATTTAAGTTTATGCAATTTCAATTCCTTGCAATTTACGTTTCCTGCCACATTTACTTTATGCAATTCACATCCAAAAGTTGATTCCGCTCGACTAATCAAACTTCTAATTCGAATTGCTCATTCAACCAATCCTTGTGGGATTCGACCTCACTCTATTGTGAGTTTTTACTTGACGATAACCGGTGCACTTGCCGGAAGGAATTTTACCGTTTGTGCAATTTCCTAAAATCGTAGCATAACAAGTTTATGAGCATCAATCACTATACCCAATTGAGTCTGCTTGACTGAGATTTACAAGGTGACCATAGCTTGCTTCATAGCAACAATCTCCGTGGGATCGACCCTTACTCACGTAAGGTTTATTACTTGGACGACCCAGTGCACTTGCTGGTTAGTTGTGCGGAGTTGTGTTTATGCCATGGTATTGAACACCAAGTTTTTGGATTCATTACCGGGGATTGTTCTTGAGCTGTGAAAAGTATTGATCACAATTTCGTGCACCAAATACCACAGACAAGGTGAGACTTTCCGGATCCTCATAAATGCCGCCATCTATCTAGCTTATACCACGAAGATTCTGTTGGGGAATCTAAGAGATACACATTCAAGCTCGGTTGCATGTAGAACGGAAGTGGTTGTCAATCACGCGCGTTCATAAGTGAGAATGATAATGAGGGTTATCTAATCATCACATTCATCATGTTCTTGGGTGCGAATGAATATCTTGGAATAAGAATAAGAGAGATTTGAATAAAAGAAAATAGAATTGCATTAATACTTGAGGTACAGCAGAGCTCCACACCATTAATCTATGGTGTGCAGAAACTCCACCGTTGAAAATACATAAGTAAGAGGTTCAGGCATGGCCGAATGGCCAGCCCCCTAAAACGTGATCAATAGCCTCTTAGGATGAAGAATAAAACAAAACTGAGACCAAAGATGTCAAATACATTAGTTAAATGTTCTATTTATAATAAACTAGCTCCTAGGGTTTACATGAGTAAGTATTTGATGCATAAATCCACTTCCGGGGCCCACTTGGTGTATGCTTGGGCTGAGCTTGATCAATCCACGAGCTGAGGCTTCTCTTGGAGTTGAACTCCGAGTTATGACGTGTTTTGGGCGTTCAACTCCGGATCATGACGTTTTTCTGGCGTTTAACTCCAGACAGCAGCATGTACTTGGCGTTCAACGCCAAGTTACGTCGTCAAATTCCGAATAAAGTATGGACTATTATATATTGTTGGAAAGCCCTGGATGTCTACTTTCCAAAGCCATTGAGAGCGCGCCGATTGGAGTTCTGTAGCTCCAGAAAATCCATTTCGAGTGCAGGGAGGTCAGATTCCAACAGCATCAGCAGTCCTTTTGTCAGCCTTTTTCAGAGTTTTGCTCAAGTCCCTCAATTTCAGCCAAAATTTACCTGAAATCACAGAAAAACACACAAACTCATAGTAAAGTCCAGAAATGTGAATTTAACATAAAAACTAATGAAAACATCCCTAAAAGTAGCTTGAACTTACTAAAAACTACCTAAAAACAATGCCAAAAAGCGTATAAATTATCCGCTCATCAACAACATAGAGCATAACTTCGTATTGGAACAAATAGAGGAAGCTGTCATTGTAGCAGAAGAAGAGTTGGTTGAAGATTTAGGAGACGCCGAACCGCCACCTGAATACAGAGTCATGGAAGACCCCGTCAAGGAAGTTACAACTGACGCTAAAGAGGATGTTGCACAACCTCCAATGCAGATATCTTATGAAGAACTGGACGGAGTAACTCAAGACGCATGTTTCTTTGATGATGATAGTCACCAGTCAAGTCCTCCTAGTGATGAACTTGCAGCCGCAAGTGAATTCCTTGAGACTGAAGAATCTTTCCCAAGTGAATACGAAGATGATGTAGAGGTCGAGTTTTCTCAACCTCCTATTTATGACTCAAGTGATGAGGAAGATACGGAAGACCTTGACCAGAACATGGCTGGAATGGAAAAAGTTTGCAAGGAAGTGGAGGAATTCACTGAAGACCACAAGGGAGTAGACCTTGTAGAACCACTGGAAACGCTTATCCCAAAGCCATTGCCACCCAACTCAAACTTCAAGTGGGTAAAATCCTTAGCTTTTATATTTACTTTTCCACTTGAATACGGTTTGCTTGAAACAGATGGCCAGCTTAGAGCTCTTTGTGGCTTTAAGAGCGACAGGGAAACATCTCGCACTCAGCACTGGTACGCAAGATTCAATGAGGTTTCGTACTTCAATTTGAGGTGCGGAAATTGGTGTCAAGCTCACTTGATAGGATCTCGGAAGCACTTTGGTCACTGCAGTGAGAATTCAGATCACTTATCACCCGGCTGGAAAAATGCAGATCAACAGAAAAACGGATGTAAAAGTGGAAATTGGGATCTTGGAATATATTCCGACAGTAGTCACCCCGGGAGCCTGAGTATATGTTTGAAGCTGCTCGGAAGCTTTACATGCCTAGTTTGGGACCCCGAAGGATATTGGCATTCGAAACACTGGTGGAGATTTCTGGACGAATTCAAGCACAAGCCGCCATAACAGGAAGCTCATCAAATGTTTAACTTAAGGACTTTAACTAAAAGTGCTTGGTGGGAGACAACCCACCATGGTATGATCGTCCCTTTTTCAGTTTTCACTTTTGTCTATTTTGTTTGTGTTTGAGTTTTGATTGAACCTGGAATTTTGCATAACATTCATTGCATCTGCATTTGCATCTTTTTCACGATAAAAAAGGGCGTGGGACGCGATCATATCACTCACGCGATCGCGTCATATTGCTACAAACACCCCCACGCGACCGCGTCATCCACGCGGCCGCGTGACCTGGAAATCGGCGTAAAGATCCAACGCCCAGAAAGTTGGGCTGGAATCGTGTGGCCATTGTATGTTTCGCACAAAACGATCCACGCGATCGGGTCCCAGACGCGATCGCGTCATATGCACACACATCAATCCCACGCGACAGCGTGAGCGACGCGATCACGTCGCATGGATAGCACACCACCCCAAAGGAAACAGAGAGTTGCGCTGACATGACACTGGAATCGTGCGTTTAGCACAATTTCAAGCGACGCGATCGCATGCCTCATGCGATCGCGTCATCCCCTCTTTTATTCGTTCCATGCGATCGCGCGACCCAAGCGATTGCGTCAGCCCCATTTCACCCCATCCACGCGACCGCGTGCTCCACGCGATCGCATGGATTCAAATTTATAACCCTTCCCGAAACCCTCTCCTTTCACTCTCCCTCTCTACCACCCAACCACCACCCAGCCACCACCACCGGCCACCACCACACCCGTCGACCACCCAGAACCAACCACCACCCTGACCCCCTTCCTCCTTCCCCCTCTTTCTTCTTCTCCTCTCTCCTCTTCTCCCTCCGCGATCGCCGCCCACCGCGCCGCCACCAGCCGCGCCACCACCTACCACCACCAACCTCAACCCCCGTCCCAAACCCTTCCCCCTACCCCTACCCTTCCCGAAGCCCCTGCCACCTAACCAGCCGCCACCGCCGCCGTGTCTCCCTCCTCCACCGCGACAGCCGCCGTCACCGCCACCCCCAGCCGTCTCTCTACCCCAATCTCCTTCATTAGCCTACCAGGTTCCGCATCACGTCACCCTTCTATCCATTCGTAGTTACTTCATATTTTTTCTGTTTTTGTTCATATTTAGGCTAGTTAGATATGCATGTTGTAGTGGATTCTAGGTTGTTAGGTAGCCTAGGATGTAGTTAGTGGATTTAGGCCTGATAATTGCACTGTTCGTGTTTCTTGCTTTATGATTTTCGCAATTCTGATGTTTCTGTGATGCTACTATTGTTCATATGCTATGATTTCTTGTTTCATGCTGCTTTTTACATTGCCTTTTTCATGTTCATACTCCTTATATGTAATTGCAGCTTTATTTTTTATTCATATGAACTATTCTGTTGCTGTTTATTTTTCGGGACAGTGCAATTTTAGCCGAAATATTGCCCAATTTTCTGTAAAATGTTTCCATTCATGTCTTGGTTTTGGCATTTTCAACTGTACTTTCATTAGATTTCTCCAAACCAATTCATGAATGCCCGGGCACGCATTCTTATTTCTCTTTGATCTCCTGATTCATAAACTGCATTTTTGATGTTTGATTCCAATTTTTGCTATTTCTCTATCTATTTGAATCATTATCTACCTGTCTTCCTTGTTTGGTTATGAGTTACCTGTAGCTTTTACTTATGAATGCTTGTTACTTAGAAACTTATCCTTATACCACTTACCTTAACCCATTTTTCACTAACCCACTAATTTTAACTTCCTAAACTCTTTTTTCAATTCTAACCAAACTATCATTTTAAAACTTCTCTTCTGATTTTTCACTTTCTTTTAACCTTCTAACCATGGCATAATGATACTTTTTTCTACTTAACATGACTTCTAATACATTTTGGATTGTGACTTTTCTTCTTGGACTTTTCACTCTTATGCAATCCTTAATGCACATTTATTTGACTCATTTTCATTACTCTGCTGCTCCTTTGCCATTATGTGCTTATTTTGTTAATTGCCTACCTGTTTTTCCTATTTTTATTATATCCTGGTTTTCTATTTTTCAGGATGTCAGATTCCCAGAGAAAAGGAAAAGGAAAGGCTACCACTGGCAAACGTAAAAGAGGAGATTCTTCTATGTCTATCATTGATCTAATGCATGCTGCCTCCTGGCGGGAGAAAAACTTCACCCCGCAGGAGAAGGCCGACTAGTTACTCCCTGCTACTGATCCCATCAAGTTTGCAAACCGATACTGTGAGCTGATGTATCTGGTGTTTGTAACCTCCAGGAACCTATACCTGGAGAGAACTCTGAAGATCCCAGGAGAACTCCAGCAATATACCTCTGATCAGATCAAAGAAAGAGGCTGGTTCTTCCTGGAGAGAAACCTGACAGAGGTCAATGCATCTTGGGTTAGGGAATTTTACTGCAATTACTTCAAAACTTCCCTAGATGCAGTGAACCTAAGAGGAAAGCAGATACTGGTCACTGAAGAGGCCATTGAGGACATTGTGCAGCTCCCACCCAAGTCCGATCAGCCTGATGGTTACAAAAAGGCTGAGGAGGACATGCGTTTCATGAGGTTTGATTGGGATGTTGTCAAGGCGAGGATAGCCCTTGACCCGACTGTTCCTTGGGAAATGGGTCAGGACACCACCATGCCTAAGGGAATCAAGCGAATTTACTTAAATGATGAAGCTTGGCTCTGGCATCAGATCTTGAGCAACTATATTATGCCGAGTACCCATGAGATGGAGATACCAGCCGTTATGATCACTCTCCTTTAGTGTGTGATGGAGGGTAAGGACCTGTACCTGCCATGCTTTATCCGGTCCTACATGGCCAGGGTCCCACGTCCGAGGCACTCTTCCCTTTCCCTATTTGGTTACACAGCTACCCCAGCTACCCCTGCTACAACTAATGCACCTCCACCTGCCTCAGAGCTAGTTTATCACCTAGTGCACCGCCTATTTCAGCAGCTAGAGAGAATGGAGCGCCGCAACCGGCACCGGTATGAGAGATCTGAGCATCGCAACCGGCAATGCTATGAACACCTAAAGCTGTTGATACAATCTGGCGGCGACATCCCCTCCGAGCCTGACACACCATCAGAGCCATCTGAGGAGGAGGCGGATGCGCACGAGGAGGAGATCCATTCACAGAGAGAGGCTGCGCAGGCAGTCACAGTGCAGGCTGCACCACAGCAGGAGGACCCACCTCAGATCCAGACTGCAGATCCTGAGATCCCCATTCAGTCAGCACCTCCTCTGTAGTAGACAGATCCTCAGACCACCACCAAAGAGACTCCAGCTACCCATCTTTCTAGAGATGACACCCCTTCACACCCAGCTTGAGTAAGCATCGAGGACGATGCTATTATTTAAGTGTGGGGAGGTTGCCATCTTTGGCATATTTCTATTTTGGTGAACCACTAAAACTCTCTCTTATTTTGTTCATTTTCTGTATTTTTGCATATTTATTGTACTTTTTGCATTTCGCACTTTGAGCTATATGTATACTATTTTGGATATTTTAGCTTGATTTGCACATTAGTTTACTAGTTTTATTTTAAGTGGATTAATTAGTATAGTTTACCCTTTTTAATATATGATAGTTGACTTGATTGAAAATAAAAAGGAAGTAAGCTAGAGACCTCTGATGGGATTATTTTGGTGGAGACAAGAATCTCTCCCAAAACAACACCAATCTAACCGGCAAGTGCACCGGGTCGCATCAAGTAATAAAAACTCACGGGAGTGAGGTCGATCCCACAGGGATTGAAGGATTGAGCAATTTTAGTTTAGTGGTTGATTTAGTCAAGCGAATCAAGAATTGGTTGATTGATTGGTGATTTGCAGAATTTAAATTGCATTGAAAGTAAAGGGAATGGGAAACTGACATGAGTTTAAAGAGAACAGAAGTTAAAGTACTGAATCTTAAGAAACAAGAAATTAAATGGCAGAAACTTATAATGCAAGAAATGTAAATGGCAAAAACTTAAAGTGCTGGAAATGTAAATGGCTTGAATTGTAAAGGAGATTGGGGATTGGATTTGCAGAAATTAAACAAGGAAAAGTAAAATTGCAACAAGCAGAGAAGTAGAAAATGATTTAAATCAACCGGATCTTAAACAGAAAAGTAAATGAGCATAGAAAGCACTAAACAGAATGTAAAATTTGAATTTAGATCTCAGGACCCAGAGACTAGAAAACCCAAGTCTAGATCTCAATGCCTTCCTAGATCCAACAAGAACAATTGCAAGGGAAATGTAAATTGCAAAGGAATTAGATGAAGAGCAATTAACAGAAAGTTAAATTCAATTAAGCAGTAAAGAAAGAGAGAGATCCAAGGATGAGATTGAAACAGAATTCCTTCAATTCTCCAACCCAAGATCCAAGACAATTGTAATTGAAATTGAAAGCAATAAAACTAAGAGGAAGAGAATGGAATTCTCCTTCCCCGAACTAAGAAACTAAAGATCACTCAGTAACTAAAACAAAAGGAAAGCTCTATGAAAAAAATCCGAAAAAGAAGCTCTTTGAATAACTTGAATTCTAGCCTATTTATACACTTTCTTCAATTGATCTTCAAGCCTTGAGTTGGGCTTTTGCTCTTGGTGGAATTGGGTTGAAAGAGGCCTTGGTTAATTGCTCTTGAAGTTTGGAGAGAAACCCAAGTGAACCATTTGAACCGGATTTGAATTTTTGCAAAGTTGGATTAAAAGTTTGAGTCAAAGTTAGGGGGCTAACTTTGAAGCTAACTTTTCATATCAGCAAACCACATTTCCTGATGCCAACGTTGGTGCCAAAGTTAGGGGGCTAACTTCAGCGCCAACGTTGGCCCTTCCTTATGCATAAATGGCGCCAACGTTAGCCTCCAAGTTAGGGGGCTAACGTTGGCGCAAACTTTGGCCACCCCTGGGATAAAATTCTCATGCCAACGTTTGCCTCCAAGTTAGGGGGCTAACGTTGGCGCAAACTTTGGCTACCCTGGAGCACAATTCTCATGCCAACGTTAGCCTCCAAGTTAGGGGGCTAACGTTGGCGCAAACTTTGAGTGCCCAGGGAAGAAATTTCAACTTCTCACGTTAGCCTTCAAGTTAGGGGGCTAACTTTGAGGCTAACTTTTCACCAAAAGTTTGTGCCAAAGTTTGAGGGCTAACTTCAACTCCAACTTTATGTTTCCTGGTTCAATTTCACTTGTTTCATTGTCTCCTCTTTGCTTCTAGCCTTCCTTCTTACTTCCACTTTTCTCCAAGCTTTCTTCACCTATCATTAATCAACCAGACACATCAAAGCTATGCTTAAAATCATGAGATATTCAATCTATCATAATATGCAACAATTATAGCATAAAACCTCATGAATTTGCATTAATTCACATATGGTTGATTAAATCAAAAGAAGCATGAAATTCTATCCAATTGGCTTGCTTATGGCTCAAGAAAGTGCATAATTCAAGTGAGAACAAAAGAAAAAGACTAGTAAAACTAGGCTAAGATGACTTGTCATCAACCTCAACATAAACAATCCACACACCTTGTATATATAGCATTACATATTAGTTAGTAAACAACATTTCATCAAGGAGGAACACTAAAATTTTAAAGCCATCCAACATATATTTTACATTGAGTATAATGGGAACTCTTGATTTCTACTTGCATGACATACTTAAGTGATATATGATTTATGAGTTTGAGAACATACAGCCTGTGAGTTTTGAGCTTAATTGTATGGTTACATTTAAACCATAATATTTTATTCCTGTATGTTCCATCCTTCTTTTTTATTCTGGTGTTCTTTACTTTGTTTTAATCTATATGTCCAGTTATAGAATATAGATACATACCAAGAAAGTGATTGAGGCCTTGTTTGATTTTAACTCACTATCCCAAATAAAGCCTACCTTTTATGCCATCCTTGTTAGCCCACTTGAGCCTTTTAATCCCCTCTTGTTCTATAACCACATTACTAGCCTTAAGCAGAAAAACAAATTAAAAATCCCAAGTTGAATCCTTGTTTAGCTTAAGATAGAAATAGTGTAATTGTTTAAGTGTGGGGAAACTTTATGGGAACATAGATGATAGAAACAAAGGTAGAAAAGTTGAAAAAAATAAAGACATTTTGGGAAGCATGCTCATGTGAAATTAAAATAATTAATTACCATGTGCATTGAAAAAAAAAGTTTTTATTTTCAATAAAGGGGATACAAAAGAATTCCCAAAAAATGCAAATTAAAGCAAATGCGCATGGTATAAGAACAAAATATGAGTATGTAACATAAAAAGTGGGAAATATGGGAAAATAGGTAAAGAAGCTTTGCTTTATAAAATATGAATATTAGGTGAGATCTTAGACTAATCAAGGATTCACTTAATTAGCTCACTTAGCCTTATACATATACCCTTACCTTTACCTTAGCCCATTACAACCTTAATAAAAGACCTCATGATTTTTGTATGTCTGTATTCTATAATTGTTGATTGGTTAGATGAGGAACAAAGTTATAGAAAGTAAGGATAAAAATAAGAATAGAGTGATTAACCCAATAAACACTGAGTGATTAGAGAGTAAACACAAAATCCAGTGAGGGTTCAATAGCTCATCAACATATATCTCTGCTTAATTTGTTAATTGTCTTGCAAGTTTATAAAATATTTTTCTTCCCATCTCAATTGTAAAAGTGCTTTAACATTATCTAAGGTTGGCTATGTATATATATGATTCCTTGAGAATGTGAATTAATTTAACTACATGTAAGCTTTATATATGAGTAAATAAAACTAGAATTGCATGACTCATTTAGGTAGTTGCATTTAGAATAGATTGTATTGCATAAAATTCCACCACTTTAACCTTACTCTTTACCTTGGATTTAGCATAAGGACATGCTATTGTTTAAGTGTGGGGAGGTTGATAAACCCACATTTTATGATATATTTTTGTGCTTAGTTTGAGTGATTTATTCAACCCTTCACCCACTTATTCATATTAATTGCATGGTTTTACTTTCCCTTCCTTATTATGTGATGTATGTGAAAAACATGTTTTACATGCTTTAAAATTAATTATTTTAATTACCTTTATTTCCATTCGATGCCATGATTAGTGTGTTGAGTAGTTTCAGATCTTCTATGGTAGGAATGACTTAAAGGATGGAAAAGGAAACATACAAAAATGGAAGGAAAGCATAAAACGGAGTTTTGGAGAAACTGGCATCCACGCGACCGCATGGACGACGTGGCCGCGTGCCAAGCGAGAAGAAGCAGCGACGCGGCCGCATGACTGATGCGACCGCGCGCCTAAAGAAGAACACCTCTGACGTGGCCGCATGACTGACGCGACCGCGCGACAAGGAAGACTCCAATTGACGGGACCACGTGACCCACGCGGACGCGTGACAGAGGCCACGCACCAGAAATTGTAGAAAACGCTCATAGCAAATTCTGAAGCCTTTTTTGGCCCAAATCCAAATCGAGAAGGCATAGACCAGAGGTTATGAAGTGGAGGAATATATCCATTCAGGGGGAGCTCGCATTTTTTGTTAGTTTCAATGATTTAGATATAGTTTTGAGAGAGGTTCTCTCCTCTCTCTCTTTAAGATTAGGATTTAGATTTAGGATTTTATTTGCTTCAAGGATTATCTTTTTATCAGGTTCAATATTCCTTTTTCATCACTTTCTTTCTCAATTTAGTTTATGAATTCTTCCATGTTACAGATTACTCTTTCAAATTAATGTTATTTGAGGTATTTCAGTTTAATATTGCTCTCTTTTATTTTTGTCATTGATTATTCCCAATCTGAAGACATTTTTATTCCAGTAGATTTAATTCCCTTTTCTTTTGGTCTTGGTTAAGAAATCAATAACTCAGGAGTTATCTTAGCTCAACATAATTGATAACTGTTACCTTTGCTAATTGAACTGAACTTCAATAATCCCAACCTTTTCTTAGAAAATAAATAGGATTCGAAGGTCAAACTAATTAGTCCCTTGACTTTCTTTTGCTTTAGCAAAGGTTAACTAAGTGGAATTAAGATTCAACTTTCATTAGTATTGCTAAGAATAACTAAGTCTGGACTTCCAATTTCCCATACCTTGCCAAAAGTTTTGCTTTACAGTATTTACTTAATTTAATTGCCATTTAAATTATTTGCCATGGTCATTCCTCATTCTCAACCCCAATTTACAATCTCCATAATCAATAATAAGAACATACTTCCCTGCAATTCCTTGAGAAGACGACTTGAGGTTTAAATACTTAGGTTATCAATTTATTTAGGGGTTTGTTACTTGTGACAACCAAAACATTTGCACGAAGGGATTTCTGTTGGTTTAGAATCTATATCTACAACGCGACTATTTTTATAAAATTCTTTACTAGCAAAAATCTCGACGTCAATGCTGTCAAGGCCAGGATAGCCCTTGACCTGACTGTTCCGTGGGAAATAGGTCAGGATACCACCATGCATAAGGGAATCAAGCGGGTTTACTTAAATGATGAGGCTCGGCTATGGCACCAGATCTTGAGCAACTATGTTATGCCGAGTACCCATGAGACAGAGATACCGGCCGCTATGATCACCCTCCTTTGGTGTGTGATGGAGGGTAAGGACCTGTACCTACCACGTTTTATCCGGTCCTACATGGCCAGGGTCCACGTCCGAGGCACTCTTCCCTTTCCCTATTTGGTTACACAGCTGGGCCGTCGAGCTGACGTGCCTTGGGAGGATGCCGATGAGAAGCCACCGGCTGCAGACTGCAGGAAGATTATTCCTCACAGTAGGAACTTTCTAGCTTTGGGCTACAGACCCCCACCCTTCACAACTACTGATGAGACAGCCACACCTTCTGCTGGTCCTTCTTCCTCCACAGCTACCCCTACTACCACTACTGCACCTCCACCTGCCTTAGAGCCAGTTTATCACCTAGTGCACCGCTTGTTTCAACAGCTAGACAGGATGGAGTGCTGCAACCGACGCCGGTATGAGAGATCTGAGCATCGCAACCGACGACGCTTTGAGCACCTGAAGCTGTCGATACGATCTGGTGGCGACATCCCCTCCGAGCCTCACACACCATCAGAGCTATCTGAGGAGGAGGCGGATGAGCACGAGGAGGAGACCCATCCACAGAGAGAGACTGCACAGGTAGGCACAGAGCAGGCTGCACCACAGCAGGAGATCCCATATCAGATCCAGGCTGCTGATCCCGAGATCCCTATCCAGTCAGCACCCCCTCTGTAGCAGCCAGGTTATCAGACCACCACCACAGAGACTCCAGCTACCCATCCTTATGGAGATGACACTCCTTCACACCCAGCTTGAGTGAGCATCGAGGACGATGCTATTATTTAAGTGTGGGGACGTTGCCATCTCTGGCATATCTTTATTTTGGTGAACCACTACAAACTCTCTCTTATTTTGTTCATTTTTTGTATTTTTGCACATTTTTCTCTTTTTGTTTTTTATTGTACTTTTGCATTTTGCACTTTGAGCTATATGTATACTACTTTGGATATTTTAGCTTGATTTGCACATTAGTTTACTAGTTTTATTTTTAGTGGATTAATTAGTATAGTTTACCCTTTTTAGTATATGATAGTTGACTTGATTGAAAATAAAAAGGAAGTAAGCTAGAGACTTTAACCGAATAGAAACAATCCACACCTTGTATATATCACATTACATGTTAGTTAGTTAATAACATTTCATCAAGGAGAAACACTAAAACCTTAAATGCCACCCAAAATAATTTTTTTTATGAGAATAATGGGAAATTTTAACTAAACCTGAATGACATATATGAATGATATATGATTTATGAGTTTGAGAACATACAGCCTGTGAGTTTTGATCTTAATTGTATGGTTACATTTAAACCATAATATTTTATTCCTGTGTGTTCCATCCTTCTTTTTTATTCTGGTGTTGCTTTGTTTTAATCTATATGTCCGATTATAGAATATAGATACATACCAAGAAAGTAATTGAGGCCATGTTTGATTATTAACTCACTTATCCCAAATAGAGCCTACCTTTTATGTCATCCTTGTTAGCCCCCTTGAGCTTTAATCCCCTTCTGTTTTATAACCACATTACTAGCCTTAAGCAGAAAAACAAAATAAAAATCCCAAGTTGAATCCTTGGTTAGCTTAAGATAGAAATTGTGTATTGTTGAAGTGTGGAAAAACCTATTGGGAACATGGATAATGAAAAATAGGCTAGAAAATTGAAAAGAATAAAGATGTTCCAAATTAAGAATTTTTGGAAAACATGCTCATGTGAAATTAAATTAATTAAATTACCAGGTGCATAAAAAAATATATATTTATTTTATTTGAACAAAGGGGATACAAGAGAATTCCCCAATTGCAAAAAAAAAGCAATGCACAAAGGATAAAAATAAAATACGAGCATGTAATATCAAAAGTGGGAAAAGTATGGGAAAATAGGTAAAGAAGCTTTACTTTAGAAATTATGTATGTTAGGTGAGATCTTAGACTAATTAAGGATTCACTTATTAGCTCACTTAGCCTTATACATATACCGTTACCTTTACCTTGGCCCCATTACAACCTTAATTAAAGACCTCATGATTTTTGGTATGTCTATATTTTATAATTGTTGATTGGTAAGATGAGGAACAAAGTTATAGAAAGTAAGGATAAAAAGAAAAATCAAGTGATTAACCCAATAAACACTGAGTTATTAGAGAGTAAACACAAAATCCAGTGAGGGTTCAATAACTCATCAACATATATCTCTGATTAATTTGTTAATTGTCTTGCAAGTTTATAAAATATTTTTCTTCCTATCTCAAGTGTAAAAGTGCTTTAACATTATCTAAGGTTGGCTATGTATATATGATTCCTTGAGAATGTGAATTGATTTAACTACATGTAAGCTTTATATATGAGTGAAGAAAATTAGAATTGCATTTAGATTTGAATTGCATTGCATGGCATTCCACCACTTCAACCTTACTTTTTAACTTGGATATAGCATGAGGACATGCTATTGTTTAAGTGTGGGGAGGTTGATAAACCCATATTTTGTGATATTTTTTGTGCTTAGTTTGAGTGATTTATTCAATCCTTCACCCACTTATTCATATTAATTGCATGGTTTTACTTTTCCTTCCTTATTATGTGATGTATGTGAAAAACATGTTTCCTATGCTTTAAAATTAATTATTTTAATTACCTTTATTTCCATTCGATGTCGTGATTAGTGTGTTGAGTAGTTTCAGATCTTCTAAGGCAGGAATGACTTAAAGGATGGAAAAGGAAACATACAAAAATAGAAGGAAAGCGTAAAACGGAGTTTTGGATAAACTGGCATCCACGCGATCGCATGGACGACGCGACCGCGTGCCAAGAGCGAAGAAGCAGCAACGCGGCCGCATGACTGACGCGACCGTGCACCTAAAGAAGAACACCTATGACGCGGCCGCATGACTGACGTGACCGCGCGATAAGGAAACTCCAATCGACGCGACCGCGTGACACATGCGGACGCGTGACAGAGGCCACGCACCAGAAATTGCAGAAAACACTCATAGCAAATTCTAAAGCCCTTTTTGGCCCAAATCCAAGTCCAGAAGGCATAGACCAGAGGTTATGAAGTGGGGAAATGCATCCATTCAGGGAGAGCTCGCATTTTTAGTTACTGATGAGCGGATAATTTATACGCTTTTTGGCATTGTTTTTAGTATGTTTTTAGTATATTTAGTTGAGTTTTTAGTATATTTTTATTAGTTTTTAGTTAAAATTCACTTTCTGGACTTTACTATGAGTTTGTGTGTTTTTCTGTGATTTCAGGTATTTTCTGGCTGAAATTGAGGGACCTGAGCAAAAATCTGATTCAGAGACTGAAAAGGACTGCAGATGCTGTTGGATTCTGACCTCCCTTCACTCGAAGTGGATTTTCTGGAGCTACAGAAGCCCAATTGGCGCGCTCTCAACGGCGTTGGAAATTAGACATCCTGGGCTTTCCAGCAATATATGATAGTCCATACTTTGCCCAAGATTTGATGGCCCAAACTGGCGTTCAAAGTCACCTTTAGAATTCCCAGCGTTAAACGCCGGAACTGGCACCAAAGTGGGAGTTAAACGCCCAAACTGGCATAAAAGCTGGCGTTAACTCCAAGAAGAGTCTCTACACGAAAATGCTTCAATGCTCAGCCCAAGCACACACCAAGTGGGCCCGGAAGTGGATATTTATGTCATTTACTCATCTTTGTAATTCTTAAGCTACTAGTTCCCTATAAATAGGACCCTTTACTATTGTATTTTTCATCTTTTGATCACCTTAGATCTCTAGATCATTTGGGGGGCTGGCCTCACGGCCATGCCTAGATCTTGTTCTTATGTATTTCCAACGGTGGAGTTTCTACACACCATAGATTAAGGTGTGGAGCTCTGCTGTACCTCGAGTATTAATGCAATTACTATTGTTCTTCTCTTCAATTCCGCTTGTTCTTGTTCCAAGATATCACTTGTTCTTCAACTTGATGAATGTGATGATCCGTGACACTCATCATCATTCTCACCTATGAACGTGTGACTGACAACCACCTCCGTTCTACCTTAGATTGAGTGAATATCTCTTGGATTCCTGATACACGACGCATGGTTGATCGCCTGACAACCGAGCCAGCCATTCCGTGAGATCAGAGTCTTCGTGGTATAGGCTAGAACTGATGGCGGCATTCAAGAAAATCTGGAAGGTCTAACCTTGTCTGTGGTATTCTGAGTAGGATTCAATGATTGAATGACTGTGACGTGCTTCAAACTCGCGATTGTGCGGCGTTAGTGACAGACGCAAAAGAATCACTGGATTCTATTCCGACATGATCGAGAACCGACAGCTGGATAGCCATGCCGTGACAGGGTTCGTTGAACATTTCCACTGAGAGGATGGGAGGTAGCCACTGACAACGGTGAAACCCTTGCATACAGCTTGCCATGGAAAGGAGTAAGAAGGATTGGATGAAGACAGTAGGAAAGCAGAGAGACGGAAGGGACAAAGCATCTCCATTCGCTTATCTGAAGTTCTCACCAATGAAATACATAAGTATCTCTATCTTTATCTTTATGTTTTATTCATCATTTATACCTATTTGAGTCTGCCTGACTAAGATTTACAAGGTGACCATAGCTTGCTTCATACCAACAATCTCCGTGGGATCGACCCTTACTCGCGTAAGGTTTATTACTTGGACGACCCAGTGCACTTGCTGGTTAGTTGTGCGAAGTTGTGTTTATGCCATGGTATTGAGCACCAAGTATTTGGGGCCATTACTAGGGATTATTTGAGTTGTGAAAAGTAGTGATCACAATTTCGTGCACCAAGTTTTTGGCGCCGTTGCCGGGGATTGTTTCGAGTATGGACACCTGACGGTTCATCTTGTTGCTTAGATTAGGTATTTTTTCAGAGTTCTTAAGAATGAATTCTAGTGTTTCAAGGTGATGTTCTTATCATCACCAAAGCTGATTGATTCTCATCAATTTAGCTCTTGAATGCAATGTCCTGCTGAAGCTTGGCTATCCATGTCTAATTCCTTTAGACTGAAGCTTTAGACTAACATTGCATGATTCCTGGAATTCTCATTAAGAATTTTGATATCTTTATTTTCTTTTCCACTTAATTTTCAAAAAAACCAAAAAAATTACAAAATCATAAAAAACCAAAAATATTTTATGTTTCTTGCTCAGTCTAATGTCTCATTTTAAGTTTGGTGTCTTGCATGCATTGTTTATTTGATCTTGGTTCTATTTTCAAGTCAATAGTACAGGGAACTGAAGATTCAGAACATGCAGCAGAGGAATTACACAGAAAAAGCTGGGCGTTCAAAATGCCCAGTGAAGAAGGACAGACTGGCGTTTAAACGCCAGCCTGGGTGCCTGGTTGGGCGTTTAACGCCCAAAAAGGTAGAGCATTGGGCGTTAAACGCCAGAATGTGCACCATTCTGGGCGTTTAACGCCAGGATGGCACAAGAGGGAAGATTCTGCTTTTAATTCAGATTTTTTTCAAGTTTTCAAAGTTTTTCAAAATCAAATCTTTTCAATCAAAGGTTTTCAAAATCAATTTCTCTCCTTTTTCAAAAGATACTTGCTAACAATTAATGATTTGATTGAACAATTCAAGTATGTTGCCTTTTCTGTTGAGAGAGGTTTAATGTTTGAATCATATCTTTTCTTGTTAGGCAAGTCAATAATTTTTAAAATCAAATCTTTTTAATTTGTTTTTCAAATCATATCTTTTTAATCATATCTTTTTAAAACATAACTTTTCAATCATATCTTTTTAATCACATCTTTTTCAAAAATAGTTTTCAATCATATCTTTTTCAAAATCTTTTTCAAAAATCACTTGATTTCTTTCCCACTTTTAGTTTTCGAAAATTATCAAAATCTTTTTCAAAATGTTTTTAAAATCTTTTTAATTAATTTTCGAAAAATCTCTTCCCCTCTTCTCACATCCTTCTATTTATGGAGTGTCACTCCTCCTCAATGCACAATTCGAACTCTATCTCACTAAGTTCAAATTCTTCTACCTCTTTCTTCTATTTTTCTGTTCCTCTGACACCTCAAGGAATCTCTATACTGTGACATAGAGGATTCCACATTTTCTTGTTCTCTTCTCTTTCATATGAGCAGGAACAAATACAAAGGCATTCTTGTTGAGGCTGACCCTGAACCTGAAAGGACCTTGAAGCGAAAGCTAAGAGAAGCTAAGGCACAACTCTCCGAGGACCTAACAGAAATCTTCAGAGAAGAAGAAGACATGGCAGCCGAAAACAACAACAATGCCAACAATGCAAGGAAGGTGCTGGGTGACTTTACTGCACCTACTCCCGACATCTATGGGAGAAGCATCTCTATCCCTGCCATTGGAGCAAACAACTTTGAGCTTAAGCCTCAATTAGTTTCTCTAATGCAACAGAATTGCAAGTTCCATGGACTTCCATTGGAAGATCCTCATCAGTTCTTAGCTGAATTCTTGCAAATCTGTGACACTATCAAGACTAATGGGGTTGACCCTGAGGTCTACAGACTTATGCTATTCCCTTTTGCTGTAAGAGACAGAGCTAGGATATGGTTGGATTCACAACCTAAAGAAAGCCTAAACTCTTGGGAAAAGCTAGTCAATGCCTTCTTGGCAAAGTTCTTTCCACCTCAAAAATTGAGTAAGCTTAGAGTGGAAGTCCAAACCTTCAGAAAGAAGGAAGGAGAATCCTCTATGAAGCTTGGAAAAGATACAAACAATTGATCAGAAAATGTCCTTCTGACATGCTTTCTGAATGGAGCATCATAGGTATTTTCTATGATGGTCTCTCTGAACTGTCCAAGATGTCATTGGATAGCTCGGCTGAAGGATCTCTTCATCTGAAGAAGACGCCTACAGAAGCTCAAGAACTAATTGAAATGGTTGCAAATAACCAATTCATGTACACTTCTGAAAGGAATCCTGTGAACAATGGGACAAATCAGAAGAAAGGAGTTCTTGAGATTGATACTCTGAATGCCATATTGGCTCAGAACAAGATATGGACTCAGCAAGTCAATTTGATTTCTCAAAGTCTGTCTGGAATGCAAAATGCACCAAACAGTACTAAGGATGCTTCATCTAAAGAAGAAGCTTATGATCCTGAGAACCCTTCAATGGAAGAGGTGAATTACATGGGAGAACCCTATGGAAACACCTATAATTCTTCATGGAGAAATCACCCAAATCTCTCATGGAAGGATCAACAGAGACCTCAACAAAGTTTCAACAACAATAATGGTGGAAGAAACAGGTTTAGCAATAGCAAGCCCTTTCCATCATCTTCTCAGCAACAGACAGAGAATTCTAAGCAAAGCCACTCTGACTTAGCAACCATGGTCTCTGATCTAATCAAAACCACTCAAAGTTTCATGACTGAAACAAGGTCCTCCATGAGGAATTTGGAGGCACAAGTGGGACAGCTGAGCAAGAAAATTACTGAACTCCCTCCTAGTACTCTTCCAAGCAATACAAAAGAAAATCCAAAAGGAGAGTGCAAGGCCATCAACATGGCAAAATTTGGAGAGGAGGAAGAGGCAGTGAACGCCACTGAGGAAGACCTCAATGGACGTCCACTAGCCTCAAATGAGTTCCCTAATGAGGAACCATGGGAATCTGAGGCTCACATTGAGACCATAGAGATTCCATTGGACTTACTTATGCCATTCATGAGCTCTGATGAGTATTCTTCCTCTAAAGAGGATGAGTATGTCAGTGAAGAGCAAGTTGCTAAATACCTTGGAGCAATCATGAAGCTAAATGACAAGTTATTTGGTAATGAGACTTGGGAGAACGAACCTCCTTTGCTCACCAAAGAACTGGATGACTTGTCTAGGCAGAAATTACCTCAAAAGAGACAAGATCCTGGGAAGTTTTCAATACCTTGTACCATAGGCACCATGACCTTCAAGAAGGCTCTGTGTGACTTAGGGTCAAGTGTAAACCTCATGCCTCTCTCTGTAATGGAGAAGCTAGGGATCTCTGAGGTACAAGCTGCAAGAATCTCACTAGAGATGGCAGACAACTCAAGAAAACAAGCTTATGGACTTGTAGAGGATGTTTTGGTAAAAGTTGAAGACCATTACATCCCTACTGATTTTATAGTCCTAGAGACTGAGGAAGTGCATGGATGAGTTCATCATCCTTGGCAGACCCTTTCTAGCCACAGCAAAGGCTGTGATTGATGTTGATAGAGGCGAACTGATCATTCAAATGAATGAAAAATCCTTTGTGTTTAAGGCTCAAGGATATCCCTCTGTCACCATGGAGAAGAAACATGAAGAGCTTCTCTCAAAACAAAGCCAAACAGAGCCCCCACAGTCAAACTCTAAGTTTGGTGTTGGGAGGCCACAACCAAACTCTAAGTTTGGTGTTGAACCCCCGCATTCAAACTCTAAGTTTGGTGTTGGGAGGTTCCAACATTGCTCTGAGTATTTGTGAGGCTCCATGAGAGCCCACTGTCAAGCTACTGACATTAAAGAAGCGCTTGTTGGGAGGCAACCCAATGTTATATTTTATCTATTTTCCTTTGTTATTTTATGTTTTCTGTAGGTTGATGATCATGAGAAGTCACAAAATCAATTGGAAAAGCAAAAACAGAAAGAAAAACAGAAAGAAAAATAGCACACCCTGGAGGAGAACTTGCTAGCGTTTAAACGCTAGTGAGGCTAGCAGATGGGCGTTTAACGCCCAGTCTGGCACCATTCTGGGCGTTTAATGCCAGAAAGGGGCACCGGACTGGCGTTAAACGCCAGAAAAGGGCAAGAACTTGGCGTTAAACGCCAGAAATGGGCACCAGCCCGGCGTTTAACGCCAGAATTGGCACATAGTGCATTTTCGCACAATACTTGGTGCAGGGTTGAATTTTCCTTGACACCTCAGGATCTGTGGACCCCACAGGATCCCCAATCACCTCAACCACTCTTCCCCAAAAACCCCTCACCTATCAAATCCCACTATTCTCTTCACCACTCACATCCATCCTTCAGAAAACCCCACCTACCTCACCATTCAAATTCAAACCACAAAGCCATCTCCCTCTCCTCCATTTCTTCTTTTTCTACTCTCTTCTTTCTTCTTTTGCTCGAGGACGAGCAAACCTTTTAAGTTTGGTGTGGTAAAAGCATTGCTTTTTATTTTTCCATAACCATTTATGGCATCTAAGGCCGGAGAAACTTCTAGAAAGAGGAAAGGAAAGGCAAAAGCTTCCACCTCCGAGTCATGGGAGATGGAGAGATTCATCTCAAGGGTGCATCAAGACCACTTCTATGAAGTTGTGGCCTTGAAGAAGGTGATCCCCGAGGTCCCTTTCAAACTCAAAAAGAGTGAATATCCGGAGATCCAACATGAGATTCGAAGAAGAGGTTGGGAAGTTCTTACCAACCCCATTCAACAAGTCAAAATCTTAATGGTTCAAGAGTTCTATGCCAATGCATGGATCACCAAGAACCATGATCAAAGTGTGAACCCGGACCCAAAGAATTGGCTTACAATGGTTCGGGGGAAATACTTAGATTTTAGTCCGGAAAATGTAAGGTTGGCATTCAACTTGCCCATGATGCAAGGAGATGAACATCCTTACACAAGAAGGGTCAATTTTGATCAAAGGTTGGACCAAGTCCTCACTGACATTTGTGAAGAGGGCGCCCAATGGAAGAGAGATTCAAGAGGGAAGCCGGTTCAACTAAGAAGGCATGACCTCAAGCCCATCACTAAGAAAAGGATGGAGCAAACAAGAGATCCCACTCATCATGAAATCCCTGAGATACCTCAAGGGATGCACTTTCCTTCACAAAACTATTGGGAGCAAATCAACACCTTCCTAGGAGAATTGAGTTCCAACATGGGACAACTAAGGGTGGAGCACCAAGAACACTCCATTCTCCTCCATGAAATTAGAGAGATCAAAGAATCATGAGAGAGGAGCAACAAAGACAAGGAAGAGACATTGAGGAGCTCAAGCACTCCATAAGACCTTCAAGAGGAAGAACAAGCTGCCATCACTGAGGTGGACCCGTTCTTTAATCTCCTTGTTCTTTATTTTCTTGTTTTTCGAAATTTTCATGCTTATGTTTGTCTATGTTTGTGTCTTATGATCATTAGTGTCTTAGTGTCTATGCCTTAAAGCTAAGTATGTCCTATGAATCCATCACCTTTCTTAAATGAAAACTGTTTTTAATCACAAAAGAACAAGAAGTACAGGATTTCGAATTCATCTTTAAAACTAGCTTAATTAGTTTGATGTGGTGACAATGCTTTTGTTTTCTGAATGTATGCTTAAACAGTGCATATGTCTTTTGAATTTGTGGTTCATGAATGTTAAAGTTGTTGGCTCTTGAAAGAATGATGAAAAAGGAGACATGTTACTGAGGATCTGAAAAATCACAAAAATGATTCTTGAAGCAAGAAAAAGCAGTGAATACAAAAAAAAAAGAGAAAAACGAAAAAAAATAGAAGAGAAAAAGAAGTAAGCAGAAAAAGCCAATAGCCCTTTAAACCAAAAGGCAAGGGTAATAAAAAGGATCCAAGGCTTTGAGCATCAGTGGATAGGAGGGCCTACAGGAATAACATCCTGGCCTAAGCGGCTAAACCAAGCTGTCCCTAACCATGTGCTTGTGGCGTGAAGGTGTCAAGTGAAAACTTGAGACTGAGCGGTTAAAGTCGTGATCCAAGGTAAAAAAGAGTGTGCTTAAGAACCCTGGACACCTCTAATTGGGGACTCTAGCAAAGCTGAGTCACAATCTGAAAAGGTTCACCCAATCATGTGTCTGTGGCATGTATGTATCCGGTGGTAATACTGGAAGACAGAATGCTTTGGGCCACGGCCAAGACTCATAAAGTAGCTGTGTTCAAGAATCATCATACTTAACTAGGAGAATCAATAACACTATCTGGATTCTGAGTTCCTAAAGAAGCCAATCATTCTGAATTTCAAAGGATAAAGTGAGATGCCAAAACTATTCAGAGGCAAAAAGCTAAAAGCCCCGCTCATCTAATTAATACTGATCTTCATAGATGTTTTTGGAGTTCATTGCATATTCCCTTCTTTTTATCTTATTTGATTTTCAGTTGCTTGGGGACAAGCAACAATTTAAGTTTGGTGTTGTGATGAGCGGATAATTTATACGCTTTTTGGCATTATTTTTAGTATGTTTTTAGTATATTTAGTTGAGTTTTTAGTATATTTTTATTAGTTTTTAGTTAAAATTCACTTTTCTGGACTTTACTATGAGTTTGTGTGTTTTTCTGTGATTTCAGGTATTTTCTGGATGAAATTGAGGGACCTGAGCAAAAATCTGATTCAGAGACTGAAAAGGACTGCAGATGCTGTTGGATTCTGACCTCCCTGCACTCGAAGTGGATTTTCTGGAGTTACAGAAGCCCAATTGGCGCGCTCTCAACGGCGTTGGAAAGTAGACATCCTGGGCTTTCCAGCAATATATGATAGTCCATACTTTGCCCAAGATTTGATGTCCCAAACCGGCGTTCAAAGTCACCTTTAGAATTCCCAGCGTTAAACGCCGGAACTGGCACCAAAGTGGGAGTTAAACGCCCAAACTGGCATAAAAGCTGGCGTTAACTCCAAGAAGAGTCTCTACACGAAAATGCTTCAATGCTCAGCCCAAGCACACACCAAGTGGGCCCGGAAGTGGATATTTATGTCATTTACTCATCTTTGTAATTCTTAAGCTACTAGTTCCCTATAAATAGGACCCTTTACTATTGTATTTTTCATCTTTTGATCACCTTAGATCTCTAGATCATTTGGGGGGCTGGCCTCACGGCCATGCCTAGACCTTGTTCTTATGTATTTCCAACGGTGGATTTTCTACACACCATAGATTAAGGTGTGGAGCTCTGCTGTACCTCGAGTATTAATGCAATTACTATTGTTCTTCTATTCAATTCCGCTTGTTCTTGTTCCAAGATATCACTTGTTCTTCAACTTGATGAATGTGATGATCCGTGACACTCATCATCATTCTCACCTATGAACGTGTGACTGACAACCACCTCCGTTCTACCTTAGATTGAGTGAATATCTCTTGGATTCCTGATACACGACGCATGGTTGATCGCCTGACAACCGAGCGCTCGCCTGACAACCGAGCCAGCCATTCCGTGAGATCAGAGTCTTCGTGGTATAGGCTAGAACTGATGGCGGCATTCAAGAGAATCCGGAAGGTCTAACCTTGTCTGTGGTATTCTGAGTAGGATTCAATGATTGAATGACTGTGACGTGCTTCAAACTCGCGATTGTGGGGCGTTAGTGACAGACGCAAAAGAATCACTGGATTCTATTCCGACATGATCGAGAACCGACAGCTGGATAGCCATGCCGTGACAGGGTGCGTTGAACATTTCCACTGAGAGGATGGGAGGTAGCCACTGACAACGGTGAAACCCTTGCATACAGCTTGCCATGGAAAGGAGTAAGAAGGATTGGATGAAGACAGTAGGAAAGCAGAGAGACAGAAGGGACAAAGCATCTCCATTCGCTTATCTGAAGTTCTCACCAATGAAATACATAAGTATCTCTATCTTTATCTTTATGTTTTATTCATCATCTATACCCATTTGAGTCTGCCTGACTAAGATTTACAAGGTGACCATAGCTTGCTTCATACCAACAATCTCCGTGGGATCGACCCTTACTCGCGTAAGGTTTATTACTTGGACGACCCAGTGCACTTGCTGGTTAGTTGTGCGAAGTTGTGTTTATGCCATGGTATTGAGCACCAAGTCTTTGGGGCCATTACTAGGGATTATTTGAGTTGCGAAAAGTAGTGATCACAATTTCGTGCACCAGTTACTTTCCATGATTTAGATTTAGTTTTGAGAGAGGTTCTCTCATCTCTCTTTAGGATTAGGATTTAAGACTTCTCTTAGTTTTAGGAGTGACTCTCAATCCCATGTTCAATGTTCTTTTACTTTATATTTATCTCTTATTTTCAGATACTTTAATGCTTATATTAGTCATGTTGCCTATTTGGCTTATGCCACATTTATGATGATTTCCTTATTTAATGATATTTGAGGTATTTCAGTTTAATATTGCTTTCTTTTGTTTATGTTATTGATTATTCCCAATCTGAAGACATTTTTATTCTAGTAGATTCAATTTCTTTTCCTTTTGGTCTTGGTTAAGATATCAGTAACTCAGGAGTTATCTTAGCTCAACATAATTGATAACTGTTATCTTTGCTAATTGAACTGAACTTCAATAATCCCAACCTTTTCTTAGGAAACAAATAGGATTGGAAGGTCAAACTAATTAGTCCCTTGACTTTCCTTTGCTTTAGCAAGGGTCAACTAAGTGGAATTAAGATTCAACTTTCATTATTATTGATAAGAATAACTAAGTCTGGACTTCCAATTTCCCATACCTTGTCAAAAGGTTTGCTTTACAGTATTTATTCATTTTAATTGCCATTTAAATTAATTGCCATATTCATCCCTCATTCTCAAAACCCCAATTTACAATCTCCATAACCAATAATAAGAACATACCTCCCTGCAATTCCTTGAGAAGACGACCCGAGGTTTAAATACTTCGGTTATCAATTTATTTAGGGGTTTGTTACTTGTGACAACCAAAACGTTTGCACGAAGGGATTTCTGTTGGTTTAGAATCTATATCTACAACGCGACTATTTTTATAAAATTCTTTACTAGCAAAAATCCCGACGTCAGACTTCTAATTCTCATACCTTGACAAGAGCTTTATTAGTTATTATTTTAACGACTTGTTATTTTACATTACTTGTTTCTTATTTAAAAAACCCAAAATTATACTGTTTTCTTTAACCAATAATAAATCATACCTCCCTTCAATTCCTTGAGAAGACGACCCGAGGTTTGAATACTTCGGTTTATAAATTTATTGGGTTTTGTTATTTGTGACAACTAAACTTTTGTACGAAAGGATTCTCTGTTGGTTTAAAAACTATACTTACATTGCGATTATATTTGCAAAATTCTTTACCGATAGAAAATCCGATCGTCAAAATGGCGCCGTTGCCGGGGAATTGCAAACGTGTGCCTTATTATTGGTTATTGTAAATATTTTTCAAAAAAAAATTTCAGATATTTATTTTAAAATTTTTTATCTTATTTTTTTTTTCAAAAAATCTTATCTTTTTCAAAATCTTATCTTATCTTTTTTTCAAAAATTATATATTTTTCAAAATATTTTCTTTTTGTTAGTTTTTGTTTTTATTTTCTCCTACTACTATGAACTCTCACCCCTTTGGAATTTGGTTACAATCATGTTACAGGAAGAGGAGATTACAATGAGAGCTTGGGCCATAGATGGAACAATCAAAGATGGAAGGAGCCACGAGGATTTGATCAACCCCCTTGGCAACAACCACCTCCAAGGCACTATCAACAACCATTCTATGATGCGCACCAAGACAATGGTTATGGTAGACCCCCTTGTAATTACCAACAAGTCCCACCATATGATTATGAACTGCCTTCTCAACACAACTCTAGACCACCATACTCACAAGCCCCCAACTACCAAACACCATTACATGATTCTAACCTTTATCCACCATATCAACCACCCTATGAGCCATATGAGCCATACATAGATCCACCCCAATTCCAACCCAGTTACTCCCAAGGACCACCACCTCCATATACACCACATCCATATCCATCAATCCAAGAGCCTTATGATCCTACTTATGATATCCGAGCAGAACAAGAGTCAAGGGATCGTCTCAAGGAAAGAATGGATCAATTTCAAGCAACCCTGTGTCAACTGGACGAGCGATAAACCGAAAAGCACCCGAAGCTTTCATGGCTAAAGAATCTCAACTTAAGAATACGGAATTAAAATGTGCTGTGCAACAAGTGGAAAAGATGGAGAGTGATGAACCACCCTCTTATCATGAACCCTTCCTCCCAAGTAATGAACCCTCACATCCACCCCAATCTCCAATGGATGACATCCTTCGTGGTCTTCTTCAAGGGCAAGAAAAGATGAAAAGGGATGTACTAGAATTCGCGACTGCCTTGACCGAGGTAGTAAATCATATAGCTCCCCAACATCTGAGTACTCAAAGTACTCCCATGGCTACATGTGGAGAATCAAAAGAAGAGTGCAGCATGAAGGAGACACTATAAACTCCAGTGGACAATGAGGAACATGGCTTTGTATTGGAACAAGTGGAGGAAGCCATAACAGTTGCAGAAGAAGAAGTGGTTGAAGATTTAGGAGATGCTAAACCTCCATGAGAATCTAGAAATGTAGAGCACCCCTCCAATACGATTGAAATTGATGTCAAGAAGGCCAGTGCACAACCTCCATGGCATATTCCTTATGAAGATGTGGATGGGATAGATCCAGAAGTAAGTTCCCTTGGTAATGAGGATCATGCATCAAGTCCTCCCAGTAATAAAACTACATCCGTAATTGAACTTCTTGAATATGAAGACTGATGAGCGGATAATTTGTACGCTTTTTGGCATTGTTTTTAGTATGTTTTTAGTATATTTGGTTTAGTTTTTAGTATATTTTTATTAGTTTTTAGTTAAAATTCACTTTTCTGGACTTTACTATGAGTTTGTGTGTTTTTCTGTGATTTCAGGTATTTTCTGGCTGAAATTGAGGGACCTGAGCAAAAATCTGATTCAGAGACTGGAAAGGACTGCAGATGCTGTTGGATTCTGACCTCCCTGCACTCGAAGTGGATTTTCTGGAGCTATAGAAGCCCAATTGGCGCGCTCTCAACGGCGTTGGAAAGTAGACATCCTGGGCTTTCCAGCAATATATGATAGTCCATACTTTGCCCAAGATTTGATGGCCCAAACCGGCGTTCAAAGTCACCCTCAGAAATTCCAGCGTTAAACGCCGGAACTGGCACCAAAATGGGAGTTAAACGCCCAAACTGGCACCAAAGCTGGCGTTTAACTCCAAGAAGAGTCTCTACACGAAAAATGCTTCATTGCTCAGCCCAAGCACACACCAAGTGGGCCCGGAAGTAGATTTTTATGTCATTTACTCATCTTTGTAACCCTTAGGCTACTAGTTTTCTATAAGTAGGACCTTTTACTATTGTATTTTCATCTTCTGATCTTTGGAATCTTTTGTTCTTTAGATCTTTTGATCACTTTGGGAGGCTGGCCTCACGGCCATGCCTAGACCTTGTTCTTATGTATTTTCAACGGTGGAGTTTCTACACACCATAGATTAAGGTGTGGAGCTCTGCTGTACCTCGAGTATTAATGCAATTACTATTGTTCTTCTATTCAATTCCGCTTGTTCTTTGTCCAAGATATCACTTGTTCTTCAACTTGATGAATGTGATGATCCGTGACACTCATCATCATTCTCACCTATGAACGTGTGACTGACAACCACCTCCGTTCTACCTTAGATTGGGTGAATATCTCTTGGATTCCTGATACACGATGCATGGTTGATCGCCTGACAACCGAGCGCTCGCCTGACAACCGAGCCAGCCATTCCGTGAGATTAGAGTTTTCGTGGTATAGGCAAGAACTGATGGCGGCATTCAAGAGAATCCGGAAGGTCTAACCTTGTCTGTGGTATTCTGAGTAGGATTCAATGATTGAATGACTGTGACGTGCTTCAAACTCCTGAAGGCGGGGCGTTAGTGACAGACGCAAAAGAATCACTGGATTCTATTCCGGCCTGATCGAGAACCGACAGATGGATAACCGTGCCGTGACAGGGTGCGTTGAACATTTCCACTGAGAGGATGGGAGGTAGCAACTGACAACGGTGAAACCCTTGCATAAGCTTGCCATGGAAAGGAGTAAGAAGGATTGTATGAAGACAGTAGGAAAGCAGAGAGACGGAAGGGACCAAGCATCTTCATACGCTTATCTGAAATTCCTACCAATGAATTACATAAGTATCTCTATCTTTATCTTTATGTTTTATTCATCATCTATACCCATTTGAGTCTGCCTGACTAAGATTTACAAGGTGACCATAGCCTGCTTCATACCAACAATCTCCGTCGGATCGACCCTTACTCGCGTAAGGTTTATTACTTGGACGACCCAGTGCACTTGCTGGTTAGTTGTGCGAAGTTGTGTTTTTGCCATGGTATTGAACACCAAGTTTTTGGATTCATTACCGGGGATTATTTGAGTTGTGAAAAGTATTGATCACAATTTCGTGCACCAAGTTTTTGGCGCCGTTGCCGGGGATTGTTTCGTGTATGGACAACTGACGGTTCATCTTGTTGCTTAGATTAGGTATTTTTCTTCAGAGTTCTTAAGAACGAATTCTAGAGTTTCATGATGATCTGTTGAAATCTTGCTGGCTGAGAAGCCATGTCTAATCTTATTGGACCGAGGTTTCAACTGATCATCACAAGAGCTTGTTGATCTCTATCAATCTGGTTATTGGGGCAATGATCTGCTGAGGCTTGGCTGGCCATTGGTCATGTCTAGTGTTTTGGACCGAAGCTTTCTTTGAAAGCTTGGCTGGCTGAGAAGCCATGTCTAATTCCTGGACCGGAGTCTTAGACTAGCATTGCAATGATTCCTGGAATCCAAATTAAGAATTCTGAAACTTTTATTTTCTATTTCCATATAATTTTCGAAAAAACACAAAAAAAAAATTCAAAATCATAAAAAAAAAACCAAAAATATTTTATGTTTCTTGTTTGAGTCTAGTGTCTAATTTTAAGTTTGGTGTCGTGCATGTATTGTTTGTTTGATCTTGGTTCTATTTTCAAGTCAATAGTACAGGGAACTGAAGATTCAGAACATGCAGCAGAGGAATTACACAGAAAAAGCTGGGCGTTCAAAACGCCCAGTGAAGAAGGACAGACTGGCGTTTAAACGCCAGCCAGGGTGCCTGGTTGGGCGTTTAACGCCCGAAAAGGTAGTGCATTGGGCGTTAAACGCCAGAATGTGCACCATTCTGGGCGTTTAACGCCAGGATGGCACAAGGGGGAGGATTTTGTTTTCAAATCAATTTTTTTCAAGTTTTCAAAGTTTTTCAAATCAAATCTTTTTCAAATCATATCTTTTCAATCAAATGTTTTCAAAATCAATTTCTTTCCTTTTTCAAAGATACTTGCAAACAATTAATGATTTGATTGAACATTTCAAGTATGTTGCCTTTTCTGTTGAGAAAGGTTTAATGTTTGAATCATATCTTTTCTTGTTAGGCAAGTCATTAATTTTTAAAATCAAATCTTTTTAAAATTTGTTTTCAAATCATATCTTTTCAATCATATCTTTTTAAAAGCATAACTTTTCAATCATATCTTTTTAATCACATCTTTTTCAAAAATAGTTTTCAATCATATTTTATTTCAAAGTCTTTTTAAAAAAAAATTACTTGATTTCTTTCCCACTCTTGATTTTCGAAAATCAATTAAAGTTTTTCAAAATTTTTTTTTAAAAAAATTTTTTTAACTTAATTTTCGAAAAAGCTCTTCCCCTCTTCTCACATCCTTCTATTTATGGAGCACCACTCCTCCTCAATGCACAATTCGAACTCTATCTGACTAAGTTCGAATTCTTCTCCTTCTTCCTTCTATTTTTCTTTTCCTCTGACACCTCAAGGAATCTCTATACTGTGACATAGAGGATTCCACATTTTCTTGTTCTCTTCTCTTTCATATGAGCAGGAACAAAGACAAAAGCATTCTTGTTGAAGCTGACCCTGAACCTGAAAGGACCTTGAAGCGAAAGCTAAGAGAAGCTAAGGCACAACTCTCTGTAGAGGACCTAACAGAAATCTTCAAAGAAGAAGGACCCATGGCAGCCGAAAACAACAACAATGCCAACAATGCAAGGAAGGTGCTGGGTGACTTTACTGCACCTACTCCCGACTTTTATGGGAGAAGCATCTCTATCCCTGCCATTGGAGCAAACAACTTTGAGCATAAGCCTCAATTAGTTTCTCTAATGCAACAGAATTGCAAGTTCCATGGACTTCCATTGGAAGATCCTCATCAGTTCTTAGCTGAATTCTTGCAAATCTGTGACACTGTCAAGACTAATGGGGTTGACCCTGAGGTCTACAGACTTATGCTATTCCCTTTTGCTGTAAGAGACAGAGCTAGGACATGGTTGGACTCACAACCTAAAGAAAGCCTGGACTCATGGGAAAAGCTAGTCAATGCCTTCTTGGCAAAGTTCTTTCCACCTCAAAAATTGAGTAAGCTTAGAGTGGAAGTCCAAACCTTCAGACAAAAGGATGGAGAATCCCTCTATGAAGCTTGGGAAAGATACAAACAATTGATCAGAAAATGTCCTTCTGACATGCTTTCTGAATGGAGCATCATAGGTATTTTCTATGATGGTCTCTCTGAACTATCCAAGATGTCTTTGGATAGCTCTGCTGGAGGATCTCTTCATCTGAAGAAGACGCCTACAGAAGCTCAAGAACTAATTGAAATGGTTGCAAATAACCAATTCATGTACACTTCTGAAAGGAATCCTGTGAACAATGGGACAAATCAGAAGAAAGGAGTTCTTGAGATTGATACTCTGAATGCCATTCTGGCTCAGAACAAGATATTGACTCAACAAGTCAATTTGATTTCTCAAAGTCTATCTGGAATGCAAAATGCACCAAGCAGTACAAAGGATGCTTCATCTGAAGAAGAAGCCTATGATCCTGAGAACCCTTCAATGGAAGAGGTGAATTACCTAGGAGAACCCTATGGAAACACCTATAATTCTTCATGGAGAAATCATCCAAATTTTTCATGGAAGGATCAACAGAGACCTCAACAAGGTTTCAACAACAATAATAATGGAAGAAACAGGTTTAGCAATGGCAAGCCTTTTCCATCATCTTCTCAGCAACAGACAGAGAATTCTAAGCAGAACCCCTCTGACTTAGCAACTATGGTCTCTGATCTAATCAAAACCACTCAAACTTTCATGACTGAAACAAGGTCCTCCATTAAGAATTTGGAGGCACAAGTGGGACAGCTGAGCAAGAAAATTACTGAATTCCCTCCTAGTACTCTCCCAAGCAATACAGAAGAAAATCCAAAAGGAGAGTGCAAGGCCATCAACATGGCCGAATTTGGAGAGGAAGGAGAGGAAGTGAACGCCACTGAGGAAGACCTCAATGGGCGTGCACTAGCCTCCACTGAGTTCCCCAATGAGGAACCATGGGAATCTGAGGCTCAAAATGAGACCATAGAGATTCCATTGGACTTACTTCTGCCTTTCATGAGCTCTGATGAGTATTCTTCCTCTGAAGAGGATGAGTATGTCACTGAAGAGCAAGTTGCTAAATACCTTGGAGCAATCATGAAGCTAAATGACAAGTTATTTGGAAATGAGGATTGGGAGGATGAACCCCCTTTGCTCACCAAAGAATTGGATGACTTGTCTAGGCAGAAATTACCTCAAAAGAGGCAGGACCCTGGGAAGTTCTCCATACCTTGTACCATAGGCACCATGACCTTCAACAAGGCTCTGTGTGACTTAGGGTCAAGTGTAAACCTCATGCCTCTATCTGTAATGGAGAAACTAGGGATCTTTGAGGTGCAAGCTGCAAGAATCTCATTAGAGATGGCAGACAACTCAAGAAAACAAGCTCATGGACTTGTAGAGGATGTTTTGGTGAAGATTGAAGACCATTACATCCCTGCTGATTTCATAGTCCTAGAGACTGGGAAGTGCATGGATGAATCCATCATCCTTGGCAGACCCTTCCTAGCCACAGCAAAGGCTGTGATTGATGTTGATAGAGGTGAACTGATCATTCAAGTGAATGAAGAATCCTTTATGTTTAAGGCTCAAGGATATCCCTCTGTCACCATGGAGAGGAAGCATGAAGAGCTTCTCTCAAATCAGAGTCAAACAGAGCTCCCACAATCAAACTCTAAGTTTGGTGTTGAACCCCCACATTCAAACTCTAAGTTTGGTGTTGGGAGGTTCCAACATTGCTCTGAGAAAATGTGAGGCTCCATGAGAGCCATTTGTCAAGCTACTGACATTAAAGAAGCGCTTGTTGGGAGGCAACCCAATGTTATATTTTATATATTTTTCTTTGTTATTCTATTTTATTTTGTAGGTTGATGATCATGAGAAGTCACAAAATCAATTGAAGAAGCAAAAACAGAATGAAAAACAGGAAGAAAAATAGCACACCCTGGAGGAAGAACCTACTGGCGTTTAAACGCCAGTAAGGTTAGCAAATGGGCGTTTAACGCCCAGTCTGGCACCATTCTGGGCGTTTAACGCCAGAAAGGGGCACCAGACTGGCGTTAAACGCCAGGAAAGGGCAAGAACCTAGCGTTAAACGCCAGAAATGGGCACCAGCCCGACGTTTAATGCCAGAATTGGCTCAAAACGTGATTTTGCATGCCATTTGGTGCAGGGATGACTTTTCCTTGACACCTCAGGATCTGTGGACCCCACAGGATCCCCACCAACCCCACCACTCTCTCTCTTCTTCCCCATTCACCAATCACCTCAATACCTCTTCCCCAAAAACCCTTCACCTATCAAATCCCATCTTCTCTTCACCACTCACATCCATCCTTCACAAAACCCCACCTACCTCACCCTTCAAATTCAAACCACTTTCCCTCCCAAACCCACCCATACATGACCGAACCATGAGCCCCCCTCTCCTATATAAACCCTTCTTCACCCCTTCATTTTCACACAACCTAAACACCACTTCTCACCCTCTTTGGCCGAGCACAAAAGCCATTCCCTTCCTCCTCATTTCTTCTATTTCTACTCTTCTCTTCCTTCTTTTGCTCGAGGACGAGCAAACCTTTTAAGTTTGGTGTGGTAAAAGCGTTGCTTTTTCGTTTTTCCATAACCATTTATGGCATCCAAGGCCGGAGAAACCTCTAGAAAGAGGAAAGGGAAGGCAAAAGCTTCCACCTCCGAGTCATGGGAGATGGAGAGATTCATCTCAAGGGTGCATCAAGACCACTTCTATGAAGTTGTGGCCTTGAAGAAGGTGATCCCCGAGGTCCCTTTTTCACTCAAAAAGGGTGAATATCCGGAGATCCGACATGAGATCCGAAGAAGAGGTTGGGAAATTCTTACCAACCCCATTCAACAAGTCGGAATCTTAATGGTTCAAGAGTTCTATGCCAATGCATGGATCACCAAGAACCATGATCAAAGTGTGAACCCGGATCCAAAGAATTGGCTTACTATGGTTCGGGGAAAATACTTGGATTTTAGTCCGGAAAATGTAAGGTTGGCCTTCAACTTGCCTATGATGCAAGGAGATGAACATCCTTACACTAGAAGGGTCAACTTTGATCAAAGGTTGGACCAAGTCCTCACTGACAGTTGTGAAGAGGGCGCCCAATGGAAGAGAGATTCAAGAGGGAAGCCGGTTCAACTAAGAAGGCATGACCTCAAGCCCGTGGCTAGAGGATGGTTGGAGTTTATCCAACGCTCAATCATTCCCACTAGCAACCGGTCCGAAGTTACTCTAGACCGGGCCATCATGATTCATAGCATCATGATTGGAGAAGAAGTGGAAGTTCATGAGGTTATAGCCCAAGAACTCTATAAGGTGGCGGACAAGTCCTCTACCTTGGCAAGGTTAGCCTTTCCTCATCTCATTTGTCACCTCTGTTATTCAGTTGGAGTTGACATAGAGGGAGACACCCCCATTGCTGAGGATAAGCCCATCACTAAGAAAAGGATGGAGCAAACAAGAGACCCCTCTCATCATGAGATCCCTGAGATGCCTCAAGGGATGCACTTTCCTCCACAAGACTACTGGGAGCAAATCAACACCTCCCTAGGAGAATTGAGTTCCAACATGGGACAACTAAGGGTGGAGCACCAAGAACATTCCATCCTCCTCCATGAAATTAGAGAAGATCAAAGAATCATGAGAGAGGAGCAACAAAGACAAGGGAGAGACATTAAGGAGCTCAAGCACTCCATAAGATCTTCAAGAGGAAGAATAAGCCGCCATCACTAAGGTGGACCCGTTCTTTAATCTCCTTGTTCTTTATTTTCTTGTTTGTCGAATTTTCATGCTTATGTTTATCCATGTTTGTGTCTTATGATCATTAGTGTCTTAAGTGTCCATGCCTTAAAGTTATGAATGTCCTATGAATCTATCACCTTTCTTAAAAAAAAATTTGTTCTTAATTGAAAAAGAAAAAGAATTGCATGAATTTTGAATTTTATAACAGTTTAATTATTTTGATGTGGTGGCAACACTTTTGTTTTCTGAATGCATGCTTAAACAGTGCATATGTCTTTTGAATTTATGGTTCATGAATGTTGGCTCTTGAAAGAATGATGAAAAAGGAGACATGTTACTGAGGATCTGAAAAATCATAAAAATGATTCTTGAAGCAAGAAAAAGCAGTGAATACAAAAAAAAACAAAAAAAAAGAGAAAAGAGACGAAAAAAAGAAAAAAAAGAGAGAAAGAAAAAGAAAGAAAAAGAAAGGAATAAAGTTGTGATCCAAGGCAAAAAGAGTGTGCTTAAGAACCCTGGACACCTCTAATTGGGGACTCTAGCAAAGCTGAGTCACAATCTGAAAAGGTTCACCCAATTATGTGTCTGTGGCATGTATGTATCCGGTGGTAATACTGGAAGACAGAGTGCTTTGGGCCACAGCCAAGACTCAATAAGTAGCTGTGTTCAAGAATCATCATACTTAGCTAGGAGAATCAATAACACTATCTAGATTCTGAGTTCCTAAAGAAGCCAATCATTCTGAGTTTCAAAGGATAGAGTGAGATGCCAAAACTGTTCATAGGCAAAAAGCTAAAAGCCCCGCTCATCTAATTAATACTGATCTTCATAGATGTTTTTGGAATTCATTGCATATTCTCTTCTTTTTATCTTATTTGATTTTCAATTGCTTGAGGACAAGCAACAATTTAAGTTTGGTGTTGTGATGAGCGGATAATTTGTACGCTTTTTGGCATTGTTTTTAGTATGTTTTTAGTGTATTTGGTTTAGTTTTTAGTATATTTTTATTAGTTTTTAGTTAAAATTCACTTTTCTGGACTTTACTATGAGTTTGTGTGTTTTTCTGTGATTTCAGGTATTTTCTGGCTGAAATTGAGGGACCAGAGCAAAAATCTGATTCAGAGACTGAAAAGGACTGCAGATGCTGTTGGATTATGACCTCCCTGCACTCGAAGTAGATTTTCTGGAGCTACAGACGCCCAATCGGCGCGCTCTCAACGGCGTTGGAAAGTAGACATCCTGGGCTTTCCAGCAATATATGATAGTCCATACTTTGCCCAAGATTTGATGGCCCAAACCGGCGTTCAAAGTCACCCTCAGAAATTCCAGCGTTAAACGCCGGAACTGGCACCAAAATGGGAGTTAAACGCCCAAACTGGCACCAAAGCTGGCGTTTAACTCCAAGAAGAGTCTCTACACGAAAATTGCTTCATTGCTCAGCCCAAGTACACACCAAGTGGGCCCGGAAGTGGATTTTTATGTCATTTACTCATCTTTGTAACCCTTAGGCTACTAGTTTTCTATAAGTAGGACCTTTTACTATTGTATTTTCATCTTCTGATCTTTGGAATCTTTTGTTCTTTAGATCTTTTGATCACTTTGGGAGGCTGGCCTCACGGCCATGCCTAGACCTTGTTCTTATGTATTTTCAATGGTGGAGTTTCTACACACCATAGATTAAGGTGTGGAGCTCTGCTGTACCTCGAGTATTAATGCAATTACTATTGTTCTTCTATTCAATTCCGCTTGTTCTTTGTCCAAGATATCACTTGTTCTTCAACTTGATGAATGTGATGATCCGTGACACTCATCATCATTCTCACCTATGAACGTGTGACTAACAACCACCTCCGTTCTACCTTAGATTGGGTGAATATCTCTTGGATTCCTGATACACGATGCATGGTTGATCGCCTGACAACCGAGCGCTCGCCTCACAACCGAGCCAGCCATTCCGTGAGATCAGAGTCTTCGTGGTATAGGCAAGAACTGATGGCGGCATTCAAGAGAATCCGGAAGGTCTAACCTTGTCTGTGGTATTCTGAGTAGGATTCAATGATTGAATGACTGTGACGTGCTTCAAACTCCTGAAGGCGAGGCGTTAGTGACAGACGCAAAAGAATCATTGGATTCTATTCCGGCCTGATCGAGAACCGACAGATGGATAGCCGTGTCGTGACAGGGTGCGTTGAACATTTCCACTGAGAGGATGGGAGGTAGCCACTGACAACGGTGAAACCCTTGCATAAGCTTTCCATGGAAAGGAGTAAGAAGGATTGGATGAAGACAGTAGGAAAGCAGAGAGACGGAAGGGACCAAGCATCTTCATACGCTTATCTGAAATTCCTACCAATGAATTACATAAGTATCTCTATCTTTATCTTTATGTTTTATTCATCATCTATACCCATTTGAGTCTGCCTGACTAAGATTTACAAGGTGACCATAGCCTGCTTCATACCAACAATCTCCGTGGGATCGACCCTTACTCGCGTAAGGTTTATTACTTGGACGACCCAGTGCACTTGCTAGTTAGTTGTGCGAAGTTGTGTTTATGCCATGGTATTGAACACCAAGTTTTTGGATTCATTACCAGGGATTATTTGAGTTGTGAAAAGTATTGATCACAATTTCGTGCACCAAAGACTTTTCTATGATTAAGTCTGAGAATGATGTGGAAGCAAAAATCCTTCGAAAAGGGCGGATGGGAGTTGAGTACGCTTTGTCAAGAACGTTGGAGACTTCTCCACATAGGTTGTCGTCTACTCTTTCACTTAAGTGGGTAAAACTTATCTCTGTTCATTTTCCTATCCCACTTGAGTACGATATTATTGAAATGGACGGCCAACTTAGAAAGCTTTGTGGCATAAACCGTAAGAGGAGACAGTTTAGTGGTTGGAGTTGCAAATCAAGGCTCATCAAGGTTGATAATTCAAGAGATAGATGTAAGGACTCAACTGGTGATAATTTGGTTAGATCCAAAAGAAGAGTTTGGTACTCTGTAGAGAATTCAGATTGCTTGCCACCCAGTTGGAACAATAATGATCAACAAGAAGACAGGTGTAAAAGCAAAGTTTGGGACCCCGGAATTCATTCTGGCAATCAACACTCTTGGGGCCCTGTCGCTTGCTTCAACTTGCTTGAAGACTTTCTGCGCCTGGTTTGGGATCCGGGAGGCCATTGGAATTACAAACATTGGTGGAGGTTCCTGGATGAGTTCAAGCACAAGCCGCCATGACAAGAAGCTCACCAAATGTCCAACTTAAGGACTTTAACTAAAAGTGCTAGGTGGGAGACAATCCACCATGGTATGATTGTCCCTTTTTCAGTTTTAATTCTAGTCTGTTTTGTTTGTTTATGAGTTTTGATTGGACAACTCAGGCCAATCGCACAACTCAGGCCACGCGATCGCGTGACCCACGCGTCCGTGTCACCTGATAATTATCACACACCATGTGATCGCGTGACCCACGCGTCCGCGTCGCCTGCATTGCAAAGCTTATCCAAATCAGCGCCAACTTTCTTATCTTTTCTTCCCCAAATTTAAATCTTTTCTTTCCCTTCTTATTTCTTTCTTCCTCCTTTCTTCCTTTCTTTTTCTTCATCTCTTTAGCTTCTCATCTTTCTTTTCCTTTATTCTATTTCACTTACTTTATCTGCATACTTTCATTCATTACATTCATGCATATTTTTATTGGTGTTAAATGTTCTTATTCAATTGTTGTATCTTTTCTGGTATTATTTTGGTGCTTAGTGACTTGTTTTACAATATTGGGTGATATTATTTTTCTGTCAATGTCAATCTTTTATGATCCCTGTATTTCTTTTGCATTGACATGAATTTATATTGTATTCCATTATTTACTAACTCTCTCCCCCATTGTTGCACTTTTTGCACTATTGATTTGCCATTTGCTTTTACTGTTTGACGATTAGATTTCTATCAGTAAAGAAATTCACAAATGTAATCACGTTGTAAGTAAAGCTTCAAAACCAACAGAAAATCCTTTCGTACAAACGTTTGGTTGTTACAGGTAACAAACCCAATAAAATTTATAAACCGAAGTATTCAAACCTCGGGTCGTCTTCTCAAGGAATTGCAGGGAAGTATGATTTATTATTGGTTATGAAAAACAATATTTTTGGGTTTTTGAAATAGGAAACAAGTAGTTTGAATGACAAGAAAAATAAATTAATAATAATAAAATCTTTTGGCAAGGTATGAGAACTGGAAATCCTATCCTTGTTATCCTTATCAGGTGTGATGAGAATTGTTTATTGCTCCCACTTAGTTAACCCGTACTAAATACAGGAAAGTCAAGTAGACCAATCAATTTTATCCTCAATTCCTAGTGAACTCCTGTGGAAAGACTAGGTTTAGAGCGATCCAAATTAATCGGCAATTTCCCAATTTCAATCACTACTGAGTTTGATAACTCAAGCGTTACCAATTACTTAACCAAAGCCAAAAGGGAAGAAAATCTACTCGAATAAAAATAATTTGGATAAAGCAAAAGCATCAATAACATAAATTAAAGAAAGCAGTCATAAGTCTGAAATACCTCAAATTATATTAATTAAGAAAATCCTAACATGAATGGTTCATAAATTAAATTGGAAAAATAAATAAAAGGAACATTGAACCTATGATTGAAGAAGATGAAATCCTAATCCTAATAGAAATCCTAATCCTAATCCTAAAACCTAAGAGAGAGGAGAGAACCTCTCTCTCTAAAAACTACATCTAAATTATGAAAAGTGAATTATGAGTTTTCTATGTTGTGTATATGAATGGATGCATTCCCTCACTTTATAGCCTCTAATCTGTGTTTTTTGGGCCGAAAACTGGGTCAAAAATAGCCCAAAAATCACTGCTGGTTCGTACAGGTCACGGCAAAGTGACGCTGAGGCGTCGTCCACGCGTTTGCGTGGATTGAAATTCGCAGATGCGATGCGTTCGCGTAGAGCACGCGTTCGCGTCACCTAGCTGTATGGACATTATGGCAAATTATATATGAAATCGAAGCCCCGGACGTTAGCTTTCCAACGCAACTAGAGCCGCATCATTTGGACCTTTATAGCTCAAGTTATGACCGTTTGAGTGCAAAGAGGTCAGGTTGGACAGCTTAGCAACTTCTTCAACTTCTTGTATTTCTTCCACTTTTGCATGCTTCCTTTCCATTCTCTAAGCCATTCCTGCCCTGTAATCTCTGAAATCACTTAACACACATATCAAGGCATCGAATAGTAGTAAGAGAGGATTAAACATAGGAAATTTAAGGCCAAAGAAGCATATTTTCAATCATAGCACAAAATCAGGAAGGAAAACATAAACTCATGCAAATCATATGAATAAGTGGGTAAAGAGTTGATAAAAACCACTCAATTGAGCACAAGATAAGCCATAAAATAGTGGTTTATCAACCTCCCCACACTTAAACAAAAATTGACGTGGCAGAAATTGGCAGATTAAGAATTATCAAGAAAAATGGCGTTGCAAGTACAGTTCTTAACCAGCAAAAATCCACTTGTCAATTTAGAAAAGAGTTGTCACAAATTTTATAAATAAAATACTGGGAGTATGAGTCCCAGGTTGTCTTCCAACGAGTTGCAAAGAGAAGTGCTATTTTACTAATCAGAAGTTTTTCAAAATGGTTTTGAGATTGATAAACAGGAAATTAAATTAGAGAATTTATGTAATTTAAATAAAGTCTTGACTGGGAGAAGATTAATCGGAAGTTCTATCCTTGTTAGAATTTTCTCAAGATCAATTAATAATTAGTAGTTGTTTCCACTTAGTTAACCCTCAACGAATGAAGGAAAGTCAAGTTAAAAGTCAACTTCTATTCACAAGTCATAATCCTCTCCCATGGGAAGGATTAGAGTTGGTGACTAACAAGCCAACCAACAACGAACCAATGACAGTTGAACTCTTAAGTGTTCCAACTCAAGGTTCTCCTTTTAATCAACTCCCAATCAAGTTAGGCAACTACTCCATTATCATAAATGTTGACTTCAACATATTAAGAGGGAAAATAATAAGAGACATGATAAATAATAATCAAAGAGATCAATTAAAAATAAAAATAGTCTTGTATTAATGAACTCTAAAAATAATCCAATTGTAACTCCGGACAAATTAAGAACATGGAAAAGTAAATGAAAAGTAGGTGAACAAACTAGAATGACCAGTTTCGGAGGTAGACTCTTCTCAATAACCAAAAGCCAAAATCTTCAAATCCTAAATTATGAGTGTAAAAGAAAAAACCTAGAGGAAGACTATAATCAGATCTAAAAACTAAAAATTATATGGAATGAATGTTGTCTTTTGTCTCTGCATGTTTCCCGGCTCTAATATGTGTTTATGGGCTGAAAACTGGGTTAAAACGCGGCCTAGAATCTACGCCAGCGACCTCTGTAATTCTGCAGATCGCGCACGTCACGCGACCGCGTCGCCCACGCGTTCGTATCGCTCAGCGTTTTTCGTGACACGCGTGCGCGTCGTCCACGCATTCGCGTCACTCGTGCGGCTTCCAATCCACGCGTTCACGTCACTGTGAATTTTTCTATTTCGCGCGGACGCGTGAGTCATGCGCCCGCATCACTTCTCGCTGGTCATTTCCTCAATTTCTTGTGTTCCTTCCATTTTTGCAAGCTTCCTCTCCATTCTCTAAGCCATTCCTGCCCTATGAAGCCTAAAACACTTAACACACAAATCACGACATCGAATGGTATAAAGGAGAATAAGAATATACAATTAAAAGATCTTTAGGAAGCAAATTTTCAATCATAGAACAATTTTTGGAAGGAATTGAAAATACATGCAAATCATATGAATAAGTGGGTGAAGACTTGATAAAACCACTCAATTAAACACAATATAAATAATAAAATAATGGTTTATCAACCTCCCCACACTTAAACATTAGCATGTCCTCATGCCTAGTTAAAGGAGATAAATCTAAATGAATAGGGACATGTAAGACTCATGCAATGCAATGCAACCTATAACTATATGAATGCAACCCACTTCCTTTATTAACCTTTGTTCCCACAATCTTCCCATACTCAATTAACACACAGTTTCTATCTTAAGCTAACCAAAGATTCAATTGGGATATTTAATTATTTTTCTGCTTAAGGCTAGTAATGTGGTAAAATGTAGAACAAATGGGATTAAAACGGCTCAAAGTGGCTAACAAAGGTGATTTAAAGGGTAGGCTTATTTGGGATAAGTGAGCTAAACAATAATGGCCTCAATCATATGCATGCATATAACACATTAACATTGGACATATAGGATAAAACAAAATTCAAATTACAATCATAGTGAAGTAAACACACAAGAATAAAATAGTTATGGTTAAATGATGTAACCATGTATTTAGGCTCAAAGTCTCACAGGTTGTGTGTTCTTTAGCTCAAAAACCATGTTCCAATTACAACTTCAAACAAATTTAACATAAAGGTTTTGATTTAAATTAGTGAAAGTTTTCAAAAATAGGGTCTTTAGAAGAAACTTATTATCTTTTCAATCAAGTAGAACATGCATGCAAATAACCTATTACTAAATAATCTATCCTATTCTAAAAAAAAGAAATTGGTGTTAGGAACGAGAAATTACCTCCGGAAGTCAGGTACTGACCGACCTCCCCACACTTAAGGCTTTGCACCGTCCTCGGTGCCATCTGTTAGGAACAAAGGTAGGTTGGTAGCAGTATCGCCATAGTTGGGATCGTCATAGCTCCCTGTGCTGGTAAAGGAAGTGGAATCTGAAGTGTTTGGGTCTTTGTCAGGTCTGTGGTTGCCTGTGAGTAGCTCCTTGAGGTATTTGAATTGGCACTGGTTGCGGCGCTCTCATAGCTTCGCCTTCTGTTCTTGCCAGTCCAACCTCTCCAGTATTTGATGGAGCAGCTGACTTGTTGAAGATGCTTGTGGCATTGAAGGAGGAATGTCTGCAGCTAGTTCTGCGGACTGGTTGGTAGTGGCTGCTGGTGGCCTGAGATATTTCCCGTTAGGGACGTACTGATCATCCCGGGGAAGCATGGCTTTGGTGTCCCTAGCTCTGTAGGAGACCCCGGCTGCTGAGACAAGATCTGAGACCAAGGCGGGAAAAGGTAAGTTGCCCGCAATTTGTACATGTCCCATGGCATTCCAGATATGTCTTGGTAGGTTTAGAGGCTGGTCTGTAAGGATGCACCATAGGAGAACGGCTGATGAGCGGATAATTTATACGCTTTTTGGCATTATTTTTAGTATGTTTTTAGTATGTTTTAGTTAGTTTTTAATATATTTTTTTTAGTTTTTAGTTAAAATTCACTTTTCTGGACTTTACTATGAGTTTGTGTGTTTTTCTGTGATTTCCGGTATTTTCTAGCTGAAATTGAGGGACCTAAGCAAAAATCTGATTCAGAGGCTGAAAAGGACTGTAGATGCTGTTGGGTTCTGACCTCCCTACACTCGAAGTGAATTTTCTAGAGCCACAGAAGCCCAATTGGCGCGCTCTCAATTGCGTTGCAAAGTAGACATTCTGGGCTTTCCAGCAATGTATAATAGTCCATACTTTGCCTGAGATTTGATGGCCCAAACAGGCGTTCCAATTCAGCTCAAGAATTCTGGCGTTTAACGCTGGAACTGGCACAAGAATGGGAGTTAAACGCCCAAACTAGCACAAAAGCTGGCGTTTAACTCCAAGAAAAGTCTCTACACATGAAAGCTTCAATGCTCAGCCCAAGCACAAACCAAGTGGGCCCGGAAGTAGATTTTTATGTCATTTACTCATCTTTGTAAACCCTAGGCTACTAGTTCTCTACAAATAGGACCTTTTGCTATTGTATTTTTTTTTATCTTTTGATCACTTTAGATCTTAGGATCATCTTAGACTAGTCTTATGCTATCTTAGATCACGTTTTGGGGGCTGGCCTCATGGCCATGCCTAGACCTTGTTCTTATGTATTTTCAACGGTGGAGTTTCTACACACCACAGATTAAGGTGTGGAGCTCTGCTGTACCTTGAGTATTAATGCAATTACTATTGTTCTTCTATTCAATTCAGCTTATTCTTGTTCTAAGATATCACTTGGTCCTCAACTTGATGAATGTGATGATCCGTGACACTCTTCATCATTCTCACCTATGAACGTGTGCCTGACAACCACCTCCGTTCTACCTTAGATTGAGTGGATATCTCTTGGATTCCTTAATCAGAATCTTTGTGGTATAAGCTAGAATCCATTGGTGGCCATTCAAGAGAATCCGGAAGGTCTAAACCTTGTCTGTGGTATTCTGAGTAGGATTCAAGGATTGAATGACTGTGACGAGCTTCAAACTCGCGATTGTGGGGCGTTAGTGACAGACGCAAAAGAATCACTGGATTCTATTCCGACATGATCGAGAACCGACAACTGAATAGCCGTGCTGTGACAGAGCGCGTTGAACATTTTCACTGAGAGGATGGGACTGTAGCCATTGACAACGGTGATGCCCAACATACAGCTTGCCATGGAAAAGAGTAAGAAGGATTGGATGAAGACAGTAGGAAAGCAGAGAGACGGAAGGGACAGAGCATCTCCATACGCTTATCTGAAATTCTCACCAATGAATTACATAAGTATCTCTATCCTTATTTTATGTTTTATTTATCTTTCAATCATTAATCCTCCATAACCATTTGAATCCGCCTGACTGAGATTTACAAGATGACCATAGCTTGCTTCATACCAACAATCTCCGTGGGATCGACCCTTACTCGCGTAAGGTTTATTACTTGGACGACCCAGTATACTTGCTGGTTAGTTGTGCGAAGTTGTGATAAAGAGTTGAGATTGCAATTGAGCGTACCATGTTGATGGCGCCATTGATGATCACAATTTCGTGCACCAAGTTTTTGGCGCCGTTGCCGGGGATTGTTTGAGTTTGGACAACTGACGGTTCATCTTGTTGCTTAGCTTAGGTATTTTTTCTTCAGAGTTCTTAAGAATGAATTCTAGTGTTTCAAGGTGATGTTCTTATCATCACCAAAGCTGATTGATTCTCATCAATTTAGCTCTTGAATGTAATATCCTGCTGAAGCTTGGCTAGCCATGTCTAATTTCTTTAGACTAAAGCTTTAGACTAACATTGCATGATTCCTGGAATTCTCATTAAGAATTTTGATATCCTTATTTTCTTTTTCACTCAATTTAAAAAAAAATCCAAAAAAATTATAAAATCATAAAAACCAAAAATATTTTATGTTTTTTGTTGAGTCTAGTGTCTAATTTTAAGATTGGTGTCAATTGCATGTTTCTATTCTTCTTGCATTTTTCGAATTCATGCATGTGTCTTCATTAATCTTCAAGTTGTTCTTGATGATTTACTTGCTCTGATCTTTAAATTCTCTTGTTTTATGTGTTTTGTTGTTTCCCATATGCATTCTCAATTTGTTAGTGTCAATAGTATACAAACTTCTAAGTTTGGTGTCTTGCATGCATTGTTTCTTTGATTTTAGTTGCATTGTGATTATTCCTCATCATTAAAAATTCAAAAAATATTTTAATTTGTGTCTTTTCAAGTCAATAATACAGAGAATTGAAGATTCAGAACGTACAGCAGAGGAATTACACAGAAAAAGCTGGGCGTTCAAACCGCCCAGTGAGGAAGGAAAACTGGCGTTTAAACGCCAGCCAGGGTACCTGGCTGGGCGTTTAACGCCCAAAAGGGTAACATTTTGGGCGTTAAACGCCAGAATGGATACCATTCTGGGCGTTTAACGCCAGGATGTCACAAGAGGGAAGATTTTGTTTTTAATTCAAATTTTTTTCAAGTTTTCATAATTTTTCAAAATCAAATCTTTTTCAAATATTTTTGAAATCAATTTCTTTCCATTTTTCAAAAATACTTGCTAACAATTAATGATTTGATTCAATATTTCAAGTATGTTGCCTTTTCTGTTGAGAAAGGTTTAATGTCTGAATCATATCTTTTAAATTTCTTGTTAGCCAAGTCATTAATTTTAAAAATCAAATCTTTTTAAATTGTTTTTCAATCATATTTTTTCAATCATATCTTTTTAAAACCATAACTTTTCAATCATATCTTCTTAATCACATCTTTTACAAAATAGTCTTCAATCACATCTTTTTGATTTCCACTTTCAAAAATCTTTTTCAAAAATCACTTTATTTCTTTCTCAATCTTGATTTTCGAAAATCATCAATCAAATTTTCAAAATTTCTTTTAATTATTTTAAAATCTTTTACTTTAATTTCAAAAATTCTTCCCCTCTTCTCACATCCTTCTATTTATGGACTAACACTCCTCCTTAATGCACAATTCGAACTCTATCCCTCTTGATAAGTTCGAATTCTTCTACCTCCTTCTTCTATTCTTCTTTTCCTCTGACACCTCAAGGAATCTCTATTCTGTGACATAGAGGATTCCATATTTTCTTGTTCTCTTCTCTTTCATATGAGCAGGAGCAAAGACAAAAGCATTCTTGTTGAGGCTGACCCTGAACTTGAAAGGACCTTGAAGCGAAAGCTAATAGAAGCTAAAGCACTACTCTCTGTAGAGGACCTAACAGAAATCTTCAAATAAGAAGAAGACATGGCAGCCAAAACAACAACAATGTCAACAATGCAAGGAAGGTGCTGGGTGACTTTACTGCACCTACTCCCGACTTCTATGGGAGAAGCATCTCTATCCCTACCATTGGAGCAAACAACTTTGAGCTTAAGCCTCAATTAGTTTCTCTAATGCAACAGAATTGCAAGTTCCATGGAAGATCCTCATCAGTTTTTAGCTGAATTCTTGCAAATCTGTGATACTGTCAAGACCAATGGGGTTGACCCTGAGGTCTAGAGACTTATGCTATTCCCTTTTGCTGTAAGAGACAGAGCTAGAATATGGTTGGACTCACAACCTAAAGAAAGCCTGAACTCTCTTGGGAAAAGCTAGTCAATGCCTTCTTGGCAAAGTTCTTTCCACCTCAAAAATTGAGTAAGCTTAGAGTGGAATTCCAAACCTTCAGACAGAAGGAAGGTGAATCCCTCTATGAAGCTTGGGAAATATACAAACAATTGATCAGAAAGTGTCCTTCTGACATGCTTTCTAAATGGAGCATCATAGGTATCTTCTATGATGGTCTGTTTGAACTGTCCAAGATGTCATTGGACAGCTCTGCTGGAGGATCTCTTCATTTGAAGAAGATGCCTGAAGAAGCTCAGGAACTCATTGAAATGGTTGCAAATAACCAATTCATGTACACTTCTGAAAGGAATCCTGTGAACAATGGGACGAATCAGAAGAAAGGAGTTCTTGAGATTGATACTCTGAATGCCATACTGGCTCAGAACAAAATATTGACTCAGCAAGTCAATATGATTTCTCAAAGTCTGTCTGGAATGCAAGCTGCACCAGGCAGTACTAAGGACGCTTCATCTGAAGAAGAAGCTTATGATCCTAAGAACCCTTCAATGGAAAAGGTGAATTACATGGGAGAACCCTATGGAAACACCTATAATCCTTCATGAAGAAATCATCCAAATCTCTCATGGAAGGATCAACAGAGACCTCAACAAGGTTTCAACAACAATAATGGTGGAAGAAACAGGTTTGGCAATGGCAAGCCTTTTCTATCATCTTCTCAGCAACAGACAGAGAATTCTAAGTAGAGCCACTCTGACTTAGCAACCATGGTCTCTGATCTAATCAAAACCACTCAAAGTTTCATGACTGAAACAAGGTCCTCCATTAGAAACTTGGAGGCACAAGTGGGTCAGCTGAGTAAGAAAGTTACTAAACTCCCTCCTAGTACTCTTCCAAGCAATACAGAAGAGAATCCAAAAGGAGAGTGTAAGGCCATCAACATGGCCGAATTTAGAGAGGAGAAAGAAGCAGTGAGCGCCACTGAGGAAGACCTCAATGGACGTCCACTGGCCTCCAATGAGTTCCCTAATGAGGAACCATGTGAATTTGAGGCTCACACTGAGACCATAGAGATTCCATTGGATTTACTTCGGCCATTCATGAGCTCTGATGAGTATTCTTCCTCTGAAGAGGACGAAGATGTCACTGAAGAGCAAGTTGCCAAGTACTTTGGAGCAATCATGAAGCTAAATGACAAGTTATTTGGTAATGAGACTTGGGAGGATGAACCCCCTTTGCTCACCAAAGAACTGGATGACTTGACTAGGCAAAAATTACCTCAAAAGAGATAGGACCCTGGGAAGTTCTCAATACCTTGTACCATAGGCACCATGACCTTTGAGAAGGCTCTGTGTGACCTAGGGTTAAGCATAAACCTCATGCCTCTCTCTGTAATGGAGAAGCTAGGGATATTTGAGGTGCAAGCTGCAAGAATCTCACTAGAGATGGCAGACAATTCAAGAAAATAAGCTTATGGACTTGTAGAGGATGTTCTGGTAAAGATTGAAGACCATTACATCCCTGCTAATTTCATAGTCCTGGAGACTGGGAAGTGCATGGATGAATCCATCATCCTTGGCAGACCCTTCCTAGCCACAGCAAAGGCTGTGATTGATGTTGACAGAGGAGAATTGATAATTCAAGTGAATGAAGAATCCTTTGTGTTTAAGGCTCAAGGATACCCCTCTGTAATCATGGAGAGGAAGCATGAAGAACTTCCCTCAAAACAGAGTCAAATAGAGCCCCCACGGTCAAACTCTAAGTTTGGTGTTGGGAGGCCACAACCAAATTCTAAGTTTGGTGTTGAACCCTCACATTCAAACTCTAAGTTTGGTGTTGGGAGGTTCCAACATTGCTCTGAACATCTGTGAGGCTTCATGAAAGCCCACTGTCAAGCTACTGACATTAAAGAAGCGCTTGTTGGGAGGCAACCCAATGTTATATTTATCTATTTTTCTTTGTTATTTTATGTTTTTTTTATAGGTTGATGATCATGGGAAGTCACAATCAATTGAAAAAGCAAAAACAGAATGAAAAACAGAAAGAAAAATAGCATGCTCTGGAGGAAAATTTGCTGGCGTTTAAATGCCATTGAAGATAGCAAAATGGGCGTTTAACGCCCAGTCTGGCACCATTCTGGGCGTTTAACGCCAGAAAGGGGCACCAGACTGGCGTTTAAAGCCAAGAATAGGCACCAAGCTGGCGTTAAACGCCAGAAATGGGCACCAGCCCGGCATTTAACACCAGGATTGGCAGAAAGGGCATTTTTGCATGCCACTTGGTGCAGGGATGAATTATCCTTGACACCTCAGGATCTGTGGACCCCACAGGATCCCCACCTACCCCACCACTCTCTCTCTTCTTTACCCATTCACCAATCACCTCAACAACTCTTCCCCAAAAACCCTTCACCTATCAAATCCTACCATTCTCTTCACCACTCACATCCATCCTTCATAAAACCCCGCCTACCTCACCATTCAAATTCAAATCACTTTCCCTCCCAAACCCACCCATAATGGCCGAACCTTACCCCTCTCTCCACCCCTATATAAACCCATATTCACTCTTTCATTTTCACACAACCTACATACTACTTCTCCTCATTGGTCGAAAAACAAAGCCACCTCCATCTCCTCTGTTTCTTCTTCTTCTACTCTCTCCTTTCTTCTTTTGCTCGAGGACGAGCAAACCTTCTAAGTTTGGTGTGGTAAAAGCATTGCTTTTTGTTTTTCCATAACCATTTATGGCATCTAAGGACGGAGAAACCTCTAGAAAGAGGAAAGGGAAGGCAAAAGCTTCCACCTCCGAGTCATGGGAGATGGAGAGATTCATCTCAAGGGTGCATCAAGACCACTTCTATGAAGTTGTGGCCATGAAGAAGGTGATCCCCGAGGTCCCTTTCAAACTCAAAAAGAGTGAATATCCAGAGATCCGACATGAGATCCAAAGAAGAGGTTGGGAAGTTCTTACCAACCCCATTCAACAAGTCAGAATCTTAATGGTTCAAGAGTTCTATGCCAATGCATGGATCACCAAGAACCATGATCAAAGTGTGAACCCAGACCCAAAGAATTGGCTTACAATGGTTCGGGAGAAATGCTTAGATTTTAGTCCGGAAAATGTAAGGTTGGCATTCAACTTGCCCATGATGCAAGGAGATGAACATCCTTACACTAGAAGGGTCAACTTTGATCAAAGGTTGGACCAAGTCCTCATAGACATCTGTGAAGAGGGCGCTCAATGGAAAAGAGATTCAAGAGGGAAGCCGGTTCAACTGAGAAGGCATGACCTCAAGCCCGTGGCTAGGGGATGGTTGGAGTTTATCCAACGCTCAATCATTCCCACTAGCAACCGGTCCGAAGTTACTATAGACCGGGCTATCATGTTTTATAGCATCATGATTGGAGAGAAAGTATAAGTTCATGAGGTAATATCCCAAGAGCTTTATAAGGTGGCGGACAAGTCCTCTACCTTGGCAAGGTTAGCCTTCCCTCATCTCATTTGTCACCTCTGTAATTCAGTTGGAGTTAACATAGAGGGAGACATCCTCATTGATGAGGACAAGCCCATCACTAAGAAAAGGATGGAACAAACAAGAGATTCCACTCATCATGAAATCCCTGAGATGCCTCAAGGGATGCACTTTCCTCCACAAAACTATTGGGATCAAATCAACACCTCCCTAGGAGAATTGAATTCCAACATTGGACAACTAAGGGTGGAGCACCAAGAACATTCCATTCTCCTCCATGAAATTAGAGAAGATCAAAGAATCATGAGAGAAGAGCAACATTGAGGAGCTCAAGCACTCCATAAGATCTTCAAGAGGAAGGACAAGCCGCCACCACTATGGTGGACCCGTTCTTTAATCTCCTTGTTCTTTATTTTTCTGTTTTTTGAATTTTCATGCTTATGTTTATCTATGTTTGTGTCTTATGATCATTAGTGTCTTAGTGTCTATGCCTTAAAGTTATGAATGTCCTATGAATCTATCACCTTTTTTAAATGAAAAATGTTCTTAATTAAAAAAGAGAAGAATTGCATGAATTTTGAATTTTATAACAGATTAATTATTTTGATGTGGTGGCAATATTTTGACTTCTGAATGTATGCTTGAACAGTGCATATGTCTTTTGAATTTGTTGTTCTTGAATGTTGGCTCTTGAAAGAATGATGAAAAAAGGAGACATGTTACTGAGGATCTGAAAAATCATAAAAATGATTCTTGAAGCAAGAAAAATCAGTGAATACAAAAAAAATGAAAAAATAAGAAGGGAAAAGAAAAAGAAAAAAATAATAAAGTCGTGATCCAAGGCAAAAAGAGTGTGCTTAAGAACCCTGGACACCTCTAATTGGGGACTCTGGCAAAGCTGAGTCACAATCTGAAAAGGTTCACCCAATTATGTGTCTATGGCATGTATGTATCCGGTGGTAATACTGGAAGACAGAGTGCTTGGGGCCACGGCCAAGACTCATAAAGTAGCTGTGTTCAAGAATCATCACACTTAACTAGGAGAATCAATGACATTATCTGGATTCTGAGTTCCTATAGAAGCATATCATTCTGAATTTCAAAGGATAGAGTGAGATGCCAAAACTGTTCAGAGGCAAAAAGCTAAAAGCCCCGCTCATCTAATTAATACTGATCTTCATAGATGTTTTTGGAATTCATTGTATATTCTCTTCTTTTTATCTTATTTGATTTTCAGTTGCTTGGGAACAAGCAACAATTTAAGTTTGGTGTTGTGATGAGCGGATAATTTATACACTTTTTGCATTGTTTTTAGTATATTTTTAGTATGTTTTAGTTAGTTTTTATTATATTTTTATTAGTTTTTAGTTAAAATTCACTTTTCTGGACTTTACTATGAGTTTGTGTGTTTTTCTGTGATTTCAGGTATTTTCTGGCTGAAATTGAGGGACCTGAGCAAAAATCTGATTCAGAGGCTGAAAAGGACTGCAGATGCTGTTGGATTCTGACCTCCCTGCACTCGAAGTGAATTTTCTGGAGCTACAGATACCCAATTGGCATGCTCTTAATTGCGTTGGAAAGTAGACATTCTAGGCTTTCCAATAATGAATAATAGTCCATACTTTGCCCGAGCTTTGATGGCCCAAATAGGCGTTCCAAGTCAGCTCAAGAATTCTGGCGTTTAACGCCGGAACTGGCACAAGAATGGGAGTTAAACGCCCAAACTGGCACAAAAGCTGGCGTTTAACTCCAAGAGAAGTCTCTACACATGAAAGCTTCAATGCTCAGCCCAAGCACACACCAAGTGGGCCCGGAAGTGGATTTTTATGTCATTTACTCATCTTTGTAAATCCTAGGCTACTAGTTCTCTACAAATAGGACCTTTTGCTATTGTATTTTTTTATCTTTTGATCACTTTAGATCTTAGGATCATCTTTGACTAGTCTTATGCTATCTTAGATCACGTTTTGGGGGCTGGCCTCACGGCCATGCCTAGACCTTGTTCTTATGTATTTTCAACGGTGGAGTTTCTACACAGCACGATTAAGGTGTGGAGCTCTGCTATACCTCGAGTATTAATGCAATTACTATTGTTCTTCTATTCAATTCAGCTTATTCTTGTTCTAAGATATCACTTGTTCCTCAACTTGATGAATGTGACGATCCGTGACACTCATCATCATTCTCACCTATGAACATTTGCCTGACAACCACCTCCGTTCTACCTTAGATTGAGTGGATATCTCTTGGATTCCTTAATCAGAATCTTCGTGGTATAAGCTAGAATCCATTTGCGGCCATTCAAGAGAATCCGAAAGGTCTAAACCTTCTTTGTGGTATTCTGAGTAGGATTCAAGGATTGAATGACTGTGACGAGCTTCAAACTTGCGATTGTGGGGCGTTAGTGACAGACGCAAAAGAATCACTGGATTCTATTCTGACATGATCGAGAACCGACAGCTGAATAGCCGTGCTGTGACAGAGCGCGTTGAATATTTTCACTGAGAGGACAGGACTGTAGCCATTGACAACGGTGATGCCCAACATACAGCTTGCCATGGAAAGGAGTAAGAAGGATTGGATGAAGACAGTAGGAAAGCAGAGAGACGGAAGGGACAGAGCATCTCCATATGCTTATCTGAAATTCTCACCAATGAATTACATAAGTATCTCTATCTTTATTTTATGTTTTATTTATCTTTCAATCATTAATCCTCCATAACCATTTGAATCCGCCTGACTGAGATTTACAAGATGACCATAGCTTGCTTCATACCAACAATCTCCATGGGATCGACCCTTACTCGCGTAAGGTTTATTACTTGGACGACCCAGTACACTTGCTGGTTAGTTGTGCGAAGTTGTGATAAAGAGTTGAGATTGCAATTGAGCATACCATGTTGATGGCGCCAATTATGATCACAATTTCGTGCACCAACGGCCATGTCTGCAGTAAAAGAGGACTCATGAGTGCTCGGAAAGACGTAATGGGACATAATCTGTGCCCAAACGTGAGCCTCCAAGGTAAGTGCGGAAGTCGATATTCCCTTAGGCCGGGAATGATGGTACCCATTAATCCATCTACTGCCAGGTTGTGCGATAATTATGAAAACAGCGTCCCAGTCAAATTGGTACGTCTGGCGCTTGAGTGCGGCTTCTTGGAATGCGTCCAGTCCTTCTGGGGCAGGGGAAAAATCTAAAGCTCGTTGAATTGCCTCTTCTGTAATGGGGACTTGCTTCTGATGGACATAGACAGACTGCAGGGTTAGCAAGTGGAAATTGGAGTAGAACTCGACTACCCATGAAAGATTAACTTGCCGTGGCTGTCTCTGTAGGAATCCCCATTGGTGTCGCTCAATTCGTGGCTCAACAAATTCAGCAATACGGATCGGGAGGATAAGAAGGTTCATTGTTGTAACTCCTTTCTGCCAGGATAGGGAATATCTGCTCATAGTAGCGGTTGGGAAATCGCGCAGTGTCCTTTGCTGGGAAGGCTTTCTCTTTTTCATCGACCTTTATAATCCTTTTAATTCTTTTTGTTAAGCGCTTAACTGCAGTTGAAGATGGCTCTGCCACTAATGCTCTTTTTCTTCCTCTTCTTGCTGGTGGTTTGGAAGTAGCTTTCTCATTTCCTTTCTTGGTAGCCATCCTGAAAGGGAAAGAGGAAGGACGTGAAAACTTCAAGGGTTATAGCAAGGAAAAGAATGGGAAAGGTGGTAATCAATGCACAGTAAAGAAGAATGATGTTAACACATGGTCATAACTACATGTGAAAAGCCATCAAGGGAAATATAACAAGTGCATAGGATGACAGTTAAATGCAAGTTGTTTATTGGCATGCTGGCAAAGGCATGAGTAGCATAGATCAAGCATTCAATGTCCAAGTTAGATTACCAAGCCTATCAAACTAACAATCTGTTTGTAATAACAATTATATTTAATTAATAAAGGATAAAAAGGGTTTATGTGAAAAGCAAGCATTTAGAGTAGGAGATTAAAAGAAATCTAAAAATAGTGCATAATGCCATACGGGCGTTTTCACAAACACATAGCATGCATGGTAAATAAGGTATTCGAAAGTATTAAATTGAACATGCAAGAAACCCTATAAAATAATATATAATTGTCAAACAAATCATTAACAATCTACAAGCAAAATATAAGAAATAATGACCCAAATAAATTTCCAACACCAATAAAAAGAAAAGGAAAGAAAAAGAAAACATGGATAGTGAAAGGAGAAAGAAAAGAAGAAGAACACATAAAAATAAGAAGAAGAATAGAAAAGTAAGGAGGGAGGAAGGAAAGAAAAACCTTGATAATGGTGGTGAGAAAGAGGAAGTAGAAAGTGAGAAAGAAGGAAGAAGAAAAGGGGGGGAAGAAATAAGAAAGGAAAAGAAAAAGTAGGATTTGGGGAAGAGAAAGATAAGATATTTTAGCAGATTTGGATAAGCTGTGCAGCGCATGTGACGCGGACGCGTGGGTCACGCGTTCGCGCGGATAGTGCTTTAATGAGCTGACACGGACGCGTGACATGATTTATGCTAGTGGCGCGAGGGCAGCCTCGCGTTCGCACAACTCTCTATGTGAAAACTCATTTTGCCAAATTTCAGGGTGACGTGTTCGCGTGGGGGACGCGATTGCGTGAATGGCCAATCGTTGAAAATGGCGCATACGCGTGGTAGGGCTTGTGCATCTAGCACGAGTTCAGCCCAACTCCAGCTCAACTTACTGCCATATACCCTTTTTACATCGAATTGCAGGGCGACGCATTCGCGTGGGGAGGCCATTTTACTAATGACACGATAGCGTCATCCACGCGGTCGCGTGGGTCGAATTGTGCCAGAGGCACGCCTCCAGCCACACTGTCGCATGAATTTTTGTTAAATTTCTTTTCTTCCCAATGCACTGGCGACGCGGACGCGTCGGCGATGCTGGCGCGTCGCGTGCGATTTTTTTTCTTTTTTTTTTCGATATGCAAATGCAGATTCAAACTATAGGCACTAGTACTGAGAAGAGTTATTGAAAAAGGAAATTTAGGAGGGGGAAAAGAACGATCATACCATGGTGGATTGTCTCCCACCCAGCACTTTGCTTTAACGTCCTTAAGTTGGACGCTCCACTAGCTTAGTCTTCTGTTGTGGGTGGATCCTCCAAGAGGAAGATCTCCAGCTCCATGTTTTTCGCCATCTTTTTGCCATGAAATAACTTCAAGCAATGTCCATTGACCTTTATAAGCTCAGAGTTTGAAGGATGGCTCAAGTGAAAGACTTCGTATGGTTCCGCCTTCTCTACTCGATAGGGTCCGTCCCATCTGGATCTCAGCTTGCCTGGCATGAGCCGCAGTCCGAAGTTGTAAAGGAGGACTAAGTCCCCAGGTTGGAACTCTCTTCTCTTGATGTTCTTGTCATGCACAGCTTTCACTTTCTCTTTATACAGCCTGGAGTTCTCATAAGCTTCTAGGTGAAGGTTCTCTAATTCTTGCAGTTGCAACTTCTGTTCAGCTCCGGCTCTCTCATAGTCCATGTTGCATTCCTTTACCACCCAGAAAGCTTTGCGTTCTAACTCAACTGGGAGATGACATGCCTTTCCATAGACTAAGCGGAAAGGACTCATCCTGATTGGTGTCTTGTATGCTGTCCGATATGCCCAAAGCGCATCTTGGAGCCTGGTGCTCCAGTCCTTTCTATGAGGCTTGACTATCTTTTGCAGTATGCACTTTATCTCTCGGTTAGACACCTCTGCTTGCCCATTAGTCTAGGGGTGATAGGTTGTTGATACTTTATGAATTATTCCATGCCTTTTTAGTAATCCTGTTAGTCTCTTGTTACAAAAGTGAGTGCCTTGATCGCTCACAATTGCTCATGGTGATCCAAAGCGACAAATAATATGGTTTCTAACAAAGGAAACAATAGTGTTAGCATTGTCAGTACCGGTTGGAATTGCTTCCACCCTTTTAGAAACATAATCTACAGCTAACAGTATATAGAGGTGACCATTAGAATTTGGAAATGGACCCATGAAGTCAATGCCCCAAACATAAAAAATTTCACAAAAAAGCATAAGTTGTTGAGGCATTTCATCCCTTATGGATATATTACCAAATCTTTGGCAAGGAGAACAAGATTTACAAAGGTTAGCAGCATCTTTAGAAAGATTAAGCCACCAGAATCCACAGTCTAAAACTTTTCTAGCTGTTCGTTGAGGGCCAAAATGTCCTCCACTCTCAGATGAGTGGCAGGCCTCTAAAATGGACTGGAATTCTGATTGAGGCACACACCACCTAATTACCTGGTCAGCACCACACCTCCATAGATATGGATCATCCCAAACATAGTATTTGGACTCTCTTTTCAGCTTGTCTCTCTGATTTGTTTGCTCCAATGGCAGGGATAGAGATGCTTCTCCCATAGAAATTGGGAGTAGGTGCAGTAAAGTCACCCAGCACCTTCCTTGCATTGTTGGAATTGTTGTTGTTTTCGGCTGCCATGGGTTCTTCTTCTTTGAAGAATTCGGTTAGGTCCTCTATAGAAGGTTGTGCCTTAGCTTCTCTTAGCTTTCGCTTCAAGGTCCTCTCAGGTTCAGGGTCAGCTTCAACAAGAATGCCTTTGTCTTTGCTCCTGCTCATATGAAAGAGAAGAGAACAAGAAGATGTGGAATCCTCTATGTCACAGTATAGAGATTCCTTGATGTGTCAGAAGAACAGAAAAATAGAAGAAAGAAGGTAGAAGAATTCGAACTTGATCAGAGGGAGTTCGAATTGTGCATTGAGAAGGAGTGGTACTCCATAAATAAAAGGATGTGGGAAGAGGGGAAGAGAATTTTCGAAAATCAATTAAAAAGTTTTTAAAATCATTTTGAAAAAATGATTGATAATTTTCGAAAACTCAAAGTGGAAAAAGAATCAAGTGATTTTTTAAAAAAAAAAAGATTTTGAAATTAGAAGTTAAAAAGATTTGATTGAAAACTATTTTGAAAAAGATGTGGTTAAGAAGATATGATTGAAAAGATTTGATTTGAAAACAATTTTAAAAGATATGTTTTGAAAACAATTTTAAAAAGATTTGATTTTAAAAATTAATGACTTGCCTAACAAGAAAAGATATGATTCAAACATTTAAACCTTTCTCAACAGAAAAGGCAACATACTTAAAATGTTCAATCAAATCATTAATTGTGAGTAAGTATCTTGAAAAAGGAAAGAAATTGATTTTGAAAACATTTGATTGAAAAGATATGATTTGAAAAAGATTTGATTTTGAAAAACTTTGAAAACTTGAAAAAAAATTGATTTGAAAACAAAATCCTCCCCCTTGTGCCATCCTGGCGTTAAACGCCCAGAATGGTATTCATTCTGGCGTTTAACGCCCAAAATGCTACCTCTTTGGGCGTTAAACGCCCAACCAGGTACCCTGGCTGGCGTTTAAACGCCAGTCTGTCCTTCTTCACTGGGCGTTTTGAACGCCCAGCTTTTTCTGTATAATTCCTCTGCAGTATGTTCTGAATCTTCAATTCTTTGTATTATTGACTTGAAAAGACACAAATTAAAAATATTTTTGGATTTTTAATAATAAGGAATAACCAAAATGCAACTAGAATCAAATAACAATGCATGCAAGACACCAAACTTAGCAGTTTGTATACTACTGACACTAACAAAATGAGAATGCACATGAGAAACAACAAAACTCTCAAGTCAATAGAATTCAAAGATCAGAGCAATGAAATCATCAAGAATTACTTGAAGATCCTTAAGACACATGAATGAATGCATGCAATTGACACCAAACTTAAGATGAGACACTAGACTCAAACAAGAAAAAAAAAATTTTTTGGATTTTATGATTTTTTTTGAATTTTTTTTTCTTTTTTTTCGAAGAAAATATATGGAAAAAGATATCAAAATTCTTAATGAGAATTCCAGGAATCAGTGCAATGCTAGTCTAAGACTCCGGTCCAGGAATTAGACATGGCTTCACAGCCAGCCAAGCTTTCAAAGAAAGCTTCGGTCCAAAACACTAGACATGGCCAAAAGCCAGCCAAGTCTTAGCAGATCACTGCTCCAAAAGCAAGATTGATAGAAAATCAACAAGCTCTTGTGATGATAAGTTGAAACCTCGGTCCAATGAAATTAGACATGGCTTCTCAGCCAGCCAGACTTCAACAAATGATCATGAAACTCTAGAATTCATCTTCAAGAATTTCGAAAAAAAAAATGCCTAATCTAAGCAACAAGATGAACCGTCAGTTGTCCATACACAAACAATCCCCGGCAACGGCGCCAAAAACTTGGTGTTGTTGCCGGATCAAAACATGGCACTGTTATTGCAGGGAACAAATGCGAAACTGTAGTTAGGACATTTAATTCCCCGGCAACGGCGCCAAAAACTTGGTGCACGAAATTGTGATCAATACTTTTCACAGCTCAAGAACAATCCCCGGTAATGGCTCCAAAGACTTGGTGCACAATACCATGGCATAAACACAACCTCGCACAACTAACCAGCAAGTGCACTGGGTCGTCCAAGTAATACCTTACGTGAGTAAGGGTCGATCCCACGGAGATTGTTGCTATGAAGCAAGCTATGGTCACCTTGTAAATCTCAGTCAGGCAGACTCAATTGGGTATAGTGATAAACGAATAAAGCATAAAGATAAAGATAGAGATACTTATGTATATCATTGGTGAGAGCTTCAGATAAGCGTATGAAGATGCCTTCCCTTCCGTCTCTCTGCTTTCCTACAGTCTTCATCCAATCCTTCTTACTCCTTTCCATGGCAAGCTTATGCAAGGGTTTCACCGTTGTCAATGGCTACCTCCCATCCTCTCATTGGAAATGTTCAACGCACCCTGTCACGGCACGGCTATCCATCTGTCGGTTCTCAATCAGGCCGGAATAGAATCCAGTGATTCTTTTGCGTCTGTCACTAACGCCCCGCCTTCAGGAGTTTGAAGCACGTCACAGTCATTCAATCATTGAATCCTACTCAGAATACCACAGACAAGGTTAGACCTTCCGGATTCTCTTGAATGCCGCCATCAGTTCTCGCCTATACCACGAAGACTCTGATCTCACGGAATGGCTGGCTCGTTTGTCAGGCGAGCACTCGGTTGTCAGGCGATCAACCATGCATCGTGTATCAGGAATCCAAGAGATATTCACTAAGCCTCGCATGCTTGTAGAACAAGAGTGGTTGTCAGTCACTTTGTTCATGAGTGAGAATGATGATGAGTGTCACGGATCATCACATTCATCAAGTTGAAGAACAAGTGATATCTTGGACAAAGAACAAGCGGAATTGAATAGAAGAACAATAGTAATTGCATTAATACTCGAGGTACAGCAGAGCTCCACACCTTAATCTATGGTGTGCAGAAACTCCACCGTTGAAAATACATAAGAACAAGGTCTAGGAATGGCCGTGAGGCCAGCCTCCCAATGATCTAAGATAGCATAAAACTCAAAGATAGCTACCAAGATTCTTCGCTTAAAATACAATAGTAAAAGGTCCTACTTATAGAAAACTAGTAGCCTAGGGTGTACAGAGATGAGTAAATGACATAAAAATCCACTTCCGGGCCCACTTGGTGTGTGCTTGGGCTGAGCAATGAAGCATTTTCGTGTAGAGACTCCTCTTGGAGTTAAACGCCAGCTTTTATGCCAGTTTGGGCGTTTAACTCCCATTTAGGTGCCAGTTCCGGCGTTTAACGCTGGAATTTCTTGAGGTGACTTTGAACGCCGGTTTGGGCCATCAAATCTTGGGCAAAGTATGGACTATCATATATTGCTGGAAAGCCCAGGATGTCTACTTTCCAACGCCGTTGAGAGCGCGCCAATTGAGCTTCTGTAGCTCCAGAAAATCCACTTCGAGTGCAGGGAGATCAGAATCCAACAGCATCTGCAGTCCTTTTGAGTCTCTGGATCAGATTTTTGCTCAGATCCCTCAATTTCAGCCAGAAAATACCTGAAATCACAGAAAAACACACAAACTCATAGTAAAGTCCAGAAAAGTGAATTTTAATTAAAAACTAATAAAAATATACTAAAAACTAACTAGATCATACTAAAAACATACTAAAAACAATGCCAAAAAGCGTACAAATTATCCGCTCATCAGCAAACACGCTAGAAGGGCAAGTGAATACTATTTTCTCTTGGTCCTAAGGATCTACTGCAATTTGGTTGTAACCTGAATAGCCATCTAAAAAGCAGTAATAATCATGACCTGCTAGTCTTTCTAGCATTTGGTCTATGAATGGTAAAGGAAAATGATCCTTTCTGGTGGCTGTATTGAGCCTTCTGTAGTCAATACACATACGCCACCCTGTAATAGTTCTTGTGGGAACCAGTTCATTCTTTTCATTATGTACCACTGTCATGCCTCCCTTCTTGGGGACAACTTGGACAGGGCTCACCCAGGGGCTATCAGAAATAGGATAAATAATCCCAACCTCTAGTAACTTAGTGACCTCTTTCTGCACTACCTCCTTCATGGCTGGATTTAGCCGCCTCTGTGGTTGAACCACTGGCTTGGCATTATCTTCTAATAGGATCTTGTGCATGCATCTTGCTGGGCTAATGCCCTTAAGATCACTTATGGACCACCCGAGAGCTGTCTTATGTGTCCTTAGCACTTGAATTAGTGCTTCCTCTTCCTGTGAGTTTAAAGCAGAGCTTATGATCACTGGAAAAGTGTCACCTTCTCCCAGAAATGCATACTTCAGGGATGGTGGTAGTGGTTTGAGCTCAGGTTTGGGGGGCTTATCCTCTTTTCGAGGAATTTTCAGAGGTTCTTTTATTTCCTCTGGTTTCTCCTGATCAGGCTGAACATCCTTGAAGATGTCCTCTAGCTCTGATTCAAGACTCTCAGTCATATTGATCTCTTTCACCAAAGAGTCAATAATATCAGTGCTCATGCAGTCATCTGATGTGTCTGGATGCTGCATAGCTTTGACAGCATTCAACTTGAACTCATCCTCATTGACTCTCAGGGTCACTTCCCCTTTCTATACATCAATAAGAGTTCGTCTAGTTGCTAGGAAAGGTCTTCCTAGGATGAGTGTTGCACTCTTGTGCTCCTCCATTTCCAGCACTACAAAGTCAGTGGGAAAGGCAAATGGCCCTACCTTGACAATCATGTCCTCAATTATGCCTGATGGATATTTAATGAAGCCATCAGCAAGTTGGAGACATATCCGGGTTGGTTTGACTTCTTCAGTCAAACCAAGCTTTCTGATAGTGGATGCAGGTATTAGGTTGATACTTGCTCCAAGGTCATATAGGGCTGTCTTGGTGCAAGCACCTTCTAATGTGCATGGTATCATAAAGCTTCCTGGATCTTGAAGCTTCTCTGGTAAGCTTTTCAGAATGACTGCACTGCATTCTTCAGTGAGAAAGACTTTTTCAGTTTCTCTCCAATCCTTCTTATGACTTAAGATCTCTTTCATGAACTTAGCATAAGAGGGTATTTGCTCAAGTGCCTCTGCAAACGGGATCTTTATTTCAAGAGTCCTGAGATAGTCTGCAAAGCGGGCAAATTGCTTATGCTGTTCCGCTTGGCGGAGTTTCTGAGGATAAGGCATCTTGGCTTTATATTCTTCAACCTTGGTTGCTGCAGGTTTATTCCCTACAGAGGTGGTTGGAGAAGCCTTTTTAGAGGGGTTACTATCAGCACTCTCAATTTCTGATTCCTCATTGCCGTTTAAACGCCAGGATTGGGTGAGGAATGGGCGTTTAACGCCAACTTTTCCCCCTTTCTGGCGTTTGAACGCTAGAACTGGGCAAGGAATGGGCGTTTAACGCCAACCTTTCCCCCCTTTCTGGCGTTTGAATGCCAGAAGTATTCCTCTCTGGGCTCTTACTGTCTTCAGAGGGATTTTGGACAGTGGTTTGGTTATCCTCTGTCAGTTGTTCCTTTATTGGCTTTTTGCCACTTTGAGCAGTGTTATTTAATGTCTTCCCACTCCTCAGTTGAACTGCTTGGCATTCTTCTATTATCTGTTTAGATAACTGCTATTTTGTCTGATTCAACTGTGATTCTATGTTCTTGTTAGCAATTTTAGTTTCTTGGAGCATCTCTTTAAATTCTGCTAACTGTTTTGTCATCAGGAGTAATTGCTGATTATGCTCAACAATCTGTTCTTGATGATTAGGATCAGTAGCTACTGCCATAGCTTCTTCTTTTGTAGAGGACTCGTTGCTTGAGTATAGATGTTGATTTCTAGCAACCGTATCTATGAGCTCTTGAGCCTCTTCAATCGTCTTCCTCATATGTATATATCCACCAGCTGAGTGGTCTAGAGACATCTGAGCTTTTTCTGTAAGCCCATAGTAGAAGATGTCTAACTGTACCCACTCTGAAAACATTTCAGAGGGGCATTTCCTTAGCATGCCTCTGTACCTCTCCCAGGCATTATAAAGGGATTCATGATCCTCTTGTTTAAAGCCTTTGATGTCCAGTCTCAGCTGTGTCATCCTTTTTGGAGGGTAAAATTAATTCAGAAATTTGTCTGATAACTGTCTCCATGTTTTTATACTTGCTGTGGGTTGGTTATTCAACCACCTCTTAGCTTGATCTTTTACAGCAAATGGAAACAGTAATAATCTGTAGACATCCTGATCCACCTCTTTATCACGTACTGCGTCAGCAATTTGTAAGAACTGTGCCAGAAACTTAGTAGGTTCTTCCTGTGGAAGACCGAAATACTGACAATTTTACTGCACCATGATAATGAGTTGAGGATTTAGCTCAAAGCTGCTTGCTTTAATGGGAGGTATACAGATGCTACTCCCATATGCAGCTGTAATGGGGTTAGCATATGACCCCAGAGTCCTTCTAGACTGCTCAATTCCACTTAGGTCCATGATGGAGAAAGGGAAATGATATGGATTCACAAGTAAAAAATTTTTTTTAGGAATGAACGAAAATGATGAAATAAAATAGAAAAGAAAATAAAATAAAATTTCGAAAACTAAAAGAAAATAAAATCAAAGCAAATTGAAAACTAGATTAAAAAGATTTTGGAATTAGCAGTTAAAAAGATATGGTTGAAAATTGTTTTGAAAAAGATATGATTTTGAAAATTAATGCAAAATTTCGTAATTTTAAAGGAAAATACAAAGAAGACACCAAACTTAGAATTTTTTAAAGATCAAGAAGGGACTAATAACATGCAAATTCGAAAAATTAAAAGAAAACAAAAGCATGCAATTGACACCAAACTTAAAATATGAAACTAAACTCAAATAAAAGACACTAAACCAACAAAAATAAAATAGTCCTAATCTAAGCAACAAGATAAACCGTCAGTTGTCCAAACTCGAACAATCCCCGGCAACGGCGCCAAAAACTTGGTGCACGAAATTGCAATCAGACTTTTGCAATCCCACACAACTAACCAGCAAGTGCACTGGGTCGTCCAAGTAATACCTTACGTGAGTAAGGGTCGATCCCACGGAGATTGTCGGCTTGAAGCAAGCTATGATTAACTTGTAACTCTTAGTCAGGATATCAATAATTCTCAGGTTTAATTGTGAAAAGTAGAAGAACATGAAATAAATACTTGTTTTGCAGTAATGGAGAACAGGTTGAGGTTTTGGAGATGCTCTATCTTCTGAATCTCTGCTTTCCTACTGTCTTCTTCTTCACACACGCAAGGCTCCTTCCATGGCAAGCTGTATGTAGGGTTTCACTGTTGTCAATGGCTACCTCCCATCCTCTCAGTGAAAATGTTCAACGTGCTCTGTCACCGCATGGCTAATCATCTGTCGGTTCTCAATCAGGCTGGAATAGAATCCAGTGATTCTTTTGTGTCTGTCACTAATGCCCAGCCTTCAGGAGTTTAAAGCTCATCACAGTCATTCAATCATTGAATCCTACTCAGAATACCACAGACAAGGTTTAGACCTTCCGGATTCTCTTGAATGCCGCCATCAATTCTAGCTTATACCACGAAGATTCTGATTAAGGAATCCAAGAGATATCCACTCAATCTAAGGTAGAACGGAGGTGGTTGTCAGGCACACGTTCATAGGTGAGAATGATGATGAGTGTCACGGATCATCACATTCATCAAGTTTAGGAACAAGTGATATCTTAGAATAGAAGCAAGCATGATTGAATGATAAACAGTAGTAATTGGATTAATCCATCAACACACAGCAGAGCTCCTTACCCCCAACCATGGGGTTTAGAGACTCATGCCGTAGAAGGTACAATCTAAAACGTATAAAGTGTCATGAGGTAAAGATACAATGTCAAAAGGTCCTATTAATAGTGAACTAGTAACCTAGGATATACAGAAATGAGTAAATGACATAAAAATCCACTTCCGGGGTCCACTTGGTGTATGCTTGGGCTGAGCATTGAAGCTTTCATGTGTAGAGACTTTTCTGGAGTTAAACACCAGCTTTTGTGCCAGTTTGGGCGTTTAACTCCAATTTTTGTGCCAGATCCAGCGTTAAACGCCGAGAATTCTGAAGCTGATTTGCAACGCCAGTTTGGGCCATCAAAACTCAGAAAAAGTATGGACCATTATACATTGCTGGAAAGCCCAGGATGTCTACTTTCCAACGCAATTGAGAGCGCGCCAATAGGGCTTCTGTAGCTCCAGAAAATCCACTTTGAGTGCAGGAAGGTCAGAATCCAACAGCATCTCCAGTCCTTTTTCAGCCTCTGAATCAGATTTTTGCTCAGGTCCCTCAATTTCAGCCAGAAATTACCTGAAATCACAAAAAAACACAAACTCATAGTAAAGCCCAGAAAAGTGAATTTTAAATAAAAACTAGTAGAAACATACTAAAAACTAACTAAAATGTACTAAAAATATACTAAAAACAGTGCCAAAAAGTGTATAAATTATCCGCTCATCAGCGAAAAACAGAAAAGGAAAACCCCAAGACTCAAGCCAAAAAGTCCTGGGGCATCCCTTGGAGGCAATAACGAAGCAAGGTTTTCAAGTTATTTCTACAGCTTACGTCCCGGCACTCGTCAAAAAGAAAATAAAGTCTCAAAGGAAGTAAAAACACAAAATCACCACCTTTCTACAGTTTATCAGCAAAAAGCATTGCTTCTACAGTTTATCAGCAAAAGGCATTATCAAAACACCAAAAATGCCAAACAAAAAAAAAACAGCAAAGACGCAAACTTTTTTCGGAATCAAGCAAAGAACCATCACCAAAGGCACAAGCAGAAATGGCGACAACATGCAAAAATCCTAAAAGAAGAAGATTCAAGCAACAAGAAAAAAGATTCGCACCAAAAACGAAGAAATTCCAGAGCACGCAACAATCAGGCATGGTAAAAGCAGAAAGACCCAAACAACTTCCTCTGAAGCAAAATGCAAACTTTCCACATATAAGGAAACAGAAGAAAGAAAAATCGAACCTGGAGAAAGCAGAAGAAAACCTCGAAAGAAAGCCGAAGGACAGAAGAAAAGTCACCCCTCGAAAGTGGAGAGTTGCGAAGGAGAAAAGCTGGAGATCACCCTCTTCCACAGAGAGCAGCGACAGAACAGGTGGGAAAAACTACGAAAGAAACAGAAAATGAGAGAGTAAAGGGAGAAGTTACGAAGAAAGAGTGAAGAAGAGAAACCGTTTTTTGATTGAGAAATTCAAAATAAAAGACCAAGAGAAAACGGGGCAATTAATGCCAATTAAATGCAGATATTAAAACCCTCTCGCGTCCCCAAAAAAAATGCTAATATAAAAACGCGCGCTTTTAGAGGAAAACGTTCTACATTCAAAAGCTGCTACAAAGGAATCGACAAAATGCTTGAGTTCGGCTTCACCAAAAAAGGACCGGAGTCAAAGACTCGACCTCAAGGAAGTCCAAGCTCAAGCAGGGGCACTGTTCATACCCTGGGTCGAGCTGTCCGACCCGGGATGTTCGACAGACAAAGCAACCGACCTCTTTAGGTCAGGACAACCCGACCTCTTCTCAAAGAGCTCGGCCAAGTCACAGGAAAGCCCAAACAAAGGGCCCAAATAGAGGAACACGTCCCAAATCCAAGGGCAGCCCAAACCTATAGGGAGAAGGGCGGTTCCCTTGAAGATAAGATGACCTCACCTCAAGATAAGATAAAGATAAGATAAGATAACTAACTTATCTTATCCACAGAAGGTCACATCTCACCATTATAAATACACTAGAGCCCCCAGGTATAACTCATACTCTGATTTTACTCAATACCTGCTTAATACCCTTGCTAACTTAAGCATCGGAGTCCCTTGCAGGTACCCCCCACCCTCCGGGGACGAAGGATCAGCACCATCACCAAGTCCAACAAGTCGGACACACCAGCTCCGGTAGCTATACACCTGCCGGACACGTCGGCTCCGACCAGCACAGAAGATCTCATCCGAGATCGACCTACAGTTTCAGGTAACCCTCAGAACAGTTTCCTTTATGTGGTATATAATATTCATAGACACTTAGGCTAGTGACCCATATGATAGGTTTGGATTTAAATGGTTGTTGGGTTGTTGAATGATGGTATGTGATGATTTATGATGAATTGATGATTGTTGAGTTTGATTATGATGATTGATAATGATATAATGAGGATGAATGATTTGTGAAGTTGAGAGGTGAATTGTGTTGATATATGTGATATTGATGTTGATGATTTGGTAATGTGGTTGGAAAAGTGGAATGGGAATTGATTGTGGTATTGCATATTTGGTGTTGATGGTAAAGTTCTATAAATGGTGAATTTTGACCCAAGAGGATGGTTTCTGCTTTAAATGGAAGTGTGGTATTGATCAAGTTGGACGGAGTCAAGAATTTGGTAAATTGAGTACAGGTGAAACTATGGTAAAAAGGAAATTTCGGTGAATTTTGTCTGATCATAACTTTTGCCTCTGTTTTCAAAATTGGATGAAATATGTGTAGAATTAAATTTCGTTGAAAACTCTTTTAATCAATATAAAGTTTGTAAAATTTGAAATTTTATAGAGGAAGTTATGATCATTCAAAGTTGGTGTTGAAAATCTGAAATTCTGCAAAGTTGCAGAATTTTGTGATTTCTAGTATGTCCGGACGCACAGCCGTGTGTGCACACACACCTCTGTGAAAAATTAAACATGTGTGAACGCACTGACTTGTGCATACGCACACGAAAAGGGAGGCTTCCTGTTTGCAGCACTAGCACAGCTTGTGCGCGCACATGCCCAATGAGAAATTGCAACCTGTGTATACGCACAGCCCTGTGCGCATGCACACATTGGGAAGGACAGTCTGTTAGGGGAGTTACACACCTTGTGCAAGCAAAAGACCTTACAAAATTTGGTACATGTGCTTACGCACACTGATAAATCCCAATTTTGTGGTTTATCTTGTGCTTAATTTGGGGGATTTTATCACCTTTTCCCACATTTATTCAATGAAATAGCATGGTTTTGTAATTCTCCCTTGAATTGTGCTTAAGTGTAAAAATATGTTTTTTGGGCCCTTAAATTGGTGATTTTAATTCACTTTAATTCCATTCGATGCCTTGATGTGTTTGTTGAGTGATTCCAGGTTCATAAGGCAAGTATTGCATAGAAGAAAAATGAGGAGAAAAGCATGCAAAGTTGGAGAACTCATGAAGAAATGAAGGAACCATAAAGTTGTCAAGCCTAACCTCTTTGCACTCAAACGACCATAACTTGAGCTACAGAGATCCAAATGAGACGGTTCTAGTTGCGTTGGAAAGCTAACATCCGGGGCTTCAAAATGATATAAAATTTGTCATATTTGCATGACGTATAGGGGCACGCACACGCCATGTACGCGTGCACACTGATTGAGCACGTGGTTCACTAAAGTGAAATCGTGGCCAGTGATTTCTAGAGGATTTTGGGCCCAACCCAACTCATTTCCAATGCTATTTCATACAGAATTCAAGCTTGGGCAAGGGAGCAGCAATTGTTTGGTAGTATAGCATCATGTAGGTTAGTTTCTAGAGAGAGAAGCTCCCTTTTCTCTCTAGAATTAGGTTAGGTTAATCTACATCTTAGATCTAGGTCACTTTTCATGTTTCCGTCTTGTTTTCTTAATAATTTCTTGTTCCTACAACTTGATTTCCTTAGTTTTCATGTTAATTTCTCCTTTATATCTCTTTTGTGATGTTGAACTCATGTTGGATTTGATTTACATTTAATGAAATTTAATGTTTGATGTTCTTTTAATTGTTAATTTGAGTTTTTGATCTTGTCTCCTTACAATTTATAGTTGATAGATTTTGCTATTCTTGCACATTTACCATGCTTTCCATTTGTACCCACCAAGTGTTTGACAAAATGCTTGGCTGGATGTTAGAGTAGATTTTTAGCATTCTTGGCTTGGAAAGAATAATTAGGCAATCTTGAGTCATGAAAACCCAACTAATGTTAGTGATCTAGAGTTGTTAGCTAATATTATTTCCATTGACTCTAATCTTTTGCTAATTTAATTAGTAAGTTGATTAGTACATTTGGATTGAGGTTAACTAGTCTTGTTTGACTTTCTCTCATGGAAGATAATGTGATACCTTCTTCCAATATTGGAGATGACGAAATGAGATAGATTCTTATTATTATTGTGATATGATTGATTAGTCTTATTTGACTTTCTCCCTATTTGTTGGAGTTGACTAGATAAGATGAATTAATCATTGTATGACTAGGATAGAAAGCCTATGATCTCAAACCTTGCCATGAATGTTTCTCTTTAGTTATTTGTTTGATTTACTTTCCTTGTCATTTAATTTCTTGACCTCTTATCAATCAAAACCCCAAAACATTCCTTCATAGCCAATAGTAGAGCACTTCATTGCAATTCCTTGTGAGACGACCCGGAGTCTAAATACTTTGGTTAATTCTTATTTGGGGTTTGTTCTTTGTGACAACCAAAATTTAATTTGATGTGAGATTTGTTTGTCGGTTTGGAGCTATGCTTACAACAAAATTCTTCTTTCTATAAGAGAAATTCCTAACCAACGTAATTCTCGCTATCAAATTAATGGCGCCGTTGCCGGGGAGTTGCAATTGTGTTATTTTATTGGCTATTGTGAATATTGTGAATTTGTTTGCTTTTTGCTTTTTTGTTAGTTTTTGTTAGCTTTAGGACTCCGTTGCTTATTTTGTTAGTTTTTGTTTCTCTTTGCTATTATGAATTCTCATCCTTACTTTGGCTATGAGTTTGCTTCAAACTATGTTGTAGGGAATGGAAGCTTCAATGAGGACATGCATCAAGGATTTGGAGATCAAAGGTGGGAGGAGCCCCAAATTTATGAACAACTTTCTTGGCAACAACAACCTTCGGATTCTTATGGGTATACTCCTAATCCTAATGCATATCAATCTAATGGATGTGGTGACCCTTATTGTGATTGTCAACAACCACCACCATATGCCTATGAACCACCTCCTCAACATAATTTTGAACCACCTTACTCACAAGCCCCTTTTTACCAAACACCTCTGGTGCACGAATTTGCAATCCGCACAACTAACCAGCAAGTGCACTGGGTCGTCCAAGTAATACCTTACGTGAGTAAGGGTCGATCCCACGGAGATTATTGGTTTGAAGCAAGCTATATTTATTTTATTAATCTTAGTCAGGAGGCCAATAGGATTATAAGTGAAATTACTAGATTTGATTATAAAAATAAAAGAGAATAACAGTGTTACTTGTTGTGCAGTAATGAGAAATATGTTGGAGTTTTGGAGATGCTTTATCCTTGGAACTTCAACTCTTCCTTGAAATCCTTCAACACACGCAAGGTCCTTCCATGGCAAGCTCTATGTAGGGTGTCACCGTTGTCAATGGCTACCTCCCATCCTCTCAGTGAAAACGTTCCTATGCTCTGTCACAGCACGGCTAATCATCTGTCGGTTCTCAATCAGGTTGGAATAGAATCTATTGATTCTTTTGCGTCTGTCACTAACGCCCAGCCTTCAGGAGTTTGAAGCTCATCACAGCCATTCAATCCCAGAATCCTACTCGGAATACCACAGACAAGGTTTAGACTTTCCGGATTCTCATGAATGCCGCCATCAATCCGGCTTATACCACGAAGATTCTGCGTAATGAATCTAAGAGATACTCATTCAGTCTGATGTAGAACGGAGGTGATTGTCAGGCACACGTTCATGGTTTGGGGAAGGTGATGAGTGTCACGGATCATCACCTTCTCCGTAATTAAGCGCGAATGAACATCTTAGATAAGAACAAGCGTGTTTGAATGGAAAATAAAGGAATTGTATTAATTCATCGAGACGCTGCAGAGCTCCTCACCCCCAACAATGGAGTTTAGAGACTCATGCCGTCAAAAAGTATGTAATTCAGATCTGAAAATGTCATGAGGTCCAGAATAATTCTCTAAAAGTTGTTTAAATAGTAAACTAGTAACCTAGGTTTACAGAATGTGAGTAAACTAAGATAATTGGTGCAGAAATCCACTTCTGGGGCCCACTTGGTGTGTGCTGGGGCTGAGACTAAAGCTATCCACGAGTAGAGGCTTTTCTTGGAGTTAAACTCCAAGTTATGACGTGTTTTGGGCGTTCAACTCCGGATCATGACGTTTTTCTGGCGTTTAACTCCAGACAGCAGCATGTACTTGGCGTTCAACGCCAAGTTACGTCGTCAATCTTCGTGCAAAGTATGGACTATTATATATTGCTGGAAAGCCCTGGATGTCTACTTTCCAAAGCCGTTGAGAGCGCGCCAATTGGACTCCTGTAGCTCCAGAAAATCCATTTCGAGTGCAGGGAGGTCAGGATCCAACAGCATCAGCAGTCCTTTTTCAGCCTAAGTCAGATTTCTGCTCAGCTTCCTCAATTTCAGCCAGAAAATACCTGAAATCACAGAAAAATACACACACTCATAGTAAATTCCAGAAATATGATTTTTGCTTAAAAACTAATAAAATTCTATTAAAAACTAATTAAAACATACTAAAATCTACATGAAATTACCCCCAAAAAGCGTATAAAATATCCGCTCATCACAACACCAAACTTAAACTGTTGCTTGTCCTCAAGCAACTAGATAAATAAAATAGGTTTTAACAGAAATTAAGAAGTAATAATATTTTAGAGTTTTAAATGAAGCTCAGATTCTTATTAGATGAGCGGGGCTTGTAGCTTTTTGTTTCTGAACAGTTTTGGCATCTCCCTTTATCCCTTGAATTTCAGAATGATTGGCATCCATAGGAACTCAGAATTCAGATAGTATTATTGACTCTCCTAGTGTAGTATGTTGATTCTTGAACACAGTTATTTTATGAGTCTTGGCCGTGGCCCTAAGCACTTTATTTTCCAGTATTACCACCAGATACATAAATGCCACAGACACATGACTAGGTGAACCTTGTTCAGATTGTGACTTAGCTTTGCTAAAGTCCCCAGTCAGAGGTGTCCAGAGCTCTTAAGCACACTCTGTTTGCCTTGGATCACGACTTTAACCACTCAGTCTCAAGTTTGTAACTTGGACCTGCATGCCACAAGCACATGGTTAGGGACAGCTTGGTTTAGCCACTTAGGCCTGGATTTTATTTCCTTGGGCCCTCCTATCCATTGATGCTCAAAGCCTTGGATCCTTTTTTACCCTTGCCTTTTGGTTTTAAGGGCTCGTGGCTTTTTCTATTGCTCCTTCTCTTTTTTTTTTTTGACTGCTTTTTCTTGCTTCAAGAATCAATTTCATGATTTTTCAGATCACCAATAATATTTTTCGTGTTCCTCATTCTTTCAGGAGCCAATATTCATCAAATTCAAAGTACAAGTCATGCACTGTTCAAGCATTCATTTAGAGAACAAAAAGTATTGCCACCACACATAATTAATTATAGTTTTTATTACTACGAACTCAAAAAAAAATATAGATTACTTCTTTATCCTAAAAAAAATTCTACTACTTTATTTATGCCTGATGATGATGAGAAAAATAAATTATAGCTTAATTGGAAATAAAATCAAAATAGACATACTAATTACTACTACTAAATATCTCCTAAGGTAGATTTCTATAATACTACTATCACTAAGTTAAAGCAAAAAAATTGGAACTCAGCAACCTGTTGTTTTGAGGAATAGATGTCCCTCTAATCTGTGGGGTGCTTTTCAAGGATTAATTTTTTGGCGCTTTAGCTCCCTTAGATCACGCCCCTGCTCTTCCTGTTCCTTAAGCAGTTTGCAAAGCATGCTACTTTGATTGTTCTGTTCTTCCTTTATTTGGTCCATAGCTTCTTGCAATTTGGAAATAGAAGCCTCAAGATGTTCCCAATATTCGAATTGAGGCAGTTCTGGGAGGGCTTCCTGTGCTCTCCTCTTGGCAGAATCATCTTGTTGCTGTTGTCTGACCATTGATATTCCAGTGATTGGCCTCTCAACTGAAATATACTCTGTTATTCCCATCTTCACTCCGGCATCTTTGCAGAGCATAGAAATTAAGCTTGGATAGGCCAATTTGGCGTCCTTGGAATTCCTGTTTGCTATTTTATATAGCTCACATGAGATCAGTTGATGGACTTCTACCTCTTTTCCCAACATGATGCAGTTAATCATGACAGCTCTTTTGATGGTTACTTCAGAACGGTTGCTGGTGGGCAATATGGAACGCCCAATGAAATCCAGCCAGCCTCTGGCTACTGGTTTTAGATCTTCTCTTTTGAGTTGAATTGGGGTGCCAGTGGTGCTGGTAGTCCACCTGGCTTCAGGGATGCATATGTCCTCTAGAATCTTGTCTAGACCTTTGTTTACCCTCATCATTCTCCTGTTAAAGGAGTCTGGATCATCTTTCAGTGGAGGAATCTTAAAAATTTCCCTGATCTTGTCAGGATGAGTATGAACAATCTTTCCTCTGACTAAGGTCCGATGGTCATAGAGAGCAGCTCCAATTATTCTCTGCCTGTCTGTCTGCCATAAATTGGCATAGAACTCCTGAACCATGTTTCTTCCCACTTTCGTTTCAGGATTGGTCAGAATTTCCCAATTCCTGATTCGAATTTGCTCTTGAATCTCTTGATATTCATCTTCTTTCAGATCAAATTTGACTTCCGGGATCACTGATCTGTGACTCATTATTTTGTAGTAATGATCTGAATGTTCTTTAGTTAAGAACTTCCCTTGATTCCAAAGGGGCTTTGGAGCACTCTCTTTCTTGCCCCTTTGGGTGGGTTGCTTTCTTCTAGGGGCCATGAATTTGATGAGTATGTTTTTGTGATCACGGATAACCACACCAAACTTAGAGCTTTGCTTGTCCTCAAGCAAAGGAGAAAAAAGAAGAGGGATAGGAAGAGAGCAAGTGTGGCAAGGTGATGAAGAGTGGGACGCCGAACACAATATATGGGAAGGGGGGTAGAAAATTTCGAAAATAAGAAAAAGGATAGTTAGAAGATATGATTTATAAAAGATAGATATGATAAGAAAAAGATATAGTTTAAAAAGAGAAAGATATGAATAATAATTTAAAAAAATAGATTTGAATTTTAAATTTTGAAAAAGATATTTTTAAAGAGGTAATTGAGTTTTGAAAACAATTTTTTTTTTAAAAGAGTTTGATTGGATTGAAAAATTTGTCTTTATGGATTAAGATACATTTGATATTTTTGAAAAAGGGATTTTAAAAATTAGGATTTTTAGAACACTAATTTGAATTGAGGGATGATAATTTAAAATATGTTTATGCAAGAAACCATGAATTGGAACATAAAAATTAAGAAATTTGTAAAGAGAAACGAAATTTACCTCCTCCCCACCATCCTGGCGTTAAACGCCCAACTGCTGCATGGTTTGGGCGTTTAACGCCCAAATGTTGCTTCTCCTGGGCGTTCAACGCCCAGCTGATGCATCTTTCTGGCGTTGAACGCCAGGAAGTCCTTTGTTACTGGGCGTTTTTCTAAACGCCCAGGATGCTGTCAATCTGGCGTTAAACGCCCAGAAGGTGCTTCTTTCTGGCGTTTAACGCCCAGAAGATGCTCCTTTCTGGCGTTTAACGCCCAGAAGGCTACCCTTACTGGCGTTGAACGCCCAGTGGGTGCTTCTTTTGGGCGTTCAACGCCCAAAATGTTTCTTACTGGCTTTTTCACGCCAGTAAGCTTCCAATTTCCTTTATAACTCTGTGAATCCAACCAATTGCTATTTTACCTTAAAGAGACTTTGACATATACCTAAAAAAATCAATTAATTAATTAATACGAATAAAATTAAATTTTGTGATTGGCTGGGTTGCCTCCCAGCAAGCGCTTCTTTAATGTCATTAGCTGGACTATTACTGAGTTTTAATTAAGTCTCAGTTTTGAGTACTCTTGCTCAAAATTTCCTTCAAGATAGTGTTTGACTCTTTGTCCATTAACAATGAACTTTTTATTAGAGTCATTATCCTGAAGCTCTATGTATCCATATGGCGATACGTTTGTAATGACATATGGACCTCTCCACCGGGATTTTAATTTCCCGGGGAATAATTTGAGCCTAGAATTAAATAGCAGAACTTTCTGCCCGGCTCAAAGACTCTGGATGACAATTTCTTATTGGTGCACGAAATTGTGATCACTACAACTTCGCACAACTAACCAGCAAGTGCACTGGGTCGTCCAAGTAATACCTTACGCGAGTAAGGGTCGATCCCACGGAGATTGGTGGTATGAAGCAAGCTATGGTCATCTTGTAAATCTCAGTCAGGCAGACTCAATTGGGTATAGATGATGATGAACGAAAATAATATAAAAGATAAAGATAGTGATACTTATGTATATCATTGGTGTAAGAGCTTCAGACAAGCGTATGAAGATGCCTTCCCTTCCGTCTCTCTGCTTTCCTACTGCTTTCATCCAATCCTTCTTACTCCTTTCCATGGCAAGCTCGTGTAAGGTCTCACTGTTGTCAGTAGCTACCTCCCATCCGCGCAGTGAAAGCTAATGCAAAGCACTCTGTCACAGTGCCGCCAATCACCGGTTTGGTTCCCTCCCCTACCGGAATAGAATAACTCTTTTGCGTCTGTCACTAACGCCCAGTAGGTTACAGGTTTGAAGCACATCACAGTCATTCAATCATTGAATCCTACTCAGAATACCACAGACAAGGTTTAGACCTTCCGGATTCTCTTGAATGCCGCCATCAGGTCCTGCCTATACCACGAGGATTCCGAAGAATCCAAGAGATATTCACTAAGCCTCAGATGCTTGTAGAACAAGAATGGTTGTCAGTCACCTTGTTCATGGGTGAGAATGGTGATGGGCGTCAATCATCACCTTCATCATGTTGAAGAACAAGTGATATCTTGGATAAAGAACAAGCGGAATTGAATGGAAGAACAATAGTAATTGCATTAATACTCGAGGTACAGCAGAGCTCCACACCTTAATCTATGGTGTGTAGAAACTCCACCGTTGAAAATACATAAGAACAAGGTCTAGGCATGGCCGAATGGCCAGCCTCCCAAAGATCAAAGGATCTAAAAACAATCCAAAGATTCAAAGATAGATGAAAATACAATAGTAAAAGGTCCTATATATAGAAAACTAGTAGTCTAGGGTGTACATAGATGAGTAAATGACATAAAAATCCACTTCCGGGCCCACTTGGTGTGTGCTTGGGCTGAGCAATGAAGGAATTTCGTGTAGAGACGTTTTCTGGAGTTAAACGCCAGCTTTTAATCCAGTTTGGGCGTTTAACTCCCAATTAGGTGCCAGTTCCGGCGTTTAACGCTGGGAATTCTTGGGGTGACTTTGAACGCCGGTTTGGGCCATCAAATCTTGGGCAAAGTATGGACTATCATATATTGCTGGAAAGCCCAGGATGTCTACTTTCCAACGCCGTTGAGAGCGCGCCAATTGGGCTTCTGTAGCTCCAGAAAATCCACTTCGAGTGCAGGGAAGTCAGAATCCAACAGCATCTGCAGTCCTTTTCAGTCTCTGGATCAGATTTTGCTCAGGACCCTCAATTTCAGTCAGAAAATACCTGAAATCACAGAAAAACACACAAACTCATAGTAAAGTCCAGAAAAGTGATTTTTAATTAAAAACTAATAAAAATATACTAAAAACTAACTAAAAGATACTAAAAACATACTAAAAACAATGCCAAAAAGCATACAAATTATCCGCTCATCACAACACCAAACTTAAATTGTTGCTTGTCCCCAAGCAACTGAAAATCAAATAAGATAAAAAGAAGAGAATATACTATAGACTCCAAATTATCAATGAAACATAGCTCCAAATTAGATGAGCGGGACTAGTAGCTTTTTGCCTCCAAACAGTTTTGGCATCTCACTTTATCCTCTGAGGTTCAGAATGATTGGCTTCTTTAGGAACTTAGAATCCAGATAGTGTTATTGATTCTCCTAGTTAAGTATGATGATCCTTGAACACAGCTACTTATTGAGTCTTGGCTGTGGCCCAAAGCACTCTGTCTTCCAGTATTACCACCGGATACATACATGCCACAGACACATAATTGGGTGAACCTTTTCAGATTGTGACTCAGCTTTGCTAAAGTCCCCAATTAGAGGTGTCCAGGGTTCTTAAGCACACTCTTTTTGCCTTGGATCACAACTTTATTTCTTTCTTTTTCTTTTCTTTTTCTTTCTCCCCTTTTTTTTCGTTTTTCTGCTTCTCTCTTTTTTTTTTTTTTTTTTTTGTATTCACTGCTTTTTCTTGCTTCAAGAATCATTTTTACGATTTTTCAGATCCTCAGTAACATGTCTCCTTTTTCATCATTCTTTCAAGAGCCAACAATTTTAACATTCATGAACAACAAATTCAAAAGACATATGCACTGTTCAAGCATACATTCAGAAAACAAAAAGTATTTGTCACCACATCAAACTAATTAAGCTAGTTTTAAAGATGAATTTGAAATCCTGTACTTCTTGTTCTTTTGTGATAAAAACAGTTTTCATTTAAGAAAGGTGATGGATTCATATTGATAGCTTTAAGGCATAGACACTAAGACACTAATGATCATAAGACACAAACATAGATAAACATAAGCATAGAAATTCGAAAAACAGAAAAATAAAGAACAAGGAGATTAAAGAACGGGTCCACCTTAATGATGGCGGCTCTTTCTTTCTCTTGAAGATCCTATGGAGTGCTTGAGCTCCTCAATGTCTCTTCCTTGTCTTTGTTGCTCCTCTCTCATGATTCTTTGATCTTCTCTAATTTCATGGAGGAGGATGGCATGTGCTTCACCCTTAGTTGTCCCATGTTGGAACTTAATTCTCCTAGGGAGGTGTTCAGTTGCTCCCAATAGTCTTGTGGAGGAAAGTGCATCCCTTGAGGTATCTCAGGGATCTCATGATGAGAGGGGTCTCTTGTTTGCTCCATCTTCTTCTTAGTGATGGGCTTGAGGTCATGCCTTCTCAGTTGAACCGGCTTTGGATGCCATAAATGGTTATGGAAAAGCAAAAAGCAATGCTTTACCACACCAAACTTAAAAGGTTTGCTCGTCCTCGAGCAAAAGAAGAAAGAAGAGAGTAGAAGAAGAAGAAATGGAGGAGAGGGAGATGGCCTTGTGGTTCGGCCATAAGGAGAAGAAGTGGTGTTTTATGAAGGATGGATGTGAGTGGTGAAGAGAAAGAGATGTTGAGGTGATTGGTGAATGGGTGAAGAAGAAAAGAGAGAGTGGTGGGGTTGTTTGGGGATCCTGTGGGGTCCACAGATCCTTAGGTGTCAAGGAAAAGTCATCCTTGCACCAAATGGGGCTCAAAAACACGTTTTGAGCCAATTCTGGCGTTAAACGCCGGGCTGGTGCCCATTTCTGGCGTTTAATGCCAGGTTCTAGCCCTTTCCTGGCGTTTAACGCCAGTCTGGTGCCCCTTTCTGGCGTTAAACGCCCAGAATGGTGCCAGACTGGGCGTTAAACGCCCAACTGCTACCTTCACTGGCGTTTAAACGCCAGTGAGTTCTTCCTCCAGGGTGTGCTGTTTTTCTTCCTGTTTTTCATTCTGTTTTTGCTTTTTCAATGGATTTTGTGACTTCTTATGATCATCAACCTACAAAAAAGATAAAATAACAAAAGAAAATAGTTAACTATAAAACATTGGGTTGCCTCCCAACAAGCGCTTCTTTAATGTCATTAGCTTGACAGAGGACTCCCATGGAGCCTCAGAGATGCTCAGAACCGTGTTGGAACCTCCCAACACCAAACTTAGAGTTTGAATGTGGGGGTTCAACACCAAACTTAGAGTTTGGTTGTGGCCTCCCAACACCAAACTTAGAGTCTGACTGTGGGGGCTCTGTTTGGCTCTGTTTTGAGAGAAGCTCTTCATGCTTCTTCTCCATGATGACAGAGGGATATCCTTGGGCCTTAAACACCAAGGATTCTTCATTCACTTGAATGATCAACTCTCCTCTATCAACATCAATCACAGCCTTTGCTGTGGCTAGGAAGGGTCTGCCAAGGATGATGGATTCATCCATGCACTTCCCAGTCTCTAGGACTATGAAATCAGTAGGGATGTAATGGTCTTCAATCTTCACCAAAACATTCTCTACAAGTCCATGAGCTTGTTTTCTTGAGTTGTCTGCCATCTCTAATGAGATTCTTGCAGCTTGCACCTCAAAGATCCCTAATTTCTCCATTACAGAGAGGGGCATGAGGTTTACACTTGACCCTAAGTCACACAAGGCCTTCTTGAAGGTCATGGTGCCTATGGTACAAGGTATTGAAAACTTCCCAGGATCTTGTCTCTTTTGAGGTAATTTCTGCCTAGACAAGTCATCCAGTTCTTTGGTGAGCAAGGGAGGTTCATCCTCCCAAGTCTCATCTCCAAATAACTTGTCATTTAGCTTCATGATTGCTCCAAGGTATTTAGCAACTTGCTCTTCAGTGACATACTCATCCTCTTCAGAGGAAGAATACTCATCAGAGCTCATGAAAGGCAGAAGTAAGTCCAATGGAATCTCTATGGTCTCATCTTGAGTCCCAAATTCCCATGGTTCCTCATTGGGGAACTCATTGGAGGCTAGTGCACGCCCATTGAGGTCTTCCTCAGTGGCGTTCACTTCCTCTCTATCCTCTCCAAATTCGGCCATATTGATGGCTTTGCACTCTCCTTTTGGATTTTCTTCTGTGTTGCTTGGGAGAGTACTTGGAGGGAGTTCAGTAACTTTCTTGCTCAGCTGTCCCACTTGTCCTTCCAAATTTCTGATGGAGGACCTTGTTTCATTCATGAAACTTTGGGTGGTTTCTCCATGAAGAATTATAGGTGTTTCCATAGGGTTCTCCTAGGTAATTCACCTCTTCCATGGAAGGGTTCTCAGGATCATAAGCTTCTTCTTTAGATGAAGCATCCTTAGTACTGCTTGGTGCATTTTGCATTCCAGACAGACTTTGAGAAATCAAATTGACTTGTTGAGTCAATATTTTATTCTGAGCCAAAATGGCATTCAAAGTATCAATCTCAAGAACTCCTTTCTTCTGACTTGTCCCATTGTTCACAGGATTCCTTTCAGAAGTGTACATGAATTGGTTATTTGCAACCATTTCAATTAGCTCTTGAGCCTCTGTAGGCGTCTTCTTCAGATGAAGAGATCCTCCAGCAGAGCTATCCAAAGACATCTTGGACAGTTCAGAGAGACCATCATAGAAAATACCTATGATGCTCCATTCAGAAAGCATGTCTGAGGGACATTTTCTGATTAATTGTTTGTATCTTTCCCAAGCTTCATAGAGGGATTCACCATCCTTCTGTCTGAAGGTTTGGACTTCCACTCTAAGCTTACTCCATCTTTGTGGTGGAAAGAACTTTGCCAAGAAGGCATTGACTAGCTTTTCCCAAGAGTCCAGGCTTTCTTTAGGTTGAGAATCCAACCATATTCTAGCTCTGTCTCTTACAGCAAAAGGGAATAGCATCAGTCTGTAGACCTCAGGGTCAACCCCATTAGTCTTGACTGTGTCACAGATTTGCAAGAATTCAGCTAAGAACTGATGAGGATCTTCCATTGGAAGTCCATGGAACTTGCAATTCTGTTGCATTAGAGAAACTAATTGAGGCTTTAGCTCAAAGTTGTTTGCTCCAATGGCAGGGATAGAGATGCTTCTCCCATAGAAATCAGGAGTAGGTGCAGTAAAGTCACCCAGCACCTTCCTTGCATTGTTGGCATTGTTGTTGTTTTCGGCTGCCATGTGTCCTTCTTCTTTGAAGAATTCGGTCAGGTCCTCTAAAGAGAGTTGTGCCTTGGCTTCTCTTAGTTTTCGCTTCAAGGTTCTCTCAGGTTCAGGGTCAGCTTCAACAAGAATGCCTTTGTCTTTGTTCCTGCTCATATGAAAGAGAAGAGAACAAGAAAATATGGAATCCTCTATGTCACAGTATAGAGATTCCTTGAGGTGTCAGAAGAAAAGAAAAGTAGAAGACAGAAGTAGAAAATTCGAACTTATCAAAGAAGATGGAGTTCGAATTTTGCATTAAGGAATAGTGTTAGTCCATAAATGGAAGGATGTGAGAAGAAGGGAAGTAATTTTCGAAAATTAAGAAAAAGATTTTGAAAACATTTTGAAAAACACTTAATTGATTTTCGAAAACAAAAGTGGGAAAGAAGTAAAGTGATTTTTGAAAAGATTTTGAAATTAGAAATTAAAAAGATTTGATTGAAAACTATTTTGAAAAAGATGTGATTAAAAAGATTTGATTGAAAAGTTATGGTTTTAAAAAGATGTGATTGAGAAGATATAATTTGAAAACAATTTTAAAAGATATGATTTGAAAACAATTTGAAAAGATATGATTTTGAAAATTAATGACTTGCCTAACAAGAAAAGATATGATTCAAACATAAAACCTTCCTTAACAGAAAAGGCAAAAAATGTTCAATCAAATCATTAATTGTTAGTAAGTATCTTTGAAAAAGGAAAGAAATTGATTTTGAAAACATTTGATTGAAAAGATATGATTTGAAAAAGATTTGATTTTGAAAAACTTTGAAAACTTGAAAAAAATTGATTTTGAAAACAAAATCTTCCCCCTTTGCCATCCTGGCGTTAAACGCCCAGAATGGTGTACATTCTGGCGTTTAACGCCCAAACCTATACCTTTTTGGGCGTTAAACGCCCAACGAGGCACCCTGGCTGGCGTTTAAACGCCAGTCTGTCTTCTTCACTGGGCATTTTTTTGAATGCTCAGCTTTTTCTGTATAATTCCTCTGCAGTATGTTCTGAATCTTCAATTCTTTGTATCATTGACTTGAAAAGACACAAATTAAAAATATTTTTGGATTTTTAATAATCGAAATGCAACTAAAATCAAATAACAATGCATGCAAGACACCAAACTTAGCAGTTTGTATACTACTGACACTAATGAGAATGCATATGAGAAACAACAAAACACTCAAGTCAATAGAATTCAAAGATCAAAACAAGAAAATCATCAAGAACAACTTGAAGATTAATGAGGACACATGCATGGATGCAATAAGAACAGAAACATGCAATTGACACGAAACTTAAGATGAGACTCTAGACTCAAACAAGAAACATAAAATATTTTTGGTTTTTATGGTTTTTGTGAAATTTTTTTTTTTTTTTTGGTTTTTTTTTCGAAAATTAGGTGAAAAGGAAAATAAAGGTATCAAAATTCTTAATGAGAATTCCAGGAATCATGCAATGTTAGTCTGAAGCTTTAGTCTAAAGGAATTAGACATAGCTAGCTAAGCTTCAGCAGGACATTGCATTCAAGAGCTAAATTGATGATGATCAATCAGCTTTGGTGATGATAAGAACATCACCTTGAAACACTAGAATTCATTCTTAAAGAACTCTGAAGAAAAATACCTAATCTAAGCAACAAGATGAACCGTCAGTTGTCCATACACAAGAACAATCCCCGGCAACGGCGCCAAAAACTTGGTGCACGAAATTGTGATCACTACAACTTCGCACAACTAACCAGCAAGTGCACTGGGTCGTCCAAGTAATACCTTACGCGAGTAAGGGTCGATCCCACGGAGATTGGTGGTATGAAGCAAGCTATGGTCATCTTGTAAATCTCAGTCAGGCAGACTCAATTGGGTATAGATGATGATGAACGAAAATAATATAAAAGATAAAGATAGTGATACTTATGTATATCATTGGTGTAAGAGCTTCAGACAAGCGTATGAAGATGCCTTCCCTTCCGTCTCTCTGCTTTCCTACTGCCTTCATCCAATCCTTCTTACTCCTTTCCATGGCAAGCTCGTGTAAGGTCTCACTGTTGTCAGCAGCTACCTCCCATCCGCGCAGTGAAAGCTAATGCAAAGCACTCTGTCACAGTGCCGCCAATCACCGGTTTGGTTCCCTCCCCTACCGGAATAGAATAACTCTTTTGCGTCTGTCACTAACGCCCAGTAGGTTACAGGTTTGAAGCACATCACAGTCATTCAATCATTGAATCCTACTCAGAATACCACAGACAAGGTTTAGACCTTCCGGATTCTCTTGAATGCCGCCATCAGGTCCTGCCTATACCACGAGGATTCCGAAGAATCCAAGAGATATTCACTAAGCCTCAGATGCTTGTAGAACAAGAATGGTTGTCAGTCACCTTGTTCATGGGTGAGAATGGTGATGGGCGTCAATCATCACCTTCATCATGTTGAAGAACAAGTGATATCTTGGATAAAGAACAAGCGGAATTGAATGGAAGAACAATAGTAATTGCATTAATACTCGAGGTACAGCAGAGCTCCACACCTTAATCTATGGTGTGTAGAAACTCCACCGTTGAAAATACATAAGAACAAGGTCTAGGCATGGCCGAATGGCCAGCCTCCCAAAGATCAAAGGATCTAAAAACAATCCAAAGATTCAAAGATAGATGAAAATACAATAGTAAAAGGTCCTATATATAGAAAACTAGTAGTCTAGGGTGTACATAGATGAGTAAATGACATAAAAATCCACTTCCGGGCCCACTTGGTGTGTGCTTGGGCTGAGCAATGAAGGAATTTCGTGTAGAGACGTTTTCTGGAGTTAAACGCCAGCTTTTAATCCAGTTTGGGCGTTTAACTCCCAATTAGGTGCCAGTTCCGGCGTTTAACGCTGGGAATTCTTGGGGTGACTTTGAACGCCGGTTTGGGCCATCAAATCTTGGGCAAAGTATGGACTATCATATATTGCTGGAAAGCCCAGGATGTCTACTTTCCAACGCCGTTGAGAGCGCGCCAATTGGGCTTCTGTAGCTCCAGAAAATCCACTTCGAGTGCAGGGAAGTCAGAATCCAACAGCATCTGCAGTCCTTTTCAGTCTCTGGATCAGATTTTTGCTCAGGACCCTCAATTTCAGTCAGAAAATACCTGAAATCACAGAAAAACACACAAACTCATAGTAAAGTCCAGAAAAGTGATTTTTAATTAAAAACTAATAAAAATATACTAAAAACTAACTAAAAGATACTAAAAACATACTAAAAACAATGCCAAAAAGCATACAAATTATCCGCTCATCACTTATCATGCCATCTTTTCGCTTTCTCTTTGTAAATCTTTGCATTTTCGAAAGCATTGAGTCTAAATTCCTCTAGCTCATTTAACTGGAGCAATCGTTTTTCTCCGGCTAACTTGGCATCAAGGTTTAGGAATCTGGTTGCCCAATAAGCCTTGTGTTCCAGTTCCACTGGCAAGTGACACGCCTTTCCGTACACAAGCTGGTATGGAGAGGTCCCTATAGGGGTCTTGAATGCTGTTCTGTATGCCCACAGAGCATCATCCAAGCTTCGTGCCCAATCCCTTCTACGGTTAATTACAGTCCGTTCCAGGATTCTTTTGAGTTCTCTATTTGAGACTTCAGCTTGCCCATTAGTTTGTGGATGATATGGAGTAGCTACCCTGTGGCTAACTCCATAACGAACCAGAGCAGCATAAAGCTGTTTATTGCAGAAATGAGTGCCCCCATCACTAATTAACACTCTAGGGATACCAAATCTGCTGAAGATGTATTTCTGGAGGAATTTTAATACTGTTTTAGTGTCATTGGTGGGTGTTGCAATAGCCTCCACCCATTTGGATACATAATCCACTGCCACCAGAATATAAGTGTTTGAGTATGATGGTGGGAAGGGTCCCATGAAGTCTATGCCCCATACATCAAACAACTCAATCTCCAAGATCCCTTGCTGAGGCATGGCGTAACTGTGAGGTAGATTGCCAGATCTTTGGCAACTGTCACAATTAAGTACATACACTCGGGAGTCTTTATAGAGAGTAGGCCAGTAGAAGCCACTTTGGAGGACTCTTGTGGTTGTTCGCTCACTTCCAAAATGTCCTCCATACTGTGATCCATGGCAGTGCCATAGGATCTTCTGTGCTTCTTCCTTAGGCACACATCTACGGATTACTCCGTCTGCACATCTCTTAAAGAGATACGGTTCATCCCAAAGGTAATACTTTGCATCCGTGATCAGCTTCTTTATTTGCTGTCTACTGTACTCTTTGGGTATAAATCTTACTGCCTTGTAGTTTGCAATGTCTGCAAACCATGGCACTTCCTGGATGGCAAAGAGCTGCTCATCCGGAAAGGTTTCAGATATCTCAGTGAGAGGGAGGGACGCCCCTTCTACTGGTTCTATTCGGGACAGGTGGTTTGCTACCTGATTCTCTGTTCCTTTTCTGTCTCTTATTTCTATATCAAACTCCTGTAGAAGCAGCACCCATCTTATAAGTCTGGGTTTTGAATCCTGCTTTGTGAGTAGATATTTAAGAGCAGCATGATCTGTATACACAATCACTTTTGATCCTACTAAATAGGATCTGAATTTGTCAATGGCGTAAACCACTGCAAGTAGCTCTTTTTCTGTGGTTGTGTAATTCTTCTGTGCGTCATTTAAAACACGGCTGGCATAGTAAATGACGTGCAGAAGCTTATCATGCCTTTGTCCCAACACTGCACCAATGGCATGGTCACTGGCATCACACATTAATTCAAATGGTAATGTCCAGTCTGGTGCAGAGATGATTGGTGCTGAGACCAATTTAGCTTTCAGGGTCTCAAATGCCTGCAGACATTCTTTATCAAAGATAAATGGCGTGTCAGCAGCTAGCAGGTTACTTAGAGGTTTGGCAATTTTTGAAAAATCCTTTATAAACCTCCTATAGAATCCTGCATGCCCCAGAAAGCTTCTGATTGCCTTAACATTGGTGGGTGGTGGTAATTTTTCAATTACTTCCACTTTAGCTTGATCCACCTCTATTCCCTTGTTCGAGATTTTGTGCCCAAGGACAATTCCTTTAGTCACCATAAAGTGACACTTTTCCCAGTTTAAAACCAGGTTGGTCTCTTGGCATCTCTTTAGAACAAGTGCTAAATGGTTAAGGCAGGAGCTGAATGAGTCTCCAAACACTGAAAAGTCATCCATAAAGACTTCCAGAAATTTTTCCACCATATCAGAGAAAATTGAGAGCATGCACCTCTGAAAGGTTGCAGGTGCATTGCATAGCCCAAATGGCATCCTTCTGTATGCAAATACTCCAGATGGGCATGTGAATGCCGTTTTCTCCTGATCCTGGGGATCTACTACAATTTGATTATAACCTGAATATCCATCCAGGAAGCAGTAGTATTCATGACCTGCTAGTCTTTCTAGCATCTGGTCTATGAATGGTAAAGGAAAATGATCCTTTCTGGTAGTTGTATTGAGCCTTCTGTAATCAATACACATGCGCCACCCAGTAACTGTTCTTGTAGGAACCATTTCATTTTTTTCATTATGAACCACTGTCATCCCACCTTTCTTAGGGACGACTTGGACTGGGCTCACCCAGGGGCTGTCAGAAATAGGATAAATAATACCAGCCTCTAGTAATTTGGTGACCTCTTTCTGCACCACTTCCTTCATGGCTGGGTTCAGCCGCCTTTGTGGTTGAACCACTGGCTTGGCGTCACCCTCCAGTAGGATCTTGTGCATGCATCTAGCTGGGCTAATGCCCTTAAGATCACTGATGGACCACCCAAGAGCTGTCTTGTGTGTCCTTAGCACTTGAATCAGTGCTTCCTCTTCCTGTGGCTCTAAGGTAGAGCTTATGATTACAGGAAAGGTATCACCTTCTCCCAAGAATGCATATTTTAGGGAAGGTGGTAATGGTTTGAGCTCGGGTTTAGGAGGTTTCTCCTCTTCCTGAGGGATTTTCAGAGGTTCTACTATTTTCTCTGACTCCTCCAGATCAGGCTGGACGTCTTTAAGGATGTCCTCTAGCTCTGATTCGGGACTCTCAGCCATATTGACCTCTCTTACCAGAGAGTCAATAATATCAACACTCATGCAGTCATTTGGGGTGTCTGGATGTTGCATGCCTTTGACAACATTCAACTTGAACTCCTCCTCATTGACTCTCAAGGTTACTTCCCCTTTTTGGACATCAATGAGGGTTCGGCCAGTTGCTAGGAAAGGTCTTCCTAGAATGAGAGTTGCACTCTTGTGCTCCTCCATTTCCAGCACCACAAAGTCAGTAGGAAAGGCGAATGGCCCAACATTGACAATCATGTCTTCAATCACGCCTGATGGGTATTTAATGGAGCCATCAGCAAGTTGAAGACATATCCTAGTTGGTTTGATTTCTTCAGTTAAACCAAGCTTTCTGATAGTAGATGCAGGTATTAGATTGATACTTGCCCCAAGATCACATAAAGCTTGCTTGGTGCAAGTGCCCTCTAACGTGCATGGTATTATAAAGCTTCCAGGATCTTTAAGCTTCTCAGGCAAGCTTTTTAGAATGACTGCACTGCATTCTTCAGTGAGGTAAACTTTTTCAGTTTCCCTCCAATCCTTCTTATGACTTAAGATCTCTTTCATGAACTTAGCATAAGAGGGTATTTGCTCAAGTGCTTCTGCAAACGGAATCTTTATTTCAAGAGTCCTGAGATAGTCTGCAAAGCGGGCAAATTGCTTATCTTGTTCCGCTTGGCGGAGTTTTTGAGGATAAGGCATTTTGGCTTTGTATTCCTCAACCTTAGTTGCTGCAGGTATATTACCTACAGAAGTGGGTTGGGAAGCCTTCTTAGAAGGGTTGTTATCAGCACTTGTATGTGACTGATTCCCTATTGGCATTTGAATGCCAGTGGTGGGAGCTGGAGTGGCGTTAGACGCCACTTCCTTGTTTGTCACTGGCGTTTGAACGCCAGAACCATGCTCCCTTTGGGCGTTCAACGCCGGATTCATGCTTGTTTCTGGCGTTGAACGCCAGGAATGAGCATGGTCTGGGCGTTCAGCGCCAGCTTTATTCCTCTCTGGGCTCTGATTGTCCTCAGAGGGATTTTGAGTATCCACCTGTTCATTTCTTGGTTTCCTGCTGCTTTGAAGTGAGGTATTTAATGTTTTCCCACTTCTTAATTGAACTGCTTGGCATTCTTCTGTTATTTGTTTTGACAGTTGCTTTTCTGTCTGCTTTAATTGTACTTCCATGTTCCTGTTAGCCATTCTTGTTTCCTGTAATATTTCCTTGAATTCGGCTAGCTGCTGAGTTAGAAAGTCTAATTGCTGATTGAATTCATTAGCCTGATCCACCGGATTGAGTTCAGCAGTTACTGTTTTAGCTTCTTCTTTCATGGAAGATTCACTGCTTAGATACAGATGTTGATTTCTGGCAACTGTGTCAATAAGCTCTTGAGCCTCTTCAATTGTTTTTCTCATATGTATAGATCCACCAGCTGAGTGGTCTAGAGAAATCTGAGCTTTTTCTGTAAGCCCATAGTAGAAGATGTCTAATTGCACCCATTTTGAAAACATTTCAGAGGGGCATTTTCTTAGCATCTCTCTGTATCTCTCCCCGGCATCATAAAGGGATTCATTATCTCCTTGTTTGAAGCCTTGGATGCTTAGCCTTAGCTGTGTCATCCGTTTTGGAGGGAAATAGTGATTCAGGAATTTTTCTGACAGCTGCTTCCATGTTTTTATGCTGTTCTTAGGTTGGTTATTTAACCACCTCTTAGCTTGATCTTTTACAGCAAATGGAAACAATAATAATCTGTAGACATCCTGATCCACTTCCTTATCATGTACTGTGTCAGCAATTTGCAAAAATTGTGCCAGAAACTCTGTAGGTTCTTCATGTGGAAGACCAGAATACTGACAATTTTGCTGCACCATGATAATGAGCTGAGGATTCAACTCAAAGCTACTAACTCCAATGGAGGGTATACAGATACTACTCCCATATGAAGCAGTAGTGGGGTTAGCATATGACCCCAGAGTCCTCTTGGACTGTTCATTCCCACTTAATTCCATGTTGGAATAAAAGAAATGGTATATATGTTGATATTATTTATTTTATAAAAATTAATTTTTATAAAATAAAATAAAAACGAAATAAATAAAAGAAAGTGAAAATATTTTGAAATTGAAAATTGAATTTTTATATAAAATTTTCGAAAAATGTAGTTCAAAATTAGTTAGAAAATAAATTTTTTTTTTAATTTTGAATTTTATGATGAAAGAGAAAAACACACAAAAGACACAAGACTTAAAATTTTTAGATCCAATGCTCCTTATTTTCGCAAATTTTTGGAGGGAAAACACCAAGGAACACCAAACTTAAAAATTTTAAGATCAAGACACAAGAAAAACTCAAGAACACCTTGAAGATTCACAAGAACACCAAGAACAAAAGGAAGAACACCAAACTTAAAATTTTTAGAAAACTTTAATAAAATTTTCGAAAATTATGAAGGATTACCAAGAAAACACCAAACTTAAAGTTTGGCACAAGATTAAATCAAGAAAAATTATTTTTTTTTTGAAAAAGGTTCCAAAGCGTATACCCAATTATCAAGAATATAACCCAATACTCTAGCCAATTGGGAATAAATATAACACTTGTTCTAAATATTCCAATTAATACTTTTAAGAAGAACACAAGTGAAACAAGAAAAGACACAAAGCAAGAAAAACTCAAGATCAACAAGAAAGATAAACAAGAACAACTTGAAGATCAATGAAGAACAAAGAACACAAGTCGAAAATTTTAAAGAAAAATATGAGATATGCAATTGACACCCATCTTAGAACAAGACACTAAAATCACGAAAATTAGCAATTAATTAAAAAAAACAATAAATTTTGAAAAGAAATTTTTGAAAAGACTATCCTATCAAGATTTAATGACTCTATAACAATAAAAAAATAAAAATAAATTATTCCTAATCTAAGAAATAAAATAAACTTTTAGTTGTTCAAACTCGAATAATCCCCAGCAACGGCGCCAAAAACTTGGTGCACGAATTTGCAATCCGCACAACTAACCAGCAAGTGCACTGGGTCGTCCAAGTAATACCTTACGTGAGTAAGGGTCGATCCCACGGAGATTATTGGTTTGAAGCAAGCTATATTTATTTTATTAATCTTAGTCAGGAGGCCAATAGGATTATAAGTGAAATTACTAGATTTGATTATAAAAATAAAAGAGAATAACAGTGTTACTTGTTGTGCAGTAATGAGAAATATGTTGGAGTTTTGGAGATGCTTTGTCCTTGGAACTTCAACTCTTCCTTGAAATCCTTCAACACACGCAAGGTCCTTCCATGGCAAGCTCTATGTAGGGTGTCACCGTTGTCAATGGCTACCTCCCATCCTCTCAGTGAAAACGTTCCTATGCTCTGTCACAGCACGGCTAATCATCTGTCGGTTCTCAATCAGGTTGGAATAGAATCCATTGATTCTTTTGCGTCTGTCACTAACGCCCAGCCTTTAGGAGTTTGAAGCTCATCACAGCCATTCAATCCCAGAATCCTACTCGGAATACCACAGACAAGGTTTAGACTTTCCGGATTCTCATGAATGCCGCCATCAATCCGGCTTATACCACGAAGATTCTGCGTAATGAATCTAAGAGATACTCATTCAGTCTGATGTAGAACGGAGGTGATTGTCAGGCACACGTTCATGGTTTGGGGAAGGTGATGAGTGTCACGGATCATCACCTTCTCCGTAATTAAGCGCGAATGAACATCTTAGATAAGAACAAGCGTGTTTGAATGGAAAATAAAGGAATTGTATTAATTCATCGAGACGCTGCAGAGCTCCTCACCCCCAACAATGGAGTTTAGAGACTCATGCCGTCAAAAAGTATGTAATTCAGATCTGAAAATGTCATGAGGTCCAGAATAATTCTCTAAAAGTTGTTTAAATAGTAAACTAGTAACCTAGGTTTACAGAATGTGAGTAAACTAAGATAATTGGTGCAGAAATCTACTTCTAGGGCCCACCTGGTGTGTGCTGGGGCTGAGACTAAAGCTATCCACGAGTAGAGGCTTTTCTTGGAGTTGAACTCCAAGTTATGACGTGTTTTGGGCGTTCAACTCTGGATCATGACGTTTTTCTGGCGTTTAACTCCAGACAGCAGCATGTACTTGGCGTTCAACGCCAAGTTACGTCGTCAATCTTCGTGCAAAGTATGGACTATTATATATTGCTGGAAAGCCCTGGATGTCTACTTTCCAAAGCCGTTGAGAGCGCGCCAATTGGACTCCTGTAGCTCCAGAAAATCCATTTCGAGTGCAGGGAGGTCAGGATCCAACAGCATCAGCAGTCCTTTTTCAGCCTAAGTCAGATTTCTGCTCAGCTTCCTCAATTTCAGCCAGAAAATACCTGAAATCACAGAAAAATACACACACTCATAGTAAAGTCCAGAAATATGATTTTTGCTTAAAAACTAATAAAATTCTATTAAAAACTAATTAAAACATACTAAAATCTACATGAAATTACCCCCCAAAAAGCGTATAAAATATCCGCTCATCAACCTCCATATGACCCCAACCCATATTCACCATACCAACCACCTTGTGAACCATATGAACCATATGAAGAACCACCCCAATTCAACCCCCAATACACTCAAGAACTACCACCTCCATACTATTACCAAGATGAACCATCTCCAATGTATGAGAACTCTCAATCACAAGATGAATCACCTCCCATATTTGAAAAAATCATGGCTCAGTTTGCTAATATTACCGCTATCTTGGACTCACGGGACTCATGCAACAAGCAAAGCATCTCCACAGATGAATGTGAGAAATCAATAGAAGAAAGGAGCATGAAGGAGATTTTAGAATCTCAACATGAGTACAAGGAGATGGGGTATGTCTTGCAACAAGTGGAGAGTGAAGAGATTTTTAATGAAGAAGAAGTGGTTGAACAAGAGGTGGATTCCAAGCTTAAGGACGCTTCCGCACCAAGTGACATTGTTGATAATTTTATGGAAGTTGTTGAACCTGCTTCCAATGAGCTTGAATTTGGTGTTGAGGAGGATAATGCGCAACCTCCTAAGCATATAATGAATGATGAAGAATTGGAAGAAGGTGAGCAAATAACAACTCGTCCTCTTGAAGATGATCCCACACCAACACATGATCCCTTGGTATTTGAGGAATCTTCCCCTATTGTAATTAAGGTAGATGTTGAGGTGTGTTCCACATTACCTCCAAGTTGTGATGTGAAGAGTGGGGAAGAGCTAGAAGAAGTTGGTGAAGAAGTGGTTGAATGTGAAGAACTTTGTCAAGAGGAAGAGGTTGAAGTTAAAGAAGCTTGCCAAGAGGTGGAAGTAATTAAGAAAGAGCACAAGGGAGTAGACCTCGCATTGGCTAAGTGTGAGGAGGCCCCCCTTCCTAAGTCACCATCCTACACAACATTCAAGTGGATAAAATTCTTATCTCTAATCTTTGCTTTCCCACTTCAATATGGTTTGATTGAAAATGATGGTCAACTTAGAACCCTTTGTGAAGTTAAGAGTGGGAGAGAGTTGTGTAGTGGTTGGGAACATCACTCTAAGTTCATAATGGTTGCATGCTCAAAGCTGAATAGCCATGGTTGGTGTAGTACCAAATTGCATGGGTCTAGGAGAATGTTTGGATGCTCAATTGAGAATTTACAACTCTTGTCACCCAAATTTAACTACGGTAGTCAACGAGAAGATGGGTGCAAGAACAAGGTTTGGGACCCCGGAATTCATTTCAACAATCAACATTCTCGAGGCCTTGTCATTTACTTGAGCTTACTTGAAGGCCTTGTGCACCTAATTTGGGATCCCGGTGGACATTGGAGATGCAAACATTGGTGGGGATTCCAGGACGAATTCAAGCATAAACCACCATAGCAAGGACTCCACCAAATGTCCAACTTAAGGACTTAAACTAAAAGTGCTAGGTGGGAGACAGCCCACCATGGTAAACTCTTTCCACTCTTTTTTAGGTTTGGGGTAATAAGTGATTGGAGTTGCCATTGTAGGTAGTTTTTGTTATTTTCTATACTCTTTTACATTTTGCTTTGATTGATTGGTTGTTTGTTAGTTTGTTTTGATTAGTTTAGTTGTTGTTGAATTGCATTTTGCTTGTAGTATAAGTTTTGTTTTTAGTGTATTTGAAAATATTTCAAAAATAAAAAAGATTTGTTGTTAAATTTGAATTTTGGTTGCTTTAGAATGTTTATAGGTTAGGAGAGTGTTAAATTCTGTTTTTATGCTTCTTAAAAAAAAGGGGGGGGGGGAATCAGCGCGCAAGCACGCTATGCGCGTGCGCCGATGTGGTTTCACAACTCCTAGTACTAAAACTCGAGAGTTGTGCCCACTTTATGCCTACTTTGTGCCAGGCGATCCGCGCATAAGCACTCATGGTGCGCGCGCATGGATTTGCACCCTGTTTTTCTCCTTCCTCCTTTCTCCTTTCTCCTTCTTTCTTCTTTTCTTCTTCTTTCTTTCTATTTTTATTCTTTTTCTTTTTTTTCTTCTTTCTCTCTTGAAAAAAAAATAAAATATTTTTCTAAAAAAAATAAAAATAAAAATAAAAATAAAAATAAATAAATAAATAAAAAACTAATGTAAAAAAAAATTTCTATTCTTCCATTTTCTTTTATTGCATTTGCTTATTTTCATTCATTGCATTTTAATTTTGTTTTCATAGCTTGTTCTTATTTTCCTTTCTAATTTTCTTATTTTAATAACGGTGTTGAATGCTCTTACTCAATTGTTGAGAATTTCTTGGTTACTCGTGGTGCTTCATGACTTGTTTGGCATTAAATTTGCTCTACATACAAGATTAGTGCTTTAGTCCTTCCTGACTCGTGATCCCTTATTTTTGTACCTCATCATCATTGAGTTAGGATGGGACCAAATGCTCTCATGCTCATCACTAATCTTGTTTGTGTCAATTGTTGATTAAGCTTGATGCAACATGCTCTTCATTTCATGTACCTATGCTTTGACTTTACTCTTGCATCAAGTGTTAGTTAATATGCCTTAGCTTATATTGTTTTCTCACTCACATGTTGTAGCTACCATGTAGTGGGGACCCTATTTTTATTTGGCATTAGCCCTCGCCTATGTTCTATTTGCTTTGATATCTTTGTTGTAGGCTTAATTCTCTTTCCTTTTCTTTCCTTTCAGGTTGACCACCAAGAAGGAAAGGATTGGAAAGACTTCTAAATAGGGCAACAAACAAGTTCACCCGCACAACCTTTTGAAGGATCTCATCAATTGTAGCAACCCATCCACATTGCTCTTCTTTGCACGTACCGAGGACGGTGCAAATTTCTAAGTGTGGGGAGGTCATCCGACCGACCTCCATGGGTAACAACTTCCTTTTTCAATACCAATTCTTAATTTTTGTCTTTGTTAGTTAGTTGCTGCATTGCATGATAGGTTGTATCATAGTTAGAATTTGTACATATTTTACCGTTTCTTTTTTTTTTATGTTAGGACTACTTGGTTAGGGTGATGATTTCTTTTCCAAGAAAAATTGTTTTAGGGCACCCTACCAATTTGAAATTTTTTTTTGTGATAAACTTGCTCGAAGAATGTATTTTGGAACATGGTTTTTGAGCTAAGAACACAAGCATGTGAGTTTTGAGCCCAATTGTGTGGTTACATCATATAACTACTTATTTTCATTCTTGTGTGCATTATTCTCTTTTCTATGATTGTAATCCCTGTTTTGTTTGATTCTTTATATCCATTATTCCATGTATACATGCATTTATATGATTGAGGCCATCATTTTATTTAGCTCACTTACCCAAATTAGCCTACCACTACAAGAAAACACGTCTATTGCCACGCTTTTAAAGCGTGGCAAAAAGTTAAAAAAAGCGTGGCGATAGCTTTTTGCCACGATTTTTGAGCTACCACCACGCTTTTGAAAGGGTGACCTATCAAAGGGTGGCAGTTGCTCTATTGCCACACTTTTTCTTTTGCCACACTTTTTACAACTGGCCACCCGTTAAAGCGTGGCCGTATATGGGAGATATGGCCATGCTTTAAAAGAGTGTCCATATGGGAGATATGGTTTAGGGTTTAGGGTTTAGGATATGGCCACGCTTTTGAAGCGTGACGATAGGGAGAGATATGGCCACACTTTTAAAGCATGGCAATAGAGAGAGATACGGCCACGCTTTTAAAGTGTGGCGATAGGGAGAGATACGACCACGGTTTTAAAGCGTGGCCATAGCAAGATATACAGCCACGCTTTAAAAGCGTGGCAAAAGCCTTGTTAAATTAAAAAAAAATCTTTTCCTTACTTGATCTTCATTACTACACTATAAATTTTCAATCCTTTTTTATTACCAAACATACAAATATAGTATGCAATTTTTATTACAAGACAAATCAAACAATAGTTAGTGACATATATAATTTACCATAATTATTTTATACATTAAAAACTAATACTCAAACACAAAATAAATCTTGAGTTCAAATTCCAAAACTAAAAACCGAAGAAAAATACAGAAACAATGCAAGTTAGAACTGCTCATAATATATCAAATTACACTAATAGAGACGATCATCAACCTAAATACGTATTAAAAGATCATAATCAACCTAAAACTGCTCCACTTTGTGCATTAAGCGTTCAAGTTATCCATTCCAATACTAGCCTGCAGCAAAATATCAAGAACAAATTGAACCAACTAAAACGATATATATAAAAATATTATAAGAAATAATCTAATTTATGCATGTTGGTGGACGAAATTGTGATCATCAATAATGGCTCTTTGGTATGTGCATATATTAACTCAGCATTTTCTTTCCACAACATCGCTCAACTAACTAGCAAGTGTACTAGGTCGTCCAAGTAATACATTATGTGAGTAAGGGTCGATCCCACAGAGATTGTTGGTATGAAGCAAGCTATGGTCATCTTGTAAATCCCAGGTCAGGTGGATAATAATTGATTATGAAATTTTGAAAATCAAATAATAGTAAATAAACAGAAAATAAAGATAGAGTTACTCATGTAATTCAATGGTGGGAATTTCAGATAGGTGTACGGAGGTGCTGTATTCCTTCTGAATCTCTGCTTTCCTACTTCTTCCTTCTAGTTTTTCATCACTCCTTTCCATGGCAAGCTGTATGTAGGGCATCACCGTTGTCAATGGCTACATCCCATCCTCTCAGTGAAAATGGTCCAAATGCTCTGTCACAGCACGGCTAATCATCTGTCGGTTCTCAATCAGGTTGGAATAGAATCTAGTGATTCTTTTGCGTCTGTCACTAACGCCCATCCTTCAGGAGTTTGAAGCTCGTCACAGTCATTCAATACCGGAATCCTACTCAAAATACCACAGACAACGTTAGACTTTCTGGATTCCCATGAATGCCGCCATCAATTCTAGCTTATACCACGAAGATTCTGATTAAGGAATCCAAGAGATATGTGCCTGGCCTAAGGTAGAATGGAAGTGGTTGTCAGTCACGTGCGTTCATAGGTGAGAATGATGAAGAGTGTCATGGATCACCACATTCGTCAAGTTGAAGTGCAACGAATATCTTAGAACAAGAATAAATCGAATTGAATAGAAAATAGTAGTAATTACATTAAAACTTGAGGTACAACAGAGCTCCACACCCTTAATCTATGGTGTGTAGAAACTCCACCGTTGAAAATACATAAGTGATGAAGGTCTAGGCATGGACGAGAGGCTAGCCCCCAAGATCTAAGAACTAAACATCCAAAGATGTCTAATGCACTAGTAAAAAGTCCTATTTATAATAAACTAGCTACTAGGGTTTACAGAAGTACGTAATTGATGCATAAGTCCACTTCCGGGGCCCACTTGGTGTGTGCTTGGGCTGAGCTTGATCTATCCACGAGCTGAGGCTTATCTTGGAGTTGAACGCCAAGTTATAACGTGTTTTGGGCGTTCAACTCTGGTTCGTGACGTGTTTCTGGCGTTTGACTCCAGACAGCAACATGGAATTGGCGTTGAGCGCCAGTTTACGCCATCTAATCTAGAACAAAATATGGACTATTATATATTTCTAGAAAGCTCTGGATGTCTAATTTCCAACTCCATTGAGAGCGCGCCATTTGGAGTTTTGTAGCTCCAAAAAATCCTTTTCGAGTGCAGGGAGGTCATATTGCAACATCATCAGCAGTCCTTTGTCAGCCTTTTTTCAGAGTTTTGCTCAGGTCCCTCAATTTCAGCCAAAAAATACCTGAAATCACAAAAAAACACACAAACTCATAGTAAAGTCCAGAAATGTGAATTTAGCATAAAAACTAATGAAAACATCCCTAAAAGTAACTAGATCATGCTAAAAACTACCAAAAAACAATGCCAAAAAGCATATAAATTATCCGCTCATCACAACACCAAACTTAAATTGTTGCTTGTCCCCAAGCAACTGAAAATCAAATAGGATAAAAAGAAGAGAATATACTATAAATTCCAAAATATCAATGAATATTAATTCTAATTAGATGAGTGGGACTTGTAGCTTTTTGCTTCTGAACAGTTTTGGCATCTCACTTTTTCCTTTGAAGTTTAGAATGATTGGCTTCTCTAGGAACTTAGAATTTTGGATAGTGTTATTGATTTTCCTAGTTAAGTATGTTGATTCTTGAACACAGCTACTTATGAGTCTTGGCCGTGGCCCTAAGCACTTTGTTTTCCAGTATTACCACCGGATACATAAATGCCACAGACACATGACTTGGGTGAACCTTTTCAGATTGTGACTCAGCTTTGCTGAAGTCCCCAGTTAGAGGTGTCCAGAGCTCTTGAGCACACTCTTTTTGCTTTGGATCACGACTTTAACCACTCAGTCTCAAGCTTTTCACTTGGACCTTCATGACACAAGCACATGGTTAGGGACAGCTTGATTTAGCCGCTTAGGCCTGGATTTTATTTCCTTGGGCCCTCCTATCCATTGATGCTCAACGCCTTGGATCCTTTTTACCCTTGCCTTTTGGTTTTAAGGGCTATTGGCTTTTTCTGCTTGTTTTTTCTTTTTCTTTCTATTTTTTTTGCCATTTCTTTTTTTCGCAAGCTTTTGTTATTCACTGCTTTTTCTTGCTTCAAGAATCAATTTTATGATTTTTCAGATCATCAATAACATTTCTCTTGTTCATTATTCTTTCAAGTGCCAACAATTTTAACATTCATAAACAACAAGATAAAAAATATGCACTGTTCAAGCATTCATTTAGAAAACAAAAAGTATTGTCACCATATCAATATAATTAAACTAAATTCAAGGATGAATTCGAAATTCATGTACTTCTTGTTCTTTTGAATTAAAACATTTTTCATTTAAGAGAGGTGAAAGATTAATGGAATTATTCATAACTTTGAGACATAGTTACTAACTACCACTACAAGAAAATAAGCCTTTTGCCACGCTTTAAAAGCGTGCCGAAAAGTGCAAAAAAGCGTACCGATAGCTTTTCGCCACGCTTTTTGAGCTATCGGCACGCTTTTCAAAGGGTCACATCTGCCAGCGTGCCGGTTGCTCTATCGCCACGCTTTTGTGGATCTATTGGCACGCTTTTTTTGTCGGCACGCTTTCTTTTCTTGCCACGCTTAAAAGCGTGGCCATAGGTCTTAACCTATAGGTATGCTTATAAAGCGTACCAAAAAATGCACGTATCGCCACGCTTTTAAAACGTGCCAGTATGTGTGCTTTGGGTACTCTTTAAAAGCGTACCGATAGCAGAAGATATGGCTACACTTTTTAAACGTGCCAATAGGATAAACGTATGAAGATATGGGTACGCTCAAAAAACGTGCCAGTAAATGAGGATATGGGTACGCTTTTAAAGCGTGCCGGTTGCCAAGTTATGGCCACGCTTATTAAGTGTGCTTGTTGAGCCCAAAATTAAGGAATAGCCACCCTTTTGAAGTGTGCCCATAAGTTTGGTCAGAATTTTTTTTTTATTAATCTTCCTAATATTTCTTGCAAAATTCATATATAATTTTAAAATTATAGACCAAAATAAAATTATATATATTGAACTAATCCAACAAATATAAACTTTCCCATAAAAAAGACATACATATAAAATTGTCACCATAAAAGTAGGTTTTGATGACAAAGTACCAAAAAATAAAGTCATAACAAGTAAATAAGAATTGTCATTCCAACAAATGTCACATATCTACTTCTTTTATATACTTAGTTACAAAATATGAAATTTCATGAGTAGTGTGATCATCCATTATGAGCTCCATTGTTTTTATCACTGCCCTGCAGAATTTTAAATAATCTTGTGTTAGTACATGTTATAAAAGCGACTTCAATTAAGTCCAACAAATCCAATTCCAAATCCAAATTGATTAAACATGAAAATGGCAAAGCAACTTTAATTAGGTCCCACAATCATATTCAGCCATTAGAACAAAAAACACATATCAAACACAAAAGCAAATAGTCCCCTATACATGGTCACAAAAGGAGCTGTTTACACAAGTTTCAAGGAGCTGTTTACACAAGTTTCAAATTATTGGGGCAGAGGAACAAACATTTACATGAGTAAAAAGGAATGCTTTAATTTTGACTAAAAGGAATTAAAAAGTTGACTCATTAAAAACTAAAAGGAATGCTACAATTCACAAGTGCATCATTATCATGCAATTGGTTTAGCTGAATGGTAAGCAACCCATCTGTAACTAAAATTCATATTCCTTTTACCTAGTTAATGCTACACTACCTCAGCCAGCAACATAAATTCGCAATCAACAAGAATCAATAGTTCTCAATTCTCAATTCAGCTAGTATAAATTCTCAATCAACAAAAATCAATAATTCTCAATTCTCAATTCTCAATTCAGCCAGCAACATAAATTCTCAATCAACAATAATCAACAATTCTCAATTCTCAATTCTGAATTCTCAATTCAGCCAGCAACATAAATTCTCAATCAACAATAATCATCAATTCTTAATTCTCAATTCAGCCAGCAACATAAATTCTCAATCAACAATAATCAACAATTCTCAATTCTCAATTCTCAATTCAGCCAGCAACATAAATTCTCAATCAACAATAATCAGTAATTCTCAATTCTCAATTCAGCCAGCAACATAAATTCTCAGTCAACAATAATCAACAATTCTCAATTCTCAATTCTCAATTAAGCTAGCAACATAAAATCAACATGAAAAACGAAATTCTATAATCTAAATCAAGGGAATGACAATAATACAAGGCTAGGACAGTTACTTACATTATCAGACGGTGGAATGTGAGTTGCTTCGGAGGAGTGGGGAGTATTTCTTGGTCTACTACTTGAGGCATCCAAAGGAGAATTTTGGGCTGCTTGCACTAAGGCTGCTACCTCTTCCTCACTCATTCCAGGATTGAGTTGGTGCAACATCACCTTTAATAGACCACAAACACCGTCCATCTTCTTTTCTAATGAATGCACCTTATCATTATATTCAACCTTCACTTGGCGAATCTCCTCATCCTTTCTAAGAGAGCTTTTTGTAATTGAAGTCCCATAACAACGGAGTCGACCTGGTTGGTCCTTTCCTAGCACTGCTACAAATGCATCCTCATGATTTTCCCCTGCCTCTATGCGGCTTTGAAGTTCATTCTACCAAAAGTAACCAGAAAAAAATACAAAGTCACATTAACTTAATATAAATACAAATCTATCTAGCATTCAAATTGTACAAATCCAAATAGAAATACAAAATAACTCACAATTGTTGTTTGTGTTTTAGCATCAATTTTTTTTCCATTTTTACTTGTGCGTGTTGCAGTGAAAACTTCAGCCCTTGATGGCTCTTCATTGTTCTCTTTAGAGTCACGCTGGAGTATGAAAAGAAAATTTTATATGAAGCATACTAAGTAGACAATATAACATGGATATAAAGGAGAAATCACAAAAAAATAATTTATGTTACCAGCTGCTTGCGCACTATTGCAAAATTTGTGGAACCCATTCGGTGTGGACATGTTTGCTTTGACCTATTTTCAGTATTCTTAACAGACATAGCCTAAATATAAACATGAAAAAGAGAGATTATTCTTAACGGACACATTTTCTTTCTCTTTGAAAATCACATCACCTTTTTTTGAAATAGCAAGTCTAATCACAAAAAAAATCAAGGATAGCTAAAAGAAATAGAAGACATAGCATTACCTTGATAGCGGGAAGACTCCAATACCGAATTAGCTTGCGAAACTGAAATTTAGGAATCTCTAATGGTCGGTTCTTTATCATTTCTTTCTTCGTGTTGTACTTTAAGAAATGTTCTTTTTTAATTTCACCCTTGTATTTCATCCTTAGTTACATTCCTGATGCTCACATCTGACCAAGCATGCTTCCATTTGAACTTGTTATTATCCCAATATCAAGTTAACACATTCAGTAGCAACAACTTTTGCTAATAATGTCTGAAATTCAATAAAGATAATTGAAAACAGAATGGAGTCAGAAAACTTCAGTAAGGGGAAAAAAACAATAAAAGGCAGGTTGAATATTGTCATTAATAGGTACTCAGCAACTTACTCTGCCAGTTCCAAGAGGATCGTACAGAAGAACGCTGGATCTCTTGCGTAATCCAGATGCAAAAAGATCTTTATGCAGTAGGGGCAACTAAAAATATAAAATTCAGAACAATTAGATATTCTGAAACTACAAACATAAACAGTATATCTGAGCTTGCTTATTATTTAACAAGCCTGAAAATGTTCTTGAACAAAAAAAAATCCTTGAAGGAGAAGCATATTATTTTCCATCAAATAGAAAAAGCTAAGATATACTAAATAAACTGAGATGATAGATAGCCGAGAAAGTCTCTTCAATATCCATTTTAACAGAATTTGCACTTTCAGGAAGCTATAACTAGGGATAAATAACAGTATAATTTTATTAATATATAAAAGTATAATTTAATTTTATTAATAACTATGCTATAATTGATTCCATTTGATGTGCGCACCTTTTTTGCAATTCGTGGCATTAAAACAACTTTAAACTTATTTAAAAGGAGGAATATGATGTAAATGTACTAAGATTCTCAATGGCATAATTTGATTGATACGTCAATATCTGCACATACAAGAGAGCAATGAACTAGTAAAATGCATATAAGCTTACCCATGGGTCCAGTCCCTGTCTCTCTGCTATAATCTATCAAGTCCTTCATACTATTTACCACTTCTGATATCTGCAAACATAAATAAGGTTGTAAAAGACCGATACTAATTCAAAAAAAGGATCAAAAGTGCACCATCTGAAACATTCTCTAAAACATTATGTACTGGAAAAGTAAGGTGAGTAAATGATTGGAAATGGATAAATACCTATAGGCAGCGCACATATCTCCTTTGTATATCCTAAATCATTTACTAATGGAACTTCCACACCAATTGATGGGCTGATGCAACAAACCTGGAAAAGAAGCATGTCAAGATACTTAGAAAAAGATATGCAGAAGCTTGTGGTAAAATGGAAAATCTAATTTAAAGCACAAGGTGATCAATGGAAATCACTAGCTAAAGCTAAACTATGGCACAGCCGGCCCAATAAAATAAAATAAAACAGAATAATAAAAAGAATAAGAAGAAAACGCGCACACACACAAGACAACAACAAAAAAGGAGAAAGAGAATATCGGGAAACAAGAAATGGTGGGTATAAAACAGGAAATGCACCATTATATCCTTTTCCACTTATACCCCCTATTAGAACACCTAATATGTGTGCTAAGAATTTAATTGAGTTAGGGAAAAGAAAATATTCAAATATAAATTCAGTCTGAACCATTTTCAAATGTGTTTTAGTCAAAGCTTACTTATATTTACAGATGGAGTAATGATTAAGAGATTCTAGGGCCAAAAGAGTATTTAAAACTCTAAGCAACACACCAGCCCATTATAAAAGGACTGCTTTTCTCCAGAAATCTAGCCTGTTCAAAGTATAGACTCTAGTTAACAAAGTTCTTGGTTTCTAAAAGTAACGCAGCCAGCTATTGCAACTGCTTTCAGAGATCTGGGAAAGTGTTTGAAATACCTATTGAGAAATGTCAATTCATCTTCATAACAAGAAATCTGTGATACTACAAGATTAAGTTCCCAAGTATTTACAGAGGAAAGATTTTAAGAGCTAGAGTATATGGTGCACGAAATTGTGATCACTACAACTTCGCACAACTAACCAGCAAGTGCACTGGGTCGTCCAAGTAATAAACCTTACGCGAGTAAGGGTCGATCCCACGGAGATTGGTGGTATGAAGCAAGCTATGGTCACCTTGTAAATCTCAGTCAGGCAGACTCAAATGTATAATGGTGATGAACGAAAATAACATAAAAGATAAAGATAAAGATACTTATGTATATCATTGGTGTAAGAGCTTCAGACAAGCGTATGAAGATGCCTTCCCTTCCGTCTCTCTGCTTTCTTACTGTCTTCATCCAATCCTTCTTACTCCTTTCCATGGCAAGCTCGTGTAGGGTTTCACTGTTGTCAGCAGCTGCCTCCCTTCCGCGCAGTGAAAGCTAATGCACGCACTCTGTCACAGTGCTGCCAATCACCGGTTTGGTTCCCTCCCCTACCGGAATAGAATCACTCTTTTGCGTCTGTCACTAACGCCCAGTAGGTTACAGGTTTGAAGCACGTCACAGTCATTCAATCATTGAATCCTACTCAGAATACCACAGACAAGGTTAGACCTTCCGGATTCTCTTGAATGCTGCCATCAGGTCCTGCCTATACCACGAAGACTCTGATCTCACGGAATGGTTGGCTCGTTTGTCAGGCGAGCACTCGGTTGTCAGGCGATCAACCATGCATCGTGCAATCAGGAATCCAAGAGACATTCACTAAGCCTCAGATGCTTGTAGAACAAGAATGGTTGTCAGTCACCTTGTTCATGGGTGAGAATGGTGATGGGCGTCAATCATCACCTTCATCATGTTGAAGAACAAGTGATATCTTGGATAAAGAACAAGCGGAATTGAATGGAAGAACAATAGTAATTGCATTAATACTCGAGGTACAGCAGAGCTCCACACCTTAATCTATGGTGTGTAGAAACTCCACCGTTGAAAATACATAAGAACAAAAGTGATCATTGGTTTCGGCCCCAAAGAGGGAACCGGAAGAACCAAGATCTGATCTAAGAACTAGATGTCCGAAGATGAAAATACAATAGTAAAAGGTCCTACTTATAGAAAACTAGTAGCCTAAGGTGTACAAAGATGAGTAAATGACATAAAAATCCACTTCCGGGCCCACTTGGTGTGTGCTTGGGCTGAGCAATGAAGCATTTTTTGTGTAGAGACTCTTCTTGGAGTTAAACGCCAGCTTTTATGCCAGTTTGGGCGTTTAACTCCCATTTAGGTGCCAGTTCCGGCGTTTAACGCTGGAATTTCTTGAGGTGACTTTGAACGCCGGTTTGGGCCATCAAATCTTGGGCAAAGTATGGACTATCATATATTGCTGGAAAGCCCAGGATGTCTACTTTCCAACGCCGTTGAGAGCGCGCCAATTGGGCTTCTGTAGCTCCAGAAAATCCACTTCGAGTGCAGGGAGGTCAGAATCCAACAGCATCTGTAGTCCTTTTCAGTCTCTGAATCAGATTTTTGCTCAGGTCCCTCAATTTCAGCCAGAAAATACCTGAAATCACAGAAAAACACACAAACTCATAGTAAAGTCCAGAAAAGTGAATTTTAATTAAAAACTAATAAAAATATACTAAAAACTAACTAGATCATACTAAAAACATACTAAAAACAATGCCAAAAAGCATACAAATTATCCGCTCATCACAACACCAAACTTAAATTGTTGCTTGTCCCCAAGCAACTGAAAATCAAATAAGATAAAAAGAAGAGAATATACTATAGATTCCAAACTATCAATGAAACTTAGCTCCAAATTAGATGAGCGGGACTAGTAGCTTTTTGCCTCCAAACAGTTTTGGCATCTCACTTTATCCTCTGAGGTTCAGAATGATTGGCTTCTTTAGGAACTCAGAATCCAGATAGTGTTATTGATTCTCTTAGTTAAGTATGATGATTCTTGAACACAGCTACTTATTGAGTCTTGGCCGTGGCCCAAAGCACTCTGTCTTCCAGTATTACCACCGGATACATACATGCCACAGACACATAATTGGGTGAACCTTTTCAGATTGTGACTCAGCTTTGCTAGAGTCCCCAATTAGAGGTGTCCAGGGTTCTTAAGCACACTCTTTTTGCCTTGGATCACAACTTTATTTCTTTCTTTTTCTTTCTTTTTCTCTTTCTCCCTTTTTTCGTTTTTCTTTTTCTCTCTTTTTTTTTTGTATTCACTGCTTTTTCTTGCTTCAAGAATCATTTTTATGATTTTTCAGATCCTCAGTAACATGTCTCCTTTTTCATCATTCTTTCAAGAGCCAACAATTTTAACATTCATGAACCACAAATTCAAAAGACATATGCACTGTTCAAGCATACATTCAGAAAACAAAAGCATTGCCACCACATCAAACTAATTAAGCTAGTTTTAAAGATGAATTTGAAATCTTGTACTTCTTGTTCTTTTGTGATAAAAACAGTTTTCTTTTAAGAGAGGTGATGGATTCATATTCATAGCTTTAAGGCATAGACACTAAGACACTAATGATCATAAGACACAAACATGGATAAACATAAAGCACTAAAATTCGAAAAACAGAAAAATAAAGAACAAGGAGATTAAAGAACGGGTCCACCTTAGTGATGGCGGCTCTTTCTTTCTCTTGAAGATCCTATGGAGTGCTTGAGCTCCTCAATGTCTCTTCCTTGTCTTTGTTGCTCCTCTCTCATGATCCTTTGATCTTCTCCAATTTCATGGAGGAGGATGGCATGTTCTTGGTGCTCCACCCTTAGTTGTCCCATGTTGGAACTTAATTTTCCTAGGGAGGTGTTAATTTGCTCCCAGTAGTCTTGTGGAGGAAAGTGCATCCCTTGAGGTATCTCAGGGATTTCTTGATGAGAGGGGTCTCTTGTTTGCTCCATCTTCTTCTTAGTGATGGGCTTGAGGTCATGCCTTCTCAGTTGAACCGGCTTTGGATGCCATAAATGGTTATGGAAAAACAAAAAGCAATGCTTTTACCACACCAAACTTAAAAGGTTTGCTCGTCCTCGAGCAAAAGAAGAAAGAAGAGAGTAGAAGAAGAAGAAATGGGGGAGAGGGAGATGGCTTTGTGGTTCGGCCAAAAAAGGGGAAGAAGTGGTGGTTTATGAAGGATGGATGTGAGTGGTGAAGAGAAAGAGATGTTGAGGTGATTGGTGAATGGGTGAAGAGGAAGAGAGAGAGTGGTGGGGTTGGTGGGGATCCTGTGGGGTCCACAGATCCTGAGGTGTCAAGGAAAAGTCATCCCTGCACCAAATGGCATCAAAATCCACGTTTTGAGCCATTTCTGGCGTTAAATGCCGGGCTGGTGCCCATTTCTGGCGTTTAACACCAGGTTCTAGCCCTTTACTGGCGTTTAACACCAGTCTGGTGCCCCTTTCTGGCGTTAAACGCCCAGAATGGTGCCAGACTGGGCGTTAAACGCCCAACAGCTAGCATTACTGGCGTTTGAACGCCAGCTTCTTCTCCTCCAGGGTGTGCTGTTTTTCTTCCTGTTTTTTATTCTGTTTTTGCTTTTTTTATTGTTTTTGTGACATCTTATGATCATCAACCTACAAAAAAGATAAAATAACAAAGGAAAATAGTTAACCATAAAACATTGGGTTGCCTCCCAACAAGCGCTTCTTTAATGTCATTAGCTTGACAGAGGACTCTCATGGAGCCTCAGAAATGCTCAGAACCGTGTTGGAACCTCCCAACACCAAACTTAGAGTTTGAATGTGGGGGTTCAACACCAAACTTAGAGTTTGGTTGTGGCCTCCCAACACCAAACTTAGAGTTTGGCTGTGGGGGCTCTGCTTGGCTCTGTTTTGAGAGAAGCTCTTCATGCTTCCTCTCCATGATGATAGAGGGATGTCCTTGGGCCTTAAACACCAAGGATTCTTCATTCACTTGAATGATCAACTCTCCTCTATCAACATCAATCACAGCCTTTGCTGTGGCTAGGAAGGGTCTGCCAAGGATGATGAATTCATCCATGCACTTCCCAGTCTCTAGGACTATGAAGTCAGTAGGGATGTAATGGTCTTCAATTTTCACCAAAACACTCTCTACAAGTCCATGAGCTTGTTTTCTTGAATTGTCTGCCATCTCTAATGAGATTCTTGCAGCTTGCACCTCAAAGATCCCTAATTTCTCCATTACAGAGAGGGGCATGAGGTTTACACTTGACCCTAAGTCACACAAGGCCTTCTTGAAGGTCATGGTGCCTATGGTACAAGGTATAGAAAACTTCCCAGGATCCTGCCTCTTTTGAGGCAGTTTCTGCCTAGACAAGTCATCCAGTTCTTTGGTGAGCAAAGGTGGTTCTTCCTCCCAAGTCTCATTTCCAAATAACTTGTCATTCAGTTTCATGATTGCTCCAAGGTATTTAGCAACTTGCTCTTCAGTGACATACTCATCCTCTTCAGAGGAAGAATACTCATCAGGGCTCATGAATGGCAGAAGTAAGTCCAATGGAATCTTTATGGTCTCATTTTGAGCCTCAGATTCCCATTGTTCCTCATTGAGGAACTCAGAGGAAATTGGTACACGCCCACTGAGGTCTTCCTCAGTGGCGTCCTCCTCCTCTCTTTCCTCTCCATATTCGGCCATGTCTATGGCTTTGCACTCTCCTTTTGGATTTTCTTCTGTATTACTTGGGAGAGTGCTAGGAGGGAGTTCAGTAACTTTCTTGCTCAGCTGACCCACTTGTCCTTCCAAATTTCTGATGGAGGACCTTGTTTCATTCATGAAACTTTGAGTGGTCTTTATTAGATCAGAGACCATTGTTGCTAAGTCAGAAGTATTCTGCTTAGAACTCTCTGTCTGTTGCTGTGAAGATGATGGAAAAGGCTTGCCATTGCTAAACCTGTTTCTTCCACCATTATTGTTATTGAAACCTTGTTGAGGTCTCTCTTGATTCTTCCATGAAGAATTGTAGGTGTTTCCATAGGGTTCTCCTAGGTAATTCACCTCTTCCATTGAAGGGTTCTCAGGATCATAGGCTTCTTCCTCAGATGAAGCTTCCTTAGTACTGCTTGGTGCATTTTGCATTCCAGACAGACTTTGAGAAATCAAATTGACTTGTTGAGTCAATATCTTGTTCTGAGCCAATATGGCATTCAGAGTGTCAATCTCAAGAACTCCTTTCTTCTGACTAGTCCCATTGTTCACAGGATTTCTTTCAGAAGTGTACATGAATTGGTTATTTGCAACCATTTCAATCAATTCTTGAGCTTCTGCAGGCGTCTTCTTCAGATGAAGAGATCCTCCAGCAGAGCTATCCAAAGACATCTTGGATAGTTCAGAGAGACCATCATAGAAAATACCTATGATGCTCCATTCAGAAAGCATGTCTGAAGGACATCTTCTGATTAATTGTTTGTATCTTTCCCAAGCTTCATAGAGGGATTCTCCATCCTTCTGTCTGAAGGTTTGGACTTCCACTCTAAGCTTACTCCATCTCTGTGGTGGAAAGAACTTTGCCAAGAAGGCATTGACTAGCTTTTCCCAAGAGTCCAGGCTTTCTTTAGGTTGAGAATCCAACCATATTCTAGCTCTGTCTCTTACAGCAAAAGGGAATAGCATCAGTCTATAGACCTCAGGGTTAACCCCATTAGTCTTGACTGTGTCACAGATTTGCAAGAATTCAGCTAAGAACTGATGAGGATCTTCCATTGGAAGTCCATGGAACTTGCAATTCTGTTGCATTAGAGAAACTAATTGAGGCTTAAGCTCAAAGTTGTTTACTCCAATGGCAGGGATAGAGATGCTTCTCCCATAGAAATTGGGAGTAGGTGCAGTAAAGTCACCCAGCACCTTCCTTGCATTGTTAGCATTGTTGTTGTTTTCGGCTACCATGGGTTCTTCCTCTTTGAAGAATTCTGTTAGGTCCTCAATAAAGAGTTGTGCCTTAGCTTCTCTTAGCTTTCGCTTCAAGGTCCTTTTAGGTTCAGGGTTGGCTTCAACAAGAATGCCTTTGTCTTTGTTCCTGCTCATATAAAAGAGAAGAGAACAAGAAAATATGGAATCCTCTATGTTACAGTATAGAGATTCCTTGAGGTGTCAGAGGAAGAAAAATGGAAGACAGAAGTAGAAAATTCGAACTTATCAAAGAAGATGGAGTTCGAATTTTGCATTAAGGAATAGAGTTAGTCCAAAAATAGAAGGATGTGAGAAGAAGGGAAGTAATTTTCGAAAATTTAAGTAAAAGATTTTGAAAACATTTTGAAAAACACTTAATTGATTTTCAAAAATAAGAGTGGAAAAGAAATCAAGTAATTTTTGAAAAAGATTTTAAATTAGAAATCAAAAAGATATGATTGAAAACTTATTTTGAAAAAGATGTGATTGAAAAATTATGGTTTTAAAAAGATATGATTGAAAAGATATGATTTGAAAACAATTTTAAAAAGATATGATTTGAAAACAATTTTAAAAGATATGATTTGAAAACAATTTTAAAAAGATTTGATTTGAAAAACATTTTAAAAAGATTTGATTTTAAAAATTAATGACTTGCCTAACAAGAAAAGATATGATTCAAACATAAAACCTTCCTTAACAGAAAAGGCAAAAAATGTTCAATCAAATCATTAATTGTTAGTAAGTATCTTTGAAAAAAGAAAGAAATTGATTTTGAAAACATTTGATTGAAAAGATATGATTTGAAAAAGATTTGATTTTGAAAAACTTTGAAAACTTGAAAAAAAATTTGATTTTGAAAACAAAATCTTCCCCCTTTGCCATCCTGGCGTTAAACGCCCAGAATGGTGCACATTCTGGCGTTTAACGCCCAAACTACTACCCTTTTGGGCGTTAAACGCCCAGCCAGGCACCCTGGCTGGCGTTTAAACGCCAGTCTGTCTTCTTCACTGGGCATTTTTGAATGCCCAGCTTTTTCTGTATAATTCCTCTGCAGTATGTTCTGAATCTTCAATTCTCTGTATTATTGACTTGAAAAAATACAAATTAAAAATATTTTTGGATTTTTAATAATGAGGAATAATCAAAATGCAACTAAAATCAAATAACAATGCATGCAAGACACCAAACTTAGCAGTTTGTATACTACTGACACTAACAACATGAGAATGCATATGAGAAACACAAAATACTCAAGTCAATAGAATTCAAAGATCGAAACAAGGAAATCATCAAGAACAACTTGAAGATAAATGAAGACACATGCATAAATTTGAAAAATGCAAGAAGAACAGAAACATGCAATTGACACCAAACTTAAAATGAGACACTAGACTTAAACAAGAAATATATTTTTTTTTATGATTTTGTAATTTTTTTGGCTTTTTTCGAAAATTAGGTGAAAAGGAAAATAAAGGTATCAAAATTCTAAATGAGAATTCTAGGAATCATGCAATGTTAGTCTAAAGCTTTAGTCTAAAGGAATTAGACATGGCCGGCTAAGCTTCAGCAGGACATTGCATTCAAGAGCTAAATTGATGATGATCAATCAGCTTTGGTGATGATAAGAACATCACCTTGAAACACTAGAATTCATCCTTAAAGAACTCTGAAAAAAAAATACCTAATCTAAGCAACAAGATGAACCGTCAGTTGTCCATACACAAGAACAATCCCCGGCAACGGCGCCAAAAACTTGGTGCACGAAATTGTGATCACTACAACTTCGCACAACTAACCAGCAAGTGCACTGGGTCGTCCAAGTAATAAACCTTACGCGAGTAAGGGTCGATCCCACGGAGATTGGTGGTATGAAGCAAGCTATGGTCACCTTGTAAATCTCAGTCAGGCAGACTCAAATGTATAATGGTGATGAACGAAAATAACATAAAAGATAAAGATAGAGATACTTATGTATATCATTGGTGTAAGAGCTTCAGACAAGCGTATGAAGATGCCTTCCCTTCCGTCTCTCTGCTTTCTTACTGTCTTCATCCAATCCTTCTTACTCCTTTCCATGGCAAGCTCGTGTAGGGTTTCACTGTTGTCAGCAGCTGCCTCCCTTCCGCGCAGTGAAAGCTAATGCACGCACTCTGTCACAGTGCTGCCAATCACCGGTTTGGTTCCCTCCCCTACCGGAATAGAATCACTCTTTTGCGTCTGTCACTAACGCCCAGTAGGTTACAGGTTTGAAGCACGTCACAGTCATTCAATCATTGAATCCTACTCAGAATACCACAGACAAGGTTAGACCTTCCGGATTCTCTTGAATGCTGCCATCAGGTCCTGCCTATACCACGAAGACTCTGATCTCACGGAATGGTTGGCTCGTTTGTCAGGCGAGCACTCGGTTGTCAGGCGATCAACCATGCATCGTGCAATCAGGAATCCAAGAGACATTCACTAAGCCTCAGATGCTTGTAGAACAAGAATGGTTGTCAGTCACCTTGTTCATGGGTGAGAATGGTGATGGGCGTCAATCATCACCTTCATCATGTTGAAGAACAAGTGATATCTTGGATAAAGAACAAGCGGAATTGAATGGAAGAACAATAGTAATTGCATTAATACTCGAGGTACAGCAGAGCTCCACACCTTAATCTATGGTGTGTAGAAACTCCACCGTTGAAAATACATAAGAACAAAAGTGATCATTGGTTTCGGCCCCAAAGAGGGAACCGGAAGAACCAAGATCTGATCTAAGAACTAGATGTCCGAAGATGAAAATACAATAGTAAAAGGTCCTACTTATAGAAAACTAGTAGCCTAAGGTGTACAAAGATGAGTAAATGACATAAAAATCCACTTCCGGGCCCACTTGGTGTGTGCTTGGGCTGAGCAATGAAGCATTTTTCGTGTAGAGACTCTTCTTGGAGTTAAACGCCAGCTTTTATGCCAGTTTGGGCGTTTAACTCCCATTTAGGTGCCAGTTCCGGCGTTTAACGCTGGAATTTCTTGAGGTGACTTTGAACGCCGGTTTGGGCCATCAAATCTTGGGCAAAGTATGGACTATCATATATTGCTGGAAAGCCCAGGATGTCTACTTTCCAACGCCGTTGAGAGCGCGCCAATTGGGCTTTTGTAGCTCCAGAAAATCCACTTCGAGTGCAGGGAGGTCAGAATCCAACAGCATCTGCAGTCCTTTTCAGTCTCTGAATCAGATTTTTGCTCAGGTCCCTCAATTTCAGCCAGAAAATACCTGAAATCACAGAAAAACACACAAACTCATAGTAAAGTCCAGAAAAGTGAATTTTAATTAAAAACTAATAAAAATATACTAAAAACTAACTAGATCATACTAAAAACATACTAAAAACAATGCCAAAAAGCATACAAATTATCCGCTCATCAGTATACTGAACCAAAATGCTTCTACTTAACCACACTGCTGCAATGTTAAAAAGCTTTAACGTAAACATAATGCTATATCAAAATAGTTACTCCAGAAATTGGTTTGGGCTTTTGCTTTTCAGAAAGAGACTCATTTTCTCACTATATTGAAAACAAAATACATGTAGTCAGTGAACAGAGAGTGAGTGTGTGTTGTGTGTGAGAGATAGAGAGAGAGAGAGAAAGGGGGAGGAATACCTGTAATGAGTTCCTAAAAGACCAGAGAAACTTTCTCCTTTCAGGTCCGCAGGAAGTACTTGATCCTAGAACAATTTTACAAAAAGAAATAACACAAATCGGTTAAAATAGTATTTAGCTTAACACACACTAATAACAAGGCTTTTTGCAAACCAGGGTTACCAGGATTTGCCAGAGAACACAGAGGAACACAGAGACAGAGAACACAGAGGAGCATAGAGACAGCGGTCCAAAATGGGAAGAAAGACTTACCAGGGTTTGCGAGAGACAGAGACCGCTGCGTTGAGGGAGGGCCAACGAGGGTTGCGTTGATGGTGAGACAGAGACAGAGGGCCAACGAGGGTTGCGTTGAATGGCGATGGTTGAGAAACAGCAATAGGGTTCGACGGTCGGGTGCGAGGGTTACACGAACGGCATGGGTGCGACGGTCATTCGCTTAGACAGATGAGGATGACGGCGATGAAGGCGATCAACGGTCATGGTGCGATGAAGGCGATCAACGATTTTCGGTCACGGATGGCTGAGAACGGCGCGGGTAACTAAGGCATGGCTGAGAAGGTCACGGAGATGTTGATTGAGGATGAAGACGAAGGCGATGAGTGATGAACGATGAACGGTCATGGAGATTTGTTGGAGGACGGCGCGGGTTACTTAGCTTTTAGGGTTTTTTTTTTGTGAGTGGGTTACTTTTGATTGAGGGTAATGTATGTGATGAACTAATGTCATGTTGTTTCAGGGTAAGCTAACGAAAAAAAAGCTAAGTGTGGGAAACTAAATTTTGGGGGGAGGGAACTATGGGTACGTTTTTTTTAGGGTGCCCATGGACAATTGAAACACAAACTAGTCACGCTTTTTAAGCGTGCCGGTTTCTTGATATGGCCACGCTTTTTAAGCGTGGCAGTAAAAAAACGTGGCAAAATTTCAAGTCATTGGCCACCCTTGTAAAAGCGTGTCGATTTCCCTCTATCGCCACGCTTTTTAAGCGTGCCAATAAAAAAGTGTGGCCAAATTTCAAGTTATTGGGCACCCTCTTAAAAGCGTGCCGATTTTCCTCTATGGCCACGCTTTTTAAGTGTGGCAAAAAAAAGCGTGCCCAAATCACAAATCAGTGGCCACCCTCACAAAAGCGTGCCCATAGACCACTTTTGGGTACGCTTTAAAAGCGTGGCAAGAAAAAAGGGTGCCGACAGGCCTTTTTTCTTGTAGTGTACTAATGATCATGAAGTAGAGACACAAAACATAGATGAACATATAACATAAAAACCGAAAAGCAGAAAAAATAAGAACAAGGAATGAATCCACCTTAGTGGTGTCTTCTTCTTGAAGGACCAACAATTTCCTTAAGCTCCTCTATGTCCCTTCCTTGCCTTTGTTGCTCCTCCCTCATTGCTCTTTGGTCTTCTCTAATTTCATGGAGAATGATGGAGTGCTCTTGATGTTCCACCCTTAATTGTTTCACATTGTAACTCAAATCTTCTAGGGAAGTGTTGAGTTGTTCCCAATAGTTGTTGGGAGGAAAGTACATCCCTTGAGGCATCTTAGGGATTTCATGATGATGAGCTTCCTCACGCATCTCTTGAGATCCGTGGAGGATCTCTCTTGTTTGCTCCATCCTCTTCATGGTGATGGGCTTATCCTCTCCTATGAGGATGTCTCCTTCAATGATAACTCTAGCTGAGTAACATAGATGGCAAATAAGATGAGGAAAAGCTAGCCATACCGTGGTGGAGGACTTTTTGGCTATTTTGTAGAATTCAAGAGAGATAACTTCATGAACTTCTACTTCCTCTCCAATCATGATGCTATGAACCATGATGGCCCGATCCACAGCAACTTCGGATCGGTTGCTAGTAGAGATGATGGAGCGTTGGATGAACTCCAACCATCCTCTAGCTACAGGCTTGAGGTCCAGTCTTCTCAGTTGAATTGGCTTGCCTTTGGAGTCTCTTTTTCATTGAGCTCCTTCCATACATATGTCCATAAGGACTTGGACCAACCTTTGATCAAAGTTGACCCTTCTAGTGTAGGGGCGTTCATCTCCTTGCATCATGGGCAAGTTGAATGCCAACCTCACATTTTCCGGACTAAAATCTAAGTATTTTCCCTGAACCATTGTAAGATAATTCTTTGGATTCGGGTTTACACTTTGATCATGGTTCCTAGTGATCCATGCATTGGCATATAACTCTTGAACCATTAAGATTCTGACTTGTTGAATGGGGTTGGTTAGAACTTCCCAACCTCTTCTTCGGATCTCTGGATACTCATTTTTCTTGAGCTTGAAATGGACCTCGGGGATCACCTTCTTCTTTGCCACAACATCATAGAAGTGGTCTTGATGGGCTTTGGAGATGAATATTTCCATCTCCCATGACTCGGAGGTGGAAGCTTTTGTCTTCCTTTTCCCTTTTCTAGAGGATTCTCCAGCCTTAGGTTCCATTAATGGTAATGGAAAAACAAAAAGCTTATGATTTTACCACACCAAACTTAAAATATTGCTCGCCCTCGAGCAAGAGAAGAAAGAAAAGAAAAAGAAGAAGAGAAAATATGGAGAAGAGTAAGGGGAGGTGTATTCGGCCAAGGTATAGAAGAGGGGGTTGTATTGTGTGAAAATGAAGTAGAATGGAGGGGTTTATATAGGGAGGTGAGAGAAGGTAGGTTCGGCCATTTATGGTGGGTTTGGGTTGGAAAGATTTTTGAATTTTGAAGGTAGGTGGGGTTTATGGGGAAGAGTGGATGGATGTGAGTGGTGAAGGGGGTAATTGGGAAGAGAGATTGAGGTGATTGGTGAAGGGTTTTTGGGAAAGTGTGTTATAGGATTATTAGGAGGTAAGGTGGGAATATGTTAGGTGGGGATCCTGTGGGGTCCACAGATCCTGAGATGATCCTGTGGCATCCACAGATCCTGAGGTGTCAAGGATTTACATCCGTGCACCAATTAGGCATGTAAAATGCCTTAGCAAACAATTCTGGCGTTTAAACGCCGAAGTGATGCACGTTCTGGGCGTTCAACGCCCATGTGCAGCATGTTTCTGGCGTTGAACGCCAGTTCCATGCTTGTTACTGGCGTTCAGCGCCAGCTTTCCTCAAGGCATATTCCTGGCGTTCAAACGCCAGGATGTTACTTGTTTCTAGTGTTCAGCGCCAGATCCATGCTCTGTTTTGGCGTTGAACGCCAGCCAGATGCTTCTTACTAGCGTTTAAACGCCAGTAAGTCCTTCCTCCAGGGTGTGATTTTTCTTCTGCTGTTTTTGATTCTGTTTTTAATTTTAATAATTTTTTTGTGACTCCACATGATCATGAACCTAATAAAACACAAAATAACAATAAAATAAAATTAAAATTAGATAAATAAAAATTGGGTTGCCTCCCAATAAGTGCTCTTTTAATGTCACTAGGTTGACAGTGGGCTCTCATGGAGCCTCACAGATATTCAGAGCATGATAAGGGCCTCCCAACACCAAACTTAGAGTTTGAATGTGGGGGCTTTTCAACACCAAACTTAGAATTTGGTTGTGGCCTCCCAACACCAAACTTAGAGTTTGACTGTGGGGGCTCTTTTTGACTATGTACTGAGAGAAGCTTTTAATGCTTCCTCTCCATGGTTGCAGAGGAAGGTCCTTGAGCTTTAAACACAAGGTAGTCCCCATTCAATTGAAGGACTAATTCTCCTCTGTTAACATCAATCACAGCTTCTGCTGTGGCTTGGAAGGGTCTTCCAAGGATGATGCATTCATCTTCTTTCTTTCTAGTGTCTAAGATTATGAAATCAGCAGGGATGTAAAGGCCTTTAACCTTTACTAACACGTCCTCTACTAATCCATAAGCTTGTCTTACTGACTTGTTTGCCAATAGTAATGAGAATAAGGCAGGTCGTACCTCAATAATCCCTAGTTTCTCCATTACAGAGAGTGACATAAGATTTATCTATGATCCCAGATCACACAGAGCCTTGTTAAAGGTCATGGTGCCTATGGTACAGAGTATTAAGAGTTTGTAAGGATCTTGTCTCTTTTGAGGTAAGATTTTCTGAACCCATGTATCTTGTTCACTAATGAGCAAGGGAGGTTCAGCTTCCCAAGTCTTATTACCAAACAACTTGGCATTCAGCTTCATGATAGCTCCTAGATATTGAGCAACTTGCTCTCCAGTTACATCTTTATCCTCTTCTGAGGAAGAATAGTTTTCAGAGCTCATGAATGGCAGAAGGAGATTTAGTGGAATCTCTATGGTCTCTATATGAGCCTCAGATTTCTTTAGGTCCTCAATAGGGAACTCCTTCTTGTTTGAGAGATGTCCCAGGAGGTCTTACTCACTAGGATTTTCGTCCTTCTCCTTCCTTGTGCATTCGGCCATATTGATTACATCAATGGCCTTGCACTCTCCTTTTGGATTCTCTTCTGTATTGCTTGGGAGAATACTGGTAGGAGTTTCAATGACTTTCTTACTCAGCTGGCCCACTTGTGCCTCCAAATTTCTAATGGAGGACCTTGTTTCACTCATGAAACTTAAAGTGGCCTTAGACAGATCAGAGACTATATTTGTTAAGTTAGAGGAGCTCTGTTCAGAATTCTCTGTCTGTTGCTGAGAAAATGATGGAAAAGGCTTGCTATTACTGAGCCTATTTCTTCCACCATTATTAAAGCCTTGTTGAGGCTTTTGTTGATCTTTCCATGAGAAATTTGGATGATTTCTCCATGATGAATTATAGGTGTTTCCATAAGGTTCACCCATGTAATTTACCTCTGTCATTGCAGGGTTCTCAAGATCATAAGCTTCTTCAGAAGCTGCCTCTTTAGTACTGTTGGATGCATTTTTCCATCCATTCAGACTTTGAGAAATCATGTTGACCTGCTGAGTCAACACTTTGTTCTAAGCCAATATGGCATTCAGAGCATCAATTTCAAGAACTCCCTTCCTCTGAGGCATCCCACTATTCACGGAATTCCTCTCAGAAGTGTACATAAATTGGTTATTGGCAACCATGTCAATAAGTTCTTGAGCTTCTGCAGGTGTTTTCTTTAGGTGAATGGATCCACCTGCAGAATGGTCCAATGACATCTTGGAAAACTCAGATAGACCATAATAGAATATATCTAATATGGTCCATTCTGAAAACATGTCAGAAGGACACTTTTTCGTCATCTGCTTGTATCTTTCCCAAGTTTCATAGAAGGATTCACCATCTTTTTGCTTGAAGGTCTGAACATCCACTCTAAGCTTGCTCAGCTTTTGAGGAGGAAAGAATTTATCCAAGAAGGTCGTGACCAGCTTATCCCAGGAGTCCAGGCTATCCTTAGGTTGTGAGTCCAACCGTATTCTAGCTCTGTCTCTTACAACAAAAGGGAAAAGCATGAGCCTGTAGACTTCAGGATCTACTCCATTCGTCTTAACAGTCTCACAAATCTGCAAGAACTCAGTTAAAAACTGATAAGGATCTTCAGATGGAAGTCCATGAAACTTGCAGTTCTGTTGCATTAAAGCAACTAATTGAGGTTTCAGCTCAAAATTATTTGCTCCAATGGCAGGAATTGAGATGCTTCTTCCATCAAATTTGGATGTTGGTTTAGTGAAATCCCAAGCATCCTCCTTGCATTATTGTTGTTGGGTTCGGCTGCCATCTCCTTCTCTTGTTCGAAAATTTCAAAAATGTTGCCTCTGGATTGTTGTAATTTAGCTTCTCTTAGTTTCCTCTTCAGAGTCCTTTCAGGTTCATGATCAGTTTCAACAAGAGTGCCTTTTTCCTTATTCCTGCTCATATAAAAGAGATGAGAAAAAGAAAAAGGAAGAGGAATCCTCTATGTCACAGTAAAGAGGATCCTTATTATTAGTAGAAGAAGAAAGGAATAAGAGTGGAGAATCCAAACACAAGGGTGAGGATAGAAGCAGTGATTGGAGATGAAGAGAGGTGAAGAGAAGTGTTAGTAAATAAATAAATAAATAGAAGAAGAGAAGAGAGAAAGAATTCGAAAATAATTTTGAAAAAGTAGTTAATAATTTTCGAAAATTAAAGATAAGATATAATTAAAATTAAAATTTAAAACAATTAAAAAGAATTTTTGAAAAAGAGATGAGATATTTTCGAAAATTAAAGAGGGATAAGTAGTTAGGTGGTTTTGAAAAAGATAAGAAACAAACAAAAAGTCAAATAGTTAGTTGAAAAAGATATTAAAATCAAATTTGAAAAGATAAGAAGATAAGAAGTTAGATAAGATATTTTGAAATCAAATTTTTGAAAAAGATAAAATTTTGAAAAAGATATGATAAAAAGATAAGATAAAAAGATATGATAAAAAGATAAAATAAAAGGATATAATAGGAAGATAATGTTGAAAAAGATTTTAATTTTTAAAATTAAAAGTAATTTTATTAGTTTTTAGTTAAAATTCACTTTTCTGGACTTTACTATGAGTTTGTGTGTTTTTCTGTGATTTCAGGTATTTTCTGGCTGAAATTGAGGGACCTGAGCAAAAATCTGATTCAGAGATTGAAAAGGACTGCAGATGCTGTTGGATTCTGACCTCCCTGCACTCGAAGTAGATTTTCTGGAGCTATAGAAGCCCAATTGGCGCGCTCTCAACGGCGTTGGAAAGTAGACATCCTGGGCTTTCCAGCAATATATGATAGTCCATACTTTGCCCAAGATTTGATGGCCCAAACCGGCGTTCAAAGTCACCTTCAGAATTCCCAGCGTTAAACGCCGGAACTGGCACCAAAGTGAGAGTTAAACTCCCAAACTGGCACAAAAGCTGGCGTTTAACTCCAAGAGAAGTCTCTACACGAAAATGCTTCATTGCTCAGCCCAAGCACACACCAAGTGGGCCCGGAAGTGGATTTTTATGTCATTTACTCATCTTTGTAATTCTTAAGCTACTAGTTCCCTATAAATAGGACCTTTTACTATTGTATCTTGACATCTTGGTAGCTATCTTTTGATCACTTTAGATCTTAGATCATTGGGGGGGCTGGCCTCACGGCCATGCCTAGACCTTGTTCTTATGTATTTTCAACGGTGGAGTTTCTACACACCATAGATTAAGGTGTGGAGCTCTGCTGTACCTCGAGTATTAATGCAATTACTATTGTTCTTCTATTCAATTCAGCTTGTTCTTACTCCAAGATATTCATTCGCACTCAAGAACTTGATGAATGTGATGATTATGTGACGCTCATCATCATTCTCACTTATGAACGTGTGATTGACAACTGATGAGCGGATATTTATACGCTTTTTGGCATTGTTTTTAGTATGTTTTTAGTATGATTTAGTTAGTTTTTAGTATATTTTTATTAGTTTTTAGTTAGAATTCACTTTTCTGGACTTTACTATGAGTTTGTGTGTTTTTCTGTGATTTCAGGTATTTTCTGGCTGAAATTGAGGGACCTGAGCAAAAATCTGATTCAGAGACTGAAAAGGACTGCAGATGCTGTTGGATTCTGACCTCCCTACACTCGAAGTGGATTTTCTGGAGCTACAGAAGCCCAATTTGCGCACTCTCAACGGCGTTGGAAAGTAGATATCCTGGGCTTTCCAGCAATGTATAATAGTCCATACTTTGCCCGAGATTTGATGGCCCAAACCGGCGTTGCAAATCAGCCTCAGAATTTCCAGCGTTTAACGCTGGAACTGGCATAAAAATTGGAGTTAAACGCCCAAACTGGCATGAAAGCTGGCGTTTAACTCCAGAAAAGGTCTCTACACATGAAAGCTTCAATGCTCAGCCCAAGCACACACCAAGTGGGCCCGGAAGTGAATTTTTCTGTCATTTACTCAATTCTGTAAACCCTAGGTTACTAGTTCACTATTAATAGGATCTTTTGATATTGTATCTGTACCTCATGACACTTTACACGCTTCTTTGTGTACTTCTTACAGCATGAGTCTCTAAACCCCATGGTTGGGGGTGAGGAGCTCTGCTGTGTCTTGATGGATTAATGCAATTACTACTGTTTCTTATTCAATCATGCTTGCTTCCGTTCTAAGATATCACTTGTTCTTAACCCGGATGAATGTGATGACCCGTGACACTCATCATATCCTCAACTATGAACGCGTGCCTGACAACCACCTCCGTTCTACTTTAGATTGAGTAGATATCTCTTGGATTCTTTAATCAGAATCTTCGTGGTATAAGCTAGAATTGATGGCGGCATTCAAGAGAATCCGGAAGGTCTAAACCTTGTCTGTAGTATTCTGAGTAGGATTCAATGATTGAATGACTGTGACGAGCTTCAAACTCCTGAGGGCGGGGCGTTAGTGACAGACGCAAAAGAATCATTGGATTCTATTCCAGCCTGATTGAGAACCGACAGATGGATAGCCGTACCGTGACAGGGTGCGTTGAACATTTCCACTGAGAGGATGGGAGGTAACCATTGACAACGGTGAAACCCTACATACAGCTTGTCATGGAAGGAGCCTTGCGTGTTTGATGAAGAAGACAGTAGGAAAGCAGAGATTCAGAAGATGAAGCATCTCCAAAACCTCAACCTGTTCCCCATTACTGCAAAACAAGTACTTATTTCATGTTCTTTTACTTTTCACAATCAACCCTGATAATCTTTGATATCCTGACTAAGACTTACAAGATAACCATAGCTTGCTTCAAGCCGACAATCTCCGTGGGATCGACCCTTACTCACGTAAGGTATTACTTGGACGACCCAGTGCACTTGCTGGTTAGTTGTGCGGGATTGCAAAAGTGTGATTGCAATTTCGTGCACCAAGTTTTTGGCGCCGTTGCCGGGGATTGTTCGAGTTTGGACAACTGACGGCTTATCTTGTTGCTTAGATTAGGACTGTTTTATTTTTGTTGGTTTAGAGTCTTTTAGTTGAGTCTAATTTCACATTTTAAGTTTGGTGTCAATTGCATGCTTTTGTTTTTCTTTTAATTTTCGAATTTGCATGTCTTCAGTCCCTTTTTGATCCGTAAAAAATTCTAAGTTTGGTGTCCTCTTTGTGTTTTTCCCTTAAAATTTTCGAAAATTAGTGTTTGATTTTCTAAAAATTTTAAGTTTGGTGTCATTTTGTTGTTTTTCTCTTTCCTCATTTCAAAAAAATCAAATCTTTTTCATAAAAATTTTTCAATCATATCCTTCTAATTGCTAATCTCAAAATCTTTTTAATTAACTAATTGATTCAGTTTTCAATTTGCTTTGATCTTATTTTCTTTTAATTTTCGAATTTTTTATTTTATTTTCCTTTTGTTTTATTTTATATTATTTTTTTCGGTTAATTCAAAAAAAAAAAAAAACAAAATTTATCTATTTGCAATCCATATCATTTCCCTTTATCTATTATGGACCTAAGTGGGATTGATCAGTCCAGAAGGACTCTGGGGTCATATGCTAACCCCATTACAGCTGCATATGGAAGTAGCATCTGTACACCTCCCATCAAAGCAAGCAGCTTTGAGTTAAATCCTCAACTCATTATCATAGTGCAGCAAAATTGCCAGTATTCCGGTCTTCCACAGGAAGAACCTACTGAGTTTCTGGCACAGTTCTTACAAATTGCTGACACAGTACATGATAAAGAGGTGGATCAGGATGTCTACAGACTATTACTGTTTTCATTTGCTGTAAAAGATCAAGCTAAAAGGTGGTTGAATAACCAACCTACAGCAAGCATAAAGACATGGAAATAGTTATCAGACAAATTCCTGAATCATTTTTACCCTCCAAAGAGGATGACACAGCTAAGGCTGGACATCCAAGGCTTTAAACAAGAGGATAATGAATCCCTTTATAATGCCTGGGAGAGGTATAGAGGTATGCTAAGAAAATGCCCCTCTGAAATGTTTTCAGAGTGGGTACAGTTAGACATCTTCTACTATGGGCTTACAGAAAAAGCTCAGATGTCTTTAGACCACTCAGCTGGTGGATCTATACACATGAGGAAGACAATTGAAGAGGCTCAAGAGCTTATAGACACTGTTGCTAGAAACCAATATTTGTACTCTAGCAATGAGTTCTCTCCAAAAGAGGAAGTCATGGCAGTAGTCACTGATCCTAATCCTCAAGAACAGATGATTGAGCTTAATCAACAATTACTCCTGATGACAGAACAGTTAGCAGAATTTAAAGAGATGCTACATGAAACTAAAGTTGCTAACAAGAACATAGAACTGCAGTCGAATCAAGCAAAACAGCAGATATCTAAACAGATAACAGGAGAATGTCAAGCAGTTCAACTGAGGAGTGGGAAGACACTGAACAACACCACTCAAAAGAGCAAAAAGTCAAATAAGGAACAATTGACAGAGGATAACCAAATCACTGTTCAAAATCCCTCTAAGGACAGTAAGAGCCCAGAGAGGAATGCTATTGGCATTCAAACGCCAGAAAAGGAGGGAAAGCTGGCGTTAAACGCCCATTCCCTGCCCAGTTCTGGCGTTCAAACGCCAGAAAAGGGGGAAAAGTTGGCGTTTAACGCCCATTTTCCACCCAATCCTGGCGTTCAGATGCCAAGGGAGGATCAGACACCTGAGAGTGCTGACAGTAACCCCTCTAAAAAGGATTCTTCAACCACTTCTGTAAGGAATAAGCATGCAGCAACTAAGGTTGAAGAATATAAAGCCAAGATGCCTTATCCTCAGAAACTCCGCCAAGCGGAGCAGGATAAGCAATTTGCCCGCTTTGCAGATTATCTAAGGACTCTTGAAATAAAGATTCTGTTTGCAGAGGCACTTGAGCAAATACCTTCTTATGCTAAGTTCATGAAAGAGATCTTAAGTCATAAGAAGGATTGGAGAGAAACTGAAAAAGTATTTCTCACTGAAGAATGCAGTGCAGTCATTCTGAAAAGCTTACCAGAAAAGCTTCAAGATCCAGGAAGCTTTATGATACCATGCACATTAGAATGTGCTTGCACCAAGACAGCCCTATGTGATCTTGGAGCAAGCATCAATCTAATACCTGCATCCACTATCAGAAAGCTTGGGTTGACTGGAGAAGTCAAACCAACCCGGATATGCCTCCAACTTGCCGATGGCTCCATTAAACATCCATCAGGCATAATAGAGGATATGATTGTCAAGGTTGGGCCATTTGCCTTTCCAACTGACTTTGTGGTGCTGGAAATGGAGGAGCACAAGAGTGCAACTCTCATTATAGGAAGACCTTTCCTAGCAACTGGACGAACTCTCATTGATGTACAAAAAGGGGAAGTAACCCTGAGAGTCAATGAGGATGAGTTCAAGTTGAATGCTGTGAAAGCTATGCAGCATCCAGATACACCAAATGACTGCATGGGCGCTGACATTATTGACTCTTTGGTAGAAGAGATCAATATGACTGAAAGCCTAGAATCAGAGCTTGAAGACATCTTCAAGGATGCTCAACCTGATCAAGAAGAACCACAGGAAACAAAGGAATTTTCGAAAATTCCTCAGGAGGAGGATAAGCCTCCCAAACCTGAACTCAAACCACTACCACCATTCCTGAAGTATGCATTTCTGGGAGAGGGTGACACTTTTCCAGTGATTATAAGCTCTGCTTTGAATCCACAGGAAGAGGAAGCACTGATTCAAGTGCTAAGGACACACAAGACAGCTCTTGGGTGGTCCATAAGTGATCTTAAGGGCATTAGCCCAGCTAGATGCATGCACAAGATCCTGTTGGAAGATAATGCCAAACCAGTGGTCCAACCACAGAGGAGGCTAAATCCAGCCATGAAGGAGGTGGTGCAGAAAGAGGTCACTAAATTACTAGAGGTTGGGATTATTTATCCTATTTCTGATAGCCCCTGGGTGAGCCCTGTCCAAGTTGTCCCCAAAAAGGGAGGCATGACAGTGGTTCATAATGAAAAAAATGAACTGGTTCTTACAAGAACAGTCACAGGGTGGCGTATGTGTATTGACTACAGAAGGCTCAATACAGCCACCAGAAAGGATCCTTTTCCTTTACCATTCATAGACCAAATGCTAGAAAGACTAGCTGGTCATGATTATTACTGCTTTTTGGATGGCTATTCAGGTTACAACCAAATTGCAGTAGATCCTCAGGACCAAGAGAAAACAGCATTTACTTGCCCTTCTGGCGTGTTTGCCTACAAGAGGATGCCTTTTGGTCTGTGTAATGCTCCTGCAACCTTTCAGAGATGCATGTTGTCCATCTTCTTTGATATGGTGGAGAAATTCCTGGAAGTCTTCATGGATGACTTCTCAGTATATGGAGACTCATTCAGCTCCTGTCTTAATCACCTAGCACTTGTCCTGAAAAGGTGCCAAGAGACTAACCTGGTTTTAAACTGGGAGAAATGTCACTTTATGGTGACTGAAGGAATTGTCCTTGGGCACAAAATTTCAAGCAGGGGAATAGAGGTGGATAAGGCAAAGGTAGAGGTAATTGAAAAATTACCACCACCTGCCAATGTTAAGGCAATCAGAAGCTTTCTGGGGCATGCAGGATTCTACAGAAGGTTCATAAAGGATTTTTCGAAAATTGCAAAACCTTTGAGTAACCTGCTAGCTGCTGACACACCATTTGTGTTTGACACACAGTGTCAGCAGGCGTTTGAGACCCTGAAAGCTAAGCTGGTCACAGCACCAGTCATCTCTACACCAGATTGGACATTGCCATTTGAATTAATGTGTGATGCCAGTGACCATGCCATTGGTGCAGTGTTGGGACAGAGGCATAACAAGCTTCTGCACGTCATTTATTATGCCAGCCGTGTTCTAAATGACGCACAGAAGAATTACACAACCACAGAAAAAGAATTACTTGCAGTGGTCTATGCCATTGACAAGTTTAGATCTTATCTAGTGGGATCAAAGTGATTGTGTACACTGACCATGCTGCTCTTAAATACTTACTCACAAAGCAGGATTCAAAACCCAGGCTTATAAGATGGGTGTTGCTTCTGCAAGAGTTTGATATAGAAATAAGAGACAGAAAAGGGACAGAGAACCAAGTAGCTGATCATCTGTCCCGAATAGAACCAGTAGCTGGGACGTCCCTCCCTTCTACTGAGATCTCTGAGACTTTCCCAGATGAGCAACTCTTTGCCATTCAGGAAGCTCCATGGTTTGCAGATATTGCAAACTATAAAGCTGTGAGGTTCATACCCCAGGAGTACAGCAGGGTGCAAAGAAAGAAATTAATTTCAGATGCCAAGTACTACCTATGGGATGAGCCATATCTCTTTAAGAGATGTGCAGACGGAATGATCCGCAGATGTGTACCCAGAGAAGAAGCACAAAGGATCCTATGGCATTGCCATGGATCACAGTATGGAGGACATTTTGGAAGTGAGCGAACAGCCACTAAAGTCCTCCAATGTGGCTTCTACTGGCCTACTCTCTATAAAGATTCCCGAGAGTTTGTGCGTAACTGTGATAGTTGCCAAAGAGCTGGTAACTTGCCTCACGGATATGCCATGCCTCAACAAGGGATATTAGAGATAGAATTGTTTGATGTATGGGGAATTGACTTCATGGGTCCATTCCCACCATCATACTCAAACACTTACATTCTAGTGGCAGTGGACTATGTATCTAAGTGGGTAGAAGCAATTGCTACACCCACTAATGATACCAAGACCGTGCTGAAATTCTTCCAGAAACACATCTTCAGCAGGTTTGGTGTTCCCAGAGTACTAATCAATGACAGGGGCACTCATTTCTGCAATAGACAGCTATACTCTGCTATGGTTAGATATGGGATTAGCCACAAAGTGGCAACTCCGTATCATCCACAGACAAATGGGCAAGCTGAAGTCTCTAACAGAGAACTAAAAAGAATCCTAGAACGGACTGTGATAGCCCGAAGAAAGGATTGGGCAAGAGTTTGGATGATGCTCTGTGGGCATACAGAACAGCATTCAAGACTCCTATAGGAACCTCTCCATACCAACTGGTGTATGGGAAGGCCTGTCATCTGCCCGTGGAACTGGAACATAAAGCCTACTGGGCAACCAGATTCCTAAACATGGATGCTCAGTTAGCTGGTGAAAAAAGATTGCTCCAGCTAAATGAGCTAGAGGAGTTCAGACTCAATGCCTTTGAAAATGCGAAAATTTATAAGGAAAAGGCAAAGAAATGGCATGACAAGAAGTTGTCAACCAGAGTCTTTGAGCCAGGACAAAAAGTTCTGCTCTTCAACTCTAGGCTCAGATTGTTTCCAGGAAAACTTAAATCCCGGTGGAGGGGTCCGTATGTGATTACAGGAGTGTCACCATATGGATATGTTGAGCTTCAGGATATTGATTCTGGTAAAAAGTTCATTGTTAATGGACAAAGAATCAAACATTATCTTGAAGGCAATTTTGAGCAGGAATGCTCAAAATTAAGACTTGAGTGATTCTCAGTAAAAGTCCAGCTAAAGACAGTAAAGAAGCGCTTGCTGGGAGGCAACCCAGTCATTAGCAGGCTATATGTTTTGTTTTTACAAAGGCAAGTATCAAAAATGAAGGAATTCACAGAGTTACAGAAGGATTCAGCGCAGAAAGCAGAGAAAAAGAGCTTACTGGCGAAAAAACGCCAGTAAGGGGCATTTTGGGCGTTAAACGCCAGAATGGGCACCATTCTGGGCGTTTAACGCCAGTAAAGGTGCCATTTTGGGCGTTAAACGCCAGAATGGGCACCATTCTGGGCGTTTAACGCCAGGTGTGCAGCATCCTGGGCGTTTAGCAAAACGCCCAGTGATAAAGGGAATTCTGGCGTTTAACGCCAGCCAGGGCACCTGGCTGGGCGTTAAACGCCCACAATGGGCAACAAATGGGCGTTAAACGCCAGAATGGATGCCATTCTGGGTGTTTAACGCCAGAAAGGTGGGGGACCAAGATTTTGTTTTCCAATCAAATTTTTTTCAAACTTTCCTTTTCTTACCCATACTTTTCCACATGAACCCATCTCAACCTTTCATCATTCACTTTCAAATCCTCAAAAAATTAAAATCATTCTTCAAATCTCTCTCAAATCAATCCCAAATCTTGTTCAAAAACTTACCCTTCTCTCAAATTCTCTCCATATCTTCTCAAATCTCCTTTCAATTTCTTTCGAAATCTCCCCCCCCCCCCCCTTTATAAAAACACGTTCGGCCTCACCATTCCCCCACACCATTCGAATTTGCTCTCCTCCTCTCTCTCCTCCTTCCTTTCTTTTGCTTGAGGACAAGCAAACCTCTAAGTTTGGTGTGCTTTTCCGTGATCAGTAAAGCCAAGATTCATCAAGATCATGGCTCCTAAGGGAAAACAAACCAATTTAAGAGGAAAGAAGGAGAATAATCCAAAGAATCTTTGGAATCAAGAGAAGTTCTTAACCAAAGAACATGAAGATCATTATCACAAAATAATGGGTCTGAGGTCAGTGATCCCGGAAGTAAAATTTGATCTGAAAGAAGATGAATATCCGGGGATCCAAGAGCAAATTCGAAACAGAGGATGGGAAGTTCTAACCAATCCTGAGATAAAGGTTGGAAGGAATATGGTTCAGGAATTCTACTCAAATCTGTGGCTAACAGATAAGCATAGAATGACTGGAACTGCTTACCATACTTACAGAACCATGGTCAGAGGGAAAGTTATGTACTTCCATCTGGACAAAATAAGAGAAATCTTCAAACTTTCTCAACTGCAAGATGATCCTGAATCCTTTAATAGGAGAATGGTGAGAGCAGATAAAGGGTTGGATCAAGTTCTAGAGGACATATGCCTCCCTGGAACTAAGTAGATAACCAATTCAAAGGGTGTCCCAAACCAACTCAAGAGGGGAGACCTCAAACCAATTGCAAGAGGTTGGCTAGACTTTATTGGGCGTTCCATACTGCCCACTAGCAACCGTTCTGAGGTCACTATCAAGAGAGCAGTGATGATTCATTGCATTATGCTTGGAAAAGAAGTGGAGGTTCATCATGTGATTGCTTGTGAGATCTACACAATTGCAAATAAGAATTCCACTGAAGCCAAATTGGCTTACCCAAGCTTGATCTCCTTGCTCTGTAAAGAGGCTGGGGTAAAGATGGGAGTAGATGAATTCATACCCATTGAACATCCAATCACCAAGAAGTCAATGGAAGGACAAATGCAAGACAACTCTATCAAAAGGAGGGCGCAGGAGTTCCTCCCTGAATTTCCTAAAATTGGCTACTGGGCCAGCCTAGAAGCATCTATCACCAAGTTGCAAGAGACTATGGAGCAACTTAAGGAAGAACAGCAGAATCAGAACTGCATGCTCTGCAAATTGCTGAAGGAACAAGAGAAGCAGGGGCGTGAACTTCAAGAACTAAAACGCCAAAAGTTCTCACCTCAATTTGAGGGAGCATCCACTTCTCAAAATCAAGGTTGTTGAGTCCTAACTCTGTGAAAAACCTCTATCATTAGGAGCCTATTTAAATTTTTGTTTTCTATTTTTAGTCTCATCTTATATCTATTTTTGAGTCTTGTTCTTAATTCATAATTAATAAAAATTAAAGTTTATGCCTTAAAGCTATGAATGTCCTATGAATCCATCACCTCTCTTAAATGAAAAAATGCTTTAATCACAAAAGAACAAGAAGTACAGGATTTCGAATTTAGCCTTGAAACTAGTTGAATTAGTTTGATGTGGTGACAATACTTTTTGTTTTCTGAATGAATGCTTGAACAGTGCATATGTCTTTTGAATTTGTTGTTTTGAGAATGTTAAAATTGTTGGCTCTTGAAAGAATGAGGGAAAAAGGGAACTGTTATTGAGGATCTAAAAAATCATCAAATTGATTCTTGAAGCAAGAAAAAGCAGTGATTCAAAAAAAAACAAAAAAAAATTTCGAAAAAAAAAAAGAAAGAAATAAAGTTGTGAACCAAGGCAAAGAGAGTGTGCTTAAGAACCCTGGACACCTCTAATTGGGGACTCTAGCAAAGCTGGGTCATAATCTAAAAAGGTTCACCCAAGTAAGTGTCTGTGGCATGTATGTATCCGGTGGTAATATTGGAAGACAGAGTGCTTTGGGCCACAGCCAAGACTCATACACTAGCTATGTTCAAGAATCATTGTACTTAACTAGGAGAATCAATAACACTATCTGAGTTCTGAGTTCCTAAAGATGCCAAACATTCTGAACTTCAAAGGATAAAGTGAGATGCCAAAACTGTTCGGAAGCAAAAAGCTACTGGTCCCGCTCATCTAATTGGAACTATGTTTCTTTGATATTTTGGAGTCTATAGTATATTCTCTTCTTTTTATCTTATTTGATTTTCAGTTGCTTGAGGACAAGCAACAATTTAAGTTTGGTGTTGTGATGAGCGGATAATTTATACGCTTTTTGGCATTGTTTTTAGTATGTTTTTAGTATGATTTAGTTAGTTTTTAGTATATTTTTATTAGTTTTTAGTTAAAATTCACTTTTCTGGACTTTACTATGAGTTTGTGTGTTTTTCTGTGATTTCAGGTATTTTCTGGCTGAAATTGAGGGATCTGAGCAAAAATCTGATTTAGAGGCTGAAAAGGACTGCAGATGCTGTTGGATTCTGACCTCCCTGCACTCGAAGTGGATTTTCTGGAGCTACAGAAGCCCAATTGGCGCGCTCTCAACGGCGTTCGAAAGTAGACATCCTGGGCTTTCCAGAAATGTATAATAGTCTATACTTTGTTCGAGATTTGATGGCCCAAACCGGCGTTGCAAATCAGCCTCAGAATTTCCAGCGTTTAACGCTGGAACTGGCATAAAAATTGGAGTTAAACGCCCAAACTGGCATGAAAGCTGGCGTTTAACTCCAAAAAAGGTCTCTACACATGAAAGCTTCAATGCTCAGCCCAAGCACACACCAAGTGGGCCCGGAAGTGGATTTTTCTGTCATTTACTCATTTCTGTAAACCATAGGTTACTAGTTCACTATTAATAGGATCTTTTGACATTGTATCTGTACCTCATGACACTTTACACGTTTCTTTGTGTACTTCTTACAGCATGAGTCTCTAAACCCCATGGTTGGGGGTGAGGAGCTCTACTGTGTCTTGATGGATTAATGCAATTACTACTGTTTCTTATTCAATCATGCTTGCTTCCGTTCTAAGATATCACTTGTTCTTAACCCGGATGAATGTGATGATCCGTGACACTCATCATATTCTCAACTATGAACGCGTGCCTAACAACCACCTCCGCTCTATCTTAGATTGAGTAGATATCTCTTGGATTCCTTAATCAGAATCTTCGTGGTATAAGCTAGAATTGATGGCGGCATTCAAGAGAATCCGGAAGGTCTAAACCTTGTCTGTGGTATTCTGAGTAGGATTCAATGATTGAATGACTGTGACGAGCTTTAAACTCGCGATTGTGGGGCGTTAGTGACAGACGCAAAAGAATCACTGGATTCTATTCCGACATGATCGAGAACCGACAGCTGGATAGCCGTGCCGTGACAGGGTGCATTGAACATTTCCACTGAGAGGATGGGAGGTAGCCATTGACAACAGTGAAACCCTACATACAGCTTGCCATGGAAGGAGCCTTGCGTGTTTGATGAAGACAGTAGGAAAGCAGAGATTCAGAAGATGGAGCATCTCCAAAACCTCAGCCTGTTCCCCATTACTGCAAAACAAGTACTTATTTCATGTTCTTTTACTTTTCACAATCAACCCTGATAATCTTTGATATCCTGACTAAGATTTACAAGATAACCATAGCTTGCTTCAAGCCGACAATCTCCGTGGGATCGACCCTTACTCACGTAAGGTATTACTTGGACGACCCAGTGCACTTGCTGGTTAGTTGTGCGGGATTGCAAAAGTGTGATTGCAATTTTGTGCACCATGAAGTTTATGAATGTTAAAATTGTTGGCTCTTGAAACAATGATGAACAAAGAGAAATGTTATTGATAATCTGAAAAATCATGAAATTGATTCTTGAAGCAAGAAAAAGCAGTGAATAACAAAGCTTGCGAAAAAAATGGCAAAAAAAGCGAAAATTAAAAGAAAAAGAAAAAACAAGCATAAAAAGCCAATAGCCCTTTAAACCAAAAGGCAAGGGTAAAAAGGATTCAAGGCTTTGAGCATTAATGGATAGGAGGGCCCAAGGAAATAAAATCCAGGCCTAAGCGGCTAAATCAAGCTGTCCCTATCCATGTGCTTGTGTCATGAAGGTCCAAGTGAAAAGCTTGAGACTGAGTGGATAAAGTCGTGATCCAAAGCAAAAAGAGTGTGTTTAAGAACTCTGGACACCTCTAATTGGGAACTTTAGCAAAGCTGAGTCACAATCTGAAAAGGTTCATCCAGTTATGTGTCTGTGGCATTTATGTATCCGGTGGTAATACTGGAAAACAAATTGCTTAGGGGCACGGCCAAGACTCATAAAGTAGCTGTGTTCAAGAATCAATATACTGAACTATGAGAATCAATAACACTATCCAAAATTTTGAGTTCCTATGGATGCCAATCATTCTAAATTTCAAAGGATAAAGTAAGATGCCAAAACTGTTCAGAAGCAAAAGGCTACTAGCCCCGCTCATCTAATTGGGACTAAGTTTCATTGATATTATGAAATTCATTGTATATTCTCTTCTTTTTATCCTATTTTGTTTTCAGTTGCTTGGGGACAAGCAACAATTTAAGTTTGGTTTTGTGATGAACGGATAATTTATACGCTTTTTGGCATTATTTTTAGATAGTTTTTAGTAGGATCTAGCTACTTTTTAGTATATTTTTATTAGTTTTTAAGCAAAATTTACATTTCTGGACTTTACTATGAGTTTGTGTATTTTTCTGTGATTTCAGATTTTTTCTGGCTGAAATTGAGGGACCTGAGCAAAAATCTGATTCAGAGGCTGACAAAGGATTGCTAATGCTGTTGGATTGTGACCTCCCTGAACTCGAAATAGATTTTTTGGAGCTACAGAAGTTCAAATGACACGCTCTTAATTGCGTTGGAAAGTAGACATCCAGGGCTTTCCAGCAATATATAATAGTCCATAATTTGCTCGAGTTTAGACGGTGCAAACTGGCGTTCAACGCCAGCTTTCTTCCCTATTCTGGCATTAAACGCCAGAAACAAGTTGCAAGCTAGAGTCAAACGCCAGAAACAAGTTACAAAATGGTGTTTAACTCCAAAAGAAGCCTCTACACGTGAAAGCTTCAATGCTCAGCCCAAGCACACACCAAGTGGGCCCGGAAGTGGATTTCTGCTTCATTTACTTGTTTTTGTAACCCTAGTAACTAGTTTAGTATAAATAGAACTTTTTACTATTGTATTAGACATCTTTGGACGTTTAGTCCTTAGACCAAGGTCTTGGTTATTCCGGTTCCTCCTCTGGGGCCGAAGCCAATGAACACCATTATCACTTATGTATTTTCAACGGTGGAGTTTCTACACACCATAGATTAAGGTGTGAAGCTCTGCTGTTCCTCGAGTATTAATGTAAAGTACTACTGTTTTCTATTCATTCATGCTTATTCTTATTATAAGATATTCATTCGTACACAAAAACATGGTGACTGGGATGATTATGTGACACTCATCACCATTCTCACTTATGAATGCGTGATTGACAACCACTTCCGTTCTACATGAAGAAAAGCTTGAATGTATATCTCTTGGGTTTCTAATCAACGATTCACATCGACTCCTCTCTGACAATAGGGCATCTGAATTCGAGATTAGAGTCTTCGTGGTATAAGCTAGAATCAATTGGCAGCATTCTTAAGATCCGAAAAGTCTAAACCTTGTCTGTGGTATTCCGAGTAGGATCTGGAATGAGATGACTGTGACGAGCTTCAAACTCGCGATTGTAGGGCATGGTGATAGACGCAAAAGGATAGTAAATCCTATTCCTACATGATCGAGAACCAACAGTTGATTAGCCATACGATTTCTGTGCATGGTATTTTTCATCTGAGACGAGCAATCCGACAGTTGATTAGCCGTACAGAAACCGTAGAGGACCATTCACTGAGAGGACGGGAAGTAGCCATTGACAATGGTGACACCCAACATATAGCTTGCCATGGAAAGGAGTATGAAGGATTGGATGAAGGCAGTAGGAAAGCAGAGATTCAGAAGGAACAATGCATCTCCATACGCTTATCTGAAATTCCCACCAATGAATTATATAAGTATCTCTATCTTTATCTTATGTTTTATTTATATTTTATTTATCAAAACTCTATAACCATTTGAATCCGCTTGACTGAGATTTACAAGATGAGCATAGCTTGCTTCAAGTCGACAATCTCCGTGGGATTGACCCTTACTCACGTAAGGTTTATTACTTGGACGACCTAGTGCACATACTGGTTAGTTGTGCGAAGTTGTGAAAAAGAAGTGAGATTACAATTGTGCGTACCAAGTTATTGGCGCCATTGTGTATCACAATTTCATGCACCAGTAAGATAATATGCTTCCCTCAAGATGTCGGGATGGTTTTCCCATTGAGAACTGCTTCTTTTAGACCCTTGTACAATTCACATCTTAATTTTTCTTGCTCAAGACGTATGAAATTGAGTCTCGTAGACTCAATCATCGAATAGTCGTCGACTAAAAACTGTTGGAATAGTCTCCTTAAATACAACAATGGTGATCCATCGACCAATCTTTCTTGTTTCCGAAATGAAAAGAATTCTTTCATTGTAACTTCTTTTCTACCTTTGCCACTATTTATAAATATCTTGTTAAGCATTATATCCTCCTTATAGCCATTCTCACCATATGAAAATAACAATGAATATTGTAATCCCAAGTAAGCAGGATTAAATTGATTGATGCATTGTAATCTTCCTTCTTTTATCTCAACAACAATGTCACAGTCAGTTCTATCCACATCAAAATCTCCTACCATTAGTGCAACTACCTCATTGGTTGTAGGTAAGTTATATCTTTTATCATCCCTCCTTCTTTAACCCAGCAATCTCATTTTTACATTGCATGTTGAGTCAGCAGCCATTGATTCCATAACCATTCGAAATGCCTTTACCAAGACATTGTCCTCATACAACATATCTTTTAAGTCTTTAATAATGTCTTTGTGTATGTTGTTCTTTTCTTCTCCACTTAAAGCAATTTTTTTTGTTAATGAGTAGTATATAATAAAGCTAGGCATGCTTAACAATCCAAGATTAATTTGTTTGATGTCTTGAAACCATCACCTAGTAGATTGTATAGGTAAAATTAACTATTAAGAGATATTTCTATTGGCGTAGGATACAATATATTCAAATAAAAAATATTTACTTAAACAGTTGGATATTTATACTAAAATTAATTATATCTATTTAATAATTTATTGGCCAAATAGTTTTTACAGCATATGTGAAATAATAAAAAACATAAGTAATTAAATAAATTTGCTTTTGTGTATATAGGTAAAATTAACTACTGAGAGAGATTTCTATTCAGCGTAGGATACAATAAATTTAAATAAAAAATATTACTTAAATAAATGAATAATCCAATTAGCAAATTAATCCGTAAATGGTTGATAATTATGTATTCCTTAAAGATTAATTATGTACCTCACAATATATGCGATTTTGTATCTCATTTTGGATATGAAAGACATAGAGCTGTGCGAATTTAGCATTGTTGTCTTCTGATGGTATAAAGTTATACCCATTAAATGATAATTTTTTCCGCACAAAATGAAAGTAGGAGGACCCCATGAACAATTAATTCTATGATCAATCTTTGTCCCCATTGACGTAAATTGAAACATACTATCGTATGCTCTTATGGTTTCATGAAAATGTTTGCTCTTGACACCATTCCCATACAATAAATCGTATAAGACCTTTAGAGCTTGTTGTAGTTGTCGTATTTGAACTTGTCCTCCTCTACAACATGCTGTATATTTTGGTGCACTTGTATTATAATGCTTCTTTGATCTTTCATCATACTAGAAAAGAGCATGGCTGTGTTTACACTCATAAATTACATACCTATGTGCAAATAATCTGTTGAGGTCCAAAAAATAATTATTTATATGTAGTTGCAAGTGTTGAATTAGAGATGTAGACCCAATAACACTAATTATTTTACAAATAGCTCCTCTAATATACCTTTGTTAACATGGGCTTGATTTGGTTCTGGATCGCATGCTATATGTGATGTGGAATCTATTTCTCTAACTATTTAACAAACATTATCCCAAATTAGTATCAAAATGTATAATTTTTCAACCTAGCCAATTGAAATGAAGTCTGATCCAACATTATTTTGAGAATTACCTCTAGTGGAGTAAGAAAATCTTCCTTCTTTTCTATCTTGTGATTTGGTTCTTTTGTCTCTTTATCCCTTTGTTGTTTGCTCTGTCATTATGAAATTTTATTATTCAAGTATTGTAAATAACCCATTAATGATAATCCACAAAATTAAAACATTTCATTAGCTTACCCGTATTTAGACTATTCTCATCGCATGGGTCTCATGTGTGGACCATGTCTTTGTTGATTATGTTTAGCATCGTGGTTTCAGATAAAGTTGTATTAATGAGCTGTTTATATCTGTTGATTATGATCCAATTCAATCTTGGTCACACACATAGAATTATGACATAGCATTTTTATTTCTCTACTAAACACATTTGATAAAAGTTAATATTACAAACTTGATACAAAGTTGACTGTGTTTGTGACATGAAACTGTTCTTTCGAAACTTAACTTGTAGATCAAAGAAAATATATCATTTTCCTTTAACACAAATGTAACAGTGCTATGCATTTAATAGATTATTAACTCGATGCTATTTTATAAACATGTTACCATTAAATATGTTTTACATTCGTGCATTTTTTTGCTCATTTTCTAAGACATTTTAAAATCCTTAATTAAATCTATATTATAATTTCTTTGTGATTAGTATGTAAATATAAATAGTTCTATTGGGAGACTATAAAGAAATTTAACATTCATTTAAGCATTATCATGCTTAGCAAAAGGAATGACATTCAGTTCTTCAATCTTTTTGCTAGCAAGTTTTGCTGTTCTGACTTTCCTAGTATTTTTTTATTGTTCGATATCTAAAAATAAAAACATTCATGATTTTATATCTAAAAAAACATAACATGAAATCATATTTAAAAAATAAGAAATTGTGCAATAAAATAATTTGTTAATTTATTGTCTTTTGCACAACTATCCAATTATAGAATAAAGATTTAATATGTACATGCATTCTACTAAGAGTTGTTGTGTTACTGTAGTCACTTTTATAACGTATAACTAAAACAACAGCCATGTGAAATTCAACTCAATTTATTGTTTTGAATTAATAAATTTGTTGGTTTGGCATGGCAATTATAAGATTTCATATTTTTTAAAATTAAATAATTAATTATTTATAAGTTATTATATTATATTAAAATTTTATTTTTTAAAAAAATTATTTTAAATAAAAATAATTAAATAAAATTTTATAATTATTAAAATTTAATTTAATTATATTTTATTTTATTAATTTGATTTATTTATTAAAAATTATTTTAATAGACAAAATTTAAATTGATTTTTTTAAATATTATTCCTTGCCGAAGCCTTAAGGGAATTAAGGATTAAGAAAGTAAAGAATCTAAAGATAAAGGAAGCAAACGTGGCCTGCATGTAAACTTATATATATATATAATCATGACACATATCATTTTATTCATTAATCATCATCTTTACTTCATTTGCTTCTTTGTATCACCGAACCAATATGAGGGAATAAGAGAAAGGAAATTGACCGAGAGAAAAAGAAAGAGAACCGAAGATCATTTTGAGGTTTTGGCTTCGATTTTTTGCGATTCATAACTCCAATAAAAAATTTAATTCGGTAAAAGTGTTCATATTTTCTTTCTCTATATATTGGTGTTATTTTTATTCGGTAAAAATTGACAGTGACGTAATTTTTCTTTCTCTTGAGTTCGGCCAATTAAAATTCTAGAAGGTACACACGATTTTTGACGATTTCCTCTTTAGCAGTTCGATCATAAAGTTTCTCTGGAGCTTTCGTTAATTTTGATTTCATACGGAAGTAGGGGGTTTTATTTTAAAATTAACAATTTTCAATTTAAGGATACCCAAAAGTATAGTAAATAATTGCAAATATGTTAGTAATTATAATGTTGAATAAACTACCATTTGTACCCATGAATTTCGCGAACGCGGACAAAAGTACCCATCAAACAAAAAAACTAACGTTGTACCCATGAAAGATGGGTTCCGTATGACAAGAGTACCCAAACCCTGATTTTTTGTTGACTTTTTAATAAAATTCCCAAATTACCCCTTTTATCTTCTTCCCCAAATTTCAAACATTCACCACCCTCATCCTTTGTCTTCTTCTGCTGCTGCCAGCAACCAAAAAATTAAAAAGATTAAAAACTGTGGATTATTAATTATCTGATGTTTTTGTTCAAATATTATGGATTTGTAGATCTAGTGCAGAAAAAGAAAAAGAAATTTGAAATTAACAAAAAAACATACATTTTGGTTTCTTGGTGTCACTGTGGAAACAAGAGGGGCAGAACCAAGAGCCTTTGGGAATAGAAGGAAGGATAGGTCGGAGATAGAAGATGTGATAGCCTCGGTCGCATTTGTTGCAGAGGAGAAGCTTCGCTGAGAACTCACCGGAGGAGCAGCACTTGCTGATGATGTCGTCGTCGAAGGCGGGCTTGGGAGTGTAGGTCCTTCTTCACCCTGCATTCCCCTGGCCATGTCTTCGATCATACTCGGCATGTTTAGAAGTTCATCCTCATCAATAATGTACTCCGCCACCATCATCCCTCCTTGTTCTTCAGTACTCAAAGTGAAACAAGATCCTTCAACAATAACGTTACTACCACCACAACCTTCTAGAGGGTTCTACGATGGCCTCGGAGGCCTAGTCTAAGTGGCGGCGGCTGCGGTGCGAATATCAGTCCACCAAATGTCATAAAGATACTCTAACAGCAGCCCTTTTTTCTACAGATAGACGATGCTAACCAGTGTTTGGAGTCACCATTGGAAAGAGACCATGGCCACTGGCCTCTTGTTGGCTCTGGTTGCTGAACTCTGCTACTTATTGCTTTGGAATAAGAAGAACAACAATATTTAGGTTGAAGAGGTTAAAAAGAGTGTGCTTTCTGAGTGTTGTTGTTGCATCCGAAGAAGAAAGAAACAACAAGGGTAATGATGTTAAAGTTGATTTGGATTTAGATTTGGAGAACAAATTAGGATTGGAATAAAGAGAGATGGAGGTTGAGGATAAAGGTTGGAGGAAGACATCAGGTGCTAGGGTCTTAAGGGAATGGTGACTGGCGATGGCAAAGGATGACGAAGGGTGAGAGTTGTGAAATTTTGAATTTGGGGAAGAAGATAGAAGGGGTAATTTAGAAATTTTATTAAAAAGTCAACGAAAAATCAGGGTTTGGGTATTATTGTCGCACAGAACCCATGTTTCATGGGTACAATGTTAGTTTTCTTGTTTGATGGGTACTTTTGTCAGCGTTCGCAAAATTTATGGGTACAAATGGTAGTTTGGCTGTGAATGATTGGCTGTATTTGTGACTGAGTTTTTGGTTATGAGAGTGAATGAAAATTGATTTCTTAATTAGAAGTAGTAATTTTGAGAGTTTATAAATGATTTTACAATGATTAGAATCATATGTTGATTATTGAGAACCTTATACTTGAAAAATGCTGGTAGAAGGCTGGTAAACTGTCGAGAAGTTTTGGAAGTGAGGGAGCCCGTAAGCATGGTGAAGTCGAGTCTTAAGGGAAGGTTCTGTTTGAGTTCTTGTAAAAATAAATGAAAATATGGTTTTGGTTAATGATTAATGTGAAAAGAACATGGTCGGAAGGTTTTGTAAAGTTTGAATGAATGTGTGAATTTTTCCTTTAGTTTTAATAGCAAAAGATTTGAAAGATAGCTGAATTTTATTGAAATAGAAAGAGGCGTAGCTTTAAAGAAAAGGATTTGATTATTGAAAACTTATTTAATATTTTGAACGGTGTGATTATTGAAAATGATTTGTTACTTGGGAATGTTTTGAAAAGGGTTTGAAAGGTGGTTAGGTTGGGACCTTTGAAAGGTGGCAAAGCTCGAATTTCAGAAGAAATACTACAGAAGTTTTTACAAAACTCTGAGACTTTTCTTAAAGTATTATTTAAAAGAAAACTGCATTTAGGGTTCAAAATAGTTGATTTTCAAATTATCAAGAAAAGTACTATATTTTAAATTTAATCTATTGAGAAAAGATTTTTGTTTTAAGTTATAATTTGATTTTGATTTATTAAGAAAATGAGTTTTTATTAAATGTTATGAAATTTGATTATTTAGAAACTAATTGATTTAAGATTATAATAGATGGATGAATAGGTGGTGATGCGAAAGTACGTTTAATAATGTAGGTGATGCGGAGGTATGGGTATATAATTGGTGATGTGGAGGCTCAATAAAAAGAAAAAAAATTAGAACTAATGAAGGAAATAAATTCTTAAGAGGAAAAGAATGAGAAAGAATGAATAGGATAGATACTTGAAAAGTGTATGTTAAATAAGTCTTATGTCAAAATACTAATGCGAAAGTGCCCGCCTAACTGATAGTCTAAGGTTGCTAATGCGAGAATGTCCGCCTCACTGATAGCCTACGATTGCTAATGCAAAAGGGTCCACCTAACTAATAGCCTAAGGTTGCCAATGCGGGAATGTTTGCCTAACTGATAACACTGTTTCTTACTGTGATACACGTTAAAATGTTATTATGATGAGGCCTAACTGACATGGGTAACCGTGATGCCAAGGTGTCTAACTGACATAGTAAAGAAACCATATTCAGGGTTCGTCCCGAGTAACGTCGGGTTGCGGGTAGACAACCAACGCATGAGCTCATGACCTGCATAGGAAAGGCATGCATCATATTGTTTGCGCATTTGCATTTGATTGTGGTTCTTTATCTTGTTTATTTGTTATTGTGATGTTTTCTTGGTGACTTACTTGTATGCTTGATTGGAAATTTTACTTGTGCTGTGGACTTAATAATGTGGTGGGAGATGATGTTTGTGGTTTGAGTTTAGGTATATTATTTGCGATGCTGGCTTATTTAGATATTATGATAATTGAGGAATGTTGTTAAGAGATGAGGAATTGTTAATATGACAGATATTTTGTTTAAGTAATGTGATTTAAAGAAAGGGTTTTACATGGTTTTAGGTAAGACTTAAGAAGGATTTCAAGGGTTTAATAAAGAAAGCTGATTCGGGTTATGAGTTAACTATTTGTATATTATTCTGTATATTTTTACGGCATTCACTATCCCTACTGAGAACATGCAAGGACAACGTTCTCACCTGCCTGCAGATCTTCTATTTCAGTGACAGGCCCGGGAATCCTTGGCCCGAAGCCACGACTGAACATTATATATCCATATTTTTTGTAGTTGGTTTAGCCTTAGATTTTCCCCTCTCCATTTATTGTCTTTAATTTTTAGAGGGGTAGGACTTGTATTTGAGAATCTTGGAATAAGTCTTTGTATATATTGCTATGTGAGTAAATATATTTTTGTGATTAAGAGTTTTAAAGTAAAGACCTTTCATTTTCTTAATTAAACTTTCGGTTTGTACTCGCGAAGGCTCAATATTAAATAAACATAGTATATGATTAAAGAAATAGAGGTAAGTAGCGCTCAGACTTTTAGTGCGATCATGAGGTGTTAAAAGTTAGGGTGTTACAGCAATTAACTATCGTAGTAGATAGGACATGATGATAGTACGCAAAATGTATATTGGATCACTTGCTAATAATGCATACTATAAGCTTTTTTATTTAGTTATGCTCTTTGGGTTGAATTTCACAACATAAAAGGTTCTATTTATTAAGAAATAGTACATTGAACATACCCTTCATAATTTTTTATGATAAATTTTGATATTTTTTAATAGAAAATTCAATTGAGTTTTGATTATACAAATTTAAATTTAAAAGAATAACAATTTAATTATCTATTTGTATAATAATTTGTTAATTAGGTTATACACGAATACATTATGAATGAAGAAGAGCTCAATAAGTGTTAGAATATTAAGATATTTTTTTAAAGTAACATTTTTCATTTAAATTTGCTATTTGATTTATACTCTTTTGATTGAATTTCACATAATAAAAAGTTCTATTTATTAAGAAATTTTGTATAGAACTTATCTGATATATATATTATATGATACATTTTGATTTATTTTTTAATAGCAAATTCAATTGAATGTTCATTATGTAAATGCAAATTAAACTTGCAAGGAGTAACAATTTAGTTATCCATTTTTAGATTAATTTGCTAATTGGATTGTCTGTAACACACCATAAAAGAATAAGAGCTCAATAGGTGCTAGAGTATTATGGTATTTTCTTGAAGTAATGTTTTTTATTTAAATTTACTGTTTAATTATTTTCTAGATTCTATATTCTCATCTATTGTGAAAAATTTTGTTGAAGTAAATAAAAACAAAATAATTATATATACAGGTGATGAGCGGATAATTTGTATGCTTTTTGGCATTGTTTTTAGTATGTTTTTAGTATCTTTTAGTTAGTTTTTAGTATATTTTTATTAGTTTTTAATTAAAATTCACTTTTCTGGACTTTACTATGAGTTTGTGTGTTTTTCTGTGATTTCAGGTATTTTCTGGCTGAAATTGAGGGTCCTGAGCAAAAATCTAATCCAGAGACTGAAAAGGACTGCAGATGCTGTTGGATTCTGACCTCCCTGCACTCGAAGTGGATTTTCTGGAGCTACAGAAGCCCAATTGGCGCGCTCTCAATGGCATTGGAAAGTAGACATCCTGGGCTTTCCAGCAATATATAATAGTCCATACTTTGCCCAAGATTTGATGGCCCAAACCGGCGCTCAAAGTCACCTACAGAAATTCCAGCGTTAAACGCCGGAACTGGCATAAAATTTGGAGTTAAACGCCCAAACTGGCATGAAAGCTAGCGTTTAACTCCAGAAAAGGTCTCTACACGAAATTCCTTCATTGCTCAGCCCAAGCACACACCAAGTGGGCCCGGAAGTGGATTTTTCTGTCATTTACTCATTTCTGTAAACCTTAGGACACTAGTTTACTATTAATAGGATCTTTTGACATTGTATCAGTACCTCATGACCTCATAACATTTTGTAAACGTTTTTTTTCACAGTATGAGCCTCTAAACCCCATGGTTGGGGGTGAGGAGCTCTGCTGTGTCTTGATGGATTAATGCAATTACTACTGTTTCTTATTCAATCATGCTTGCTTCCGTTCTAAGATAACACTTGTTCTTAATCCGGATGAATGTGATGATCCGTGACAATCATCATCATTCTCAACTATGAACACGTGCCTGACAACCACCTCTGTTCTATCTTAGATTGAGTAGTTATCTCTTGGGTTCTTTAATCGGAATCTTCGTGGTATAGGCAGGACCTGATGGCAGCATTCAAGAGAATCCGGAAGGTCTAAACCTTGTCTGTGGTATTCTGAGTAGGATTCAATGATTGAATGACTGTGACGTGCTTCAAACCTGTAACCTACTGGGCATTAGTGACAGACGCAAAAGAGTTATTCTATTCCGGTAGGGGAGGGAACCAAACCGGTGATTGGCAGCACTGTGACAGAGTGCGTGCATTAGCTTTCACTGCGCGGATGGGAGGTAGCTGCTGACAACAGTGAGACCCTATACGAGCTTGCCATGGAAGGAAACTTGCGTGTTTGATGAAGAAGACAGTAGGAAAGCAGAGATTCAGAAGATGGAGCATCTCCAAACCTCAACCTATTCTCCATTACTGCAATACAAGTAACCATTACATGTTCTTCTGCTTTTTTACAATCAATCCTGATAATTTCTGATATCCTGACTAAGATTTACAAGATAACCATAGCTTGCTTCAAGCCGACAATCTCCATGGGATCGACCCTTGCTCACGCAAGGTATTACTTGGACGACCCAGTGCACTTGCTGGTTAGTTGTGCGGGATTGCAAAAAGTGTTATTGCAATTTCGTGCACCAAGTTTTTGGCGCCGTTGCCGGGGATTGTTCGAGTTTGGACAACTAACGGTTTATTTTGTTGCTTAGATTAGGACTGTTTTCTTTTTGTTGGTTTAGAGTCTTTTAGTTGAGTCTAGTTCATATTCTAAGTTTGGTGTCAATTGCATGCTTTTTGTTTTTCTTCTTTTAATTTTCGAATTTTTCTTGTTCTTAGTCCCTTTCTGATTCATAAAAGTTCTAAGTTTGGTGTCCTCTTTGTGTTTTTCCTTTAAAATTTTCGAAAAAAAATAGTGTTTGATTTTCTAAAATTTTAAGTTTGGTGTCTTTTTGTGTTCTTCTCTTTCCTCTTTTTAAAAAATCAAATCTTTTTCATAAAAAATTTTTTCAATCATATCTTTTTAATGGCTGTTTTCAAAATCTTTTTAATTAACTAATTGATTCAGTTCTCAATTTGCTTTGATCTTATTTTCTTTCTAATTTTCGAAATCTTATTTTATTTTCCTTTTGATTTTCGAATTTTTATTTTAAATTTCCTTTTTGTTTTTATTTTTATTTTTCGGTTATATAAAAAAAAAACAAACAAAATTTATCTCTTTGCAATTATTATCATTTCCCTTTTGTCCATTATGGACTTAAGTGGAATTAACCAGTCCAGAAGGACTCTGGGGTCCTATGCCAACCCCAGTACAGCTGCATATGGGAGTAGCATCTGTGTACCTCCCATCAAAGCAAGCAGCTTTGAGCTAAACCCTCAACTCATTATCATAGTGCAGCAAAATTGCCAGTATTCCGGTCTTCCAGAGGAAGAACCTACTGAGTTTCTGGCACAGTTCTTACAAATTGCTGATACAATACATGATAAAGAGGTAGATCAGGATGTCTACAGACTGTTACTGTTTCCATTTGCTGTAAAAGATCAAGCAAAAAGGTGGTTGAATAACCAACCTACAGCAAGCATAAAGACATGGAAACAGTTATCAGAAAAATTCCTGAATCATTTTTACCCTCCAAAAAGGATGACACAGCTAAGGCTGGACATCCAAGGCTTTAAACAAGAGGATAATGAATCCCTTTATGATGCCTGGGAGAGGTATAGAGGTATGCTTAGAAAATGCCCCTCTGAAATGTTTTCAGAGTGGGTACAGTTAGACATCTTCTACTATGGGCTTACAGAAAAAGCTCAGATGTCTTTAGACCACTCAGCTGGTGGATCTATACACATGAGAAAGACAATTGAAGAAGCTCAAGAGCTTATAGACATTGTTGCTAGAAACCAATACTTATATTCTAGCAAGGAATTCGTTCCACAAGAAGAGGTCATGGCAGTAGTCACTGATCCTGATCCTCAAGAACAGATGAATGAGCTTAATCAACAATTGCTCCTGATGATAGAACAGTTAGCAGAATTTAAAGAAATGCTCCATGATACTAAGGTTGCTAACAAGAGCATAGAACTGCAGTTGAATCAAGCAAAACAGCAAATATCTAAACAAATAACAGAAGAATGTCAAGCAGTTCAACTGAGGAGTGGGAAAACACTGAATGCCACTGCTCAAAAGAGCAAGAAGTCAATTAAGGAACAGTTGACAGAGGATGACTAAGCCACTGTTCAAAATCCCTCTGAGGACAGTAAGAGCCCAGAGAGGAATATTATTGGCGTTCAAACGCCAGAAAGGGAAGGAAAGTTGGCGTTAAACGCCCATTCCTTGCCCAATACTGGCGTTCAAACGCCAGAACAAGGAGGAAAGCTGGCGTTAAACGCCCATTCCCTGCCCAGTTCTGGCGTTCAAACGCCAGAAAAGGGGGAGAAGTTGGCGTTTAACGCCCAAACTTCATCCACTCCTGGCGTTCAAACGCCCAAGGAGAATCAGGCACCTGAGAGTTCTGATGATTATCCCCCTAACAAGGCCTCTTCAACCATTTCTGTAAGGAATAAACCTGCAGCATCTAAGGTTGAAGAATATCAAGCCAAGATGCCTTATCCTCAGAAACTCCGCAAAGCGGAACAGGATAAGCAATTTGCCCGCTTTGCAGATTATTTAAGGACTCTTGAAATAAAGATTCCTTTTGCAGAGGCACTTGAGCAAATACCCTCTTATGCTAAGTTCATGAAAGAGATCTTAAGCCATAAGAAGAATTGGAGAGAAACTGAAAAAGTGTTTCTCACTGAAGAATGCAGTGCAGTCATTTTGAAAAGCTTACCAGAAAAGCTTCAAGATCCTGGAAGCTTTATGATACCCTGCACATTAGAAGGCGCCTGCACCAAGATAGCCCTATGTGATCTTGGAGCAAGCATCAATCTAATACCTGCATCCACTATCAGAAAGCTTGGGTTGACTGGAGAAGTCAAACCAACCAGGATATGCCTCCAACTTGCTGATGGTTCCATTAAACACCCATCAGGCATAATAGAGGACATGATTGTCAAGGTTGGGCCATTTGCCTTTCCAACTGACTTTGTGGTGCTGGAAATGGAGGAGCACAAAAGTGCAACTCTCATTCTAGGAAGACCTTTCCTAGCAACTGGACGAACTCTCATTGATGTACATAAAGGGGAAGTAACCCTGAGAGTCAATGAGGATGAGTTCAAGTTGAATGCTGTGAAAGCTATGCAGCATCCAGACACACCAGAAGACTGCATGGACGTTGACATTATTGACTCTCTGGTAGAAGAGATCAATATGACTGAAAGCCTAGAATCAGAGCTTGAGGACATCTTCAAAGATGCTCAACCTGATCAAGAAGAACTAGAGGAAGTAAAGGAATTTTCGAAAATTCCTCAGGAGGAGGATAAGCCTCCCAAACCTGAACTCAAACCTCTACCACCATCTCTGAAATATGCATTTCTGGGAGAGGGTGACACTTTTCCAGTGATTATAAGCTCTGCTTTAAATTCACAGGAAGAGGAAGCACTGATTAAAGTGCTAAGGACACACAAGACAGCTCTTGGGTGGTCCATAAGTGATCTTAAGGGCATTAGCCCAGCTAGATGCATGCACAAGATCCTGTTGGAGGATAATGCCAAACCAGTGGTTCAACCACAGAGGAGGCTAAATCCTGCCATGAAGGAGGTGGTGCAGAAAGAGGTCACTAAACTACTAGAGGCTGGGATTATTTATCCTATTTCTGATAGCCCCTGGGTGAGCCCTGTCCAAGTTGTTCCCAAAAAGGGAGGCATGACAGTGGTTCATAATGAAAAAAATGAACTGGTTCCCACAAGGACAGTCACAGGGTGGCGCATGTGTATTGACTACAGAAGGCTCAATACAGCCACCAGAAAGGATCATTTTCCTTTACCATTCATAGACCAAATGCTAGAAAGACTAGCTGGCCATGATTACTACTGCTTTTTGGATGGCTATTCAGGCTACAACCAAATTGCAGTAGACCCTCAGGACCAAGAGAAAACAGCATTCACCTGCCCTTCAGGCGTGTTTGCCTATAGGAGAATGCCTTTTGGTCTGTGCAATGCACCTGCAACCTTCCAAAGGTGCATGCTCTCTATCTTCTCAGATATGGTAGAGAAATTTCTGGAAGTCTTCATGGATGACTTCTCAGTATATGGAGACTCATTCAGCTCCTGTCTTAACCACCTATCACTTGTCCTGAAAAGGTGCCAAGAGACTAACCTGGTTTTAAACTGGGAGAAATGTCACTTTATGGTGACTGAAGGAATTGTCCTTGGGCACAAAATTTCAAGCAAGGGAATAGAGGTGGATGAGGCAAAGGTAGAGGTAATTGAAAAATTACCACCACCTGCCAATATTAAGGCAATCAGAAGCTTTCTGGAACATGCAGGATTTTACAGAAGGTTTATCAAGGATTTTTCGAAAATTGCCAAACCTCTGAGTAATCTGCTAGCTGCTGACACTCCATTTATTTTTGATAATGAGTGTCTGCAGGCATTTGAGACCCTGAAAGCTAAGCTGGTCACAGCACCAGTTATCTCTGCACCAGATTGGGCATTACCATTTGAATTAATGTGTGATGCCAGTGATCATGCCATTGGTGCAGTGTTGGGACAGAGGCACAACAAACTTCTGCATGTCATTTACTATGCTAGCCGTGTTCTAAATGATGCACAGAAGAATTACACAACCACAGAAAAAGAATTACTTGCAGTGGTCTATGCCATTGACAAGTTTAGATCCTACTTAGTGGGATCAAAAGCGATTGTGTACACTGACCATGCTGCTCTTAAATACTTACTCACAAAGCAGGATTCGAAGCCCAGGCTTATCAGATGGGTGTTGCTTCTGCAAGAGTTTGATATAGAAATAAGAGACAGAAAAGGGACAGAGAACCAAGTAGCAGATCATCTATCCCGAATAGAGCCAGTAGCTGGGGCGTCCCTCCCTTCTACTGAGATCTCAGAGACTTTCCCAGATGAGCAACTATTTGCCATCCAGGAAGCTCCATGGTTTGCAGATATTGCAAATTTTAAAGCTGTGAGGTTCATACCCAAGGAGTACAGTTACATGCAGAGAAAGAAATTAATTTCAGATGCCAAGTACTACCTCTGGGATGAACCATATCTCTTTAAGAGATGTGCTGACGGAGTGATCCGCAGGTGTGTACCCAGAGAAGAAGCACAGAGGATCCTATGGCACTGCCATGGATCACAGTATGGAGGACATTTTGGAAGTGAGCGAACAGCCACTAAAGTCCTCCAATGTGGCTTCTACTGGCCTACTCTCTATAAAGATTCCCGAGAGTTTGTGCGTAACTGTGACAGTTGCCAAAGAGCTGGTAACCTGCCTCATGGATATGCCATGCCTCAACAAGGGATATTAGAGATAGAGCTGTTTGATGTATGGGGAATTGACTTCATGGGGCCATTCCCACCATCATACTCAAACACTTACATTTTGGTGGCAGTGGACTATGTATATAAGTGGGTAGAAGCAATTGCTACACCCACTAATGATACTAAGACCGTACTGAAATTCCTCCAGAAGAACATTTTCAGCAGATTTGGCGTTCCCAGAGTGCTAATCAGTGATGGGGGCACTCATTTCTGCAATAAACAACTATACTCTGCTATGGTCAGATATGGAATTAGCCACAAAGTGGCAACTCCGTATCATCCACAGACAAATGGGCAAGCAGAAGTCTCTAACAGAGAACTAAAAAGAATCCTAGAACGGACTGTAATGGCCCGAAGAAAGGATTGGACAAAGAGCTTGGATGATGCTCTGTGGGCATACAGAACAGCATTCAAGACTCCTATAGGCACCTCTCCATACCAATTGGTGTATGGGAAGGCCTGCCATTTGCCTGTGGAACTGGAACATAAAGCCTACTGGGCAACCAGATTCCTAAACATGGATGCACAGTTAGCTGGTGAGAAAAGACTGCTCCAGCTGAATGAGCTAGAGGAGTTCAGACTCAATGCCTTTGAAAATGCAAAAATTTATAAGGAAAAGGCAAAGAAGTGGCATGACAAGAGATTGTCAACCAGAGTCTTTGAGCCAGGACAAAAAGTTCTGCTCTTCAACTCCAGGCTCAAATTGTTTCCAGGAAAACTCAAATCCCGGTGGAGGGGTCCGTATGTGATTACAGGAGTGTCACCATATGGATATGTTGAGCTTCAGGATATTGATTCTGATAAGAAGTTCATTGTTAATGGACAGAGAGTCAAACATTATCTTGAAGGAAACTTTGAGCAGGAATGCTCAAAACTGAGACTTGAGTGATTCTCAGTGAAAGTCCAGCTAAAGACAATAAAGAAGCGCTTACTGGGAGGCAACCCAGTCATTAGTAGGTTGTATGAATTGTTCTTACAGAGGCAAATATCAAAAATGAAGGAATTCACAGAGTTACAGAAGGATTCAGCTCAAAAAGCAGAGAAAATGAGCTTACTGGCGAAAAAACGCCAGTAAGGTGCATTTTGGGCGTTAAACGCCAGAATGGGTGCCATTCTGGGCGTTTAACGCCAGGAATGGTACCATTTTGGGCGTTAAACGCCAGAATGGGCACCATTCTGGGCGTTTAACGCCAGGTATGCAGCGTCACTGGGCGTTCAGAAAAACGCCCAATGAGGAAGGTTTTCTGGCGTTTAACGCCAGCCAGGGTACCTGGCTGGGCGTTAAACGCCCAAAAGGGGTGCCAAGTGGGCGTTAAACGCCAGAATGGGTGCCATTCTGGGCGTTTAACGCCAGAAAGGTGGGGGGACCACATTTTTGTTTTCAACTCAAATTTTTTCAAACTTTCCTCTTTTTACCCATAATCTTCTACATAAATGCACTTCAACCTTTCATCATTCACTTTCAAATCTTCACAAATCAAAACCATTCTTCAAATCTATTTCAAAATAATCTCAAATCTTCTTCAAAAACTCACCCTTTTCTCAAATTTTTTCAAAATATTTTCAAATTTCCTTTCAAATCTCTCTTTTGTTTTCGAAATTCTCCTCCCCCACTCTATAAATGAACGTTCCTCACCCCTCCTTCCTCACACCATTCGAATTTCCTCTCTCTCTCGTCTCTTCTTTCTTTTCTTTTTGCTTGAGGACAAGCAAAACCTCTAAGTTTGGTGTGCTTTTCCGTGATCACTAAGCCAAAATCTATCAAGATCATGGCTCCCAAGGGAAAACAAACCAACTCAAGAGGAAAGAAAGAGACTAATCCAAAGAATCTTTGGAATGAAGAGAAGTTCTTAACCAAAGAACATGAAGACCATTATCACAAAATAATGGGTCTGAGGTCAGTGATCTCGGAAGTTAAATTTGATCTGAAAGAAGATGAATATCCGGAGATCCAAGAGCAAATTCGAAACAGAGGTTGGGAAGTTCTGACCAATCCTGAGACAAAGGTTGGAAGGAACATGGTTCAGGAATTCTACTCAAATCTGTGGCTAACAGATAAGCAAAGAATGACTGGAACCGCTTACCATACCCACAGAACCATGGTCAGAGGGAAAGTTATATACTTCCATCTGGACAAAATAAGAGAAATATTCAAGTTGCCTCAACTGCAAGATGATCCTGATTCCTTTAATAGGAGGATGGTGAGAGTAGATAAGGGGTTGGATCAGGTTCTAGAGGACATATGCCTCCCTGGAACTAAGTGGATAACCAATTCTAAGGGTGTCCCAAACCAACTCAAGAGGGGAGACCTCAAACCAATTGCAAGAGGTTGGCTAGACTTTATTGGGCGTTCCATACTGCCCACTAGCAACCGTTCTGAAGTCACCATCAAGAGAGCAGTGATGATTCACTGCATTATGCTTGGAAAAGAAGTGGAGGTCCATCATGTGATTGCTTGTGAGATCTACACAATTGCAAATAAGAATTCCACTGAAGCCAAATTGGCTTATCCAAGCTTGATTTCCTTGCTCTGTAAAGAGGCTGGGGTTAAGATGGGAGTAGATGAGTTCATACCCATTGAACACCCAATCACCAAGAAGTCAATGGAAGGACAAGTGCAAGACAACTCCATCAAAAGGAGGGCGCATGAGTTCCTCCCTGAACTCTCTGAAATTGGCTACTGGGCCAGCCTAGAAGCATCTATTAACAAGCTGCAAGAGACTATGGAGCAACTGAAGGAAGAACAGCAGAATCAAAACTGCATGCTCTGCAAATTGCTGAAGGAACAAGAGAAGCAGGGGCGTGAAATCCAAGAGATGAAACGCCAAAAGCTCTCCTCTCAAGCTGAGGGAGCATCCACTTCTCAAAATCAAGGTTGTTGAGTCCTAACTCTGTGAAAACCTCTATCATTAGGAGCCTATTTTTTTCGTTTTTCTTGTTTTGTTTTCCATTCCTATTTTTATTTTCTTATATCTATATTTGAGTCTTGTTCTTAGTTCATAATTAATAAAATTTAAGTCTATGCCTTAAAGCTATGAATGTCCTATGAATCCATCACCTCTCTTAAAAGAAAAAAATGCTTTAATCACAAAAGAACAAGAAGTACAGGATTTCGAAATTTATCTCTGAAACTAGTTGAATTAGTTTGATGTGGTGACAATACTTTTTGTTTTCTGAATGAATGCTTGAACAGTGCATATGTCTTTTGAATTTGTTGTTTTAAGAATGTTAAAATTGTTGGCTCTTGAAAGAATGAGGAGAAAGAGAACTGTTATTGAGGATCTGAAAAATCATCAATTTGATTCTTGAAGCAAGAAAAAGCAGTGAATACAAAAAAAAAATTCGAAAAAAAAAAAAGAGAAGAGAAAAGAAAAAGAAAAAGAAAAGAAATAGAGTTGTGATCCAAGGCAACAAGAGTGTGCTTAAGAACCCTGGACACCTCTAATTGGGGACTTTAGCAAAGCTGAGTCACAATCTAAGAAGGTTCACCCAATTATGTGTCTGTGGCATGTATGTATCCGGTGGTAATACTGGAAGACAGAGTGCTTTGGGCCACAGCCAAGACTCATACACTGGCTATGTTCAAGAATCAATATACTTAACTAGGAGAATCAATAACACTATCTGAGTTCTGAGTTCTTATAGATGCCAATCATTCTGAACTTCAAAGGATAGAGTGAGATGCCAAAACTGTTCGGAGGCAAAAAGCTACTAGTCCCGCTCATCTAATTGGAGCTATGTTTCTTTGATATTTTGGAGTCTATAGTATATTCTCTTCTTTTTATCCTATTTTGATTTTCAGTTGCTTGGGGACAAGCAACAATTTAAGTTTGGTGTTGTGATGAGCGGATAATTTGTATGCTTTTTGGCATTGTTTTTAGTATGTTTTTAGTATCTTTTAGTTAGTTTTTAGTATATTTTTATTAGTTTTTAATTAAAATTCACTTTTCTGGACTTTACTATGAGTTTGTGTGTTTTTCTGTGATTTCAGGTATTTTCTGGCTGAAATTGAGGGTCCTGAGCAAAAATCTAATCCAGAGACTGAAAAGGACTGCAGATGCTGTTGGATTCTGACCTCCCTGCACTCGAAGTGGATTTTCTGGAGCTACAGAAGCCCAATTGGCGCGCTCTCAATGGCATTGGAAAGTAGACATCCTGGGCTTTCCAGCAATATATAATAGTCCATACTTTGCCCAAGATTTGATGGCCCAAACCGGCGCTCAAAGTCACCTACAGAAATTCCAGCGTTAAACGCCGGAACTGGCATAAAATTTGGAGTTAAACGCCCAAACTGGCATGAAAGCTGGCGTTTAACTCCAGAAAAGGTCTCTACACGAAATTCCTTCATTGCTCAGCCCAAGCACACACCAAGTGGGCCCGGAAGTGGATTTTTCTGTCATTTACTCATTTCTGTAAACCTTAGGACACTAGTTTACTATTAATAGGATCTTTTGACATTGTATCAGTACCTCATGACCTCATAACATTTTGTAAACGTTTCTTTTCACAGTATGAGCCTCTAAACCCCATGGTTGGGGGTGAGGAGCTCTGCTGTGTCTTGATGGATTAATGCAATTACTACTGTTTCTTATTCAATCATGCTTGCTTCCGTTCTAAGATAACACTTGTTCTTAATCCGGATGAATGTGATGATCCGTGACAATCATCATCATTCTCAACTATGAACACGTGCCTGACAACCACCTCTGTTCTATCTTAGATTGAGTAGTTATCTCTTGGGTTCTTTAATCGGAATCTTCGTGGTATAGGCAGGACCTGATGGCAGCATTCAAGAGAATCCGGAAGGTCTAAACCTTGTCTGTGGTATTCTGAGTAGGATTCAATGATTGAATGACTGTGACGTGCTTCAAACCTGTAACCTACTGGGCGTTAGTGACAGACGCAAAAGAGTTATTCTATTCCGGTAGGGGAGGGAACCAAACCGGTGATTGGCAGCACTGTGACAGAGTGTGTGCATTAGCTTTCACTGCGCGGATGGGAGGTAGCTGCTGACAACAGTGAGACCCTATACGAGCTTGCCATGGAAGGAAACTTGCGTGTTTGATGAAGAAGACAGTAGGAAAGCAGAGATTCAGAAGATGGAGCATCTCCAAACCTCAACCTATTCTCCATTACTGCAATACAAGTAACCATTACATGTTCTTCTGCTTTTTTACAATCAATCCTGATAATTTCTGATATCCTGACTAAGATTTACAAGATAACCATAGCTTGCTTCAAGCCGACAATCTCCGTGGGATCGACCCTTGCTCACGCAAGGTATTACTTGGACGACCCAGTGCACTTGCTGGTTAGTTGTGCGGGATTGCAAAAAGTGTTATTGCAATTTCGTGCACCAACAGGAATTTAAAAAATATGTTTCAATTCGTAAATTAGAAAAAGATCATCCAAATAGTAAATGAATATCGTCTATTAATGTATAAAAAGTAATTTTTTTAATAGTTAATTTATCTTTATACAAAAACAAATTTATGTTTTTATTTGCTTTTTTTATTAGTTTAAATATGCTGTAAAAAAATATTTGATAAATAAATTAACCAATAGATGCAGCTTAATGTACACCAATTTCACATACTTAATTTTTTTAGATTATTAATATTTATATAAAACAAAATTCTTAACAACTTAATTTATTTAACGTGTAAATAAATTTGTTATTTATATATTTACATTTGTTATTTGAATTTTTTAAAATAAAAAGCTCTATTTATTAAAAAATAATACATAGAACTTATTTGATATATATTCTTTTATGATAAATTTTGATATTTTTTAAATAGAATAACCAATTGATTGTTTATTATGTGCAAATTAAAAATTAAAATAACAATTTATTTATTCATTTATAGAATAATTTGATAATTATGTTATATATAAATACACACCATAGATAAAGAAGAGCTCAATAAAAATTAGAGTATTAAGAAATTTTCTTAAAGTAATGTTTTTTTATTTAAATTTACTATTTGATTATTTTCTATATTCTAGATTCTCATTGACTGTGAAAGGAGTTTTGTTGAATGAAATATAAATCATTGATTAGATATCTACTAAATATTTGTTAATTATATATGAAATTTTTCTAAGAAAAAAAATTAATTTATGAATAAGTTCTTGCAAATAACCCATTTTATAAGTCATTATATAAAGACTCAATGAAAATTATTAATGTGATTCACCTTGTATGGAAATACTTTGACAGCTAGCAATGTCCTATGATGTCCATATTGTTTGTTTCATATACTACTGGGTCTAATCTCTTCATATTGCAACAGCGTCCAAAATTACTATAGTTATATTTTTTATGATAGAAAAAATCTAAATCTGTATAATTACTTTAAACTAATCATTATAGAGAAGTAAGTTTATACTTATTATGAAATACAAATTATTATCATTGCACTCATTTGTTATATATTTTTATCACTCATTTTTATGCATAACTATAAATGTAAGTAATTTACAAAAAATTCAAAAAACATACCATATGAAGTCATATGTATTTTGGATTATCTTTTTTCAGCGAGCTCTGGTGCCCTTTTTCTCCTACAACTCTTTGTCTCCTCTAACAAAGACAAAAATTATCTAAAATAACTATATACAAAGGTCATAGTAAATGAATCATTCAATAGCATAAGCTCAATCCCCATAAGTCTATTTAATATCAGATGGTAGAATATATATACTCAAGGAATAGGTTGGAGAATTACTATGTGTTAAACACACTACCATGTTATTTAAGAAATACATAGTCTATTTAGGTTATTTTATTTATTTTTGGGTTTCTACCTTTATTCTATGGAATACTCCTCCAATCTTGTGATAATAATGTACTTTTTTCAACCAAAGAAACATACTTGGTCAAGCTTTCAGCTAATTTTAACTGTGGAGTTAGTGTAGCGTCAACTCTTATATATTGCTGGTTCTCCTTGCTATGTTGGCCAAATGTCGTCATTCTTGTTGAATTGATTATTGTGGCTGAACTTGCATTTTTTTTGTTTGAAAAAAATAATTTTAGTTAGAACGTTTTCCACATACGTCATACCATAGTTGATGTCCTTCTAACTTAGTTAAAATTGTAGTTACTTAATGCTCCAGAAGTTAGCTCCAACTGATGATTTTATTCTACATTTGGTCCGTCGTTTATTGTCGCAAATTTGTTTATGCAGCTGTGTGCATTGTCTGATAACTCATCCACCTTTCTCTTATTCTTACAATTTCTCCCTTCTACATCTGCATAAATTTATTTTCAGAACATAGTATTTCCTAGTTTTTTTATATAAGTATGTGAAATAATTCTGACTCTAAACTAATTGAGGTAATTGTCTCTCCTGCCAATTGAAGTAAGAATTTTCTCAAAAGAATGTATTGTGAGCTTGAGAAACATATTTAAGGAATGACTCCATGAGTTGTATTGTTTATAAGTACATACATTTAACATTTAGCAGTGAGTTTTGATTGATGCTTTGTAAAAGTAGCCTGATTGTAGCTTCATTATCTGTACTCATTATTGCCATCCATTGTCTCTTTCTCTTTACATTTAAATCATCTCTTCTTTATTTTTGTATCATGGCAGTAGTTGTTCTGTCCATTCTTCACTTGAAGGTTCTTGTCACAACCCAAATAATTTTTTTCAATATGCTATTGTTGAGTCTATTGTAACAAATTTTTCCCTAACATGTAATGCAAATCCATAATAGAAATTGCAGATAGTCTTTTTTATTAAAGCCGCTTGATAAATAACTTAGATCTTTCCTGTAGTTTTCACCATTTGTATTTTATTCATCTTCTTTTTAACTTTATTGGACATGTTTTGTTGTTTTATAGTTTATAAATTTTATTTAATACTTTACTTTTAAATCCAATTTATCTAGATGTGAAGTAGCTATGTTGTTATTACTCCCTAATATATATATATATATATATATATATATATATATATATATATATATATATATATATATATATATCATGACATCATTCTTAACTTCACAAAATAAATCTTGAACTTTAAATCATAGACCCTAACTCTAAACTCTAAATCCTAAATTCTAAACTCTTAGACCCTTCTAATAATTTTGATAGTTTGTCTTTTAGTCTTGCTCTCTAAAACTTGATTAAACATATTTTGTTGATCTATAATTTATACACTTTATTTACTATTTTACTTTTAAATGTAGTTACTTTGCATTATCATTCCTTAACTTTTTCCAAACTTTTTGTGTCATGGTTTCATAACCCTAGAAATGATTACATATTCTAATCTGTAATCAAATTAACTAATTAAAAAATTGTACTTATTTTAGGTATAAATTTTCTAACATGCTCATTTCAAACAAAATCATAATTATAAAATTAGTCAGTTAAAAAAATTATTATGTTTTATTAATTTATAAATATATTCAAAATTCTTAGTTTTTACCTTATAAACATAATTAGTATTATCATATTACTATTATTATGAAAAATTTCGTCTAAAAATTTAATATTTTATTCACTTTTATTATATTACTTCAATTATTTTTTCGTACATAGACTGTATATTGAAAAGTGCTTATCTTATAATCAACCATAATAATAACTATTAAATTCTGTTAAATTGCAAAATATTTTTATTTTTGATAAAATTATATGACTAACAAAATAGAGTTGACGTAAAAACTTTTTCTTAATTTACCTATAAAATAAAAAAAATGAATTGTATTTTCTTGGGCCTCAATTTTTAACATGATAATTTTAACAAAATCATCTATATAAGTAGGGACATTTTCAACTCTAATATCATATTAGCTATCTATATGTGTACAATGTAAAATTTGAAATTCATTATTATTCAATATAGTTCGTTACTTAAATTTGAATTGGATTCGAATTCAATCCTCTCCTAAATCAAAGGTTCATTATATCTCTGCTTTCGTTATTTTTTGTAGCTTAAAGCAAGCTTTAGTATGTCATGTTCTAATCTCATAATTTTTCTTCCTGTGGTTAACATCTAGATTCATTACAATAAATTTGACAGATAGTGGCAGAAATTTTGTGACGATTTTATAAAACCGCCGCAAAATGAATAATTGTGGCGCATATCACGACAGTTAGGAGTGGGGCTGCAATCAGCCTTGTATTTAACGGCGGTTTTCCTAGAACCGACGCTATATGTAACGTCGACTGACTAATCATTTTACATTTTGCGTGGTTTTCTTCCAACTGCCGCAAAATGTGTATAACCATATATTTCAATATTTTCTTTAGTAATAACCATTTAGGTATAATATAGTTAAGCTAACACTACTATTTTAAATTACATATGTTTAAATAATTGTTACTTAAACTCGTAATACTTTTTCTAGATTTGTTTTACGTAAAAAAGTTCACAAATTAAATAAGCTATATATGTGAACTCATATGAACAAATTTACCAATAAGATTTTCTCATTTACTTTATTGTCATTTAAATTTGCATTCAAACATAAATGTAAAAAAAGAAAATAAAGTCATAGTCTAAATTTATAAAGTTAAAATAAAGTTCTAACGAGTATAACTTAAAGTTACTCCTCTTTGAAGTCATGCTTTACTAAACCTTAATCAAGAAACTCTAAGAGTAGATAAACATATAAAACTGCGACCCAAATCATTAAATTAAGGGAATCAACGTAACTCTTAAAATAAAATATCAAAATTTTTCTTCAACATCGTATTGACCTAGCAAAAAATACTCTATCAAGAATCCATGGGATTCACATTTTACAAGATCTGATATTTTATCTCCACACAATGACTTTTTGTTTAGATTAAAGCGCCTTTTCTTAACATGTATATAATTTTTTCTTTGTTGGTCTTTTAAAGTTCCATTGTCTTTTTTTGAAACTTTATTAAGATTAAACTGCATAGATATGTCAATTCCAACAGAGAAAATATCATTTAAATTGTCTTCCGAGTCCAACTTTTTCCCATCTAGACTGTCAGGAACTATTTCTCCAGAATATTTAGATAATACTGAAAATATCAATATGCATACAACAAAATAAGTATACCCAGAAAAAACTGAGAACTCCCAAGTCATTAGATACTGACTTAGAAAAAAAATCGGATGAAAATATGCTAAGACAATTTTAAAACTGAATGCAAATTTTTAACAATTACCATATCCCTTGTTGGTAGTTTGGGCAAATTTCTTAGACATAAACTCTGTAGCGAATGTTGTGCTTGCAGAGGATGATGAAAGTTCTCAATTTTCATTTATCATGTTCCATCGTCATGTTATATTCACTAATATTTAAATACCGTAATAATACTATTGGAATTGATATTGAATATTAGATATCAAGATTATCAAAACTGCATCATCAAAAAAAACAACGACTGAAACAACATTAAAGATTTAACATAAACTAACTTTTGACGAAAAAATCGTTGAAAGAAACAAAAAATTTGCTTTTACTCATGAAAATTCATAATACAATAAATACTTAACTGCAAATCGAACATACATAAGTTTTTTGTAACCAAAGAAATTAACATACAACGTTGAGTTTATTTAACTTAGTTCATGACACAAAGATCCTTTTTAAATTACATTAAAATTCATCATATAAGCATTATGTGACATCATTGAAATTCTCTGAAGCATTTTTTGTGGGGCTTTCTATATCATCCTCCCTTATCAACTATAAATCTCCAATGTCACCTTCTGCTGACATGTTCAATTCTGGCTGTAGAGAAAAAATAACTTCAACTTCTTCATTCTCTTCTCTTATATCATACAAATCTCGTGGTTTCACATGAACCACAATACTTCATTCCTTAGCTACAACATCATCTGCATAGTATACAAGCTGAGCTTTTGATGTCAATATGTACGGTTCATCTTCTTATCGATCACCAGTGTGTATCGGATAAGAGAAATTAACGCTGGTAATCCCTAAATGGTCTTGTTTGATGTCTCTACTAGTAGTGGTATCAGTCCAAACACATTTGAACAATACCACTGTGAAATGACAGCTATAATTCAGTTCAATTATGTCCACAATTTTTTCATAATACAGAACATTACCAACAGCCACTCTATTATTACGCATGCTTGGATAACTTCTTGTATTAGATGATACATATACTCCACTATTTTGAGTTTTCAGCCCATCTTCCATTGTGATAGTTCTAAATTTGTACCCGTTAATGTTGCACGCCCAAAACGTCTTGTTTGAATCATGGGACCACACGCAAGCAACTTCATTTCTTTCGAATAAAGCGTACTTTCCATTGGAACCTGGAACCACATAACATTCATGCTTTATATTAAAATCTTATTTCATAAAGTACTAATTCTAGGCTAAAAACAAATTGGTCAAGTTAATATCCTATCAACCTCAAGCTTGAACCACCGAGGAAATTCCGTATGCACAGTACTGTCTATCTTAGATTGCGACCTTATTTGAGCCCGTAAGCTTCGCTTTGTCTTTTCCCTAAATGTGCTTTATGAGAGAAAAAAAATTAGTCCAACTAGCCACTGGAAGAAAATAATTATATCGGTGTTTTAAAATACATGTGTATACTTACTCAACAAACGAAACTACGGTATCGCAGTTGACTATCACATAATGATGTGCTTGATATTTTTCCAAAGTGAGTTTGAAATGTGAAACAGCCCCTAATGCCTTTCCAATAGCTGGGAACATAGTTTCTCCTGAATTATGTGTAACATCAACAGGTTGATCATCAACTCGCCTTGGTCGGTTAATTCTAGTCTCAATATTATCCAAATATCTAGAACAGAAAGTCAGGATTTCCTCAGATAAATAACTTTCTGCAATTGAGCCTTCTGGTTATGCCCTATTATGAACATATTGTTTCAAATGTCCTAGATACCATTTATATAAATACAATATAACACTCAGTAAATACATAATTAATTCAACTAATTGTATTAAAAGAGTTTATTAGAAAACTAACATTTCTATTGGATACATCCACCGATAATGTACTAGTCTACCAAGAGTTACTTCATCAACGAGATGCACCGTAAGGTGAACTATGACGGTAAAGAAGGATGGAGAAAAAATCATTTCTATCTGACACAGAATTTGCACATGATTCTGAAGGTCAGCAAGCTGCATAAGGTTTATGGCTTTCCCACAAAGTTCTCGAAAAAATGATGACAAATTTGCAATCACATTGGAAACCGGACTCGGAAGTGCATTTTTCACCAAAATCGGAAGTAATTGTTCCATCAGAATATGACAGTCATGACTTTTCAACCCAGATAACTTGCGATGTTGCAAATTAATATAACGAGCAACATTGCTAGAGTAACCATCTGGAAAGACCACATTCTAGAGAGTCTTCAGGAATGCATCCCTTTGTGAATTTGACATTGCAAATATTGCAGAAGGATGTTTACCACCTTCGCCCAGCCACAATTCAGGTCTTATGCCCATGCATTGTAAATCTCTGCAAGCTTTAGGATTTTCTTTTGATTTGCTGCTATCGTTTGAAATAGTGAAGACCATATTATCACATATATTTTTTCTATATGCATCACATCGAGGTTATGACGTAACATCTGATCCTCCCAATATGGGAGGTCAAAGAAAACAATGTTCTTTTTGCAATGTGAGTCATCTTCATCCGCATCTTGACCATTGCGTCTTTTTTTGGATGTCATAGTTGAAATCTTTCCAAATGAAACGTGCACATTAGACTTTTGCCTCAATACATCTGTTCCAAATAACTTCTTCGGTGGATCTATACCTTTAACCTTCCCATCAAACCTATTCCGGTCTAGTCTGTATTTGTGTCTCTAATTCAAAAAGCGGCGATGTGTCATGAAACACCATTTTTGACTATTTTTCAGCCGATATGGCTTAGCATCCAAGTTACACGTAGGACAGGCTAACCCACTGTGTGTATTCTAGCTAGATAGGTTTTCCAATCTTGGAAAGTCGCTGATAGTCCACATTAGTGCCGCACACATCTTGAAAGTGATTCCCTCTTTGGCATCATATGTTTCAAGCCATCCCATAATTACTTCAACTCATCTACCAAAGGCTGCAAGTAAACATCTATGTCGTTACCTGGCATTTTATGCAGCCAAATAGTATATCCAGGGGAAATGGTCGTAACAACAGATGGTCATATGTATCCTCTCTTGTTTGCATAAGTTGAAACCCATATTTATGACATGGACACTTTATCATGCCATTGGAGGATGCATTCGCAAATGCAAAGTCTAAAAAATAGTTCAATCTTTGCCTATATTCCACACTATTCCATGACTTTAAAATCCAATTTTTATCAATATCTAGTATAGTATCAAAATATATCGAACTAAATAATAGTGACATACGAATTATAAGAAAACAAACTTGTAAAAATTTTCGTTCATCAGAACGATCCAATTTAGTTTATTGTTTTAATTAAGTTTAGCGAATTGCAGTCACTATGAAATTTACATAGGTTTACACAAAATTTAAAATATCTTTCCTTCTCTTACTACTATTTTAATGGGAATAAATGTGACCAACGATATTTAAAAAAAATACAACAACCAATACTCTTATGAAAATCTTTTTATGTTTTTTACATTGTTAATATTTAAAATTCCGTTGATGTACCTTAAATATTTAAATGTGTAACTAATGTTTGAATGAAATATTTTGTTAATTCTATTTGTTTTATGTAAATTATTTATTACGTATCATAACACTTGGTTGTATGTATTTTTATTTTAGGTTAAGTATGATTGATTAATAATTAAATTAAACTCCAATATATTTTAGATATTCCACTATTCATGTACCTTAATTAAAATATTTTATATCACCTTATAGAGAAATTAATGATAGTTATTTAGGGACGACAAAATAAAATTCCTAGAATAATGGACGATTAAAAAAGATTTTTTTATTTTTAATTTACATGTTTCAGATGTTTGAAAAATTATATATGATAAATGTTTGATATAGGTATTACCTGGACTCGTACTAATTGACTTGGTTTTAATTTAATAAAATTATTAAGTATTTGTCAATTAAGGTAATTTTATTAGGACTAATTTATTTAAATTTTTGTTAATATTTTTTGCTGTACTTTTTTATTTTCTCATATTTGTATTGCATTTTATTTTAATACAGGTAAGTTTAATTTTTATTTTAATTAATCAATTATTTGGTCCTATTAACTTTTTTTAGGATTTTTTTTAAAATAAAATAAAAAATAATTATTTTCCAAAACACCATTTTTCAACTTTAATTTTCCAAATGCGATTTTTTTATTTAGAGCAAGTACACTGCACTCTCGGCGAACTTTATAATTTTTATAGAGTTTGCCTAACCCCAAGTGAACTCCACTTCAAATTTTAAAAAAAATGTCTAACTCAAATTCTTAAGTTTCACAACGGTTGATAACAACCATTATCATCATCTTCATAGTACATAGAGATACACAAGACTACATAGAAATAAGTTATATTTTTATTGGAGAAATAATAGTTTTTTTATTTATAATAAAAAAATCTATGTTAAACATGAATTATTCCCATGTATATGTATATTCAGTCCTATTGACTTTTCTTTTATATAATCTTTCAATATAGTTTAACCCACTCTCACCCACCAATATCCCATTTTTGGCATGCTATAATTATTTTCCATTATTAATTATCGTACCCAATATGGCTTAGGAATATAGTCTTGTAAGTTCTGCTGTTATTTGTATTAATTGTTAACACGTATAACCTATAGAAGAATTAGTAGAATAATTATTGAGGAATTTTTTCAATTTCTATTTTGGACGGAATTAATTATTGTTTATTTAGTATTTTCTGGTAAAATTTTGTATCTAAACTTTTAAATTTGTTGTTATAAAAAAATAATAAATAATTTTTTAATAAATGAAATAGACCAACAGAAGTATTTTCAAAATAATAAATTTAATTTTTTTATACATAAATACATACATCTTTCAAAATTAACGTATTATTAGAATCATTCTATTCATATTTCAAATGATAGTAACTAAATGTTAACCATTATGTTTCTATTTTTATTTTGAAAAAAAATTATAATTTATAATCAATAAATATTATTTAACAATCATCCACTACCCAATTTAAAATACTAGATCTAAAATGGTATCATTTAAATTTTTTAATTATTATTTTATTATCTGAAATTATATATTTTCTAATTCTATACCATTTTTAAATATAATTTAATATATGATAAATAATATAAAATAATTATTATTCATCTCTATCATTATATATAACGTCTATTCCATTTAATTTGTTCGATAATGATTTAAGTATCCTATATAACTTAAAAAATATAGTACCACTTAAATAAATGACAATATAAAAAAAATATGGCCCACAACACAATAAATATACTTACAAATAAAATAACAAAAAAAAAAAAGAAAACCCAAAACCTAAACGCGTCCCCCTTTCCCCCCAAAATCCCTTCTTTTTGTGAATTTTTTCAAATTTGGTCTCGTCACCCACAAAACCTCCATTTTCCAGAATTGAAAAATGAACCCCCTCAAACCCGATTGCTTCAACGGTGTCATGGCCGCTATTCGTGGTTGTCGTGGCTTTGAGCTGATCGGCATATTCTAGTGTTAGTCTCATCGCTGCTGTGTCGCCGCTCGCTATCGTCTCTGTCCTGTCATGCTCTCCGTTGAAGGTTAGTGTTGTTATAGTTTCTGGGTTTGGTGTTGTTTGATGGCTGTCGGTGAAATCATTTTGAAGATGGAAAATTTACTATGCGGTTGATGTGTTTTAATTTCTATGGCTTCTTTTAAAATATTTATGAAACTCGATTTGACCATTTGTGAGTCTGCTGTTGTGAACATGTTTTGATTTCAGAAATACGGTGCTTATAAGATGTTGTTTTCAGTAATGCTTCTTCAAACATTTTTCTTAGCTTATTTGGTTGCCCGAATTTACAGTAAAGTCATATATGTGTGTTCCATACTCTCATAATTCATTCAGTTGGTAATGTTTTATGCCAAATTTATTATAATGAATTTTGGGTTTTGCCATTTTGGTAATTTTATCAAGTTGAAGTCTTACTGGTTGAAGAAAAAAACTATTATAGTAGATTATAACAGGTTTTGATAATTAACTTTTGGCAACAATTTAATTTAATATTATTTTAAGTTTTATTAGATTTTTAGATGAAATTTTTGGATACAAAATTAAGATATTCAATAATTATTGGTGTTATACGAGATCAAAGTTTTCATCATTTAGGTTCCAAGCTAAATTCCAAACAATTATAATGTTATGTATTATTTTTTAAAATTATATAATTCTATTATCTATATTTTAATATTATTTTAAATTTTGTTATTTTTAGTTGTATCTTTATTTCGGTAAAAAATCCAAATTATCAATTAGTGTTAATTATCATTTTTAATATTTATCATAGGGATAACAATTTTTTTTAATATTTAATATTTTATATATTCAAATTTTTTTAAAAATATGATGTTGAAAAACAAATTATGTCTTTTTTAAGAGGAAGGTTAATGCTAAAGAAAGAAAAATATAGTGTCTAAGACGGTCTATTTTCAGTAATGGTGAAACAATACTTTAAAATGAATTTAAATTAGATTAAAATTAGAACAAGTATAAAATGGGGTATCAAATAATACATATATAAGACGTAGATAAATGTTTACTTACCTGGTTGAAGATCCAGGTAACTGTCTATTGGTGTGAAAATTAAGGCTGTAAAACCCGGTTAATTAACGGCTAATTAACCCATAAATGAGAATTTATTCTAGAAAGCCTAAAATGTGATTTTTATGGCTAAATGTGATAGAGGAAATTGAGACGAGAATTTTGGTACCAATTTTATAGAATTCGGACCAAGATTGGACCGAACGGGCCAAACCGGGCCAACCGGACCCAAAGTGGGCCCTTGGCCCAACATAACTAAACCAAAACCCTAGTTTTCAGCACTCTCTCTCCTCACAACACTCAAAAACACGCTGAACTTAGAGAGAAAGGGAGGAAGGACACTCTCTCAAACCTCTATCTCTCACTTGATCTTCAAACCACCATAACTTTTGATCTAGAGCTCCGATTGCCGCTCCGTTTGCGGCCACGCGTTCACCGTGGAGAGCTCTACAAAACCATATAATTAATCTTGAGGTAAGCTACGTGTTTCTGTTCGAAATTCCAGCCATTATTTTTGAGTTTCATGGGTGAAATATTGAGATTTTGGGTTCTTTGATGTTATAGGACCCAACTCTCTTGAAGGAGAAGGTTAATCTTGTCTCCTTGGACCTTGGGTGTGGTAAGATTCTCAACCCTAGTGTATTTTGTTATTTTATGATGTTTGGGTTTTGAGATGTTGTGTATGGGTATGATGGTTGTGGCTTAGGTTGTGTATATGTGAATATTGGAGCTTGATTGGTGACTTTGAAAAGCTTGGAAAGGGTTTGGTGGTGAAAAATCTGTTCTTGGAGGTGTTGAGGCCTTGAGAGCTTGTGGATAAGTGGTTTGGAAGTGCTCCGGGGGAGCTTGGGAAAATCGGCTAAGGTATGGTTTCGGTTTCCCGTATCTAATATGTAATGTGGTAGGAAATACTTAGGCTAGAGGCCCTAAGATAGGCATTGAATTGTTGATGTTGTTGAATGATTGAGATATATGATGTGGTCATATATGTGATGATGATTATTGATGCCTTGGTGGTATGATGTATGAGAAATATGCATGTTGTGATATATGCTTGATGATTGGTTATGGTTGAATTGTGGGTTGAACCATGTTGATGGTGAGTATGATGTTGGTTGTGTACAATAATGATTTATGGGAATTGGTGTCGTTGAAATTGGCATGAGGAATAGTATATGATATGTCAATGTGTTTGTGTTTGAGCCACTTGGGTGAAGTGGGGTAAAATGATGAGATAGTGATTTTGGTAAATTGTGGTAATGTGTCAATGTGTGAGTTGAGGAGGCTTGATGTTGAATTTGATACATTTTGATTGATTTCAAAGAAAAGGGATGATATTGGCATGTTTTGATTGATTTTGAAAAGAGTTGAAAGTGGTTTGTTTTGAAAATGGCATATTGTGGTTTTGTATGAAAATATGGTTTTTGGGCATACTTTGACAGGACATAACTTGGACTACGGATCTCCGTTTTGTACCAAATCTGCTTAGAAATGAAATTGGATCCGGGATGTCCATGCCGTTCAAAGAACGGGTGAAAAACGATTTAAAATGAGGAAGTTATGTCCGTTGGAAGATTGGGGTTTAAATCTGTGAATTCTGCAGCTTTTAACTTAGAAAAGTTTTAGCAGAATGACCCCTTGCGCGTGGGCGCACCTGGCGCGTACACGCCGATCTTCCGAAAAAGTGCCATCCACGCGTACGCGTGATGTGCGCGGGCGCGCCGATTGTGCTGCACCCAATGCCCAGCCATTTTCCAGAGAGTTATGCCAGAACTGTGCCAGTGTTGTGCCTGGGGCACGAGAACACCCGCGCATACGCGTGGTTGACGCGTGCGCGTCAATTGGCAAATTTTGAATCCACGCGTTAGCGTGCATGACGCTTGCGCGTCGATGAGTTTTTGAGGCCATCCACGCGTGCGCGTGGAGTGCGCGTACGCGTGGCCCTGTTTTCATCCCAAAGTTGATTTTTGAGTTTTAAAAGCCAAATCTCATACTTCTAAGCATCCGATCTCACCATTTACGTCTTAAATCATTATGGCATGCCTAGCTATTAGAAAGGGGCTAGTGAATGAGGTAACTTGCGAGTGAAGCAAGGGAAAAATGAATGATCAATGAGGATCAAAGGTGATTAAGTGAGATGCGGAGGATGGTGGTGGAAGTGCTTGTTATGCCATTGGCCGAAGGGCCGTAATTATTTGTGAATTGGCTGGTTCTGGATTGAACCATGAGCCGGAATAGCTGTATATGCTATGAATATTGGCTGGTTCTGGATTGAACCGTGAGCCGGAATGGCTGATATGGATGATGATCCATGGATGAGAATTCATGCATGTTGATGTTGAATTATTGATGATTGTGAATTGCACTTCCACTATCAGAGATACGAGTTTCCCTGGGTAGTAGCAGTGGCTAGCCACCACGTGCTCCAGGTTGAGACTTGATACTCTGTTGACCCTATGTCGTAAGTGTGGCCGGGCACTGTGAAAGACCCGGATGAGCTCGCCCCCGAAATATTCACCAGTGAGGGTGATGGATATGGATCATGTTTATGATCAAGTTTATAACGAGTAAAACTCGAGTTGGGGATGCGCGACAGAGGGACAGTCCAATGGTTAGCGACCAGGACTTGTCGGGTTGGCTCTATAACCGACAAGATGATATCATCGGCCACTAGGGACAGGCATTCATCATATGCATACTATGTGAATCGTTTGAGATTGCCTATTTGACTGCATATTACTTGCTAATTGTCTAAATGTCTTAACTGCTCCTATTTGTATATTCTTTGTCTGATATAACTGTGCTTGCTATAATATACTCCTGTTGGTGGTTGGGAGGTTTGAAGGAATTGGAAAGGGAAGTATTAGTTAGACTGAAGAATCTTTAGTCAGATGCCCTTATATGGTTTAGCTTGTTTATAAGCTTTGATATTATTTGGAGGAAGTTCTAGGATTGCCTTGGGCTTTCCTCTATTATTATGTATTATATATGTGGACGCTGTTACCATGCTGGGGACCTCTGGTTCTCACCCATGCGGATTTTGTGGTTTTCAGATGCAGGGCGTACAATTTCCCGATGAGGCATGCTGGAGACTTCTAGATTTGCGAAGATTCCTTGTTCTTGGGGACTATGTTTTTGGTTTATATGTTTTGCTTAGATGCTTTTATTTCCATTAAATAATACAAACTGTGATGATCCCTCTTATGGGAGATTTTGGAGAATAGGTTTTATGTATTTGTGTCCCTTTGGGTTTCCTTTGGGATTTTCCTTATTTTTATCACATGTATGTATCGCTATGCTCAGACCGGTTATCTTCGCAGCCGGATTTTGAGTTTTGATATTCCTGTTTTTGACACTCCTTTGTATATATAATCTCGCGTTGGTTATCCTTGTTCGTTACGTTCTCGATCGGAGTGTTGCGCTTTTGAGTTGCGTTTTTTTTTGTTTACCCCTTTTTCTACAAAGGCTCCTAGTTATAATCAATCATTCATACTACTATACGTACTAAATTTTTATTTTAGAGATCGTAATACCTTGCCATCTCTGAATTATGACTTAAGCATAAGACTCTGTATGGTAGGGTGTTACATTATGGTATCAGAGCAGTTCGTTCCTGTAGAGCCTGAGGGATGGACTGACTATGCTTCTGTGCATTCTCTGTGTGTGTGTGTTATGTGCTATTAGTATATCTGCTTGATATAATTGGCATAAACGTTCATGAGCATGCATTTGGGACTTTGAAGCACTAGACTTCCGATATTGAGACTGATCAACTTAATATCGATTGTTGGGTGTGTATAGGAACCAGATGGCGCCTCGTGGATGCGGTAGAGGTAGTGCGAGAGGTCGTACGAATGCTCGTGCACCGGAGAATAACCCTAATGACCCGGTGAACTTTATGGCTGCGTTGGAGAACATGCCTGCTGCTATGCAAGCCACTGCTGAGGCTCTTGGTCAACAGATGAACAACCATGGTAATGATGGAGGTGGAGTTCAGGGCCCGATGACCTTGGCAAACTTTTTGAAGGTTAATCCGCCTAAGTTCAAGGGAACTACTAGCCCGACTGAGGCTGATACATGGTTTCAGGCTATAGAGCGAGCATTACAAGCACAAGTGGTACCTGAAGGACAGCGTGTCGAGTTTGCCACTTATATGCTCACCGGTGAAGCGTCGCATTGGTGGCAAGGTATCCGACATCTTCTGCAGCAGGGTGATGACTATATCACCTGGAATGTCTTTCGAGAAGAGTTCTATAAGAAGTACTTTCCGACTTCTGCTAGGACAGCTAAGGAACTTGAATTGTTACAGCTGAAGCAGGGTACTATGTCCATATCAGAGTATACTGACAAGTTTGAAGAGCTGTTCAGGTTCTCTCGTATGTGCCAAGGAACTCCGGTGGAATATGAGGAATGGAAGTGTGTTAAGTATGAAGGAGGACTCCGGAGTGATATCTTCAGTTCAGTGGGACCAATGGAGATTAGGACTTTCTCCGAATTAGTGAACAAGTGTAGGGTTGCTGAGGAGTGTGTAAAAAGGGCAACCGCTGAGAAAGGGAGTCACAAAGGTTCATTTCCACAGAACCGAGGGAAGAGCTTTGCACCTAGAGGTCCGTCTTTCAAGAGGGGAGGCTCTTTCAGGAGGCCCAACAACAACAACTCCCAAGGAAAGAAGTTTGGGAAGCAACCTCGGAATGAACAAGCTTGTGCTAAGTGTGGAAGTCACCATCCAGGAGTACCATGCAAGGCCGGATGGGGTTTGTGCTACAATTGTGGAAAAGCGGGGCATAAAGCTGCCAATTGTCCGGAGAGGCAGGAACAAGGTGCTGGGAAGGCACAACAGACTGGTCGGGTGTTCACCACTTCAGCTATAGGTGCTGAGGGATCTGAGACACTCATTCGAGGTAACTGTGAATTAGCTGGTCAAACTTTAAATGCTTTATTTGATTCGGGAGCATCACATTCATTCATTGCATTTGAGAAAGCCCATGAGTTAGGGTTGAAGATTGTAACTTTAGGTGATGATCTAAGATTGTACAATGCTACCCATGAAGCCACGGTAACTAGGCTGGGATGCCTGGAAGTTTCCTTTAGGTTCAAGCAGCGTGATTTTGTTCATAATTTAATCTGCTTACCGATGATCGGTCTTGATCTTATCTTGGGATTGGACTGGCTATCTAAGAACCATGTCCTGCTTGATTGTTCTACAAAGTCGGTGTACTTTATGCCGGAGGATACAGAAGGGCCGGTCGTGGTAAATAATTATTACTTGAATTCGATGATGGTGAACTGTTCTGGAACCAAATGTCAGGGTATCATGTTGTTAACCACGGGTGTTTCAGGTGATGATCAAAGGTTGGAGCAAATTCCGGTTGTGTGTGAGTTTCCGGAAGTGTTTCCCGATGATATTGATGAGTTTTCACCTAACCGAGAGGTCGAGTTTGCTATTGAGTTGGTGCCCGGGGCGGGACCAATCTCAAGTGCTCCTTATAGGATGTCACCGTTAGAGATGAACGAGTTAAAGTCTCAGTTAGAGGATTTGTTGGGAAAGAATTTCATACGACCAAGTGTCTCTCCGTGGGGTGCTCCAGTGTTACTGGTGAAGAAGAAGGATGGGAGTATGCGGTTCTGTGTGGATTACAGGCAGCTGAACAAGGTTACAATAAAGAACAAGTACCCATTGCCGAGAATTGATGATCTCATGGATCAGTTACAAGGAGCTGGAGTTTTCTCCAAAATTGATTTGCGATCCGGTTATCACCAGATAAGGGTGAGGGGTGAGGATATCCCTAAGACCGCTTTCAGGACTCGTTATGGTCATTATGAGTACACTGTGATGTCTTTTGGGTTGACGAACGCTCCTACGGTATTCATGGATTACATGAACAGAGTTTTCCGTCCGTTTCTGGATAAATTCGTTGTTGTCTTCATTGATGACATACTGATTTATTCCAAGACTGAAGAAGAGCATGCGGAACACTTGAGGACCGTGTTGCAGATTCTAAAGGAGAAGAAACTTTATGCAAAACTGTCTAAGTGTGAGTTTTGGAAGAGTGAGGTGAAGTTTTTGGGCCATGTGGTGAGTAAGAAGGGAATAGCAGTAGATCCAACTAAGGTGGAGGCGGTGATGGATTGGAAACAACCAACCACCATAACAGAGATAAGGAGTTTTCTGGGTTTAGCTGGCTATTACCGAAGGTTTATCAAGGGCTTTTCACAGATAGCTTTGCCAATGACAAAGTTAACCCGCAAAGACACTCTGTTTGTTTGGACTCCTGAGTGCGAGGAGAGCTTTCAGACATTGAAGGAAAAGCTGACTACTGCACCTGTGTTAGTGTTACCCGAGCCGAATGAACCATTTGAGGTGTATTATGATGCCTCATTGAAGGGTCTAGGGTGCGTGCTGATGCAGCATCATAATGTGGTGGCGTATGCCTCACGACAGTTGAGACCTCATGAAGTTAGTTACCTACGCACGATTTGGAACTCGCTGCGGTTGTGTTTGCCTTGAAGGTGTGGAGGCATTATCTCTATGGGGTTAAGTTCCAAGTTTTCTCTGATCATAAGAGCTTGAAGTATCTCTTTGATCAGAAAGAGCTTAATATGAGGCAGAGAAGGTGGATGGAATTGTTGAAGGACTACGACTTTGAGTTGCATTACCATCCGGAAAAGGCAAACGTAGTGGCGGATGCGTTAAGTCGGAAGTCATTATATGCGGCTTGGATGATGCTTCAAGAAGAGAAGTTGCTCAAGGGATTCGAGAGTCTTAATATTGGTGCTCAAGAAGTATCCGGAACTTTATGTTTGAGCCGATTAGAAATCTCAAGTGACTTTAAGTCCGAACTCCTAAAGGCTCATCAAAATGATGAAGCGTTATGGAAAGTGTTACCGGCCATTGAGCAAGGAAAACAGTGGAGAGTGTCGGAAGAAAAAGATGGGTTATGGAGATTCAAGGGTAGAATTATTGTGCCGGATGTTGGCACTTTGAGGCAAGATATTTTAAAAGAGGCACACAAAAGCGGATTCTCCATTCACCCGGGAAGTACTAAGATGTACCATGATTTAAAGGCGATGTTTTGGTGGCCGGGTATGAAGAATGATGTAGCGGAATATGTTTCAAAGTGCCTAACTTGTCAAAAGGTAAAGATTGAACATCAAAGACCTTCCGGGATGTTGCAACCTTTAGAGATTCCACAATGGAAGTGGGAAAGTATTGCAATGGACTTTGTGTCAGGATTGCCAAGGACTAGGACTGGTTTTGATGCTATTTGGGTGATTGTGGACCGACTGACGAAGTCAGCTCACTTTTTGCCCATTCGTATGACTTACACCCTTGAGTAGCTAGCACGGTTATACATAAAGGAGATTGTGAGACTCCATGGTGTACCTACTACCATAATCTCTGATAGAGATCCTCGTTTCACTTCAAGGTTTTGGGGTGCATTTCAGAAGGCTTTTGGAACCCGATTAAGCTTGAGCACGGCTTACCATCCTCAAACAGATGGTCAATCTGAGAGGACGATCCAAACACTAGAGGATATGTTGAGAGCTTGTGTTTTGGACCAACCGGCGAGTTGGGATCGGTATATGCCATTAGTGGAGTTTGCATGCAATAATAGTTATCATGCGAGCATTGGAATGGCTCCGTATGAGGCCTTGTATGGGAGGAAATGTCAATCTCCGCTATGTTGGTATGAGGCTGGAGAGAAAAGCTTGTTGGGGCTGGAAATGATAGCTGAGACCACCGAACAAGTCAAGAAAATCCGAGATAGGATGCTCACGGCGCAGAGTCGTCAAAAGAGTTACGCCGATCAGAGGCGAAAGCCCTTAGAATTTGAGGAAGGAGACCATGTTTTCCTTAAGGTTACTCCGACCACGGGAGTAGGTAGGGCGATTAAAGCAAAGAAGTTGAATCCTCGATACATTGGTCCATTTCAGATCCTGGAGAGGGTTGAACCAGTGGCGTATCGAATGGCTCTACCACCTCATCTTTCGAACCTGCACGACGTGTTTCACGTGTCGCAGCTTCGGAAGTACACTCCTGATGCTAGCCATGTGTTAGAACCTGAATCGGTTCAGTTAAGGGAAGATTTGACGCTTCCAGTGGCTCCAGTCAGAATTGATGATACCAGTATCAAACGGTTGCGTGGAAAAGAGGTTTCATTAGTCAAAGTGGCATGGAGTCGAGGCGGTGTTGAGGAACACACTTGGGAACTTGAGTCGGAGATGCGAACGGATTATCCGCATTTATTCTCAGGTAATTGCATTTGAATTTTGTGGGCAAAATTCCCAATTAGGTGGGTAGAATGTAAAACCCGGTTAATTAACGGCTAATTAACCCATAAATGAGAATTTATTCTAGAAAGCCTAAAATGTGATTTTTATGGCTAAATGTGATAGAGGAGATTGAGACGAGAATTTTCGTACCAATTTTATAGAATTCGGACCAAGATTGGACCGAACGGGCCAAACCGGGCCAACCGGACCCAAAGTGGGCCCTTGGCCCAACATAACTAAACCAAAACCCTAGTTTTCAGCACTCTCTCTCCTCACAACACTCAAAAACACGCTGAACTTAGAGAGAAAGGGAGGAAGGACACTCTCTCAAACCTCTATCTCTCACTTGATCTTCAAACCACCATAACTTTTGATCTAGAGCTCCGATTGCCGCTCCGTTTGCGGCCACGCGTTCACCGCGGAGAGCTCTACAAAATCCATATAATTAATCTTGAGGTAAGCCACGTGTTTCTGTTCGAAATTCCAGCCATTATTTTCGAGTTTCATGGGTAAAATGTTGAGATTTTGGGTTCTTTGATGTTATAGGACCTAACTCTCTTGAAGGAGAAGGTTAATCTTGTCTTCTTGGACCTTGGGTGTGGTAAGATTCTCAACCCTAGTGTATTTTGTTGTTTTATGATGTTTGGGTTTTGAGATGTTGTGTATGGGTATGATGGTTGTGGCTTAGGTTGTGTATATGTGAATATTGGAGCTTGATTGGTGACTTTGAAAAGCTTGGAAAGGGTTTGGTGGTGAAAAATCTGTTCTTGGAGGTGTTGAGGCCTTGAGAGCTTGTGGATAAGTGGTTTGGAAGTGCTCCGGGGGAGCTTGGGAAAATCGGCTAAGGTATGGTTTCGGTTTCCCGTATCTAATATGTAATGTGGTAGGAAATACTTAGGCTAGAGGCCCTAAGATAGGCATTGAATTGTTGATGTTGTTGAATGATTGAGATATATGATGTGGTCATATATGTGATGATGATTATTGATGCCTTGGTGGTATGATGTATGAGAAATATGCATGTTGTGATATATGCTTGATGATTGGTTATGGTTGAATTGTGGGTTGAACCATGTTGATGGTGAGTATGATGTTGGTTGTGTACAATAATGATTTATGGGAATTGGTGTCGTTGAAATTGGCATGAGGAATAGTGTATGATATGTCAATGTGCTTGTGTTTGAGCCACTTGGGTGAAGTGGGGTAAAATGATGAGATAGTGATTTTGGTAAATTGTGGTAATGTGTCAATGTGTGAGTTGAGGAGGCTTGATGTTGAATTTGATACATTTTGATTGATTTCAAAGAAAAGGGATGAAATTGGCATGTTTTGATTGATTTTGAAAAGAGTTGAAAGTGGTTTGTTTTGAAAATGGCATATTGTGGTTTTGTATGAAAATATGGATTTTAGGCATACTTTGACGGGACATAACTTGGACTACGGATCTCCGTTTTGTACCAAATCTGCTTAGAAATGAAATTGGATCCGGGATGTCCATGCCGTTCGAAGAACGGGTGAAAAACGATTTAAAATGAGGAAGTTATGTCCGTTGGAAGATTGGGGTTTAAATCTGTGAATTCTGCAGCTTTTAACTTAGAAAATTTTTAGCAGAATGACCCCTTGCGCGTGGGCGCACCTGGCGCGTACGCGCCGATCTTCCGAAAAAGTGCCATACGCGTACGCGTGATGTGCGCGGGTGCGCCGATTGTGCTGCACCCAATGCCCAGCCATTTTCCAGAGAGATATGCCAGAACTGTGCCAGTGTTGTGCCTGGGGCACGAGAACACCCGCGCGTACGCGTGGTTGACGCGTGCGCGTCAATTGGCAAATTTTGAATCCACGCGTTAGCGTGCATGACGCTTGCGCGTCGATGAGTTTTTGAGGCCATCCACGCGTGCGCGTGGAGTGCGCGTACGCGTGGCCCTGTTTTCATCCCAAAATTGATTTTTGAGTTTTAAAAGCCAAATCTCATACTTCTAAGCCTCCGATCTCACCATTTACGTCTTAAATCATTATGGCATGCCTAGCTATTAGAAAGGGGCTAGTGAATGAGGTAACTTGCGAGTGAAGCAAGGGAAAAATGAATGATCAATGAGGATCAAAGGTGATTAAGTGAGATGCGGAGGATGGTGGTGGAAGTGCTTGTTATGCCATTGGCCGAAGGGCCGTAATTATTTGTGAATTGGCTGGTTCTGGATTGAACCATGAGCCGGAATAGCTGTGTATGCTATGAATATTGGCTGGTTCTGGATTGAACCGTGAGCCGGAATGGCTGATATGGATGATGATCCATGGATGAGAATTCATGCATGTTGATGCTGAATTATTGATGATTGTGAATTGCACTTCCACTATCAGAGATACGAGTTTCCCTGGGTAGTAGCAGTGGCTAGCCACCACGTGCTCCAGGTTGAGACTTGATACTCTGTTGACCCTATGTCGTAAGTGTGGCCGGGCACTGTGAAAGACCCGGATGAGCTCGCCCCCGAAATATTCACCAGTGAGGGTGATGGATATGGATCATGTTTATGATCAAGTTTATAACGAGTAAAACTCGAGTTGGGGATGCGCGACAGAGGGACAGTCCAATGGTTAGCGACCAGGACTTGTCGGGTTGGCTCTATAACCGACAAGATGATATCATCGGCCACTAGGGACAGGCATTCATCATATGCATACTATGTGAATCGTTTGAGATTGCCTATTTGACTGCATATTACTTGCTAATTGTCTAAATGTTTTAACTGCTCCTATTTGTATATTCTTTGTCTGATATAACTGTGCTTGCTATAATATACTCCTGTTGGTGGTTGGGAGGTTTGAAGGAATTGGAAAGGGAAGTATTAGTTAGACTGAAGAATCTTTAGTCAGATGCCCTTATATGGTTTAGCTTGTTTATAAGCTTTGATATTATCTGGAGGAAGTTCTAGGATTGCCTTGGGCTTTCCTCTATTATTATGTATTATATATGTGGACGCTGTTACCATGCTGGGGACCTCTGGTTCTCACCCATGCGGATTTTGTGGTTTTCAGATGCAGGGCGTACAATTTCCCGATGAGGCATGCTGGAGACTTCTAGATTTGCGAAGATTCCTTGTTCTTGGGGACTATGTTTTTGGTTTATATGTTTTGCTTAGATGCTTTTATTTCCATTAAATAATACAAACTGTGATGATCCCTCTTATGGGAGATTTTGGAGAATAGGTTTTATGTATTTGTGTCCCTTTGGGTTTCCTTTGGGATTTTCCTTATTTTTATCATATGTATGTATCGCTATGCTCAGACCGGTTATCTTCGCAGCCGGATTTTGAGTTTTGATATTCCTGTTTTTGACACTCCTTTGTATATATAATCTCGCGTTGGTTATCCTTGTTCGTTACGTTCTCGATCGGAGTGTTGCACTTTTGAGTTGCGTTTTTTTTTGTTTACCCCTTTTTCTACAAAGGCTCCTAGTTATAATCAATCATTCATACTACTATACGTACTAAATTTTTATTTTAGAGGTCGTAATACCTTGCCATCTCTGAATTATGACTTAAGCATAAGACTCTGTATGGTAGGGTGTTACAAAGGCCTTCAAAAATCTAAAAAAAATAACACAAATTCATCGTGTGAAACTAAAATAATTTCATATGATAAAAAAATATTAAAGCACGAAGAAATAAACTAGTCAAGGAGGTGAGGTGCATAAGAAGTGCGTATAATTGTTATATAAAAACTATTTATAAAGGCAAAAAAAACTCTAGAGAAAACATTTCAAAGTTGAATATAAATAAATCTTTAGAGGAAACTATAGCACTTCCTTCCAATATAAAGATAATACTCCTATTTAGTAAAAAGTTGCAACCAATTGGTCAGGCAGCTGGACTATTCATCTAGCAACTATTCATCGCGCACAAGGCCATTTTCATCTAGCAACTATCACTACCGGAAACGCGGTGATTAGCCACGGAAAAAATCATGGCTAAAATCAAGAAATTTCGTGGTGATTAAATGTTAACAACAAATACATATCTGTGGCTAACAACGGCAACGCATTTTCAGCCTGTTAGTCACGCCTTTTTTACCCGTGGAGACATATGAATGGCCACGGTTTTTATATTATTACCCACACTATAAACCTTGGCTAAATGACAACAATGTAATCAATCGGTATAATTTTTCCACAATTTTTTCCGTGGCTAATATTGGTAAGCTGGACCTTTTTGCCACATTTTTTCTATGGCTAAACATTGTTGGGTTATTTAGCCACAGTTTTTTCGTGGCTAATCATAAAAGATAAATTAAAAAAATATATGTATAATAATAATAATAATAATAATAATAATAATAATAATAATAATAATAATAATAATAATAATAATAATAAAGATGCTACTTAGAACAAAATTATATCATACAAAATTAAACAGATTAGCCATATCCATATAAGTAGTATTTTGAGTAATAAAAATATGAAATTTAAGTAACACTGTTGAAAAGCAAACATCCTGAACTAAATGAGTTTAAACTATTACAAAATCAAGTATCAGAATGTATCATTATTAGATCTCTAGCGTCTTCATTGGAATACCTGCAAAAGCATTCAAATAAGATTGTGTTATCTCTTAATTCATAAAAAAAGTCCCAAGACATTATTTAAAATAATATTTTAATGTAGTTATAAAAAGAAAGTAGGAATGCATACTCAATAAGGCTGAGTTTTCATTTTCACAACATAAAACTTCTTATTGAACTCGCATCAATCAATATATATATTGCTAGACTTGATATCCTGGTGAACAACTTTCAATTCAATTGCTTCATGTAAGTAAATAAGCAAGCCTATCAAGAATGAAGGTAAAATAGAGAGTGATATCAATCATATTTTCTCATATTAAAATTTAACTATAGTATTATTTAACGAGACAAAAGAATACTATTAGTGAGATATTTGATTGCAATAAAAACCGTTTAGAGACAAAGAACTTAAAGTAAAAATAAAAATATGTTAGAAATTACCAAGGTCAATATTTTAAAGTAGAAAGTTGAACTTACCAGGTAAGTATCGAGTAAAACTTTCATGCGGACCTCCCAGGTAAGTGTCCTTTGTTCCATGGCAACATGCATTCATTACTCTAAGTTACCATTATTATATTCATGTATTCATCCATTAGCAGCTTAAATATTGAAACAAACACTAAAGCAAAAATGCTATTGATAATACAAAGAAATAGTTAGATACTATGTACTCGGGAGTTGTGAGAGCATAGATAATAACTTAAAATAATTTACTTTGTTAAAAATAAATACCTGTTAACCCCCTCTAAGCAGGCATACAAGATGTTTCTGTCTAATATAATCTATAGCCTCCACTTCAATTATGAATTCTCTCTTCTTGTTCTCTATTAAATAATTTCAGATTTCAATCACACAACAACAACTAAGCTTTAATAATTAAAAGAATCATCGTCAACAAACAATATCAACTACCGTCTAGAGCTATAATGAAAGAAAGGTTAAAAGAAGCAAATCAAATAAAGTATCCTTACACTTTTTAAAGTTTTTTTACTACCATCTCACTTCTATCGATCAATCTGCCTTGTAAACACATAGACTGCTTCTTACCATTCTCGGAGCTTCATTCATCCTCATACATCAAACTAAATCCTCTCTCATGGAGATAGTTTGACCTACAGTGACTAACATTATTATGATCACAAAATGACACTCATGTAAAAAGAAATATTCACAAAGATTAGGCTCTTAAAAAGGTTGAGTATATAGAAAATTACTTGTTTGAAAAATGGATGCTACCATAGTGATCTAAATGGTGGAACTTCTTCTTCTGAAGTGGTTTAGAATATACAAAGCTAAATGCATAAGGTCAGACTCAAAAGTAAGAAATACAAGAAATTACAAGGAATGTAAATAATAACTCTTGTTTGTTACCTTGCTATGGCTATAGGCATTACCAAAATAATGTTGATTTTAGGAATTTCAGCATATAAAAGAGAACTAAGATTAATTAGGAATGTAATTAATCACAGTAGTACATACTACGTACTAAGTAGATAATTATATTTATGCATTTAAATTATACTTTATATCAATAGTTCATTCTCTATACCACCAAAAGGATAATAAAATAAATGAATAAAACATGCAAATCCAAGAAAACATGCAATGGTAATATTAATATCATGCCAATAGAAACAAGTTAAGCATTACAATGAATAAAATGCAGAAGAAACCAATCACAAAAAAGTAATACTTTTAAAAAAATGTTATGGACTAATGCTAATGCCACAAACAAATGTTATAGATTGCTAAACACACAATAAAAAATCCTACACATAACTGAATTAACTTTCTTAAACCATTTGATTGAACATTTCATATCAAACAGGCATATTGACATCTACCTTGTTGTTGCAATTGTGAAATGTATGGTCTCAATTCTAACATAATAAATGGAAACTACACCTAAAAGATCAAGAAGTCTTTATTTGACCAAATCTGCAGAGATTCTTGGATTCAAATACTAAAGAGTATATACATACATAATGCTTTTTCCTCCCAGATATTGCTTGTCTTCCACAAAAAAATAAAGTTGAATTTAGAGAGAGAACTGTAAAAAAAAAGAAGAAAAAAAATAAAGCTCCAAACACAAAGGATATGTACAAGAAAGGAGAAACCTCAACTTGGATTTATCCAAAATAAAAAACAAGAAAAGGTTAGGTTATTCCAAAATGAAACTAAATTCAAATATATCAAAATTAGTCCCAATAAAAGAAAATTAGAAAAAAATAAAAGAAAGAAAAACAAACTATAGATAAAGCAAATAAAGGAAATGGCAGCAGCAGAAGGAAAGATGCATGAGTAGAACCCGAAATAGATGCACAGAGCACGCGCACAGTAAGATAATCTGGGCTCTACGAAGAAGGACAAGGGTTTCGCACTGAAGCAGGAGATTTGAGCAAGAAAAAGGAGAAGGGATAACATACCAACCTACGGCTATGATGGTGACAATAATAGCGACATTGAAATTATAGAAAAACAGTAGGGGCAGCGCAGACTCTAGTGGGCGACGGCAGTAACAACGCAGAGAACAATGGGGAAAGCACCGGCAGCGTAGAGAGAAGGGATAGCATCGACGAGACCAATGAGGAGAATGTCATAGAGAGGAGCAAAGGCAGCGACGACGACGAGATCAGAGGAGAACATCACAGCAAGCCAACAAGGAGAAGTTCAAAATTGAAGGATTTGATAACTGATTGGGAGAAAATAATCAAAGAAAAATAAAAAAGAACGTGGAGAAAACCGCAATTTGCTACGGCGATGACGTTAGGGTTGCAAATTGTAAAGCCCAAGCGCAATTTAGCCACAGAGTCTATTTTGGTAGCAAATTTGGGGCACGGTAATCTGACTTTGCTACTAACATGAATCTGTGGTAAATGTTCCGTGGCTAATGACCGTATTTGTGGTATATGACCCATAACAAAAATAGTGGCTTTCAATCAATGTTATTAGATACTAATAAATTTAAGTTGGTTTAGTGATTTATGTTTATTTTCTTCAAATTATCAAATTTTACTTCTTATTAAATGATGCACTTATGACAATTTCATTATATATGTTATGTTTGCATATATATAATTTGTTTCATTATGTTATTTAGTTGTTTTATTTGGTTGGAAGTTCTTTAAATTAATCGATAACTAATAAATTAAAGTTGAATAAACAGACTATTTTAAAAGAGGCACAATAATAAAAAAAGCTAAAATTTTAATGGAAATCCTGAATTTGGCGGTGGTTTCTAACCACTGCAAAATAGGCATATTGTTCGTTTCCCAGCATTTAGAGGCAGCACAAAACGACCGCCATTTTCAAAACAAACCGCCGCAAAATTAATAGACCGAATTTCGAATTTCCGACGGCAGCGGGTAAAAATCGCCGCAAAACTATTTTTATTTTGCGGTGGTTATTCCAGCGGTTAGCTAAGACCATCGCTAACCGTTTACCCGCAATCTATCTTCTAGCAGGTATTTAACCACCGTAATATATTTAGCGGCGGTTGAAAACCGTCGCAAAATGCTGGTTTATATTGTAGTGATTAGTCATCAGTCAATATAATTGGATATATACTTAACTAATATATATATATATGCTGTTTTTTTTTTATCTCATAATAAGGTGTGATTATTCGATCTTTATTGCATGTTTATTTTGCCTTTTGGTCTCATTATCATATGTTGTCACATTTTGGTACTTCACGTGTTATTAGTTTACCTTTATTATTTTTAGTCAATTAAGTTCAAGATGATTGGTTGTTTTAGTCCTAATGTCATAGTTCCTTTGTATAGTCGAAAATATAATATTATTGATGTAAATAATAAAACTCAAAATATTCATAATATCACAACATAAGAACACCAAACTACTATTATAATAAAAGAAAAATATTCATGTTGCATACATCTCGATACCAAATAGCAATTACTGATCACATAGCAGCAAGTAGTTCATTAACAAAAAGATATTAGAACTAAGTAAAGATAAACTGAACATAACAATAACGATTTAACTATGAACATAAATTATAAAAACACAACTTAGAAACATCATAATCATCTGGTCCTTGCTTTAACATCAGTTTCATCAAACCATATAAAGTCCTTCGGAGTGTAGGGTGTAAGACTTGATATTAACATTCTCATTCCAGCTGTGATGCAGTATATGTTCCTTTTTAGATATCATGTATCTCAGTTTTGAAACCAATATATCAGTCATCTCCGCATCATTTGAACCATAAAAAGAACTCAGGTACTGTAGGACAAAAATGATATCATTCCCTAAAAATAGTGTAGGTTGATACGGCATTGCAATACATGAAACCTTTAACATTCTTTCTCACAGCTCATTGTCATCAATACGGGTCAACTTTCACATTACAACTTGTCTGGTGAAACCTATGTTTGAATAGGACATGAAACTTACTCTATTGTTATAATGTGTAAGAGAATGGTAGGTTGACTTTGCATGAGATGGAATCCTTTGTTCATAAGTGAACTTTTTTCAGTGAAAAAATGACAATGCTACGTGGTACCATAGAGTTAACTCCTTCTTAATCAATCCAATAGATTGATCTCCTGTCGACAACCGAGTTGGACCAAATTTTGAAGATCGCTGTGAAATGATACAAATTTTTTCAAGTAGCATCAAACAAATTGTACAATGTCCATGACATGGACTTGTGGAAAAATGCCTTTTGTAGACATGTAAAATTCGATATTTAATGGTATCAAACAAATACTCAAAAGCATAGAGGGAGACGGCATGTCAACAGTGTTTTTTTTCTCATTCGAGACATAGTTTACATTGCGGGTAAGCGGATTCCAGATGACCAACATAGAGTTTAGGCCATCTTGAAAAAACCTAATACATAGGTTCCCATTATCAGACCCTATCATTAAGTAGAATCTAAAATGGTTTATATTGATAGGTAAATTAAGTTGAATCTGCTCTCCATTTTGTGGATTTGTCCTCAAAAATCATTGGCAGTTGTCATTAGTTGGAGGGTATACAACACCAATAATAAGCGTGGTGTTCCTATTCTTATTTTTTTGGTAGTTCAGCTTCACATATAATGTTGTGGAGAGCTTGTACCTCCATGCTTTATTCATTGCCAAGATCTTCCATAACAGGTCGTCATTGAGGTGTGGAAGGGCCACTCTTGGTGGATATCACTCATTTTTTTTATTAAGGACCAGAATTTTATAGATAATAATTTGGATATAGTATAAGATTTCTTATTGTTGCTTGTTTTCATACTCACAGCAGGTTTATATATATATCCGTTGTTAAGCACTTTGTGCATAATACCATTTTTTAAATAATTGAATCTTAATGATAGGGTTATGATCCAAATGATAGAAACAATGGTCATTTAAAGAAAAAAGAAATCATAAACCCTGAATAATTCCCAATGTAAAGGACTAAAAGAAAATATCTCTACATAGACAGAGTAAAAGCTATATTATCTTGCATATTTCTATGATTTGTAAGTTGTTTACATATTTTCTGTTAATATAATTTTTTCATTTTTTATGTTTGGTTTAAAGATATTACTCCAAAGTGAATAAATACCTGATATTGAAAAACTGAGTATAAAAAAATGTGTATTTGATAAAATCCAAATTTTATCTGGGCAATATCAATCGTTCACTCTATCTCTTAAGTTTGACCTTTACCTTATTATGTTACAGTTTATCACTGCATTTTTAGGTTCAGGTACCAATAAGATTTGATTCATATCCCCTTTAGTTCTTTGCTAAAGCAAACGTCTTTATCCTTGAAAATGTGAAGGTAACTATTGTCAATCTTTTCAATTATACCTATGATAGCTAGCATATCGTATCACTCGTTTAACTTTCTTTGACCCTAAGTAGTAAAATTTTTTCATACTAGACTAATTTTTTATTCATCTATTCGTTAATATACATTAGTCTAATATTTTATCCCTTTCATTTACAACATCTTGTAAGGGGTAAAAAAAGAATGATAACAACAATATGTGTAAAAGGCAAAATTAGTTATCATTTTAGTGGTCAATTAAACTAAAGACTGACAATCCAAAATGTAGTACAAAAACTGAATTCGAAGTCAACATAATTCACCAACAGAAAGCGATAAAATTCACTGATAATTAAAAACTAACATCACATAGTCTAACAATGACAACATTCCACATCTTGGATTTAGATTTTTTGTTTCTTATTAGTCTTTCTGGTGAATTTGTTTGTTGAGAATTGTCCTTCCTCATCATTTTTGTTGGTGCTAGAGAAATCACATTTCATATCATTAGAAGTTTCTTTAATTGGGGTTTTGCTTTTGAAACTTGATATAGAAGCCTCCATAGGATCCTTTAACCAAATAAATAACGAAATGTGTTAATCAATCTAAGTATTGTTTTTAACAGTCTTTAAACTATTTTAAAGACAGTAAATGTGCTTTATTGCATCCATACCATATTAAACTGACTATCACCATCGGTCTTGATATTAATAATGTTTTCCAAAATATCAATCAAGTTGCTACAGCCCATCTCCTGCGGATAAGGTAAGTATAATTCTATTTAGAATTGATAGCAACCAACTAAGCAAAAAAAATCTATAAACATAATTAAAGAAAATGAAATACTACCCAACTTACAGACGGGTTTGCAGATACGTTGGAATGCTGTTCTTTTTGCAAGTACTTGTTTATCAGATGTTCATCATCACATATTTCAATGACCGGATAAACTTGGTCAAAATGCTTGATATTTTCATATTTAATATAAATTTTAAATAAAGCCTTTTTATCCATCATATTGTTAAGGGAGGAGGGGTATTCTCCCTCACCGATATCCTGCAATAAAAAATCCTCTCTAGTAGTTTAGTTTAAGAATGTTAAATTGGATATATTTTCTTTAAAAATCTCAACCCGGTATGCACTAACCTTTTCTTTTCTAACTTGATTTGCTCTCTTTCTACATAGTTGTGTTGTTTTCCTATCCCAAAACAGTAGGCTGATGCTCCCAGTACCATCATACACGATCACTTCGACCTTTAACCTACCAGTAGAAAACAACTTCCACAATAAAGTCATTCTAATTTTAGGATTTTTCTAGACTTACTATACTAAATTGTCTATGTAGAGCATAGTCCTAAACCTAATAGATACAGATCTATGTGTGTGTCCACATTTAGTATATTCATACCTATCTCCAATAGGAGTCTCAACTTTCTTTGGGCACTTTCTACATGATTTATAAAACCAATCATTTTTACCTACATTTATAGCAATAATGGTGCCAACAATCCAGCACATTCCTTCCTGAAAAATGTTAATTAACATTGATTAGTGTTTGAACCCATGGTATGACAACATATCAAGAGTATTTCACATGTACATATGTATTATCTCTTTTGAACTTAGGGTCCGTTCAACAATCTTCACGACAGCAACATCATTGTTTAGCTCATCAGTCGTGGACCATGCCCCTTGGATTGAAACTTGACTAATCATAGATGTACTTGCAGGTGCAATATTCAACAGTCTGAACATTACATTGTAATTGTAAGCAAAAAATTATTCTTATGAACATTAACTTCAAGGTGCAAAAGGTTAATAACAGCAAATGTGCAATTTCTAAAATCAAGTACCTCTGCTAACTCCAAGTTGACATGTACTTTAGATATGGGAAAGTTGTTATGGACAAATGTCTTTCCATTCCACTTTGATGCCTTGAAGTATTGCAACACAATAATAAGGGATTTTTCCCTTATATCTTCTAGCTGTGGAAGGAGGTGATCAATTGTTTCTTCGAATAAATACAACCAATCTTGTTGTCCCTGTTAAAGAAACCAAAATGGAAGAAGAGTACAAATTTTTTTATTTTCATCATATGATATATGTTTATTTAATAGTAATATATCTTTAGGTTTGGGATCAAATTCTAAATCTTCCAAAACATACAATTGCCAACTGTCTAGTTTGTTTTCCTTTGCTGGTAACCAACTCTCGTGAATCCTCTTTTTCAAAACTTCCACAATCATGTCTAGAAAAAAACACATTGAGTATAGTCAAAATCTAGGGATGGAAACATTTAAGTAATAAATACCAAGATAACTTCCAGGTTTTATGCCAAAAATATAATATACACATATTAAGATAACTTTCAGTAACGCATTTTAAATTAACCAAGCAGTTTGGTATTGTCAAGCTTTTCAGCATTTAATAACTCAAGAATAGTCTTCAATCGAAATGCTTTAAGAGAATAGCTTGGTTTCCAATCGGACTTACAATGGTCCTATGGGAGAATGTGAGGATCCACTTTACTGAAGTTACCCTAGACTTTGTCTTGTTATCAACAATTATGAAGTTCTTCATCACATACATACAGAAATCTCGGGTGTTACCCAACGACTTTTTCAAAACCGGGTTAGGAATTGATGCATGAATTCTATTACCCTGAAAGATATTTAGTTGGAATAATCAATAATTAAAAGAAGGTCGAAAAATATAAATACCATTACAAATGATTTTTTTTTAATAACATACCTTAATATCCTGAAGAATTATCTCAATCGATCCCACTTCTTTCTCGTTAAACTTGCTATGACTCTTCTAGAGTCTTACCACGTATACCTTGAAATTCTAGGCTAGTTTTTTTGCATTGACATCACACAAGTAATCATAACATTCAGTCATTTTTTGTGATTTGTACTACAGAGGAAGATGAAACTATTTTTATTTTTTAAGAGGTGGGAGCAAAATGTTTTAAAGGCTAGGTAAAATGTGAATTTGCATCAAACAACTCTATTTATATTAATGTTCCACTAATTATTTTATTTGAAATTGAATTTTTATATTATACATTTGTCTTCTAGTCTTTTAATGGAGCAAAATCTTCCTATTAGATAAAAGTACAATTTCATTATAATATATTTTCCAAAAGTCTGCTACTGCCACTTGACATGCATTAGCCATTAACATTTGTCAAATAAGTAACTGCTCCACTTGTCAAATACTTATTCATCTAATGCTCTCCTATTATATATAGGAAGATGAAGTTCACCTACATATATGAGTTAATAGTGAATTTAGTTCCTAAAAGATAAGACATTCTTCAAATTCATCCCTAAAAGATTTTTTCAATTAAATTGGTCCTTCAAAGATTGCGAATTAATCAGATTTGTCCTGCAGTCACTCCATTAACAATTTTCTTTAAAGATTGATATTGTAAAACGTTAATTGATAACATACATAATATCTGATATGTTTAATTGGATATTGACTAAATATGTTTATAAAAATGTATTAATTTAGTTATTTTTCTCAATTACAAAAATCCTATTCCTAATATGACCTAGTGACTAAATTGATAGATTTTTATAAACATATTTAGTTAACGTCTAATTAAACATGTTATGTGTCATATATGCTATTAGTTAACATTTTACATCATCAATCGTTGACGAAAATTATAAGTGGAGTAACTAAAGGACATATATGATTAATTCGTAATTTTTGAAGGACAAATTTGATTGAAAAAATCTTTTTGGAGCGAATTTAAAAAATGTTTTATCTTTTAGGGATTAATTTGACTATTAGCCCTACAATCTCTTTAAAATTATTGGCACAAAAAAAACTCTATAAAGTTATGGATTTTGGGTAAACAATGGCCCTAATTCCCCCAACCTGTTAAAAACATCTCAAAAAACACAGGCCCACGTTACCGGCCCAAAACTTAGGCATCCAGGCAGTTAGCTTATCTAGTCCATTCCACAAAAAAATTAGCCAAAGCTATCCATTATCAACATCCAATTAACACTTAATCCTTCGACCAAGATAATACGACATCTGAAAAGCTATTTTGCACACCTATCAAGGAACTATCTGAAACACCTGCTTTCCCACCCCACTTGTTAGTCACATGTGTCCAGAGCTGCGCTAAGAATAAGATACACGGGCTTTCACATCTATGGATGTTTCAAAAAGCTTTTGAAATGTATAAAGTAAAAGAAGCTGGGTTTAGGGAGTATTGTCCTTCATTAGATGAGTGGAGAAGAACTGAAAAGATATGTGATTTCTTACTACCATTTTACGAAACTACCAAGTTGATGTCTGGAACTTCTTACCCAACATCCAATTTGTATTTTTTACAAGTTTGGCAAATCCAACTGATTTTAATGAATAGTTTGAAGAATGATGAAGTGCTTATAAGAAACATGGGAGAAAAAATGATGATTAAGTTCAAGAAATATTGGGAAGAATACAGTGTTGTTCTTGCATTTGGGGCAGTTCTTGATCCTAGATTTAAACTCAACACTTTGGTTCATTGCTATAATGAGATTGATCCTATTAGTGCTAAAGACAAAGTGGAGCATGTGAAGAGTAAGTTATACAAGCTTTTTGAGGTTTATGACCAAAATTCCTCTACAACTGTAGAGAGTTCTTCCCAACTTTCAAGTAATTTTTCTCAAGCAACATCTTCTGCAATTGGAACTCAACTTATTAAAATTGTTGGTGTAAGTATTTTTATCTACTTGATTATATGTATTTTTTATTTTTCATGCTTTTTGATTCATATATTGTTTGTAATGCAAAGGATTTGATGTCCTGTAATCAAGAAGCTGAAGTGAAAAGTGGAAAGAACCAACTAGATATTTATTTGAGTGAGGCAATATTATTTTGCAATGATGCAATCATTGATGTTTTGCAATGGTGGAAAGACAACCATCATCGTTTTCCAACACTATCACTAATGGCACGAGATTTGTTGAGCATTCCTATTACTATCGTGGCTTCAGAATCTGCATTTAGCATGGGTTCTCATGTTTTGAATAAGTATAGAAGTCGTTTGTTGTCAGATAATGTTGAAGCGGTGATTTGCACCAGAAATTGGATACGTGGATATGATGATTTTGGTATATTATATTTATGACATACATACTTGAGTGATTTTAAACATTATTATGTACTATTTTGCTAATATATTTATTTACTTTTTTCTAGAGGAAGATAAAGATCAGGAAGATATTGCAAAAGGAGAAGGCTATTCTTCAGGAGTTGGTTCCAATGATGTTATTGACTTATATGAAGATGAAGATGAAAATTAAGTGTATTGAATTAAGTTTAATTTGCTTTGAAGACTATTTATAATTATATTTTTGGACTTTGGATTATATATTTATTTTGTCTATGGGACTATTTATAACTATGACTTGAGTATTTTGGATAATTGGATTATGTTTATTTACTTTGAAGACTATTTATATACTTTGAAGACTATTTATATTTAATATTTGTATTTATATTGATTTAAATAGAAGATATTAGATATGTTCTTATAAAAAAAATAACTAATTAGGCGGGCTTAGCCCGATTTATATTGATTTAAATAGAAGATATTAGATATGTTCTTATTAAAAAAAAAAAAAACTAATTAGGCGGGCTTAGCTCGCCAGCCCGCCAGCCCGCCATTAGGCGGGGCGGGCTAGGATTTTGGGACCGCCTGAATAGGCGGGGCGGGGCGGGCCAGCCCGCCAGAGAGCAGACTTCCGGCGGGGCGCGGCGGGGCAGGGCGGGCTTCCCCGCCTGACACTCCTAATGTTTCCTATTGTCCATAACAGAGACATTTCCCCAATGTTAGACCTTTTGCTTTCTTTTTTTTTTTGTCAAATAAATTAAACAACTCCTAATTTTAGACATACAATATCACAAACTCATGCACACTATATATATACACAACATTTAAGGGTTCTCATGTACTATTCGGCCTTAGCCATATTTCACACCCGGCTGTGGTCTTTTTGGGGCCTCTTGCTTTTTGTTTTTTTCCCTTCAGTGGGTTCTCATATACACTAGATACTCATATACACAAAATTTGGACCTTACTTTGGGTCAGGAATTCAGGATTAATTCATTTTTCGGGCTCCTGATTTTTGTTGGTATTATAGTTGGGCATCATTCTTTGTTACTGCAAGGGCACACATAACCAGAGCCCATTAAGCCCGTTGAATAACGGAATAAAAAACAAAAACCCTGCTGAGCAAAAAAAAAAAAAAAAAACCCTCGTTCCCTTGTCATTACCGCAAAAGCCTGATTCTTCGTGCAACAGTATTGCTTCATTGCTTGGAAAATTTGAGATAAACGGAACAAAAACAAATTCAGGATAAAACAAGGTGTTTCCCGATTTCCTTTCATTCACTCACTTTCTTCTTCTTCTTCTTCTTCTTCTTCTTCTTTACTTACGTTATAGGGTTTCCCTCACTCTTTCTAGGGTTTCCTCACACTCCTTTCCCCGATCAAACTTTGTCGTAAATATCTTGCACCTTCAAATTCATCGTCTCTGCAGGAATCCAATTTCCCCATCTCTTCAATCGGTGCGTTGACAATTTGCCAAAGAACCAAACCTTCAAAATTCCTCCTTTTTGTTTTGGTCTTTTTCGGTTTGCTGTTGCTTTATTGATGAACGAATTGTTGGAATGGTTTTGGGTTTCAGGGTTGGTCGCTCTCGTTCCATGTGAAGGAGCATGTATTCTTCCAGAGGGAGCGGCGCTTACGGTCAATCGTACCCGGGTCAATCCGCATACGGCCAGAACGTAAGCCTTTGATTGACTGTTAACAGTTTCTTGATTTCATTCCGATGCTGTCGTTGTCAAATTTATGCATCCCCCCCCCCCCCCCAAAAAAAATTGTTTTCTTTTTCCTTTATTTTTATTTTTAAATGAATGTTCACCATCGTAAGTCATTGATTCTTAGGCTATGTTTTGTATAATACAATTTAAATTTAAAGGAGGAATTCTTAGAAGTAAAAAAAATTTCAATTTATTTTTGTTTAATGCTTGGATTTTTGTTTATTGGAAGATTAATTTGGATTTTTGTGGTGTTTTTGAATTTGGTTGCAGCTGGGTTCTAATTTCACTGGAGCTTCTGTTGGAGGACATGATGTGGGGCAGCATTCTGTGGCATCAAGGCATTCAGCGATATTAGGTGCGTCTCAGGAAGTTGATGTTGCTGGATATCGCCCTCACAGTTCAACTGCTGCACAGTATGGGGGGCAGTATAGTGCGGTTTATGGCTCATCTGCTTTGAGCAGCGCACAGCAGGTCAGTGTGTTGTATTATGTGCAGTTAACGCTTTATCTGAAAGATAATGATAAGGAGTGTTATATAATTGGAAATGGTTCCTTAGGTTTTGTTTGGATTGATGCGACAGAGTGGGTGGACTGGAGTGAACTGGTCATCTGGTATTAGGTGTCCTTTGGTTGATCTAAAAATACGATGGAGTAGAAGTGAATTTGGTGCTCTTCTATTCTATACAAGTGCCTACCATTATTTTGTTTTCCCTTTGATTTGGATGAATTGCGACTTCAATTCCATACTCTGCCTTGCAATAATCTTTCATCCAATTTGATTCTCTTTTCCTTTTCATTTTTCCTCACTATCCAAACCTGTCAAAGTGATGTGAAAGCATCTTCAACTTAGAGGCACTTATGTTTGCTGTTAACTGTTGAAACATTTGGCGTGACACCCAGAAAATCCTAACATTAGGAGAGCTGAGACCCCTAGTTAATGGATAGGGTTAGTTGGCTGAAAGCTTCCATTCGGTGTCTTCAAATGTTAAAGTCTTGATTCTTGAATCCAAGAGAGGTATTTTCATGTCTCTAGAAGTGTATGCCTTGCCTCTACTAACAATTTACATTTCTGTTCTATCTGCGTTTTCAAATTTTCATTTAAGTGTCATGTTTCCCTTCAAAGCCTTATAAATCCTTCTCAGTATAATTTTTTTTAAATATTCTTGTTAATCTTTATTTTTTGCTATAAGTGAAAAATTGTTTGGATATTTTTCTCTGTATAGGTTCCCTCGTTGGGTACCAAGGGAGCTTCATCATCAGCATTAGATGGTCGTGGAGGTTATAATTTGGGTGTTTCGGATTCGCCTAAGTTTGCTTCTGGAGAATATGTTCCGTCATCTGGTCATGGATATGGTCATAAGGTTGATCAATTGTATGGTGACAAAGGATTGGAATATTCTGGAATAGACAGGCGGCAATATGGTGAAAGGCAGAGTGCTTATATTGGTAGGGACTTGGGTGATGCAGCTGGACGGTATGCTGCTGATCCTATTGGGTTTAGTCATCAACATCAGGTGTGTGGTTACTTTGTAGACTAAATTTCTTTCTTTCTTTTAGTTCCCACTGAAATGAAATAAACAAATGGCCACTCCATCCTGCCTTTGGCATTATTTCTTTTATTTTTACAATTTTAATCATGTTGCATTTATCTTTCTTTCAGCAAGCAGAAATCTATGACCGCATTGATCAGGCAGCTTTGCTTCGACAAGAGCAACTGCTGAAAGCTCAGCCTCTGCAAGCTGCTTCACTTGATGGGGGTGCTAGGTATTAGTTTTATTTTATTTGGATGAGTGTGCATTGGAGGGTTTTTGTTTTGTTTTGTTTGCTTTTGGGTCTAATACAAATTGTGATGAATCCACACCAATTTTGGTTGCTAAGTAGTGCTAAATATATGTGCATATGTCCATTTTGGTTATATGTAAAATAGCAGTGTCGTCTTTTTGAGTTTTGTTTTCACTGGGCAGAAGCTGATCAACTCTTCCTTACTATCTTAAATGGTGATTATATTTCTCCGTGCACTAAGTAGCAACACGTTTCTGGCAGACAAGCTGATTATCTTGCAGCAAGGACTGCTGCTAGTCGTCACACTGCCCAAGATCTTTTGTCTTATGGAGGAAGGATTGATTCTGATCCACGTGCTTCATCAATGCTAAGTGCTGCTTCGTATAGTGGACAGCATGCACCATCAATATTGGGAGCAGCTCCAAGGAGAAACTTGGATGATCTACTGTATTCTCAGAATGCTTCAAATCCTGGTTATGGAGTGAGCCTACCACCTGGTAGGGATTACGCTAGTGGAAAAGCACTTCATGGAAATGCCATGGAGTTGGATTACCCAGGAAATGCCCTTTCACGTGGTGGGCACAATGACCTTAAAGATGACCGTGCTAGCTATCTACGAGAATTTGAGCTAAGGGAAGAAGAGCGTCGCCGGGAACGCTTGCGTGAGAGAGAGAGGGACAGAGAAAGGGAGAAAGAACGTGAACGATTGCGCGAGCGGGAACGAGAAAAGGAACGCGAAAGGGAGCGCGAAAGGGAGCGCATCTTGGAGCGGCGGGAAAAGGAAAGGGAACGAGAACGCAAACGTGCTCTTGAAACTAAGCGTGATCGGACTCCAGTGAGATCTTCCAAGGATCCCCGTGGTACATCAAAGGATCCTCGAGGATCATCTTTGACAAAGGATGGGAGATCTTCACGACGGGACTCCCCACATCATGTTGCTTCACATAGGTGGATGTTGTGATTTTACTATTTCTGCGTCCTGCTCAGGTTCTGAATATCTAGCTGCTTGTTTATCTTGCAGCCTTATATAACTAACTAAGTGTTCTGTTATGCTGAAGGCACCATTCACCTGTTAGAGAAAAACGGAGGGAATATGTCTGCAAGGTAAAAGAAAACAAGAATTTAGTTGCTCAGCATTGTGAGAATATTCCACAGGAGGAGCTAGTTGTACTTGTTTTCCTTCAGGAGATCTGTGGCTGGTGGCTTGATAATTCTTTCAACGTTATCCTTTTGTGTCTTTCTTTTATCTTGAACTCTCAGTTTAGCGTGTTCATTCTGATTTCAACCAAGTCACATGATTGGATTCCATAAAGTTGGGAAATCTTCGTTGTCCTTGATTGGCCTTTGTTCATAATCCTTGTTGAGTATGCAAACGGCAAAGCACTTGTTTTCCCTTGGGCCATGATTATTCTTTCCTATTCCTTGTCTCCTCATCTCTTGCACCTCTTCACTGATTCTTCCTTTTTGTTTTCCTTTCTTCCTTGCTTGTCCTAAAATACCTTGATTTTTTATTTTGGGATGTGTCTTTTAATGGATTGGGAGGCAAATCTAATACCTGAAGAAAAAAGTATAAAATTTCAAGAATATTCTCATTCTTATTCATGCTACATTGGAAGTTACATTTCAGTTCTGAATGTGAAGTGATTTGAAAATAATACCCAATGACCTAATTTCCTATTTATTGTATATTGCTTTATGAATTTATAAACAAGACTAATTGATCTTTGCACTGTCTAAAACAGGTTTACCCAGCCCGTTTGGTGGATATTGAAAGGGATTACCTCTCGATAGATAGGCGATACCCCCGACTCTTTGTCTCTCCTGAATTTTCTAAGGTCTTCTGGTTCTATAGTTTCTTTTTATTTGATGGTGATTGTTTGACGTTGATTTGACATCATATCTTGCAAATTCTTTAGGTTGTTGTGAACTGGCCAAAGGAAAACCTGAAACTGTCTATCCATACTCCTGTCAGGTATGTCTCTCCATCTGTGTGATATTGGTTACAAGATTCCAAAATGTTATCTGATGTTTCTAATAGCATTTGATCTAATTTTTATTACTCTTTTTTAATTAGTTAAGCTTACATTTTCAGGATATCCCTGCCCCTTCTTTTTTCTTTCTCTTTTTAAGCAACACAGAAAAACCCATCATAAACAGCAAACTCTTTTTGAAGCTTGTACACAGAGAAAACTTCTTTTTTCTATTTGAATTTAATTGTTTTGTACACTCATCTTGTTTCTCTTTTTATGTAGTGTAAATATTTTTAGCTATGCTATATTCCTTGTAACATAAACTGATTGTTAGGCATCGAATGAAAGAAATATTTAGGTATCTTCAAAATTAATACGAATGACTTATATTGTATGCATGATTTGAGCGTGATGATCTTGTGGTTACAGAAATTTGAAGGACTTTTTTTTTTTTTTTTTTTTGGGGGGGGGGGGGGGATGAAATTATTATTTCATCAAGATGATGAGAAGGAAAATACAAAATAGGATAAGAGTTTCTCTTAAAAGAAACAGGACAAAAATGTTTATCTATAAAAATAGCTTTCTGATCATCTTTGAGAAGAGTCTTTTGTACAGATAATGAACTTCACACAAATAGATGCCAGATGTCTAATCCTGTTCCGTAAAACTTGTCAGAAAGTTTGTCACGGGAAGGTGCAAGCATTACATTCCAACCAAGTTTTGATTATCAGAAATTTTGCCAGACATCTATTGATTTTCATTTATTCCTTCATTCCACTTTTTCTCGAAGATCGTCCTTGTTTTTCTGCTTTGCCTGCCATATATGTATTATTCTTACTAGTATTTGTTTAAGAAAAATAAAAACAAGTGAAAAATAACATTATTTTGAACAGTTTTGAGCATGATTTTATTGAAGAAGGAAGTTTCACTGAGACTAGGGAATCATCTGACAAGCTTTTGATGGGACAACCTCCAAATTCAATACAAGGAAATACAGTATGGAATGCTAAAGTAGGTTCAGCAATGGACTTTGTGATTTGTTCCCTCTCTCTCTCTCTGATATATATATATATATATATATATATATATATATATATATCTTTCGTTTGTTTTGTATTATTATTGTATTTGTTGTTCATCTGGGAATTATTTGGCGGTGGTTACTTTTTTTTTTATTTGTGCACATTATTTCGTAATGGTTACTAAACATATTGCTTTTGATGCCCAGAATTTTCTTTTTGGTTGCTACTAAGATGTGATAGAATGTGTCGATCTTGAGAAAGGTGACAAATGTGGTACAATGTGTTGATCTTGGTTGCAACTAAGATGTTATAGAATGTGATACAAAGCTTTATTGCGAACACCCTCCCATCTCCTGCCTAACCCATTTCTCTGATAACAGATCAATCTTAAATGCTTATCATAAGGCTTGTGCCAATATACTTGATCTAGTTTGATACTTTCCAACAAACTTTGTCCTTCCATAAATAATATAGATCTGTTTGCAGGAGCTTGTACGTTGGTGGTTGCAGTTTCTGTTGTAATGGTGTTTTCTAGTTGGTCTCCTGTGATATATAATCATATAAATTCATTATTGTACATAAAAATTTTGGGCTTCATTGCTCGCTAAATTACTTTATCTCCTTATTTCAGATAATCTTGATGAGTGGACTTAGTAGGGGTGCATTGGAGGAGCTGTCATCTGATAAAATTTTAGATGATCGCATTCCTCATATTTGCAGTTTCCTTAAGTTTGCGGTCCTTAAGAAGGACCATTCTTTCATGGCAGTTGGTGGCCCATGGGAACCAGTTGATGGTGGTGATCCATCTGTTGATGACAACTCTCTGATTAGAACAGCGCTCAGGTTTATGCTTAAGATATAAATATTGTTCTGGAGGTTATAATTTCTACTACTACACTAACGGGCATTTCTCCTATTTTCCAGATATGCAAAGGATGTTATCCAGCTTGATTTGCGTAATTGTCAACAGTGGAACCGTTTTCTAGAGGTATTGGTTTACTTTCGTTGTTGTGTTGGTATTTTTTGCTTGTTTTAATCTCTCCCACCATTGGGATTGACAGCTAAATCCTTTTTCAATCATTTGTATGCTTCGAGTCTTATTTCCTGTTAGTTTGTGTTTATTCTTACGAGCTATGTTCATTTTGCATTCTAGTGGTCTAGTGATATTCTGCTTTTATGTTTCTTTTACTAATCTTTACTATTATGTTTTTTATTTCTTCATTTAAAATGCTAACACATTCTTATGAAATTTCTAGTCTCCTAATAGCTTTATGTTTCCCAGATACACTATGATAGACTTGGAAAAGATGGTTTCTTTAGCCACAAAGAGATCACTGTACTGTATGTTCCTAATTTGTCTGATTGTCTCCCCAAGTTGGATGAATGGCGTGAGCATTGGCTTGCCCACAAGAAAGCTGTGGTTGAGAGAGCACGCCAACTTGCTTTGAAAAGAGAGGTCTGTTTATTTTGGCCGTGGTGGTTTTGCTGATAATCTATTTGTGCTGGATATGGGTTGAAACTGGAATGTTGCTTGGGAATTTTCTCTATTATTCTATTTTGATTTTAATATATTCTTTTTTTTTGGTAACGTTTCAGAACACAAGAGATAGCAAGGAAGCTTCTAAAGGTGAGTGGCCTCACTTTCCTGTGTGACATGTATCTTTTTGTCAACCTGATTTTATCTAATCATGTTAATTGTGGTTTTCCGGCTATTGTACTTTAGACAAATTGGATAAGAAGAAGGAATCTGCCTCATCTGGACAATCTGGAGATGCTAAGAAAAAGGAGAAAGATAGCAATAATGTTAAGGTGGAAGCTGAAGAGAAAACTGCAGTAGATAAGTCTAAAACTACTAAACATGATGGCTCTGACATTGGTGAAGGAGGCAAGAATGCTGAGAAAAAACAGCCCGAAGCTGATGCTTGTCAGACATCAGGGAGTGTGAAATCTGTAAAGAAGAAGGTTATAAGGAAGGTTGTAAAGCAAAAGGTTGTCAATAAGGCAAATGATGCCACAAACAAGCAACTCGGTAAATCAGATGAGAAGAATGGTGTGGAGAAAACAGAAACATCTACTGTTCTGGTTGAGGGCGAGAAATCTTCTGTGGGTCCTGATGGGATTCAGGATGCTACGAATAATGTAGTTTCCAAGGATATTATTATGAATAATACTGATGGGGAAGAGGGGAAGGATAAGGATATGATTAGTTCTGAAGACAAACCTCTAGATAAGCCAGAAACAGTGGGCAATGCTACTATTAAAACAATAAAGAAGAAAATTATCAAGCGGGTACCAAAAAAGGTGGTTGGTGAAGCATCAAGAACTCTTCCTGAGACTAAAACTGGAGGGAACGTAGAGGCAGTAAAAGCAGAAGACGGTACCCAGAGCACGAGCAAGCAGATTGCTGGTGCAGGTATTGCAGCGACACAAGGGAAGAAAGCTGTGAAGGTGGTTCCTAAGAAAAAGTTAAAAACACCTACCGGTGTAAAGCAAAATGATACATCTGCTTCCAATAAAACTGAAACAAAATCTGACAAGGATGACAAGAAGTCTGAAGAAAATGTTGTGGCAGGTCAACCACAAGATGTCACTCAGAACAAGGGTAGGCGGACAGCTGATGCGGATACCTCAGTGACAGAATTGAAGAAAACTGTGAAGGTAGTTTCTAAAAACAAGTCAAAGGAAACCTCTGAAAAGCAAGATGGTGCAGCTGATTCCAATAAAAATGAAATGAAGTCCAACAAGGATGGCATAAAAGATGAAAAGGATGTTGGAAAAATTGGAGCCAAGTTAGACAAACAGAAAGCCTCTGAGAAAGATGTTCACAATGTTAAAGGGAAGTTGAAAGATGGGGATAAGGCAAAAGACATGAAAGGAACAAAAGATGGAGATAAGTTGAAGGACATGAAAGGAACAAAAGAGAGAGATGGAAAAGACGAGTCTAGAAGCAAATCTAGTAGAGAATTGAAGGAGAAGAAGAAGTCCGATGAGCCTCCTCGGCACCCTGGATTTGTTCTTCAAACAAAATGGACTAAAGATTCTAAAGTATGCTAACTTTAGCTTGGTTCTACGAACTGTAGTCAAATTTTTCATTTTCTCATGTAGTCTCGGTCTTAATTTGTCAATTATATTGCAGCTTCGTTCGTTGTCATTGTCACTGGATTCGTTGCTGGATTATACTGACAAAGATGTTGAAGAATCGACACTTGAGGTCCGTTATTTACTAGCTTGGCAACAGCTTTTTCCGAGTCATTTGTAGTATTCTGCTGCTTTCAAATGGACATTCATTATTCTTTATTGTCTGGGTTTTGCAGCTTTCATTGTTTGCTGAATCATTTCATGAAATGCTCCAGTTCCAAATGGGTTGTAGGATTTTGGCATTTCTTCAGGTTTGTTAAACCATTGTTTGTAGTTAGAGTCTGAGTTTATTTTTCAAAGGAAGTCTGACTACAATTTTGGTGTACATAATTTTCTCCAGAAACTGCGCATTAAGTTTGTGACGAAAAGGGCCCAGCGAAAGAGGCAGAGAGAAGAGAGCCATGAGAAGGATAGTGAAAGTAAATCACCTTCAAAACGTACAAAGAAAGATAACCCTCCTGTGAAGAGTGAGCCTGCAGATATGGACACAACGGTTCCAACCGAAGGAGATGATGATAAAACTGTTGTACAGAAAGATAAGCCTGGTGGTGAAAAAGAGGAGGATAAACCTGTTGAGAAGGAGGATGTGAAGATGGAAGATGGATCAGACGAGGAGGAAGATCCTGAGGAGGATCCTGAAGAATATGACGAAATGGAAAATGGTAGTCCGCAACATGATTCATCTGAGTATAAAAATGCTGAGCAAGAGGCCAATGCAGATGTTGAATCCAAAAATATTACTGGCAACGAAAAAGCTGCAGAATCTTCTAAAGAGGAAACTAAGGTTATAATAGAAGAGGTGAAAGAATCCAAGTCTGATGCACATTCCACCGAAGAGAAGGAAGGAAAGGTTGATAAAATAAAGAAAGAAGCCCCTGCGGTTAAGGAGGCTGTTGTGGACAAAGAACTTCTTCAGGTACTTCCCTTGTCTAATTATAATTTACTAGTACATGATGTGTTCTTGATTGAATAATGACTATTTATTTATGACAGGCTTTCCGATTCTTCGATAGGAATCAAGCTGGCTACATTAGAGTAAGCGCCACGAACATCAGCTAATCTGTTTCATATTATGCTTGACAATGCTAAAATGTTCGTTTTTCTCATTTCTTCAGGTTGAAGACATGAGATTAGTCGTCCACAATCTAGGGATGTTCCTTTCTCATAGGGATGTTAAGGTGAAAAAATATTACACATACTAGTATCATATTAACTATTGATTTTCATCTAAACTGTATACTAACGCATTTTATGTAAATCAGGAACTTGTACAAAGTGCATTATTGGAGAGCAACACTGGGAGGGACGATCGGATACTCTATAATAAGCTGGTGCGGATGACTGATGTTTGAATATTTGATGCAACCTAGGGTCTCTCTCACTCTTATTTATTTATTTTATTATTATTATTGGGTGAAAGGACGTGCTACGTTTCTTGTAATGCATGGATGTAACTCATAATAACATTCTGTCCACTCAACTCCCCCGGATTCCCATAAGTTCTGCTATTAGATTTCACAGTTGAGTTTGATCATTTACTAGATTCCCGTGATTTTCTACATTTATCCACGTTATATGGCGGGGCATGGGTGATTGGAACCCCTCTGTAGTCATGCATGAGCATGGTTATTAGAAGTTTAGAACCGAATCAGTAACGGATTCACTCAGATTATTGAATTATTAGTTGAATTTTATGATGCATAGACATGGGACATAACATTGACACGGTATGTTGACACGCGAATTTGAAATTTGAAATTTATATAAGACATGCGGACACCGTGTACGTATAAAATATGAAGTATATTTTAAATAAATTATTATGATATTTTAATATTTTATTAATATTAAAATATAAATTAATATTTTAATAATTTTTAATAATTTTTAATTATTTAAAATAAAAATTATTTTAATATTTAATTATATATATTATTTTTAACTTCATTTTAGTATTACATATTAAAGAGGTTGGATATATTAATATGTAATGGTATTTAAGTATATTTAAATGTTTGAAGAATAATTTATTTTTAATTAAAATACAATAAATTAAAAAATATCTGTTTTATAGGTTGAATTGGTTGATTTGGTTTTGCTTAAATAAAAATAAAAAATTATTCAAAAATTAAATTTAAAATTAAAAAAATAGAAGCTTTTTCAAATATCTCAACAATTATGTCTAGATTAATTTAGTCATTACTACAATAATATATTAATTTAAAACAAATTTTTAAATCATAGAATTTAATTAATAATTTGATTTCAATTATTATCTCCGTTTTAATAAAAAAATGAGTATATACCTAAATAGATCTTCAAGAATTTTGCATCGAATGTTTTCATCTTCAAGAATTTTTTATCATATAGAGGTGTTTAAACTTTACAACACTAAGATAGATAGGTCATTTCGTCACACTTTTAAAGATTTATTTGTTCAAATAAAAATAATGATTTGATTAAAGTAGGGACTTATATGTCTTATTTTTGCAAAGTCTAAGAACTTTAATGTAATAAAATTTTTTTGGGGACAAAAACGTCTAATGCAAAATTTCTCAAAGACCTATTTGGGTATATATGATGAGCAAAAATTAAAGTTTACAGATACCGACATGTGCACTGAATTGTTCAAGTAATACCACGATAGATGGACATCATTGTCACAAGGATTAACGGATTGAGTCAAACAATGTCTAATTAAATATCTAAATAGATCGATCAAACTTTAGAAATTGGATTATGGATCTTGAAAAAGAGAAGAAATAGAAGAAGAAAATCAGGAGAATACTTGAAGTTAAGAGAAAATCAATAGATAAGAATGTTGAAGGTTTCAGAGATGTTTGATTTTTAGAAGAATAATGTTTATACTTTCTTATATAATTCATGCAAAAATCTTTTCACAGCAAATCATTTATAATGAAACCCCAACCTCTTGGTGATTTAATTTTTCTAAACTTAATTAATCACCAATCCTTTGGTCAACTAATCGAGAGAAGAGGTGAAAAACGATTTCAATTTTAAGCTGCACAACCTTCAAGAACTATCACTAGCCGAATTATATGTTATGTATTTGAAATAGATCTAGATAAGTGAAGATTATGAGATGAGTTTTAAGCTAATCTGAAATTAATTTTTCCAAATATAAAATCAGAATCCAAGACAGATTTAGAATATTTTCTAATAGTTCTAACCTTTATTGATGAAGAAGAAACTTAATCTTGAAAAAGTAAAGAAGGATGAATTAAAATAAATATAACACTTACATTATTAATCCAAAAACCAAACAGAGCTCCTAACCTTCAACGGGGAGGTTTAATGACTCATGATAAAGAAAGAAACTAATTCTAATGATGAGAGTGTGTCCTCCGATGGATGATTGATTGATCCTAGGGATCTGAGGATCCTAGATCCTGAATGATCTCCCTTGTGAACAAAGTTTACTTATTTATACCCTAAATTCTATCTAGAATTTGAATTTAAAAAATAAATATAATGTTATCATTAGGAAAGATAAGATAGATAACTACCTACTTCAAATTAAAACAATAATTCAAATCTAATTTATAAACAAATTCTAACAACCAAATCTTTATATTTATAGAAGGAATTGATGATAACTAATCTTTTTGAATCTTGAATCTTCAATCTTCGGATGTGATTAAGGCTTCTAATGATTTGTATAAATGAACTTGGGCCTTAATTATTACAACCTTGGAGTTGAGGAGTGTTGCACGTCGGGCTTAAGGTCTTCAATTTTAGGCGTAGGCCCAATTACACCATCCAGGGACAATTGCACGCTGAGCTTGCGGTGAGAGACATCGGGCTTGTATGTTTAATTTGATGGGGATGCCGGGCTTGAGGCTTTGGCCAGCGACGTTTGGTGGAAGGAGGAAGGGACACCGGGATTCTGTGGACAGCTGCTAGGGATGTGTGTGGGTTGTTGGGTGTCCGTGGTTGAAGGCTTGGGCGTTTGGTTCTCTTCCTTTTGGGCCTGATTGGACCGTCTTTGAACTGGTTTTGCTTTTCCTTGCTAAAAAGACCATAATTCTTGATTGTTTTCAGACAAAAGCACCTGAAAACACAATAACACTAACACAACTCCAAATATTTGATTAGTTATGAAATTCCACTAGAAAACATAAGAAATTTGATTAAAACTCTAAGAAAACCTAAGAAAACAAATGAAAAATAACCCTAAAAATTGTTTAAGATGACATGACATCACAACACCAAACTTAAAACTTTGTTTGTCCTTAAGCAAAAAAAAAATTAAACAGAGTTTATCTTAAGTGAAAATAATTGAAGAGTTTACAAATCTTAAATTAAAAAAATTGGGATTTATGATAATTCTTGTGATTACATTTGGCTTCTTTTATCTTTGATGAATCTTGCATACTTAGAATTGAGAATTTCCAAGAACTTAGATCCGAATTATATTATGAGAATTTTTTTGGGCTTTATATGACTTAAAGACAGTTACTTTACATTTAGGGAAAGATTTTTGAGGCTTTTGACTCTAAGTGTTCTGTCACAAGGCAGCTCTTAATGAGCTTTTAATCGATAAACCCGGTCCAGTTGGCCCAAGTTACTAGGTGATAAAGTATCCCTCGAATCTAATTACCCAAGCCTTTCCTTGACACAATTACACCACAAGCACATAACTAGAAAATTTATTGATCCAAATATCGATGTTCAGAGGCTCTTTGGACTCTAAATGTTTTGTCTTAAGACGACTCTTTAAGCAGGCTTCCAATCGATAATTCTGGTCCAGTTGGCCAAGTTATCGAGTGATAAAGCACCGCTCGGATTTACTTTCCCAAGTCTTTCCTTGAAATACAAACATTACCGGCACATAACTGGGCTCTAGTCATTGGTGCTCAGAGTCTTATTTATTTTGATTTCTTTGAACTTTTTAGACTTTTTTTCACTGCTTCAAGGAATTGATTTGAATTCTCATAATTCTTCTTCAAATTCCTATTTTTGAAGATTCTCCTTCTGTTTTCACAAGATTCAAATATCTTAAGTTCATCAAATGTAACCACATATTCTTAAGCACCACCACTTTCGTTTTGAATTCTTTTATTCAATTTTTTCATTAAGATATCCTCCATACAATTTGATCACTAGAGGGAACAAACAAGTTTTAGCACTTTAAATAAAGAAAAAGTAAAGAAAATAAAAACAGAAAGATACATGCAAACAAGGAAGAAAATAAACAAAACAAAAGAAAAACAAAAGCAAAAGGAAAAGAAATAACTACCCCAGAGGGAATTCATCTTACCCCAATCTTTACCCAATATTATCATCACTGCTTCTTTTTCATATTCTTCGTTATCCAGAAGCTCATGGTGTTACCAACACCAAACTTAAATACTTATACCAAACTTAGAGTTTAATAAAGCTTTAGAAATAAGTATAAGTTATATATAGAAGCATACATACATGAAAATGAAAGGAATTTGGCTTCCATTCGGGACTTTGGGCGTCCTTGAAGTTTTTCTCCCTGGGACTTGCTCTAGCCTAGGCGCTGGGCTTCTAGGGAACATGTCGGGCATGTGACCTTCCCTAGGCTTAGGATGTTGGGCGCTGGTGCACGAAATTGAACTCGCACAACTTCACCGGCAAGTGCACCGGGTCGTCCAAGTAATACCTCAGATGAGTGAGGGTCGATCCGACGAGGATTGTTGGATTGAGCAAGCAGTGGTTATCCTGCAGATCTTAGTCAGGTGAATAGAAAGATAGTGGTTGTTGTTGCAGGCTCATAAACAGAATAAATAAGAAAACAATAAATAATTAATAAAGAAACAAAAATAAGAAATCAGTTAAGGCTTTGGAGATGCTTTATCTTTCTGGATTAATACTTCATACATACTACTTTAACAATGAATGATTCATTCTATGGCAAAGCTGTAAGTGATTAACTCATGTCCTCTCATCAAGTCAATCTCCTCTAATTCATATCAAACACCATTGTCAGTGGTCATTCAATATGAACAAGGGTGAAGCTCACACAATTCATTCTCCTTTGTGATCTTACTCAAAATGCCACAGACAAGGTCAGATCTTTCGGATCGAAGAATGAAGCTCAATGTTCTAGCCTTAGCGCCATAGAAACCTCATCACCCATAACTACCTGGATTATATGTCATATATCCTCGATTAGCCCAGATGAATTATTGGTTCAGGTGATGTATTTGCAAGCTTTAGCTCAATACTATCTGGGTCAGGACTCGCAAGAACTCATGTAGAAAAAGGGACATACCTAGTCTCATTTGGATGAAGAACGACAATACATCATAAAATGGAAATCAAACATATATTAAAATAGAAACAGTAATATGATTAATCCATAGGAATCAGCAGAGCACCTAACCTTAATCTAGGAAGTTTAGTTGCTCATAATTTATAGAGAAAAACTTAGGTATGAAAGTAAAGTATGATACCAGTTCCTTCGTAAACCTAAGTGATCTCCTTTTAAAGGAGATGCTAACCCTAAAAGATGTTAATTTAAAATTAAAAAGTACAAGGATAAATGAAACTAGGCTACAGAGTGCTGAAATCCACTTTGGGCCCACTTTGGTCTTGTGCTCGTCCAAGCCTAGCGTCCAACTTAGAGTATGGGCATTGAACGCCAGTTAGGGGGTGAGTGCATTCTCCCTTGGTCCCTTGGTGGCGTTGAACGCCAGTCTTGGGCGTTCAATGCTGGGCTTTGGTCCTTTTTGGGTGTTGAATGCCAGATGTGGGCGTTCAATGCCAGTTATGGGCAGTGATATGGAAGAGAAGTATAAACTATCATATATTTCTGGAACGCTTTGGAAATTAGCTTTCCAATACCATTAAGAGCGTGTCAATTGGACCTCTGTAACTCCAGATATGTTCATTAGAGTGCACGGAGTTCAGAATTTGACAGCATCTGCTATCTTTTCTTCCTCTCTGAACAAGACTTTGCTAATTTTTCCATTTTTTTCCAAAAATCACCTAAAATCATAGGAAAAACACCAAAACTCAAAGTAGCATCCAAAAAGTAAAAATTTCACTAAAACACACTAAACATAATAAATTAGTAAAATCTAACTAAAAACACTATGAAAATGCTATGAAAAAGCGTATAAAATATCCACTTATCAGGCGTCCTCTTTGGAACGCGTGGCATACAAAATTTTTTATGTAAACCATAATTAAAAGATTCGTGCAAAGAAGGATAAGAAGAAGAGATTAATGCGACTTTGGAATGAAAAAGAAAAAGAACAAAGAAAGAGAACAAACCATGGTTTGGTTGCCTCCCAACAAGCGCTTCTTTAACAATCACTAGCTTGACGTTGAATCTTTTAGGTTGGAGGTTGAGATGAGTTTTGTTGATCTACTTTCCCAAAATAGGGTTCAATCTTTGTTCGTTGACCACGAACTTCCTTCCAAAGTTCTCCTCCATTACTTTGACATGTCCATATGGGGATATTTTACTCATGTGAATGACCTAGACCACCTTAATTTCAACTTTCCAAGAAACAACTTTAATCTTGAATTAAATAGCAACACCTTCTGACCTAATTCAAATTTTTTGAGAGGATTTTCTCATCAACCCACTTTTTTTGCTCTTTCTTTGTATAACTGGACATTATCATAGGCTTGATTTCTGAATTCATCAAACTCATTAAGTTGCAGAAGTCTTTTTTCTCCAACGGCCTTGGCATTAAAATTCAAAAATTTGATTTCCCAAAACACTCTATGCTCTGGCTTAATAGGTAGATGGCATGCCTTGCCATAGACCAATTGATAGGGTGACATGCCAATTGGTGTCTTGAAAGCTGTTCTGTAGGCCCATTGAGCATCGCCAATCCTTCTGGACCAATCCTTCTGGGAGGCGTTGAAGATCTTCTCTAGAATTCTTTTCAGCTCTTGGTTGGATACCTCCCCTTGTCCACTTGTTTGCGGATGATATGGAGTTGCCACTTTATGTCTGACTCCATACTTTTGAAGAAGAACTTCGAGTTGCTTGTTACAGAAGTGGGTCCCTCCATCACTAATTAGTGTTCTTAGAACCCCAAGTCTGTTGAAGATTGTCTTTTTCAAGAATCCAATTACAACCTTAGCATCATTAGTGGGTAATGGCATGGTTTCCACCCACTTATAGTTAATGGCCACTAGTATATAGAGGTTTGAATTTGAGGAGGGTAAAGGTCCCACGTAGTCAACTCCCCATATATCAAATAACTCTACTTCAAGTATGAAATTTTATGGCATCTCATGTCTCTGGGATAGATTTCTGGATCTCTGCCATCTATCATATTTTTCATCAAAGGATTGGGCATTTTTGAAAAGAGTGGGCCAATAGAGGGCGCTTTGAAGCACTTTACTCGCCGTCCTCTCTCCATTGAAGTGGCCACCATAGTTTGAACCATGACAATGCCATAATACTCCTTGAATCTTTTTCTCAGGAATACATCTCTATATGATATTGTCAGAACATCTTTTAAAGAGATATGGGTCATCTATAGGAAGTAGAAATCATGAATGCATTTTTTTCTTTGATTCAAATTAAGTTCCTAAGAAATGATTCTCCTAGCTTTGTAGTTAGCCATGTTAGAAAACCATGGTATAACCTTAATGGCTAGGATTTGTTCATCTGAAAATTCTTCCTTAAGGGCCATTTGTGGCGCTTGAGTTTCTTCAGGATAAATTTTGGAAAGATGGTCTGCTACTGGGTTTTTTGTGCCTTTTTTTATCCCGAATTTTCATATCAAATTCTTGAAGTAGTAACACCCATCTTATCAATCTTGATTTGGTATCCTGTTTAGACAAAAGATACTTAAGAGCAGAATGATCAGTGTAAACTATTACTTTTGAACCAATTAAATAAGATCTAAATTTATCAAAAATAAATACTACACCTAATAGTTCTTTCTCAGTTGTTGTATAATTTTTCTATGCGTCATTCAAAATATGACTTGCACAGTAATTACATGTAATAGCTTGTCTTTCTTTTTCCTCAAGACTGCACCTATGACATAATTACTAGCATCACACATTAATTCAAAAGGCATAGACCAATCAGGAGGAGCAATTATTGGTGCACACACAAGTTTAGCTTTTAAAGTTTCAAAGGCATGCAGACATTCTCTATTGAAAATAAATGGAGCTTTTTTTATTAGGAAACTGCTTAGTGGTTTTGCAAATTTTAAAAATATTTTATAAATCTTCTATAAAAGACTGTAATTCCTAAGAAACTTTTAATTGTCTTCACATTTACTGGTGGTGAAAACTTTTTAATTACCTCCACTTTAGTTTTGTCAATTTTTACGCCTTTAATTAGGATTTGGTGTCCAAAATTAATTCCTTCAGTGACCATAAAATGACACCTTTCCCAGTTCAAAACTAGGTTTATATTTTGGCACATTTTCAAAACTAACGACAAGTGATGCAAGCAAGTATTAAATGTGTCACCAAATACAGAAAAAACATCCATAAATATTTCTATAAATTTTTTATCATATCAGAAAAGATGAAAGCATACACCTTTGAAAAAATGGCGGGTGCATTATACAACCCAAAGGCATCCTCCGATAGGCAAAGATTCCATAGGGACATGCGAAAGCGATTTTTTCTTTATCAAGGGGTTCAACCGCAATATGGTTATACCCCGAATACCTATCAAGAAAGAAATAAAATGCATAACTGGCAAGCCTCTCCAACATTTGATGAATGAAGTGGAGGGGAAAGCGGTCTTTCCTTGTGGCTAGGTTGAGTCACTGGTAATCAATGCACATTTTTTAACCAGTGACAATTGACAAACTCCATTTTGACGGTTTGTCTTGCATTGATTCTAAGAGATTTTAATACCTTTTACCCTCATTTATCCATTAAAATAGCATGGTTTTGTGATTGTCTCCTTATTTGTGTTTAGATGTGAAAACATGCTTTTCAACCCTTAATTTGATGGTTTTAATCTCCCTTTGATTCCACTAGATGCCTTGATATGTTTGTTAGTGATTTCAGATTGAAAAGGGCTAGGAATGGATCAAAGGAGTGAAGAGGGAAAGCATGCAAAGTGGAGAAATCATGAAAAGTCAAAGAAGTTGAACTCGCCCATGGACGCGCGCGCACACCTGGCGCTTGCGCGCACCTGCGAATTACCCCATGGACGCGTACGCGTGCTGTGCGCGTACGCATCGGTGTTGGTTTATGATTTTTTAATGAAAACGTGGCCAACGAATTCTGGAGGGGTGTGGGGCCCAATCCCAACCAACTTTGGCACCAAAGATGCTATTTAAAGCCAAGGATTGAAGAGCAAAGGGGGATTCCAACTCATTAGTTCATACACACTCATTAGGAGTAGTTAGAGTTAGTTTCTAGAGAGAGAAGCTCTCACTTCTCTCTAGAATTAGGATTAGGATTAGGATTAGGTTTAGTTCTTAGATTTAGATTTAGATTCATCTTCTTCTACTTCTATCTTCTCAATTCCTTGTTGTTACATTCATTCTTCTTCCATTCTTTTATTGCAATTTCCTTTATGTTGTTCTTATATTTTGTTGTAGATCTAGTATTGCTCCTTCTACATTCTTTCAATTCAATAAAAGGTAATTCTTAATAAATGTGTTTCTTTTGATTTGTTGTTGTTAATTCCTTGTAATTGAGTAGTGTAGATTTACTTTTCTTGCAATTTACTATGCTTTCCTTTTATGCCTTCCAAGTGTTTGATGAAATGCTTGGTTGGATTTTAGAGTAGAATTTTATACTCTTGGCTTGGAAAGGTAACTTAGGAACTCTTGAGTTACTAATGTCCAAGTGATTGATGATTGGGAGCCATTGACTCTAGTTCTCACTAATTGAATTGGTGGAGAGTTAGGACTTATGGACTAGGATTGATATAGCTCATTTGACTTTCCTTTACTACTAGTTAGAGGATGATTTAATGGGATTAATCCTTGCCAATTCTCATATTGTGGTTAGTGATTAGGATAGAGATCCTTGACTACCAACCCTTGCCAAGACCTTTTTAGCCATTAGTTTACTTTCTTGCCATTTATCTTTCATGCCTCTTATCAAAACCCCAAAAATAAATCACAACCAATAACAAGACACTTTATTGTAATTCCTAGGGAGAACGACCCGAGGTTTCAATACTTCGGTTTATAAATTTAGGGGTTTATTACTTGTGACAAACAATCTTTTGTATGAAAGGATTATTGTTTGGTTTAGAAACTATACTTTACAACGAGATTTCATTTGGAAAATTCTAAACCGTCAAAAATCCAATCGTCAAAATGGCGCCGTTGCCGGGGAATTGCAATGGTGTTATGTTATTGGTTATTGTATATATGTGAATAGTGTAAATATCTTGCTCTTTGCTTTATTTGCTAGTTGTAGAATTTTATTTCTCTTATTTTCTATTATCTTTTGATTTTTGTTTTCTCTTTCTATTATGAATTCTCACTTTGGCTATGAGTGTAGTTACAATTATGTTGTAGGAAATGAGGACTATAATGAAGATGTGTATCAAGAATGGGATATCCAAAGGTGGGAGGAACCATATGCTTATGATCAATCCTCATGGCAACAACCTCCACCAATGCACTATGAAGAAGAGCCATTCTATGATGCATACCAATCCAATGGCTATGGTGAATCTCCTTGTGACTTTCAAGAACCACCACCATATGCCTATGAGTCATATCCTCAACATGAGCCTCAACCACACTCTCAAGCCTATTTTCACCAAACACCTCCATATGACCATAATTCATATCCACTACACCAACCACCTTATGAACCATATGAGCCATACATGGAACCACAATTCCAAGATTACTACTCCCAAGAACCACCTCAATACATACCACCACCTTACCAAGAAGAACCACCTTCCTATAATGAACCGTTTCTCCAAGACAATGAACCCTCCTATCCACTTCAATCTTCAATGGATGAAATCCTTAGCCTTATACTTCAAGGGCAAGGAGAAATGCAAAGGGAGACACTAGAATTTATGGCTACTTTGACCAAGGTAGTAAGCAATTTAGTCTCCCAATATTTGAGTACTCAAGGCACTCCCATGGTTACATGTGGAGAATCAATTGAAAAGCATAGCATGAAGGAGAGATTGGAAACTCCGGTGGAGAGTGAGGAATGCTACTTTGTGTTAGAACAATTGGAGGAACCTATGGCCATTGAAGAAGAGGAAGAAGTGGTTGAAGACTTAGGAGATGCGGAACCCCCTTGGGAACTTAGAATTGAAGAAAACCCCTCCAAGAAGATTGAATTTGATGTTGAGGAGGAAAGTGCACAACCTCCAAAACAATTTTTGAATGAAGACTTGGAAGGAATGAAGCAAGAATTGAGTTCCCTTGGTGATGAAGATCATGCATCCAATTCTCTTGGTGGAAAATCCTTTAAATTTGAAGAACCTTATCCCAATGAATTTGAAAGTGATGTGGAGGTAGATTTCTCTCGTCCTCCAATTTATGATTTGAGTGATGGAGAAGAGCTAGATGAAAATGATGAACAAAGGATTGAAAACGAAGAAGTTTATGAAGAGGTGGAAGTTGACAAGGAAGAATACAAGGGAGTAGAGCTCGCTAGCACATTGGAGATACCTCTCCCCAAGCCACCACCATCTATCTTTTCATTCAAGTGGGTAAATTCTTTATACTTAAGCTTTATTATTCCCCTTGAATATGGTTTGCTTGAGACGGATGGTCAACTTAGACATATTTGTGGCTTTAAGAGTAAAAAGGAGATGATTAGTGGTTTGAAATATCATTCTAGGTTCATCATGGTTGCATACTCAAAGCTTAATTATAAGAGTTGGTGTAGAACTAGATTGCTTAGGTCTAGAAGGATGTTTGGTCACTTTGTTGAGAATTCACCTTGCTCACCACCCATATGGATTAATGATAATCAACTTGGAGATGGGTGTGAAGACAAAATATGGGATCCGGGAACACATGAGGATCAACATTGGGAGCCCATGGTTTGTGAAGAACTCCATCAAAGCTTGGAGATATTAATCTTGAATGATGGAGCTTATTGGAAGTCCAAGCATTGGTGGAAGTTCCAAGATGAGTACAAGCACAAGCCACCTTGAGAGAAGCTCCCCATAAGTCCAACTTAAGGACTTAAAATAAAAGTGCTAGGTGGGAGACACCCCACCATGGTAACTTCTTTTCATTTTCTCTTTTTGTACATATTGGTAGAATTAGTTTAAATTCTTGTTTTGATTGTTTTAATGAGTCTAATTGGTAGTCTAGTATGTCAAATAAGGTTTTATGGTGTTTTGGTAGCTGTTTGGAGGTTTAGAATGCTTAGATTGGTGCAAAAACATAGAAATTTTTTTTTGAAAAACAGAGCACCATCCAGTGCGCGTACGCGTGCATCAAGCATTTTGGACCATCCACGCGTGCGCGCCATACACGCGTACGCGTGGATTGAGAAGTTCCACCGTCCATACCTTGACCCGAGAGTTAGGCCTGCACCATGCGGGAATTGGGCCTGAGGCACAAACCAATTCACGCGTATGCGCACATGACGCGTACGCGCCACTCTCGAAATAAGCCATCGACGCGCGCGCGTCATGCGTGCGTACGCGCGGATTTCCTTCCTTCACCACATTTCTTTTCTTCTCCTCTTTCCATTTCTTTCCTTCTCATCTCTTCTTCCCTTCTTCTACCCCTCATCCAAAACTTCCAAACACCATTGATAACCATTTATTTTAGTTAGTTAGTTAATTAGTTAGTTAGTTAGTTGATTAGTTAGTTTTAGTTTAGTTTTTATTTTATTTTCTCTCTTTTCATCATAAGTGTTGGATTATTGACTTTGTTTACTATGCATTGCTTCCCCCTTATTGCCTAAATGCTAATTTAGCATTAATGTTTTTAGATAATCTTTGTTGGATCCTATGATTGAGGTTATATTTTGCTACTTGGTCTTGAGTTTTTCATGCTTATCTTTTGAAAAATACCAAGTGACGAGAATTGCCTTCGAGCTTGTGACTCTTTTGAATTACATGATTTGGCCACCATGTGATTTGAGCCTTATTTTGTGATTAGGCAACCTCTTGATGGATGATGTTGTGCATTTACCTTAATGCATTGTATTTTATGATTATATGCATCCATATGTGTTTGACTTGAATGCTTTCATGCTTCTTTAATGCTTGTTTTACCTTACAAGTTCACTTAAAGCATCTCAAGCATACTAGAATGAGTAAAGTGCATGCTTCTTTTGTGACATAACTTTTATGCTAATGTGTGTTCTAAACCGCGCAATTTAGAATTCACACACTTATTTGTCATTAATGTCACACTAATTCACTCACTCAATTCTAGTGATTTACCTCATTCCAACAATTATGCCTCCTTGCTTTTGTCTTACCCAACCTTATGGTGTTATATTTTTGTTTTTCATGATGAATGCACCACAAGCAATAACGGAAGCAAGACTAAGAACACGTAGCAATCCGGAGAGTCGTCGTACCCCCTTGCTCATCTTTGAGTGCACCGAGGACGGTGCAAACTTTTAAGTGTGGGGAGGTCGTCCGACCGTTCGACGATTTCGGGTGACAAGTTTCTAATCCCAACACTTTTGCATTTCATTCTAGGATTTTAGGATTTTTATTTGCATTCTCTTAATTTTTGTACATGTATACACAATAAGCTTAGTCAAAATAATGAAAATTTTCAAGATTTCTATCTATAGGGCACCTTAATTGATTTGAGTGAAAACTTTTCATAAAACTTGCTTGAATTATATATATTGTGGATCATATTTTTGAGCTAAGAACACAAGCAAGTGAGATTTGAGCCTATTGATGTGGTTACATTTTATAACCACTTATTTTCCATTCTTGTGTGCATTATTCTCTTTCTATGATTGCAATCTTTGATTTGTTTGATTCTTTATGTCCATTATTTTGTGTATACATACATTTATATGATTGAGGCCATCATTTCATTAGCTCACTTACCCAAATAGCCTAACCTTTTATATTCCTTTGTTAGCCAATTTGAGCCAACGCTTGACCCACTTGTTCTTAATTTTAGCACATTACAAGCCTAAAGCGAAAAACAATAAATGTCCTTATTTGGATCTTTGATCGGCTTAGGCTAGTGTGTGTGAGTATCATTCAAGTGTGGGAACCTTGGGACATTGGGTGAATAAAAGGGTAGTTTTGTATTTTTATTGAGAATATTGGGAATTGGGTACATGCTCATGTATTGATCAAATGTATAGACCTTATGCATTGATGTTCTTGTATATAGAAAAAAAATGAGAAAAACAAACGAAAAAGAAAAGAAAAATAATATGGAAAAGGAAGAAAAAAATTAGAAAAAGAAAAAGAAGAAAAAGAAAGAAATAAAAAGGGGACAAAATGCCCCAAAGTAAAGTGAAGCTCAATAAAGATCAATGCATAAGTGTTGTGAAATGAAAAGAAAATGCATGAGTATGTGAAAAAGTGAAGAATGGGTAGTTAGGTTAGAACTTAATTGTATAGGATGTCATAGGTTAGGTGGGAAGTCTAAGCTTATCAAAGATTCAAACTTCAAGCTCACTTAACCATATATGCATCCTACCTTGACCCTAGCCCCATTACAACCAAAGAAAAGACCTCATGATACTTGTATGCATGCATGAAATATATGTCGATTGTTAGAAGAAGAACAAATCTTAGAAAGCATGATTAGGAGAGAATTGAGTGAATCAACCCTAAACACTTGAGCGAATAGAGTGCAAACACTACCGGTGAGGGTTTGATGCTCAATTACATGTTTCCACCTATGATCATCTTTTCATGCAAGTTTGTAAAATTATTTAATAACTCAAATCAATTGTGGATTAGACTTGTTAGTCCTTAGCCCTTGTTCATATATGCTTCTTGGGAATTAATTTATTTTGACCAAGCAATTGCATTCATCTAGATAGTTGCATATAGGTAGATTGCATTTAGTTAGTTTCCATTGAATAAATGCCATACCCTTACTTCATTCTTGGTTTAAGCATGAGGACATGCTTGGTTTAAGTGTGGGGAGGTTGACAAACCCCATTTTGACGGTTTGTCTTGCATTGATTCTAAGAGATTTTAATACCTTTTACCCTCATTTATCCATTAAAATAGCATGGTTTTGTGATTGTCTCCTTATTTGTGTTTAGATGTGAAAACATGCTTTTCAACCCTTAATTTGATGGTTTTAATCTCCCTTTGATTCCACTAGATGCCTTGATATGTTTGTTAGTGATTTCAGATTGAAAAGGGCTAGGAATGGATCAAAGGAGTGAAGAGGGAAAGCATGCAAAGTGGAGAAATCATGAAAAGTCAAAGAAGTTGAACTCGCCCATGGACGCGCGCGCGCACCTGGCACTTGCGCGCACCTGCGAATTACCCCATGGACGCGTACGCGTCGGTGTTGGTTTATGATTTTTTAATGAAAACGTGGCCAACGAATTCTGGAAGGGTGTGGGGCCCAATCCCAACCAACTTTGGCGCCAAAGATGCTATTTAAAGCCAAGGATTGAAGAGCAAAGGGGGATTCCAACTCATTAGTTCATACACACTCATTAGGAGTAGTTAGAGTTAGTTTCTAGAGAGAGAAGCTCTCACTTCTCTCTAGAATTAGGATTAGGATTAGGATTAGGTTTAGTTCTTAGATTTAGATTTAGATTCATCTTCTTCTACTTCTATCTTCTCAATTCCTTGTTGTTACATTCATTCTTCTTCCATTCTTTTATTGCAATTTCCTTTATGTTGTTCTTATATTTTGTTGTAGATCTAGTATTGCTCCTTCTACATTCTTTCAATTCAATAAAAGGTAATTCTTAATAAATGTGTTTCTTTTGATTTGTTGTTGTTAATTCCTTGTAATTGAGTAGTGTAGATTTACTTTTCTTGCAATTTACTATGCTTTCCTTTTATGCCTTCCAAGTGTTTGATGAAATGCTTGGTTGGATTTAGAGTAGAATTTTATACTCTTGGCTTGGAAAGGTAACTTAGGAACTCTTGAGTTACTAATGTCCAAGTGATTGATGATTGGGAGCCATTGACTCTAGTTCTCACTAATTGAATTGGTGGAGAGTTAGGACTTATGGACTAGGATTGATATAGCTCATTTGACTTTCCTTTACTACTAGTTAGAGGATGATTTAATGGGATTAATCCTTGCCAATTCTCATATTGTGGTTAGTGATTAGGATAGAGATCCTTGACTACCAACCCTTGCCAAGACCTTTTTAGCCATTAGTTTACTTTCTTGCCATTTATCTTTCATGCCTCTTATCAAAACCCCAAAAATAAATCACAACCAATAACAAGACACTTTATTGTAATTCCTAGGGAGAACGACCCGAGATTTCAATACTTCGGTTTATAAATTTAGGGGTTTGTTACTTGTGACAAACAATCTTTTGTATGAAAGGATTATTGTTTGGTTTAGAAACTATACTTTACAACGAGATTTCATTTGGAAAATTCTAAACCGTCAAAAATCCAATCGTCAACTATTCATGTAGGAATCAATTCATCTCTCTCATTAGAAATCACTGTGATTTCTCTCTTCTTTGGCACCACTTGTATTGTGCTTACCCATGGGCTGTCAGAGATGTCGTATATAATTCCAGCATCCCATAACTTTATTATCTCCTTGTGAACTACCTCTTTCATTGTTGGATTGAGTCTTCTTTATCCTTGCACCACTGATTTGAAATTTTCTTCAAGTAAGATCTTCTGTATGCACGTGGTGGGACTGATCCACTTTAGATCCCTGATTGTCCACCCAGTGAAGGAGAAGATAGTGAGAAATGATTAACATATGTGTAAAAATTTAGGTCACATAATCTAGTTGATATTTGCATTAATTCACCATATGATGAATATATATGTGGTAAAAAATGAAACATGGAGGCTGAAATAATTATATGAATATTGGAATAAGTGGATAAGAGTAATCCTTTGAAAGATAATTACCAAAAGTGTAATTATGTGGTCACCGATTTTGACTGCACTAGGTAAAACGGCTAAAAATACCAGCATGAGAAATACTAGCAATAGAGAGTATCTTAATCCAAAATATATTTAAAATATTTTATTAGAGCTAAACTGATCAAGAAATATTAATAAAAGAGCTTTACTGAATGAATTTAGATCTCGTAAATAAAAGTCATTATTACAGGTACTATTTTGTCTTATATAAAAAATATTATTTTATTAGTATACTTTTTCTCTTTCTTATTTATTGTCATTACTTTTTCTTTTCTACTTTTTCTCTCTCCACCTCTATAGAGCATTTTATCTGTGCTTACATCATTGTATCGAGATGAACCATGACCCTCATCAGAGCAAAAAAGTGGGGTGTTACAATTTCAAAAAACAAACAAAACATTCAAAATGCAGGAAGCTTGCACAAGCACAAAAAATGCGCGCAAGCAACATTTTTCACACTGTGCATGGTGGCCCAAGTGAGCAAAACGTGCACACGCGGGATTTTTTCTTTTTTTTCTAACATCTTAAGCATAAACTGGACTTCGTAACTTATATAATCACATTCTAGCCAATTTTAACTCCAAATTGGACAAATTAACCTAAAACTTAATACAATACAATAAAAAAAGGGATTAAAAATACGAAAAAGAAATAAATTATGACCAAAAAGAAACTTTTGGGTGCTCTCATTTCACCAAATGTGACGTCTAACAAGATTTTCAACCTGTAGAATACTGTTTCTATCATTCAAACATACAATTAATAATAAAGGATAAAGTATGTCTTTTGTCCTTAACGTTTTTTGAAATTTTTCAAAATTATCCCTAATGTTTAATTTGATTCAATTATGTTCTTAACGTTTGAAATAAATTTCAATTCTGTCCCTGGTATTAAATTTTTTATGGTCAAAAGTTAGTGAACTTTTTATCCTAATTTTGCCCTCAATCCAATCCACCTTTCAACCCTAATTCTCAATCCAAGCCCCACCACTCCACTACATTCATCACCACCATATTCATCATAAATGCCCTTTCTCATGATTAACCATCATCACCTCTTTTTCTTGCCACTGGCACCAAACCACAACCAACCTCTTCTTCTTTCTTTATCTTCTCTCTTCTAAACAAGAACAATAACAACAAAAGCTAAGCTAAGCAATGGAGGAGCTGAAGGAATCTTCTAACTAGGAAAATAGAAGAAACTCAAAAAATTGTTTGGCTTTATTCCAGTTTTAGTGTTTTCCTCTTTCACTCGGCACCGTAACATCAATAGTCATTTGTTTCTGCAACTGGGAATAGCCACAAGTACAAAAAAAAAAAAAAATCAGCGACGCCCCACCATCTCACTCTTCCCTGCTGGTGATTGCTGCTATTGCTATTCAAGGCTAGGGAATCTTCTTCTTCATTCTTCATTCTTCATCTCTTTATTCCACTTTCTCCTTAACAAAAATTGATTCTAACCAACTCATTGGAGTTGAATGAAATCTGACAATACCACCACTACTACCACTGCCATTGCCATTCTGACACCTACTACACAGAGCTTTACGCCTAGGTCGTAAATCAAAGGTGGTAAGGCACTATGACCTCTGGAAGCAAAATACGTACATAGATATATATAAAAGATAGTTTAACTAGGAGCCCTGAAAGGAAGGTTGGACAAAATAGAAACAGAAAATCGCATCACACTCGCATGGTTGAGAATAAAACGTGTAGATGATAGAAAGTAGAAGAGATAATATATATATATATATAAAATAAAATTCCAATAAGTTATATAACAAACTTTAGTTTTGACCTGTGAAGCAAAGCCGGCTAGAAATATATATGTATACAACCCAAAAGATGGAATACAAAACCTAATTCTTCGAGGCAACCTCTAGGAGGGACAATACAAGTTTTAATACAACAGTGGAGAATTTACACACACACCCCACAAGCTAAGTACATAGTATGAAAACCTCAAAAGTAGATCTTCGCTTCTGAAGGAATCTCCAGCATGCTCAACAAGGTGCCTCATGTCTTACATCTGAAAAATAACAAATACATATAGAATGTGAATCAGAGGTTCTCAGTATGGTAATAGTGCCTAATAGATAAGATATAAGGCTCTGAGAAGCCAAAGGTAATCCTAAACTTCTACAACCCAGATCAAAGCATAGAGTTCTCACTAACCAGATATATGGTAATCCTATCTAGGGATTAATCAACCTATCTCTTAAAAAATTTTAGTTCTCTACAAACCTTCCAATCGCCAGTTTGGAACAACCCTCAGTGTCACTTCCACCAGCATGAGGGATCACTCAAAGCAAACACATACAAGTCATACAAGTAATACACAGTTAAGAAAACAGTTACAACATTTAAGTCACATAGCATATAAATATAGATAAAAAATTAGGCAAAACCAAACACAATATGCATACTTAAACAAATCATACAATGCACATGATGCATGTCTGGCCTATGGCCAATGAGTCTCATCTGTCGGTTATCCAGCCAAAGCCGACATGTCCGATAGTGAACGCTGGACAGTTTCTACGTGCGCACATCCCTAATAGTCTATGCATATATATATATATATATATATATATATATATATATATATATATATATATATATATATATATATATATATATATATATATATATATATATATATATAATCATTCATTTATCATCTCATTAGGGGAGATCTTTCAGAAAGGTATAAGCGTCCGACCACACTTGCGACACAGGGTCAACAGAATCTCAAATCTCAACCTGGAGCAAGTGAGAGCGAGCTATTACATTTACCCTGGGAGACTCGTGATTCAGATAAATATTAATTACCATCCTAGAGCAAGTAGGACAAAATCTCAACCCTTGCATCTACCCAGTAAGCCCAAATCATCTTAATCCGGAGCAAGTGAGGCGAACCACACCCTTGCATCTACCCAGGGAGCCTCAACAACCAACATGGAGCAAGTAGGATGAAACCACAACCCTTGCGTCTACCCAGGAGGTACGTTCTCATATGTCCAAGAGGAATAAAACAGGGGATCCTATCCTCCCATCATCTCGCTAGAGGTGATTTTACAATATCAGGAGAACAAAGAAGGGTGTCCTCACATTCCATCATCTCACTAAGGTCGCACTTTCAAGAAAGAGTGCTCAAAATGAAAAAATCATGCCCAAATCAGTTTTTTATAATCAAAATATATTTTCATAATCAAAACATGCTTCTTTAAACTTATCTCGATTATACTTCGATATGTCTTCCTTAATCCACTTAGAACACTCCACAAAATATTCTAGCTAATTCACCCACAACACTCTACAATTCTAAGCCACCGACTCTAAATTCATAACAAAAAATGCCCCTTTTATTTAACCCAATACTCTCTCATGCGTACGCAAGCCACCTACCGCGTACGTGAGATTTGAAAAGAAACAGTGTCGTGTACACGAGACCCTATCCGCGTACACGAGACTCTGTCCACATAGGCGGGAATTCCATATTTACATTGTCATGTACATGAGATATCTGGGCAGAGCCCAATATTTGTGTTGTTTGACACTGTCGCATACGCAATCCTGTCAGTTTTGCCAAAAAGCTGTTAAGTTCAGAAAATCAGTTTTTTACACTGAACTTCAAACGCGCATAACTTTTTCCTTAAAAATTATTTTTTATCCGTTCATAAAACGTTATAAAATTCACAGATCTAATTTTTATTCAAGACATTTCACAAGATTTGGGTGTCCGGAAGCCAAGTTATGGTCCGCCGAAGTTGGTCAAAAATCAGATTTTACCAAAACTTACAATTCCTCCAGTTTTCCAAAACTCACAATTTAAAACCAAACCATTCACAACCAAATTCATTCTAATTATTCCTCAAACATATCAACACCTAAATCCTTCAATCTATTCAAAAAATTCCAACATTAAACACCAACTCATCATCAAACTTCTCATATATCACATATATACATATTCAATAACTTCACAATCATTTCCTCACCTAAGTTCCCCAATTCACATCATTATACTCATCATACATCACATATATACACAGTTAACCACCAAATCTAACAATTCATAGTATTCACGCTTATCTTATGGCAATTAGCCTAAGTTTCACGCAACATTATATATTAACTATAAGAAACTGAAACTATACATTGGCCGATTTCTCCTCAATCTTAAACACCATCGAAAGCCTCTTCTCCACAAGTCTCCAAGTTTTCAATTTGCCAATTTAGCTAGCCCCAACCACCAAAACTCCAATTCAAGCACTCAAGTTCATCAATTTAACTTCTATCCACATGAATTCAATTTAAATTTCACATAATTTACCAAAATTATACTAGGGTTCCACTAATTCATCAATTTACAAGGATTTAGTAATTTCTTTCCTTACCCATGGATACTTGGGCACAACCCAATAATTACCCAATGCTAGATTACACCTAAAATATTAAAATCATGAGAATCTCTCAATACCCGTAACCAAAATGCAAAAATAGAATGGAAGAAGACTTTGGGCAAGAAAATCAAAGTACCTTACCACTTTGTTCGGATAGAATTGAAGAACTCAACGAGTGACGAAGGATTAATGTCGGTCTAGAAAATTCAAAGTTTTTCAAACTCGAATGTCGCAAGTATAGCCTAAACCGACAAATAAGCCTCAATCAGAATTTAGAAGAGTGTCACAAGAATCAAATCAATTATCAAGAGTAGAATCCCGAGTTATTTTTTCTAGGACATGCAATTGAGTGCACATCATTGATTAGGAAATTCGGAGATTTTAAATATGGATACGAAAATAGTAAAGCAACTAGAATTCAAAACCAATTAACAATTAACAAATAAATTGCAACAATTGGAAACACTAAGTAAATGGCGATCTAACAAACATGCAACTAAGATAATAGCAATAAAAAGGCATGTGACCAAGAAACATGAGATTAAAGTAAAGTAGTGTCAACAAAAGGGATGACAATCAATTAATCTAAGGGTGTGTGTGGTTGGAAGAATATTTAAGTATTCCTAAGAATATTTAGATGGGAATATCTTATTCACATGTTTGTTTCAAAGTTTAAAAATATTTTCCCAGGTAAACTTTACTCCCTGGAATCAAAATACCACTTTCATTTCCGTCTCCCTCTGGTTATCTTTAATTCCAATGGAAATAGAATGTATATAACAAAGTAAAAAGACCAAAATACCCTTGTTAATTTAACTCTTCTCCTCTTTGTTCAGATTTTTCCCAACTGATTTCATAAAAAAACGAAACCCTAATAGAGCCCTTCCTCCATGAAAACCAAACCCTAGCGAGTTTTTTTCCCAAATTCATGGAGGCTCCACCAGCGTCGGCACCGCCTTGCCGCCGATTGGATTTGCATGACCACCACGCTCCTTGTTTGCATTTGTGTTCATTATCACAGCTCATTTCGGTTCACCGCAACTGCATTTTTGCCGCCATCGTCACGATTCTGTTCGGATCCTTCGTGTTGTGTGGTGACTGTGGTCGCATCTGGCCTCTCTCCTCTGTTTGAGCTCGGTTGCTCGCACGTCTCTCACCTCCGCGTCTGCTCGAGTTGTGCTTCCTGTTTGTGTTGTCTCCCTCGCCTCTCTCTCTCCTCGCGTCTTAGCAATAATCATCAATGCATAGAATATTTTTCAAGCACAGAATATTCTTCTTCAGGTAAGGATTTTAAACTGTTAGAGCTGTATGGCTTTCTGCTAGAACTTGTGATTTGACATTATTTATGTTTAGATATTTATTTTTATTTGTTATTTATTTTTTTCTGAATTCTATTTCTGCTAGAATATGTCATGCTAAATTGAATATGGCATATATATTTGTACATGTTATGGTGGATTGAATCAAAGGTTGAATGTTGAGGTTGAATGATGAGGTTATAAAACAGAGTTGTGTTTCACCTTTTGATCAAGTATATATAAGACGAAGGCTATGGTGGATTGAATCAAAGGTTGAATGTTGAGGTTATAAAACAGAGTTGTGTTTTTTTTCTACTGATTCTGTTTTCAGTCACATGAAATTAATAAGCATATATTCTGCTGATTCTTTTTTTTTTCTGCTGTGGTTATACGACATATATTTGTCCTTTGAATACTTTTTTCCAATTTTTTGCCCCTTACTCTCAAGAATAATTATTGCATACTGTAATGAGTCCAGTGACATTACATGGGTGAACCAGGTTTGACAATTTAAAGCTGTGAAAGAACAATTATCTCTTCACTGTTGCTAAGAGAGAAAAGTTTGAAGGTAGTTCATGTGTATAAGTCATGTTCAAGCTTAGCTTTGTTGGAAAGGCGAATTGATTGAGCTTTACTTATTTGAATTTGAATTTTCACTTTTGTTTCAATTGATTATGTGAGATCATTTCAAATTTTCAATACATGGATATTAGGATATGTACCCATATGAATCTCACCCATGTGTTCATATTCTTTTGGTTTTAGTAATTATCTTAGTTGTTGGATTATGTATAATCTTGCAGCTTCACAAATGGTTGATGACTTAAGTTATTGTCATCTTCTTGTTATAGATAACAATTTAAGAATTTCTCTCCAAATATTAACAATTAGTGTGACTCTTTTACTTTTTGCTGATTTGAAAAATGGTCTATACTTTTTTGTTGCTATTAATTTACATCTAAATTGGGATATTTGAGTATTTTGTGTTAATTTATTTTTTTATTATGGTAATTGTGTATATCAGTTCGTGGAAGATTGCATTAGTTTGATTTTGGTGTGCAGAACCTCTTCCCTGGGTTGTGGTTGTCGGAGGTTACAGCTGATTCATACAAGGTTCCTAAAGAGAAGGCTACCAATGTATAATAATTTCAGTCTCCTATTCATTTTTAATGATGATGTTCAACTTTTTATTTGATTTAGCTGTTAATTATTTTTTCTATTTTCAGAGGTAGCATTCAGATTAGCAACTTGGTTTGAAGGCAGCACGCACCTGCCTTTTGTTCCTTCCAATGCTAGTTTTGATTTAATAAGTATAATTCATTCTTTTGTGTTTATAAGAATAATTTCTCAAGAGAGAAATAAAAATGATCGATTGATATCATATAAAGCTGTGTAGTTTCAAGGACAAAGCTATGATAGTGTTTAAATTAATAGATTCAAGATTGTGGCACTTGTATATTCAAAGTTGCTTTGGTACCTAGTAGTGTTAGATTAGTAGTCTCTTCATGACTTGGTATATTTGAACTTTTATGAGATTGCATTGCTCCTTTCTCTCATGACCTCCAATCCTGTTTAGAGATTCTTGCTTATGTATTCTTTAGATTTGGCCCAACTCATGGGATAGAATCACAAGTTTTATCATGGTATGCTTTCATGTGGAGCAAGAACTATGAGATTACTTATTTGGGATTCTGCAACTGTGTTTGAAGTGTGTCCAGCTGAATGATTTGGGGATATGAGATATTGTCTTATTCAAATTATCTATATCTAAAAAAGTGACTTTTTCTAATCTATGATTTAAGTATTTTCTGTTAATTTAATTGTGATATTTGTTATTAGGCATATTTTAGTAAATTTAATTGTGATAATATTAATTTCAATTAAACATTGTTATTAGGGGTATCATAGTAAATTTATTAGTAGAGATATTTTTGTAAATTCACAAAAATTTCAATGTAAAAAAAATAATAATATTCGATTAATTTTATATTTAATTTTTTAAAAAAATTAAGAAATTTGATATTGGGGGTAATTTTGGAAAATAAATATTCTTTTCTAAAAATAATTATATTGAATTTATCTTGAAATATATTAATATATAAATTTTTTATGTATTTTTAAGTTTAGTCATTAACCTTTTAATTTGAATGAGTAAAAATAATTTTGACATATTAAACATATTTAATATTAGAAATATTTTAGTAAATTAAAAAAAATTAAAATCAATAAAAATTTTAATTAAGCATATTCGATATTAGGGTATTTTAGTAAATTTAAAAATAAAATAAAAAATAATATTTTATTATATTTATATTTATTTAACAAATTAGTCTAAAAAATTTAATTAAAAATATTTTATTTTATTATATTCATATTTAATTAATATATTTACTAAATTTAATCATTAATATTCTAATTGAAAAATTTAAGGACATTTTGGACAAATTATTCACAATTTTCAAATACACTATATATGAACCAAATAAAAACTAACACATTTCTAGCCATATTATTAATATTCCATGGATTTTACTTTTACAAACCAATCATAGGAATACTATATACTTGGTAATACTATTCTAAGAAATCATATTGCTAGTAATGATATTCCTAAGCATAAAAACTAATCCTTCAACCAAACATACCCTAAAGGGCCTTGGTTAGAGGTGAGAACTAGGCTTCCTATCCTTGTTGTTAACCATAAACATGATAATTAGAAAGAGTATTCCTACTTCGTCATCCTCTAACATGGAAGAAAAGTCAAGTAGGCATAGCTGATTTCAATCCACAAGTCTTAGCCAACTTACTAATTTAACTTAGTAAAAGACTAGTGTTAGTGGAAACCAAACAAACTAACGACTTTGAATTACCAATCAGAATTGGACATTAACAACTCAAGGATGCCCAATTACTCAACCCCCAAGCCAAGAAAGAAAATCTACTCCATACTCAAAGTAAACATTTTATCAAACACTTGGTGAGCAAGAAAAGGAACATCATGTAATTGAGAAAATTAAACACAATTAAATCTACTCACTACTAATTATCAATAATAATAACAACTCAATTAACACAGATAAATCATGAAAACTTCAATGCATAAATATAAATTCAAAATTAACACGATCCATAAACTAACAATCTAACAGAAAGTAGCTATCAATATTTTTAAGTGAAATTAAACTAGAGAAACTACAGTTAAAGTAACAAAACAGAAATTCAATAAGATCTAATTCAAAAATTAGGACAAAATATAACCAAAGAGTACTAAAACCTAGAGAGAAGGAACAGTTTCTCTTTTTAGAAATCTAAAAACAAAAAACTAGCTAAAAATTTTGCAATTGTGTGTATGCTTGAGTGTCTCCATCCCCATTTAATTTTTGGCCCTTCTCCATTCGGAATTGAGTTAATTTGGGCCCAAGAATAGTCCAAAAATCATTGATACGTGCAATTCTAAGAAAATCACACGCTTCGTGTCATGCGTATGCATGCGTCATAGGTACGTGCGAATGCCAAATCATCAATTCTTCAAGTCTTCGTGATCCTTACACTTTTGCATGCTTCCGTTCCATCTTCTAAGCCAGTCTCGGCCTGTAGATCCTAAAATTACTCAGCAAACACATCACGTCATCGAATGGTAATAGAAGAGGTGATGCATGTGCATCTGAGCTAGATTAGTTAGTCTATAGTTTAGTTTCATAAAATTTCTAGATAATAAACATTTCATAAAATTTCTACCTAATAAACAAGTGTTTGCATGAAATATCTCTGCATGTGATGGATCATCAAGCATGATATAAAATTGTGACTATTTTGTGAAGAAACAAAAGTCATTTAATGCAATAAATGATGCTAAGTGAATGTGTTGATTAAGAGGATTATATTGCACTGAAATATGATAATATATCTTGTATTGATTCATGAAATATCAAACTTTGATGCACTTGAATTGTTTGATGATAGGTGAAGCATGGATAGATGAAGTAGAGACAAGCACATGCCAACTTGGAGTGTTGGCAAATCCTACTGCAAGGAGCCTTGCCTCAAGGAATGCCAATCTAAAGAAGCAGGGCATTGGCAACCCCCAATATAGGGGCATTACTTTAAAGAACACCAACTATGGAAGAAATGTGCCATTGGCCTGGCAACACCTACTTGTACTGGCATTATCATGAAACAACGCCCATGCTTAACGAGGAAATCCTGGAGCTAACTCCCCACCGTTGGCAACACCTACTTGTACTGGTGTTATCATGAAACAACGCCCATGCTTAATGAGAAAATCCTGGAGCTAACTCCCTGGAATTGGAAACGCCTACTTACACTGGCGTTATCATGAAACAACGCCCATGCTTAATGAGGAAATCCTGGAGCTAACTTCCTAGCGTTGGCAACTTGAGAAACAAGAGAAGTTATCCTGGAATAATGCCAAGTAACTCCTGGAGCTAACTCCTTGGTGTGGGAAACTTGAGAAACAAGAGAAGTTATCCTGGAACAATGCCCAAACATGAAATCCCTTGAGGAGTGTGGCATTGGCAACAGGAGCAGACGATTCCCTCGTCTCTGGTTTTATTTGAATCCAAAACTCTTCTGCCGTGCCTCAGACCTTACAACTTCGTTGAAATAAGAGCTGAAGCACCAATCTCTTTTGCTTTGAATCCTAGCATCCAGAGGTGGGAAACTATAGAATTTCTTTTTTGCCCGCAGAAGGCCTTATTTTTGAGTAGAGAGGGCAATTGAATTAGTCGTCATCCTTCGCTCTTGTGGGACTCAAATCCACTACTACATAGGCTTTTTTTTCCTTGTTCTACCGAGAAGATTGTTTAGAACCTTCGGGGAGTTCTCCGCACAAAGGAAATATATGAAACACTACCTAAGCAAACCAAACTGCTACGCTCCTGCACCAATTGCGGTGCAATAAAGTTGTAATTCACAATCCAAGACTTCAGATAAGGTAATAGGCTTGAGAGATGTAAATCCAGACTTCTTGAACTCAATCCTGTAAAGAGGACACCTGATCCACGCTCTCTTCCCTTGGTAAAGAGGAATTTGAAATCTAAATCAATCACAAAGATTCAAAGAAGTTATCTCTTAACAACGCCAAGACAAGCCCTGGAGAGTGCTCCTAACATTGGCAATGCCAAGATTCAAAGGAGTTATCTCCTAACAACACCCAAATAAACTAGCGCCAGCCTGAGATAACGCCAGCGATGAGTTAGGGTTGCAAGCATCAGTGCTCACGCGTACCCTAACCAATAAGCACTGGAATCCTTGCATAAGCATACAATTTGGAGTTCACCGCACTATCACTTAGTGACTTTACTCACTAAGACATCATAAGCAATTCTTCAATCCATTCCAATTGAGAGAATCCTTTGTGCATAGTTCTTTTCTTGCTTGGGGACAAGCAAGATCTTAAGTTTGGTGTTGTGATGCATGTGCATCAGAGCTAGTTTAGTTAGCTAATTTAGTTAGTCTATAGTTTAGTTTCATACAATTTCTAGCTAATAAACAAATGTTTGCATGAAATATCTCTGCATGTAATAAATCATCAAGCAAGAATTGAAATTGTGACTATTTCATGAAGAAACAAGAGACATTTGATGCAATAAATGATGCCAAGTGAATATGATGATTAAGAGGATTATATTGCACTGAAATATGATAATATATCTTGTATTGATTCATGAAAGATCAAACTTTGATGCACTTGAATTGTTTGATGATAGGTGAAGCAGAGAGAAGAGCATGCCAACTTGGAGCGTTGGCAACGACCACTACAAGGGGTGTTGCCTCAAGGAATGCCAATTCTAAAGAAGCAGGGCATTGGCAATACCCAATATAGGGGGCGTTACTTCAAGGAACGCCAACTAAGGAAGCAATGTGGCATTGGCAACGCCTACATTAACTGGCGTTCTCATGAAATAATGCCCATGCTTAATGAGAAAATCCTGGAGCTAACTCCTTGGCGTTGCAAATGCCTACTTGGACTGGCGTTATTATGAAACAACGCCCATGCTTAGTGAAGAAATCTTGGAGCTAGCTCCCTGGCGTTGGCAACGCCTACTTACACTGGCGTTATCATGAAACAACTCCCATGCTTAATGAGGAAATCTTGGAGCTAACTCCCTGGCGTTGTCAACTTGAGAAACAAGGGAAGTTATCCTGGGACAATGCCAAGAAACTCCTGTAGCTAACTCCCTAGCGTTGGCAACTTGAGAAACAAGAAACGTTATACTGGAACAACACCCAACCACGAAAGCCCTTGAGGAGTGTGACTTTGGCAACGCCAAGATTCAAAGAAGTTATCTCCTAACAACGCCAAGAGAAGCCCTGAAGAGTGCTCCTAGCGTTGGCAATGCCAAGATTCAAAGGAGTTATCTCTTAACAATGCCAAGCAACCTTGGAAGGTGGACCTTGGCACTGGCAACGCCCAAATAAACTGGTGCCACCTTGAGATAACAGTTACGTTGAGTTGGGTTTGCAAGCATCAAAGCTCATGCGAATGCGTGAGTCAGGCCTGCACAAGACCAGTGGCATGAATCAAGTTTTAGGCATTGGCAATGCCACGTTAAACTGGAACCCCCTCAAGATAACACCTGCGATGACTTTGGGGTGTAAACTTTAGTGTTCACGCATACGCATGGGGTGCGCGTACGCGTGACAATTGACACCAACGGCAAAAATCAAGAGTGCCCGTTTCATATAACGCCAGGTGGGCGTTGCCAATGCCAGCAAAAGGGGGTGTTATGGAGCAAATAACGCCCAAGGCCTAAAGGAAGTCCAAAGCCCAGCAAAGCCCACTCTGGAAGTAGAATTTGAAAGCACTTAAGGAGCAGAGAAATAGTATAAATAGGAGGGGGGGTTTGAACTGAGGGAGGACTTTTGTTTTGAGCTTTACGTGACTTCACTTTTTGCTTATACTGAACTTTGAGTTTATTTTTCCAGTCTTTACTTTTTCCTGTTTTTGTTTCTTGGTGAGAGAGCTATGAGTCACTAAACACTGATTCATTTGGGGGAGAAGCTTTGTTTTGATTCCAATGAATTGATATTATTATTCTTCTTCTCAATTCAATTATTGTTTATATAAGAGACTTTTTGTGCTTCATAGATCTAATTCTATCGAGAGAGGGATTAGATCTATTTGAATTCTATGATAAGCTTGAGAAAGGATTCATAGAATTCAGTTTGAAACTCTTCTCTCACAACTCTCTTGATTGATAATCCTTAGCTTTATATGTGAGATGTAATCACTTTGAATTGAGATCTTGAGGGTTGTATGGCTTGAGATTAAAAATTGAACTTCACATTTTCTCATGAGAAATAGATCAAGATATTGGGGATTGATTATGTTGAGAGACATTGAATTACCAAGAGATTGGGATTCGGTTACTTATAATCTGCCATGGATCTACTTTAAATGATTGAGAATGAGTTGAGAATCATTGATTCAGGAAGAATTAAAATATCTCAAATCCTTAATGATTTCATCCATTATCGTTTCTTCACTTATTTCAATTTCTCATTCTGATTGCTTGCTTTAGTTTCCTTTCCGAATTACTAATTTCTACTTGATTCCCATTATCCCCAATTCCCTTTATATTCCAGCACTTTAATTCCATTGTCATTCATTCTTCCGCATTTACATTTCTTGAAATTTAAGTTTACGCACTTTAATTTCCAGTTATTTACATTCACACTTTTTACTTTCAATCAATTATTTTCTTGCTCTTTACGTTTCATGCAATTTACTTTATTATCAAGTTATCTAAGATTTGAACTAACTTCATCAATTTGCTTGTGTAACTAGAATATTCGATTAATTAAAATTTCTTAATCTCTCAATCCTCGTGGGATTGACCTCACTCATAGTGAATTATTACTTGATCACGACTCGGTGCACTTGTTGGTGGAATTTGTTCTTCAAATTTGTATAAAGTTTTTGGCTCCTTTGCCAGGGATTGATCTATATTGACAATGATTAAGTTAGTTAGTTAGCTACCTAGATTAAACATTTTTCTTTTATTTTGTTACTTAGCTTAATTTTGGTTTGCATATTTTGCTTTTACGTTTGATGCCATTCAATTGCTCATTATATATAATTTCATTTTAGTTTTAGCATGCTAACTGTATAAGATTTTGTATTATCTAACTCTAATTACACTCTATGATAGAGTGGCCATTTCCACTTGTTTCTTTGATTGTCTTTGTGTATGCCAATTGGTAAAAGAGGTGAATCAACCTCATTATTTGATTTAGAATCTGAAAGGACTTTCTAGAGATGAAAAGAGAAGCAAGGGGCAAGAGAGTGGTTGGAGAAGAGGAAGAAGAAGATTCAGACCAAGTCATGGAGGAAGAAATTCACAACCACAATGAAGGAGTTAGTAACAATCATGTTCAACCAACTAGAAGGACTTTGGAATCTTACACTAATTCCAAACCTGAAAATTGTGGAAGCAACATTCTTACTCCCAACATTCATGCCAACAACTTTGAGCTTAAACCCTAACTAATCACCTTAGTCCAACAAAATTGCCAATATGGAGGAGGTACCCAAGAAGATCCCAACCAACATTTGTCTACATTCCTGAGAATATGTGGCACTGTCAAGACAAATATGGTTCATCATAACATCTATATATTGCTTCTGTTTCCCTTCTCCCTGAGGGTTAGAGCATACCAATGGCTGGAGACTTTTTCTAAGGAGAACATCACCACTTGGGATGATTTGGTTAATTAGTTCTTGACCAAATTTTTTTCCCCTCAATGGATCATCAAGCTTAGAAATGAGGTTTAGACATTCAAACAACTTAAAGGGGAGTCAATCAATGAAACTTGGGAAAGATACAAAGGACTACTGAGGAAATGCCCACCCAACATGTTCACTGATTGGGTGCAACTGCAGATTTTCTATGAGGGCATAACCCAAGCAACAAGAAATTCATTAGATAACTCAGCAGGAGACTCACTCCACATGAAGAAAACTCCCAAAAAAAGCAATGAAGCTCATTGAAATTGCAAACAACCAATATTTTTACTCTTCGGAGAGAAACATTAATCCAAAGATAGGAATGTTGGAGCTTGATGTGGTCAATGCTATCTTGGCTTAGAATAAACTCATGAAACAACAATTTCAGCAACAAATGGATTTGGTGAATAAGAGAATGGATGGAATGCAAGGTGCTACTGCTAATAGACAACATCAAGCTCATGGTTCAAATGGAGTAAACCAAATTGAAGAGAAGTTTGAACCATTCACCTATGAGCAATTGGTGCACAGAACTAGCTCCGCAATATTCGTACAGATAGACCGGCAAGTGTACCGAGTTATCCAAGTAATACCTCAGGTGAGTGAGGGTCGATCCCACGGAGATTGTTGGTTTGAACAAGCAATGGCTATCTTGTAGATCTTAGTCAGGCAGATAGAAAAAATGATTGTTGTGGAAAATCAAATAAGACAGAATAAATAAATAAAATGTTACTAGATATTTGTGAAATTAATAGTATGAGAATGGTTGAGGCTTCGGAGATGCTTCTTCCTTCTGGATCAACTTTTCTCACCATCTACTCCAACTTCTAATTGATTCATTCCATGGCAGGCTATAAATGATTAACGCCGGGTCAGCGGTCATTAATCTTCTTTGCTTCAGATCAAACGCCGGGTCAGCGGTCATCCAATCTGAACGGAGATAAAGCTCCAGTAGTTGTTCCCTTGGTGATCTTACTCAAAATGCCACAGACAATGTTGGATTTTACAGATCAGAGAACTCTACTCCTTGGATTCTAGCCTATACCACAAAGGCCCTAATTCCCACGTACCTCGGCTGAATGATGTCTCGAGAAGTCTCTAACGAAGTCGTGGATTAGCCGTCTAAGAGATGTATAATCAAGCTTGTGGTTCAGTACTATCCCGTCAATGACTCGTAAAAACCCATGTGAATAGGGATGACAGTCAAGTTACACTCCCAATTCATTAGGATGAAGAACGAAGATACATCTTAGAATAGAATCAAGCATAGATTAAGACAGAATAGTGATATTATTAATTCATAAGAATCAGCAGAGCTCCTAACTTTAACCTAGAAGGTTAGTGACACATACTGTACAAAAGTGATATAAAACATGTAGAGTGGGCAAGAGATGTTGTGGAAGATCCTAAACATGGGTGATATTCTCCTATATATACTAATCTGATAACTAAGAATTATAGAAATAAGATAAACTAGTCTTGTAGTGCGAAAATCTACTTTTCGGGCCCACTTAGTGAGTATTTGGGCTGAGCTTGAGTGAAGCCATAAGTTGGTACTCTCTTTTGGGCGTCCAATACCAGCTTTGGACTTCTGAATGGGCGTTGGATGCCAGCTACCCTCTTTTGGGCGTTGGACACCAGGAATGGGACTGGTGGCTGGCGTTGAACGCCAGTTTTGGACCTTCATTTCCAGAGTAAAGTATGAACTATTATATATTTCAGGAAAACCTTGGATGTTAGTTTTCCAAAGACATTGATAGTGCGCCATTTGGACTTCTGTAGCTCCAAAAATTCTCCTTTGAGTGCACAGAGGCCAGATCCTGACAGCATCTGCAATCCTTTCTCTGTCTCTGAATCAGACTTTACCAAAACTCCTTAATTTCAGCCAGAAAATACCTGAAATCATCATAAAACACACAAACTCAAAGTAGAATCTAAAAATATGAATTTTGCACTAAAACCTAGGAAAATATAATAAAACTTAAACAAAACATAATAAAAACTATATGAAAATGATGCCAAAACGCATATAAAATATCCGCTCATCAGCAATGAAGGATGGAACAGGTCCATGGTAAGAGATTTCTTGTATAGTTTGGAATCAATCAAAGACAAGAATTAATTCGTTAGTAGCATAGTCCAAACCAACAATGAATTCTCATAATCAAACAAGAATGGACATCAATGACTCAAGGGTCACCAAAGTCATCAATTTCAAGCCAAAAGTAAAGAAAAACTAAGTAAAAACTAAGCCAAGCATTTTATCAAACACTTGGTGTGTATGAATATAAAATAACATTAAATTGCAGTAAAAATAAATTCTAACTACCAAATGCAAGAAAATGATAATAACAACTAAAGAAAGCAATAATCAACATGAAAAAATAAATTGCAATAATCGAAATTAAAATTAACAAAAGTATCCATAAACATAAAAATGAAAAATAAAGGAAATAACAAAGAGATGAAGAAGATAAAGACAAGAGAGAGCAAGAAACATAAATGAAGCTACATTAAAACAAGAATTAAATGCTGAAATTAAAGAGAAGTAAACTAAAAACCCTAATTCTAGAGAGAAGGGGGAGCTTCTCTCTCTAGAAAACTAAATAAAACATGTAAAAATATAAACCTAAGTGCTCCCCCCTTCATCCTTCTTCACTTTGGCTTGAAATAGCTTCAGAAATGAGTTGGACTGGGTTTTGGAGGCCCAGAAATCGACCCTAGCAATTTGCATTAATGAGGTCACGTGACGCTTGTCACGCGTGCGTGTGGGCGACGCGCACGCGTCGTTTGGCGCAATTCACTCCCACGTGTACGCGTCGCTTGCAAATCTTCCTTGTGCATACGCGCGCATACTTGTGTGTACGCACACTTGCTAAAAAGCTCCAAATGCTCATTTCTTCATGAATTTTCCTCTTTGCATGCTCCTCTTTCATTTTCACCAAGTCATCCCTACCTTATACATCTCAAATCACTCACAAACGACATCAAGGTATCGAATGGAAGGTAAATGGAATAAAATAGGCTAATTTAGGCACGAAAGAGCATGTTTTTATCATCAAGCACAAATCTGGAGGAAAACTCAAAAGCATTCTATTTAAGGGAATAAGTGCAAGTTTATGTGATGAAATCCACTCAAATCAAACAAAAAATTATCGTAAAATATGGATTCATCAGTCCACTTCATGAATAACACTTCCAACTCATCCCAAAATGATCCGTATGTAGACAAATTCAACCCAGGATGGAGGAACCACCCAAATTTTGGGTGGGGAGGAAAGCAAAACCAAGGGCAAAGGAATGGAGATTCTAACAACAATAACTCCCAAAACACAAACACATTCAACCACTGATGAGTAGAGAATTAGTGTTGATCTAGAATTTCTCAAAATAAGATCACTTCGTTGCAAGTATAGCCAAATCAACAACTAACTCTCAACATCAAAGTTTAGATATTCAAATACAAAACATAAACCAAGATCGAGAGTAATTCAACCTCGGGTCGTTCTCCCTAGGAATGCAATTGAAGTGTTATCACTTTTGGTTGTGGGGAAAAAGGGGTTTCAATCAAGCAAAGAACAAAATATTAAAAGAACTAAGATATAAAAGAACTAAGCAATGATCAAAATTGAAATTAATGCAATTAAAAAGGAAACAAGATCAAAACTAGTGAAAATGCTAAGATATGCATAAAAGAGCCTTGACTTGGAAAACGAGAATCCGAGGAATCCTATCATCGCCATAACCACAACTATGGTAATTATGATGATTCAATCTCGCTTAGGCCCAGTTTGGGTAAATAACTTAAATAAGTTCTTTTGGAAAAGGAGCTTAAAACATAAGGACTTTTATTAAAAGCAGCTTATAAATAAGTTATTTTGTGTTTGGATTTTTAGTTATAAAAGTACTTATTTTAAAGTTGTAGCGTTTGGATAAATAACTCAAAAAATAAATTTTTTTTATAAAAGAGAATGAATATTAAAATAACCATGATAACAAATACTTTCCAATATTGAATGTTGATTTTACATAACCTAATCACTAATATTGTGTATGATATGATAGGTGAAAATAAAAAATAAATATAAAATGCGTGTCAATGTATATTTTATTGTTGTTTTTTATTTTTTATTTTTACTCCTATTAGAACTCTCTTCTCCTTTATTGAGGTCAAGAACTTGTTATAATTAACTATGAAAATAATAATAAGCTATAAAATTACATATGAAAAAAATAAAATTAAAACTGAAATTTCATACCACACTTGAATACAAATTTAATAATAAAAAATAGTGATAAAATGATAAAAAAATATTTAGAAGGAATATATGCAGTAAGTTGTTCAGATGTAATATTGTCTGAAAATGTGGAGTATCAATACTTCCATCAGATGTTACGTAAAAATGGTTAGACTTAGAACATTGCGTGAGAATGATGGTGAAAGGCCAGTGCTTCTAGCAGACCTTGTGTGAAAATGGTGATGAAGGGTCAGTATTTTTCATAGAGTCAAGAAGGAAAGTAGATTTTTTTGTTTTAAAATTAATTTTTTTTAAATAAGTGGTAGAATGACTTCTCGAGAAGCAAGAAGTCATATATTTCTACTTCTTCAAAAAGCTGCAAATTAACTTTTTGGGAAGTTAAAAGCTTTTTTTAAAATAGTGCCAAACACATAGATTGTGACTTTTCATAATCCAAAAGTTAAAAAAAGTAACTTCTGCTACTTCCCAAACGGTTGGGCTCTTGACAGTTTGTGCCCCGAACACCATTGAAAAAAGGTAAGGAAACTCTTTGCCTTTGTGAATTTGTGTATTTAGAAACCCTAGGTATTGATTTATGGTGATTTGTATGGTTTTAGTTAAGTTCTTGCACTTGTTTGAGTTAATTTGGAGCATTGGTTCTTGAATTGGTGGCTTTTTGGTGAGTTGAAGCTTGCTTGGGCTCAAATTGGTGTTTTGTGCTTATTGGAAATCCGCCAAGGTATGGTTTCAGTTTTCTCTATGTAATATATATCTCTAGACACTTAGGCTAGTGACCCATAGGATAGGTTTGGATTGAATTGATTGTTGGATTTGAGAATGCATGATGGTGTTGTTAAATTGATAATGTGTGATGATGTTAATGCTTGTGATGGTTTTGATGTGTTGAGATGAAAATTATGATGAGGTATGATAAATGAAGCTTATGAGTAATGCGATTTGGTGCAAGTTGTTAATATTGATTATTGAGATGCAAATTATGGAATTGTTGGGTTATAAAGGTGGAATTGATTGATAGAGGTGTTGAATTGGTCAAAATGTAATAGAAGGGTAAAGTATAATATTTAGTAGTGTTTTATGGTGAGATGGACTAGGCTTTGATTTGAGCACTTAGTAAATTTTGATAAAAATGGATTTTTAGTGAACTTTGACGGATCATATCTTGAGCTACAATTTTTGAAATTGAACAATTTTTATATCAAATTAAAGATAATTCAAAAATCTTTAAAAGGATATAGATTTTGGAGGAAACTAAATTTTGTAGAAAAAGATATGATCGTTGGAAATTTGTATCAGAAATCTGAATTCTATGATTTTGCAGAATTTGTGATTTCTTATTTGTGTGCGCACGCACACTGCTGTGCGCGTACTCTGATCAGTGACAAATTTTAACTTGTACATATGCACAGCCTTGTGCACACGCACACCCTGTGTGTTTTTGAAAAACGTGCGCACGCACAGTCTTGTGCGCACGCACGCATGGGGATTTGGCTGCTATTGGGAACGCTAGTAATAAACCACTATTTTATGGTTTATCTTGTGCTAAATTGAGTGGTCTTTATCAATTCTTTGCATACTTATTCATAAAATTTGCATGATTTTACAATTCTTTCCCAATCTTGTTCTATGGTTGAAAACTTGCTTCCTAAACCCTTAAATTGTCAATTCTTAATTTCTCTTTATCCCATTCGATGCCGTGATCCGTGTGTTAAGTGTTTTCAGGCCTTATAGGGTAGGAATGGCTTAGAGGATGGAAAGGAAGCTTCCAAAAATGGAAGGAACACAAGAAACCAAGGAGCTGACCAGCGAGAATCGACGCGCACGCGTACCTAACACGTACGGGCAAATTGACACATTCCCTATCGACGCGGATGCGTACCTGACGTATATGCGTGAACATGCAGAAGACCATCGACGTGCACGCGTACGCGTGACATGCGTTACGTGCAGAAATCGTAGAAAATGTTGGGGGCGATTTTGGGCTGAGTTTGGACCTAGTTTTCGGCCCAGAAATGCCTCAAAACACATTCACACATTCTCAATTTTTAGCTTTTGTTTTAGTTTTTGAATCTTGGGGAGAGATTACTATTTCCTCTAGGATTCTTCGTAGATTTAGAGTTTTTCAGTTTTATACTTTTGAGTTGGATATTGAGAAGAGTTACTACCTCCGTGAAGTTTTTATCATTCTTGTTTGTTTTCTATTCCTTTACTCTTTTTATTCCTCATTTACTTTTTTTAGAGTTATATGAATATCTTCGATTTTGGAATTAATTAATGCAAAGATACCTTTCTATTTAATTTCATTATTTGTTGATTATTTTCAATTGAGTTTAATTGCCATGTCTTTTTCCTACTCCATTTTCATGTATACGAAGATGGCATTCATTTAATGGAGTAGTCTTCTAACTTGGCTTTGGAGTTGATTAATAGGAGACCCTTGAGTTGGAAGACTCAAGAGTTAAATTGTAGATGGAAATGGTTGGCTGGCTCTCTAGTCACTAACGCTAATCCTTCCCAAGGGAGAGAATTAGGACTTGTGAATCAGAGTTAGCTTAACTACTTGACTTTCTTTCATTTGTTGAGGGTTAACTAAGTAGAAATAATAACATATTACTATTAATCTTGGAAAATCCAACAAGGATAGAACTTCCGACTAATCTTCTCATGGCCAAGGCTTTTATTTCAATTACATAAAACCTCTTGTTAATCTACATTACTTTAATTTGTAATCATCTACTTGCCCATCCCCCAAACTCCAAATTTCTTGAGAAACTCCTGATCAATAAATAGCACTCTCTTAGCAACTCGTTGGGAGACGACCTGGAAATTCTACTCCCAGTATTTTGTTCTTAATTTTGTGACAACTCTTTATAAATTGATACGCGGAATTTTCATCGTTTAAGAACTGTACTTGCAAACTAAATTTCCATTATAAATTCTTAATCAGTAATTTTCCCTACGTCAATTTTTGGTGCCGTTGCTGGGGAGTTGCAATAGTATGCTAAATTATTGGTTAGTGTAAATATTTTTAAATTTACATATTTGCATATTTTATTTTACTTTATTGCCATGAGCTATATGTTTCTTTCATTGAATGACGCGTTTACTACCTGATCCGAGCTTAGCCGAGTTTGATCCGGAAATTGAAAGAACTATTTCACGTATAAGGCGAGCTCGGCGTCGGTTAGCCTCTGAGGATGGTGAAGTGGTTACTACCAATTCGCCAGTCTTGTCTGAGGATGAATTTGAAGCGTTATTTGAGGAAGAAACAAGCTCCTTTGTTACTGATTCTATTGTTTTACGCACAGGTAATATGGCAGAGCCAAGGAGGATTACTCTCCAGGAAGCAGGATCTCTGGACTTTAGACTACCCCCATTTCAAGCGCGTCATCCAAATTTGGGTGCAGATTTTGAACTGAAGACTGCGCTAATCAATCTTCTGCCTAAGTTTGAGTTAAACCTCAGAGTGGTCCCTGAACTTGCACTCGACTCTCAAAGTGGTCCTTAAGCTTGCACTGGCCTCAATATTATCCCCGAATTTAACACAAGTGTTTCACGGTCGTCCCTGAAGCATTTTTTGGAGAATATTCCTTAACGGCACGCTGACGTGTATGGAGAGACGCCACGTTGGATATCTGACGTGGCTGTTATCATTTTTAAACTCAATTTAGTCCCTGAATTATTTTATAACCCTAATCTCCAATTTATTATCAAAAACCACTCTCTTTCTTCTTCTCTGCTCTCCTTCGTCTTCTCTGCCATTGTTGAACGTGATTTGAGTGGGTCATGATGAGTGGAGACAGCAAATTGAGGTTATTATGAAGGCCCGAATTTTGGAGGTTATGATGCTCATGATGTATATTATGATGAGTTAGATGGGACAAATTCTTGGTATTCTGAAGAAATGAAGACACCCCTAACTCAGAGGATGATGACTCATTTCCTGTTTTCAGAGAAAAAACAAGGTTCGAGAAACTCCAATTAGAGGTAGGGATGAAATTCAACACGAAGATGGATTTTAAGGAGGCTGTGAGGGAGTATTGCATCCAGGAAGATAGACGAGTTAGATTCAAGAAAAATGATAATGTACGATGCAGGACTTTATGTAGGGGTGAGGAATGTTCATGGGTTATCTATATCTCTAAGGATAGTGAGATTGTTTACTGGCAAGTTAAAACCTTCAATGATGATCATACCTACTGATGAGCGGATAATTTATACGCTTTTTGGCATTGTTTTTATATAGTTTTTAGTAAGTTTGAGCTACTTTTAGGGATGTTTTCATTAGTTTTTATGTTAAATTCACATTTCTGGACTTTACTATGAGTTTGTGTGTTTTTCTGTGATTTCAGGTAAATTCTGACTGAAATTGAGGGATTTGAGCAAAACTCTGAAAAAGGTTGACAAAAGGACTGCTGATGCTGTTGGATTCTGACCTCCCTGCACTCGAAATGGATTTTCTGGAGCTACAGAACTCTAAATGGCGCGCTCTCAACGGCGTTGGAAAGTAGACATCCAGGGCTTTCCAGCAATATATAATAGTCCATACTTTATTCGAAGAATGACGACGCAAACTGGCGTTGAACGCCAAGTACACACTCCTTTCTGGAGTTAAACGCCAGAAAAACGTCATAATCCGGAGTTGAACGCCCAAAGCACATCATAACTCGAAATTCAACTCCAAGAGGAGCCTCTGCTCGTGGATAAATCAAGCTCAGCCCAAGCACACACCAAGTGGGCCCCGGAAGTGGATTTATGCATCAATTACTTACTCATGTAAACCCTAGGAGCTAGTTTATTATAAATAGGATGATTTACTAATGTATCAATCATCTTTGGTCTCAGTTTTGTTTTATTCTTCATCTTAGGAGATCATTGATCACGTTTAGGGGGCTGGCCATTCGGCCATGCCTGAACCCTTTGCTTATGTATTTTCAACGGTGGAGTTTCTGCACACCATAGATTAAGGGTGTGGAGCTCTGCTGTACCTCAAAGATTAATGAAGTTCTATTTTCTTTTATTCAATTCTCTATCTTATTCTTATTCCAAGATATTCATTCGTACTCAAGAACATGATGAATGTGATGAGCTAATAACTCTCATCATCATTCTCACTTATGAACGCGCGTGATTGACAACCACTTCCGTTCTGCGTGTAACAAGGCTTGAATGTATATCTCTTAGGTTCCCCAACAGAATCTTCGTGGTATAAGCTAGATAGATGGCGGCATTCATCTGGATCCGGAAAGTCTCACCTTGTCTGTGGTGTTCCGAGTAGGATCCTGGGAATCCGGAAAGTCTCACCTTGTCTGTGGTATTCCGAGTAGGATTCCGTTCATGAATGATTGTGACGTGCTTCAAACTTTAACCTGCTGGGCGTTAGTGACAAACGCAAAAGAGGGATTCTATTCCAGTAGGAGCGGGAACCAACCGGTGATTGGCCGTACTGTGACAGAGTGCGTGCATTAGCTTTCACTGCGAGGATGGGATGTAGCTATCAACCATGGGTGATGCCTCCAGACTGGTTAGCTGTGCGAGTGACAGCCGTGCAGGTTATTTCCCCGAGAGGAATGAAAGTAGCCACAGCTGATAGTGAACCCCTATACAAAGCTTGCCATGGAGAGGAGTAAGAAGGATTGGGTAGAAGGAATAGGAGAGCAGGCGTCCTAGAGCTCTACAGCACCTCCATTCCGCTTATCTGAAATTCCTACCAATGAATCTGCATAAGTATTTCTATCCCTTTTATTATTCCTTTTTATTAGAACAATCCAATTATCACTATTACAAATGTTCAATCCGCCTAACTGGGATTTGCAAGGTGACCATAGCTTGCTTCATACCAACAATCTCTGTGGATTCGACCCTTACTCACGTAAGGTATTACTTGGACGACCCAGTACACTTGCTGGTTAGTTGAACGGAGTTGTGATTTCACTCGTGCCAATTTCAATTTCTATATAAGTACTACTCAAAGAATACATTGATCACAATTTCGTCCACCAAGTTTTTGGCGCCGTTGCCGGGGATTGTTCGAGTATGGACAACTGACGGTTCATCTTGTTGCTCAGATTAGGTAATTTTCTTTTCAAAAATCTTTTTCAAAAATTTTTCTTTTATTTTTCGTTTTTCAAAACTTTATTTTCGAAAATAATTAATAAAAATCCAAAAAAAATTAGAAAATCATAAAAATAAAAATATTTTGTGTTTCTTGTTTGAGTCTTGAGTCAATTTTTAAGTTTGGTGTCAATTGCATGCTTTAAAAATTTTTTCTTGCATTTTTTCGAAAATCCCATGCATTCATAGTGTTCTTCATGATCTTCAAGTTGTTCTTGACAAGTCTTCTTGTTTGATCTTGATGATTTCTTGTTTTGTGTCTTTTCTTGTTTTTCATGTGCATTTTTGCATTCATATTTTCCATGCATTAAAGATTTCTAAGTTTGGTGTCTTGCATGTTTTCTTTGCATCAAAAATTTTTCAAAATTATGTTCTTGATGTTCATCATGATCTTCAAAGTGTTCTTGGTGTTCATCTTGACATTCATAGCATTCTTGCATGCATTCATTATTTTGATCTAAAAATTTCATGCATAAAAGTATTTTTGTTGTTTTTCTCTTTCATAATTAAAAATTCAAAAAATCAAAAATATCTTTTCCTTATTTCCCTCCAAGATTTCGAAATTTTGGGTTGACTTGGTCAAAAAAATTTTCAAAATTAGTTGTTTCTTACAAGTCAAGTCAAAATTTCAATTTTAAAAATCTTATCTTTTCAAAATCTTTTTCAAAAATCATATCTTTTTCATTTTTTTATAAATTTCGAAAATTTCAAAAATTATTTTTCAAAATATTTTCAAAATCTTTTTCTTATCTTTATATGTAATTTTCGAAAATTAGCTAACAATTAATGTGATTGGTTCAAAAATTTGAAGTTTGTTACTTTCTTGTTAAGAAAGGTTCAATCTTTAAGTTCTAGAATCTTATCTTGTAGTTTCTTGTTAGTTAAGTAATTTTAAAAATTAAATCTTTTTCAAAAATATCTTTTTCTTAAAACTTTTATCTTATCTCTTTATCTTATTCTTTTTAAAATTTTATCTTTTTCAAAATTTGATTTTAAAATATCTTATCTAACTTACTATCTTCTTATCTTTTTCAATTTTGATTTCAAATCTTTTTCAATCAACTAACTAACTTGTTGTTTGTTTCTTATCTTTTTCAAAACTACCTAACTACTTTTCCCTCCTCTATTTTCGAAAATATTTCTTCCCTTTTTCAAAATTCTTTTTAATTAACTAATTGTTTTAAATTTTAATTTTAATTTTATTTTATCTCTAATTTTCGAAAATCACTAACTCCTTTTCAAAATTATTTTCGAAATTTCTCTTCTCTCTTCCTCTTCTATTTAATTATTTAATTACTAACACTTCTCTTCACCCCTCTTCATCAAAAATCCGAATCCATTCCTCTTCTTCTACCCCTTTCTTTTTCTACTAACATAAAGGAATCTCTATACTGTGACATAGAGGATTCCTTCTTTCTTTTTTTTTGTGTTCCCTTTTCTTTCATATGAGCAGGAACAGGGACAAAGGCACTCTTGTTGAAGTTGATCCAGAACCTGAAAGGACTCTGAAGAGAAAATTAAAAGAAGCTAAATTACAACAATCCAGAAGCAACCTTTTAGAAAATTTCGAACAAGAGGAAGAGATGGCCGAAAATAATAATGATAATGCAAGGAGAATGCTTGGTGACTTCACAAAGCCAACATCCAAGTTTGATGGAAGAAGCATCTCCATTCCTGCCATTGGAGCCAATAACTTTGAGCTTAAGCCTCAACTAGTTGCATTAATGCAACAAAACTGCAAGTTTTATGGACTTCCATCTGAAGATCCTTACCAGTTTTTAACTGAGTTCTTGCAGATCGGTGACACTGTAAAGACAAATGGAGTTAATCCAGAAGTCTACAGACTCTTGCTTTTCCCTTTTGCTGTAAGAGACAGAGCTAGAGTATGGTTGGATTCTCAACCCAAGGATAGCCTGGACTCATGGGATAAGCTTGTCACTGCATTCTTAGATAAGTTCTTTCCTCCTCAAAAGCTGAGCAAGCTGAGAGTGGATGTTCAAACCTTCAAACAAAAAGATGGTGAATCCCTCTATGAAGCTTGGGAAAGATACAAGCAGCTGACAAAGAGATGTCCATCTGACATGTTTTCTGAATGGACCATATTAGATATATTCTATTATGGTCTCTCTGAATTTTCGAAAATGTCATTGGACCATTCTGCAGGTGGATCTATTCACCTGAAGAAAACGCCTGAAGAGGCTCAAGAACTCATTGACATGGTTGCAAACAACCAGTTCATGTATACTTCTGAGAGGAATTCCGTGAACAATGGGGTACCTCAGAAGAAAGGAGTTCTTGAAATTGATGCTCTGAATGCCATATTGGCTCAGAACAAAGTGTTGACTCAACAGGTCAACATGATCTCTCAGAATCTGAATGGATTGCAACATGCATCCAACAGTAATAGAGAGGCAGCTTCTGAAGAAGCTTATGATCCTGAAAACCCTGCCATGGCAGAGGTTAATTACTTAGGTGAACCTTATGGAAACACCTATAACCCAACATGGAGAAATCATCCAAATTTCTCATGGAAGGATCAACAAAAACCCCATCAAGGTTTTAACAATGGTGGACGTGCAAGGCTGAATAATAGTAAGCCATATCCATCATCTTCTCAGCAACAGACAGAGAACTCTGAACAAAACAATTCTAATTTAGCCAACATAGTCTCTGATCTGTCAAAGGCCACTTTCAGTTTCATGAATGAAACCAGATCTTCCATTAGAAATCTGGAAGCACAAGTGGGCCAGCTGAGTAAGAAAGTTATTGAAACTCCTCCCAGTATTCTCCCAAGCAATACAGAAGAGAATCCAAAAGGAGAGTGCAAGGCCATTGATTTAATCAAAGTGACCGAATGCACTAGGGAGGAGGAGGACGAAAATCCTAAGGAGAAAGACCTCCTGGGACGTCCTTCAAGCATGAAGGAGTTTTCTATTAAGGATCCAGAGGAATCTGAGGCTCATCTAGAGACCATAGAGATCCCATTAAATCTCCTTCTGCCATTAATGAGCTCTGAAGAATATTCATCCTCTGAAGAGGATGAAGATGTGATTGGAGAGCAAGCTGCTCTATATTTAGGAGCTATCATGAAGCTGAATGCCAAACTGTTTGGTAATGAGACTTGGGAAAGTAAACCTCCCTTACTCATTAGTGAACTAGACACTTGGATTCAGAAAACTCTACCTCAAAAGAAACAAGATCCTGACAAGTTCTTAATACCTTGTACCATTGGCACCATGAGCTTTGAAAAAGCTCTATGTGATCTGGGGTCAGGGATAAATCTTATGCCACTCTCTGTAATGGAGAAGATGGGGATCATTGAGGTACAACCTGCCTTGTTCTCATTACAATTGGCAGATAAGTCCATAAGACAAGCTTATGGATTAGTAGAGGACGTGCTAGTAAAGGTTGAAGGCCTTTACATCCCTACTGATTTCATAATCCTAGATACTAGGAAGGAAGATGATGAATGCATCATCCTAGGAAGACCTTTCCTAGCCACAGCAGGAGCTGTGATAGATGTCAACAGAGGTGAGTTAGTCCTTCAATTGAATGGGGACTACCTTGTGTTTCAAGCACATGGCCATCCCTCTATGACAAAAGAGAGTAAGCATGAAGAGCTTCTCTCAGTTCAGAGTCAAGAAGAGCCTCCACAGTTAAACTCTAAGTTTGGTGTTGTGAGGCCACAACCAAACTCTAAGTTTGGTGTTCAAACCCCATATCTAAACTCTAAGTTTGGTGTTGGGAACACTACACACTAAATTGACCTGATCACTATGTGGCTCCATGAGAGCCACTGTCAAGCTATTGACATTAAAGAAGCGCTTGTTGGGAGGCAACCCAATTTTATTCATCTAATTTTATTTTATTTTGTTTCTTTGTTATTTTTGTGTTTTATTAGGTACATGATCATGAGGAGTCACGAAAAAAATAAAAAAAATTAAAAACAGAGTCAAAAACAGAAGAAAAAATTTTTTCACCCTGGAGGCGCACAGGCTGGCGTTCAACGCCCAGAAGGAGCATCTTTCTGGCGTTCAACGCCAGAACAGAGCATCTTTCTGGCGTTGAACGCCCAAAACAAGCAACAACCTGGCGTTTAACGCCAGGATGCGCACACAGAGGACAATCTGGCGCTGAACGCCAGAAACAAGCATGAAACTGGCGTTCAACGCCAGAATCATGCATAACATGGGCGTTTAACGCCCAGAACTAGCATCAATGGGCGTTTGAACGCCAGAATGATGCATCAAGGCATGTTACATGCCTATATGGTGAAGGAATGGTATTTGTTTTCACCTCAGGATCTGTGGACCCCACAGGATCCTCACCTTAGGATCTGTGGACCCCACAGGATCCCCACCTACCACATTTCTTTTAATCCTAATCACATTATTCTAATCCAAATCTCATTCTCAATGTCACACTTCCCAAAAACCTTCACCTATCACCTCAATTCCTCTTCCCAATTACCCCATTCACCATTCACATCATACCCCTCTTCCCCATACACCCCACCTACCCCCACTACTTTCAAATTCAATTTCCCACCCTTTCCCACCCAACATGGCCAAACCTATACCCTCCCCCCTCCCTATAAATACCCTTCTTTTCTTTTACATTTTCACACAACACAAACCCACATTCTCCCACATAACCGAACCCTCTCTTCTCCCTCTCTCCATATTTTCTTCTTCTTCTTCTACTCTTCTTTTCTTTTTGCTTGGGGACAAGCAAATTTTAAGTTTGGTGTGGTAAAAAGCCTAAGCTTTTTATTTTTCATTCACCATCAATGGCACCCAAGGCCGGAGTTTCCTCAAGAAAAGGAAAAGGGAAGGCAAAAGCTTCCACTTCCGAGTCATGGGAGAAGGAGAGATTCATCTCCAAGAGCCACCAAGACCACTTCTATGATGTTGTGGCAAAGAAGAAAGTGATCCATGAGGTCCCTTTCAAACTCAAGAAGAATGAGTATCCGGAAATCCGACTTGAAATTCAAAGAAGAGGTTGGGAAGTCATAGCCAACCCCATACAACAAGTTGGAATTTTAATGGTTCAAGAGTTCTATGCCAATGCATGGATCACTAGAAACCATAACCAAGGTATGAACCCAAGTCCGAAAAACTATATCACCATGGTTAGGGGGAAATACTTGGATTTTAGTCCGGAGAATGTGAGGTTGGCGTTTCATTTGCCTATGATGCAAGGTGATGAACACCCCTACACTAGAAGGGTCAACTTTGATCAAAGGTTGGACCAAGTCCTTAGGGACATTTGTGTGGAAGGCGCCCAATGGAGAGTTGACTCCAAAGGCAAGCCAGTCCAACTAAGAAGACTGGACCTCAAGCCTGTAGCTAGAGGATGGTTGGAGTTCATTCAAAGATCCATCATCCCCACAAGCAACCGATCTGAAGTTACTGTGGATCGGGCCATCATGGTTCATAGCATCATGATTGGTGAAGAAGTAGAGATTCATGAAGTCATAGCCAATGAACTCTACAAAATAGCTGACAATCTGAAGTTACTGTGGATCGGGCCATCATGGTTCATAGCATCATGATTGGTGAAGAAGTAGAGATTCATGAAGTCATAGCCAATGAACTCTACAAAATAGCTGACAAACCTTCATACATGGCACGGCTAGCATTCCCTCACCTCATATGCCATCTATGTTATTCAGCCGGAGTTATCATAGATGGAGATGCCTCCATAGAAGAAGACAAGCCCATCACCAAGAAAAGGATGGAGCAAACAAGGGAAGTTCCTCACGGCCCTCAAGGAGAACAAGAGGAGGTTCACCATCAACAAATGCCTCAAATGCACTTTCCTCCCAACAACTATTGGGAGCAACTTAGCACCTCCTTGGAAGATTTGAGCCATAATGTGGAACAACTAAGGGTGGAACACCATGAGCACGCCCTCACTCTTCAAGAAATAAGAGAAGATCAAAGAGCAATGAGGGAGGAGCAACAAAGGCAAGGAAGGGACATAGAAGAGTTGAAGAACATCATTGGTCCTTCAAGAAGAAGACGCCACTAGAGGTGGATTCATTCCTTGTTCTTTATTTCTTTCTGTTTTCGGTTTTTAATTATTATGTTTATCTATGTTTTGTGTCTTTATTTCATGATCATTAGTATGTAACCATGCCTTAAAGCTATGAATAAAATCCATTAGTCCTTCACCTCTCTTAAAGAAAAATGTTTTAATTCAAAAGAACAAGAAGTACATAATTTTCGAAATTATTATTGAATTTAGTTTAATTATTTTGATGTGGTGACAATGCTTTTGTTTTCTGAATGAATGAATGAACAGTGCACATGTCTTTGGATCTTGTTGTTTATGAGTGTTAAAATTGTTGGTTCTTGAAAGAATGATGAACAAAGAGAGATGTTATTGATGATCTGAAAAATTCATGGAATTGATTCTTGAAGCAAGAAAAAGCAGTGAAGAAAAAAAAAAAAAAAAAAAAAGAAGAGAAGAGATCTAAAAAGAGTATATAGAAAAAGAAGGAGCAATAGAAAAAGCCAATAGCCCTTAAAACCAAAAGGCAAGGGTAAAAAGGATCCAAGGCTTTGAGCATCAATGGATAGGAGGGCCCAAGGAAATTAAATCCAGGCCTAAGCGGCTAAACCAAGCTGTCCCTAACCATGTGCTTGTGTCATGAAGGTCCAAGTGAAAAGCTTGAGACTGAGTGGTTAAAGTCGTGATCCAAGGCAAAAGAGTGTGCTTAAGAGCTCTGGACACCACTAACTGGGGACTCTAGCAAAGCTGAGTCACAATCTGAAAAGGTTCACCCAGTTATGTGTCTGTGGCATTTATGTATCCGGTGGTAATACTGGAAGACAAAGTGCTTAGGGCCACGGCCAAGACTCAAAAGTAGCTGTGTTCAAGAATCAACATGCTTAACTAGGAAAGTCAATAACACTATCTGAAATTCTAAGTTCCTAAAGATGCCAATCACTCTGAACTTCAAAGGAAAAAGTGAGATGCCAAAACTGTTCAGAAGCAAAAAGCTACAAGTCCCGCTCATGTAATTAAATTTATATTCATTGATATCTTGGACTTTATAGTATATTCTCTTCTTTTTATCCTATTTGATTTTCAGTTGCTTGGGGACAAGCAACAATTTAAGTTTGGTGTTGTGATGAGCGGATAATTTATACGCTTTTTGGCATTGTTTTTATATAGTTTTTAGTAAGTTTGAGCTACTTTTAGGGATGTTTTCATTAGTTTTTATGTTAAATTCACATTTCTGGACTTTACTATGAGTTTGTGTGTTTTTCTGTGATTTCAGGTAAATTCTGACTGAAATTGAGGGATTTGAGCAAAACTCTGAAAAAGGCTGACAAAAGGACTGCTGATGCTGTTGGATTCTGACCTCCCTGCACTCGAAATGGATTTTCTGGAGCTACAGAACTCTAAATGGCGCGCTCTCAACGGCGTTGGAAAGTAGACATCCAGGGCTTTCCAGCAATATATAATAGTCCATACTTTATTCGAAGAATGACGACGCAAACTGGCGTTGAACGCCAAGTACACACTCCTTTCTGGAGTTAAACGCCAGAAAAACGTCATAATCCGGAGTTGAACGCCCAAAGCACATCATAACTCGAAATTCAACTCCAAGAGGAGCCTCTGCTCGTGGATAAATCAAGCTCAGCCCAAGCACACACCAAGTGGGCCCCGGAAGTGGATTTATGCATCAATTACTTACTCATGTAAACCCTAGGAGCTAGTTTATTATAAATAGGATGATTTACTAATGTATCAATCATCTTTGGTCTCAGTTTTGTTTTATTCTTCATCTTAGGAGATCATTGATCACGTTTAGGGGGCTGGCCATTCGGCCATGCCTGAACCCTTTGCTTATGTATTTTCAACGGTGGAGTTTCTGCACACCATAGATTAAGGGTGTGGAGCTCTGCTGTACCTCAAAGATTAATGAAGTTCTATTTTCTTTTATTCAATTCTCTATCTTATTCTTATTCCAAGATATTCATTCGTACTCAAGAACATGATGAATGTGATGAGCTAATAACTCTCATCATCATTCTCACTTATGAACGCGCGTGATTGACAACCACTTCCGTTCTGCGTGTAACAAGGCTTGAATGTATATCTCTTAGGTTCCCCAACAGAATCTTCGGGGTATAAGCTAGATAGATGGCGGCATTCATCTGGATCCGGAAAGTCTCACCTTGTCTGTGGTGTTCCGAGTAGGATCCTGGGAATCCGGAAAGTCTCACCTTGTCTGTGGTATTCCGAGTAGGATTCCGTTCATGAATGACTGTGACGTGCTTCAAACTTTAACCTGCTGGGCGTTAGTGACAAACGCAAAAGAGGGATTCTATTCCAGTAGGAGCGGGAACCAACCGGTGATTGGCCGTACTGTGACAGAGTGCGTGCATTAGCTTTCACTGCGAGGATGGGATGTAGCTATCAACCATGGGTGATGCCTCCAGACTGGTTAGCTGTGCGAGTGACAGCCGTGCAGGTTATTTCCCCGAGAGGAATGAAAGTAGCCACAGCTGATAGTGAACCCCTATACAAAGCTTGCCATGGAGAGGAGTAAGAAGGATTGGGTAGAAGGAATAGGAGAGCAGGCGTCCTAGAGCTCTACAGCACCTCCATTCCGCTTATCTGAAATTCCTACCAATGAATCTGCATAAGTATTTCTATCCCTTTTATTATTCCTTTTTATTAGAACAATCCAATTATCACTATTACAAATGTTCAATCCGCCTAACTGGGATTTGCAAGGTGACCATAGCTTGCTTCATACCAACAATCTCTGTGGATTCGACCCTTACTCACGTAAGGTATTACTTGGACGACCCAGTACACTTGCTGGTTAGTTGAACGGAGTTGTGATTTCACTCGTGCCAATTTCAATTTCTATATAAGTACTACTCAAAGAATACATTGATCACAATTTCGTCCACCACCTACCTAAGGGAGACAAAAAATAAATTAGCTAACAGAGGGTGATTAGCAATCAAGTTGGTGAAGAAGCTTAGAAAATTTTCAAATCTGAAGCACTCTGAACGTTTAACATACTTCAAAAGCAAATGTGACTTGGACCTGGACAAATCTTCACTGACAAGAGCACTTGGAGATGAAAGGCACATTGTGTATGGTGATGCAGCTGCACAATATGAGATGGTGAGAGACTATGGTGAGACTCTCCTGAAGTCCAACCCTGGTTCTACTGTGCGCATCACAACAATTTCTCATCCCAATCCCACAGAAGAGCCCACTTTTGACAAGATATATATTTGTCTGGATGGGTACAAGAATAGGTTTAGGGCGGGATGCAGACCTCTAATAGGGCTTAATGGAGTATTCTAGAAAACCAGATTTGGTGGACAAATCTTGGCAGCCATTTACGTCATTGCATATGCCATTATACCATTTGATGTCACTTATATATGTGTAGGGACTATTTTTATGTCACTTATGTAAGGTGAGGGACCATTTCGGGTCCCGATATTGTAAGTTATTAATTTCAGTGGTTTCGTGTAGGGGCTAATTACAGCTGTGTAGGAGGTCTTTACTGATATCCACCACAGATTTTGTGTATAGCACTTGCGGAGAAATTTCAATAAGCAGTGGAAAGACAATGAAGTTAGAGGATTACTGTTGGAGTGTGTAAGATCTACTAATCAAGAGGGATTCATTGAGGGGATTATGAAAATTCAGAGAGCTAAAAAGGAAGCATGAGAGTACCTTTCCAAATGACAAAGAGATGCATGGAGTCGGGCCTTCTTCCCCTCCCAACCAAAATGTGACAACATATGTAACAATGCTTGCAAAGTATTCAATGCCAGAATCAAGGAAGTAAGGGTCAAACCAATTATCTCACCACCAGGTACTTCAACTATTACTCCATCCATCATGACCCACTCAAATCACGTTCAACAATGGCAGCTCAACAATGGCAGAGAAGACGAAGGAGAGCAGAGAAGAAGAAAGAGAGCGGTTTTGATAATAAATTGGGGATTAGGGTTATAAAATAATTCAGGGACTAAATTGAGTTAAAAAATGATAACAGCCACGTCAGATATCCAATGTGGCGCCTCTCCATACACGTCAGCGCGGCGTTAAAGAATATTCCCCGGAAAATGCTTCAGGGACGACCGTGAAACACTTGTGTTAAATTCGGGGATAATATTGAGGTCAGTGCAAGCTTAAGGACCACTTTGAAGGTCGAGTGCAAGTTCAGGGACCACTTTGAGGTTTAACTCGCCTAAGTTTCATAGCTTACCTGCTCAAGAGCCTCTCAAGCACCTAAGAGATTTTCAGACAGCCTGCTCTACTATTAGGCGTCATGGTGCAGATGAGACTACTATTTTGCTATCCACCTTCCCGTTTTTTGTTGAGGGAAAGGCGAGGGAGTGGTACTACACTCAACCTAAAGCAGTTGTTACTAATTGGGATACACTCAGAAGAGAATTCCTAGACAAATACTTTCCAATTGAAGTTACTGATAGATTGTGGAAAGAAAATTTCTGCATTATCTAAGGCAAATCAGAGACTGTTTATGAGTATTGAAAATGCTTCAGGAATCTCCTAGACTCATGCCCCCACCACATGATTGACAAGTTGGTGTTGATTAGCTACTTCACACAAGGCATGAAGCCTCAAGACAAGACTACATTAGATGGTACGAGTAATGGCTCTCTGAAAAAGTACAAGACTACGGAAGAAGCGTGGCAACTGATCACCGATCTAGCTGAGTCTACTCGGAATGCCAGGCACAGGAACAACCATCCCAAGGCTGTTGCAGAGTTTTTCTCTAGCAGTGAGACTACTGCTCTCACACAGACTCTGAGTGAGATGACCAATATACTAAAGCAGATACAACTGAATCAACAACAACCTCAGCCTCCTCCACAGATGGCCCTTCAGAGAGTGTGCGGAATATGTGCATGCTATACTCATTACACTGATGAATGTCTGTAGCTCCAACAAGAAGACAACACCTTGGTAGCTACCCATAACTTCTATGACCGCCCCAATCCAGGATACTATCAGCAAGGCGGTAATTATAACCAAGGTGGAAACTACAATCAAGGTTGGCAAGACAACTCCAACCAGGGATGGAGGGATAACTCCAACCAAAGGTGGAGAGGTAACTCAAACCAATGATGGAAGGACAACTACAACCAAGGAGGCAGAGACAATGGTAGAAATCAGAGGTGGAACAACAACAACAACCAGCAGAACCGGTCTCAGCATAACCAAAACCAGCCTTACCGAGCACCTCACCAAAGGCAAGCCTAGGGATCTCAAAACAACCAACATCAAGTCCCTCAAACCAACTACCCCCTTCCTCTTCCAATGACGAGTTGCTTCAGTCTATTGAGCAGAGACAAAAGACCATGGAGAACACACTTACCTCTACCTTAATCGGTCTGACCTCTGCTGTACAAGCTCTCGTCTCATAGATTGGATCATTAAATACCTCCAACAATCAACCTACAAGCTCTAGTGCACTTCCATCTCAGCCTTTACTCAACCCCAAAAGAGGGATCAATACCATTACTTTGAGATCCGGGACTACACTACCAAAGAGGAATCATGAGGAGCCAAGCTCAAACGGGGACATTCCAGTTGAAAGTACTGTGGAGGTAGAGGATGCTGAAGAAGAGGATGCAGTACAAGACGTGGTTGAAGAAGAAGCAGCTCAACTAAGAAATGGAGCACCAAGGGACGCAGAAGCCACAGGTGGCGCCATTCCTATTCCATTTTCATACCTTGCTAGGAAGCCCAGAAAGTAGATGGAACTAGACCCCAAGATGGTAGGGATCTTCAAAAAGGTTGAGGTAACCATTCCCCTTTTTGATGTTATTCACCAGATACCTAAATATGCTAAGTTTCTAAAAGATTTATGCATGAATAAAGATAAAATACATGATTTAAAAACTATTCCTCTAGGTAGCTCTATTTCTACTTTAATGGGTGCCATACCAAAAAAATGTGGGAATCCGGGTCCATGCATAGTTACTTGTATTATTGATGGTGTACAATTTTCTGACTGCATGTGTGATTTAAGTGCGTGTGTGAGTATTATGCCATTATCTGTATATGATGCTTTGAGGCTTGATGCACGGAAAATTCGTCTCGTAATAAATTTTCTTCGGCAAGTGTACCGAATTGTCGTCAAGTAAAAACTCACTATAGAGTGAGGTCGAATCCCACAGAGATTGATTGATCAAGCAGCTTTAATTAGAGGAATGTTCTAGTTGAGCGAACCAAAATTTGATTTGAGATTTGCAGAACATTAAGGTGCGGAAAATTAAATAGCAGAAAAAAATAAATGCTAGAAATAAAGAGCTGAATGTAAATGACAGAAAGTAAATTGCAGAATCTTAAATGGGAATGGGGGAAATGCTCATAAAAGTAAATGGCAGAAATTAAAGAGAATGGGTAAGATCAGAAATGGGGAGTTCATTGGGCTTAGGAGATGTTGCATTCTCCGGATCAAATTCATTTTCATCCCTTCCTCAATCAATGCATTCATTGATCTCCTTGGCAATCTTAAATGATCGAATTCCAATTCCTTGGTAATCCAATCTCTCAGATCTTGATCAATAGCCAATTCCTTGGTCAATTGCGCATGAGAAGAGATGAAGTATGGTCACTGATTATACCACATGCATTCCCAAATCATGTATTGGTAGGATTATAGTCACATATCCATCCAAACCCAATTTGGTCCAGCATGAGAAAGCATTTCTAGCATGATCTCTTCATTCCTCTTCCAAGGTTCGGAAGAGATCCAAATATGAATAGTTTCTTTTCCAAGATAACTACCCAATTGGATGAAGATTGAAAGCTTTCTAGTAAAATCAAAAGAAAAGAAAGAAGAAGAAGAATGAAAACTAATATTGATCCATCAAATTGCAGCAGAGCTCCCTAACCCAATGAAATGGGTTTAGTTGTTCATAGCTCTAGAAAATGAAAACAAAGATGGAGAATACGTCATGAAAGTAAAACTAGAAGTTGCAGAGAAAGTAAAATACAGAGAGTAGTTCTATGCCCAAGGCTCCTAAAGTTTTCAACCCCTTCTAATTTAAAGCTACTCCTATATATACTTCTCTTCTAATATTCTAGTTGGCTCTTCAAATCTTGGGTGTGGGCCCTTGAATCTTGAGTTTGAAGCAGTTATCCTCTTTATTGGGCTTAGCTTTGCTTGCAGAGAGAAAATGTGAAGTAGGCAGGGACTTTGGCTCAGGACGTTAGTGGTGTCAACGTTAAGTGAAAGTGTGGGTTCGAGAATGTTAGTGACAATCACCTTTTTCACTAACATTCCTAACCCAAATATGATCACGTTGACTTCAACATTAGTGGCACTAACGTGACTGGTGCACGAAATTGCAATAACACTTTTGCAATCCCGCACAACTAACCAGCAAGTGCACTGGGTCGTCCAAGTAATACCTTGCGTGAGCAAGGGTCGATCCCACGGAGATTGTCGGCTTGAAGCAAGCTATGGTTATTTTTTAAATCTTAGTCAGGATATCAGAAATTATCAGGATTGATTGTAAAAAGCAAAAGAACATGTAATGGTTACTTGTACTGCAGTAATGGAGAATGGGTTGAGGTTTGGAGATGCTCCATCTTCTGAATCTCTGCTTTCCTACTGTCTTCTTCATCAAACACGCATGTCTCCTTCCATGGCAAGCTCGTGTAGGGTCTCACTGTTGTCAGCAGCTACCTCCCATCCGCGCAGTGAAAGCTAATGCAAAGCACTCTGTCACAGTGCCGCCAATCACCGGTTTGGTTCCCTCCCCTACCGGAATAGAATCACTCTTTTGCGTCTGTCACTAACGCCCAGTAGGTTACAGGTTTGAAGCACATCACAGTCATTCAATCATTGAATCCTACTCAGAATACCACAGACAAGGTTTAGACCTTCCGGATTCTCTTGAATGCTGCCATCAGGTCCTGCCTATACCACGAAGATTCCGATTAAAGAACCCAAGAGATAACTACTCAATCTAAGATAGAACAGAGGTGGTTGTCAGGCATATGTTCATAGTTGAGAATGATGATGATTGTCACGGATCATCACATTCATCCGGATTAAGAACAAGTGTTATCTTAGAACGGAAGCAAGCATGATTGAATAAGAAACAGTAGTAATTGCATTAATCCATCAAGACACAGCAGAGCTCCTCACCCCCAACCATGGGGTTTAGAGGCTCATACTGTGGAAGAAACGTGTACAAAATGTTATGAGGTCATAAGGTTCTGATTACAATGTCAAAAGGTCCTATAAGTAGTAAACTAGTATCCTAAGGTTTACAGAAATGAGTAAATGACAGAAAAATCCACTTCCGGGCCCACTTGGTGTGTGCTTGGGCTGAGCATTGAAGCTTTTATGTGTAGAGACATTTTCTGGAGTTAAACGCCAGTTCTCATGCCAGTTTGGGCGTTTAACTCCAACTTTTAATCCAGTTCCGGCGTTTAACGCTGGAATTTCTGAGGCCGGATTGCTACGCGGGTTTGGGCCATCAAATCTTGGACAAAGTATGGACTATTATATATTGCTGGAAAGCCCAGGATGTCTACTTTCCAATGCCGTTGAGAGCGCGCCAATTGGGCTTCTGTAGCTCCAGAAAATCTACTTCGAGTGCAGGGAGGTCAGAATCCAACAGCATCTGCAGTCCTTTTCAGTCTCTGGATCAGATTTTTGCTCAGGACCCTCAATTTCAGTCAGAAAATACCTGAAATCACAGAAAAACACACAAACTCATAGTAAAGTCCAGAAAAGTGAATTTTAATTAAAAACTAATAAAAATATACTAAAAACTAACTAAAAGATACTAAAAACATACTAAAAACAATGCCAAAAAGCATACAAATTATCCGCTCATCACAACACCAAACTTAAATTGTTGCTTGTCCCCAAGCAACTGAGAATCAAAATAGGATAAAAAGAAGAGAATATACTATAGACTCCAAAATATCAAAGAAACATAGCTCCAATTAGATGAGCGGAACTAGTTGCTTTTTGCCTCCGAACAGTTTTGGCATCTCACTCTATCCTTTGAAGTTCAGAATGATTGGCATCTATAAGAACTCAGAACTCAGATAGTGTTATTGATTCTCCTAGTTAAGTATATTGATTCTTGAACATAGCTAATGTATGAGTCTTGGCTGTGGCCCAAAGCACTCTGTCTTCCAGTATTACCACCGGATACATACATGCCACAGACACATAATTGGGTGAACCTTCTTAGATTGTGACTCAGCTTTGCTAAAGTCCCCAATTAGAGGTGTCCAGGGTTCTTAAGCACACTCTTGTTGCCTTGGATCACAACTTTATTTCCTTCTTTTTTTTTCTTTTCTTTTTCTTTTTTTTTCTTCTTTCTCTTTTTTTTTCGAAATATATTTTTTTTTTCACTGCTTTTCTTGCTTCAAGAATCAATTTGATGATTTTTCAGATCCTCAATAACAGTTCTCTTTCTCCTCATTCTTTCAAGAGCCAACAATTTTAACATTCTTAAAACAACAAATTCAAAAGACATATGCACTGTTCAAGCATTCATTCAGAAAACAAAAAGTATTGCCACCACATCAAACTAATTCAACTAGTTTCAGAGATAAATTTCGGAATCCTGTACTTCTTGTTCTTTTGTGATTAAAGCATTTTTCTTTTAAGAGAGGTGATGGATTCATAGGACATTCATAGCTTTAAGGCATAAACTTTATTAATTTTATTAATTAAGAACAAGACTCAAATATAGATGTAAGATGAGACTAAAAATAAAGGAAAAAGGATAATAATAAAAACAAAAAAAACAGAGGCTCCTAATGATAGAGGTTTTCACAGAGTTAGGACTCAACAACCTTGATTTTGAGAAGTGGATGCTCCCCCAGCTTGAGAGGAGAGCTTTTGGCGCTTCAGTTCCTTGATATCACGCCCCTGCTTCTCTTGTTCCTTCAGCAATTTGCAGATCATGCAGTTCTGATTCTGCTGTTCTTCCTTCAGTTGCTCCATAGTCTCTTGCAGCTTGTTGATGGATGCTTCTAGGCTGGCCCAGTAGCCAATTTCAGGGAATTCAGGGAGGAACTCACGCGTCCTCCTCTTGATAGAGTTGTCTTGCACTTGTCCTTCCATTGACTTCTTGGTGATTGGATGTTCAATGGGTATGAACTCATCTACTCCCATTTTTACCCCAGCCTCTTTGCAGAGCAAGGAGATTAAGCTTGGGTAGGCCAATTTGGCTTCAGTGGAATTCTTATTTGCAATTGTGTAGATCTCACAAGCAATCACATGATGCACCTCCACTGCTTTTCCAAGCATAATACAGTGAATCATCACTGCTCTCTTGATGGTGACCTCAGAACGGTTGCTAGTGGGCAATATGGAACGCCCAATAAAGTCTAGCCAACCTCTTGCAATTGGCTTGAGGTCTCCCCTCTTGAGTTGGTTTGGGACACCCTTAGAATTGGTTATCCACTTAGTTCCAGGGAGGCATATGTCCTCTAGAACTTGATCCAACCCCTTATCTACTCTCACCATCCTCCTATTGAAGGAATCAGGATCATCTTGTAGTTGAGGTAACTTGAAGATTTCTCTTATTTTGTCCAGATGGAAGTACATAACTTTCCCTCTGACCATGGTTCTGTGGGTAGGAAAAGCGGTTCCAGTCATTCTTTGCTTATCTGTGAGCCACAGATTTGAGTAGAATTCCTGAACCATGTTCCTTCCAACCTTTGTCTCAGGATTGGTCAGAACTTCCCAACCTCTGTTTCGAATTTGCTCTTGGATCTCCGGATATTCATCTTCTTTCAGATCAAATTTAACTTCCGGGATCACTGACCTCAGTCCCATTATTTTGTGATAATGGTCCTCATGTTCTTTGGTTAAGAACTTCTCTTCATTCCAAAGATTCTTTGGATTGGTCTCTTTCCTTCCTCTTGAGTTGGTTTGTTTTCCCTTGGGAGCCATGATATTGATGAATCTTGGCTTAGTGATCACGGAAAAGCACACCAAACTTAGAGGTTTTGCTTGTCCTCAAGCAAAAAGAAAAGAAATAAGAGAAGAGAGAGAGAGAGGGAGAGAAAATTCGAATGGTGTGAGGAAGGAGGGGTGAGGAACGTTCATTTATAGAGTGGGGGGAGGAGAATTTCGAAAACAAAAGAGAGATTTGAAAGGAAATTTGAAAAGATATGAAAGATTTTGAGAAAAGGGTGAGTTTTTGAAGAAGATTTGGGATTATTTTGAAATAGATTTGAAAAATTGTTTTGATTTTTGAAGATTTGAAAGTGAATAATGAATGATTGAAGTGTGATTTTGTAGAAAAGTATGGGTGAGAAAAGGAAAGTTTGAAAAAATCTGAGTTGAAAACAAAAATGTGGTCCCCCCACCAAGCTGGCGTTAAACGCCCAGAATGGCACCCATTCTGGCGTTTAACGCCCATTTGTTGCCCCTTTTGGGCGTTTAACGCCCAGCCAGGTACCCTGGCTGGCGTTAAACGCCAGAAAACCTTCCTCACTGGGCATTTTTCTGAACGCCCAGTGATGCTGCACACCTGGCGTTAAACGCCCAGAATGGTGCCCATTCTGGCGTTTAACGCCCAGAATGGTACCATTACTGGCGTTAAACGCCCAGAATGGTGCCCATTCTGGCGTTTAACGCCCAAAATGCCCCTTACTGGCGTTTTTTCGCCAGTAAGCTCATTTTCTCTGCTTTTTGAGCTGAATCCTTTTGTAACTCTGTGAATTCCTTCATTTTTGATACTTGCCTCTGTAAGAACTAATCATACAACTTCCTAATGACTGGGTTGCCTCCCAGCAAGCGCTTCTTTACTGTCTTTAGCTGGACTTTCACTGAGAATCACTCAAGTCTCAGTTCTGAGCATTCCTGCTCAAAATTTCCTTCAAGATAGTGTTTGATCCTCTGTCCATTAACAATGAACTTACTGTCAGAATCAATATCCTGAAGCTCAACATACCCATATGGTGACACTTTTGTAATCACATATGGACCCCTCCAACGGGATTTGAGTTTTCCTGGAAACAGTCTGAGCCTAGAGTTGAAGAGGAGAACTTTTTGTCCTGGCTCAAAGACTCTGGTTGACAATCTCTTGTCGTGCCACTTCTTTGCCTTTTCCTTATAGATCTTAGCATTTTCAAAGGCATTGAGTCTGAACTCTTCTAGCTCATTTAGCTGGAGCAATCTTTTTTCACCAGCTAACTGTGCATCCATGTTTAGGAATCTGGTTGCCCAGTAGGCTTTATGTTCCAGTTCCACAGGCAAATGACAGGCCTTTCCATACACCAATTGGTATGGGGAGGTCCCTATAGGAGTCTTGAATGCTGTTCTGTATGCCCACAGAGCATCATCCAAGCTCTTTGCCCAATCCTTTCTTCGGGACATCACAGTCCGTTCCAGGATTCTTTTTAGCTCTCTGTTAGAGACTTCAGCTTGCCCATTTGTCTGTGGATGATACGGAGTTGCCACTTTATGGCTGATTCCATATCTAACCATAGCAGAGTATAGCTGTTTATTGCAGAAATGAGTACCCCCATCACTGATTAGTACTCTAGGGACGCCAAACCTGCTGAAAATGTTTTTCTGGAGGAATTTCAGCACGGTTTTGGTATCATTAGTGGGTGTAGCAATTGCTTCTACCCACTTAGATACATAGTCCACTGCCACCAGAATGTAAGTGTTTGAGTATGATGGTGGGAATGGCCCCATGAAGTCAATTCCCCATACATCAAACAGCTCTATCTCTAATATCCCTTGTTGAGGCATGGCATATCCATGAGGCAGGTTACCAGCTCTTTGGCAACTGTCACAGTTACGCACAAACTCTCGGGAATCTTTATAGAGAGTAGGCCAGTAGAAGCCGCACTGGAGAACTTTAGTGGCTGTTCGCTCACTTCCAAAGTGTCCTCCATACTGTGATCCATGGCAGTGCCATAGGATCCTTCGTGCTTCCTCTCTGGGTATACACCTGCGGATCACTCCGTCAGCACATCTCTTAAAGAGATATGGTTCATCCCAAAGGTAGTACTTGGCATCTGAAATTAGTTTCTTTCTTTGCACATAACTGTACTCCTTGGGTATGAACCTCACAGCTTTATAATTTGCAATGTCTGCAAACCATGGAGCTTCCTGAATGGCAAAGAGTTGCTCATCTGGGAAGGTCTCAGAGATCTCAGTAGAAGGGAGGGACGCCCCAGCTACTGGCTCTATTCTGGACAGATGATCTGCCACTTGGTTCTCTGTCCCTTTTCTGTCTCTTATTTCTATATCAAACTCTTGCAGAAGCAACACCCATCTGATAAGCCTGGGTTTTGAATCCTGCTTTGTGAGTAAGTATTTAAGAGCAGCATGGTCAGTGTACACAATCACTTTGGATCCCACTAGGTAGGATCTAAACTTGTCAATGGCATAAACCACTGCAAGTAATTCTTTTTCTGTGGTTGTGTAATTCTTCTGTGCATCATTTAGAACACGGCTCGCATAATAAATGACATGCAGAAGTTTGTTATGCCTCTGTCCCAACACTGCACCAATGGCATGATCACTGGCATCACACATTAATTCAAATGGTAATGCCCAATCTGGTGCAGAGATGACTGGTGCTGTGACCAGCTTAGCTTTCAGGGTCTCAAATGCCTGCAGACACTGTGTGTCAAACACAAATGGTGTGTCAGCAGCTAACAGGTTACTCAGAGGTTTAGCAATTTTCGAAAAATCCTTGATAAACCTTCTGTAGAATCCTGCATGCCCCAGAAAGCTTCTGATTGCCTTAACATTGGCAGGTGGTGGTAATTTTTCAATTACCTCTACCTTTGCCTTATCCACCTCTATTCCCCTGCTTGAAATTTTGTGCCCAAGGACAATTCCTTCAGTCACCATAAAGTGACATTTCTCCCAGTTTAAAACCAGGTTAGTCTCTTGGCATCTTTTCAGGACAAGTGATAGGTGGTTAAGACAGGAGCTAAATGAGTCTCCATATACTGAAAAGTCATCCATGAAGACTTCCAGAAATTTCTCTACCATATCTGAGAAGATAGAGAGCATGCACCTCTGAAAGGTTGCAGGTGCATTGCACAGACCAAAAGGCATCCTCCTGTAGGCAAACACGCCTGAAGGGCAGGTGAATGCTGTTTTCTCTTGGTCCTGGGGATCCACTGCAATTTGGTTATAGCCTGAATAGCCATCCAAAAAGCAGTAATAGTCATGACCAGCTAGTCTTTCTAGCATTTGGTCTATGAATGGTAAAGGAAAATGATCCTTTCTGGTGGCTGTATTGAGCCTTCTGTAGTCAATACACATACGCCACCCTGTGACTGTCCTTGTAGGGACCAGTTCATTTTTTTCATTATGAACCACTGTCATTCCTCCCTTTTTGGGAACAACTTGGACAGGGCTCACCCAGGGGCTATCAGAAATAGGATAAATAATCCCCGCCTCTAGTAATTTAGTGACCTCTTTCTGCACCACCTCCTTCATGGCAGGATTTAGCCTCCTCTGTGGTTGGACCACTGGTTTGGCATTATCCTCCAACAGGATCTTGTGCATGCATCTAGCTGGGCTAATGCCCTTAAGATCACTTATGGACCACCCAAGAGCTGTCTTGTGTGTCCTTAGCACTTTAATCAGTGCTTCCTCTTCCTGTGAATTTAAGGCAGAGCTTATAATCACTGGAAAAGTGTCACTCTCTCCCAGAAATGCATATTTCAGGGATGATGGTAGTGGTTTGAGTTCAGGCTTAGGAGGCTTATTCTCCTCCTGAGGAATTTTCGAAAATTCCTTTGCCTCCTCTGGCTCTTCCTGATCAGTTTGAGCATCTTTGAAGATGTTCTCAAGCTCTGATTCTAGGCTTTCAGCCTTATTGATCTCTTCTACCAGAGAGTCAATAATGTCAGCGTCCATGCAGTCCTCTGGTGTGTCTGGATGCTGCATAGCTTTTACAGCATTCAACTTGAACTCATCCTCATTGACTCTCAAGGTTACTTCCCCCTTTTGTACATCAATGAGAGTTCGTCCAGTTGCTAGGAAAGGTCTTCCTAGAATGAGAGTTGCATTTTTATGCTCCTCCATTTCCAGCACCACAAAGTCAGTTGGGAAGGCAAATGGCCCAACTTTGACAATCATGTCCTCTATTATGCCTAATGGGTGTTTAATGGAGCCATCAGCAAGTTGGAGGCATATCCTGGTTGGTTTGACTTCTCCAATCAACCCAAGCTTTCTGATAGTGGATGCAGGTATTAAGTTAATACTTGCTCCAAGGTCACATAAGGCTACCTTGGTGTAAGTGCCTTCCAATGTGCATGGTATCAGAAAGCTTCCAGGATCTTGAAGCTTTTCTGGTAAGCTTTTTAGAATGACTGCACTGCATTCTTCAGTGAGAAATACTTTTTCAGTTTCTCTCCAATCCTTCTTATGACTTAAGATCTCTTTCATGAACTTAGCATAAGAGGGTATTTGCTCAAGTGCCTCTGCAAAAGGAATCTTTATTTCAAGAGTCCTTAAATAGTCTGCAAAGCGGGCAAATTGCTTATCCTGTTCCGCTTTGCGGAGTTTCTGAGGATAAGGCATCTTGGCTTGATATTCTTCAACCTTAGATGCTGCAGGTTTATTCCTTACAGAAGTGGTTGAAGAAGCCTTGTTAGGGGGATAATTACCAGAACCCTCAGGTGCCTGATTCTCCTTGGGTGTTTGAACGCCAGGAGTGGATAAAGTTTGGGCGTTAAACGCCAACTTCTCCCCCTTTTCTGGCGTTTGAACGCCAGAACTGGGCAGGGAATGGGCGTTTAACGCCAGCTTTCCTCCCTGTTCTGGCGTTTGAACGCCAGTATTGGGCAAGGAATGGGCGTTTAACGCCAACTTTCCTCCCCTTTCTGGCGTTTGAACGCCAATAATCTTCCTCTCTGGGCTCTTACTGTCCTCAGAGGGATTTTGAACAGTAGCTTGGTCATCCTCTGTCAACTGTTCCTTAATTGATTTCTTGCTCTTTTGAGTAGTGGCATTCAGTGTTTTCCCACTCCTAAGTTGAACTGCTTGACATTCTTCTGTTATTTGTTTAGATATTTGCTGTTTTGCTTGTTTCAACTGCAGTTCTATGCTCTTGTTAGCAACCTTAGTATCATGGAGCATTTCTTTAAATTCTGCTAACTGTTCTGTCATCAGGAGCAATTGTTGATTAAGCTCATTCATCTGTTCTTGAGGATTAGGGTCAGTGACTAGTGCCATGACCTCCTCCTTTGGAACGAACTCATTGCTAGAATATAAGTATTGGTTTCTAGCAACAGTGTCTATAAGCTCTTGAGCTTCTTCAATTGTCTTCCTCATGTGTATAGATCCACCAGCTGAGTGGTCTAAAGACATCTGAGCTTTTTCTGTAAGCCCATAGTAGAAAATGTCTAACTGTACCCACTCTGAAAACATTTCAGAGGGACATTTTCTTAGCATACCTCTATACCTCTCCCAGGCATCATAAAGGGATTCATTATCCTCTTGTTTAAAGCCTTGGATGTCCAGCCTTAGCTGTGTCATCCTTTTTGGAGGGTAAAAATGATTCAGGAATTTTTCTGATAACTGTTTCCATGTCTTTATGCTTGCTGTAGGTTGGTTATTTAACCACCTTTTTGCTTGATCTTTTACAGCAAATGGAAACAGTAACAGTCTGTAGACATCCTGATCTATCTCTTTATCATGTATTGTGTCAGCAATTTGTAAGAACTGTGCCAGAAACTCAGTAGGTTCTTCCTCTGGAAGACCGGAATACTGGCAATTTTGCTGCACTATGATAATGAGTTGAGGGTTTAGCTCAAAGCTGCTTGCTTTGATGGGAGGTATACAGATGCTACTCCCATATGCAGCTGTAATGGGGTTAGCATAAGACCCCAGAGTCCTTCTGGACTGATTAATTCCACTTAAGTCCATAATAGACAAAAGGGAAATGAGAGTAATTGCAAAGAGATGAATTTTGTTTATTTTTTTTATTATTTTTTTTTTGAAATAACCGAAAAATTAAAATAAAATAAAATAATACAAAAGGAAAATAAAATAAAATTCGAAAATTAAGAATAAAATAAGATCAAAGCAAATTGGGAACTGAATCAATTAGTAAAGAAAAAGATTTTGAAAACAGCAATTAAGAAGATATGATTGAAAAAATTTTTTTTTATGAAAAAGATTTGATTCTTAAAAAGAGGAAAGAGAAAAACACAAAAAGACACCAAACTTAAAATTTTAGAAAATCAAACACTAATTTTTTCGAAAATTTTAAAGGAAAAACACAAAGAGGACACCAAACTTAGAACTTTTATGAATCAAAAAGGAACTAAGAACAAGAAAAAAATTCGAAAATTAAAAGAAGAAAAACAAAAAGCATGCAATTGACACCAAACTTAGAATATGAACTAGACTCAACTAAAATACTCTAAACCAACAAAAAGAAAACAGTCCTAATCTAAGCAACAAAATAAACCGTCAGTTGTCCAAACTCGAACAATCCCCGGCAACGGCGCCAAAAACTTGGTGCACGAAATTGCAATAACACTTTTGCAATCCCGCACAACTAACCAGCAAGTGCACTGGGTCGTCCAAGTAATACCTTGCGTGAGCAAGGGTCGATCCCACGGAGATTGTCGGCTTGAAGCAAGCTATGGTTATTTTGTAAATCTTAGTCAGGATATCAGAAATTATCAGGATTGATTGTAAAAAGCAAAAGAACATGTAATGGTTACTTGTACTGCAGTAATGGAGAATGGGTTGAGGTTTGGAGATGCTCCATCTTCTGAATCTCTGCTTTCCTACTGTCTTCTTCATCAAACACGCATGTCTCCTTCCATGGCAAGCTCGTGTAGGGTCTCACTGTTGTCAGCAGCTACCTCCCATCCGCGCAGTGAAAGCTAATGCAAAGCACTCTGTCATAGTGCCGCCAATCACCGGTTTGGTTCCCTCCCCTACCGGAATAGAATCACTCTTTTGCGTCTGTCACTAACGCCCAGTAGGTTACAGGTTTGAAGCACATCACAGTCATTCAATCATTGAATCCTACTCAGAATACCACAGACAAGGTTTAGACCTTCCGGATTCTCTTGAATGCTGCCATCAGGTCCTGCCTATACCACGAAGATTCCGATTAAAGAACCCAAGAGATAACTACTCAATCTAAGATAGAACAGAGGTGGTTGTCAGGCATATGTTCATAGTTGAGAATGATGATGATTGTCACGGATCATCACATTCATCCGGATTAAGAACAAGTGTTATCTTAGAACGGAAGCAAGCATGATTGAATAAGAAACAGTAGTAATTGCATTAATCCATCAAGACACAGCAGAGCTCCTCACCCCCAACCATGGGGTTTAGAGGCTCATACTGTGGAAGAAACGTGTACAAAATGTTATGAGGTCATAAGGTTCTGATTACAATGTCAAAAGGTCCTATAAGTAGTAAACTAGTATCCTAAGGTTTACAGAAATGAGTAAATGACAGAAAAATCCACTTCCGGGCCCACTTGGTGTGTGCTTGGGCTGAGCATTGAAGCTTTTATGTGTAGAGACATTTTCTGGAGTTAAACGCCAGTTCTCATGCCAGTTTGGGCGTTTAACTCCAACTTTTAATCCAGTTCCGGCGTTTAACGCTGGAATTTCTGAGGCCGGATTGCTACGCGGGTTTGGGCCATCAAATCTTGGACAAAGTATGGACTATTATATATTGCTGGAAAGCCCAGGATGTCTACTTTCCAATGCCGTTGAGAGCGCGCCAATTGGGCTTCTGTAGCTCCAGAAAATCCACTTCGAGTGCAGGGAGGTCAGAATCCAACAGCATCTGCAGTCCTTTTCAGTCTCTGGATCAGATTTTTGCTCAGGACCCTCAATTTCAGTCAGAAAATACCTGAAATCACAGAAAAACACACAAACTCATAGTAAAGTCCAGAAAAGTGAATTTTAATTAAAAACTAATAAAAATATACTAAAAACTAACTAAAAGATACTAAAAACATACTAAAAACAATGCCAAAAAGCATACAAATTATCCGCTCATCAGTGACCACTAACATTGCCTCTTGGTCCTTTGCATACGTTATTGGGACTTACCTTTCCCAATAACGTGGTGAGCCTCCCCTTCTCCTTACTTTAGAGTCCTCGTTAACTAGGTTAACGTGGCTTCTAACGTAGCAATGCCAATTCTTCGAGAACGTTAGTGACACTTACCTTTGTCACAAACGTTCCAATGTGCCCCTACTTCCCATGTTAGAGTCCACGTTAACTAGGTTAACATGGCTTCTAACGTAGTCATGCTGGCCATCTCCAACGTTAGTGACAAAGGTGAGTGTCACTAACGTTGGCTCATCATCTCTTTATCCACGTTAGCTTCCACGTTAACAAAGTTAACGTGGGAGTTAACGTTGCTCATGGTGGCTCTTGGTGGTTCACCCCAACGTTAGTGACAAAGGTAAGTGTCACTAACGTTGGCGATCAATTGCTCTCTCCACGTTAGCTTCCACGTTAACTAAGTTAACGTGGGAGTTAACGTGGCTCATGGAGGCTTGGCCAACGTTAGTGACAAAGGTGAATGTCACTAACGTTGGCTTCTCTTTTGCTCCTTTAACGTTAGAGTCCACGTTAACTAAGTTAACGTGGAAACTAACGTGGCCAATTATGAGCTTGGTCCAACGTTAGTGACAAAGGAGAGTGTCACTAACGTTGGCCTTGTTGTCTTCTTCCACGTTAGAGTTCACGTTAACTTAGTTAACGTGACTCTTAACGTGGGCTGTGATGGCTTCGAGGGCATTATTGGTGATTACCTTTCTCACTAACTTTGCAAGCTAGCTCCCATTCCACGTTAGAGGTCACGTTAGTTGAACTAACGTGAATGCTAACGTGGTTCTTCTTTGCTTCCTTTTTCCTGAAATCAAGCAGCAAAGTGCTTCAAAGTTCTAATCCGAGTCATGAGACATGCATCATCCAATTTGTCATATAATTCATGCAAAATTCTCATGAAATAATGTAAAGTGCACAATGTATGCTTGAAACAAGATGTAAGTGAATATCTACCCAAAACTAGCTTATTTCTTAAGAAAATGCATGAAACTACCCTAAAAACAGTAAAGAAAGGTCAGTGAAACTGGCCAAAATGCCCTGGCATCACAACACCAAACTTAAAGCTTGCTTGTCCCTAAGCAAGTACTGGAACAAGAGAATGATGAATGGAATTCCAAGAGAAATGAGTCATTCTTGTGGAAGTCATGTCCCTGGTTTTATGGTGGTTTCATGCATAGCAACTTAGGTTCATTCCTTCACTGTCTTTCAGACCTTTATCATGTCCTAGAATACTCACTTGATTGCATCCCATGAGACTTTTATTCATTGATCCTTTTGTTGTCATTTCAGGGCTTATTTGTGTTCTTAGGCTAAGTGCTCTGTAAGGGGGCAACTCTTTAGAATAAGCTTTCAGCCAACACTCCCGAACCAGTTGGTTCAAGGTGCTAGGTGTTGAAACACCCCTAAGGACTTACTTCCTTAAGTCTCTCCCCCATACATACACACCACAGGCACATGGTTTGTTTATTTTCTTTCCTTGAGGTCTTGGTGTCCAACACCTCTTTGGGCTACTAAATGTTCTGTAGCAAAGATTGCTCTTGATAGTGGACTTTCAGCTGATAATCCCGGGTTAGATAACCCAAGTTACCAGGTGATAAAGCACCCCTGAGAGCATAGTAATCCAAGCAGATCCTGGTACAAGAACACCACAGACACATTCCTCAAGACTCAACCCCTTGGTGCCTAGCCTCTTTTCTTGCTATTTTTCTTTTATTCTTTACTTTCCTTTTTCTTTCCCTTTTCTTATTAGGATCTTGTTATTTAGTTAGTCTCATGGGGTGTGTTCAAAGCATAGGATTCAGGACAGATAGTTTTCTTCTCACCTTGTTGGTGAACCAACTTAGCTAACTTATGATTACACCACAAACTTAGGAACTTGCTCCATAATATGAACTCCACTCTGGTCCTTTATAAAACACTCATTCTCTTTTCATTTGATTAAAAAGGACAAGCATACAATTAAGTAAGGAAAAGATGCAGTGACATTCAGACTAGCAAACATAGACCTAATCAACGAAAAGTTTAAAAGACAGATTAAAAAAAAGGTTCAAATTATCATGGAAGCATGTTCTATTTCATACAAGATCTTCCTTATTTAAAGCATAGAAAAAGATGGACCAAAGAAGGAACTCCACCACCTTTTACTCATGTGGATGCCCATGCTCCCCTCCTTGTTTGTCTTCTTTTTGTCCCTCTTGAGCGCTTGAACTTCCACTCCCTTTGCTTTTTCCAATCAACTTCTTCCAAAAGCCAGCATCTTCTATCTTCTTCTTTAATGTTTCCTTCTGCTGTTTCACCTTCCCTTCTTCTCGTTCTACAAAGTCTTTTTGGACCTCATCATATGTAGGGATGGCATAGTGTAGATGATGCATATGACTAGACATGTAATTAAACTTGGCTTGAGTGTTTATGTTGAACTCCTCCCTATGTAGTTGCCGTCCTTCATTAAGTACACTGAACTCGTTGAATGCTTTCATCTAAGCTTGCTGCTGCTGGTTGAGTTCCTGCAAGCGCTTATCTTGACGCTCTTGTCTTTCCTTCACTTGGTTGATGGCTTGAGTGTGCTGGGAGTAGTGTTCCTGTTGCTGCTCCATTTGTTGTTTCTGCCACTCTCCTTGTTGACTCATCCAGTTGGCAAGTATTTCTTCCTGACGATCCATCCGTTAGGATTGAAGGTGTAGTTGTTGCTCTTGTCCTTCCATATATATCCTTGACAAATCATCGATGGCTCCTCTGATGTGACCCAAGTTGATGTTAGTTGGGTCATGATATCCTTCTTGATGATACTCCATGGGTTGGGGTTCTCCTTGGAGAGGCTCTTCCTCTTGTGCTTCTTCTGATGTCATCTTCCTTAGATGGGGTCTTTTCTGCTGTTGAGCTGGAGTCACATGGGTTATCCGTTGGAATGTAAGTGATCTCCCAAGACCTAGCCAAGTTGGATTGCTATCCTCAAAGACTACCTTAGCTTTCATGTATAATCTAATGATGGTGCTGGGGTACCAAAGTCTAGCACCTGAGTCCTTCTTCTCGGTTGATTCTTGGATTCCTTCAGCTATAATTTCGTACACGTTGATGCTTCCACCCTTTATCAAGCAATGTACCATGGTAGTTCGAGTAATATTGACCTCAGAATTGTTTGCTGCTGGAAGGATAGATCGTCTCACAAGCTCAAACCAGGCATTGGCTTCCGGGATGAGGTCTCCTCTCCTGATAAACCGGGGTCTCTTATCTGAATACCTTTCCCAGTCAGATCCCACAATGCATATGTCACCTACGATCTCTTCCAATTCGTCATTGTCGGCACCTTTATTTATTCTTTCTTGATAACCAAGCTCAACAAAACGTGGGGATTTCAATTGGAGAGCTCTAGTGATTGCATTGGGGCTAAAGTCCACCTCTATTCCCCTTACATAGCTCTTGAAGGTGGGGGCTGTGGTCTTATCTTCTCTAACCACATTTGCATAAAATTCTCTGATGAGGTTTGCATTTGCCCTTGCTTCTGGGTTAGTGAGCTTTTCCCAACCCCTCTTTTCAATCTTCTCCCGAATTTGTGGACAATCATCTTCATCAAACTGGAAGGTTGATTTAGGCAGTATCTTCTTGTCCTTTATTTGCTCGAACTCGAGCTCATGGAAGGCTATTTTGAATTTTCCAGTGTCGAAAGAGGGCTGCTCCATTGGCTCCTTTCCTCTTTGCCTCTTGGAGCTCGAAGATGCCATGAATGGGAGTTAGTGTGTGAAGGTGGTAAGGGTGTGGAGACTTTTGGTTGTTTAAGATTGAGTGCAATGAAGGGAGTGAGGGAAAGTGTTTTTAATGTGGTAAGAATGGTTTAGTTCCGAAGAGGGGTGTGTTAAGTTGGGCGTTTGTAATGTGAATGTGGTATGGAGGGAGAGCTACTTATATAAGGACGTGGTGGGTAAATGAAGGGTTTGGATAGATGTTGTGAGTGTAAGATGGAAGGATGGGGTTTAGCATGTAGAAAAGACAAGGATCATCAACTTTATGAAGAATTTTGTCCGGTCTTCAATGGTCTCATCCTTTTCAATGTTGCATGGCAAAATTTTCCAATGCATCCCCCCTTTAGGCACGTGTGTAGTACCCTCCTTTTGTGGTGTTCAAACCTTCCTCATTTAATTGTCCAATCAATCCCCTTCAATGCTCCTTTCCTTTTTCCTATAAAATAAAATAAAGAAAAACTAATATCATTGAAAAAGCTAAACTTTTCGGCAAGAGTAATAAGGAAAAAAAATTAGATTGCTTATTCATGAATACTAACTAACCAACTAACTGTGTATCCTTATATGCACCTTGGTGGCACCTTGGGTGACACCAAACTTAGTTTGTAGCACTGTGATGAAAAAGTTTTGTTCAAGGCTCCAAGACTGGCATGCTTTGAGTTGCATTCATGCTCTCTTGGCATGCTTTGAACACCAAACTTATTCTTCACTATATACTGCATAATAAGGATTTCACCAAGTGTTTGTCAAGGTTGGTTTGGAACTCATGAATGTTGAATTATTCACTATTCTAAAAGCATATAAAACATGGGTTGCCTCCCATGAAGTGCTTCTTTAGCGTCACTAGCTTGACGTTTTTCGTTAATCAGGGAGGTTGATAGTGCTTCAAGTCTTCTCCTCTGGCAGTAGACCTATATCCATTGGTTGTATCAATGATCTCTACATGTTCCAAGGAGAGAACTCTGTTGATGGTGAAGACTTTAGGTAATTGAGATGGTACAGTGGGGAGATCAGGGGGGATGTCTGGGAAGTAAGCTGAGATTACTTTATCCCTTGGGGAGAAGTCCTCTGTAGGGATCTTCCCGTTCCTCCACCTCCTTGGTACCTTCTTCTTTGTTCCTTGTGATGTTGTCTTGCTCTTTGTGACCTTCTCCTCTAAGGAAATGTTGTTGCTAGTCTTATATGATTCTGGTGGTTTAGGTTCCTCCTCTAAGGAAATGTGGTTACTGGTCTCATATGATTCTGGTGGTTTAGGTTCCTCCTGATTTTCTTTGAGCTGTGGCAATTGCTGTTTGCCTTTTTCCTCAATCAATGGGATTCCCAGATGTGCTGGTTGTGTTTCAGTGCTTGTTTCTTCCTTTAGTATCTCACATTGATCTTTTCTTGGTTCATAATTCTCTCGATCTGTTTCTTGTAAGCGTTTGAAAACATTGAAGGTGAGCTGTTCATCATGGATCCTTAGAATTAGCTCCCCTCGCTCCATATTTATGAGTGCTCTGGCCGTAGCTAGGAATGGTCTTCCCAATATGATTGGGTGAGTGTGACTCTCTTCCATGTCCAATATGACAAAGTCTGTTGGGAGGAAGTATTTCCCAACCTTTACCAACACGTTTTCCACCACTCCTATTGCTTGTTTTTGAGTTTTGTCAGCCAGCCTGATGACTACATCTGTGGGCATTATCTCGTTGATCTGTAACCTCTTCATAAGCGATAAGGGCATTAAGTTGATGCTTGCTCCCAAATCGCAGAGTCCTTTATCAAACATGGTTTCTCCTATGGCACAGGGAATGTAGAAACTCCCTGGGTCCTTTCTTTTTGTAGGCAACTCTGGTTGAATGAGAGCACTGCACTCCTTATTCATCACTATAGTTTGGCCTCCCTTGAGTAAGCTTTTCCTGGAAAACAGCTCCTTCATATACTTGATGTATGCCGGCATTTGTTGGAGGGTCTTGATGAATGGTATGTTTACATGGAGGGATGCAAACAAATCAAGAAACCTTGAGTATATTCTCTTCTCCACAGCACCATTGAGTAATTAGGGGAAGGGTGCATAGAGTCTCAGCAACTCCTGTTGTGAGATTTTGAGTTCTTGGTGATCTTTTTCCTACTTCTCTGCTGAGGTATCTTCAGGTTGTTCTGACAGCTTGGTTGGCTCGTTCTTGGTCTCCTGACCACTTATAGTGACCATCTTGCAATCTTCCCATCTTACTTTCTTTGTTTCTCCTCTCGGATTTTTCTTTGTATCACTTAGGAATCCATCTGTAGGTTTGGGAATGTGCTCAGAGAGATAACCTACTTGAGATTCCAACCTCTTGATGGTGTCTCCCTGGTTCTTAAAGTTAGCTCGCACTTCCTCCTTGAACACCTTGTTATCTTGAATCTCTTTGCATATACTCTCAAGTAAGTTCTCAATCCTTGAGAGTCTGTCATCAGAAGGTGATGGTGAGTTGAGATTGGAGGGATGAGAATGGTTAGGTTGGCTTTGGTATAGGTATTGAGATGGGTTGTTATGTAAGTGTTGATATGGTCTAGGTGTGGCATGTTGGTGAGCTATGTTGCTGGGATTTGGACGTCTTTGATCTTGGCCTTGGTCTTGTTGATTTCCCCATCCAAAGTTAGGGTGATTTCTCCATCCAGAGTTGTAAGTTTTGGAGTATGGATCATGGACTTGTCTAGGTGAGGTTCCCACATAGTTGGCTTACTCCCAGTCACCTTCTTCTCCTATGTTTACTCCTTCTTGAGTTGGTGATGAGGTTATGGCTGCTGCAACCTGGTTCTCTTCCACCTTCTTGGTGAGATCTGCTAGCTGCTTGGTGATCATCTTGTTTTGAGGTAACAATGCATCCATGTGGTTCAGCTCCATTACTCCTCTAGTGTTACTTCTTTCAGAGGCATAGAAGTAGTCATTCTCAGCAACTGTTTCGATGACATCTATGGCTTCTTCAATGGTTTTCTTCTTATTTAAAGAGCCTCCTGATGAATGATCCACAGCTTTCTTTGACTCATAGGAAAGACCTTCATAGAAGATGTGAAGTTGGACCCACTCATTAAACATCTCTGGTGGGCATCTCCTTGTTAGATCTTTGAACCTTTCCCAAGCTTCATAAAGTGTCTCTCCATCTTGCTGTCTGAACGTCTGCACTTCAATTCTTAGCCTATTGATCCTTTGAGGGGGATAAAATCTTGCCAAAAACTTGTTCACTACCTCCTCCCAATTAGTCAAGCTTTCCTTTGGAAAGGATTCAAGCCACTTGGATGCCTTGTCCCTAAGTGAAAAAGGGAACAAGAGCAGCCTATAGACATCTGGGTGGACTCCATTGGACTTCACCGTGTCACAAATCCTCAAGAAGGTGGTCAAGTGTTGGTTAGGGTCTTCTTGAGCACCTCCTCCAAATGAGCAATTATTTTGCACCAAAGTGATGAGCTGGGGTTTTAGCTCGAAATTGTTGGCATGTATGGTGGGTTTCTGAATGCTGCTCCCACAGTTTCCAGGATTAGGATTGATATAGGATCCTAAGACCCTCCTTTCTTGCCCAGCACGGTTGGCATGGCCTTGATTATGAGCCTCCTCTTCATGGTTGTTCTTCGAATTCTCTTCCATGTTGGGTTCAAAATACTCTTCCTCTTCTTCAGCACCTACTACTCTTTTTCCTCTTGCTTCTCTCCTTAATCTAAGGAAGGTCCTCTCAGGTTCAGAATCAAAGGAAGTTGAAGCCCCGCTTCTTCTCCTTGTCATACAATCAACAAGGCACAAGCAAGGAAATAAATTCAGAAACTATTCTTGTTAAAAATTGCTGTTAGTGTGAGTAATGCAATATATCAAATAGTTAGTGGGTGAGTGAAAACGATTGTAAACAACTGGAATAAAGGGGTAAAGGGATGGGAAGAAAAACAACTGAAACTGAAAGTAAATTGCTCAAACAGAAATTTAAATCAGCAAAAAGAAAAATGCTCAATCTAGTTATCCTCCAACGTAATCATTGTTGATACAAAATCAATCCCTGGCAACGGCGCCATAAACTTGATGCACGAAAAATTCGTCTCGTAACAAATTTCCTTCGGCAAGTATACCGAATTGTCATCAAGTAAAAACTCACTATAGAGTGAGGTCAAATCCCACAGAGATTGATTGATCAAGCAACTTTAATTAGAAAAATGTTCTAGTTGAACGAACCAGAATTTGATTTGAGATTTGCAGAACATTAAAGTGCAGAAAATTAAATAGCAGAAAAAAAATAAATGCTAGAAATAAAGAGCTGAATGTAAATGGCAGAAAGTAAATTGCAGAATCTTAAATGGGAATGGGGGAAATGCTCATAAAAGTAAATGGCAGAAATTAAAGAGAATGGGTAAGATCAGACATGGGGAGTTCATTGGGCTTAGGAGATGTTGCATTATCCGGATCAAATTCATTTTTATCCCTTCCTCAATTAATGCATTAATTGATCTCCTTGGCAATCTTAAATGATCGAATTCTAATTCCTTGGTAATCCAATCTCTCAGATCTTGATCAATAGCCAATTCCTTGGTCAATTACTCATGAGAAGAGATGAAGTATGGTCACTGATTATACCACATGCAGTCCCAAATCAAGTATTGGTAGGATTATAGTCACATATCCATCCAAACCCAATTTGGTCCAGCATGAGAAAGCATTTCTAGCATGATCTCTTCATTCCTCTTCCAAGGTTCCGAAGAGATCCAAATATGAATAGTTTCTTTTCCAAGATAACTACCCAATTGGATGAAGATTGAAAGCTTTCTAGTAAAATCAAGAGAAAAGATAGAAGAAGAAGAATGAAAACTAATATTGATCCATCAAATTGCAACAGAGCTCCCTAACCCAATGAAATGGGTTTAGTTGTTCATAGCTCTGGAAAATGAAAACAAAGATGGAGAATACGTCATGAAAGTAAAACTAGAAGTTGCAGAGAAAGTAAAATACAGAGAGTAGTTCTATGCCCAAGGCTCCTAAAGTTTCCAACCCCCTTCTAATTCAAAGCTACTCCTATATATACTACTCTTCTGATCTTCTAGTTGGCTCTTCAAATCTTGGGTGTGGGCCTCTGAATCTTGAGTTTGAAGCAGTTATCCTCTTTATTGGGCTTAGCTTTGCTTGCAGAGAGAAAATGTGAAGTAGGCAGGGACTTTGGCTCAGGACGTTAGTGGTGCCAACGTTAAGTGAAAGTGTGGGTTCGAGAACGTTAGTGACAATCACCTTTTTCACTAACGTTCCTAACCCAAATATGATCACGTTGACTTCAACATTAGTGGCACTAACGTGACCACTAACGTTGCCTCTTGGTCCTTCGCATACGTTATTGGGACTTACCTTTCCCAATAACGTGGTGAGTCTCCCCTTCTCCTTACGTTAGAGTCCACGTTAACTAGGTTAACGTGGCTTCTAACGTAGCAATGCCAATTCTTCGTGAACGTTAGTGACACTTACCTTTGTCACTAACGTTCCAATGTGCCCCTACTTCCCATGTTAGAGTCCACGTTAACCTAGTCATGCTGGCCATCTCCAACGTTAGTGACAAAGGTGAGTGTCACTAACGTTGGCTCATCATCTCTTTATCCATGTTAGCTTCCACGTTAACAAAGTTAACGTGGGAGTTAACGTTGCTCATGGTGGCTCTTGGTGGTTCACCCCAACGTTAGTGACAAAAGTAAGTGTCACTAACGTTGGCGATCAATTGTTCTCTCCACGTTAGCTTCCACGTTAACTAAGTTAACGTGGGAGTTAACGTGGCTCATGGAGGCTTGGCCAACGTTAGTGACAAAGGTGAATGTCACTAACGTTGGCTTCTCTTTTGCTGCTTTAACGTTAGAGTCCACGTTAACTAAGTTAACGTGGCAACTAACGTGGCCAATTATGAGCTTGGTCCAATGTTAGTGACAAAGGAGAGTGTCACTAACATTGGCCTTGTTGTCTTCTTCCACGTTAGAGTTCACGTTAACTTAGTTAACGTGACTCTTAACGTGGGCTGTGATGGCTTCGAGGGCGTTATTGGTGATTACCTTTCTCACTAACTTTGCAAGCTAGCTCCCATTCCACGTTAGAGGTCACGTTAGTTGAACTAACGTGAATGCTAACGTGGTTCTTCTTTGCTTCCTTTGACCTGAAATCAAGCAGCAAAGTGCATCAAAGTTCTAATCCGAGTCATGAGACATGCATCATCCAATTTGTCATATAATTCATGCAAAATTCTCATGAAATCATGTAAAGTGCACAATGTATGCTTGAAACAAGATGTAAGTGAATATCTACCCAAAACTAGCTTATTTCTTAAGAAAATGCATGAAACTACCCTAAAAACAGTAAAGAAAGGTCAGTGAAACTGGCCAAAATGCCCTGGCATCAAGGCTCCCTCCCTTAAAAAGGTCAGCAGCATGTTTTGTTTTGGCAGATAAGAGCATTATCTTAGTGGCTGGAATTGCTGAGGACGTACTGGTGAGCATTAAGGGACTGACATTCCCTATTGACTTCTACATTTTGGAGATGCCACTTAATGACTCAGGAAGACCATCATCCATCCTGTTTGGAAGGCCATTTCTGAAGACTTCAAGGTTCAAATTAGATGCCTTCTCAGGAACTTACTCTTTTGAGATAGATGGCAGAACAGTGAGGTTCAATCTGGATGAAGCTATGAAGCACCCACCGAAAGATCACTCCATCTTCCAGTGTGATATTATTGATGAGATTGTGGTTGAAGTCCACCAGGAAGAAGTAGTAGAGATGCACATGGAGCAAGGTGCAAAGTGTGGGGACACTCCCTGAGATTAATGAAGATACCTTGCCACCACAAATAGCTCCAGATGATCAAGTGCCTCATCATGAGTAGAAAATAGAGTTGAAGCCCCTTCCACCCCATCTCGAGTATGCTTACCTTGAGGATAATCAGAAGCTCCCAGTTATCATTGCAAGGGAACTCACTTCCCAATAGGAGGAACAATTGCTTAGTGTGCTGAGACGACACAAGAAGGCCATTGGGTGGAGCTTGGCGGATATAGTAGACATCAGCCCTCAGGTTTGTGAGCACCGTATATTTTTAGAAGAGGGAACAAGGCTTGTCCGTCAACCGCAAATGCGACTGAACCCTACCATTCTAGAGATTTATAAAAAAGAAGTGACTAGGCTGCTTGAAGCTGACATCATCTATCCAATCTCAGATAGTGAATGGGTCAGCCCAGTACAGGTAGTACCAAAGAAGTCTGGAGTAACAACAGTTAAGAATGAGCATGGAGAACTCATTGCAACTAGAGTGCAAAACTCCTGGAAGGTGTGCATTGATTATAGGCATCTCAACCAGGCCACCCGCAAGGATCACTACCCACTGCCTTTCATTGATCAGATGCTTGATCGCCTGTTAGGTAAATCACACTACTATTTTCTAGATGGTTACACTGGCTATTTTCAAATTCATATAGCTTCTGAAGATCAGGAGAAAAATACGTTTACATGTCCCTTTGGAACGTATGCATATAAGAGGATGCCTTTTGGCTTATGTAATGCACCGGCTACATTCCAAAGATGCATGATGAGCATTTTCTCGGATCTTCTTGAGAACTGTATGGAGGTTTTAATGGATAACTTTAGTGTGTATAGTGATTTGTTTAGCCTTTGCTTGGATAGTTTAGCTAGAGTATTAGACAGGTGTGTTAGTTCAAACATTGTATTGAATTTTGAAAAATGTCGTTTTATGGTAAAACAAGGTATTGTTCTAGGACATGTTATTTCTAATACTAGTATTTCAATTGATCCAGCAAAGGTAGATGTCATTTTCGGTTTACCTTACCCCTCCTCTGTGAGGGAAGTCCACTCATTTCTTGGTCATGCAGGTTTCTACCGGCGATTTATTAAGGACTTCAGTAAGGTAGCACTGCCTTTATCCTGACTGCTGCAAAAGGATGTTGAGTTCGAGCTGAATGCAGACTGCAAGGAGGCGTTTGATAAGCTGAAGAGCGCCTTGACACAAGCCCCTATTGTGAGAGGGCCCGACTGGAGTCAACCATTTGAGATAATGTGTGAAACCTCCAACTACGCAGTAGGAGCGGCGCTGGCTCAGCGCGAAGATAAGGACCCTTTTATAATTGCCTATGCATCTAAGACTTTAGACGCTCCTCAGTCTAATTATACTACCACTGAAAAAGAGCTTCTGGCTATTGTTTTTGCTTTGGATAAATTCCGAGCCTACTTACTTGGTACTAAGGTGGTAATATACTCGGATCATGCATCTCTAAAATGTTTATTAGCTAAGAAAGAGTCCAAACCAAGGCTCATACGTTGGATATTGTTGCTGCAAGAATTTGATTTAGAAATTAAAGATAGAAGTGGTATCCAAAATTTAGTGGCGGATCACTTGAGTCGCCTAGAGCACATTAAGGATGACTTCACTCCTATCAATGATGCTTTTCCCTTTGATAGCTTGCACGCAATATATGAAGTAGTTCCTTGGTACGTACCTATAGCTAATTATCTTGTCAGTCGTTCCTTCCTTCCTGATTTTACCAAACATCAGAAGGACAAGCTTAAAAGCGAGTCCAAATATTATATATGGGATGACCCATATTTATGGAGATGTGGTGCTGACCAGATAATTAGAGGGTGTGTGCCATAATCAGAATTCCAGTCAATCTTAGAGGCCTGCCACTCTTCAGAGAATGGTGGACATTTTGGCCCTCAAAGAACAGCTAGGAAAAATTTAGGCTGTGGATTCTGGTGGCCCACACTATTTAAGGATACCACTGCTTTCTGTGAATCTTGTTCCCTATGCCAGATGTTTGGGAATATATCCAAGAGGGATGAGATGCTCCAACAACATATGTTGTTCTGTGAAATTTTTTATGTTTGGGGCATTGACTTCATGGGTCCATTTCCAAATTCTAATGGTTTCTTATATGTACTGTTAGCTGTCGATTATGTTTCTAAATGGGTGGAAGCCATTTTCACTCGTACTGATGATGCTAACACTGTTGTCTCCTTTGTTCGAAATTATATTATCTGTCACTTTGGATCACCACGAGCAATCGTGAGTGATCAAGGCACTCACTTCTGTAACAGGAGATTAACAGGTCTACTGAAGAAACATGGGATTGTTCATATGGTGACGACAACTTACCACCCCCAGACCAATGGACAAGCCGAGGTGTCTAACAGAGAGATAAAGCGTATCCTGGAGAAAGTCGTCAAGCCTCATAGGAAAGACTGGAGCACCAGGATTGTAGATGTGCTTTGGGCATACCGAACAGCGTACAAGACACCAATCAGAATGAGTCCCTTCTGCCTAGTCTACGGAAAGGCTTGTCACCTCCCAGTGGAGGTGGAGCACAAGGCTTTCTGGGCAGTGCAGGAATGCAACATGGGACTCGAGAAAGCGGAAGGAAGCTGCAACTACAAGAGCTGGAGTGCCTTCGCCTAAAAGCATATGAGAACTCCAGGCTATACAAAGAGAAGGTGAGGGCTGTGCATGACAAGAATATCAAGCGACGAGAGTTCAGACCTGGGGAGTTAGTCCTCCTTTACAACTCCAGGTTGAGACTCATGCCAGGCAAGCTGAGATCGCGATGGGAAGGCCCCTACAGAGTGGAAAAGGCTGAACCATATGGCATTTTCCACCTGCGGTACCCTTCAAGCCCCAATATCCTCAAGGTCAATGGCCACCGCTTAAAGCTTTACCATGGTGAGAAGATGAAGGACAACAAGGAGCTAGAGATCCTCCTCTTGGAGGATCCACCTACAAAAGTAGGCTGAATCTGTGGACCGTCCAACTTAAGGACGTTAAAGAAAAGTGCTAGGTGGGAGACAACCCACCGTGGTATGATCGTTCCTTTTCTTTCTTAGTTTTATTTTGTTTTATTTTTATCAGTGTCATGCATACATTCTGCATCATCATTTGCATTCTGCATAAAAAGGGCATCGGCGCGCAAGCGCTTAATACGAGTCTGCGACCTTCATGCATACGAAATATGTGAGATGGAACAGTGAGTTGCGCGGGAGTTGGGCAAGGAATGTGCTTTAGGCACAATCAAGCCCACGCGTACGTGTATTGTATGTGTGTGCGTCGCTTCCCATTCTCGCAATCCACGCATCCGCGTCTATGGCGCGCCCATGTGCATAAGAAAATCGACGTAAACCCATGTTCGACCAGAGAGTTGTGCTGGTCTGGGGCTGCCACTGTGCTAAGGGCACAAATTCACCCACGTATACGCGTCCCTGACGCGTGCGCATCCTTTTTCACACATGCCCATCCACGCGCGCACGCGTCGTTTGCAACTTTTGCCCCAAGTGCAAAAGACACAGAGAAATGTGCGTGCGCGAGGCTAGACTCGCGCGAATGGCACAACCTGAGGCACACGTCCGCGCGCTTGACGCTTACTGGTGCACGGAATTGTGATCATTAATGGCGCCATCAACATGGTACGCTCAATTGCAATCTCAACTCTTTATCACAACTTCGCACAACTAACCAGCAAGTGCACTGGGTCGTCCAAGTAATAAACCTTACGCGAGTAAGGGTCGATCCCACGGAGATTGTTGGTATGAAGCAAGCTATGGTCATCTTGTAAATCTCAGTCAGGCGGATTCAAATGGTTATGGAGGATTAATGATTAAAAGATAAATAAAACATAAAATAAAGATAGAGATACTTATGTAATTCATTGGTGAGAATTTCAGATAAGCGTATGGAGATGCTTTGTCCCTTCCGTCTCTCTACTTTCCTACTGTCTTCATCCAATCCTTCTTACTCCTTTCCATGGCAAGCTGTATGTTGGGCATCACCGTTGTCAATGGCTACAGTCCCATCCTCTCAGTGAAAATGTTCAACACGCTCTGTCACAGCACGACTATTCATCTGTCGGTTCTCGATCATGTCGGAATAGAAGCCAGTGATTCTTTTGCGTCTGTCACTAACGCCCCACAATCGCGAGTTTGAACCTCGTCACAGTCATTCAATCCTTGAATCCTACTCGGAATACCACAGACAAGGTTTAGACTTTCCGGATTCTCAAGAATGCCACCATCAATTCTAGCTTATACCACGAAGATTCTGATTAAAGAATCCAAGAGATAAACATTCAAGCCTTGTTTGCTTGTAGAATGGAAGTGGTTGTCAGGCACGCGTTCATAAGTGAGAATGATGATGAGCATCACATAATCATCACATTCATCATGTTCTTGGGTACGAATGAATATCTTAGAACAAGAATAAGCTGAATTGAATAGAAGAACAATAGTAATTGCATTAATACTCGAGGTACAGCAGAGCTCCACACCTTAATCTATGGTGTGTAGAAACTCCACCGTTGAAAATACATAAGAACAAGGTCTAGGCATGGCCGAATGGCCAGCCTCCCAAAGAGGGTTCAATCATAAAAACATGATCAAAAGATTCTCTAATACAATAGCAAAAGGTCCTATTTGTAGAGAACTAGTAGCTTAGGGTTTACAAAGATGAGTAAATGACATAAAAATCCACTTCCAGGCCCACTTGGTGTGTGCTTGGGCTGAGCATTGAAGCTTTCATGTGTAGAGACTTTTCTTGGAGTTAAACGCCAGCTTTTGTGCCAGTTTGGGCGTTTAACTCCCATTCTTGTGCCAGTTCCGGCGTTTAACGCCAGAATTCTTGAGCTGACTTGGAACGCCTGTTTGGGCCATCAAATCTCGGGAAAAGTGTGAACTATTAACCATTGATGGAAAGCCCAGAATGTCTGCTTTCCAACGCAATTGAGAGCGCACCAATTGGGCTTCTGTAGCTCCAGAAAATCCACTTCGAGTGCAGGGAGGTCAGAATCCAACAGCATCTGCAGTCCTTTTCAGCCTCTGAATCAGATTTTTGCTCAGGTCCCTCAATTTCAGCCAGAAAATACCTGAAATCATAGAAAAATACTCAAACTCATAGTAAAGTTCAGAAAAGTGAATTTTAACTAAAAACTAATAAAAATATAATAAAAACTAACTAAAACATACTAAAAACATACTAAAAACATTGCCAAAAAGCGTATAAATTATCCGCTCATCACAACACCAAACTTAAATTGTTGCTTGTCCCCAAGCAACTGAAAATAAAATAAGATAAAAAGAAGAGAATATGCAATGAATTCCAAAAACATCTATGAAGATCAGTATTTTAGCTTTTTGCCTCTGAACAGTTTTGGCATCTCACTCTATCCTTTGAAATTCAGAATGATTGGCTTCTATAGGAACTCAGAATCCATATAGTGTTATTCATTCTCCTAGTTAAGTATGATGATTCTTGAACACAGCTACTTTATGAGTCTTGGCCGTGGCCCAAAGCACTCTGTCTTCCAGTATTACCACTGGATACATACATGCCACAGACACATAATTGGGTGAACCTTTTCAGATTGTGACTCAGCTTTGCTAGAGTCCCGAATTAGAGGTGTCCAGGATTCTTAAGCACACTCTTTTTTTTGCCTTGGATCACGACTTTATTTTTACCCTTACCTTTTGGTTTAAAGGGCTGTTGGCTTTTTCTGCTTGCTTTCTCTCTTTTTTTTTCGCACATAATCTCTCTCTTTTTTTTGTATTCATTGCTTTTTCTTGCTTCAAGAATTATTTTTATGATTTTTTAGATCCTCAGTAACATGTCTCCTTTTTTCTTCATTCTTTCAAGAGCTAACATTCATGAACAACAAATTCAAAAGACATATGCACTGTTCAAGCATACATTCAGAAGTCAATGTATTGCCACCACAACAAAATAATTAATCTGTTATAAAATTCAAAATTCATGCAATTCTTCTCTTTTTTAATTAAGAACATTTTTCATTTAAGAAAGGTGATGGATTCATAGGACATTCATAACTTTAAGGCATAGACACTAAGATACTAATGATCATAAGACACAAACATAAATAAAACATAAAGCATAATTTTCAAAAAAAACAGAAAAATAAAGAACAAGGAGATTAAAGAACGGGTCCACCTTAGTGATGGCGGCTTGTTCTTCCTCTTGAAGATCTTATGGAGTGCTTGAGCTCCTCAATGTCTCTTCCTTGCCTTTGTTGCTCCTCTCTCATGATTCTTTGATCTTCTCTAATTTCATGGAGGAGGATGGAATGTTCTTAGTGCTCCACCCTTAGTTGTCCCATGTGGGAACTCAATTCTCCTAGGGAGGTGTTGATTTGCTCCCAATAGTTTTGTGGAGGAAAGTGCATCCCTTGAGGCATCTCAGGGATTTCATGATGAGGAATTTCCTCATGTCCATGAGTGGGATCTCTTGTTTGCTCCATCCTCTTCTTAGTGCTGGGCTTGTCCTCTTCAATGAGGATGTCTCCCTCTATGTTAATTCCAAATGAATTACATAGGTGACAAATGAGATGAGGGAAGGCTAACCTTGCCAAGGTAGAGGACTTGTTCGCCACCTTATAAAGTTCTTGGGATATAACCTCATGAACTTCTACTTCCTCTCCAATCATGATGCTATGAATCATGATAGCCCAGTCTATAGTAACTTCGGACCGGTTGCTAGTGGGAATGATTGAGCGTTGGATAAACTCCAACCATCCCCTAGCCACGGGCTTGAGGTCATGCCTTCTCAGTTGAACCGGCTTCCCTCTTGAATCTCTCTTCCATTGAGCGCCTTCTTCACAAATGTCTATGAGGACTTGGTCCAACCTTTGATCAAAGTTGACCCTTCTAGTGTAAGGGTGTTCATCTCCTTGCATCATGGGTAAGTTAAATGCCAACCTTACATTTTCCGGACTAAAATCTAAGCATTTTCCCCGAACCATTATAAGCCAATTCTTTGGGTCCGGGTTCACACTTTGGTCATGGTTCTTGGTGATCCATGCATTGGCATAGAACTCTTGAACCATTAAGATTCCAACTTGTTGAATGGGGTTGGTAAGAACTTCCCAACCTCTTCTTTGGATCTCATGTCGGATCTCCAGATATTCACTCTTTTTGAGTTTGAAAGGGACCTCGGGGATCACCTTCTTCATGGCCACAACTTCATGGAAGTGGTCTTGATGCACCCTTGAGATGAATCTCTCCATCTCCCATGACTCGGAGGTGGAAGCTTTTGCCTTCCCTTTCCTCTTTCTAGAGGTTTCTCCGGCCTTAGATGCCATAAATGGTTATGGAAAAACAAAAAGCAATGCTTTTACCACACCAAACTTAGAAGTTTTGCTCGTCCTCGAGCAAAAGAAGAAAGAAGAGAGTAGAAGAAGAAGAAATAGAGGAGATGGAGGGGGGCTTTGTGTATCGGCCAAGGGAGAGAAGTAGTTTGAATTTGAATGGTGAGGTAGGTGGGGTTTTATGAAGGATGAATATGAGTGGTGAAGAGAATGGTTGGATTTGATAGGTGAGGGGTTTTTGGGGAAGAGGTGTTGAGGTGATTGGTGAATGGGTGAAGAAGAGAGAGAGTGGTGGGGTAGGTGGGGATCCTGTGGGCTCCACAGATCCTGAGGTATCAAGGATAATTCATTCCTGCACCAAATGGCGAGCAAAAATGCTCCTTCTGCCAATCCTGGCGTTAAACGCCGGGCTGGTGCCCATTTCTGGCGTTTAACGCCAGCCTGGTGCCCATTCCTGGCGTTAAACGCCAGTCTGGTGCCCATTCCTGGCGTTAAACGCCAGTCTGGTGCCCATTCCTGGCGTTAAACGCCCAGAATAGTGCCAGACTGGGCGTTAAACGCCCATTTTGCTATCTTCACTGGCGTTTAAACGCCAGCAGATTTTCCTCCAGGGTGTGTTGTTTTTCTTTCTATTTTTCTTGCTGTTTTTGCTTTTTTAATTGATTTTGTGACTTTCCATGATCATCAACCTATAGAAAACATAAAATAACAAAGGAAAATAGATAAATATAACATTGGGTTGCCTCCCAACAAGCGCTTCTTTAATGTCAGTAGCTTGACAGTGGGCTCTCATGGAGCCTCACAAATACTCAGAGTAATGTTGGAACCTCCCAACACCAAACTTAGAGTTTGAATGTGGGGTTCAACACCAAACTTAGAAGTTGGTTGTGGCCTCCCAACACCAAACTTAGAGTTTGACCGTGGGGGCTCTGTTTGACTCTGTTTTGAGGGAAGCTCTTCATGCTTCCTCTCCATGGTTACAGAGGGGTATCCTTGAGCCTTAAACACAAAGGATTCTTTATTCACTTGAATGATCAACTCTCCTCTGTCAACATCAATCACAACCTTTGTTGTGGCTAGGAAGGGTCTGCCAAGGATGATGGATTCATCCATGCACTTCCCAGTCTCTAGGACTATGAAATCAGCAGGGATGTAATGGTCTTCAACCTTTACCAAAACATGCTCTACAAGTCCATAAGCTTGTTCTCTTGAATTGTCTGCCATCTCTAGTGAGATTCTTGCAGCTTGCACCTCAAAGATCCCTAGCTTCTCTATTACAGAGAGAGGCATGAGGTTTATGCTTGACCCTAGGTCACACAGAGCCTTCTCAAAGGTCATGGTGCCTATGGTACAAGGTATTGAGAACTTCCCAGGATCCTATGTCTTTTGAGGTAATCTCTGCCTAGTCAAGTCATCCAATTCTTTGGTGAGCAAATGGGGTTCATCCTCCCAAGTCTCATTACCAAATAACTTGTCATTTAGCTTCATGATTGCTCCAAGGTACCTAGCAACTTGCTCTTCAGTGACATCTTCATCCTATTCAGAGGAAGAATACTCATCAGAGCTCATGAATGGCAGAAGTAATTTCAATAGAATCTCTATAGTCTCAGTGTGAGCCTCAGATTCCCATGGTTCCTCATTAGGGAACTCATTGGAGGCCAGTGGACGTCCATTGAGGTCTTCCTCATTGGCGATCACTGCCTCTTCCTCCTCTCCAAATTCGGCCATGTTGATGGCCTTGCACTCTCCTTTTGGATTCTCTTCTATATTGCTTGGAAGAGTACTAGGAGGGAGTTCAGTAACTTTCTTACTCAACTAACCCACTTGTGCCTCCAAGTTTCTAATGGAAGACCTTGTTTCAGTCATGAAACTTTGAGTGGTTTTGATTAGATCAGAGACCATGGTTGCTAAGTCAGAGTGGCTCTGCTTAGAATTCTCTGTCTGTTGCTGAGAAGATGATGGAAAAGGCTTGCCATTGCCAAACCTGTTTCTTCCACCATTATTGTTGTTGAAACCTTTTTGAGGTCTCTGTTGATCCTTCCATGAGAGATTTGGATGATTTCTCCATGAAGGATTATAGGTGTTTCCATAGGATTCTCCCATGTAATTCACCTCTTCCATTGAAGGGTTCTCAGGATCATAAGCTTCTTCTTCAGATGAAGCGTCCTTAGTACTGCCTGGTGCAGCTTGCATTCCAGACAGACTTTGAGAAATCATATTGACTTGCTGAGTCAATATTTTGTTCTGAGCCAATATGGCATTTAGAGTATCAATCTCAAGAACTCCTTTCTTCTGATTCGTCCCATTGTTCACAGGATTCCTTTCAGAAGTGTACATGAATTGGTTATTTACAACCATTTTAATGAGTTCTTGAGCTTCTGCAGGCGCCTTCTTCAGATGAAGAGATCCTCCAGCAGAGCTGTCCAATGACATCTTAGACAGTTCAGACAGACCATCATAGAAGATACCTATGATGCTCCATTCAGAAAGCATGTCAGAGGGACACTTTCTGATCAATTGTTTGTATCTTTTCCAAGCTTCATAGAGGGATTCACCTTCCTTTTGTCTGAAGGTTTGGACTTCCACTCTAAGCTTACTCAATTTTTGAGGTGGAAAGAACTTTGCCAAGAAGGCATTGACTAGCTTTTCCCAAGAGTTCAGGCTTTCTTTAGGTTGTGAGTCTAACCACATCCTAGCTCTGTCTCTTACAGCAAAAGGGGATAGCATAAGTCTGTAGACCTCAGGGTCAACTCTATTGGTCTTGACAGTGTCACAGATTTGCAAGGATTCAGCTAAAAACTGATGAGGATCTTCCAATGGAAGTCCATGGAACTTGCAATTATGTTGCATTAGAGAAACTAATTGAGGCTTAAGTTCAAAGTTGTTTGCTCCAATGGCAGGGATAGAGATGCTTCTCCCATAGAAGTTGGGAGTAGGTGCAGTAAAGTCACCTAACACCTTCCTTGCATTGTTGGCATTGTTGTTGTTTTCGGCTACCATGTCTTCTTCTTATTTGAAGATTTCTGTTAGGTCATCTGCAGAGAGTAGTGCTTTAGCTTCTCTTAGCTTTCGCTTCAAGATCCTTTCAGGTTCAGGGTCAGCCTCAACAAGAATGCTTTTGTCTTTGCTCCTGCTCATATAAAAGAGAAGATAACAAGAAAATATGGAATCCTCTATGTCACAGTATAGAGATTCCTTGAGATGTCAGAGAAAAAGAAGAATAGAAGGAAGAGGTAGAAGAATTCGAACTTATCAAGAGAGATAGGGTTCGAATCGTGCATTGAGGAGGAGTGTTAGTCCATAAATAGAAGGATGTGAGAAGAGGGGAAGAATTTTTGAAATTAAAGTAAAAGATTTTAAAATAATTAAAAGAAATTTTGAAAATTTGATTGATGATTTTCGAAAACTAAAGTTGGAAAAGAAATAAAGTGATTTTTGAAAAAAATTTTTGAAAGTAGAAATCAAAAAGATATGATTGAAAATTAATTTTGAAAAAGATGTGATTGAAAAGATATGATGGAAAAACAAATTAAAAAGATTTGATTTTTTTTTTTAAAATTAATGACTTGGCTAACAAGAAATTTAAAAGATATGATTTAGACATTAAACCTTTCTCAACAGAAAAGGTAACATACTTGAAATGTTGAATCAAATCATTAATTGTTAGCAAGTATTTTTGAAAAGTGGAATGAAAGTGATTTTGAAAATATATGATTGAAAAGATATGATTTGAAAAAGATTTGATTTTGAAAAATTATGGAAACTTGAAAAAAAATCTGAATTAAAACAAAATCTTCCCTCTTGTGCCATCCTGGCATTAAACGCCCAGAATGGTATCCATTCTGGCGTTTAACGGCCAAAATACTACCTTTTTGGGCGTTAAACGCCCAGCCAGGTACCCTGGCTGGCGTTTAAACGCCAGTTTTCCTTCCTCACTGGGCGTTTTGAACGCCCAGCTTTTTCTGTGTAATTCCTCTGATGTATGTTCTGAATCTTCAATTCTCTGTATTATTGACTTGAAAAGACACAAATTAATTTTTTTTTGAATTTTTAATGATGAGGAATAATCAAAATGCCACTAAGATCAAATAAACAATGCAAGCAAGACACCAAACTTAGAAGTTTGTATACTACTGACACTAACAAATTGAGAATGCATATGAGAAACAACAAAACACTCAAGACAAGAGAATTTAAAGTTCAGAGCAAGGAAATCATCAAGAACAACTTGAAGATCAATGAAGAACATAATGCATGAAATTTTCAAAAATTAGAAGAATAAAGACATGAAATTGACACCAAACTTAAAATTAGACACTAGACTCAAACAAGAAACATAAAAATATTTTTGGTTTTAAGATTTTATAAATTTTTTTTGTGCTTTTTCGAAAATTATATGGAAAAGATGATAAAGAGATTCAAAATTTTTAATAAGAATTCCAGGAATCATGCAATGTTAGTCTAAAGCTTTAGTCTAAAGAAATTAGACATGGCTAGCCAAGCTTCAGCAGGACATTACATTCAAGAGCTAAATTGATGAGAATCAATCAGCTTTGGAGATGATAAAAACATCACCTTGAAACTCTAGAATTCATTCTTAAAAATTCTGAAGAAAAATACCTAATCTAAGCAACAAGATGAACCGTCAGTTGTCCAAACTCGAACACTCCTCGACAACGGCGCCAAAAACTTGGTGCGCGGAATTGTGATCATCAATGGCACCATCAACATGGTACGCTCAATTACAATCTCAACTCTTTATCAGAACTTCGCACAACTAACCAGCAAGTGCACTGGGTCGTCCAAGTAATAAACCTTACGCGAGTAAGGGTCGATCCACGGAGATTGTTGGTATGAAGCAAGCTATGGTCATCTTGTAAATCTCAGTCAGGCAGATTCAAATGGTTATGGAGGATTAATGATTAAAAGATAAATAAAACATAAAATAAAGATAGAGATACTTATGTAATTCATTGGTGAGAATTTCAGATAAGCGTATGAGATGCTTTGTCCCTTCCGTCTCTCTGCTTTCCTACTGTCCTCATCCAATCTTTCTTACTCTTTCCATGGCAAGCTGTATGTTGGGCATCACCGTTGATAGTGGCTACAGTCCCGTCCTCTCAGTGAAAATGTTCAACGCGCTCTGTCACAGCCCGGCTATTCATCTGTCGGTTCTCGATCATGTCGGAATAGAATCCAGTGATTCTTTTGCGTCTGTCACTGGTGGACGAAATTGTGATCAATGTATTCTTTGAGTAGTACTTATATAGAAATTGAAATTGGCACGAGTGAAATCACAACTCCGTTCAACTAACCAGCAAGTGTACTGGGTCGTCCAAGTAATACCTTACGTGAGTAAGGGTCGAATCCACAGAGATTGTTGGTATGAAGCAAGCTATGGTCACCTTGCAAATCCCAGTTAGGCGGATTGAACATTTGTAATAGTGATAATTGGATTGTTCTAATAAAAAGGAATAATAAAAGGGATAGAGATACTTATGCAGATTCATTGGTAGGAATTTCAGATAAGCGGAATGGAGATGCTGTAGAGCTCTCGGACGCCTGCTATCCCATTGCTTCTACTCAATCCTTCTTACTCCTCTCCATGGCAAGCTTTGTATAGGGGTTCACTATCAGCTGTGGCTACTTTCATTCCTCTCGGGGAAATAACCTGTACGGCTGTCACTCGCACAGCTAACCAGTCTGGAGGCATCACCCATGGTTGATAGCTACATCCCATCCTCGCAGTGAAAGCTAATGCACGCACTCTGTCACAGTACGGCCAATCACCGGTTGGTTTCCGCTCCTACTGGAATAGAATCCCTCTTTTGCGTTTGTCACTAACGCCCAGCAGGTTAAAGTTTGAAGCACGTCACAGTCATTCATGAACGGAATCCTACTCGGAATACCACAGACAAGGTGAGACTTTCCGGATTCCCAGGATCCTACTCGGAACACCACAGACAAGGTTGGACTTTCCGGATCTAGATGAATGCCGCCATCTATCTAGCTTATACCACGAAGATTCTGTTGGGGAACCTAAGAGATATACATTCAAGCCTTGTTACACGCAGAACGGAAGTGGTTGTCAATCACGCGCGTTCATAAGTGAGAATGATGATGAGAGTTATTAGCTCATCACATTCATCATGTTCTTGAGTACGAATGAATATCTTGGAATAAGAATAAGATAGAGAATTGAATAAAAGAAAATAGAACTTCATTAATCTTTGAGGTACAGCAGAGCTCCACACCCTTAATCTATGGTGTGCAGAAACTCCACCGTTGAAAATACATAAGTAAAAGAAGGTTCAGGCATGGCCGAATGGCCAGCCCCCTAAACGTGATCAATGATCTCCTAAGATGAAGAATAAAATAAAACTGAGATCAAAAGATGATTGATACATTAGTAAATCATCCTATTTATAATAAACTAGCTCCTAGGGTTTACATGAGTAAGTAATTGATGCATAAATCCACTTCTGGGGCCCACTTGGTGTATGCTTGGGCTGAGCTTGATCTATCCACGAGCTGAGGCTTCTCTTGGAGTTGAATTTCGAGTTATGATGTGCTTTGGGCGTTCAACTCCGGATTATGACGTTTTTCTGGCGTTTAACTCCAGAAAGGAGCGTGTACTTGGCGTTCAACGCCAGTTTGCGTCGTCATTCTTCGAATAAAGTATGGACTATTATATATTGCTGGAAAGCCCTGGATGTCTACTTTCCAACGCCGTTGAGAGCGCGCCATTTAGAGTTCTGTAGCTCCAGAAAATCCATTTCGAGTGCAGGGAGGTCAGAATCCAACAGCATCAGCAGTCCTTTTGTCAGCCTTTTCAGAGTTTTGCTCAAATCCCTCAATTTCAGTCAGAATTTACCTGAAATCACAGAAAAACACACAAACTCATAGTAAAGTCCAGAAATGTGAATTTAACATAAAAACTAATGAAAACATCCCTAAAAGTAGCTCAAACTTACTAAAAACTATATAAAAACAATGCCAAAAAGCGTATAAATTATCCGCTCATCACAACACCAAACTTAAATTGTTGCTTGTCCCCAAGCAACTGAAAATCAATAGGATAAAAAGAAGAGAATATACTATAAAGTCCAAAATATCAATGAATATTAATTTAATTACATGAGCGGGACTTGTAGCTTTTTGCTTCTGAACAGTTTGGCATCTCACTTTTTCCTTTGAAGTTCAGAGTGATTGGCATCTTTAGGAACTTAGAATTTCAGATAGTGTTATTGACTTTCCTAGTTAAGCATGTTGATTCTTGAACACAGCTACTTTTGAGTCTTGGCCGTGGCCCTAAGCACTTTGTCTTCCAGTATTACCACCGGATACATAAATGCCACAGACACATAACTGGGTGAACCTTTTCAGATTGTGACTCAGCTTTGCTAGAGTCCCCAGTTAGTGGTGTCCAGAGCTCTTAAGCACACTCTTTTGCCTTGGATCACGACTTTAACCACTCAGTCTCAAGCTTTTCACTTGGACCTTCATGACACAAGCACATGGTTAGGGACAGCTTGATTTAGCCGCTTAGGCCCGGATTAAATTTCCTTGGGCCCTCCTATCCATTGATGCTCAAAGCCTTGGATCCTTTTTACCCTTGCCTTTTGGTTTTAAGGGCTATTGGCTTTTTCTATTGCTCCTTCTTTTTTTTTTTTTTTTTTTTTTTTTTTCACTGCTTTTTCTTGCTTCAAGAATCAATTCCATAAATTTTTCAGATCATCAATAACATCTCTCTTTGTTCATCATTCTTTCAAGAACCAACAATTTTAACACTCATAAACAACAAGATCCAAAGACATATGCACTGTTCATTCATTCATTCAGAAAACAAAAGCATTGTCACCACATCAAAATAATTAAACTAAATTCAATAATAATTTCGAAAATTATGTACGTCTTGTTCTTTTGAATTAAAACATTTTCTTTTAAGAGAGGTGAAGGACTAATGGATTTTATTCATAGCTTTAAGGCATGGTTACATACTAATGATCATGAAATAAAGACACAAAACATAGATAAACATAATAATTAAAAACCGAAAACAGAAAGAAATAAAGAACAAGGAATGAATCCACCTCTAGTGGCGTCTTCTTCTTGAAGGACCAATGATGTTCTTCAACTCTTCTATGTCCCTTCCTTGCCTTTGTTGCTCCTCCCTCATTGCTCTTTGATCTTCTCTTATTTCTTGAAGAGTGAGGGCGTGTTCATGGTGTTCCACCCTTAGTTGTTCCACATTATGGCTCAAATCTTCCAAGGAGGTGCTAAGTTGCTCCCAATAGTTGTTGGGAGGAAAGTGCATTCCATGAGGCATTTGTTGATGGTGAACCTCCTCTTGTTCTCCTTGAGGGCCGTGAGGAACTTCCCTTGTTTGCTCCATCCTTTTCTTGGTGATGGGCTTGTCTTCTTCTATGGAGGCATCTCCATCTATGATAACTCCGGCTGAATAACATAGATGGCATATGAGGTGAGGGAATGCTAGCCGTGCCATGTATGAAGGCTTGTCAGCTATTTTGTAGAGTTCATTGGCTATGACTTCATGAACCTCTACTTCTTCACCAATCATGATGCTATGAACCATGATGGCCCGATCCACAGTAACTTCAGATCGGTTGCTTGTGGGGATGATGGATCTTTGAATGAACTCCAACCATCCTCTAGCTACAGGCTTGAGGTCCAGTCTTCTTAGTTGGACTGGCTTGCCTTTGGAGTCAACTCTCCATTGGGCGCCTTCCACACAAATGTCCCTAAGGACTTGGTCCAACCTTTGATCAAAGTTGACCCTTCTAGTGTAGGGGTGTTCATCACCTTGCATCATAGGCAAATGAAACGCCAACCTCACATTCTCCGGACTAAAATCCAAGTATTTCCCCTAACCATTGTGAGATAATTCTTTGGGCTTGGGTTCATACTTTGGTCATGGTTTCTAGTGATCCATGCGTTGGCATAGAACTCTTGAACCATGAGAATTCCGACTTGTTGCATGGGGTTGGCTAAGACTTCCCAACCTCTTTTTTGAATTTCAAGTCGGATTTCCGGATACTCATTCTTCTTGAGTTTGAAAGGGACCTCATGGATCACTTTCTTCTTTGCCACAACATCATAGAAGTGGTCTTGGTGGGCTCTTGGAGATGAATCTCTCCTTCTCCCATGACTCGGAAGTGGAAGCTTTTGCCTTCCCTTTTCCTTTTCTTGAGGAAACTCCGGCCTTGGGTGCCATTGATGGTGAATGAAAAATAAAAAGCTTAGGCTTTTTACCACACCAAACTTAAAATTTGCTTGTCCCCAAGCAAAAAGAAAAGAAGAGTAGAAGAAGAAGAAAATATGGAGAGAGGGAGAAGAGAGGGTTCGGTTATGTGGGAGAATGTGGGTTTGTGTTGTGTGAAAATGTAAAAGAAAAGAAGGGTATTTATAGGGAGGGGGGAGGGTATAGGTTCGGCCATGTTGGGTGGGAAAGGGTGGGAAATTGAATTTGAAAGTAGTGGGGTAGGTGGGGTGTATGGGGAAGAGGAGGATGATGTGAATGGTGAATGGGGTAATTGGGAAGAGGAATTGAGGTGATAGGTGAAGGTTTTTGGGAAGTGTGACATTGAGAATGAGATTTGGATTAGAAGAATGTGATTAGGATTAAAAGAAATGTGGTAGGTGGGGATCCTGTGGGGTCCACAGATCCTGAGGTGAGGATCCTGTGGGTCCACAGATCCTGAGGTGAAAACAAATACCATTCTTTCACCATATAGGCATGTAACATGCCTTGATGCATCATTCTGGCGTTCAAACGCCCATTGATGCTAGTTCTGGGCGTTAAACGCCCATGTTATGCACGTTTCTGGCGTTGAACGCCAGTTTCATGCTTGTTTCTGGCGTTCAGTGCCAGATTGTCCTCTGTGTGCGCATCCTGGCGTTAAACGCCAGGTTGTTGCTTGTTTGGGCGTTCAACGCCAGAAAGATGCTCTGTTCTGGCGTTGAACGCCAGAAAGATGCTCCTTCTGGGCGTTGAACGCCAGCCCGTGCGCCTCCAGGGTGAAAAATTTTTCTTCTGTTTTTGACTCTGTTTTTAATTTTTTTTTTGATTTTTCGTGACTCCTCATGATCATGTACCTAATAAAACACAAAATAACAAAGAAACAAAATAAATAAAATTAGATGAATAAAATTGGGTTGCCTCCCAACAAGCGCTTCTTTAATGTCAATAGCTTGACAGTGGCTCTCATGGAGCCACATAGTGATCAGGTCAATTTAGTGTGTAGTGTTCCCAACACCAAACTTAGAGTTTGGATATGGGGTTTGAACACCAAACTTAGAGTTTGGTTGTGGCCTCACAACACCAAACTTAGAGTTTAACTGTGGAGGCTCTTCTTGACTCTGAACTGAGAGAAGCTCTTCATGCTTACTCTCTTTTGTCATAGAGGGATGGCCATGTGCTTGAAACACAAGGTAGTCCCCATTCAATGAAGGACTAACTCACCTCTGTTGACATCTATCACAGCTCCTGCTGTGGCTAGGAAAGGTCTTCCTAGGATGATGCATTTATCATCTTCCTTCCTAGTATCTAGGATTATGAAATCAGTAGGGATGTAAAGGCCTTCAACCTTTACTAGCACGTCCTCTACTAATCCATAAGCTTGTCTTATGGACTTATCTGCCAATTGTAATGAGAACAAGGCAGGTTGTACCTCAATGATCCCCATCTTCTCCATTACAGAGAGTGGCATAAGATTTATCCCTGACCCCAGATCACATAGAGCTTTTTCAAAGCTCATGGTGCCAATGGTACAAGGTATTAAGAACTTGCCAGGATCTTGTTCTTTTGAGGTAGAGTTTTCTGAATCCAAGTGTCTAGTTCACTAATGAGTAAGGGAGGTTTACTTTCCCAAGTCTCATTACCAAACAGTTTGGCATTCAGCTTCATGATAGCTCCTAAATATAGAGCAGCTTGCTCTCCAATCACATCTTCATCCTCTTCAGAGGATGAATATTCTTCAGAGCTCATGAATGGCAGAAGGAGATTTAATGGGATCTCTATGGTCTCTAGATGAGCCTCAGATTCCTCTGGATCCTTAATAGGAAACTCCTTCATGCTTGAAGGACGTCCCAGGAGGTCTTTCTCCTTAGGATTTTCGTCCTCCTCCTCCCTAGTGCATTCGGTCACTTTGATTAAATCAATGGCCTTGCACTCTCCTTTTGGATTCTCTTCTGTATTGCTTGGGAGAATACTGGGAGGAGTTTCAATAACTTTCTTACTCAGCTGGCCCACTTGTGCTTCCAGATTTCTAATGGAAGATCTGGTTTCATTCATGAAACTGAAAGTGGCCTTTGACAGATCAGAGACTATGTTGGCTAAATTAGAATTGTTTTGTTCAGAGTTCTCTGTCTGTTGCTGAGAAGATGATGGATATGGCTTACTATTATTCAGCCTTGCACGTCCACCATTGTTAAAACCTTGATGGGGTTTTTGTTGATCCTTCCAGGAGAATTCGAATGATTTCTCCATGATGAGTTATAGGTGTTTCCATAAGGTTCACCTAAGTAATTAACTTCTGCCATGGCAGGGTTTTCAGGATCATAAGCTTCTTCAGAAGCTGCCTCTCTATTACTGTTGGATGCATGTTGCAATCCATTCAGATTCTGAGAGATCATGTTGACCTGTTGAGTCAACACTTTGTTCTGAGCCAATATGGCATTCAGAGCATCAATTTCAAGAACTCCTTTCTTCTGAGGTACCCCATTGTTCACGGAATTCCTCTCAGAAGTATACATGAACTGGTTGTTTGCAACCATGTCAATGAGTTCTTGAGCCTCTTCAGGCGTTTTTCTTCAGGTGAATAGATCCACTGCAGAATGGTCCAATAACATTTTCGAAAATTCAGAGAGACCATAATAGAATATATCTAATATGGTCCATTCTGAAAACATGTCAGATGGACATCTCTTGGTCAGCTGCTTGTATCTTTCCCAAGCTTCATAGAGGGATTCACCATCTTTTGTTTGAAGGTTTGAACATCCACTCTCAGCTTGCTCAGCTTTTGAGGAGGAAAGACTTGTCTAAGAATGCAGTGACAAGCTTATCCCATGAGTCCAGGCTATCCTTGGGTTGTGAATCCAACCATACTCTAGCTCTGTCTTACAGCAAAAGGGAAAACAAGAGTCTGTAGACTTCAGGATTAACTCCATTTGTCTTTACAGTGTCACAGATCTGCAAGAACTCAGTTAAAACTGATAAGGATCTTCAGATGGAAGTCCATAAAACTTGCAGTTTTGTTGCATCAATGCAACTAGTTGAGGCTTAAGCTCAAAGTTATTGGCTCCTATGGCAGGAATGGAGATGCTTCTTCCATCAATCTTGGATGTTGGCTTTGTGAAGTCACCAAGCATTCTCCTTGCATTATTATCATTATTTCGGCCATCTCTTCCTCTTGTTCGAAATTTTCTAAAAGGTTGCTTCTGGATTGTTGTAATTTAGCTTCTTTTAATTTTCTCTTCAGAGTCCTTTCAGGTTCTGGATCAACTTCAACAAGAGTGCCTTTGTCCCTGTTCCTGCTTATATGAAAGAAAAGGGAACACAAAAAAAAAGAAAGAAGGAATCCTCTATGTCACAGTATAGAGATTCCTTTATGTTAGTAGAAAAGAAAGGGGTAGAAGAAGAGGAATGGATTCGGATTTTTGATGAAGAGGGGTGAAGAGAAGTGTTAGTAATTAAATAATTAAATAGAAGAGGAAGAGAGAAGAGAATTTCGAAAATAATTTTGAAAAGGAGTTAGTGATTTTCGAAAATTAGATAAAATGTAATTAAAATTAAAACATGAAATAATTAATTAATTAAAAAGAACTTTTTGAAAAAGAGAGATATTTTCGAAAATAGAAGAGGAAAAAGTAGTTAGGTGGTTTTGAAAAAGATAAGAAACAAACAACAAGTTAGTTAGTTGATTGAAAAAGATTTGAAATCAAAATTTAAAAAGATAAGAAGATAGTAAGTTGGATAAGATATTTTAAAATCAAATTTTGAAAAAGATAAAATTTTGAAAAAGATAAAATTTTTTGAAAAAGATAAGATAAAAGATAAAAGATTTAATTCAAAAAAAAATTTTGAAATTATTTACTTCACTAACAAGAAACTACAAGATAAGATTCTAGAACTTAAAGATTGAACCTTTCTTAACAAGAAAGTAACAAACTTCAAATTTTTGAACCAATCATATTAATTATTAGTGAATTTTCGAAAATTACATATAAAGATAAGAAAAAGAATTTGAAAATATTTGAAAAATATTTTTGAAATTTTCGAAAATAAATAAAAAATTTTGAAAAAGATATAATTTTGAAAAAGATTTTGAAAAGATAAGATTTTTAAAATTGAAATTTTGACTTGACTTGTAAGAAACAACTAATTTTGAAAATTTTTGACCAAGTCAACCCAAAATTTCAAAAATTTTGGAGGGAAATAAGGAAAAGATATTTTTGATTTTTGAATTTTTAATTATGAAAGAGAAAAACAACAAAAATACTTTTATGCATGAAATTTTTAGATCAAAATAATGAATGCATGCAAGAATGCTATGAATGTCAAGATGAACACCAAGAACACTTTGAAGATCATGATGAACATCAAGAACATAATTTTGAAAAATTTTTTGATGCAAAGAAAACATGCAAGACACCAAACTTAGAAATCTTTAATGCATGGAAAATATGAATGCAAAAATGCACATGAAAAACAAGAAAAGACACAAAACAAGAAATCATCAAGATCAACAAGAAGACTTGTCAAGAACAACTTGAAGATCATGAAGAACACTATGAATGCATGAGATTTTCGAAAAAATGCAAGAAAAAATTTTTAAAGCATGCAATTGACACCAAACTTAAAAATTGACTCAAGACTCAAACAAGAAACACAAAATATTTTTTATTTTATGATTTCTAATTTTTTGGATTTTTATTAATTATTTTCGAAATAAAGTTTTGAAAAACGAAAAAGAAAAATTTTTGAAAAAGATTTTTGAAAGAAAATTACCTAATCTGAGCAACAAGATGAACCGTCAGTTGTCCATACTCGAACAATCCCCGGCAACGGCGCCAAAAACTTGGTGGACGAAATTGTGATCATGTATTCTTTGAGTAGTACTTATATAGAATTGAAATTGGCACGAGTGAAATCACAACTCCGTTCAACTAACCAGCAAGTGTACTGGGTCGTCCAAGTAATACCTTACGTGAGTAAGGGTCGAATCCACAGAGATTGTTGGTATGAAGCAAGCTATGGTCACCTTGCAAATCCCAGTTAGGCGGATTGAACATTTGTAATAGTGATAATTGGATTGTTCTAATAAAAGGAATAATAAAAGGGATAGAGATACTTATGCAGATTCATTGGTAGGAATTTCAGATAAGCGGAATGGAGATGCTGTAGAGCTCTCGGACGCCTGCTATCCCATTGCTTCTACTCAATCCTTCTTACTCCTCTCCATGGCAAGCTTTGTATAGGGGTTCACTATCAGCTGTGCTACTTTCATTCCTCTCGGGGAAATAACCTGTACGGCTGTCACTCGCACAGCTAACCAGTCTGGAGGCATCACCCATGGTTGATAGCTACATCCCATCCTCGCAGTGAAAGCTAATGCACGCACTCTGTCACAGTACGGCCAATCACCGGTTGGTTCCCGCTCCTACTGGAATAGAATCCCTCTTTTGCGTTTGTCACTAACGCCCAGCAGGTTAAAGTTTGAAGCACGTCACAGTCATTCATGAACGGAATCCTACTCGGAATACCACAGACAAGGTGAGACTTTCCGGATTCCCAGGATCCTACTCGGAACACCACAGACAAGGTTGGACTTTCCGGATCTAGATGAATGCCGCCATCTATCTAGCTTATACCACGAATATTCTGTTGGGGAACCTAAGAGATATACATTCAAGCCTTGTTACACGCAGAACGGAAGTGGTTGTCAATCACGCGCGTTCATAAGTGAGAATGATGATGAGAGTTATTAGCTCATCACATTCATCATGTTCTTGAGTACGAATGAATATCTTGGAATAAGAATAAGATAGAGAATTGAATAAAAGAAAATAGAACTTCATTAATCTTTGAGGTACAGCAGAGCTCCACACCCTTAATCTATGGTGTGCAGAACTCCACCGTTGAAAATACATAAGTAAAGAAGGTTCAGGCATGGCCGAATGGCCAGCCCCCTAAACGTGATCAATGATCTCCTAAGATGAAGAATAAAATAAAACTGAGATCAAAGATGATTGATACATTAGTAAATCATCCTATTTATAAACTAGCTCCTAGGGTTTACATGAGTAAGTAATTGATGCATAAATCCACTTCTGGGCCCACTTGGTGTATGCTTGGGCTGAGCTTGATCTATCCACGAGCTGAGGCTTCTCTTGGAGTTGAATTTCGAGTTATGATGTGCTTTGGGCGTTCAACTCCGGATTATGACGTTTTTCTGGCGTTTAACTCCAGAAAGGAGCGTGTACTTGGCGTTCAACGCCAGTTTGCGTCGTCATTCTTCGAATAAAGTATGGACTATTATATATTGCTGGAAAGCCCTGGATGTCTACTTTCCAACGCCGTTGAGAGCGCGCCATTTAGAGTTCTGTAGCTCCAGAAAATCCATTTCGAGTGCAGGGAGGTCAGAATCCAACAGCATCAGCAGTCCTTTTGTCAGCCTTTTTCAGAGTTTTGCTCAAATCCCTCAATTTCAGTCAGAATTTACCTGAAATCACAAAAACACACAAACTCATAGTAAAGTCCAGAAATGTGAATTTAACATAAAAACTAATGAAAACATCCCTAAAAGTAGCTCAAACTTACTAAAAACTATATAAAAACAATGCCAAAAAGCGTATAAATTATCCGCTCATCACAACACCAAACTTAAATTGTTGCTTGTCCCCAAGCAACTGAAAATCAAATAGGATAAAAAGAAGAGAATATACTATAAAGTCCAAAATATCAATGAATATTAATTTAATTACATGAGCGGGACTTGTAGCTTTTTGCTTCTGAACAGTTTTGGCATCTCACTTTTTCCTTTGAAGTTCAGAGTGATTGGCATCTTTAGGAACTTAGAATTTCAGATAGTGTTATTGACTTTCCTAGTTAAGCATGTTGATTCTTGAACACAGCTACTTTTGAGTCTTGGCCGTGGCCCTAAGCACTTTGTCTTCCAGTATTACCACCGGATACATAAATGCCACAGACACATAACTGGGTGAACCTTTTCAGATTGTGACTCAGCTTTGCTAGAGTCCCCAGTTAGTGGTGTCCAGAGCTCTTAAGCACACTCTTTTGCCTTGGATCACGACTTTAACCACTCAGTCTCAAGCTTTTCACTTGGACCTTCATGACACAAGCACATGGTTAGGGACAGCTTGATTTAGCCGCTTAGGCCCGGATTAAATTTCCTTGGGCCCTCCTATCCATTGATGCTCAAAGCCTTGGATCCTTTTTACCCTTGCCTTTTGGTTTTAAGGGCTATTGGCTTTTTCTATTGCTCCTTCTTTTTTTTTTTTTTTTTTTTTCACTGCTTTTTCTTGCTTCAAGAATCAATTCCATAATTTTTCAGATCATCAATAACATCTCTCTTTGTTCATCATTCTTTCAAGAACCAACAATTTTAACACTCATAAACAACAAGATCCAAAGACATATGCACTGTTCATTCATTCATTCAGAAAACAAAAGCATTGTCACCACATCAAAATAATTAAACTAAATTCAATAATAATTTCGAAAATTATGTACGTCTTGTTCTTTTGAATTAAAACATTTTTCTTTTAAGAGAGGTGAAGGACTAATGGATTTTATTCATAGCTTTAAGGCATGGTTACATACTAATGATCATGAAATAAAGACACAAAACATAGATAACATAATAATTAAAAACCGAAAACAGAAAGAAATAAAGAACAAGGAATGAATCCACCTCTAGTGGCGTCTTCTTCTTGAAGGACCAATGATGTTCTTCAACTCTTCTATGTCCCTTCCTTGCCTTTGTTGCTCCTCCCTCATTGCTCTTTGATCTTCTCTTATTTCTTGAAGAGTGAGGGCGTGTTCATGGTGTTCCACCCTTAGTTGTTCCACATTATGGCTCAAATCTTCCAAGGAGGTGCTAAGTTGCTCCCAATAGTTGTTGGGAGGAAAGTGCATTCCATGAGGCATTTGTTGATGGTGAACCTCCTCTTGTTCTCCTTGAGGGCCGTGAGGAACTTCCCTTGTTTGCTCCATCCTTTTCTTGGTGATGGGCTTGTCTTCTTCTATGGAGGCATCTCCATCTATGATAACTCCGGCTGAATAACATAGATGGCATATGAGGTGAGGGAATGCTAGCCGTGCCATGTATGAAGGCTTGTCAGCTATTTTGTAGAGTTCATTGGCTATGACTTCATGAACCTCTACTTCTTCACCAATCATGATGCTATGAACCATGATGGCCCGATCCACAGTAACTTCAGATCGGTTGCTTGTGGGGATGATGGATCTTTGAATGAACTCCAACCATCCTCTAGCTACAGGCTTGAGGTCCAGTCTTCTTAGTTGGACTGGCTTGCCTTTGGAGTCAACTCTCCATTGGGCGCCTTCCACACAAATGTCCCTAAGGACTTGGTCCAACCTTTGATCAAAGTTGACCCTTCTAGTGTAGGGGTGTTCATCACCTTGCATCATAGGCAAATGAAACGCCAACCTCACATTCTCCGGACTAAAATCCAAGTATTTCCCCCTAACCATTGTGAGATAATTCTTTGGGCTTGGGTTCATACTTTGGTCATGGTTTCTAGTGATCCATGCGTTGGCATAGAACTCTTGAACCATGAGAATTCCGACTTGTTGCATGGGGTTGGCTAAGACTTCCCAACCTCTTTTTTGAATTTCAAGTCGGATTTCCGGATACTCATTCTTCTTGAGTTTGAAAGGGACCTCATGGATCACTTTCTTCTTTGCCACAACATCATAGAAGTGGTCTTGGTGGCTCTTGGAGATGAATCTCTCCTTCTCCCATGACTCGGAAGTGGAAGCTTTTGCCTTCCCTTTTCCTTTTCTTGAGGAAACTCCGGCCTTGGGTGCCATTGATGGTGAATGAAAAATAAAAAGCTTAGGCTTTTTACCACACCAAACTTAAAATTTGCTTGTCCCCAAGCAAAAAGAAAAGAAGAGTAGAAGAAGAAGAAGAAAATATGGAGAGAGGGAGAAGAGAGGGTTCGGTTATGTGGGAGAATGTGGGTTTGTGTTGTGTGAAAATGTAAAAGAAAAGAAGGGTATTTATAGGGAGGGGGGAGGGTATAGGTTCGGCCATGTTGGGTGGGAAAGGGTGGGAAATTGAATTTGAAAGTAGTGGGGGTAGGTGGGGTGTATGGGGAAGAGGAGGATGATGTGAATGGTGAATGGGGTAATTGGGAAGAGGAATTGAGGTGATAGGTGAAGGTTTTTGGGAAGTGTGACATTGAGAATGAGATTTGGATTAGAAGAATGTGATTAGGATTAAAAGAAATGTGGTAGGTGGGGATCCTGTGGGGTCCACAGATCCTGAGGTGAGGATCCTGTGGGGTCCACAGATCCTGAGGTGAAAACAAATACCATTCTTTCACCATATAGGCATGTAACATGCCTTGATGCATCATTCTGGCGTTCAAACGCCCATTGATGCTAGTTCTGGGCGTTAAACGCCCATGTTATGCACGTTTCTGGCGTTGAACGCCAGTTTCATGCTTGTTTCTGGCGTTCAGTGCCAGATTGTCCTCTGTGTGCGCATCCTGGCGTTAAACGCCAGGTTGTTGCTTGTTTTGGTTGTTCCGGATTCTCTTGAATGCCGCCATCAATTCTAGCTTATACCACGAAGATTCTAATTAAGGAATCCAAGAGATAAACTTTCAAGGCTTGTTTGCTTGTAGAACGGAAGTGGTTGCAGGCACACGTTCATAAGTGAGAATGATGATGAGCGTCACATAATCATCACATTCATCATGTTCTTGGGTACGAATGAATATCTTAGAACAAGAATAAGCCGAATTGAATAGAAGAATAATAGTAATTGCATTGATACTCGAGGTACAGCAGAGCTCCACACCTTAATCTATGGTGTGTAGAAACTCCACCGTTGAAAATACATAAGAACAAGGTCTAGGCATGGCCGAATGGCCAGCCTCCCAAAGAGGGTTCAATCATAAAAATATGATCAAAAGATTCCCTAATACCATAGCAAAAGGTCCTATTTGTAGAGAACTAGTAGCCTAGTGTTTACAAAGATGAGTAAATGGCATAAAAATCCACTTCCGGGCCCACTGGTGTGTGCTTGGGCTGAGCATCGAAGCTTTCATGTGTAGAGACTTTTCTTGGAGTTAAACGCCAGCTTTTGTGCCAGTTTGGGCGTTTAACTCCAATTTTTGTGCTAGTTCCGGCGTTAAACGCTGGGAATTCTGAAGCTGATTTGGAACGCCTGTATGGGCCATCAAATATCGGGTAAAGTATGGACTATTATACATTGCTGAAAAGCCCAGGATGTCTAATTTCTAACACAATTGAGAGCGCGCCAATTGGGCTTCTGTAGCTCCAGAAAATCCACTTCGAGTGCAAGGAGGTCAGAATCCAACAGCATCTGCAGTCCTTTTCAGCCTCTGAATTAGATTTTTGCTCAGATCCCTCAATTTCAGCCAGAAAATACCTGAAATCACAGAAAAACACACAAAATCATAGTAAAGTCCAGAAAAGTAAATTTTAACTAAAAACTAATAAAAATATAATAAAAAACTAACTAAAATATACTAAAAACATACTAAAAACAATGCCAAAAAGCGTATAAATTATCCGCTCATCACTAGACATGAATTTAGAATTATATAGAGTGTATGTGTGTATTAGGTGGGAACTTATGTTAGTCAAAGATTTAATTTATAGCTCACTTGGCCATACATATATCCTCACCCTTACCTTTGCCCCATTACAACCTTGAAAATACCTCATGATGCTTGCATTTGTACATTAGATATTTGTTGATTGGTTAGATGAAGAGAAAAATTTTAGAAAGCATGACTAGAGGAGACCAGCGTGGATTAACCCTAAATACCTAGGTGATTAGAGTGCATATACTTTTCCAATGAGGGTTCAATGCTTGATTCTATATTCCCAACTTTCATGAGCTATCTTCTTACAAGTTTACTTGCATCTTATTGTGTGATTTGAATTAGTGGAATCTAATTTATTTTTGTCTTGGAGGACTTGTTTATTTTTAACTAAGTAGGCAGAGACATCCTAGCATGTAGTTGCACTCAATTACATAGGTTGCATTGCATAAGTCTTGCTTTCCCCCATTCATTCCTTTGGTCTCCTTGAGTTTAGCATGAGGACATGCTAATGTTTAAGTGTGGAGAGATTGATAAACCACTATTTTATGGTTTATCTTGTGCTAAATTGAGTGGTCTTTATCAATTCTTTACATACTTATTCATACAATTTGCATGATTTTACAATTCCTTCCCAATATTGTTCTATGGTTGAAAACTTGCTTCCTAAGCCCTTAAATTGTCAATTCTTAATTCCCATTTATCCTATTTGATGCCGTGATCTGTGTGTTAAGTGTTTTCAGGCCTTATAAGGCAGGAATGACTTAGAGGATGGAAAGGAAGCTTGCAAAAATGGAAGGAACACAAAAAACCAAGGAGCTAACCAGCGAGAATCGACGCGCACACGTACCTGACGTGTACGCGCAAATTGGCACATTTCCTATCGACACGGATGCGTATCTGGCGCATACGCGTGAACACGCAGAAGGCCATCGATGCGCACGCATGCTTGACGCGTACGCGTGACATGTGCCACGTGCAAAAATCACAGAAAATACTGGGGGCAATTTTGGGCTGAGTTTGGACCCAGTTTTTGGCCCAGAAACGTAGACTAGAGCCAGGGGACAGCAGGGACTCAACACACATTCACACATTCTCAATTTTTAGCTTTAGTTTTAGTTTTTGAATCTTGGGGAGAGATTATTACTTCCTCTAGGATTCTTTGTAGATTTAGAGTTTTCAGTTTTATGCTTTTGAGTTGGATATTGAGAAGAGTTACTACCTCCGTGAAGTGTTTATCATTCTAGTTTGTTTTCTATTCCTTTACACTTTTTATTCCCCATTTACTTTGTTTAGAGTTATATGGATACGTGTAACACCCTACCATACAGAGTCTTATGCTTAAGTCATAATTCAGAGATGGCAAGGTATTACGACCTCTAAAATAAAAATTTAGTACGTATAGTAGTATGAATGATTGATTATAACTAGGAGCCTTTGTAGAAAAAGGGGTAAACAAAAATCGCAACTCGAAAACGCAACACTCCAATCGATAACGTAACGAATAAGGATAACCAACGCGAGATTATATATATACAAAGGAGTGTCAAAAACAGGAATATCAAAACTCAAGATCCGGCTGCGAAGATAACCGGTCCGAGCATAGCAATATATACATATGATAAAATAAGGAAAACCCCAAAGGAAACCCAAAGGGACACAAATACATAAGACCTATTCTCCAAAATCTCCCATAAGAGGAGTCATCACAGTTTGTATTATTTAATGGAGATAAAAGTATCTAAGCAAAACATATAAACTAAACAGAGTCCCCAAAAGCAAGGAATCTTCGCAAATCTAGAAGTCTCCAGCATGCCTCAGCGGGAAACCGTACGTCCTGCATCTGAAAACCACAAAATCCGCATGGGTGAGAACCAGAGGTCCCCAGCATGGTAACAGCTTCCACATATATAATACATAATAATAGAGGAAAGCCAAAGGCAATCCTAGAACTTCCTCCAGATAATATCAAAGCTTATAAACAAGCTAACCATATAAGGGCATCTGACTAAAGATTCTTCAGTCTAACTAATACTTCCCTTTCCAATTCCTTCAAACCTCCCAACCACCAGCAGGAGTATAATGTAGCAAACACAGTTACATCAACAAAGAATATACAAATAGGAGCAATTAAGACATTTAGACAATTAGCAAGTAATATGCAGTCAAATAGGCAATCTCAAACAATTCACATAGTATGCATATGATGAATGCCTGTCCCTAGTGGCCGATGATATCATCTTGTCGGTTATAGAGCCAACCCGACAAGTCCTGGTCGCTAACCATTGGACTGTCCCTCTGTCGCGCATCCCCAACTCGAGTTTTACTCGTCATAAACTTGATCATAAACATGATCCATATCCATCACCCTCACTGGTGAATATTTCGGGGGCGAGCTCATCCGGGTCTTTCACAGTGCCCGGCCACACTTACGACATAGGGTCAACAGAGTGTCAGGTCTCAACCTGGAGCACGTAGTGGCTAGCCACTGCTACTACCCAGGGAAACTCGTATCTCTGATAGTGGAAGTGCAATTCACAATTATCAATAATTCAGCATCAACATGCATGAATTCTCATCCATAGATCAACATCCATATCAGCCATCCGGCTCACGGTTCAGTCCAGAACCAGCCAATATTCATAGCATACACAGCTATTCCGGCTCACAGTTAAATCCATAACCAGCCATTTCATTAACAATTACAGCCTTTCAGCCCATGGCATAACAAGCACTTCCACCACCGTCCTCCGCATCTCACTTAATCATCTTTGATCCTCATTGATCATTCATTTTCCCTTGCTTCACTCGTAAGTTACCTCATTCACTAGCCCCTTTTTAATAGCTAGGCGTGCCATAATGATTTAAGACATAAATGGTGAGATCGGAGGCTTAGAAGTATGAGATTTGGCTTTTAAAACTCAAAAATCAACTTTGGGATGAAAACAGGGCCACGCGTACGCGCACTCCACGCGCACGCGTGGATGGCCTCAAAAACTTATCGACGCGCAAGCGTCATGCACGCTAACGCGTGGATTCAAAATTTGCCAATCGACGCGCACGCGTCAACCACGCGTACGCGCAGGTGTTCTCGTGCCCCAGGCACAACACCGGCACAATTCTGGCATAACTCTTTGGAAAATGGCTGGGCATTGGGTGCAGCACAATCGGCGCGCCCGCGCACATCACGCGTACGCGTGGATGGCACTTCTCGGAAGATCGGCGCGCACGCGCCAGGTGCGCCCACGCGCAAGGGGTCATTCTGCTAAAAATTTTCTAAGTTAAAAGCTGCAGAATTTCACAGATTTAAACCCCAATCTTCCAACGGACATAACTTCCTCATTTTAAATCGTTTTTCACCCGTTCTTCGAACGGCATGGACATCCCGGATCCAATTTCATTTTTAAACAGATTTGGTACAAAATGGAGATCCGTAGTCCAAGTTATGTCCCGTCAAAGTATGCCCAAAAACCATATTTTCATACAAAACCACAATATGCCATTTTTAAAACAAACCATTTTCAACTCTTTTCAAAATCAATCAAAACATGCCAATTTCATCCCTTTTCTTTGAAATCAATCAAAATGTATCAAATTCAACATCAAGCCTCCTCAACTCACACATTGACACATTACCACCAATTACCAAAATCACTATCTCATCATTTTAACCCACTTCACCCAAGTGGCTCAAATTCAAACATATTGACATTTCATAAACTATTCCTCATGCCAATTCTCAACAACACCAATTCCAATAAATCATTATTGTACACAATCAACATCATACTCACCATCAACATGGTTCAACCCACAATTCAACCATAACCAATCATCAAGCATATATCACAACATGCATATTTCTCATACATCATACCACCAAGGCATCAATAATCATCATCACATATATGACCACATCATATATCTCAATCATTCAACAACATCAACAATTCAATGCCTATCTTAGGGCCTCTAGCCTAAGTATTTCCTACCACATTACATATTAGATACGGGAAACCGAAACCATACCTTAGCCGATTTTCCCAAGCTCCACCGGAGTACTTCCAAACCACTTATCCACAAGCTCTCAAGGCCTCAACACCTCCAAGAACAGATTTTTCACCACCAAACCCTTTTCAAGCTTTTCAAAGTCACCAATCAAGCTCCAACATTCACACATACACAACCTAAGCCACAACCATCATACCCATACACAACATCTCAAAACCCAAACATCATAAAATCACAAAATACACTAGGGTTGAGAATCTTACCACACCCAAGGTCCAAGGAGACAAGATTAACCTTCTCCTTCAAGAGAGTTGGGTCCTATAACATCAAAGAACCCAAAATCTCAACATTTCACCCATGAAACTCGAAAATAAGGGCTGAAATTTCGAACAGAAACTTGTGGCTTACCTCAAGATTGATTATATGGGTTTTGTAGAGGTCTCCGCGGTGAACGCGTGGCCGCAAACGGAGCGGCAATCGGAGCTCTAGATCAAAAGTTATGGTGGTTTGAAGATCAAGTGAGAGAGAGAAGTTGAGAGAATGTTCTTCCCTTCCTCTCCACCATTTCAGCGTGAATGTGTAACAAATGAGGAGAGAGAGTGCTGAAAACTAGGGTTTTGGTTAAGTTTAGTTGGGCCAAGGGCCCACTTTGGGTCCGGTTGGCCCGGTTTGGCCCGTTCGGTCCAATCTTGGTCCGAATTCTATAAAATTGGTACCAAAATTCTCGTCTCAGTCTCCTCTATCACATTTAGCCATAAAAATCACATTTTAGGCTTTCTAAAATAAATTCTCATTTATGGGTTAATTAGCCGTTAATTAACCGGGTTTTACAATACGTTCGATTTTGGAATTAATTAATGCAAAGATACCTTTCTATTTAATTTCATTATTTGTTGATTATTTTCAATTGAGTTTAATTGCCATGTCTTTTTCCTACTCCCTTTTCATGTATGCGAAGATGACATCCATGTCAATGGAGTAGTCTTCTAACTTGGCTTTGGAGTTGATTAATAGGAGACCCTTGAGTTGGAAGACTCAAGAGTTAAATTGTAGCTGGAAATTGTAGGCTGGCTCTCTAGTCACTAACGCTAATCCTTCCCAAGGGAGAGGATTAGGACTTGTGAATCAGAGTTAGCTTAACTACTTGACTTTCCTTCATTCGTTGAGGGTTAACTAAGTAGAAACAACAACCTATTACTATTAATCTTGGGAAATCCAACAAGGATAGAACTTCCGACTAATCTTCTCTTGGCCAAGGCTTTTATTTCAATTACATAAAACCTCTTGTTAATCTACATTACTTTAATTTATAATCATTTACTTGCCCATCCCCCAAACTCTAAATTTCTTGAGAAACTCCTGATCAATAAATAGCACTCTCTTAGCAACTCATTGAGAGACAACCTGGGAATTCTACTCCTAGTATTTTGTTCTTAATTTTGTGACAACTCTTTTTAAATTGATACGCAGAATTTTCATCGTTTAAGAACTGTACTTGCAACGTAAATTTCCATTATAAATTCTTAATCGGTAATTTTTCGCATGTCAGCTAGCACGTTCTGTGCGCACACACAACCAACGAAGTTTTGCAAGTTGTGCGCACCTACAACCTCGTGCGCACACACACGCTGAGAATGACAGTCTGTTAAGGGCGACCGCACGCATCTATGTGCACGTTTAAAAATGAAACTTTTTACCTTCTGTGCATACGCACACTGCGCTGTTGTTCAATAAAAACCTTATTTTTAACCATTTCACCGTCCTGGCAAGCTTGTAAACTTCTGTGAAACTTACATAAGACTCTTTAACTTATTCTTAGGTGTCAAAACATAGAGAAAGATCTAGGTGAAATTAATTAGGTATTTTATTGCAAAAATGTTTAGAAAATGGAGGCTTAGATTTTTGGAGTTCTGAGGACGGATTTGGTTGAGTGAGAAGGAAGAGTATTATATTGGTGATTACTGATAATGAAGTGTGGAAGTGGTGAACTACTGAGTACGGAATAAAATGATTTTTGAAACCATTGATGTAACATTTTCTAAAACTGAGATTGTTAAATGCTATGCGCCTAGCAGGGACTACGGTTGGATCCCGCCTGTCGAGGTCACGACGGTGGCGTAAGGTCGGTGGTTAGCCCCGCTTACGTTGAGATATAAGGTCCGTGGCAAGAGTATCGCACTCGTATCCCTTCGGATCACTAGAGTGTGCAAGCATTATATCCTGGACCGTGTTCTAGACACAATATCTCGGGGGTTCCTCCTATGATACCGAAGGGGACATCTTTATGGAGATGTGTCGGGTTGGCAGTTGAAGCGACAATGTGATATCACAGCCAATAGGGTAGACATTCATCATGTGCATTTTCTATGTGGTTTCTTGCTTTGTCTACTTGCATACTATGCCTACTTGTATAACATGCCTGATTGCTTCTTGATTTACTTGCTATACTTGATTATTTCTTGTGTATTACTTGTATGTAATTATTTGTGCTTTCTACTGAGATTGAGGAGGCTCGGTAGGCAGTGGCGATGGGATTGCATGGCGATTAGGCTGGTGAAGGCTGTGGGACAGCGGTGATCTGATAGTTAGAAATCCCTTAAGATAATTTACCCTATTTTATAAATGTTAAGTTTTAAAGTTATGGTTTTAATTTTAGTTATGCTTTAAGCTTGAATCTTGTGTTGATATGAAGCTCTAAGATTGCCTCTGGCGTCCCAGGATCTTATATCTTACATTACTGGGTACTGTTACCATACTGAGAACCTCTGGTTCTTATTCCATACCTTGTTGTTATTTTTCAGATGCAGGTCGCAACCCACCTCAGTGAGTTGCTTGATGGTGACTGATCACCGGAATTCACTACCCACATATAATGAATCTGTTCTTTGGCTAGCGCACCAAATTGTCGTCAAGTAATAGCCCACAATAGAGTGGGATCGTATCCACAGAGATTAATTAAATTAAGCAAGCAATAGTTGATTAATTATCCTAGTTAGACGATTCAATTTTGAGTGATAAGCAACAAGAAAAGTAAATGGCATGAAAGTAAAGGAAAGCAATAAAGTGCAAGAAAGTAAATGGCAAGGAAAGTAAAGTACAAGAAAGTAAAGTGCTGGAAATGTAAAGTGCAGAAAATGTAAATAACCACAAAGTAAATAAAAGAAAAAAAGATAAAATAAACATTGGGATCAAGAGATTTTGCATTCTCCGGATTAATTGATTTCATCTCATCTTCAATCATGCAACTCATTGACCTCTTAGAAATCATGATTGATTGAGCCCTAATTCCTTGGTGACTCAATCTCTCAAATCTTGATCAATAGCCAATTCCTTGGTATAATTGCTCATGAGAAGAGATGAAGCTTGTTCCCTGATTATACCACACATCCTCATAGGTCCAAGTAGAGGAAAGATTATATGTCACCATATCCAAACACCAAAACCTAGATCCTACTCAAGTGTGAGAAAGGATTTCAAGCATGGTTTTATGATTCCTCTTCCAAGGTTCCCATAAAACCCAAATATATTCAATCTATTTTCCAAGATAATTGAATGCTAGAATGAAGAACGAAATCCCTTCTAGTAAATCAAAGAGATATGAAGAGAAGAAGAAGAATAAAAATAATCAATCCATTGAAAAACAATAGAGCTCTCTTTCCCAATGGAAAGAGTTAGTAATTCATAACTAAAATATTTACAAGTAAGAAAATGCAAGAGGAGAAGAGAATGGTGGGAAAGAGGGTTTGAAGACTCACTCCTCCAAATGTGTCAAGCCTAATAGATAGCTCTTTAATTCTATGAAACTAAGGCCTTTATATAGGCTCTCCTAAATTACAAACTTAAATGAAATTAAAAGTAAATTACAATGAAATGAAAATAAATTATTCTAGATGCTTCTTGTGGCCTTGATTGGTTGAAAATTGTGGCTTGAATGAGAGTTAGAGTGGGCTTGGTTGAAGGTTGGGGGCTGCAGGAAGAAGTTGGCGTGTGGTTCCAAGTGCCACTCCCACTTGATTTTGCCCTTTGGAGTATGACCCACTTTGCAATGTTGAAAGTATGGAGTTGGTTGGGCCTCAAAATGAATGTCCACTATGAAGTATTATATATGGTTGGAAATCCCTGGATGTCAGCTTTCCACCACCTTTGAAATCAACTCATTTGAACCTCTGTAACTCACGTTATGCCCATTTGAAAGTGACTAGGTCAGTCTGTCAGGTAGCCCGGCGTGCCACGCCCACTTCTGGCGTGCCACGCCCCATATGTTGTGAAACTGGCGTGCCACGCCCACTCATTGGCATGCCACGCCCCATATGTTCTTCTTTGGCCATTAAAACTGGCATGCCATGCCCAAAGCTTCAAATGGCACGCCCATTATAAAAATAGAGCTGGCGTGCCACGCCTTCAATATCAAGTGGCACGCCCAGGTTTTGCAACGCTGAAATAATGGCTTTTTCACCTTCTGTTTTCATGTCCATCATAAAGTGTTATATATTGCTGGAAAGCTCTTGATGTCAGCTTTCCAACGCCACTAAGATCACCTCATTTGAATCTCTATAACTCAAGTTATGTTCCTTTGAAGATGAAGAGGTCAGACTGGTAACTCTACAGTGACGTGTTTTTCTCCTTGTGTTTTCTCCTTGTGTTATATATGGTTGGAAAGCTCTAGATGTTTACTTTCTAATGCCACTAGAATCACTTCATTTGAAGTTGTGTAGCGCAAGATATCTTCATTTGAATGAGAGGAGTTCAGGCTGGCATATGCCCCAGCATGCCATGCCCACTTCTTGGCGTGCCACGCCCATAGTGGGGCTCAAAATTACTCCTCTGGAATTTAAGCCTGGTGTGCCACGCCCATAGCACCAAGTGGTATGCCCTCTTTGAGATTTGGCTTCACAAATTTGGCGTGCCACGCCCATAGCACCAAGTTGCACGCCCATTGTTGAGAGTTGGTTCAAAAACTTGGCGTGCTACGCCAGAGCACCAAGTGGCACGCCCAGTTTCACACGCCCAGCCTTATTTGTTGTTTTCTTCCCCTTTTGAGCTTATTTCTTCATCGGGCTTCTAGAATTATTATTCCTTCTATATATATTTATGTATAACCCTTAGAATTATCATGACCTCTGATTAACCTTTGATTTACGGCATAAGGTAAGGCTTAGGATAATTAAGGTGTTACATTTAGTGGTATCAGAGTAGTTCGTCCTCATGAGCTTGAGGGATGGACTGATTGTGCTTCATTGTATACTGTGGGTCATTTTTCTTTCATGCTATTTAGGTTATCTCTTGATATTTCATTGCATGCATGTTTGTGAGTGCCTTTTTGGGATAATTGAAGCACTAGACTTTTGATATTGAGACTGATCACCTTGATATCGATTGTTTGGTGTGGATGATGAGCGGATATTTTGTACGCTTTTTGGGGGTAATTTCATGTAGATTTTAGCATGTTTCAGTTAGTTTTTAGTAAAATAATATTAGTTTTTAGGCAAAAATCATATTTCTGGACTTTACTATGAGTTTGTGTATTTTTCTGTGATTTCAGGTATTTTCTGGCTGAAATTGAGGGAGCTGAGCAAAAATCTGACTTAGGCTGAAAAAGGACTGCTGATGCTGTTGGATCCTGACCTTCCTGCACTCGAAATGGATTTTCTGGAGCTACAGGAGTCCAATTGGCGCGCTCTCAACGGCGTTGGAAAGTAGACATCCAGGGCTTTCCAGCAATATATAATAGTCCATACTTTGCGCGAAGATTGACGACGTAACTTGGCGTTGAACGCCAAGTACACGCTGCTGTCTGGAGTTAAACGCCAGAAAAACGTCATGATCCGGAGTTGAACGCCCAAAACACGTCAAAACCTGGAGTTTGACGCCAAGAAAGGCCTCCACACGTGGAAAGCATTAGTCTCAGCCCCAGCACACACCAAGTGGGCCCCAGAAGTGGATTTCTGCACCAATTATCTCAGTTTATTCAATTTCTGTAAACCTAGGTTACTAGTTTACTATTTAAACAACTTTTACAGACATATCTTGTACCTCATGCTATTTTCAGATCTGAATTACATACTTTGTGACGGCATGAGTCTCTAAACTCCATTGTTGGGGGTGAGGAGCTCTGCAGCGTCTCGATGATTTAATACAATTCCTTTGTTTTCCATTCAAACACGCTTGTTCTTATCTAAGATGTTTATTCGCGCTTAACTGTGGAGAAGGTGATGATCCGTGACACTCATCACCTTCCTCAACCCATGAATGTGTGCCTGACAACCACCTCCGTTCTACATCAGATTGAATGAATATCTCTTAGATTCCCCAACAGAATCTTCGTGGTATAAGCTGGATTGATGGCGGCATTCATGAGAATCCGGAAAGTCTAAACCTTGTCTGTGGTATTCCGAGTAGGATTCCGGGATTGAATGACTGTGACGTGCTTCAAACTTTAACCTGCTGGGCGTTAGTGACAGACGCAAAAGAGGGATTCTATTCCAGTAGGAGCGGGAACCAACCGGTGATTGGCCGTACTGTGACAGAGTGCGTGCATAGCTTTCACTGCGAGGATGGGAAGTAGCCATTGACAACGGTGACACCCTACATAGAGCTTGCCATGGAAGGAACAATGCGTGTGAGAAAAGGACGCCTAGGGAAAGTAGAAATTCAAAGGACAAAGCATCTCCAAAACTCCAACATATTCCTCATTACTGCACAACAAGTAACGCTTTTATTCTCTATTATTAAAGTAATAACTATTTATTCTACGCTCTAATTGGCAACGAAAATACGAGGCTAAAGAATCCTATTGGTATCCTGACTAAGCCAAATAAAATAACATTGATTGCTTCAAACCAATAATCTCTGTGGATTCGACCCTTACTCACGTAAGGTATTACTTGGACGACCCAGTACACTTGCTGGTTAGTTGAACGGAGTTGTGAATTCAACCAGTGCCATAATAAGGATTTTGAATGAACAAGAGACACAATAGTTTTTGTGTACATACTAAAGCTCAAAAGATAGAAATCACAATTTCGTCCACCAAGTTTTTGGCGCCGTTGCCGGGGATTATTGAGTTTGAACAATTAAAGGCTTATTTTATTTCTTAGATTAGGAATATAGTATTGATGCTACAGAGTCATTAAATTTGAGTCTTTTATTCCCTTTTCAAAAATATTTTTCGAAAATATTACTTTTTCCTTATTAACTGTTAGTTTTTCGTGAGTCTAGTGTCTTGTTCTAAGTTTGGTGTCAATTGCATCTTTTATATTTTTCTTTAAATTTTCGTGTTATTGTTCTTTGTTTTTCCTTAATCTTCAAGTTGTTCTTGTTTATTTTTCTTGTTTGATCTTGAATTTTTCTTGTTTTGTGTCTTTTTCTTGTTTTTCTTGTGCTTTTTCAAAACATTAACTTTTAAAAATTATACTTTTATCCATAAAAATAACACATCTTTAAAATAGTTACATTTTTAAATCAGTTGGCTAGAGCGTTGGCTTATGTTCTTGGCAATTGGGCATCTTCTTTTTAAAATCTTTTTCAAAAATAATTTTTCTTGGTTTAATCTTGTGCCAAACTTTAAGTTTGGTGTTTTCTTATTAATCTTTCTTTAATTTTCGAAAACTTGTCTTGATTTTCTAAAAATTTTAAGTTTGGTGTTCTTTCTTGTGTTCTTGGTGTTCTTGTGAATCTTCAAAGTGTTCTTGAGTTTTTCTTGTGTCTTGATCTTAAAATTTTTAAGTTTGGTGTTCCTTGGTGTTTTCCCTCCAAAAATTTTCGAAAATAAGGAGCATTAGATCTAAAAATTTTAAATCTTGTGTCTTTTGTGTGTTTTTCTCTTTCATCATAAAATTCAAAATTCAAAAAAAAAAAAATATCTTGTCTAACTAATTTTGAACTTTTTTTTTTCGAAAATCTCACATAAAAATTCAATTTTCAATTTCAAATTTTAAAAAAAAAAAAAAAAATTATATTTTCCAACTACTTTTTCGATTTTCTTCTTCTTTTTATTTTATTCCATTTTTATTTATTCCATCACCATATTCCAAACTATAAATTCTCAACTTGTATTCAATCATGGAAGCAAGTAGGAATGAACAGTCCAAGAGGACTTTGGGGTCATATGCCAACCCCACTACTGCTTCATATGGGAGTAGTATCTGTATACCCTCCATTGGAGTTAGTAGCTTTGAGCTGAATCCTCAGCTCATTATCATGGTGCAGCAAAACTGCCAGTATTCCGGTCTTCCACATGAAGAACCTACAGAGTTTCTGGCACAATTTCTGCAAATTGCTGATACAGTACATGATAAGGAAGTGGATTAGGATGTCTACAGATTACTACTGTTTCCATTTGCTGTAAAAGATCAAGCTAAGAGGTGGTTAAATAACCAGCCTAAGAACAGCATAAAAACATGGAAACAGCTGTCAGAAAAATTTCTGAATCACTATTTCCCTCCCAAACGGATGACACAGCTAAGGCTAAGCATCCAAGGCTTCAAACAAGGAGATAATGAATCTCTTTATGATGCCTGGGAGAGATACAGAGAGTTGCTAAGAAAATGCCCCTCTGAAATGTTTTCAGAATGGGTGCAATTAGACATCTTCTACTATGGGCTTACAGAAAAAGCTCAGATTTCTCTAGACCACTCAGCTGGTGGATCTATACATATGAGAAAAACAATTGAAGAGGCTCAAGAGCTTATTGATACAGTTGCCAGAAATCAACATCTGTACTTAAGCAATGAATCTTTCATGAAAGAAGAAGCTAAAACAGTAACTGCAGAACTCAGTCCAGTGGATCAGGCTAATGAATTCAATCAGCAATTGGACTTTCTAACTCAACAGCTAGCCGAATTCAAGGAAATATTACAGGAAACAAGAATGGCTAACAGGAACATGGAAGTACAATTAAAGCAGACAGAAAAACAACTGTCAAGACAAATAACAGAAGAATGTCAAGCAGTTCAATTAAGAAGTGGGAAAATATTAAATACCTCACTTCAAAGAAGCAGGAAACCAAGAAATGAACAAGTGGATACCCAAAATCCTCCTGAAGACAGTCCGAGCCCAGAAAGGGACAAAGCTGGCGTTCAAACGCCAATAACAAGCAAGGAGGTGGCGTTTAACGCCACCCCAGCTTCCACCCCTGGTATTCAAACGCCAGTGGGTGATCAGTCACATACAAGTGCTGATAACAATCCTTCTAAAAAGGCTTCCCAACCCACTTCTGTAGGTAATAAACCTGCAGCAACTAAGGTTGAGGAATACAAAGCCAAAATGCCTTATCCTCAAAAACTCCGTCAAGCGGAACAGGATAAGCAATTTGCCCGCTTTGCAGACTATCTCAGGACTCTTGAAATAAAGATTCCGTTTGCAGAAGCACTTGAGCAAATACCCTCTTATGCTAAGTTCATGAAAGAAATCTTAAGTCATAAGAAGGATTGGAGGGAAACTGAAAAGGTCTACCTCACTGAAGAATGCAGTGCAGTCATTCTGAAAAGCTTACCTGAGAAGCTTAAAGATCCTGGGAGCTTTATGATACCATGCACATTAGGAGGTAATTGCAACAAGCAAGCTTTATGTGACCTTGGGGCAAGTATCAACCTAATACCTGCATCTACTATCAGAAAGCTTGGTTTAACTGAAGAAATCAAACCAACCAGGATATGTCTTCAACTTGCTGATGGCTCCATTAAATACCCATCAGGCGTAATTGAAGACATGATTGTCATGGTTGGGCCGTTTGCCTTTCCTACTGACTTTGTGGTGCTGGAAATGGAGGAGCACAAGAGTGCAACTCTCATTCTAGGAAGACCTTTCCTAGCAACTGGCCGAACCCTCATTGATGTCCAAAAAGGGGAAGTAACCTTAAGAGTCAATGAGGAAGAGTTCAAGCTGAATGTTGTTAAAGCCATGCAACATCCAGACACCCCAAATGACTGCATGAATGTTGATATAATTGACTCTCTGGTAAGAGAGGTCAATATGGCTGAGAGTCTCGAATCAGAGCTAGAGGAAATTAGACTCAATGCTTTCGAAAATGCAAAGATTTACAAAGAGAAAGCGAAAAGATGGCATGATAAGAAATTGTCATCCAGAGTCTTTGATCCGGGGCAAAAAGTTCCGCTATTCAATTCTAGGCTCAAATTATTCCCTGGGGAATTAAAATCCCGGTGGAGAGGTCCATATGTCATTACAAACGGGTCACCATATGGATACATAGAGCTTCAGGATAATGACTCTAACAAAAAGTTCATTGTTAATGGACAAAGAGTCAAACATTATCTTGAAGGCAATTTTGAGCAAGAATGCTCAAAACTGAGACTTGATTAAAACTCAGTCCAGCTAAAAGACATTAAAGAAGCGCTTGCTGGGAGGCAACCCAGCCAATCACAAAATTTAATTTTATTCGTATTGATTTTCTTTACAGGTTTGAGTCCAAGTATCTTCAAAAGGTGAAATAGCAATTGGTTGAAGTCACAGAGTTACAGGGAAATTTGGAAGCTCACTGGCATGAAAAAGCCAGTAAGAAATACTTTGGGCGTTAAACACCCAAAAGAAGCACCCACTGGGCGTTCAACGCCAGTAAGGGTAGCCTTCTGGGCGTTAAACGCCAATCTGCTAGCATTCTGGGCGTTTAGAAAAACGCCCAGTAAAGAAGGACCTCCTGGCGTTCAACGCCAGGAAGAAGCATCACATGGGCGTTGAACGCCCAGGAGAAGCAACATGTGGGCGTTAAACGCCCAAACCATGCACCATGTGGGCGTTTAACGCCAGGATGGTGGGAGGAGGTACAATTTCGTTTTTCTTTGCAATTTTTCAAAATTTTTATGTTTCAATTCATGATTTCTTGCATAAACATATTTTAAATTATCACTTTCAATTCCAAAAAGTTTATCCTAATTTCTAAAATCCAATGATTTCAAATTTTTTTTTTAGATTTATCTTAACCCAAAAGAACAAATGGCTTTCCAAGTCAATCCATCATCTTTTCAAATTTGTTTCCAACACATCTTTAACTCCTTTTAAAAATCCTTTTCAAAATTAAAATTCAATTCTATCTTTTAAATTTTGATTCATATCTTTTCTTTTTTAAAATTATATCTTTTTCCAATCCAATTCTTTTTCGAATATTTTTAATTTCTTCTAATATCTTTTTCAACTCATCTTATCTTTTTATGAAAATACCTCTCCTTCTACTCCTCTCCTTTCCTTTCTTTTGCTTGAGGACAAGCAAACCTCTAAGTTTGGTGTGATTTGCCATGATCACTGAGCTAAAACTCATTAAGATCATGGCACCTAAGAGAACAGGAAGAGCAAGGATGTGAACTTAAGGGAGCTGAAGCATCAGACATTAATTCTTGAAGGCACCCCACAGACTAGAGGAACATCCACTTCCCAAAATACAGGTTGTTAAGTTCTAATTCCAGCTTTAACTCTGTGATAGTATTATTATAGGATTTTACCTTAGAAGTTATATAGTAGTAGTAGTAATTAGTATGTCTATTTTGAATTTATTTCCAATTAAGCTATAATTTATTTTTCTCATCATCATCAGGCATGAATAAAGTAGTATAAATTTTTTTTAGAATAAAGAAGTAATCTATATTTATGAGTTCTTAGTAATAAAGACTATAATTAATTATATGTGGTGGCAATACTTTTTGTTCTCTGAATGAATGCTTGAACAGTGCATAAATTGTACTTTGAAATTGATGAATATTGGCTCCTGAAAGGATGAGGAACACGAAAAATATCATTGATGATCTGAAAAATCATGAAATTGATTCTTGAAGCAAGAAAAAGCAGTTCAAAAAAAAAAAAATAAAAAAATAAAAAAAAAAATAAAATAAAAAAAAAATAAAAAATAAAAATAAAAAAAAATATTTACAATCAAAAGGAATAAAAGCCAAGCAGCCCTTAAAACCAAAAGGCAAGGGTAAAAAGGATCCAAGGCTTTGAGCATCAATGGATAGGAGGGCCCAAGGAAATAAAATCCAGGCCTAAGCGGCTAAACCAAGCTGTCCCTAACCATGTGCTTGTGTCATGAAGGTCCAAGTTACAAGCTTGAGACTGAGTGGTTAAAGTCGTGATCCAAAGCAAAAGAGTGTGCTTAAGAGCTCTGGACACCACTAACTGGGGACTTTAGCAAAGCTAAGTCACAATCTGAAAAGGTTCACCCAGTTATGTGTCTGTGGCATTTATGTATCTGGTGGTAATACTGGAAAACAAAGTGCTTAGGGCCACAGCCAAGACTCATAAAATAACTGTGTTCAAGAATCAACATACTACACTAGGAGAGTCAATGATACTATCTGAATTCTGAGTTCCTAAGGATGCCAATCATTCTGAAATTTAAAAGATACAGGGAGATGTCAAAACTGTTCAGAAACAAAAAGCTACAAGCCCCGCTCATCTAATAAGAATCTAAGCTTCATTTAAAATTCTAAAATATTATTACTTCTTTATTTCTGTTAAAACCTATTTTATTTATCTAGTTGCTTGAGGACAAGCAACAGTTTAAGTTTGGTGTTGTGATGAGCGGATATTTTGTACGCTTTTTGGGGGTAATTTCATGTAGATTTTAGCATGTTTCAGTTAGTTTTTAGTAAAATAATATTAGTTTTTAGGCAAAAATCATATTTCTGGACTTTACTATGAGTTTGTGTTTTTCTGTGATTTCAGGTATTTTCTGGCTGAAATTGAGGGAGCTGAGCAAAAATCTGACTTAGGCTGAAAAAGGACTGCTGATGCTGTTGGATCCTGACCTCCCTGCACTCGAAATGGATTTTCTGGAGCTACAGGAGTCCAATTGGCGCGCTCTCAACGGCGTTGGAAAGTAGACATCCAGGGCTTTCCAGCAATATATAATAGTCCATACTTTGCGCGAAGATTGACGACGTAACTTGGCGTTGAACGCCAAGTACACGCTGCTGTCTGGAGTTAAACGCCAGAAAAACGTCATGATCCGGAGTTGAACGCCCAAAACACGTCAAAACCTGGAGTTTGACGCCAAGAAAGGCCTCCACACGTGGAAAGCATTAGTCTCAGCCCCAGCACACACCAAGTGGGCCCCAGAAGTGGATTTCTGCACCAATTATCTCAGTTTATTCAATTTCTGTAAACCTAGGTTACTAGTTTACTATTTAAACAACTTTTACAGACATATCTTGTACCTCATGCTATTTTCAAATCTGAATTACATACTTTGTGACGGCATGAGTCTCTAAACTCCATTGTTGGGGGTGAGGAGCTCTGCAGCGTCTCGATGATTTAATACAATTCCTTTGTTTTCCATTCAAACACGCTTGTTCTTATCTAAGATGTTTATTCGCGCTTAACTGTGGAGAAGGTGATGATCCGTGACACTCATCACCTTCCTCAACCCATGAATGTGTGCCTGACAACCACCTCCGTTCTACATCAGATTGAATGAATATCTCTTAGATTCCCCAACAGAATCTTCGTGGTATAAGCTGGATTGATGGCGGCATTCATGAGAATCCGGAAAGTCTAAACCTTGTCTGTGGTATTCCGAGTAGGATTCCGGGATTGAATGACTGTGACGTGCTTCAAACTTTAACCTGCTGGGCGTTAGTGACAGACGCAAAAGAGGGATTCTATTCCAGTAGGAGCGGGAACCAACCGGTGATTGGCCGTACTGTGACAGAGTGCGTGCATAGCTTTCACTGCGAGGATGGGAAGTAGCCATTGACAACGGTGACACCCTACATAGAGCTTGCCATGGAAGGAACAATGCGTGTGAGAAAAGGACGCCTAGGGAAAGTAGAAATTCAAAGGACAAAGCATCTCCAAAACTCCAACATATTCCTCATTACTGCACAACAAGTAACGCTTTTATTCTCTATTATTAAAGTAATAACTATTTATTCTACGCTCTAATTGGCAACGAAAATACGAGGCTAAAGAATCCTATTGGTATCCTGACTAAGCCAAATAAAATAACATTGATTGCTTCAAACCAATAATCTCTGTGGATTCGACCCTTACTCACGTAAGGTATTACTTGGACGACCCAGTACACTTGCTGGTTAGTTGAACGGAGTTGTGAATTCAACCAGTGCCATAATAAGGATTTTGAATGAACAAGAGACACAATAGTTTTTGTGTACATACTAAAGCTCAAAAGATAGAAATCACAATTTCGTCCACCAGTGGACAGGACTGACGTTAGGATTTTTGCCAGTAAAGAATGTCATAAAAACAGTCGCGTTGTAGATATAGTCTCTAAACCGACAAAAATCCCTTCGTACAAACGTTTTGGGTGTCACAAGTAACAAACCCCTTTAGAAATTGTTAACTGAGTATTCAAACCTCGGGTCGTCTTCTCAAGGAACTGCGAGGAAGTATGTTCTTATTATTGGTTACAAAGATTGTAATCGGGGTTTAGAAGGTGAGAAGCAAGTGATTTAAATGACAAGTAAAATAAATGGCAATTAAAAATAAATAAATAACTGTAAAACAACTTTTGGTAAGATAAGGGAATTTAGAGGTCTAACTTAGTTATCTCTCTCAACTATAATAAAAGTTGAATCTAAACTCCACTTGGTCAACCTTTACCAGGGCAAAGGAAAGTCAAGGGACTAATTAAATTGACCTTTGAATCCTAATTATTTCCTAAGAAAAGGTTGGGATTATTTAGGTTCAGCTCAATTAGCAAGATAACGATTATTAATTACGTTGAGTTCAACAACTGTTGAATTACTAAATTCTTAATCAGAACCAAAAGGGGAAAAGTAAAATTGCTGGGATAATAAAAAATATTCTCAAATCGTAAACAAAGATAACCATAAATTAACAAGAGCAATAATAAACTAAAAAATGCCTCAATACCATTAATTCAAATAATTATCTGTAACATGGAATAATTCATAAATTAAATTATAAAAGTAAATGATCAATTCAAATGCTGGAATAAATAATTATAGAACTAAAATAAAAGAACATTTAAAACCTGGATCCAGAGTTACTCTTGAAATAAGAAGAAATCCTAAATCCTAAAAGAGAGAGAGAAAATCTCTCTCCAAACTAGATCTAAATCATTGAAAACTAAAAATTATTCGAGCCTCCTCAATGGATGCATTCCCTCACTTCATAACCTCTGGTCTATGCTTTTTGGACTTGGATTTGGGCCAAAAAGGGCTTTAGAACTCACTGGGGCGTGTTCTGTAATTTTCTGGTGCGTGGCCTCTGTCACGCGTCCGCGTGGGTCACGTGGTCGCGTCATTCGGAACTTTTCCTTGCCACGCGGTCGCGTCAGTCATGCGACCGCGTCATGTGCGTTCTGCTTAAGGCGCGCGGTCGCGTTAGTCATGCGACCGCGTCACTGAATCTTCGCTTATGTCACGCGATCGCGTCGTCCATGCGATCGCGTGGATACCAGCTTCCTTAAAGCTCCGTTTTGCTTTCTCCTTTCCTTTTAGTATGTTTCCTTTTTCATCCTTTAAGTCATTCTGCCTTAGAAAATCTGAAACTACTCAACACACTAATCACGGCATCGAATGGAAATAAAGGTAATTAAAATAATTAATTCTCAAAGCTTAGGAAACATGTTTTTCACAATATGACATAATAAGGAAGGGAAAGTAAAACCATGCAATTAATGTGAATAAGTAGGTGAAGGATTATATAAATCACTCAAATTAAGCACAAAAGAACTCATGAAATATGGGTTTATCAACCTCCCCACACTTAAACACTAGCATGTCCTCATGCTAAATCCAAGGTAAATAATTAAGGTTAAAGTGATGGAATGCAATGCAACCTAAATTAAATGCAACTACATAAATGAGTGATGCATCATGCAACTCTAATTTATTCACTCATATATAAAGCTTACATGTAGCTAAGTTAATTCACATTCTCAAGGAGTTATGTATATACATATAGATATATAGCCAACCCTTAAATAATAAAGCAATTTAGCAAATGAGATGGGGAAAGAAAATATTGTACAAACTTGCAAAATAATTAGTAAATTTCAAGCACAGATATATGTTGATGAGTTATTGAACCCTCACTGAATTTTGTGTTTATTCTCTAGTCACTCAGTGTTTATTGGGTTTATTCACTCTATTTTTCTTTTTATTCTTACTTTCTTATAGTTTTGTTTTTCATCTAACCAATCAACAATTATAAAATATAGTTATACCAAAAAGTCATGAGGTCTTTAATTAAGGTTGTAATGGGACCAAGGTAAAGGTAAGGATTTATGTATATGGTCAAGTGAGCTAATAAGTGAATCCTTAATTAGACTAAGATCTCACCTAACATACATATTTAGCAAAATAAAACTTCTTTACCTATTGTCCCATATTTCCCACTTATTGTTACATGCTCATGTTTCACTTTTTATTTAATTTTTTTTATCCCATGTGCATTATTTTCATTGGGGAATTTCTTTTTGTATCCCCTTTTATTTAAATGCTGAAATATTTTTTTTTAATGCATATGGTAATTGAATCACTTTGATTTTCTCATGAGCATGCTTCCCAAATTTATTTTTTTATTTCCTTTTTATCTTCCTAACCCTTTGTTTCTATCACTCATGTTCCCACAAGGTTTTCCACTTTTAACTCTATTTATGATTTTCTATCTTAAGCTAACCAAGGATTCACTTGGGGTTTTCTTTTGTTTTTCTGCTTAAGGCTAGTAATTTGGCTAAATAGAATAAAGGGGTTTTAAAAGGCTCAAGGGGGCTAACAAGGGTGATGTAAAAGGTAGGCTAATTTGGGGTAAGTGAGCTAAAATTAAATAATGGCCTCAATCATTCTCTTGGTATGTATCTATTCTATGTTCTATAATTGGACATATAGATTAAAGCAAAGGGAAGAACATCAGAATAAAAAGAAATGTAACACACAGAAATAAAATTATGGTTTGAATGCAACCATACAATTTAAGCTCAAGACTCACAGGCTGTGTGTTCTCTAACTCAAGCATCATATATCATTTATATATTGTATGCAGGTTTAGTTAAAATTTCCCATTATTCTCATAAAAAAATTTATTTAGGGTAGCTCTTAAAGTTTTAATGTTCCTCCTTGATGAAATGTTGTCAGCTTAACTACATCATGTAATGCTATATACAAGGTTTATGGATTTAAATATGATATGTTCAATTTCCTAGCTTACTTCCTTTTTATATTTTTCTATTTAAACTATACTATCTTATGCTAAAAAGGTTAAACTATACTAATTAATCCACTAATAAATCAGAATTGCAAACTAAACTAAATAACTAAAATAAACTAAATGGCTAAAATATAAACTGAAGATGCAAAATGCAGAAAATAGAGTAAAAATACATAAAAGCAATGTATAAGTACTCAGAAAATAACAGTAAAAAGAAAAATACAGAAAAATATCCAAAATAAAAAGAAAAAGTATGTAATGGTTCACCAAAATAAACGCCAGAGAAGGCGACCTCCCCACAATTAAAATGAAGCATCGTCCCTGATGCTCAATCAAGCCGGGTGTGAAGGGGTGTCATCACTGCTAGGGATGGCAGCTGGAGTCTCAGTGGTGGTGGGCTGGGAGTCTGGCTGCTGTAGAGGTGGGACTGACTGGAGTGGGATCTCCGGATCGGCAACCTCTATCTGGGGCATAACCTCCTGATGCGGGGTAGCCTGCTCTGTGGCTGCCTGCTGATGAATCTCCTCCTGGAAATGAGTCTCCTCCTCGTGCTCATCCTCCTCCACCTCTGATGGCTCTGATGGAGTGTCGGGCTCGGAGGGGATGTCGTCGCCCTGTCTGATCATCAGCTTCAGATGGGAGTAGCGTCGCTTGCTGCGGCGCTCCAATCTCTCATACCGGCGCCGGTTACGGTGCTCCATCTGATCAAGCTGTCGGAATAGGCGGTGCACGAGGCGGTATACGGGCTCAGAGGCAGGTGGAGGTGCAGTAGTAGCGGCAGGAGCAGTAGTGGCAGATGTGGATGAAGAGGGTCCAGCAGACGGTGGGGCTGTCTCATCAGTAGCAATGAAGGGTGGTGGTCTGTAGCCCAAAGCTAGGAAGTTCCTGCTGTGAGGAATGATCTTCCTGCAATCCGCCGCTGGTGGTCTCTCATCGGCATCCTCCCATGGCACGTCAGCCCGACGACCAAGCTGTGTAACTAGATATGGAAAAGGGAAGGTGCCTCGGACGTGGACCCTGGCCATATAGTGCCAGATGAAACGAGGAAAGTACAGGTCCTTACCCTCCAGCACACAGCAGAGGAGGGTAAGCATGGAAACCGGGATCTCAGTCTCATGAGTGCTCAGCATCACATAGTTGCTCAAGATCTGATGCCATAGCCGAGCTTCATCATTCAAGTATACTCTCTTGATCCCTCGAGGCATGGTAGTGTCCTAACCCATCTCCCAAGGAACTGTTGGGTCGAGAGCTATACGTGCCTTCATGGCATCCCAGTCAAACTGCATCTGACTCATGTCCTCCTCAGCCTTTGAAAAACCATCAGGCTGATCGGATTCGGCTGGGAGCTAGAGGATATCCTCTAAGGCCTCTTCAGTGACCAGAATTTGCTTTCCCCTCAGGTTTACTGCATCAAGGGTAGTAAGGTAGTAGTTGCAATAGAATTCCCGGACCCAAGATGCATTGACCTCTGTAAGTGTTCTTTCCAGAAAGAACCAGCCCCTTTGCTTGATTTGCTCAGTGGTGTACTGCTGGAGGGCTTCTGGAATTTTCAGAGTTCGTTCCAGGTATAGATTTCTAGAGTCTGCAAAAGTCGGGTACTTCAGTTCACAGTACCGGTTTGCAAATTTAATTGGATCAGTCGAAGGGAGCAGCTGGTCAGCTTTTTCCTGCTGTGTGAAGTTCTTCTCCCGCCATGAAGAATCGTGCATTAGAGCAATGATGGACTGGGAGGAAGTTCCTCTCTTGCGCTTGCCAGTAGCCTTGCCTTTGCCTTTCCTTTGGGAGGCAGACATCCTGAAAAACAGAAAACCAGGATATGGATAAAATAGGAAAGCAAGTAGGCAATTGAAACAAATGAAACACAAAGTGCTAAGGGAGAAATAAAAGAAGGAAAATAAGTAATTGAAATGTGACTGAATGAATGTTAAATGGAAAGAAAAAAAAATCAATATGCCATAGTGAGAAAGTTAGAGGAAAGTGAAAAGAACCAGAAAAGAGATCAAAAGGGTTAGTACGGTTAGGATTTGAAAAAGAAATTAGTAAATTAAAATCAGTGAGTTAGTAAAGTGCGGGTGAAAGTAAGTAGCATAAAAAAAATTCCAAATAACAGTGATTCACAGGTAAGAATAGAAGTACTCATAATTGAACAAGCAGTTTATGAACCAGGAAATCAAAAAGGATAAGAAAGTCTGCCATATCATTCATGAAATGGTATGGGTAAAGCAGAGTGAAACAGATTTCAGAAATGCCAAACTAAAACATGAATGAAAAAAAAATTTCAAAAAAATTTGGGCAGCATTCCGGCTAAAAATGGATTGTCCCGGAAAATAAATAGCAATCATATCAGTTCATATGAATTAAAACAAATCAAGCTGCATGTACATAGATATAAAATAAACATAAAAACTCAATGTAAACAGCAACGATATACAAGAAAGCAGCATATGAATCATGAATATAGCAGCAACAGATTTGCACATAGGATAGAACAGAAGTAAGAACAGTGCAAGTAAACAGACCTATATCCACTAACCACAGCCTAAGCTACCTAACAACCTAAAAATCCACTACAACATGCAAGTCTAGCTATCCTTTTTATGAACAGAAGCGAAAAAAAATTACAGAAAAATGATGAACGGATAAAAATGGTTGCATGTTGCGGAACCTGGTAAGCGGAAGGGGTGGAACAGGGAAGAAGTGGCTGCGGCAGCATCCAGCGCGGTGGTGGTGCACGGCGACGCGGTGGCGGCTGAGGGGGTAGTGGTGGCTAGGGTTTGGGTTGGTGATAGAAGAAGGGGGCGCGGTTGGGTGGCAGAGAGAGAGGCGGTGCGTTGGTGGGCGGTGCTCGCGGTTGCAGTGGCGGAGAGGGGAGGGGAAGAGGAGGAAGAAGGAAGAAGAGAGAAGGGGAGGGGGGATGGGTGTAGGGCGGCGGCGTACGGGGTGGCGGCGTCGTCTGGGTGGTCAGCGGTGGCGGCTGGGTGGTGGTTGGAGGGAGAGGAAGCGGAGAGGGAGAAGAGGATTGGAGGTGGGGGGCTGCGCGAATGATAGGGTTCGCGTGGCTGGGGGGGTTATGCCTTCGAATCCACGCGGCCGCGTGGGGCACGCGGTCGCGTGGTTGGGGCGAAAATGGGAGTGACGCGATCGCGTGGAATGCGCGATCGCCTGAGAGGGGGGAAATAAGATTGATGCGATCGCTGGAATTCGTGCTAAATGCACGACTCCAGCGCTGTTTCAGCACAACTCTCTGTCTCCTTTTGGGGTGATGTACAATCCATGCGACGCGATCGCGTCGCTCACGCGGTCGCGTGGGATTGGTATTGGATAAGTGATAAGATCGCATGGGGCATGCGATCGCGTGGACCAATTTGTGCGAAGCGCGCAAGGGCCGCACGATTCCAGCCCAACTTTCTGTTCGTTGGATCCTCACGCCGATATATATAACACGCGGCCGCGTGGGTCACGCGGTCGCATGAGTGGTGTTTTTCGCGATATGACGCAATCGCATAGGGCATGCGGTCGCGTCGTGCAACCCCTTTTTTTTATATGCATGAAAAATGCAGAATTCAATGATTAACATGAATGCTATGCACGATTCCAGGTTTAATAGATTAAAATGAAGAAGGAAAAAAGAAAGCAATTAACAAGAAATAAATTGAAAAAGAAGCAACCATACCATGGTGGGTTGTCTCCCACCTAGCACTTTTAGTTAAAGTCCTTAAGTTGGACATTGGAGGAGTATCCTGTTTTGGTGGTTTATGTTTAAATTTGTCCAAAAATCTCCACCAATGCTTGGAATGCCAATAGCCTCCAGGGTCCCAAACTAGGCATGTGAAGCGTCTGAGCAGCTTTAAATATATTGTTAGGCTCCCGGGACGACAAATGTTGGAATAATCTCCAAGATTCCAAGCCTTGCTTTTAAATCCGCCTCCGTCCTGATCTACATGTCTCCATCCGGGCGGTTTAAAAAGTAGAATCTCACCGTGATGACCAAACGTTCTCCGTGATCCGTGCAATTGAGCATGATACCAATCCGTGTACTTCGAGGTGAAGCGTGGAACCTTATTGAACCTTGTGCACCAGCTCTGAGTACGAGCCATTTCCCTCTTACTCTTAAAGCCGCAGAGAGCTCTAAGTTGGCCATCTGTTTCAAGTAAACCATATTCAAGTGAATAAGTAAAATTGTAAGTTAAGGATTGTACCCACTTGAAGCTTGTATTAGGTGGTAATGGCCTTGGGATAGGTGTCTTTGGTGGTTCTGCAAGTTCCGTTTCCTTGTGCTCTTCTGTGAATTCTTCCACTTCTTTGCAAAGATCTTCAATTGTATCTGTATCCTGGTCAAAGTCTTCTATGTCTTCCTCATCACTCAAGTCATAGATTGGAGGTTGAGAGAAATCTACCTCTGCATCATCTTCATATTCACTTGGGGAAGATTCTTCGATTTCAGAGAGTTCACTTGCGGACGCAAGTTCATCACCAAGAGAGCTAGACTTGTGAATATCATCATCAAGGGAATTTGCTTCTTGGATTGTTCTGTCTGATTCCTCATAAATGACTTGCCTTGGAGATTGTACAGTATCTTCCTTAGCATCAATTGTAGCATCCTGGACGGAGTTTTCCTTAATTCTGGATTCCCAAGGAAGTTCAGCATCGCCTAGATCTTCAACCAACTCTTCTTCTTGAACAATGACAGCTTTTTCTAATTGTTCTAGTACAAATTCATTCTCTGCCTTGTCCACTGGAGTCTCTAGTATTTCCTTCATGCTACGCTCTTCATCGGGTTGTCCACATGGAACTGTGGTTGATCCTTGTATATTTGAGCGTTTAGTGGCCCATTGGATTAGTGCGTGCTCCAGTTGTTGAATGGTTGTTTGAAATTTAGTTATTGTTTCTTTTAAGCGATCCTCTGCTTCGCGGTTTGCTGGACTTAGACACGATACATAGGGAAGTAGTGATGACTAGGAACGATTGGATTGGTATTGGGGTAAGGAAGGATCATATGATGGCGAATGGTGAAGAGAAGCTTGTGAGTGTGGTGGTTTGGGGTTATGTTGAAAGGACGGTTCATATGCACCGGGTGGGGCTTGTTGGTAGTTACAAGGTTGTCCACCATGTCTTTCAGCTGGGTATGCGCGGTAGAATGGTCTTTGTCCAGGATATCTCGGAGGGTGTTGCTGCCAAAAGGGTTGATTAGATCCTCTTGGTTCTATCCATCCTTGATTGGTCTGACCTTGATGCACATTCCTGCTGTAACTTCTATTTCCTTTAACAATATTAGAACCAAACTCAAAGCGAGAGAGGTGAGAATTCATAGTAGCAAATAAAGATAAAAAGGAAAAACGAAAATAAATAAACAAGAAAAAGAAAAATATTTACAATAACCAATAATAAGGCACACGTTAGCAGTTCCCCGGCAACAGCGCCATTTTGACGTTAGGATTTTTGCCAGTAAAGAATGTCATAAAAACAGTTGCGTTGTAGATATAGTCTCTAAACCGACAAAAATCCCTTCGTACAAACGTTTTGGGTGTCACAAGTAACAAACCCCTTTAGAAATTGTTAACCGAGTATTCAAACCTCGGGTCGTCTTCTCAAGGAACTGCAAGGAAGTATGTTCTTATTATTGGTTACAAAGATTGTAATCGAGGTTTAGAAGGTGAGAAGCAAGTGATTTAAATGACAAGTAAAATAAATGGCAATTAAAAATAAATAAATAACTGTAAAACAACTTTTGGTAAGATAAGGGAATTTAGAGGTCTAACTTAGTTATCTCTCTCAACTATAATAAAAGTTGAATCTAAACTCCACTTGGTCAACCTTTACCAGGGCAAAGGAAAGTCAAGGGACTAATTAAATTGACCTTTGAATCCTAATTATTTCCTAAGAAAAGGTTGGGATTATTTAGGTTCAGCTCAATTAGCAAGATAACGATTATTAATTACGTTGAGTTCAACAACTGTTGAATTACTAAATTCTTAATCAGAACCAAAAGGGGAAAAGTAAAATTGTTGGGATAATAAAAAATATTCTCAAATCGTAAACAAAGATAACCATAAATTAACAAGAGCAATAATAAACTAAAAAATGCCTCAATACCATTAATTCAAATAATTATCTGTAACATGGAATAATTCATAAATTAAATTATAAAAGTAAATGATCAATTCAAATGCTGGAGTAAATAATTATAGAACTAAAATAAAAGAACATTTAAAACCTGGATCCAGAGTTACTCTTGAAACAAGAAGAAATCCTGAATCCTAAAAGAGAGAGAGAAAATCTCTCTCCAAACTAGATCTAAATCATTGAAAACTAAAAATTATTCGAGCCTCCTCAATGGATGCATTCCCTCACTTCATAACCTCTGGTCTATGCTTTCTGGACTTGGATTTGGGCCAAAAAGGGCTTTAGAACTCGCTGGGGCGTGTTCTGTAATTTTCTGGTGCGTGGCCTCTGTCACGCGTCCACGTGGGTCACGCGGTCGCGTCAATCATGCGACCGCGTCATGTGCGTTCTGCTTAAGGCGCGCGGTCGCGTTAGTCATGCGACCGCGTCGCTGAATCTTCGCTTATGTCACGCGATCGCGTCGTCCATGCGATCGCGTGGATACCAGCTTCCTTAAAGCTCCGTTTTGCTTTCTCCTTTCCTTTTAGTATGTTTCCTTTTTCATCCTTTAAGTCATTCTGCCTTAGAAAATCTGAAACTACTCAACACACTAATCACGGCATCGAATGGAAATAAAGGTAATTAAAATAATTAATTCTCAAAGCTTAGGAAACATGTTTTTCACAATATGACATAATAAGGAAGGAAAAGTAAAACTATGCAATTAATGTGAATAAGTAGGTGAAGGATTATATAAATCACTCAAATTAAGCACAAAAGAACTCATGAAACCCTAAATGGTAGCTCACAGACGAGGTCAAACACATACTCGAAGAGAGAATTAGGGTAACCCGTTGACAGACAATCACGCTGAATTCATGGCGGCGATGACTAACCTAGCTAACACGATTCAAGCGAGCACTGCGATGACTACTCATGCTATGCGGCGAACAAGGCAATCAGCCAGAAACGAAAATGTAGAAGGTGCTGAGGACAACTTAGGTGGTATTCCGAGGACTCTAGCTGCTTTTCTGAAAGTTGACCCGCCAATTTTCATTTGATCGATAAATCCTGCTGAAGCAGACAACTGGTTTAAAGCTGTAGAGTGTACATTACAAACTCAACATGTCCCAAATATTTAGTTTGTCGAATATGCGACTTATCAATTAGTGGGGGAAGCTCAGCCTTGGTGGCAAGGATAGTGTCGTTTTCTGCAACTACAGAATATGGATATATCATGGGAGCTGTTCCGGACTGCTTTCTACAAGAAATATTTTCCTGAATCTGTAAGGGAGGTCAGAGAATTACAGCTTATGTAGCTGAAGCAAGGTTTAATGTCTGTGGTTGAGTATACAAGTAAGTTTGAGAAGCTCTGTAGATTTTCAAGGGTATGTTGCAGAGCCTCTGAGTCCTATGAGAGTTGGAAGTGTGTAAGGTACCAAGGAGGTCTGAGGGAAAATATTATGAGTGTTGTGACTCCATTAGAGATTCGGAGATTTTCTGAATTGGTGGACAAGGCAACAATTGTTGAGGATTATGTTAAGAAGACGACTTTGGTGAGAGATAATCATGGCGGTACTGATGGTGTTTTTGTGGAAAAACGAATTTTCAACACACAAATCCAACCGGCAAGTGTACCGGGTCGCATCAAGTAGTAATAACTCACTTAGAGTGAGGTCGATCCCACAGGGATTGATGGATCAAGCAATTTTAGTGGGTGATTAGTTTAGTCAAGCTAACATTGAAGTGAATTTGGATGAAGTGTAGCCAACAGAAAGTAAATAGCAAGGAAAATTAAAGTGCAGAAAGTAAAATTGCAAGTAACTTAAAGAACAAGAAAGTAAAATAGCTTAATCTTAAATTGCAAGAAAAGTAAATTGCATGAAAAGTAAAGGGGGGTTGGGTGCTGGAAATTAAAGAGAGCAGTAAAGCAAAGCGTAGAACAATTGCAGGGAGATTAAATTGCTTAAAATTAAATTGGAAGCAATAGGAACAGAAAGGTAAAAAATGCAGATGAAATAACAGCAGAAAAGTAAATCAGCAAGAAAGCTCAATTCAAATATGAAATCTAAAAAGACAAGTGAGGATCTCAGGAAATCAAAGAGACTAGAGAACAAGTCTAGATCTCAATTCCTTCCTTGATCCAACCAAGAACAATTGCAGAAGGAAAGAAGATAAATGAATTGCAGAATTAAAAGAGAAGATGAAGCAGTATGTGAATTTCAATTATGCAGAAAAAGTAAACAAGAGATCTTAAGATGAGAATGAAACAGAATTCCTCCAATCTCACTCAAGATTCAAAACAGATAAGAAAACTAAAGGAGAGAGCTATCTATTCCTAATGGAGCCGGCCTCCTTTCAAAGATGGAAATGATGCCTTATATAGGCTTTAAAAAAATAAAATGAAAATGAAATTAAAACAAATTACAAAAATGAAAATCCTAAATTACTTGATCCATGTGCCTTTGAGTGATGATTTGGGCTTTGCTTGCTTTGGATTTGAGGAGAAATGGGTTTGGTTGGCCTTGATTCAATTTGGAGAGAAATTGAATTTAAATGAAAATTTGGTTGAATTTTGGCCCATGTTGCTCCCAGGAGGCTGCCCTGCCCTTGTGGAGGGCAGGGCAGAAAATTGATGCATGGTGCGGGAGCTTGGCGCGGCATGGTGCGAGTTTGGTGCGCCATTGGTGCAAGTCTGGTGTGGCGTGGTGCGTGAGAGGCTGCCCTGCCCGCGCCAAGGGCAGGGCAGGAAGAGTTTGATGCGCCAGGATTGAGGAGTGCGCGCGCTTGGTGCTGCCAGGGGAGGAAATTGGTGCGCCAAATTTGTTGCTTGGTGCGCCAAGTTCTTGTGCCATCCAAATGCTGCCCTGCCCGCGCCAAGGGCAGGGCAATGTTCCTTCCTTCACGTCCCAAGTTCGAATCACGGAGGAGGCAAACACGCTACATCATTTTCCTTGGCTTCTTTTTGCTTATTTTTGGCCCTTAAAGATGCCTCTCGTTCCTGCCCCAATTGTGCGCCAAATATGGATTTCTATATATCGTTGGAAAGCTCTGAATGTCAGCTTTCCAACGCAATTGGAAGCACATCAATCGGACGTCTGTAGCTCAAGTTATAGCCCTTTGAAGTAGGCATGGTCATGCTGTGTGCGGCCAGATTTTAACTTAGCGAAAATTCTTGCTTCCAACCACACTTTGCATCACAATTCTGCCCTGCCCTTGGCAAGGGCAGGATCGTGTGCGTGCTGGCTGCTTCCTTTCTTGATTTGGTCATGGGCCACGCTTTTAAAAGCGTGGTCTAAGGCTCCAAAGTGTACCCCAACTTCAAAGTGTGTCCCAAAGCTCTTTTTTTCTCCTTTTTTGTGCTTCTTTGCTTCTTTTTCTTCTTATTTCCTACAAGATTTATAAAATTAAAATATCAAGAAAATATATCATTTAAGTACAAAAAGCATTCAATATTTAAGCACAAATCATCAATTTCTTGTATGAAAAAGCATAGAAAATGGGTATATGATGACTTGTCATCACAACACCAAACTTAAACCTTGCTTGTCCCCAAGCAAGAAAAGAATCATGCAATAGAAATTGACAATCCAAGGTAAGAAGAGTAGCAACTCAATGTTCATGGTAAGCTAGTTTTCTAAGCATGCTACAATCACAAAAGAAATGTAAATGATTGATGCTTCTATCTAGCTCAATTTATGAAATCTTTTCCTTATAATTTTTCCTTGAAATAAGCATTTGATTTTTGATTTTTTTTTTTATTAGCTTCTCCTTTTGGGTGCTTTGCCCCATGAGTTAATAACAAAGCTACGACTTCTAAATGCTTTGTTTTCAAGTATTACCACTTGATACATAAGCACCACAAGCATTTAATTAGAGGACTTCATTAAGCTCATTTTTTTCTTTTCTTTGACTCTCTAATCATTGATGCTCAGAACCTTGAGCTTTGAGGGAGTGCTTTTGCACTTGAGCCTAGCCTTGACTTCTAAGTGTTTTGTTTTCAAGCATTTGGCTTGATACATAAACACCACAAGCACTTAGCAAATAAATTGCCATTGGTACTCAGAGCCTTCAGCTTTCTCATTCTTTCCCTTTTTCTTTTCTTGCCTTAATTTGCTTTTTCAAGGTTTTCATGATTTCAAAAGATTTCACAAAATGTACTAGATGAAAAACTTCAATTAAATAAAATCCAATGCAATTGAGCAACAATTAAGCATACTAGCTATCCAATACTTGTATGCACATGCTAAAATCTTCTTTAATGCCTTGTTTGTTTATGATCATGATACTTTATTGCTTTTGAATTCACAAAGCTCAAGTTGGTAGTTATAATGCCACAGCACCATGTTTCAATCAAAATTCAAGCTATGCTTAGTCATACCACATATGCATACAGAGAATATAAAGACAATCATGCAATTTAAAGTGTTGGAAACAAAGGAGAGGAAAAGGAACTTTACAACCTTGTAGTTCATCTTCATTATTGTTGTCCTTTTTCTCCAATTCTTCCCTTTCCCTTGCCAACTTAGAGTGCTTGCTCATCCTCAAGTAACAATTAGAACAATGGCTATGGGGCTAAGATGGATCATGAATGTCTTACACAATGAAATGTTAGTAGCACATGTGTTTTAAGCAAGCAAAAATGAAAAATAACAATCAAGGCACAGAGACAGCGACATTTGATTGCAAGCATAAGAAGGTGTGCACAATACTTTGCATAAAGAATAAGTGGCACACCAAACTTAGTGTGACACTTTCACTTGGAATTGATGCAAGTATCGAATAGATATTGGAACCAAATTTTGTTGCATAGCAACACCAAACTTAGAATGCAATCATATGTCAATTTTATTTAAAACAAAACTAAATGAAACTGTTGTATGTTAAAGACAATCACCAAGCCAATAATCTGTCATGAATAAAGCTCTTTTGGTAATGTATTAACAAACACAGTAAATAAGCAAACTAAAATGAAAGCATTAAAAACAAAGAATTAGCTAAAGTAAACAGAATAACAAAATATCAAACCAAAAGAAAATTAAAACACTGCAAAGACATTATGGTTATGCAGACAAGTGGTGTTGTTGAATGATTTGCATAGAAAAATAGGTGGCACACCAAACTTAAAATCTTGGTGTGTCACTTTCATTTTTTTGATTTGATGCAATCATCCAAAAAGATTGAAAATGTGTTGCATAGCAACACCAAACTTAGAATGTAACCATATGCCAATTTATTGAATTTAAACAAAGTAAAGAAATAAAACAAAGCAGAGAAGAGAAATTATACCTACGGTTGGGTTACCTCCCAACAAGTGCTCTTTTAGTGTCATTAGCTTGACATGTTGTTCTTCACTTTCTTCCTCTTCTTCCAGTTTGTTAAGAGGAATGACCTTAAGGGGGGAGAAGATTCAGCTACTGTCCCTTGTCTTGGCCTTTCCTCAGCAAGCTTTCTTTTGCAAATGTCTTGATTGATTTTGCTTGCTGGATCAGGGACAGAATTGGTGTTCTTGCTAGTTGCCTTCACTTCTTTGGATTTATGAATTGGTTGCTGTGTGATTATTGGAGATTTGTATTCATCCAGGGCTTTTTGAATTGGTGGTTCAATGAGCTTGTCCTTCATGAGCCTCTCTGTTTCCCTTGAGTTTGGACGTTCTTGATTGTCCTCCTCACTAGCTTGTTCTTCCCCTTCCTCTTTTACACTCAACATTTGCTTTAGTAGCTCTTTCATGGAGGAGGTTTGTTGATCTTCCCAAGCTTTCTTCATCTCCTCTTCATACCTTTCAATCATGGATTCAAGTGTTGAGAGTTGTTGGGTCAGGAAAGTTTGTGAGAGTTGTGAGTCTTCATGTTCCCTTGTCATCTCAAGTGCAATTTCATTTTCAACCACCTTGTTCTTCATTGAAAGTTCACTTGATACAGTAGCCTCCTCATCTTGCTCTTCCTCCATTGAAATTTCAATTGATATAGGAACCTCTTCTTCCTCTTCTTCACTCACAGATTGTTCCTCATCCTTAAAACTTGGTGATCCTGAATGAATCTTCCTTTGCTCTACATGCCCTTCTGTTTTCTTGAGGAGGAATTCTTGTTCTGTCCAGCGTTGTTTTTGTTCTTCCATAATTTGTTCTTGTCTTTCCAATAATTCTCTGGACTTTTGAAGGGGATCCTCAGCCACTAGCTCAAAGGATAAAGGTTGAGAGTAATTTTGTGGTTGGTGAGATGAGTTGTATGGATCTTGGAGGGAATTTTGTGTTGAGGCATAATCAAATGATGAAGAATTTTGAAATGAGAAACTGGGAAGTAAGGGTGGATAATTTTTCATGTGATTTGACTGCTCAGAATTTGCAGTTTCTTGGTGATACTCCCATCCACCATGAGGATAATGATATGAATCATTTTGTGGTGGTGGTTGGTATCCCTCATAATTCTCTTGCTCATCTTGGGGTTCTGAAGCAAACCTCCATGGATTGGAGTGCTCAGAATCTGTATCTTCTTGGTGATATTCTCAACCATCATTAGAATAATGACTTGAATCATATTGTGATGGTGGGCAATATCCTATGAAGTTTGGTTGATTAAAAGATGAGGTGAACTCCATTTGAATTTTGTAGAACACAACACCAATGAAAATTGAAATTACTCATATCAGATATGAGTTTTGCTTAGTGAGGCAAAAACACAAACACCTTGGTTTCAATTTGAATCAGAGAACAAAAATAAAAAAAATGCTTGATCTAGACTTCTCACCCACTTAATCATTGTTGATCTAATCAATCCCCGGCAACGGCGCCAAAAACTTGATGGTGTTTTTGTGGAAAAACGAATTTCCAACACACAAATCCAACCGGCAAGTGTACCGGGTCGCATCAAGTAGTAATAACTCACTTAGAGTGAGGTCGATCCCACAGGGATTGATGGATCAAGCAATTTTAGTGGGTGATTAGTTTAGTCAAGCTAACATTGAAGTGAATTTGGATGAAGTGTAGCCAACAGAAAGTAAATAGCAAGGAAAATTAAAGTGCAGAAAGTAAAATTGCAAGTAACTTAAAGAACAAGAAAGTAAAATAGCTTAATCTTAAATTGCAAGAAAAGTAAATTGCATGAAAAGTAAAGGGGGGTTGGGTGCTGGAAATTAAAGAGAGCAGTAAAGCAAAGCGTAGAACAATTGCAGGGAGATTAAATTGCTTAAAATTAAATTGGAAGCAATAGGAACAGAAAGGTAAAAAATGCAGATGAAATAACAGCAGAAAAGTAAATCAGCAAGAAAGCTCAATTCAAATATGAAATCTAAAAAGACAAGTGAGGATCTCAGGAAATCAAAGAGACTAGAGAACAAGTCTAGATCTCAATTCCTTCCTTGATCCAACCAAGAACAATTGCAGAAGGAAAGAAGATAAATGAATTGCAGAATTAAAAGAGAAGATGAAGCAGTATGTGAATTTCAATTATGCAGAAAAAGTAAACAAGAGATCTTAAGATGAGAATGAAACAGAATTCCTCCAATCTCACTCAAGATTCAAAACAGATAAGAAAACTAAAGGAGAGAGCTATCTATTCCTAATGGAGCCGGCCTCCTTTCAAAGATGGAAATGATGCCTTATATAGGCTTTAAAAAAATAAAATGAAAATGAAATTAAAACAAATTACAAAAATAAAAATCCTAAATTACTTGATCCATGTGCCTTTGAGTGATGATTTGGGCTTTGCTTGCTTTGGATTTGAGGAGAAATGGGTTTGGTTGGCCTTGATTCAATTTGGAGAGAAATTGAATTTAAATGAAAATTTGGTTGAATTTTGGCCCATGTTGCTCCCAGGAGGCTGCCCTGCCCTTGTGGAGGGCAGGGCAGAAAATTGATGCATGGTGCGGGAGCTTGGCGCGGCATGGTGCGAGTTTGGTGCGCCATTGGTGCAAGTCTGGCGTGGCGTGGTGCGTGAGAGGCTGCCCTGCCCGCGCCAAGGGCAGGGCAGGAAGAGTTTGATGCGCCAGGATTGAGGAGTGCGCGCGCTTGGTGCTGCCAGGGGAGGAAATTGGTGCGCCAAATTTGTTGCTTGGTGCGCCAAGTTCTTGTGCCATCCAAATGCTGCCCTGCACGCGCCAAGGGCAGGGCAATGTTCCTTCCTTCACGTCCCAAGTTCGAATCACGGAGGAGGCAAACACGCTACATCATTTTCCTTGGCTTCTTTTTGCTTATTTTTGGCCCTTAAAGATGCCTCTCGTTCCTGCCCCAATTGTGCGCCAAATATGGATTTCTATATATCGTTGGAAAGCTCTGAATGTCAGCTTTCCAACGCAATTGGAAGCACATCAATCGGACGTCTGTAGCTCAAGTTATAGCCCTTTTAAGTAGGCATGGTCATGCTGTGTGCGGCCAGATTTTAACTTAGCGAAAATTCTTGCTTCCAACCACACTTTGCATCACAATTCTGCCCTGCCCTTGGCAAGGGCAGGATCGTGTGCGTGCTGGCTGCTTCCTTTCTTGATTTGGTCATGGGCCACGCTTTTAAAAGCGTGGCCTAAGGCTCCAAAGTGTACCCCAACTTCAAAGTGTGTCCCAAAGCTCTTTTTTTCTCCTTTTTTGTGCTTCTTTGCTTCTTTTTCTTCTTATTTCCTACAAGATTTATAAAATTAAAATATCAAGAAAATATATCATTTAAGTACAAAAAGCATTCAATATTTAAGCACAAATCATCAATTTCTTGTATGAAAAAGCATAGAAAATGGGTATATGATGACTTGTCATCAGGTACTAGCAGCAGAAGTCGTAGAAAGTATGTTCCATCAAGAGGCCAGAACTTCAAGAAGGGTAGACATGCCCCTAAACAATCCCAAATTCAAGGGCATATTAGAGAGACTAACCATGACCGATATTACCAGGCAAGAGGAGGAGGTAAGCAGGCGTGGGTTCAACAATAGGAATTAAGGTGCCCGAGATGTAGAAGATACCATCTGAAAATGTCATGCATTTCTGGGTTCAGTGGATGTTACCACTGCGGATTGTCAGGGCATATCTCTATACGTTGTCCTTATAGGAAGGACCAGGGTGCGGACCGGTCTCAGTGACGGGGTTGAGAACCTCCAAATTGAGGTAACGATAAAATTGATAACCAAATTTTAATCACGTTGTAGTAGGTTGTAACTCGATCCTTCTTATTAACTTATGATGGAGACAAGGATTTGGAACTAGGAAGATTAGATTGAATGTCCGGATTAGGACCAGAGTTTAGCTTAGTTTTATTTTAAGGAACGTTGCCGTTAGAGCTGGCCAAACTTAGCGTCGGAGGTATTAATGGGAGAAGATAATTCTGGTAGACGCAGACAAGCGACTCGGGTTCTTAGTGACAACTAATTAGGGTGATACAGCGGAAAACGTGAGGGAGCATTAACACGGTAGGATTATGAAAGATGAATTACTTTAACGACTTAAGCTAGGTTGGCGATACTAAGTAGTAGAACACTTTGTGGAAGGAGAGATAGTTGTAGCTAAGGGTTATATACTCTTGGAGGTGAATGTGACTCTGCGTGGATTATCGACAGTTGAACAAAGTGATTGTGAAGACCAAGTATCCGTTGCCGAGGATAGATAACTTAATGGATCAATTGTAAGGGGTTGGAGTGAACGAGGATGACAATGGGAGACCTAATACGAGAGAGATTACCAACAAATGCTTGTGACTCGATCTGTCTTTCTTTTGTAATCCGCATTGAAATACTTTATGTCATGATCCTTCTTGATAATTGAATTGAACGTTTCCCTAAATCAAACCCTTGCTTGCATGTGTCTTTGCACGAAATTCATACCCCTTGACATGACCCTAATCTGTTTTGACCCAATCAAGTGTAAGGAAGATTACTGTTAAGATAAACCATCAGCAGAGACATACTTTGATTCAATGTGCCTTATTGTTTCTTCCAAAGATTCGTAATTTAGAATTCTTTTCTTGAGGTGCACTCTAATTCTCTTTTTGGTGCACTTTCTTATTTTCTACAACCTTGTCTGATCACAACATAATGTATCTTTTCAAATTTGTTATGAATACCATTCGAAATTGTTCGCTCTCTTTTGAGCTTGGTATCCCTTTAGATAACTTGAGCTTATTTCGACATCGTATGCAATTCTTAGACACACCCACCGATATGTTAGTTCCTTAGGACACAACTTATGAACACGAAGGATGAAACCAGTGAGCGTGTGGTGCGCAAAATTGTGATCATCAACAATGGCGCCAAAGACTTGGTAGCGCTCTCAAACATGAATCACACTTTGTCACAACTTCGCACAACTAACCAGCAAGTGCACTGGGTCATCCAAGTAATACCTTATGCGAGTAAGGGTCGATCCCACGGAGATTGTTGGTATGAAGCAAGCTATGGTCATCTTGTAAATCTCAGTTAGGCAGATTCAAATTATTATAATGGTTTTTGAAAATTAATAATAAATAAAGCATAAAATAAGGATAGAGATACTTATGTAAATCATTGGTGAGAATTTCAGATAAGTGTATGGAGCTGCTTTGTTCCTGTTGAATCTCTGTTTTCCTACTACCTTCCTTCAATCCTTCATACTCCTTTCCATGGCAAGCTGTATGTAGGGCATCACCATTGTCAATGGCTACTTCCTATCCTCTCAATGAAAATGGTCCTAATGCTCTTGTAACAGCACGGCTAATCATCTGTCGGTTCTCGATCATGTCGGAATAGAATCCATTGATTCTTTTGTGTCTGTCACTACGCCCAACAATCGCGAGTTTGAAGCTCATCACAGTCATTCAATCCCTGAATCCTACTCGGAATACCACAAACAAAGTTTAGACTTTCCGAATTCTCAAGAATGGACGCCAATAATTCTAGCTTATACCATGAAGATTCTGGTTAAGGAATCCAAGAGATATTCACTCTAGCTTTCGCTTGTAGAACGGAAGTGGTTGTCAGGCACGCGTTCATAGGGACGGATGATGATGAGTGTCACGGATCATCACATCCATCAGGTTGAAGTACGAGTAATATCTTAGAATAAGAATAAGCATGAATTAAATAGAAAATAGTAGTACTTTGCATTAAAACTCGAGGTACAGCAGAGCTCCACACCTTAATCTATGGTGTGTAGAAACTCCACCATTGAAAATACATAAGTGATGGTGGTCCAGGCATGGCTGAATGGCCAGCCTCCACAAAAGACATATGAATTTGAAAATAGGAAAAAGGACCTGGTCTAAGGACTAGACGTCCAAAGATGAAAATACAATAGTAAAAAGTCCTATTTATACTAGACTAGCTACTAGGATTTACAGAAATAAGTCTAAATGCAGAAATCCACTTCCGGGGCCCACTTTAATGTGTGCTTAGGCTGAGCTTGAGCTTTACACGTGTAGAGGGTTCTCTTGGAGTTAAACGCCAAGTTGTAACGTGTTTTGGCATTTAACTCTGGTTTGTGACGTGTTTCTGGCATTTTACTTCAGAATGCAGCATGGAACTGGCGTTGAACGCCAGTTTGCATCATCTAAACCTGAACAAAGTATAAACTATTATATATTGCTGGAAAGCTCTGGATGTCTACTTTCCAATGCCGTTGAGAGCGCGCCATTTGGTGTTCTGTAGCTCCAGAAAATCTATTTCGAGTGTAGGGAGGTCAGAATCCAACAGCATCAGCAGTCCTTTTTCAGCCTGAATTAGATTTTTACTCAGGTCCCTCAATTTCAGCCAGAAAATACCTGAAATCATAGAAAAACACACAAACTCATAGTAAAGTCCAGAAATGTGAATTTTTCATAAAAACTAATGAAAACATCCCTAAAAGTTGCTAGATCCTACTAAAAACTATCTAAAAACAATGCCAAAAAGCGTATAAATTATCCGCTCATCAGTGTGCGACCTTACAAGGAGTTGTGAAGCTTCGATTTTGCAAATGGCATTACCGATGACTGAGTCGACACACAAAGGTGCCCATTGGTGCGAATGTCAGATTATGAGGGAAAATTCTTCAAAACTTAAAAGAAAGATTAACTACAGCGCTAGTGTTTGCACTGCTTGAAACCCATGGACTATTAAGGATCTACTAGTACGTTTCATAGGAAAATCTTGGAGTGCGTTCTGATGTTGATTGGTTTATACGCATAGATAGGGTGGTTAATATAACGTTGCTACATAGTGAATTATCGAACGCAGAGGTAAGTAGAAAAGGAGAAAAATAAGTGAGAATAAATTTACGCTTGAATATTTGGCTGAGTTTAACATTTGATTTTAGTTATGATAAGTAGAAATTTATTAGTTGTTAATTATGGATAAGGGATGTTAAATTGTATATATTGGTGAAATTGTAAATAAATTAGATAATTAGATACAGAATAAATGGTATGGTGGTATTGTGAACCTTGAGATTTTGTCAAATGAGCAAAGAAAATGGAAAATAGAATATTTTAGGTGTTGAAATGATTGAGTGTGATTGAGTGGATGGTATTGAAATTGTGGTTAGTATAAGAATTGTTGTTAGGTTTGAATGTGTTAAATCGTTGGAAATTGAAGGATATTACACTTGGAGCTGTAGAAAATTGTTTAAGATTAAAAATTAGGTATAGAGATGCTAGGAAACATTAAGTTATGAATCAGTCTTAGGATGAGTGTAGATCCTATTTGGGTTAAGTTGATGAAGTTCAGAAGTATGCCTAGGTTTTGTAATCCGATAAATGATGTATGACTTGATTGAACATTTGGATTAGTTAGTTAATTAGTGGCTAAAAATCAGAGTGGCATAGCAGAAGCTTGTGGAATGCAATAGTACATGATCATTGTGAATAGAGGAAGTAGAATGGTGAATAGACGTATCTTAGTCTAGAATACTTAAAGAGTTTAGTGGGTTACTGTAAGTAAAGATTTCTAAGCACTAAGTTCGATTGTGGCTGTAAGATTAGAATGAATTGGGCTAGGTTGTGGAGATGAGGGCAACTGAATAAATTAGATTTGGGTGATAAGTGAGTATAATTGCCGTGTGATAGAGGAAAAATCGTCGGTAAAGATTTTCACAAAAAAAAAGCGCATTGTAAATATAGTTCTAAACCGACAATTAAACCTCAATCAAATTTAATATGTTTGTCACTTAGGAAAACCAATAAAATTAACCGAAGTATTAAGCATCGGATCATCTCTCAAGAAATTGCAAGGAAGTGTAGTTTATTATTGGTTATGAGATTATATCTTTTTGGGTTTTGAAATAGGAGACAAGAAATATAAATAACAAGGAAATGAAATAAAAATTAAGAAATGTCCTAGCAAGGATTGAGAATTGGAATTCCTATCCTCGTTATCATCATCAATGGTGATGGTAATTGCCTTTTGCTTTCACTTAGTTAACTTCTAACAATGAAGGTAAGTCAAGTGAGCAAAAATCAACTTAAGTTCACAAGTCCTAATCAAAGATTAGATTTAGTGAAGCCTAAGCCGACTAGCAAGTCTCAATTATCAATCAACAAAAGACTTTTGATAACTCAAGAGTCTCTATTTGATCAATCCAAGTTAAGAACATAAAAATCTAAATTAAAATCCTCCTAAGCATTTTATCAAACACTTGAAAGGCATAAGATAAAAACATAGAAAATTAATAAGAAATAATAAAATCTAGGATCCCCAATTGCAAGACAACAATAACCAATAATTAAAGAAAGAACAATATCATAAAAATATGAATTGCATTCATCTAAACCAAAGGGGCAAGTGTGCATCAATAATGAAGTAAACAAACGGAAGCAATAACAAATAAACTAAAAGAAGTAAGATGCTAGAACAAACAAGAGTAAAGGAAAACTAAATTAAAGGAACATTGAACCTGAATTTTAGAAGAAATTGAAAAGAGAAACCCTAAAATCTAGAGAGAGGCTCTCTCCTTTCTCTCCTCTCTCCTCTCTCTGCAGCCTTTAATCTGTGTTTTTGGGCTTGGAACTAGGCCAAAACCAGCCCAGAAATCACATCCAGCGTTTTTTGATATCTGCAGCATGTGACGTTTTCTCACGCGTACGCGTCGCCCACACGTACGCGTCGCTACGCAAAATCCTGGTCACGCCTCATCCCATGTGTACGCGTGGTGCACGAAATTGTGATCACTACAACTTCGCACAACTAACCAGCAAGTGCACTGGGTCGTCCAAGTAATAAACCTTACGCGAGTAAGGGTCGATCCCACGGAGATTGTTGGTATGAAGCAAGCTACGGTCACCTTGTAAATCTTAGTCAGGCAGACTCAAATGGGTATAGATAATGAATAAAACATAAAGATAAAGATAGAGGTACTTATGTAATTCATTAGTAGGAATTTCAGATAAGCGTATGAAGATGCTTGGTCCCTTCCGTCTCTCTGCTTTCCTACTGTCTTCATCCAATCCTTCTTACTCCTTTCCATGGAAAGCTTATGCAAGGGTTTCACCGTTGTCAGTGGCTACCTCCCATCCTCTCAGTGGAAATGTTCAACGCACCCTGTCACGGCACGGCTATCCATCTGTCGGTTCTCAATCAGGCCGGAATAGAATCCAGTGATTCTTTTGCGTCTGTCACTAACGCCCCGCCCTCAGGAGTTTGAAGCACGTCACAGTCATTCAATCATTGAATCCTACTCAGAACACCACAGACAAGGTTAGACCTTCCGGATTCTCTTGAATGCCGCCATCAGTTCTTGCCTATACCACGAAGACTCTGATCTCACGGAATGGCTGGCTCGTTTGTCAGGCGAGCGCTCGATTGTCAGGCGATCAACCATGCATCGTGTATCAGGAATCCAAGAGATATTCACTCAATCTAAGGTAGAACGGAGGTGGTTGTCAGTCACACGTTCATAGGTGAGAATGATGATGAGTGTCACGGATCATCACATTCATCAAGTTGAAGAACAAGTGATATCTTGGAACAAGAACAAGCGGAATTGAATAGAAGAACAATAGTAATTGCATTAATACTCGAGGTACAGCAGAGCTCCACACCTTAATCTATGGTGTGTAGAAACTCCACCGTTGAAAATACATAAGAACAAAAGTGATCATTGGCGTCGGCCCCAGAGAGGGAACCAGAAAAACCAAGATGAAAATACAATAGTAAAAGGTCCTATTTATAGAGAACTAGTAGCTTAAGAATTACAAAGATGAGTAAATGACATAAAAATCCACTTCCGGGCCCACTTGGTGTGTGCTTGGGCTGAGCAATGAAGCATTTTCGTGTAGAGACTCTTCTTGGAGTTAAACGCCAGCTTTTGTGCCAGTTTGGGCGTTTAACTCCCACTTTGGTGCCAGTTCCGGCGTTTAACGCTGGGAAATCTGAAGGTGACTTTGAACGCCGGTTTGGGCCATCAAATCTTGGGCAAAGTATGGACTATCCTACTTTCCAACGCCATTGAGAGCGCGCCAATTGGGCTTCTGTAGCTCCAGAAAATCCACTTCGAGTGCAGGGAGGTCAGAATCCAACAGCATCTGCAGTCCTTTTCAGTCTCTGAATCAGATTTTTGCTCAGGTCCCTCAATTTCAGCCAGAAAATACCTGAAATCACAGAAAAACACACAAACTCATAGTAAAGTCCAGAAAAGTGAATTTTAACTAAAAACTAATAAAAATATACTAAAAACTAACTAGATCATACTAAAAACATACTAAAAACAATGCCAAAAAGCGTACAAATTATCCGCTCATCACATCACCAAACTTAAATTGTTGCTTGTCCCCAAGCAACTGAAAATCAAATAAGATAAAAAGAAGAGAATATGCAAAGAACTCCAAAAACATCTATGAAGATCAGTATTAATTAGATGAGCGGGGCTTTTAGCTTTTTGCATCTGAACAGTTTTGGCATCTCACTTTATCCTTTGAAATTCAGAATGATTGGCTTCTTTAGGAACTCAGAATCCGGATAGTGTTATTGATTCTCCTAGTTAAGTATGATGATTCTTGAACACAGCTACTTTATGAGTCTTGGCCGTGGCCCAAAGCACTCTGTCTTCCAGTATTACCACCGGATACATACATGCCACAGACACATAATTGGGTGAACCTTTTCAGATTGTGACTCAGCTTTGCTAGAGTCCCCAATTAGAGGTGTCCAGGGTTCTTAAGCACACTCTTTTTGCCTTGGATCACAACTTTATTTCTTTCTTTTTCTTTTTTTTTTCGCTTTTTTCTTTTTTTTTTTTTGTATTCACTGCTTTTTCTTACTTCAAGAATCATTTTGATGATTTTTCAGATCCTCAGTAACATGTCTCCTTTTTCATCATTCTTTCAAGAGTTAACATTCATGAACCACAAATTCAGAAGATATATGCAATGTTCAAGCATACATTCAGAAAACAAAAGTGTTGCCACCACATCAAAATAATCAATCTGTTATAAAATTCAAAATTCATGCAATTCTTTTCTTTTTCAATTAAGAACATTGTTTATTTAAGAAAGGTGATGGATTCATAGGACATTCATAACTTTAAGGCATAGACACTAAGACACTAATGATCATAAGACACTAACATAGACAAACATAAGCATGAAAATTTCGAAAAATAGGAAAATAAAGAACAAGGAGATTAAAGAACGGGTCCACCTTAGTGATGGCGGCTTGTTCTTCCTCTTGAAGGTCTTATGGAGTGCTTGAGCTCCTCAATGTCTCTTCCTTGTCTTTGTTGCTCCTCTCTCATGATTCTTTGATCTTCTCTAATTTCATGGAGGAGGATGGAATGTTCTTGGTGCTCCACCCTTAGTTGTCCCATGTTGGAACTCAATTCTCCTAGGGAGGTGTTAATTTGCTCCCAATAGTCTTGTGGAGGAAAGTGCATCCCTTGAGGCATCTCAGGGATCTCATGATGAGAGGGGTCTCTTGTTTGCTCCATCCTTTTCTTAGTGATGGGCTTGTCCTCATCAATGAGGATGTCTCCTTCTATGTCAACTCCTACTGAGTAACAGAGATGACAAATGAGATGAGGAAAGGATAACCTTGCCAAGGTAGAGGACTTGTCCGCCACCTTATAGAGTTCTTGGGCTATAACCTCGTGAACTTCTACTTCTTCTCCAATCATGATGCTATGAATCATGATGACCCGGTCTAGAGTAACTTCGGACCGGTTGCTAGTGGGAATGATTGAGCGTTGGATAAACTCCAACCATCCTCTAGTCACGGGCTTGAGGTCATGCCTTCTTCAAGGCCACAACTTCATAGAAGTGGTCTTGATGCACCCTTGAGATGAATCTCTCCATCTCCCATGACTCGGAGGTGGAAGCTTTTGCCTTCCCTTTCCTCTTTCTAGAGGTTTCTCCGGCCTTGGATGCCATAAATGGTTATGGAAAAACGAAAAGCAACGCTTTTACCACACCAAACTTAAAAGGTTTGCTCGTCCTCGAGCAAAAGAAGAAAGAATAGAGGAGAAGAAGAAGAAAATAGAGGAGATGGAGGAGGTTGTGTGGTTCGGCCAAAAGGGGGAAGAAGTAGTGTTTTAGGGTGTGTGAAAATGAAGGAGTGAAGATGGGTTTATATAGGGGTGAAGGGAGGGGTAGGGTTTGGCCATTATGGGTGGGTTTGGGAGGGAAAGTGGTTTGAATTTGAATGGTAAGGTAGGTGGGGTTTTATGAAGGATGGATGTGAGTGGTGAAGAGAAGATGGGATTTGATAGGTGAAGGGTTTTTGGGGAAGAGGTATTGAGGTGATTGGTGAATGGGTGAAGAAGAAAGAGGGTGGTGGGGTTGGTGGGGATTCTGTGGGGTCCACAGATCCTGAGGTGTCAAGGAAAAGTCATCCCTGCTCCATATGGCATGCAAAAATGCGTTTTGAGCCAATTCTGGCGTTAAACGCCGGGCTGGTGCCCATTTCTGGCGTTTAACGCTAGGTTCTTGCCCTTTCCGGGCGTTTAACGCCAGTCTGGTGCCCCTTTCTGGCGTTAAACGCCCAGAATGGTGCCAGACTGGGCGTTAAACGCCCATCTGCTAGCCTTACTGGCGTTTAAATGCCAGTAGGTTCTTCCTCCAGGGTGTGCTATTTTTCTTCCTGTTTTTCATTCTAATTTTACTTTTTCAATTGATTTTGTGACTTCTCATGATCATCAACCTACAGAAAACATAAAATAACAAAGGAAAATAGATAAAATATAACATTGGGTTGCCTCCTAACAAGCGCTTCTTTAATGTCAGTAGCTTGACATAGGGCTCTCATGGAGCCTCATAGATACTCAGAGCAATGTTGGAACCTCCCGACACCAAACTTAGAGTTTGGTTGTGGCCTCCCAACACCAAACTTAGAGTTTGACTGTGGGGGCTCTGTTTGACTCTGCTTTGAGAGAAGCTCTTCATGCTTCCTCTCCATGATGACAGAGGGGTATCCTTGAGCCTTAAACACAAAGGGTTCTTCATTCACTTGAATGATCAATTCACCTCTATCAACATCAATCACAGCCTTAGCTGTGGCTAGGAAGGGTCTGCCAAGGATGATGGATTCATCCATGCACTTTCCAGTCTCTAGGACTATGAAATCAGCAGGGATGTAATGGTCTTCAACCTTTACCAGAACATCCTCTACAAGTCCATAAGCTTGTTTCTTTGAATTGTCTGCCATCTCTAGTGAGATTCTTGCAGCTTGTACCTCAAAGATCCCTAGCTTCTCCATTACAGAGAGAGGCATGAGGTTTACACTTGACCCTAAGTCACACAGAGCCTTCTTGAAGGTCATGGTGCCTATGGTACAAGGTATTGAAAACTTCCCAGGATCTTGTCTCTTTTGAGGTAATTTCTGCCTAGACAAGTCATCCAGTTCTTTGGTGAGCAAAGGAGGTTTGTTCTCCCAAGTCTCATTTCCAAATAACTTGTCATTTAGCTTCATGATTGCTCCAAGGTATTTAGCAACTTGCTCTTCAGTGACATACTCATCCTCTTCAGAGGAAGAATACTCATCAGAGCTCATGAATGGCAGAAGTAAATCCAATGGAATCTCTATGGTCTCATTTTGAGCCTCAGATTCCCATGGTTCCTCATTGGGGAACTCAGTGGAGGCCAGTGGACGTCCATTGAGGTCTTCCTCAGTGGCGTTCACTGCCTCTTCCTCCTCTCCATATTCGGCCATGTAGGTCATGTTAATGGCCTTGCACTCTCCTTTTGGATTTTCTTCTGTATTGCTTGGAAGAGTACTAGGAGGGAGTTCATTAATTTTCTTGCTCAGCTGTCCCACTTGTGCCTCCAAATTCCTAATGGAGGACCTTGTTTCAGTCATGAAACTTTGAGTGGTTTTGATTAGATCAGAGACCATGGTTGCTAAGTCAGAGTGGTTCTGCTTAGAATTCTCTGTCTGTTGCTGAGAAGATGATGGAAAAGGCTTGCCATTGCTAAACCTATTTCTTCCACCATTATTGTTGTTGAAACCTTGTTGAGGTCTCTGTTGATCCTTCCATGAGAAATTTGGATGATTTCTCCATGAAGAATTATAGGTGTTTCCATAGGGTTCTCCCATGTAATTCACCTCTTCCATTGAAGGGTTCTCAGGATCATAAGCTTCTTCTTCAGATGAAGCATCCTTAGTACTGCCTGGTGCATTTTGTATTCCAGATAGACTTTGAGAAATCAAATTGACTTGCTGAGTCAATATTTTGCTCTGAGTCAATATGGCATTCAGAGTATCAATCTCAAGAACTCCTTTCTTCTGATTTGTCCCATTGTTAACAGGATTCCTTTCAGAAGTGTACATGAATTGGTTGTTTGCAACCATTTCAATTAGTTCTTGAGCTTCTGTAGGCGTCTTCTTCAGATGAAGAGATCCTCCAGCAGAGCTATCCAATGACATCTTTGACAGTTCAGATAGACCATCATAGAAAATACCTATGATGCTCCATTCAGAAAGCATGTCAGAGGGACACTTTCTGATCAATTGTTTGTATCTTTCCCAAGCTTCATAGAGGGATTCTCCTTCCTTCTGTCTGAAGGTTTGGACTTCCACTCTAAGCTTACTCAATTTTTGAGGTGGAAAGAACTTTGCCAAGAAGGCATTGACTAGCTTTTCCCAAGAGTTCAGGCTATCTTTAGGTTGTGAGTCTAACCATATCCTAGCTCTGTCTCTTACAGCAAAAGGGAATAGCATAAGTCTGTAGACCTCAGGGTCAACCCCATTAGTCTTGACAGTGTCACAGATTTGCAAGAATTCAGCCAAAAACTGATGAGGATCTTCCAATGAAAGTCCATGGAACTTGCAATTCTGTTGCATTAGAGAAACTAATTGAGGCTTAAGCTCAAAGTTGTTTGCTCCAATGGTAGGGATAGAGATGCTTCTCCCATAGAAGTCGGGAGTAGGTGCAGTAAAGTCACCCAGCACCTTCCTTGCATTGTTGGCATTGTTGTTGTTTTCGGCTGCCATGGGTTCTTCTTCTTTGAAGATTTCTGTTAGGTCCTTTACAGAGAGTTGTGCCTTAGCTTCTCTTAGCTTTCGCTTCAAGGTCCTTTCAGGTTCAGGGTCAGCCTCAACAAGAATGCTTTTGTCTTTGCTCCTGCTCATATGAAAGAGAAGAGAACAAGAAAATATGGAATCCTCTATGTCACAGTGTAGAGATTCCTTGAGGTGTCAGAGAAAAAGAAAAATAGAAGGAAGAGGTAGAAGAATTCGAACTTAGTGAGATAGAGTTCGAATTGTGCATTGAGGAGGAGTGATACTCCATAAATAGAAGGATGTGAGAAGAGGGGAAGAAATTTTCGAAAACAAAGTAAAAGATTTTAAAAACATTTTGAAAAATAGTAATTGATTTTCGAAAACCAAGAGTGGGAAAGAAATCAAGTAATTTTTGAAAAAGATTTTGAAATTAGAATTTAAAAAGATATGATTGAAAATTTTTTTGAAAAAGATGTGATTAAAAAGATATGATTGAAAAGTTATGGTTTTAAAAAGATATGATTGAAATGATATGATTTGAAAACAATTTTAAAAAGATTTGATTTTTAAAAATTAATGACTTGCCTAACAAGAAAAGATATGATTCAGACATTAAACCTTTCTCAACAGAAAGGGCAACATACTTGAAATGTTGAATCAAATCATTAATTGATAGCAAGTATCTTTGAAAAAGGAAAGAAATTGATTTTGAAAACATTTGATTGAAAAGATTTGATTTGAAAAAGATTTGATTTTGAAAAACTTTGAAAACTTGAAAAAAAATTGATTTGAAAACAAAATCCTCCCTCTTGTGCCATCCTGGCATTAAACGCCCAGAATGGTGCACATTCTGGCGTTTAACGCCCAATGCACTACCTTTTTGGGCGTTAAACGCCCAGCCAGGCACCCTGGCTGGCGTTTAAACGCCAGTCTGTCCTTCTTCACTGGGCGTTTTGAACGCCCAGCTTTTTCTGTATAATTCCTCTGTTGCATGTACTGATTCTTCAGTTCTCTGTATTATTGACTTGAAAATAGAACCAAGATCAAATAAACAATGCATGCAAGACACCAAACTTAAAATAAGACACTAGACTCAAACAAGAAACATAAAATATTTTTGGTTTTTATGATTTTGTAATTTTTTGGATTTTTTTCGAAAATTAAGTGGAAAAGGAAAATAAAGGTATCAAAATTCTTAATGAGAATTCCATGAATCATGCAATGTTAGTCTAAAGCTTCAGTCTAAAGGAATTAGACATGAATAGCCAAGCTTCAGCAGGACATTACATTCAAGAGCTAAATTGATGAGAATCAATCAGCTTTGGTGATGATAAGATCATCACCTTGAAACACTAGAATTCATTCTTAAGAACTCTGAAAAATACCTAATCTAAGCAACAAGATGAACCGTCAGTTGTCCATACACAAAACAATCCCCGGCAACGGCGCCAAAAACATGGTGCACGAAATTGTGATCACTACAACTTCGCACAACTAACCAGCAAGTGCACTGGGTCGTCCAAGTAATAAACCTTACGCGAGTAAGGGTCGATCCCACGGAGATTGTTGGTATGAAGCAAGCTATGGTCACCTTGTAAATCTTAGTCAGGCAGACTCAAATGGGTATAGATGATGAATAAAACATAAAGATAAAGATAGAGGTACTTATGTAATTCATTGGTAGGAATTTCAGATAAGCGTATGAAGATGCTTGGTCCCTTCCGTCTCTCTGCTTTCCTACTGTCTTCATCCAATCCTTCTTACTCCTTTCCATGGAAAGCTTATGCAAGGGTTTCACCGTTGTCAGTGGCTACCTCCCATCCTCTCATTGGAAATGTTCAACGCACCCTGTCACGGCACGGCTATCCATCTGTCGGCTCTCAATCAAGCCGGAATAGAATCCAGTGATTCTTTTGCGTCTGTCACTAACGCCCCGCCCTCAGGAGTTTGAAGCACGTCACAGTCATTCAATCATTGAATCCTACTCAGAACACCACAGACAAGGTTAGACCTTCCGGATTCTCTTGAATGCCGCCATCAGTTCTTGCCTATACCACGAAGACTCTGATCTCACGGAATGGCTGGCTCGTTTGTCAGGCGAGCGCTCGGTTGTCAGGCGATCAACCATGCATCGTGTATCAGGAATCCAAGAGATATTCACTCAATCTAAGGTAGAACGGAGGTGGTTGTCAGTCACACGTTCATAGGTGAGAATGATGATGAGTGTCACGGATCATCACATTCATCAAGTTGAAGAACAAGTGATATCTTGGAACAAGAACAAGCGGAATTGAATAGAAGAACAATAGTAATTGCATTAATACTCGAGGTACAGCAGAGCTCCACACCTTAATCTATGGTGTGTAGAAACTCCACCGTTGAAAATACATAAGAACAAAAGTGATCATTGGCGTCGGCCCCAGAGAGGGAACCAGAAAAACCAAGATGAAAATACAATAGTAAAAGGTCCTATTTATAGAGAACTAGTAGCTTAAGAATTACAAAGATGAGTAAATGACATAAAAATCCACTTCCGGGCCCACTTGGTGTGTGCTTGGGCTGAGCAATGAAGCATTTTCGTGTAGAGACTCTTCTTGGAGTTAAACGCCAGCTTTTGTGCCAGTTTGGGCGTTTAACTCCCACTTTGGTGCCAGTTCCGGCGTTTAACGCTGGGAAATCTGAAGGTGACTTTGAACGCCGATTTGGGCCATCAAATCTTGGGCAAAGTATGAACTATCATATATTGCTGGAAAGCCCAGGATGTCTACTTTCCAACGCCGTTGAGAGCGCGCCAATTGGACTTCTGTAGCTCAAGAAAATCCACTTCGAGTGCAGGGAGGTCAGAATCCAACAGCATCTGCAGTCCTTTTCAGTCTCTGAATCAGATTTTTGCTCAGGTCCCTCAATTTCAGCCAGAAAATACCTGAAATCACAGAAAAACACACAAACTCATAGTAAAGTCCAGAAAAGTGAATTTTAACTAAAAACTAATAAAAATATACTAAAAACTAACTAGATCATACTAAAAACATACTAAAAACAATGCCAAAAAGCGTACAAATTATCCGCTCATCAACGCGTCGCTGCCAGCTTTCCGAAACCTCAATTTCTTGTGTTCCTTCCACTTTTGCTTGCTTTATTTCCATCCTCTTAGTCATTCCTGCCCTATAAACACTGAAAACACTCAGCAAATACATCACGACATTGAATGGTAATAAGAGAGGATTAAAATTAGCTAATTTAAGGCCAAAGAAGCATATTTTCAATCATAGCACAATATTAGAAAGGAAAATGTAAAATATGTGAATTCTATGAATAAGTGTGAGAATGAGGGATGAAATCTACAAAATTAAGCACAAGATAAACCCTAAAAATAGGGTTTATCACCGTGTTTAGAAAATAAGGATTGCGATAGTTGATCATGATAACTTTGGGCTTAGATTGAAATAGGAACGGATTCATTGGAAAGATGGATTGGGAGAACATTGAATTGAACTGCTGATGTTGTATTAAGGTTGACTGAAGGAAGCTAAGAGCAAAAATGATGAGTACAACATAGGCCTGAATTTGGTTATGATATGGCATTATAAATAGGAATGAAGGATGTAAATAGGAATCTAAGTTTCTATGGAGGGATGAAAAGAAGCAAAGTAAGAGGTAGTTTTGAGTTGAGGGAACATTTAATAATGGAGATGGGTAAACCAAATTTTGAGGACAAAATTTCTTATTTGGTTAGGAGAATGTAAGAACCGCGGATTAATTAACCGATTAATTAACGTATAATTTAGAAAACAAAGGCTTAGGTTTTTGGAGTACTGAGGACGGATTTGGTTGAGTGAGAAGGCGAAGTATTATATTGGTGATTACTGATAATGAAGTGTGGAAGTGGTGTACTACTGAGTACTGAATAAAATGATTTTTGAAACCACTGATGTAACATTTTCTAAAACTGAGATTGTTGAAGGCTATGCGCTTGGCAGGGACGGCGGTTAGATCCCGCCTGTCGAGGTCGCGGCGGCAGTGTAAGGGCGGTGGTTAGTCCCGCTTACGTTCATCGGGCTTCTAGAATTATTATTCCTTCTATATATATTTATGTGTAAGCCTTAGAATTGTCGTGACCTCTGATTAACTTTTGCTTTACGTCATGAGGTAAGGCTTATGGTAATTAGGGTGTTACAATTGCCTTACCACTCTCAGGATTGCTCAAGAAGGAGATGACATTTGATTTCAATGATGCTTGCAAGGAAGCATTTGACATGCTAAAGGATGCCTTAACCAAATCTCCTATAGTGCGAGGGCTAAATTGGAGTAGCCCATTTGAGATTATGTGTGATGCATCTAACCATGCAATAGGGGCCGCGCTTACACAGCGCAATGGTAAGGATTCTTATGCCGTTGCCTATGCTTCTAAGACTCTAGATAGTGCACAATCCAATTATACTACCACCAAGAAAGAGTTGTTGGCTATTGTTTTTTACTTTAAATAAATTTCGGGCCTACTTACTTGCTTTTAAGGTGGTAGTATACTCAGATCATGCTGCTTTAAATTTTCTTTGGCAAAGAAGGAGTCTAACCTAGATTGATTCGATGGATATTGCTCTTGCAAGAGTTTGATTTAGAAATCAAACATAGGAGTGGATCAGAAAATTTAGTGGCAGTCCACTTAAGCTGCCTTGAGCATTTGAAGTTTGATTCCACCCCTATCAATGATTCCTTTTCTTTAGACACCTTGCATGAAATTTCTCAAGTTACACCATGGTTTGCATCAATTGCTAATTACTTGGTAGGCCACACATTCCCTCCAAATTTTTCTAAACACTAGAAGGACAAGCTGAAAAGTGAGTTGAAGTACTATATCTGGGATGAACCTTACTTGTGGAGGTGTGGGGATGATCAAGTTATTAGGAGTTGCATGGCTTAATCAAAATTCCAGTCTATATTAGAGGCATGCCACTCTTTTGAAAGTGATGGACACTTTGGGCCTCAAAGAATAGCAAGAAAGGTATTAGACTGTGGATTTTGGTGACCAACCCCATTCAAAGATGCAACCCTCTTTTGCAACTCATGCCATCAATGCCAAAGATTTGATAATGCATCCAAGAGGGATGAAATGCTTCAACAACCTATGTTGTTTTGTGAGATTTTTTATGTTTGGAGCATTGAATTCATGGGTCCATTCCAAATTCAAATGGATTTCTATATATTCTATTAGCCATTGATTATATTTCTAAATAGGTGGAAGTAATTCCAACCCGCACTGATGATGCTAACATTGTTGTCTCCTTTGTGAGAAATTACCTTATTTGCCGCTTTGGATCACCACAAGCAATCGTGAGAGATCAAGGTTCACATTTTTGCAACAAAAGAATCGCACATTAATGTAGAAGTACGACATTATTCAAAAGGTGGCCACTGCCTACCATCCCAAAACCAATGGTCAAGTTGAGGTTTTCAACCGGAAAATTAAGCGAATTTTGGAGAAGATAGTGAAACCTCATAGGAAGGATTGGAGTTTTAGACTCGGGGACGCTTTGTGGGCTTACCGGACGGCTTATAAAACACCAATAGACATGAGTCTCTTCCGGTTGGTCTATGGCAAAGCTTGCTATCTCCCAGTTGAGATAGAGCACAGAGCGTATTGGGTGGTTAAGGAGTGCAACATGGGGATGCAAAAGGCGGGTGTAGAAAGGAAGCTACAATTGGAGGAGCTAGAGTGTTTAAGGTTGGAGGCTTACGATAATGCCCACATATACAAAAAAAGAACTAAAGTGGTGCATGATCGGTATATAAAGTGGAAGGAATTCCGAGTGGGTGATTTGGTGCTACTATACAATTCAAGGTTGAGGTTGCTACCCGGGAAGCTCAGATCGAGATGGACTGGTTCGTATATTGTTGATAAAGTTTAGCCCTATGGAGTTGTTAACCTACGCCATCCTACTAGTGCCGCCATCTTCAAGGTGAGTGGACATAGGCTCAAGTTATCTCATCACACCAATCCCAAGAGTGACAAGGAGGTGGAGATTTTCCTCTTGAAAGATCCACTCGGAGCTTGCAAATGAGTTCATGCTCGTCTAACTTAGGGACGTTAAAGAAAAGTACTTGGTGGGGACACCCCACCATGGTATGATCTTCCTTGTGTATATCTTCTTTTACTTAGTTTTCATCTCTTTGATTGAATCTCTTGAGTATGGTTAGTTGGAGTTGAACTATAGTGTTTTATGAGGTTTTCATTGTTGTTAGTTTGCTTAGTTTGGCTATTTTGGTTAGTGATATTGAATTCTAGGTGTTTTGCGCTATTTTGCTTGCTTAAATGTTAAGATGGGTATTATAAATGCTCTTTCATGTAAAAGAGAGAGAGAGAGAGAGAGAGGTCGTGCGTACGCTTACCTCATGCGTACACGCGGCACCTGGACAGAACGTTTGGCCTATTGTGCTGGTACCGTGCGGATACTGTGCATTGGGCACAGTTTCAAGTCAAGCGTACACCTGGGCAGAGAGTTTTGCCCATCGTGCCGATGCCATGTGAATTCTGTGTGTTGAGCACACTTGCAGGTCGTGCGTACGCCTGCCTTACGCATACGTGTGACACCTCAGCCCGAGTGAAATGCTGTTTGTGCGAGTGTTGTGTAGCCACACCACTCCCACATCTTTTTCATGTCACGCGTATGCTCGCCTCACGCGTATGCGCGACCTTGGCGACTTACAAAGAGTTCCAAGACTACCTAGCACTCTCTAAAACTCTGTATGAGGCTGAAGATTCTTGGTGACTGAATAAGCATGCCAAGATGAACTATGTTACTTGGGCTCAAAGTCAAGCACACCCAACTCTACCTGGTTTTGAAAAAGTGTCCAATGTGTATAGGAAGAAGCTCAAGAAAATAAACAAGGAACACTAGTATTTGAGGGACAGAGAACTATGTTACCGTGGCCTTTGTTATCCAAAAGACAAAGTTGAGCACTCTGTACCAAGAATTTGGGAACCAAGAGAGCCACTAGAGGATGATGATGAGGAAGAGAATGACGGGGGAGGCAATAATAATAAATGAGGTTGTCAAGTTCCTTCATACTACCATTATCTCTCTTATCTTTTGCTTATTTGTAATCTGTTTGCTTTGCCTTTGTGTTTTGCACTTATTTTAATTGTGTTCTCCATATCCTTTGCTTCATCTACTTAACTCACTACTTATATCATCCTTCTAAGCACTCTAATCACATGAAAAAAAGTTGCTTAGATGGAGGAAAGTTAAATTCTATCAATAAAAGTCCTTTCATGAACAGTAGTGGTATATACTTGTGATTTTCATGAATTAAGCTACAAAAAGACGGTCTTGCATGAACAGGAAAGGTGAGTCCTTAAGAGCATGAGGCTTAGAGAATTATTATGAGATCTGATCAAAAGAAAGAATCATTCGATTTGAATTGAAAAAAAAAAGAAAGAAAGAAAAGAAATAGTAGAGAAACAAAACAGATACAGCACTTCAAGATAAAAATTAAAAGTTACAAAGTTCTGAGAATCAATGGAGAGCCCAACTATGTGTCTGTGGTGTGATTGTCCAAGGATAAAGCTCAGGTAATTAGATTTGAGGGGTGCCTTATCACCCAGTAACTTGAGCCGATTGGCTCGGGATTACCGACTGGACGTCCAATATCAAGAGTTACCTTGTGAACAGAGCATTTAGAGTTTCCAACCCAGAAAGCTCTGTGGTATAAAACAAGGATTTAAGGATCAACAAAAAAGCTTAAAAGAGGATCTCATAATAATATTCGAGCCTTAACTCTCAAGGACCCTCCATTCCTAGGAATATACAAGACTCATCAAAAATAAAAAGAATTCAAGATTATCACATGAGTTGTTAAACCCCACTTCCTAGAAAGACACGAACTTCAAAAAAGGGTTAACCTCACTCCATCTAATGCAATTCTTTTCTTTTTTATTTTCTTTTGCTTGAGAATAAGCAAAGTATTAAGTTTGGTGTTGTGAAGCATCCCCATTTTTAGTGTTTTTCCTTTATGATCTTATTTGATTTACTAAGAATTCTTGTTGAATGAGCAATGGTTTTATGGTTGAAATAAACATTACTTTAATTTAGTTGAATTCATTTATTACAAAAAACTTTGGAAGGAAAACAGCAAGAAACAGGAGAAGAAAAGAGGATAGGAAGCACCAAACAGAGTACTCTCTAGACTGAAGAGAAAGCTCTCTAGAAACAAAAGACAATAGGCATGTAACATGGGAAACAAGGCATACCACGTTGGGGAATAAAAGAGATCAATGTGTACGTCTGTAACATGCGTACACACAAAAATAGACAATTGGCCTATCATTCGTACGCATGCACCATGCGTACGCATTACTGTACTTTCACGTGGGACGTGAGATCTTCTACATGCCATGCCGGAACCAAACAGAGAGTAAAATGTTGAGATACCAAGGGAAACATGGGACGTGAAAGCTTTCACGTGGTACTTGGGCAGTCATGCGTACGCATGGTGCATGTGTACGCACAACAAGAGGAACTTTGGTGTGTCACGCGTACACATATAGCATGTGTACGCACGTGGGACATGAGTTTTTCCATGTACAATGCAATGGAGAAAATAGAGGAAACAATTGAAGGAAATAAAGGCCACGTTCAATGTGAGTTTGTTCACGTGCGACGTGGAGGAAACTGATGAGCGGATAATTTATACGCTTTTTGGCATTGTTTTTACGTAGTTTTTAGCATGTTTTAGTTACTTTTTATTATATTTTTATTATTTTTTATGCAAAAATCACATTTCTAGACTTTACTATGAGTTTATGTATTTTTTTGTAATTTTAGATATTTTCTGGCTGAAATTGAGGGACTTGAGCAAAAATCTGATTCAGAGGCTGAGAAAGGACTGCAGGTGTTGTTGGATTCTGACCTCCCTGCACTCAAATGCATTTTTCTAGAGCTATAAAAGTCCAATTGGTGCGCTCTCAATTGTACTGAAAATCTAACATCTTGGACTTTCCATAAATATATAATTGTTTATATTTTGCTCGCGATTTGATGGCCCAAACTAGTGTTCAAACGCCTGCCAGAGACCTTTTTTTGGCATAAAACGCCGGAACTATCCCCAGAACTGGAGTTAAACACCCAAACTGGCATCCAAGCTGGCGTTTAACAACATAAAAGGCCTATGCACGTGTAAAGCTCAATGCTCAGTCCAAGCACACACCAAGTGGGCCCCGAAAGTGGATTTCTGCACTCTCTGCAATTAGTTACTTATTTTCTGTAATCCTTAGTAACTAGTTTAGTATAAATAGCACTTTTTACTATTGTATTAAGACTTTTGATCAATTTTGGATGCGATTTTGCACATTTGGGAGGCTGGCCATTCGGCCATGCCTAGACCTTTTTCTCTTATGTATTTTCCAACGGTGGAGTTTCTACACCTCATAGATTAAGGTGAGGAGCTCTGCTTTTCTTCATGAATTAATGCAAGTACTATTGTTTCTCTTTCACTTCACGCTTACTTCTTCTCGAAGATATACTCTCGTACTTAATTTACTTAAGTCAGAATGAAGGGGTGATTCGTGACAATCACTCACTATCTTCGTTACTCGCTTAGCCAAGATCCGCGTGCCTGACAACCACAAGCGGTCTACATGATGTTCAACGAAGTCATTGGATGATAGCTGGAGTATATTCTCTTAGGTCTCTAATCCATGGATCTGACTTGCCTCTCCTGACAACAAAGCATTCAAATCTGTGAGATCATAATCATGGTGGTATAAGCTAAAACCAATTGGCAGCATTCCTGAGATCTGAAAAGTCTAAACCTTGTCTATGGTATTTCGAGTAGGATCTGGGATGGATGACTGTGACGAGCTTCAAACTCACGAATGTTGGGCACAGTGACATTGTGTAAAAGAATAGAGAGATCCTATTCTGACACAAGTGAGAACCGACAGATGATTAGCTGTGCAGTAGCTGTGCCTGGTATTTTTCATCCGAAATGAGAGATCCGACAGTTGATTAGCTGTACAAAAACAGTAGCTGGACCATTTTCACTGAGAGGACAGATGGTAGCCATTGACAACGGTGATCCACCAACAAAAAACTTGCCATGGAAGGGAGCACGCATGATTGGACGAAGACAATAGGAAAGCAGAAGTTCAGAAGCAACAAAGCATCTCCAAACGCTTATCTAAAATTCCTAACAATGAATTACATAAGTATCTTTATTTTAATTTATGTTTTATTTATCTTTCAATTATCAAAACTTATAACCAATTCAATCCGCCTGACTAAGATTTACAAGATGACCATAGCATGCTTCAAGCCGGCAATTTCCGTGGGATCGACCCTTACTCGCGTAAGGTTTTATTACTTGGACGACCCAGTGCACTTGCTGGTTAGTTGTATCAGAGTTGTGAAAAGTGTGAATCACAATTCCGTGCACCAAGTTTTTGGCGCCGTTGCTGGGATTGTTTGAGTTTGGACAACTGACGGTTCTTCTTGTTGCTTAGATTAAGTAACTTTCTTTCCTGTTTCAACCTTTATTTTCTTTTCAAAAAGTTTTCAAAAAAAAATTTTAATAAAAAAAATAAAAATAAAAATAAAAATTTTGTGTTTCTTGTTTGCGTCTTGTGTCAAATTTTAAGTTTGGTGTCAATTGCATGTTTTAATTTTTTTATTTTTGAAAATATATGCATTGTGTTTTTCTTGATCTTCAAGTTGTTCTTGATGATTTTCCTTGTTTGATCTTTAAATTTTCTTGTTTTGTGTCTTTTCTTGTTTTTCTTGTGCATTTTCGAATTGTTAGTGTCCCTAGTACAAAAGTTCTTAAGTTTGGTGTCTTGCATGTCTTTCTTTTTCTTAAAAATTTTCAAAAATATATTCTTGATACTCATCATGATCTTCAAAGTGTTCTTAGTGTTCATCTTAACATTCAAAGTGTTCTTGCATGCATTATTTGTTTTGATCTTAAAATTTTATGTTTTGTTTTATTTTATTGTTTTTCTCTCTCCTCATTAAAATTTTAAAAGTAAAAAAAATATATATCTTTCCCTTTTTCTTCTCATAATTTTCGAAATTTTGAGTTGACTTGGTCAAAAAATTTTTAAAATTTAGTTGTTTCTTGTTAGTCAAGTCAAAATTTCAATATATATATATATATATATATATATATATATATATATATCTCTTTTTAGTAGATAATACAGAAAAATGAAAGTTCAGAACATAAAGCAGAGGAATCACAGAGAAAAAAGAGCTGACTGGCATTAAAACGCCAGTAAAGGTATCATTGTGGGCGTTAAATGCCAGAATGGGCAGCATTCTGGGCGTTTAACGCCAGAAACAGCAGCATCCTGGGCATTCAGAAAAACGCCCAGTAACAAGGGATTTCCGGCGTTAAACGCCCAAAATGGCTACCAGATGGGCGTTAAACGCCAGAATGGCTATCATTCTGGGCGTTTAACGCCAGAACAGTAAGGGAGAGGTAATTTCGTTTCCAATTCAATTTTTTTCGAATTTTCGTGTTTTAATTCATAATTTTAAATGGCTATCTTTTTCATCCCATTTTAAATTTTAAAATCTTATCTTTTTCATATTATCTTTTATCAATCATATCTTTTTATCTTATCTTCTTTTTATTTTAATGTTTTCGAAAATTTTAAAACAAATTTTTCAAAAATCTTTTTCTTAATTTTATTTCATATTTTCGAAAATCCTTGCTAACAATTAATGTTTTAATTCAAAAATTTCAAGTTTGTTACTTTCTTGTTAAAAAAGGTTCAATCTTTGAATTCTAGAATGAAATCTTTTAGTTTCTTGTTAGTCAAGTCATCAACTTTAATTTTAAAAATCAAATCTTTTTAATTTCTTTTTCAAAATAAATTTCAATCATATCTTTTTAAAATTTTAATTTCAAAATCCTTTTCTAACCTCTTATCTTTTCAAAATTATTTTCAAATCTTTATCAACTAACTACTTGACTTGTTTGTTTTAATTTTAAAGGAGCTTACTATTTCTTATATTTTTCAAAACTATCTAACTCTTTTTTTCACTTCTAATTTTCAATAATCATTAAACACTTTTTCAAAAATCTTTTTAATTAACTAATTGTTTTAGTTTTTAATTTTCTTCTATTTCTTTTTCAACTTTTCGAAACTAACTAAATTAATTAAATAAAAATAAAAATATTTTTCTTTTCCCTTTTTTAAAATTCAAATACTCTCTCTCTCTCTCATCTCTTTCTGTTTATTTTATTTAATTGTTAACACTTCTCTTCTACTCATAATTCGAACCCCTCTCTCTTCTCTCTGTTCGAATTACTCATCTCCTCTCTCTTCTCCTTCTTCTATTATTCTATTCTTATACTCATATAAAGGAATCTCTATACTGTGACATAGAGGATTTCACTACTCCCTTTGTTCTCTTCTTTTTCATATGAGTAAAAACAAGGATAAGGACATTCTTGTTGAAGCTGATACTGAACCTGAAAGGACTCTAAAGAGGAAGCTAAGAGAAGCTAAAGCACAACACTCCGGAGAGGACCTTATAGAAAATCTCAAAAAAGAAGCAGACATGACAGCCGAACCCAACAACAATGCTAGAGATGCGAGGAAGATGCTTGGTGACTATACTGCACCAACTTCCAACTTCTATGGAAGAAGCATCTCAATTCCTGCCATTGGAGCAAACAACTTTGAGCTTAGGCCTCGATTAGTTTTTCTAATGCAGTAGAATTACAAGTTTCATGGACTTCCATTGGAAGATCCTCATCAGTTCTTAGCTGAATTCTTGCATATCTGTGATACTGTTAAGATCAATGGAGTTGATTCCGAGGTCTACAGACTTATGCTTTTCCCTTTTGCTGTAAGAGACAGAGCTAGGATATGGTTAGACTCACAACCTAGAGAAAGTCTGAACTCTTGGGACAAGTTAGTCATGGCTTTCTTGGCCAAATTCTTTTCACCTCAAAAGCTGAGCAAGCTTAGAGTGGACGTCCAAACCTTCAGACAAAAAAAAGGTGAATCCCTCTATGAAGCTTGGGAAAGATAAAAGTAATTGATCAGAAGGTGTCCTTCTAACATGCTTTCAGAATGGAGCATCTTAGATATATTCTATGATGGTCTGTCTGAATTGTCCAAGATGTCATTGGACCACTCTTCTGGTAGATCTCTTCATCTGAAGAGAACTCCTGCAGAAGCTCAGGAACTTATTGAGATAGTTGCAACTAATCAGTTCATGTACACTTCTGAAAAAAATCCTATGAGTAATGGGATGACTCAGAAGAAAGGAGTTCTTGAGATTAATACTCTGAATACCATATTGGCTCAGAACAAAATATTGACTCAGCAAGTCAATATGATTTCTCAAAATCTGACTGGATTGCAAGCTGCATCCGGCAGTACTAAAGAAGCTTCCTCTGAAGGAGAAGCTTATGACCTTGAGAATCTTGCAATGGAAGAGGTGAATTACATGGGAGAATCCTATGGAAACACCTATAATCCTTCATGGAGAAATCATCCAAATTTCTCATAGAAGGACCAACAGAAGCCTCAACAAGGCTTCAATAACAATAATGGTGGGAGAAATAGGTTTGGCAATAGTAAGCCTTTTCTATCATCTTCTCAGCAACAGACAGAGAATTCTGAGCAGAGCCGCTCTGGCTTAGCAAACATAGTCTCTGATCTATCTAAGGCCACTCTCAGTTTCATGACTGAAACAAGGTCCTCCATCAAAAATTTGGAGGCACAAGTGGGTCAGTTGAGTAAAAGAGTTACCGAAACTCCTCCTAGTACTCTCCCAAGCAATACAGAAGAGAATCCAAAGAGAAAGTGCAAGGCCATCAATATAACCAAAATGGCCGAACCTACAGAGGAGGAAGAGGCAGTGATCTCCAGTGAGGAAAACCTCAATGGACGTCCACTGACCACTAAGAAGTTCCCTAATGGGGAACCAAAGGAATCTGAGGCTCCTACAGAGACCATAGAGATTCCACTGAACTTACTATTACCATTCATGAACTCTGATGAGTATTCTTCCTCCGAAGATGATGAAGATATTGTTGAAGATCAAGTTGCTTGGTATCTAAGAGCAATCATGAAGCTGAATGCCAATTTATTTGGTAATGAGACTTGGGAGGATGAACCTCCATTGCTCATCAATGAATTGAATGCCTTGGTTCAGCAGAAATTACTGGTGCGCGTAAATTGTGATCATCAACAATGGCGCCAATAGACTTGGAGCTCTCAAACATGAATCACACTTTGTCACAACTTCACACAACTAACCAGCAAGTGCACTGGATCGTCCAAGTAATACCTTACATGAGTAAGGGTTGATCCCACAGAGATTGTTGGTATGAAGCAAGCTATGGTCATCTTGTAAATCTCAGTTAGGAAGATTCAAATGGTTATAATGGTTTTTGAATATAAGAATGAATAAAGCATAAAATAAAGATATAGATACTTACGTAAATCATTGGTGGGAATTTCAGATAAGTGCATGAAGATGCTGTGTTCCTTCTGAATCTCTGCTTTCCTACTGCTTCCATCCAATCATTCTTACTCCTTTCCATGGCAAGCTGTATGTAGGGCGTCACCGTTGTCAATGGCTACTTCCCATCTTCTTAGTAAAAATGATCCAAATGCTCTGTCACAGCACGGCTAAACATCTGTCGGTTCTCGATCATGTCGGAATAGAATCTAGTGATTCTTTTGCATCTGTCACTACGCCCAACAATCGCGAGTTTGAAGCTCATCACAGTCATTCAATCCCTGAATCCTACTCAGAATACCACAGATAAGGTTTAGACTTTCCGGATTCTCAAGAATGGCTGCCAATAATTCTAGCTTATACCACGAAGACTCCGATCTTTCGGAATGGAGGCTAAGAGACACGCGCTCGATCATAGGTAGAACGGACGTGGTTGTCAGGCACGCGTTCATAAGGACGGATGATGATGAGTGTCACGGATCATCACATCCATCAGGTTGAAGTGCAGCGAATATCGTAGAATAAGAATAAGCTTGAATTGAATAGAAGAACAATAGTAATTGCATTAATTCTCGAGGAACAGCAGAGCTCCACACTTTAATCTATGGTGTGTAGAAACTCCACCATTGAAAATACATAAGAACAAGGTCTAGGCATTGCCGAATGGCCAGCCTCCCCAAATAGCATGTGAATTTGAAAATAGGGAAAAAGATCAGGTCTAAGGACTAGACGTCTAAAGATGAAAATACAATAGTAAAATGTCCTATTTATACTAAACTAGTTACTAGGGTTTACAGAAATAAGTCTAAGTGCAGAAATTCACTTTCGGGGCCCACTTTGGTGTGTGCTTGGGCTGAGCTTGAGCTTTACACGTGCAGAGGCTTCTCTTGGGGTTAAACGCCAAGTTGTAACGTGTTTTTGGCGTTTAACTCTGGTTTGTGACGTATTTCTGGCGTTTTACTGCAGAATGCAGCGTGAAACTGGCATTTAAAGCCAGTTTGCATCATCTAAGCTTGAACAAAGTATGGACTATTATATATTTCTGAAAAGCCCTGGATGTCTCATTTCCAACGCAGTTAAGAGCGCGCCATTTGGAGTTCTGTAGCTCCAGAAAATCCATTTCGAGTGCAGGGAGGTCAGAATCCAACAGCATCAGCATACTAAACTAGGAGAATCAATAACACTATCTGAATTCTGAGTTCCTATGGATGCCAATCATTCTAAACTTCAAAGAATAAAGTGAGATGCCAAAACTGTTCAGAAGCAAAAAGCTACTAGTCACGCTCATCTAATTGAAACTAAGCTTCATTGATATTTTAAAATTTATTGTATTTTCTCTTCTTTTTATCCTATTTTGTTTTTAGTTGCTTGGGGACAAGCAACATGATGAGCGGATAATTTATACGCTTTTTGGCATTGTTTTTAGTATATTTTTAGTATATTTTAGTTAGTTTTTATTATATTTTTATTAGTTTTTAGTTAAAATTCACTTTTCTGGACTTTACTATGAGTTTGTATGTTTTTCTGTGATTTTAGGTATTTTCTGGCTGAAATTGAGGGTCCTGAGCAAAAATCTGATCCAGAGGCTGAAAAGGACTGCAGATGCTGTTGGATTCTGACCTCCCTGTACTCAAAGTGGATTTTCTGGAGCTACAGAAGCCCAATTGGCGCGCTCTCAACTGCGTTGGAAAGTAGACATCCTGGGCTTTCCAGCAATGTATAATATTCCATACTTTGCCCGAGATTTGATGGCCCAAACCGGCGTTGCAAATCAGGTTCAGAATTCCTAGCGTTTAACGCCGGAACTGGCATAAAAATTGGAGTTAAACGCCCAAACTGGCATAAAAGCTGGCGTTTAACTCCAGAAAAAGTCTCTACACATGAAAGCTTCAATGCTCAGCCCAAGCACACACTAAGTGGACCCCGGAAGTGGATTTTTACGTCATTTACTCATTTATGTATACCCTAGGTTACTAGTTCACTATTAATAGGATCTTCTGACATTGTATCTACACCTCATGACACTTTACACGGTTCTTATTGTATCTTCTGCAGCATGAGTCTCTAAACCCCATGGTTGGGGGTGAGGAGCTCTGCTGTGTCTTGATGGATTAATGCAATTACTACTGTTTTTCATTCAATCATGCTTGCTTCCGTTCTAAGATATCAGTTGTTCTTAAACCTGATGAATGTGATGATCCGTGACACTCATCATCATTCTCAACTATGAACGCGTGCCTGACAACCACCTCCGTTCTACCTTAGATTGAGTAGATATCTCTTGGATTCCTTAATCAGAATCTTCGTGGTATAAGCTAGAATTGATGGCGGCATTCAAGAGAATCCGGAAGGTCTAAACCTTGTCTGTGGTATTCTGAGTAGGATTCAAGGATTGAATGACTGTGATGAGCTTCAAACTCCTGAAGGCTGGGCATTAGTGACAGACGCAAAAGAATCACTGGATTCTATTCCAACCCGATTGAGAACCGACAGATGATTAGCCGTGCTGTGACAGAGCGTGTTGAACATTTTCACTGAGAGGATGGGAGGTAGCCATTGACAACGGTGAAACCCTACATACAGCTTGCCATGGAAGGAGCCTTGCATGTTTGAAGAAGAAGACAGTAGGAAAGCAGAGGTTCAGAAGACAGAGCATCTCCAAAACCTCAACCTGTTTCCCATTATTGCAAAACAAGTACTTATTTCATGTTCTTTTGCTTTTTACAATCAACCCTGATAATTATTGCTATCCTGACTAAGAGTTACAAGATAACCATAGCTTGCTTCAAGCCGACAATCTCCGTGGGATCGACCCTTACTCACGTAAGGTATTACTTGGACGACCCAGTGCACTTGCTGGTTAGTTGTGCGGGATCGCAAAAGTGTGATTGCAATTTCGTGCACCAAGTTTTTGGCGCCGTTACCCGGGATTGTTTGAGTTTGGACAACTGACGGCTTATCTTGTTGCTTAGATTAGGACTGTTTTATTTTTGTTGGTTTAGAGTCTTTTATTTGAGTCTAGTTTCATATTTTAAGTTTGGTGTCAATTGCATGCCTTTGTTTTCTTTTAATTTTTCGAATTTGCATGTTCTTAGTCCTTTCTTGTTCTTTAAAAATTCTAAGTTTGGTGTCCTCCTTGTGTTTTTCCTTTAAAATTTTCGAAAATTTGTGTTTGGTTTTCTAAAAATTTTAAGTTTGGTGTCATTTTGTTGTTTTTCTCTTTCCTCATTTCAAAAAATCAAATCTTTTTCAAAATAATTTTCAATCATATCTTTTCAGTTGCTGATTTCAAAATCTTTTTAATTAACTAATTGATTCAGTTTCAATTTGCTTTGATCTTATTTTCTGTTAATTTTCAAAATTTTATTTTATTTTCTATTTATTTTATTTTATATTTTTTTTCGGTCACTTTTAAAAATAAATAAATAAATAATCTACTTGAAATCCATATCATTTCCCTTTCTCCATCATGGACCTAAGTGGAATTGAGCAGTCCAGAAGGACTCTGGGGTCATATGCTAACCCCATTACAGTTGCATATGGGAGTAGCATCTGTATACCTCCCATTAAAGCAAGCAGCTTTGAGCTAAATCCTCAACTCATTATCATGGTGCAGCAAAATTGCCAGTATTCCGGTCTTCCACAGGAAGAACCTACTGAGTTTCTAGCACAATTCTTACAAATTGTTGACACAGTACGTGATAAAGAGGTGGATCAGGATGTCTACAGACTATTACTGTTTCCATTTGCTGTAAAAGATCAAGCTAAGAGGTGGTTGAATAACCAACCTACAGCAAGCATAAAGACATGGAAACAGTTATCAGACAAATTCCTGAATCAATTTTACCCTCCAAAAAGGATGACACAGTTAAGGCTAGACATCCAAGGCTTTAAACAAGAGGATAATGAATCCCTTTATAATGCCTGGGAGAGGTATAGAGGTATGCTAAGAAAATGCCCCTCTGAAATGTTTTCAGAGTGGGTACAGTTAGACATCTTCTACTATGGGCTTACAGAAAAAGCTCAGATGTCTCTAGACCACTCAGCTGGTGGATCTATACATATGAGGAAGACGATTGAAGAAGCTCAAGAGCTTATAGATACTGCTGCTAGAAATCAACATTTGTACTCTAGCAATGAGTTCTCTACAAAAGAAGAAGTTATGGCAGTAGCCACTGATCCTAGTCCTCAAAAACATATGATTGAGCTTAATCAGCAATTACTCCTGATGACAAAACAGTTAGCAGAATTTAAAGAGATGCTCTAAGAAACTAAAATTGTTAACAAGAACATAGAATCACAATTGAATCAGGAAAAACAGCAGCTATCTAAACATATAACAGAAGAATGCCAAGCAGTTCAACTGAGGAGTGGGAAGACATTGAATAACACTGCTCAAAGTAGCAAAAAGCCAATAAAGGAACAATTGACAGAGGATAGCCAAACCACTATCCAAAATCCCTCTGAGGACAGTAAGAGCCTAGAGAGGAATACTCTTGGCGTTTAAATGCCAGAAAAGGGGGGAAAGCTGGCGTTAAACGCCCATTCCCTGCCCAGTTCTGGCGTTCAAATGCCAAAAAATGGGGAAAAGTTGGCGTTAAACGCCCATTTTTCACCCAATCCTGGCGTTCAAATGCCAATAGGGAATCAGACACCTGAGAGTGCTGATAGTAACCCCTCTAAAAAGGCTTCTCCAACCACTTCTGTAAGGAATAAACCTGCAGCAACTAAGGTTGAAGAATATAAAGCCAAGATGCCTTATCCTCAGAAACTCCGCCAAGCGGAACAGGATAAGCAATTTGCCCGCTTTGCAGACTATCTAAGGACTCTTGAAATAAAGATTCCGTTTGCAGAGACACTTGAGCAAATACCTTCTTATGCTAAGTTCATGAAAGAGATCTTAAGTCATAAGAAGGATTGGAGAGAAACTGAAAAAGTATTTCTCACTGAAGAATGCAGTGCAGTCATTCTGAAAAGTTTACCAGAAAAGCTTCAAGATCCAAGAAGCTTTATGATACCATGCACATTAGAAGGTGCTTGCACCAAGACAGCCATGTGTGACCTTGGAGCAAGCATCAATCTAATACCTGCATCCACTATCAGAAAGCTTGGGTTGATCGAAGAAGTTAAACCAACCCGGATATGGCTCCAACTTGCTGATGGCTCCATCAAATATCCATCAGGCATAATTGAGGACATGATTGTCAAGGTTGGGCCATTCGCCTTTCCAACTGACTTTGTAGTGCTTGAAATGGAGGAGCACAAGAGTGCAACTCTCGTTCTAGAAAGACCTTTCCTAGCAACTGGACGAACTCTCATTGATGTACAAAAAGGGGAAGTAACCCTGAGAGTCAATGAGGATGAGTTCAAGTTGAATGCTGTAAAAGCTATGCAGTATCCAGACACACCAAATGACTGCATGGGTGCTGACATTATTGACTCTTTGGTGGAAGAGATCAATATGACTGAAAGTCTAGAATCAGAGCTAGAGGACATCTTCAAGGATGTTCAGCCTAATCAGGAAGAACCAGAGGAAACAAAAGAATTTTTGAAAATTCCTCAGGAGAAGGATAAGCCTCCCAAACCTGAGCTCAAACCACTACCACCATCCCTGAAGTATGCATTTCTGGGAGAGGGTGACACTTTTCCAGTGATCATAAGCTTGCTTTAAATCCAGGAGAGGAAGCACTGATTCAAGTGCTAAGGACACACAAGACAGCTCTTGGGTTGTCCATAAGTGATCTTAAGGGCATTAGCCCAGCAAGATGCATGCACAAGATCCTATTGGAGGATAATGCCAAACCAGTGGTTCAATCACAAAGGCGGCTAAATCCAGCCATGAAGGAGGTAGTGCAGAAAGAGGTCACTAAATTACTAGAGGCTGGGATTATTTATCCTATTTCTGATGGCCCCTGGGTGAGCCCTGTCCAAGTTGTCCCCAAGAAGGGAGGCATGATAGTAGTTCATAATGAAAAAAATGAACTGGTTCCTACAAGAACAGTCACAGGGTGGCGTATGTGTATTGACTACAGAAGGCTCAATACAGCCACCAAAAAGGATCATTTTCCTTTACCATTCATAGACCAAATGCTAGAAAGACTAGCTGGTCATGATTATTACTGCTTTTTGGATGGCTATTCAGGTTACAACCAAATTGCAGTAGATCCTCAAGACCAAGAGAAAACAGCATTTACTTGCCCTTCTGGCGTGTTTGCTACAGGAGGATGCCTTTGGTCTGTGTAATGCTCCTGCAACCTTTCAGAGATGCATGCTATCCATCTTCTGATATGGTGGAAAAATTCCTGGAAGTCTTCATGGATGACTTCTCAGTATATGGAGACTCATTCAGCTCCTGTCTTAACCACCTAGCACTTGTCCTGAAAAGGTGCCAAGAGACTAACCTGGTTTTAAATTGGGAGAAATGTCACTTTATGGTGACTGAAGGAATTGTCCTTGGACACAAAATTTCAAGCAAGGGAATAGAGGTGGATAAGGCAAAGGTAGAGGTAATTGAAAAACCACCACCTGCCAATGTTAAGGCAATCAGAAGCTTTCTGGGGCATGCAGGATTCTACAGAAGGTTTATAAAGGATTTTTTGAAAATTGCTAAACCTCTGAGCAACCTGCTAGCTGCCGACACACCATTTGTGTTTGACACACAGTGTCTGCAGGCATTTGAGACCCTGAAAGCCAAGCTGGTCACAGCACCAGTCATCTCTGCACCAGACTGGACATTGCCATTTGAACTAATATGTGATGCCAGTGACCATGCCATTGGTGCAGTGTTGGGACAGAGGCATAACAAGCTTTTGCACGTCATTTATTATGCCAGCCGTGTTCTAAATGATGCACAGAAGAATTACACAACCACAGAAAAAGAGTTACTTGTAGTGGTCTATGCCGTTGACAAGTTTAGATACTATCTAGTAGGATCAAAGGTGATCGTGTACACTGACCATGCTACTCTTAAGTACTTACTCACAAAGCAGGATTCAAAACCCAGGCTCATAAGATGGGTGTTGCTTCTGCAAGAGTTTGATATAGAAATAAGAGACAGAAAAGGGACAGAGAAACCAAGTACTGATCATCTGTCCGAATAGAACCAGTAGCTGGGGCGTCCCTCCCTTCTACTGAGATCTCTGAGACTTTCCCAGATGAGCAACTCTTTGCCATCCAGGAAGCTCCATGGTTTGCAGATATTGCAAATTATAAAGCTGTGAGGTTCATACCACAGGAGTACAGCAGGGTGCAAAGAAAGAAATTAATTTCAGATGCCAAGTACTACCTATGGGATGAACCATATCTCTTTAAGAGATGTGCAGACGGAATGATCCGCAGATGTGTACCCAGAGAGGAAGCACAAAGGATCCTGTGGCATTGCCATGGATCACAGTATGGGGGACGTTTCAGAAGTGAGCGAACAGCCACTAAGGTCCTCCAATGTGGCTTCTACTGGCCTACTCTCTATAAAGATGCCCGGGAGTTTGTGCATAACTGTGACAGTTGCCAAAGAGCTGGTAACTTGCCTCATGGATACGCCATGCCTCAACAAGGGATCCTAGAGATTGAATTTTGATGTATGGGCATTGACTTTATGGGTCCATTCCCACCATCACACTCAAACACTTACATTTGGTGGCAGGGACTATGTATCTAAATGGGTAGAAGCAATTGCTACACCCACTAATGATACTAAGACCGTGCTGAAATTCCTCCAGAAACACATCTTTAGCAGGTTTGGTGTTCCCAGAGTACTAATCAGTGATGGGGGCACTCATTTCTGCAATAAACAGCTATACTCTGCTATGGTCCGATATGGAATTAGCCACAAAGTGGCAACCCCGTATCATCCACAAACAAATGGGCAAGCTGAAGTCTCTAACAGAGAGCTAAAAAGAATTCTAGAACGGACTGTAATTGCCCGTAGAAAGGATTGGACAAAGAGCTTGGATGATGCTCTGAGGGCGTACAGAACAGCATTCAAGACTCCAATAGGAACCTCTCCATACCAACTTGTGTATGGCAAGGCCTGTCATCTGCCCGTGGAACTGGAACATAAAGCCTACTGGGCAACCAGATTCCTAAACCTGGATGCTAAGTTAGCTGGTGAAAAAAGATTGCTCCAGCTAAATGAGCTAGATGAATTTAGACCCAGTGCCTTTGAAAATGCAAAAATTTATAAGGAAAAGGCAAAGAAGTGGCATGACAAGAAGTTGTCATCCAGAGTCTTTGAGCCAGGACAAAAAGTTCTGCTCTTCAACTCTAGGCTCAGACTATTCCCAGAAAAACTTAAATCCCGCTGGAGGGGTCCGTATGTGATTACAGGAGTATCACCATATGGATATGTTGAGCTTCAGGATACTGATTCTGACAAAAAGTTCATTGTTAATGGATAAAGGATCAAGCATTATCTTAAAAGCAATTTTGAGCAGGAATGCTCAAAACTGAGGCTTGAGTGATCCTCAATGAAGGTCCAGCTAAAGACAATAAAGAAGCACTTGCTGGGAGGCAACCCAGTCATTATCAGGTTATCTGTTTTGTTTGATCAAGGTTTGATACATACTATCAAAGGGCAATTATCAAAATTGAAGGAATTCACAGAGTTACAGAAGGATTCAGTGCAAAAAGCTGAGAAAAAGAGCTTGCTGGCGAAAAAACGCCAGTAAAGGGTACTTTGGGCGTTAAACGCCAGAATGGGCACCATTCTGGGCGTTTAACGCCAGTAAAAGTGCCATTTTGGGCGTTAAACGCCAGAATGGGCACCATTCTGGGTGTTTAATGCCAGGTGTGCAGCATCCTGGGCGTTTAGCAAAACGCCCAGTGATGAAGGGAATTCTGGCGTTTAACGCCAGCCAGGGTACCTGGCTGGGCATTAAACGCCCACAATGGCCAACAATTGGGCGTTAAACGCCAGAATGGATGCCATTCTGGGCGTTTAACGCCAGAAGGGTGGGGGACAGGGATTTTGCTTTCTGATTAAATTTTTTTCAAACTTTCCTTTTTTGATCCATAATTTTCTACATAAACACATTTCAAACTTTCATCATTCACCTTCAAATTTTCAAAAATTAAAATCATTCTTCAAATCTCTCTCAAATCCTTTCCAAATCTTCTTCAAAAACTCAAATATTTCTCAAATTCTTTCCATATCTTCTCAAATCTCCTCCAAAATTTTCGAAATCTCTCCCCCTCCCTTATAAATACATGTTCGGTCACCCCTTTCTCCCCACCATTCGAATTTGCTCTCCTCTTCTGTCCCCTCTTTCCTTTCTTTTGCTTGAGGGCAAGCAAACCTCTAAGTTTGGTGTGCTTTTCCGTGATCACTAAGCCAAGATTCATCAAGATCATGGCTCCTAAGGGAAAATAAACCAATTTAAGAGGCAAGAAAGAGAATAATCCAAAGAGTCTTTGGAATCAAGAGAAGTTCTTAACCAAAGAACATGAAGACCATTATCACAAAATAATGGGTCTGAAGTCAGTGATCCCGGAAGTCAAATTCGATCTAAAAGAAGATGAATATCGGGATCCAAGAGCAAATTCGAACAGGATGGGAAGTTCTAACCAATCCTGAGATAAAGGTTGGAAGAATATGGTTCAGAAATTCTACTCAAATCTGTGGCTGACAGATAAGCAGAATGACTGGAACTGCTTTCCATACTTACAGAACCATGGTCAGAGGGAAAGTTATTTACTTCCATCTGACAAAATAAGAGAGGTCTTTCAAATTGCCTCAACTGCAAGATGATCCTGAATCCTTTAATAGGAGAATGGTGAGAGCAATAAGGGGTTGGATCAAGTTCTAGAGGACATTTGCCTCCCTGGAACTAAGTGGATAACCATTCAAAAGGTGTCCCAAACCAACTCAAGAGGGGAGACCTCAAACCAATTGCAAAAGGCTGGCTAGACTTTATTGGGCGTTCCATATTGCCCACTAGCAACCGTTCTGAGGTCACTATCAAGAGAGCAGTGATGATTCATTGCATTATGCTTGGAAAAGAAGTGGAGGTTCATTATCTGATTGCTTGTGAGATCTACACAATTGCAAATAAGAATTCCACTGAAGCCAAACTGGCTTACCCAAGCTTGATCTCCTTGCTCTGTAAAGAGGCTGGGGTGAAGATGGGAGTAGATGAATTCATACCCATTGAACATCCCATCACCAAGAAGTCAATGGAAGGACAAATGCAAGACAACTCTATCAAAAAGAGGGCGCAGAATTTCCTCCCTGAATTTCCTGAAATTGACTACTGGGCCAGCCTAGAAGCATCTATCACCAAGTTGCAAGAAACTATGGAGCAACTTAAGGAAGAACAGCAGAATCAGAACTGCATGCTCTGCAAATTGCTGAAGGAACAAGAGAAGCAGGGGCGTGAACTTTAAGAGTTGAAACGCCAAAAGCTCTCCCCTCAAGTTGAGGGAGCATCCACTTCTCAAAATCAAGGTTGTTGAGTCCTAACTCTGTGATAACCGCTATCATTAGGAGCCTATTTAAATTTTTGTTTTTTATTACTATTAGTCTTATCTTATATCTATTTTTGAGTCTTGTTCTTAATTCATGATTAATAAATTTAATTTCATGTCTTAAGCTATGAATGTCCTATGAATCCATCACCTCTCTTAATGAAAAGTGCTTTAATCACAAAAGAACAAGAGTACAGGATTTCGAATTCATCTTTGAAACTAGTTGAATTAGTTTGATGTGGTGACAACACTTTTTGTTTTCTGAATGAATGCTTGAACAGTGCATATATCTTTTGAATTTGTGGTTTTAAGAATGTTAAAATTGTTGGCTCTTGAAAGAATGATGGAAAAGGAGAACTGTTATTGAGGATCTGAAAAATCATCAAATTGATTCTTGAAGCAAGAAAAAGCAGTGAATACAAAAAAAAGAAAGAGAAAAAGAAAAAGAAAGAAATAAAGTTGTGATCCAAGGCAAAAAGAGTGTGCTTAAGAACCCTGGACACCTCTAATTGGGGACTCTAGCAAAGCTGTCACATCTGAAAAGGTTCACTCAATTATGTGTCTGTGGCATGTATGTATCCAGTGGTAATACTGGAAGACAGAGTGCTTTGGGCCACGGCCAAGACTCATAAAGTAGCTATGTTTAAGAATCATCATGCTTAACTAGGAGAATCAATAACACTATCGGAGTTCTGAGTTCCTATGGATGCCAATCATTCTAAACTTCAAAGGATAAAGTGAGATGCCAAAACTGTTCAGAAGCAAAAAGCTACTAGTCCCGCTCATCTAATTGGAGCTAAGTTTCTTTGATATTTTGGAGTCTATAGTATATTCTCTTCTTTTTATTCTATTTTGATTTTCAGTTGCTTGGGGACAAGCAACAATTTAAGTTTGGTGTTGTGATGAGCGGATAATTTATACGCTTTTTGGCATTGTTTTTAGTATGTTTTTAGTATATTTTAGTTAGTTTTTATTATATTTTTATTAGTTTTTAGTTAAAATTCACTTTTCTGGACTTTACTATGAGTTTGTGTGTTTTTCTGTGATTTCAGGTATTTTCTGGCTGAAATTGAGGGTCCTGAGCAAAAATCTGATTCAGAGGCTGAAAAGGACTGCAGATGGTGTTGGATTCTGACCTCCCTGCACTCGAAGTGGATTTTCTGGAGCTACAGAAGCTCAATTGGTGCGCTCTTAACGATGTTGGAAAGTAGACATCCTGGACTTTCCAGCAACGTATAATAGTCTATACTTTGCCCGAGATTTGATGGCCCAAACCAGCGTTGCAAATCAGCTTCAGAATTCCCAGCGTTTAATGCCGGAACTGGCATAAAAATTGGAGTTAAACACCCAAACTAGCATAAAAGCTGGCGTTTAACCCCAGAAAAAAGTCTCTACACATGAAAGCTTCAATGCTCAGCCCAAGCACACACTAAGTGGACCCCGGAAGTGGATTTTTACGTCATTTACTCATTTATGTATACCCTAGGTTACTAGTTCACTATTAATAGGATCTTTTGACATTGTATCTACACCTCATGACACTTTACACGTTTCTTATTGTATCTTCTACAGCATGAGTCTCTAAACCCCATGGTTGGGGGTGAGGAGCTCTGCTGTGTCTTGATGGATTAATGCAATTATTACTGTTTTTCATTCAATCATGCTTGCTTCCGTTCTAAGATATCACTTGTTCTTAAACCTGATGAATGTGATGATCCGTGACACTCATCATCATTCTCAACTATGAACGTGTGCCTGACAACCACCTCCGTTCTACCTTAGATTGAGTAGATATCTCTTGGATTCCTTAATCAGAATCTTCGTGGTATAAGCTAGAATTGATGGCGGCATTCAAGAGAATCCGGAAGGTCTAAACCTTATCTGTGGTATTCTGAGTAGGATTCAAGGATTGAATGACTGTGACGAGCTTCAAACTCCTGAAGGCTGGGCGTTAGTGACAGACGCAAAAGAATCACTGGATTCTATTCCAACCCGATTGAGAACCGACAGATGATTAGCCGTGCTGTGACAGAGCGCGTTGAACATTTTCACTGAGAGGATGGGAGGTAGCCATTGACAACAGTGAAACCCTACATACAGCTTTCCATGGAAGGAGTCTTGCGTGTTTGAAGAAGAAGACAGTAGGAAAGCAGAGGTTCAGAAGACAGAGCATCTCCAAAACCTTAACCTGTTTCCCATTACTGCAAAACAAGTACTTATTTCATGTTCTTTTGCTTTTTACAATCAACCCTGATAATTATTGCTATCCTGACTAAGAGTTACAAGATAACCATAGCTTGCTTCAAGCCGACAATCTCAGTGGGATTGACCCTTACTCACGTAAGGTATTACTTGGACGACCCAGTGCACTTGCTGGTTTGTTGTGCGGGATTGCAAAAGTGTGATTGCAATTTCGTGCACCACAACAATTTAAGTTTGGTGTTGTGATGAGCGGATAATTTATGCGCTTTTTGGCATCGTTTTTACGTAGTTTTTAGCATGTTTTAGTTACTTTTTATTATATTTTTATTATTTTTTATGAAAAAATCACATTTCTAGACTTTACTATGAGTTTGTATTTTTTTTCTGTAATTTCAGGTATTTTCTGGCTAAAATTGAGGGACTTGAGCAAAAATCTGATTCAGAGGCTAAGAAAGGACTGCAGATGCTGTTGGATTCTGGCCTCCCTGCACTCAAACGCGTTTTTTTTTTTAAGCTACAGAAGTCCAATTGGCACGCTCACAATTGGGCTGGAAAGCTAACATCTTGGACTTTTCAGCAATGTTTAATAGTCTATACTTTGCCCGCGATTTGATGGCCCAAACTGGCGTTCAAATGCCAGCCAAATATCCCTTTTTTGGCGTAAAATGCAGGAACTAGCACCAAAACTGGAGTTAAACGCCCAAACTAGCATCCAAGCTGGTGTTGAACTCCATAAAAGGCCTATGCACGTGTAAAGCTCAATGCTCAGCCCAAGCACACACCAAGTGGGCCCTGGAAGTGGATTTCTGCACTTTCTGCACTTAGTTACTTATTTTTTGTAATCCTTAGTAACTAGTTTAGTGTAAATAGCACTTTTTACTATTGTATTCACACTTTTAATCGACTTTTGATGCAATTTTCCACATTTGGGAGGCTGGCCATTCGGCCATGCCTAGACCTTTTTCTCTTATGTATTTTCCAACGGTGGAGTTTCTGCACCTCATAGATTAAGGTGAGGAGCTCTGCTATTCTTCATGAATTAATGCAAGTACTATTGTTTCTCTTTTAACAATAGAGCATTCGAATCCGTGAGATTAGAACCTTCGTGGTATAAGCTAGAACTAATTAGCAGCATTCCTGAGATCCGGAAAGTCTAAACCTTATCTATGGTATTCCGAGTAGGATCTGGGATGGGATGACTGTGACGAGCTTCAAACTCACAAATCTTGGGCGCAGTGACAGTGTACAAAAGGATAGAGAGATCCTACTCCGACACAAGTGAGAACCGACAGATGATTAGCCGTGCGGTAGCTGTGCCAGGTATTTTTCATCCGAGACAAGAGATCCGACAGTTGATTAGCCGTACAAAAACCATAGCTGGACCATTTTCACTGAGAGGACGGACGGTAGCTGATGAGCGGATAATTTGTATACTTTTTGGCATTGTTTTTAGTATGTTTTTGATATGATATAGTTAGTTTTTAGTATATTTTTATTAGTTTTTAATTAAAATTCACTTTTCTGGACTTTACTATGAGTTTGTGTGTTTTTCTGTGATTTCAGGTATTTTCTGGCTGAAATTGAGGGACCTGAGCAAAAATCTGATCCAGAGACTCAAAAGGACTGCAGATGCTGTTGGATTCTGACCTCCCTGCACTCGAAGCGGATTTTCTGGAGCTACAGAAGCCCAATTGGCGCGCTCTCAACGGCGTTGGAAAGTAGACATCCTGGGCTTTCCAGCAATATATAATAGTCCATACTTTGCCCAAGATTTGATGGCCCAAATCGGCGTTCAAAGTCACCTCAAGAAATTCCAGCGTTAAACGCCGGAACTGGCACCTAAATGGGAGTTAAACGCCCAAACTGGCACCAAAGCTGGCGTTTAACTCCAAGGAGAGTCTCTACACGAAATTGCTTCATTGCTCAGCCCAAGCACACACCAAGTGGGCCCGGAAGTGGATTTTTATGTCATTTACTCATTTCTGTACACCCTAGGCTACTAGTTTCTTATAAGTAGGACCTTTTACTATTGTATAGAAATCTTTTGATCACTTTAGATCTCTAGATCATCTTTGAACATTTTAGTTCTTAGATCATTGGGAGGCTGGCCATTCGGCCATGCCTAGACCTTATGCTTATGTATTTTCAACGGTGGAGTTTCTACACACCATAGATTAAGGTGTGGAGCTCTGCTGTACCTCGAGTATTAATGCAATTACTATTGTTCTTCCATTCAAATTCCGCTTGTTCTTTTACCAAGATATCACGTGTTCTTCAACATGATGGAGTGATGATTGACGCCCATCACCATTCTCACCCATGAACAAGGTGACTGACAACCATTCTTGTTCTACAAGCATCTGAGGCTTAGTGAATATCTCTTGGATTCCTGATTGCACGATGCATGGTTGATCGCCTGACAACCAAGTGCTCGCCTGACAAACGAGCAGCCATTCCGTGAGATCAGAGTCTTCGTGGTATAGGCAAGAACTGATGGCAGCATTCAAGAGAATCCGGAAGGTCTAACCTTGTCTGTGGTATTCTGAGTAGGATTCAATGACTGAATGACTGTGACGTGCTTCAAACCTGTAACCTACTGGGCGTTCGTGACAGACGCAAAAGAGTTATTCTATTCCGGTAGGGGAGGGAACGAACCGGTGATTGGCCGTACTGTGACAGAGTATTGAGCATTAGCTTTCACTGCGAGGATGGGAGGTAGCTGCTGACAACAGTGAGACCCTATACGAGCTTGCCATGGAAAGGAGTAAGAAGGATTGGATGAAGACAGTAGGAAAGCAGAGAGACGGAAGGGAAGGCATCTTCATACACTTGTCTGAAGCTCTTACACCAATGAATTACATAAGTATCACTATCTTTATCTTTTATGTTATTTTCGTTCATCACCATATATCTGAGTTTGCCTGACTAAGATTTACAAGATGACCATAGCTTGCTTCAATACTAACAATCTCCGTGGGATCGACCCTTACTCACGTAAGGTTTATTACTTGGACGACCCAGTGCACTTGCTGGTTAGTCGTGCGAAGTTGTGTAATGCCATGGTATTGAGCGCACCAAGTTTTTGGAGCCATTACCAGGGATTATGAGAGTTGTGAAAAAGTATAGTTCACAATTTCGCATGTCAAGTTTTTGGCGCCGTTGCCGGGGATTGTTCTAGTTTTGAGCAAGCCTTTGGTAACATCAGTGCCAAGATCCGGCAACAACATCAATTTTTTGGTGTTATTGCCCGGGATTGTTCAGGCTGGACAACTGACGGTTCATCTTGTTGCTTAGATTAGGTATTTTTTTCGAAATTCTTGAAGATGAATTCTAGAGTTTCATGATGATTTGTTGAAATCTGGCTGGCTGAGAAGCCATGTCTAATCTGATTGGACCGAGGTTTCAACTTATCACCACAAGAGCTTGTTGATTTCGTATCAATCTTGCTTTTGGAGCAGTGATTTGCTAAGGCTTGGCTGACCTTTGGTCATGTCTAGTGTTTTGGACCGAAGCTTTCTTTGGAAGCTTGGCTGGCTGTGAAGCCATGTCTAATTCCTGGACCGGAGTCTTAGACTAGCATTGCACTGATTCCTGGAATTCTCATTAAGAATTTTGATACCTTTTCCCACTTAATTTTCGAAAAATACAAAAAAATTTTGCAAAATCATAAAATTCAAAATATTTCTGCTTTAGTCTAGTGTCTCATCTTAAGTTTGGTGTCAAATGCATGTTTTTGTTATATCTTCGAATCCATGCATATATTTCTTTGTTTTGATCTTTGAATTCTATTGACTTGAGTATTTTGTGTGTCTCATATGCATTTTCAGTTCATTAGTGTCAGTAGTATACAGACTGCTAAGTTTGGTGTCTTGCATGCATTGTTATTTGATTCTTGTTGCATTTTAATTATTAAAATCCAAAAATATTTCTAATTTGTGTCTTTTCAAGTCAATGATACAAGGGATTGAAGATTCAAAACACACTGCAGAGGAATTATACAGAAAAAGCTGAGCATCCAAAATGCCCAGTGAAGAAGGCAGACTGGCGTTTAAACGCCAGCCAGGGTACCTGGTTGGGCGTTTAACGCCCAAAAAGGTAGCATTTTGGGCGTTAAACGCCAGAATGTATACCATTCTGGGTTTTAACGCCAGGATGGTGCTAGGGGGAAGATTTTGTTTTCAAATCAATTTTTTTTAAGTTTTCAAATCAAATCTTTTTCAAATCAATTCTTTTCAATCAAATGTTTTCAAAATCAATTTCTTTCCTTTCAAAGATACTTACTAACAATTAATGATTTGATTGAACATTTTTTTGCCTTTTCTGTTAAGGAAGGTTTTATGTTTGAATCATATCTTTTCTTGTTAGGCAAGTCACTAATTTTCCAAATCAAATCTTTTAAAAATAATTTTCAAAACATATCTTTTAAAATGGTTTTCAAATCATATCTTCTCAATCACATCTTTTTAAAACCATAACTTTTCAATCAAATCTTTTTAACCACATCTTTTTCAAAATAGTTTTCAATCAAATCTTTTTAATTTCTAATTTCAAAATCTTTTTCAAAAATCACTTGATTTCTCCTCCACTTTCAATTTTCGAAAATTATCAATCAAATTTTCAAATTGTTTTCAAAATCTTTTAATTGAATTTTCGAAAATCCTCTTCCCTCCTTCTCACATCCTTCTATTTATGGAGTACTACTCTTTCTAAATGCACAATTCGAACCTTATCTAATTAAAGTTCGAATTCTTCTCTCCTTCTTCTTTCTATTTCTCTTTTCCTCTGACATTTCAAGGAATCTCTATACTGTGACATAGAGGATTCCACATTTTCTTTTCTCTTCTCTTTCATATGAGCAGAAGCAGAGACAAAGGCATTCTTGTTGAAGCTGACCCTGAACCTGAGAGAACCTTGAAGCGAAAGCTAAGAGAAGCTAAAGCACACTCTCTTTAGAGGACCTGACCGAATTCTTCAAGGAAGAAGAACCCATGGCAGCCGAAAACAACAACAATGCCAACAATGCAAGGAAGGCTGGGTGACTTTACTGCACCTCCTGATTTCTATGGGAGAAGCATCTCTATCCCTGCCATTGGAGCAAACAACTTTGAGCTTAAGCCTCAATTAGTTTCTCTAATGCAACAGAATTGCAAGTTCCATGGACTTCCAATGGAAGATCCTCATCAGTTTTTAGCTGAATTCTTGCAAATCTGTGACACAGTCAAGACTAATGGGGTTAACCCTGAGGTCTATAGACTGATGCTATTCCCTTTTGCTGTAAGAGACAGAGCTAGAATATGGTTGGATTCTCAACCTAAGGAAAGCCTGGACTCTTGGGAAAAGCTAGTCAATGCCTTCTTGGCAAAGTTCTTTCCACCACAAAGATGGAGTAAGCTTAGAGTGGAAGTCCAAACCTTCAGACAGAAGGATGGAGAATCCCTCTATGAAGCTTGGGAAAGATACAAACAATTAATCAGAAGATGTCCCTCAGACATGCTTTCTGAATGGAGCATCATAGGTATTTTCTATGATAGTCTCTCTGAACTATCCAAGATGTCTTTGGATAGCTCTGCTGGAGGATCTCTTCATTTGAAGAAGACGCCTACAGAAGCTCAAGAGCTGATTGAAATGGTTGCAAATAACCAATTCATGTACACTTCTGAAAGGAATCCTGTGAACAATGGGACTAATCAGAAGAAAGGAGTTCTTGAGATTGATGCTCTGAATGCCATATTGGCTCAGAACAAGATATTGACTCAACAAGTCAATTTGATTTCTCAAAGTCTGTCTGGAATGCAAAATGCACCAAACAGTACTAAGGATGCTTCATCTGAGGAAGAAGCTTATGATCCTGAGAACCCTTCCATGGAAGAGGTGAATTACCTAGGAGAACCCTATGGAAATACCTACAATTCTTCATGGAGAAATCACCCAAATCTCTCATGGAAGAATCAAGAGAGACCTCAACAAGGTTTCAATAACAATAATGGTGGAAGAAACAGGTTTAGCAATGGCAAGCCTTTTCCATCATCTTCTCAGCAACAGACAGAGAGTTCTAAGCAGAATACTTCTGACTTAGCAACAATGGTCTCTGATCTAATAAAGACCACTCAAAGTTTCATGAATGAAACAAGGTCCTCCATCAGAAATTTGGAAGGACAAGTTGGTCAGCTGAGCAAGAAAGTTACTGAACTCCCTCCTAGTACTCTCCCAAGTAATACAGAAGAAAACCCAAAAGGAGAGTGCAAAGCCATAACCATGGCCGAATGTGGAGAGGAAAGAGGAAGAAGCCACTGAGAAAGACCTCAGTGGGCGTGCACCACTCTCCTCTGAGTTCCAATGGGAATCTGAGGCTCAAAATGAGACCATAGAGATTCCATTGGACTTACTTCTACCATTCATGAGCTCTGATGAGTATTCTTCTCTGAAGAGGATGAGTATGTCACTGAAGAGCAAGTTGCTAAATACCTTGGAGCAATCATGAAGCTAAATGACAAGTTATTTGGAAATGAGACTTGGGAGGATGAACCTCCCTTGCTCACCAAAGAACTGGATGACTTGTCTAGGCAGAAACTGCCTCAAAAGAGGCAGGATCCTGGGAAGTTTTCTATACCTTGTACCATAGGCACCATGACCTTCAAGAAGGCCTTGTGTGACTTAGGGTCAAGTGTGAACCTCATGCCCCTCTCTGTAATGGAGAAATTAGGGATCTTTGAGGTGCAAGCTGCAAGAATCTCATTAGAGATGGCAGACAACTCAAGAAAACAAGCCCATGGACTTGTAGAGGATGTTCTGGTTAAAGTTGAAGACCAGTACATTCCTACTGATTTCATAGTCCTAGAAACTGGGAAGTGTATGGATGAATCCATCATCCTTGGCAGACCCTTCCTAGCCACAGCAAAGGCTGTGATTGATGTTGACAGAGGAGAGTTGATCATTCAAGTGAATGAAGAATCCCTGGTGTTTAAGGCCCAAGGATATCCCTCCGTCATCATGGAGAGGAAGCATGAAGAGCTTCTCTCAAAACAGAGCCAAACAGAGCCCCCACAGTCAAACTCTAAGTTTGGTGTTGGGAGGCTACAACCAAACTCTAAGTTTGGTGTTGAAACCCCACATTCAAACTCTAAGTTTGGTGTTGGGAGGTTTCAACACAGTTCTGAGCATTTCTGAGGCTCCATGAGAGCCCTCTGTCAAGCTAATGACATTAAAGAAGCGCTTGTTGGGAGGCAACCCAATGTTTTATAATTAATTATTTTATTTTGTTATTTTATCTTTTTTGTAGGTTGATGATCATAAGAAGTCACAAAAACAATGAAAAAGCAAAAAAATGAAAAACAGGAAGAAAACAGCACACCCTGGAGGAGAAGAAACTGGCGTTCAAACGCCAGTAAGCTAGCTGTTGGGCGTTTAACGCCCAGTCTGGCACCATTCTGGGCGTTTAACGCCAGAAAGGGGCACCAGACTGGCGTTAAACGCCAGTAAAGGGCAAGAACCTGGCGTTAAACGCCAGGAATGGCACCAGCCCGGCGTTTAACGCCAGAAATGGCTCAAAACGTGATTTTGAGCAACAATTGGTGCAGGGACTTTTCCTTGACACTACAGGATCTGTGGACCCCACAGGACCCTACCATCACTCTCTCTCTTCTTCCCCCATTCACCAATCACCTCAACACCTCTTCCCCAAAAACCCCTCACCTATCAAATCCCATCTTTCTCTTCACCACTCACATCCATCCTTCATAAATCCCCACCAACCTCACCCTTCAAATTCAAACCACTTTCCCTCCCAAACCCACCCATAATGGCCGAACCATTACCCCCCTCTCTCCTATAAATACCCTTCTTCAACTCTTCATTTTCACACAACCTAAACACCCTTCTTCCCCCTTCTTGGCCGAATACACCACCATCTCCCTCTCCTTCATTTCTTCTTCTTCTACTCTCTTCTTTCTTTTTTGCTCGAGGACGAGCAAACATTTTAAGTTTGGTGTGGTAAAAGCATTGCTTTTTTTCATAACCATTTATGGCATCCAAGGCCGGAGAAACCTCTAAAAAGAGGAAAGGGAAGGCAAAAGCTTCCACCTCCGTCATGGGAGATGGATAGATTCCTCTCAAGGGTGCATCAAGACCACTTCTATGAAGTTGTGGCCTTGAAGAAGGTGATCCCCGAAGTCCCCTTTTCACTCAAAAAGGGTGAATATCCGGAGATCCGCCATGAGATCCGAAGAAGAGGTTGGGAAGTTCTTACCAACCCCATTCAACAAGTCGGAATCTTGATGGTTCAAGAGTTCTATGCCAATGCATGGATCACAAAGAACCATGACCAAAGTGTGAACCCGAATCCAAAGAATTATCTCACTATGGTTCGGGGGAAATACTTGGATTTTAGTTCGGAGAGTGTGAGGGTGGCGTTCAACTTGCCTATGTTGCAAGGAGATGAGCATCCTTACACTAGAAGGGTCAACTTTGATCAAAAGTTGGACCAAGTCCTCACAGTCATATGTGAAGAGGGCGCACAATGGAAGCAAGATTCAAGAGGAAAGCCGGTCCAATTGAGAAGGCATGACCTCAAGCCCGTGGCTAGAGGATGGTTGGAGTTCATACAACGCTCAATCATCCCCACTAGCAACCGGTCCGAAGTTACCATAGACCGGGCCATCATGATCCATAGTATCATGATTGGAGAAGAAATAGAGGTTCATGAGGTTATAGCCCAAGAACTCTATAAGGTGGCGGACAAGACCTCCACCTTGGCAAGGTTAGCCTTTCCTCATCTCATTTGTCACCTCTGTTATTCAGTTGGAGTTGACATAGAGGGAGACATCCCCATTGATGAGGACAAGCCCATCACCAAGAAAAGGATGGAGTACACAAGAGATCTCACTCATCATGAGATCCCTGAGATTCCTCAAGGAATGAATTTTCCTCCACAAAACTATTGGGAGCAACTAAACACCTCCCTAGGAGAACTAAGTTCCAACATGGGACAACTGAGGGTGGAGCATCAAGAACACTCCATCATCCTTCATGAAATTAGAAAAGATCAAAGAATCATGAGGGAGGAGCAACAAAGACAAGGAAGAGACATTGAGGAGCTCAAGCACTCCATAGGATCTTCAAGAGCAAGAAAGAGCCGCCATCACTAAGGTGGACCCGTTCTTTGATTTCCTTGTTATTGTTCTTCTGTTTTTCGAATTTTAATGCTTATGTTTGTCCATGTTTGTGTCTTATGATCATTAGTGTCTTAGTGTCTATGCCTTAAAGTTATGAATGTCCTATGAATCCATCACCTTTCTTCAATAAAAACGTGCCTAATTGATAAAAGAAAGAATTGCATGAATTTTGAATTTTATAATAGTTTAATTATTTTGATGTGGTGGCAATATTTTTGTTCTCTGAATGTATGCTTAAACAGTGCATATGTCTTTTGAATTTGTGGTTCATGAATGTTGGCTCTTGAAAGAATGATGGAAAAGGAGACATGTTACTGAGGATCTGAAAAATCAATAAAATGATTCTTGAAGCAAGAAAAAGCAGTGAATACAAAAAAAAAAAAAGAAAGCAAGCGAAAAAAAAAAAAAAAAACCGAAAAAAAAATTAAAAAAAAAAAGAGAGAGAAAGAAAAAGAAAAGAAATAAAGTTGTGATCCAAGGCAAATAAGAGTGTGCTTAAGAACCCTGGACACCTCTAATTGGGGACTTTAGCAAAGCTGAGTCACAATCTGAAAAGGTTCACCCAATTATGTGTCTGTGGCATGTATGTATCCGGTGGTAATACTGGAAGACAGAGTGCTTTGGGCCACAGCCAAGACTCAATAAGTAGCTGTGTTCAAGAATCATCATACTTAACTAGGAGAATCAATAACACTATCCGGATTCTGAGTTCCTAAAGAAGCCAATCATTCTGAACTACGAGGGATAGAGTGAGATGCCAAAACTATTCAGAGGCAAAAGATAAAAGCCCCGCTCATCTAATTAATACTGATCTTCACAGATGTTTTTGGAGTTCATTGCATATTCTCTTCTTTTTTATCTTATTTGATTTTCAGTTGCTTGGGGACAAGCAACAATTTAAGTTTGGTGTTGTGATGAGCGGATAATTTGTATACTTTTTGGCATTGTTTTTAGTATGTTTTTGATATGATATAGTTAGTTTTTAGTATTTTATTAGTTTTTAATTAAAATTCACTTTTCTGGACTTTACTATGAGTTTGTGTGTTTTTCTGTGATTTCAGGTATTTTCTGGCTGAAATTGAGGGACCTGAGCAAAAATCTGATCCAGAGACTCAAAAGGACTGCAGATGCTGTTGGATTCTGACCTCCCTGCACTCGAAGCGGATTTTCTGGAGCTACAGAAGCCCAATTGGCGCGCTCTCAACGGCGTTGGAAAGTAGACATCCTGGGCTTTCCAGCATATAATAGTCCATACTTTGCCCAAGATTTGATGGCCCAAACCGGCGTTCAAAGTCACCTCAAGAAATTCCAGCGTTAAACGCCGGAACTGGCACCTAAATGGGAGTTAAACGCCCAAACTGGCACCAAAGCTGGCGTTTAACTCCAAGGAGAGTCTCTACACGAAATTGCTTCATTGCTCAGCCCAAGCACACACCAAGTGGGCCCGGAAGTGGATTTTTATGTCATTTACTCATTTCTGTACACCCTAGGCTACTAGTTTCTTATAAGTAGGACCTTTTACTATTGTATAGAAATCTTTTGATCACTTTTAGATCTCTAGATCATCTTTGAACATTTTAGTTCTTAGATCATTGGGAGGCTGGCCATTCGGCCATGCCTAGACCTTATGCTTATGTATTTTCAACGGTGGAGTTTCTACACACCATAGATTAAGGTGTGGAGCTCTGCTGTACCTCGAGTATTAATGCAATTACTATTGTTCTTCCATTCAAATTCCGCTTGTTCTTTTACCAAGATATCACGTGTTCTTCAACATGATGGAGGTGATGATTGACGCCCATCACCATTCTCACCCATGAACAAGGTGACTGACAACCATTCTTGTTCTACAAGCATCTGAGGCTTAGTGAATATCTCTTGGATTCCTGATTGCACGATGCATGGTTGATCGCCTGACAACCGAGTGCTCGCCTGACAAACGAGCCAGCCATTCCGTGAGATCAGAGTCTTCGTGGTATAGGCAAGAACTGATGGCAGCATTCAAGAGAATCCGGAAGGTCTAACCTTGTCTGTGGTATTCTGAGTAGGATTCAATGACTGAATGACTGTGACGTGCTTCAAACCTGTAACCTACTGGGCGTTCGTGACAGACGCAAAAGAGTTATTCTATTCCGATTGGGGAGGGAACCGAACCGGTGATTGGCCGTACTGTGACAGAGTATTGAGCATTAGCTTTCACTACGAGGATGGGAGGTAGCTGCTGACAACAGTGAGACCCTATACGAGCTTGCCATGGAAAGGAGTAAGAAGGATTGGATGAAGACAGTAGGAAAGCAGAGAGACGGAAGGGAAGGCATCTTCATACACTTGTCTGAAGCTCTTACACCAATGAATTACATAAGTATCACTATCTTTATCTTTTATGTTATTTTCGTTCATCACCATATATATCTGAGTTTGCCTGACTAAGATTTACAAGATGACCATAGCTTGCTTCAATACTAACAATCTCCGTGGGATCGACCCTTACTCACGTAAGGTTTATTACTTGGACGACCCAGTGCACTTGCTGGTTAGTCGTGCGAAGTTGTGTAATGCCATGGTATTGAGCGCACCAAGTTTTTGGAGCCATTACCAGGGATTATGAGAGTTGTGAAAAAGTATAGTTCACAATTTCGCATGTCAGTAGCCATTGACAACGGTGATCCACCAACATACAGCTTGCCATGGAAGGGAGCACGCATGATTGGATGATGATAATATGAAAGCAGAAGTTCAGAAGCAACAAAGCATCTCCAAACGCTTATCTGAAATTTCCACCAATGAATTACATAAGTATCTTTATTTTAATTTACGTTTTATTTATCTTTCAATTATCAAAACTTATAACCAATTGAATCTGCCTGACTAAGATTTACAAGATGATCATGGCTTGCTTCAAGCTGGCAATCTCCGTGGGATCGACCCTTACTCGCGTAAGGTTTTATTACTTGGACAACCCAGTGCACTTGCTGGTTAGTTGTATCAAAGTTGTGAAAAGTGTGAATCACAATTTTGTTCACCAGAGATAGAGAGAAATTTGATTCAAGAATGAGCCTCACGTTGCACGTGGATCCTTCATGTGTGACGTGGGATGATGGACACCTTTCCAGGGAATTCAAACTAAGCCACTAAACCTTCAATCCTTTATCACTTGTGTAGTTTATCAAAGGACCACCAATCACAGCATTAATTGGAGATTTGCAAATAGAAAAGGGGGGAGATCTTTGCTGAGAGGAAAACAATTATGAAGAAGATTTTATTTTATTTGAATGTTAATTCTATTTTAAGTTTGTTTAGGGTTAGTATTTAAAGGGAGAGGTCACTCACATCCTCTCTTCTTCGGCACTTTTACTTTTCATAATTCTAGGATTTCTCTGAAGAACATGAGTAACTAATTCTCCTTGGTTAAAATTAGGAGTTCTGTTGATTCCTATGGACTAATATTCTATCTTTTCATACCTTTGATTAATGAAATGATACTTTCTTAAGAAAAGGTTTTCGTTTTTCATTCTGAAGGTTTTAAATGTGTTGGAAAATAATTCTTCTCTGACTTGAATTCTTTTAACTTCTTGGAAAAGTGGATTAATTGAATTAAGCTTGAAAATCAATTCTCACAATTCTTAAGTTTTGAAACTAAACTTGATAAGTGACATCAAATCAACTAAAGGATATTCTTATGAATTCTGTGGCTTATGAATTAGTGAACGTGCTCAACTCTTCTCTTAAGTAATTGACTAAGGAATTAGCAATTAATTAAGTTAAGAAAAAATTGAATTATCAAAGGATTGGGATTTAATTACTAAGGATTTGCCATGGAAATATCTTTGCATAATCAAGGTGGAAAGTAAAAATTATTGATCCGGGCATCTCAACATCTCTAAAATCTTAACTCTTTTAATTACATTACCTTTCAACACTCACTGTTTGCTTTTTTTACATTGTTGTTTATGTTCAAGCTTTTCAAAAACCTAATTTTGATTGCCTGACTAGATTAATCGATTGACCATTACTTGCCTAATCTGTTAATCTTCGTAACATCAATACTTACTCACCGTGAGTTTATTACTTGGTACGAGTCGGTGTACTTGCGGATAGTATTTGGTGTAAAATCCGCATCAGTGCCTAAGCCTAAAGTTAACCAACCCACAATTCACCTTATTTTAAACCATATACCTTAACAATTGCCTAATTTTTTTTCTTTTTCTATTTGTACTTTATATGTAGGCAAGCTCTCTAGTTTAGATAGAGAGATTCCATCTATATGTATAGATTAAGATTGGCAATGTTTCTGTGTGACAAATGTAGATCAAATGAGACAATTTTTGGATGAATTGCAGGTCGTTCCAACGCTTGTCTGCAAAATTGGTCATATGCATGTTTAGATTATCCCATTGACATAAGTAATTGGTAACAGTAATAAATAATTAGGATGATGTTAATTATGTGTGGCCTTTATGGGGTCTTTTTATGTTTTTGATTTTATGAGAGCAAAAGTGATATTAGACCTCTTGTTGTAATGTTTAATCTAGAGAAAAACCTAAAACAGCTCCTGACAATTACCTCAAAAGATAACGAGACCCTTGACAAAAAAAATACCAACCCGCCCCTGAGCTTTACTTTTATGGGACAGATTAACCCCTGTGCCAAAAAAAGTCAATGTTATTTTTTTTGGCACAGGGGCTAATCAGTCCTCAAAAAATATCAGGGGCCGGGTTGAGTGTTTTTTTTGGGGGGCTGATGAGCGGATATTTTATACGCTTTTTGTGGGTAATTTCATGTAGATTTTAATATGTTTTAGTTAGTTTTTAGTATATTTTTATTAGTTTTTAGGCAAAATTCATATTTCTGGACTTTACTATGAGTCTGTGTGTTTTTCTGTAATTTCAGGTATTTTTTGGCTGAAATTGAGGGAGCTGAGCAAAAAATCTGATTCAGGCTGAAAAAGGCCTGCTGATGCTGTTGGATTCTGACCTTCCTGCACTCGGAATGGATTTTGGAGCTACATGAGTCCAATTGGCGCGCTCTCAATTGGGTTGGAAAGTAGACATCTAGGGCTTTCCAGCAATATATAATAGTTCATACTTTGCGCGAAGATAAATGACGTAAACTGGCGTTTAACGCCAGTTCCATGTTGCATTCTGGCGTTGAACGGCAGAAACAGGTTGCAAGTTGGAGTTAAACGCCAGAAACAGGTTACAACCTGATGTTTAACTCCAAAAACAGCCCAGACACGTGAAAAGCTTAAGTCTCAGCCCCAGCACATACCAAGTGGGCCCCAGAAGTGGATTTCTGCACTATCCATCCTAGTTTACTCATTTTCTGTAAACCTAGGTTACTAGTTTAGTATTTAAACAACTTTTAGAGACTTATTTTGTATCTCATGACATTTTAGATCTGAACTTTGTACTCTTTGACGGCATGAGTCTCTAAACTCCATTGTTGGGGGTGAGGAGCTCTGCAGCATCTCGATGAATTAATGCAATTATTTCTGTTTTCTATTCAAACACGCTTGTTTCTATCTAAGATGTTCATTCGCACTTCACTATGATGAATGTGATGATCCATGACACTCATCACTATTCTTAATCTATGAATGCGTGCCTGACAACCACCTCCGTTCTACATTCGAATGAATGAGTATCTCTTGGATTCCTTAATCAGAGTCTTCGTGGTATAAACTAGAATCCATTGGCAGCATCCTTGAGAATTCGGAAAGTCTAAACCTTGTCTGTGGTATTCCGAGTAGAATTCAGGGATTGGATGACTGTGACGAGCTTCAAACTCGCGAGTGTTGGGCGTAGTGACAGACGCAAAAGGATCAATGGATCCTATTCTAACATGATCGAGAACCGACATATGATTAGCCGTGTGGTGACAGCGTATTTGGACCATTTTCACTGAGAAGACGGATGGTAACCATTGACAACAGTGATCCGCCAACACACAGCTTGCCATAGAAGGAACCTTGCGTGCGTGAAGAAGATGACAGTAGGAAAGCAGAGATTCAGAAGACAAAGCATCTCCAAAACTCCAACATATTCTCCATTACTGCGTAACAATTACTAATTTCATGCTCTTTTACTTTTTACAACTGAAACTAAAGAACCCTATCGGTATCCTAACTAAGAATAATAAGATAACCACAACTTGCTTCAAGCCAACAATCTCCGTGAGATCGACCCTTACTCACGTAAGGTATTACTTGGACGACCCAGTGCACTTGCTGGTTAGTTGTGCGGAATTACATAGTGTGAGTGTGATTTTCGTGCACCAAGTTTTTGGTGCTGTTGCCGGGGATTGTTTGAATTTGAACAACTGACGGTGAATCTTATTGCTTAGATTAGGAAAATTTTGTATTTTGGGTCAGAGTCTTTTATTTTCTTTTCAAAATTTTTTTTTTCAAAAATATTATTTTTTAATTTTTAGTTTTTCTGTGAGTTTAGTGTCATGTTTTAAGTTTGGTGTCAATTGCATGCTTTTCTTTATCTTTCAAGTTTCGAATTGCATGTTCTTTGTTCTTCCTTGATCTTTAAATTGTTCTTGTCAATTTTTCTTGTTTGATCTTTGGTTTGTCTTGTTTTGTGCCTTTTCTTGTTTTTCTTGTGCATTTTCAAATTTTTTAGTTTTCGAAAGAATTTTATTTTATTAAATACCTTTTTAAAACACGTTAAATTTATAGCTCAGTTGGCTAGAGTGTTGGCTTATGTTCTTGGCAATTGGGTATCTTCCTTTTAAAACTTTTTCAAAAATAATTTTTCTTTGTTTAAATCTTGTGCCAAACTTTAAGTTTGGTGTTCTCTTGTTAATTTTCTTTAATTTTCAAAAATTTATTTTGGTTTTCTAAAAATTTTAAGTTTGGTGTTCTTTCTTTTGTTCTTATTGTTCTTGTGAGTCTTTAAGGTGTTCTTAAGTCTTCTTTGTGTTTTGATCTTAAAATTTTTAAGTTTGGTGTGCCTTGGTGTTTTCCCTCCAAAATTTTCGAAAACAAGGAGCATTAGATTTAAAAATTTTAAGTCTTGTATCTTTTGTGTGTTTTTCTCTTTAATAATAAAATTCAAAAATAAAAAAAATCTTTTCTAACTATTTTTAAGCAATTGTTTCAAATTTTTTTCAAAAAAAATTCAAATTTCAATTTCAAAATTTTTCAAAATCTTATCCTTTTAAGATTTTTTTAAAAAAATCACATCTTTTTCAAAAATATCCTAACCACTTTCTCTCTCCTCACTTTTTTTCGAAAATCTTCATAAAATATTTTCAAATTTTTTATTTTTATTTTTTTATTTTATTTTAGTTTTTATTTTATTTTATTTTATTATTTCAAAAATATTTTTTCTATATAATAAAATAAATCCACATCATATTCCTTTCTCCATCATGGACCTAAGTGGAAATGAATAGTCCAGAAGGACTCTGGGGTCATATGCTAACCCCACTACTGCTTCATATGGGAGTATTATCTGTATACCCTCCATCGGAGTTAGTAGTTTTGAGTTGAATCCTCAGCTTATTATCATGGTGTAGCAAAGTTGATAGTATTTCGGTCTTCCACAGGACGAACTTACAGAGTTTCTAGCATAATTTTTACAAATTGTTGACACAGTACATGATAAAAAAGTAGATCAGGATGTCTACATATTATTACTATTTCCATTTGCTGTAAAAGACCAAGCTAAGAGGTGGTTAAATAACCAACCTAAGGCTAAGGACATGGAAACAACTGTCAGAAAAATTCCTGAATGAATACTTCCCTCCAAAATGGATGACACAGCTAAGGCTGAGCATCCAAGGCTTTAAACAAGGAGATAATGAATCTCTTTATGATGCCTGGGAGAGATACAGAGAGATGCTAAGAAAATGCCCCTCTGAAATATTTTCAGAGTGGGTGCAGTTAGACATCTTCTATTATGGGCTTACAGAGAAAGCTCAGATTTCTCTAGACCACTCAGCTGGTGGATCTATCCACATGAGAAAGACAATTGAAGACACTCAAGAGCTCATTGATACAGTTGCCAAAAATCAACATTTGTACCTAAGCAGTGAACCTTCCATGAAAGAAGAGGCTAAAACAGTAAATGCCGAACTCAGTCCTGCAGAACAACTTACTGAATTCAATCAGCAATTAGATTTTCTAACAAAACAACTAGCTAAATTCAAGGAGATACTACAAGACACAAGAATGGCTAATATGAATATGGAAGTGCAGTTGAAGCAAACAGAATAGCAGTTATCAAAACAAATAACAGAAGAGTGCCAAGCAGTTCAATTAAGAAGTGGGAAAACATTAAATACCTCACTTCAAGGCAGCAGGAAGCCAAGGAATGAACAAACTGCTACCCAAAATCCCTCTGAGGACAGTAAGAGCCCAGAGAGGAACAATTCTGGCATTCAAACGTCAGAAAAGGGTGAAGGGCTGGCGTTAAACGCCCAACCCATGCTCAGTTCTGGCGTTTAAACGCCAGAAACAAGTAAGGAGTTGGCGTTTAACGCCACTCCAGCTTCCACCCCTGGCATTCAAATGCCAGTGGGGGATCAGACACATACAAGTGTTGATAGCAACCCCTCTAAAAAGGCTTCTCAACCCACATCTGTAAGTAATAAACCTGCAGCAACTAAGGTTAAGGAATACAAAGCCAAAATGCCTTATCCTTAGAAACTCTGCCAAGTGGAACAGGATAAGCAATTTGCCCGCTTTGCAGACTATCTCAGGACTCTTGAAATAAAGATTCCGTTTGCAGAGACACTTGAGCAAATACCCTCTTATGCTAAGTTCATGAAAGATATCTTAAGTCATAAGAAGGATTGGAGAGAAACTGAAAAAGTTTACCTCACTGAAGAATGCAGTGCAGTCATTCTGAAAAGCTTACCAGAAAAGCTTAAAGATCCCGGAAGCTTTATGATACCATGCACATTAGAGCATACTTGTACTGGTGCACGAAATTGCAATCACACTTTTGCAATTCCGCACAACTAACCAGCAAGTGCACTGGGTCGTCCAAGTAATACCTTACGTGAGTAAGGATCGATACCACGGAGATTGTCAGCTTGAAGCAGGCTATGGTTATCTTGTAACTCTTAGTCAAGAGATCAATAATTCTCAAGATTACTTGTGAAAAGTATAAGAGTGATGAGCGGATACTTTATACGCTTTTTGGCATTATTTTTAGTATGTTTTTAGTATGTTTTAGTTAGTTTTTATTATATTTTTATTAGTTTTTAGTTAAAATTCACTTTTCTGGACTTTACTATGAGTTTGTGTGTTTTTCTGTGATTTCAGGTATTTTTTGGCTGAAATTGAGGGACCTGAGCAAAAATCTGATTCAGAGGCTGAAAAGAACTGCAGATGCTGTTGGATTCTGACCTCCCTGCACTCAAAGTGAATTTTCTGGAGCTACTAAAGCCCAATTAGCGCGCTCTCAATTGCGTTGGAAAGTAGACATCCTGGGCTTTCCAGAAATGTATAATAGTTCATACTTTGCCCGAGATTTGATGGCCCAAGCAGGCGTTCCAAGTCAGCTCAAGAATTCTGGCGTTTAATGCCGGAACTGGCACAAGAATGGGAATTAAACGCCCAAACTGGCACAAAAGCTGGCGTTTAACTCCAAGAAAAGTCTCTACACATGAAAGCTTCAATGCTCAGCCCAAGTACACACCAAGTGGGCCCGGAAGTGGATTTTTATGTCATTTACTCATCTTTGTAAACCCTAAGCTAGTAGTTCTCTACAAATAGGACCTTTTACTATTGTATTTTCATCTTGGGATCTTTGGATCATTTTAGATCTTTTGATCATCTTTGGATGTCTAGTTCTTAGATTATGGGAGCTGGCCTCACGGCCATGCCTATACCTTGTTCTTATGTATTTTCAACGGTGGAGTTTCTACACACCATAGATTAAGGTGTGGAGCTCTGCTGTACCTCGAGTATCAATGCAATTACTATTGTTCTTCTATTCAATTCGGCTTATTCTTGTTCTAAGATATCACTTGTTCCTCAACTTGATGAATGTGTTGATCCGTGACACTCATCATCATTCTCACCTATGAACGTGTGCCTGACAACCACCTCCGTTCTACCTTAGATTGAGTGGATATCTCTTGGATTCCTTAATCAGAATCTTCGTGGTATAAGCTAGAATTGACGGCGGCATTCAAGAGAATCCAGAAGGTCTAAACCTTGTCTGTGGTATTCTGAGTAGGATTTAAGGATTGAATGACTGTGACGAGCTTCAAACTCCTGAAGGCTGGGCGTTAGTGACAGACGCAAAAGAATCACTGGATTCTATTCCAACCTGATTGAGAACCGACAGATGATTAGCCGTGCTGTGACAGAGCGCGTTGAACATTTTCACTGAGAGGACGGGACTGTAGCCATTGACAACGGTGATGCCCAACATATAGCTTGCCATGGAAAGGAGTAATAAGGATTGGATAAAGACAGTAGGAAAGCAGAGAGACGGAAGGGACAAAGCATCTCCATACGCTTATCTGAAATTCTCACCAATGAATTACATAAGTATCTCTATCCTCATTTTATGTTTTATTCATAAATCATCCATAACCATTTGAATTCGCCTGACTGAGATTTACAGGATGACCATAGCTTGCTTCATACCAACAATCTCGTGGGATCGACCCTTACGCGTAGGTTATTACTTAGACGACCCAGCGCACTTGCTGGTTAGTTGTGCGAAGTTGTGATAAAGAGTTGAGATTGCAATTGAGCGTACCATGTTGATGGCGCCATTGATGATCACAATTTCGTGCACCAAGTTTTTGGCGCCGTTGCTGGGGATTGTTCGAGTTTGGACAACTGATAGTTCATCTTGTTGCTTAGCTTAGGTATTTTTCTTCAGAGTTCTTAAGAATGAATTATAGTGTTTCAAGGTGATGTTCTTATCATCACCAAAGCTGATTGATTCTCATCAATTTAGCTCTTGAATGTAATGTCCTGTTGAAGCTTGGCTAGCCATGTCTAATTTCTTTAGACTAAAGCTTTAGACTAACATTGCATGATTCCTGGAATTCTCATTAAGAATTTTGATATCCTTATTTTCTTTTTCACTCAATTTTCAAAAAAAAAATCCAAAAAAAATTACAAAATTATAAAAACCAAAAATATTTTATGTTTCTTGTTTGAGTCTAGTGTCTCATTTTAAGTTTGGTGTCAATTGCATGTTTCTATTCTTCTTGCACTTTTTCAAATTCAATCATGTGTCTTCGTTAATCTTCAAGTTGTTCTTGATGATTTCCTTGCTCTGATCTTTAAATTCTCTTATCTTGAGTGTTTTGTTGTTTCTCATATGCATTCTCAATTTGTTAGTGTCAGTAGTTTACAAACTTCTAAGTTTAGTGTCTTGCATGCATTGTTTATTTGATCTTAGTTTCATTTTGATTATTCCTCATTATTAAAAATCCAAAAAAAAATTTTTTAATTTGTGTCTTTTCAAGTCAATAATACAGAGAACTGAAGATTCAGAACATACAGCAGAGGAATTACACAGAAAAAGCTGGGCGTTCAAAACACCCAGTGAGGAAGGAAAACTGGTGTTTAAACGCCAGCCAGGGTGCCTGCCTGGGCGTTTAACGCCCAAAAGGGGTGAGCTTTGGGCGTTAAACGCCAGAATGGATACCATTCTGGGCGTTTAACGCCAGGATGGCACAAGAGGGAAGATTTTGTTTTTAATTCAAATTTTTTTCAAGTTTTCAAAATTTTTCAAAATCAAATCTTTTTCAAATCATATCTTTTCAATCATATATTTCCAAAATCAATTTCTTTCCATTTTCAAAAATACTTTCTAACAATTAATGATTTGATTCAACATTTCAAGTATGTTGCCTTTTCTGTTGAGAAAGGTTTAATGTCTGAATCATATCTTTTAAATTTCTTGTTAGCCAAGTTATTAATTTTCAAAATCAAATCTTTTTAAATTGTTTTTCAATCATATCTTTTCAATCATATCTTTTTAAAACCATAACTTTTCAATCATATCTTATTAATCACATCTTTTTCAAAATAGTTTTCAATCATATCTTTCTGATTTCTACTTTCAAAAATCTTTTTCAAAAATCACTTTATTTCTTTTCCAATCTTAGTTTTCGAAAATCAATTACTTTTTTTCAAAATTTCTTTTAATTAATTCACTTTAATTTTGGAAAAATCCTTCCCCTCTTCTCACATCCTTCTATTTATGGACTAACACTCCTCCTCAATGCACAATTCGAACCCTATCTCTCTTGATAAGTTCGAATTCTTCTACCTTCTCCTTCTATTCTTCTTTTCCTTTGACACCTCAAGGAATCTCTATCCTGTGACATAGAGGATTCCATATTTTCTTGTTCTCTTCTCTTTCATATGAGCAGGAGCAAAGACAAAAGCATTCCTTGTGAGGCTGACCCTGAACCTGAAAGGACCCTGAAGCGAAAGCTAAGAGAAGCTAAAACACAACTCT